>NC_044551.1:165042193-166242193 GCF_007565055.1 Rhinopithecus roxellana
TTTTAATTTTTAATTGCAAAATACTTTTTGATCTCTTTTTATAATTATCTCTCTACTGAGGTTCTTATTTTGCTCACGGGTCATTTTCTTTTAGTATCCATGTCTTTCTTTAGCTCTTTGGGCATCTTTAAGAGTTGTGGTTAAGTTTTTGTCTAATAAGTATGTCTAATATCTGAATATCCTCAGGTATATTTTATATTCACTTACTTAATTCCTTTGAATGGGCCATACTTTCCAGTTTCTTTGTGTGCCTTGTGATTTGTTTTTGTTGTAAACTGGATATTTCAAACTTAATGTGATAACTCAGGAAGTCAGATTCTGCTTTTACTCCAGGTTTTCCTTTTTTTTTTTTTTTGAGACGGAGTCTTGCTGTCTCACCCAAGCTGGAATGCAGTGGTGCAATCTTGGCAAGAATTCAGGATTTATTCTGTGGAACCAAAAGAATTCTTGATAAATTCTGTGGAGGAAATGAGAGTTATTGGAGGGAGTGTTGATTAAAACTATTTCACTAAGTCTGATTTTGACATGCAGATGTAAGAAGTCACAGTTAATTTTCTTTTTTGGGCTTGACTTTGGAAGTGAAATGTTATCTTGTTCAGTGTAGTGAATTTTTTTAAAAATAAAAATACTTAGGAGAGGTGGATCTTCCTTTCTGGATCGTTCAGGACTTTTGAGAGTATGGCTGAAGTTGAAGAGTTAACTGACTTATTTATTAAACAGAGGAACAAGACTGAATCATGGAAAAATGATCTATTATTCAGAAGTTTTATTTTGGTATAAGTTACAAAGTTTTATTTACATTCACATTACTGGATCTAGGGAAGACTACTAAAAAGCTGAGTGTATTTCCTGAGTTGAAATTGTAGGTGTGTCTTGTGACAGTTTGTAAGAAAGACAAGTGGAAGTCTCCTCTGCTTCAGCAAAGCTGCTTGAACACAAACCTTGTTGAAACTTTCATGCAAGTTGGTGGGAGCGTCCCTAATCTTCATACGAATTTTCAAGGACGTGTTTATTCTGTAAAACAAAGTGCTGTTATGCTGTAAGTTGTAGGAGGCAGGAGTTTTTATCTTTTGCTTATTAATATGTCACTGATGGTTAAACAGTATGTAACACAGAGTAGGTGTTCAGTAATAATGAAAAAATGAAATGTCATTTCTGTGTTGTTTTAATTTGGATTTATTAGTAAGGGCAACATATTTGACTATTGTGATGATTAAAAGCTATTGAGCATTAAGGAAAGAAAAGGTTCTGTGTGGACTTTGAAGGTCGTCTATCAATTTGAGGTTGAATGGGAAGAATAGTTTTGTTGACGTCCTTTAGCTGTGTTATGAGTACAATTTTTTTTTTTTTTTAACTCAGGCCAAAGAAAATGTGTGTGTGTTAAATACAGTCAGCCCTCTTTATCTGTGGGTCCTGCATTCTCACTTTCTGCCCACCTCAGATCAAAAATATTCCAGAAAAAAAAGATGGTTGCATCTGTACTGAACATGTACAAGCTTTTTTCTTGTCATTATTCTTTATGCAATAAAGTATAACAACCATTTATGTAGCATTTCCATTGTATTAGGTATTGTGAGTAATCTAGAGGTCATTTGAAGGATATTGGAGGGTGTGTCCAGGCTGAAGGCAAGTACTATGGCATTTTATATCAGGGACACCTACAGATTTTTGTATCCAGCCATGGATCCTGTACAGTTTAATGTTTCCACACGCTGAGGGTGTGATGGGTCTGGGTTGGGTTGGGCCCCCATGTGTGAGGAAGTGTGCCCATCATGATTGTAGACCCTTGTTGTAAAATTTGGATATGTCTATTTTGATATTTAAAACATTTTCAGATTAAGTCTGAAAATGCCAATATATTAATATTTTAAAATGGAATTGAGAAGTCATTATTATAATAATAGAATTCATTATTAGAACTTTCTAATAGTAGAAAGGAAGTCTATTTATTTTATAAAATTGTCAGTTCATCTTAAGATCTAATAGTCTTTTCCAATTAACAGCAACTTAATTCAGACTACCTCAAAAGAAGAATTTAACATTGATTTTTGTAGAAAAAAAGCAATTTTAAAGTAGCGTGGGAAAACTTAGGTAAGTTTTCCTTAATCCTGACTCTTAATTTGTGGCTAGCAGTGGCAATGATATGAACATAAGTTGTGCTATTTATTAAGTTATTGCTTTTCATAAATCAGCCCCTTTTATGTAATCAGGTAAAAAGAGAAAAGAAAGACATTCTTGATTTTGGTGACTAGAGTTGTGGACGCCGGAAAGCTCTGCCACTAAGATTGATGAACCAGACGCATGTCACTGGCCAGTCACACTGATTCTTAATGCCGTAAGTATGAACATACAGTTAAAAAAAAACTGTTGATAGAATACATCCGTCTTATGAAATGAAAAGATTTGGCTAAGGAGTTTTTGAACAAATTTCACATGACACTACTGGCTTTACTAAATCTGAGTCTTGTATTTCTGAACAGGGCACCATGGCCTGGCACTGTCACATTTTCCAGGGAACCTGCCCGAGGTCCTGCAGAAGCTGCTCCTCGGGCCGATGGAGTCCCTTAGCTGGTAGGCCCTTCTTTAGTCACCACAGGATGCCTGCTGTTCATGAACAGGAAGGAGAGGATGGGCTTTAAATAAAACACAGGTAAGTTTCCCAACTGCTTTTCTTTCATTAAGATTTCCATCTTGGCCGGGCGCAGTGGCTCACGCCTGTAATCTCAGTATTTTGGGAGGCCGAAGTGGGCAGATCACAAGGTCAGGAGACTGAGACCATCCCTGGCCAACATGGAGAAACCCTGTCTCTACTGAAAAAATACAAAATTAGCCGGGCTTGGTGGCGTATGTCTGTAACCCAGCTACTCGGGAGGCTGAGGTAGGAGAATCACTGGAACCCAAGAGGTGGAGGTTGCGGTGAGTGGAGATGACGCCATTGCACTCCAGCCTGAGCAACAAGAGCAAAACTCCTCAAAAAAAAAAAAAAAAAAAAAAAAAAATGCTCCTCCGAGTTGCACATGGCTTGTCCGCTTGTCCCCTGCTTGGTTACAGACTGTGTACTCAGTCTGCTCTTAGGACCTTTACACAAGTGTCCGGCCTGCATCACTGTGAATGCTTGTTCTTGGAATGCTTGCCCACAGCTCCCCTGGGTTAACTTCTTTTGGGAAGCTCTCGAGTAGCTGGGATTACAGGCATGCACCACCATGCCCGGCTAATTTTCTGTATTTTTAGTACAGACGGAGTTTCTCCATGATTTTCATTTTTTAAATGCTTTTTTGAGATTTCTTTTGTGGCCTAAAATGTGGTCTATCCTGGAGAATGTTTTGTGAGCTGATGAGAAGAACACAGGTTCTGAAGTTGGTGGGTGAAATGTTCTGTAATTACCTGTCAGGTCCCTCTGACTTCTATTTTGGCGTGTTAAGTCTGGTCTTCGTTGCTTTCTGCCTAGAGGGTGTGTCTGTTGCTGAAAGTGGGTGTTGGAGTCCCTAGCTATTTTTGCCTGGCTCTGTTTTTCGATAACTCTTACTTTAATAACTGGGGCTCCTGTGTCAGCTGTGTTTACATTGACAACTGTTCCACCCTCTTGCTGAATTGATCCCTTCATCATCACCTGGGCGTGGCCGGGATGTTCATATTCCAGCTGAGGGAGAATGGGTCGAGCTCCGACTTCATAGCTGGCATTAGCACTGTCTGCCCGTCTTCCTGAGAGCCTGAAGAGAGACGCTACTTTGTTGTTTCTTGTCTTCTCTATTTCCTGTATGTGGATGGCAGTGGCACCACCAGAAATTAATGAGAGGCAGAGAACAGGACTGAGTTCCCGAAATAGCCACTGTGGCCCAGAGAGGACATGATCGGCAGGGAAGGACGTCAGGGTCAGGCCAGATACACAGTAGTTCCCAGGCCTGGTCTCTCTGGCTGTGACAGAGATCAATCTCTTACTTTTCACCTGCTTCTGGGCATGGCCTGACAGCTGGTCCTCGTGTGGTTGCTGTTAGCCAAGTGTGATTTGGCCGGAATCCTGTGTGACTGAAGGGAGTGTCAGCTTTCAGGCAGGGTGGCTGCTCCACACTAGTTGCAGGGAAGGTGAGAAGCGACCCTGCTTCAGTGCAAGGTGAGCTCAGCAAAGGGAGCGGAGTCCAGGTGGTCCTTGCAGCTTTCCCGTGTGACCCTTGAGACATCACTTCGCCTGTTTCTCTGAGATAGTCTTGGAATTATTAGTCTCAAACTCTGTTTTGTTTTACTTATGTGTGGAGGAGTTCTGGCCGTGGCTGGTCACTGGGAGGGCAAGGACTATGTCCTCCTCGTTCCTTCTCATCCCAGAGTGCAGCCCTGGCCAGCCCATCTTGGGCCCCAGTAATGTTCCAGTGCTTCCAACCCCTTTGCTGAGATCCAGCGCCAGTGTGAAAAGGCTTCCTGCTCATCTTCTTCAATCTATTGTTTCTCATGGTAATCTAGAAACCTGAGTGGGTTCTGATCCAAGGTCACAGGAGAACAGGGGGGCTTCTGAAGTCACTGAAGTTTCCCCTCATTTCTACTCTGGCTGCCTTGGTTCAGCTTTTCTGCTGCAGAAGATGCTCTCTTTCTGTTTACAAGTCCTCCTTTGCTGGACCAGGCGTTTTTATTCTTGTTGTGGCATCCCTGCACATCACAGGGGACCTGGAGCTTGTTCCTGTGCCCCTGAAGTACCCATCCATGAATGATCAGATCAGAGCAAACCACTCTGCCAGGAATCAGCAGGGGGGAGAGTCACATCTCCCTCACCCTTGGGTTTAGACCTGTGCATTCCAGTGTGGTCCTCCGTGGCATATGTGCCCATTCATGTTTAAATCAATGAGAAATTCATAACCTCCTCACAAGAGCCATACTGTAAGTTCCCAGTTGCCACATGTCTGCTCTTAAGAGAGCATCTCCATTCTCCCTGAATCACCTGGGAAGGTGCTGCTGTGAGTCTGGCCCAGATTCTGTTCACTGCGCTCACCTGCCTCAGTGCATGTGCATCAAGGCTGGAATCTCGGGTTCTCAGATTGGAGGTTAGAGATGCTCTGAGCCAGTGTCGGTGAACAGTTGAAAGGGATTGTTCGGGTTCTCTCTCTCACCTGAAGGCTCACAACTGTGACTAGGGCCTTCCTAACAGTGCCTGAGTTCACAGAGCCCAGGGAGGTCACCGTGGATTGAGCGGTAGTGCTGATGTTTGTGTCTCTGTGCTTGGGCTCATGGGCACCACCTCTGGATCCATCCAGGAGGAAATAGACTGGTCAGGTAGGGACCAACACTCCAGGGTTGACCAGCGAGGAGGGTTCTTGGGGATTGGGTGACACTTGTTTTGGAGCCTGGGATGGGATCTATGAAGTCACCAAATATAAAAGGAAGTAGGTGTAGAAGTGTGATTTGGTTTATGTATCTTAATGAGAAAGTCGTAAAAGTTTTGTCCTCATGCGCTTTGTGCGAGTTGTGTTTGTCACCATCATTTCTTGCTCTGGTGTTTAAAGATTACATTTTGCAAAGACCAGATCATTCCTGCCTTTGCCACAGCAAGCACCAGAGCCCTGGGTTTGATGGGGCAGCGTTTTGTTGTGAATAGAGATGACAGGATGAGTATGCAGGTGTAATGTTGAGTGTGGGGTGGGACACAGCCCCTCACAGGTGCCACGTGATCCTGAAGACAAAGTCCTTCATACGTGTGCCAGGAGCTGAAAGGAGCCCACCCTCTTTCTCTACACTCTCAGGACCTGCAACGGCACCTTCCTGTCCTGTCCTCACTGTCTGCTCCTGCTCTAAGGGCGCTGCCTGGGTTGGATGACACAGGGAGTCCTTCCTCTGGGATTCCTGCGTGTGCCCCGGCGTCCTGGAGTCCTGAGGGTGGAATACATGACTGAGCACATTTTTGGCCTCCACTCCTCACCCAATCCCACCCAATCCCAAATCCTTGGGCTTTGAATGAAACCTAAATTGGCTTTCGTTGGAGAGGCCCAAGTCCAGCTGTGGCTCAAGGCCCTCTGTGGCTGGCAGGAATCCTCGGGGATATGTGTGGAGGGGCTGCTGTGTTGCTGTAGGCAGTGGCTCTCGCCCTCCCTGTAGCCTGGTCCCTGGCATCCACTGGGCCCAGGACGGAGCCTCTTGGGTCACTTGTCTTATGACACCCTCCTCTCTGGCCCAACAGCCTCGTCCTGCTCCCCACACTCCAGTCAGGCCCAGCTTGTTCTGTGTGTCAGGCCTGCCAGGTACCCACCCTCCTAGTCTTCCCACAGCTCAGGCAAACCCCGGGAGGCCCCCCTCATTTCTGTGCTGACAACTGCTGGCCTCAACTGCAGATTAAAGCAACTGGGACAAGAGGCTTTATCTTGAATTCTGTTCCATTGTTTCCAAATATTCAGAAGCTGGTGGGATTCTTTTGAGGACTGAATATTTTCCAAGTCTCTAGGGTCATTCCAGGCATAGAACAGTCACTGTATCTGTGATGTCATTCATCGTGAGTGTGCGGCGGGCAGAATGATGAGGGAAGCAGACACGTGCCCGTGTTCTTAATGGCTACGCTCACTTTCTTGTTGTCCCATCAGGAAAACCACGAAGAAAACCAGGAAGCCCAGGAAGAATACCTGGTGGAATGTCCTGTTATTTAAAATCTAGATTTTGATAAAAATAAGCCTGAGTTTTTTTAAAGATGATGTTTTGTTGTGTCACCCAGCTGGAGTACAGTGGCATGATCTCGGCTCACCAAAACCTCTGCCTCCCGAGTTCAAGTGATCCTCCTGCCTCCTGAGTAGCTGGGATTACAGGCGTGAGCCACTACATTCAGCTATTTTTTTTTTTTTTTTTTTTTTTTTGTATTTTTAGTACAGATAGGGTTTCCTTATGTTGGGTAGGCTGGCCTCGAACTCCTGACCTAAGGTGATCCACCCGCCTTGGCCTCGCAAAGTGCTGGGATTACAGGTGTGAGACACCGTGCCCGGCCAGCCCTGAGTTTTGCCTGAGCATTTCTCTTTCTAAGAAAGTACAGCGTATGGCAGTTACAAGGTCTCTTTTATCTGAAATAAATAGAATTTAATAAATAAAAATTTTAAAAATTTACCTGAGATTAAAGGACAAATCAAAACATACGTGTATTGTGTTGTTTGTAGAAGTATATTTTAACAATGACAAATTATTAATAACCAATAAATGTTATAATAATTTATTAACTAAAATAAACAAAATTCCTATTATGATATCTATGAAAATACTTTCTTAGAGTAAAATATTCTCATATCTTGAGATGGCACTGGTTAAAAACAGCAAAGATTTGCAAGTCGGTGTCTTATCAAGTACTTACTTATCAAGTAAGTAGCAGATCCCTCTTCACACCTTTACAGAGTTATCCAAAAAGCAGTAATTTACACAAGAGCAGACAATTTTCCTAGCTTTCTATTGAGTTTATATGTTAATGTTGTTATAGAATTTAACTCAATTTTCTTATAAAATTACCTGACCAAATTTTATATGATATTATGATATCATAATATATCAAAATTTATTTAGATGTCAAATCAATTTTATATATCATAATATTATACAGTATAACGATATTATAAGTTCCATTTACATTCAGATAATTTCACTAGGCAGTGTCTGTCAACCACTAATATCTTTTTTGGTTCCACTACTTGCACAGATAGCACAGTTGGGAAAACGCAGACTCACCCAACACAGTCTCTTTCCTGCTTCTTTCTCCTCCTCAGGGAATCAGCTCATCAGTCAATCAAGTCATCTGGGACTGGAGGCTGAGTACTCCCTAACACAGAAGATCTCATTCCTGCATGCTTTCCTCAGCAGACAGGGAGACAAGAAGGAAAACTTCTTGTTGGCTGAACAGGTTTCTCTTTCCTGCCACTTCTTAGAGCCTCAACAAGAAGTTTCTTGCTGTAGTTCTACTGGGGGCCTAGACACAGTTAAGAAGAGACTTTTTCAGGATCCTGTCATAGTGACAAGAAAACAAAGAACCGGGAGCATGTCCCAGCAAGTGTTTCAGCCAGGAAACACTTGCTGGGACATGAACTAACCCTTCTGTAGTCTGAGGGCTCTGACCAGCAGAGACAGACTCTGCTGCAGTAGGAAGGGATGAGGCCGCTTTTCTGAACCTGGAGCTCCACCACACCTTGTCCTGTCTCACTGAGGCAATTTTGAGAGGCTGCCCTGGAATATGTCTTGATGGTGGATGTTGAGAAACAATGTGGGCTTTGAAGGGATTTGGGTGGTGTCTGCTGTGTGAAGACAGGAGCAGAGTATTCAGAATCTAGGCTGTTTTTCTTGTGATCAGTTGGGTTACCTGTTTGGAATCAAGTCCATTTTTACTAGGGAGGCTGAATAAATTCCACAAAACAGAGCGGTGCTCCCAGGATGACTGAGGCAGGATGAGAAAGGGGAAATGTTTTTCCACCTAGACTTTTTGCTACCTCAGGAATCAAGGGCTGATTAGGTGAGCACTGGCTCTAATCTAATCAATTCAATTTTATTGCATTTGATCTAATTATCTTCCCCATTTTTAAGGTAGGATGGGCCGTTTCATTTGGTATTTATTTTTTCTTTGCATTTTTATTTCATCATATATGTGTGGATCTAATACAATCAACCATAATTTGACATTTGTTGTTTCCAAGCATTTAAGAAATTATAATATCTATGTATACAATGTTAACACTATGTATAATAAATTCTCTTTCTGTGCAAAATATAACTGAGACAGAAATCGGAAGAAATTATTCCCCGATCTTCTGATCCCTGTGCTCCCGGTTCTTTGTTTTCTTGTCACTATGACAGGATCCTGAAAAAGTCTCTCCTTAACTGTGTCTAGGTCCCCAGTAGAACTACAGCAAGAAACTTCTTGTTGAGGCTCTAAGAAGCGGCAGGAAGGAGAAACCTGTTCAGCCAATAAGAGTCAGCCACGCCAAGCCGAGGGACGTATAAAGGCAGGTCCAGCGGAATAACCCGCAGTCCGCCTTTGGACGTGAAAGAGCGGCCTCCTTTCACTTGAGCGTCAACATGGGAAAGGGAAATGAAGACCCCAATCTCCACTGCTCCTCCATCCAGCGCCCCACTGACCAGCCCCCTTCCCCACAGATCTTTACAGAAAGGGGCCCAGATGAGAAGAAACCATTCAAAGGAAAAGGCAAGACGGCCTCTTCCCATTCCAGTGAGAAGCACATACAAAGGCAAGGTAAGGCCTTGGGCTGCTCCCATGGAGGCTGGAAGGAGGGTTGGAATCAGGGATACTGAGCCATGTGTCTTTAGTAGGGTTTTATTTTGAGATTTGGGGATGGGAAATGGCTTGGTGCCCTCAGGGGACTTTGAGAAATGTGTTCACTCGTGATGCTGGCAGAACTTCACATGAAAGACTGATCCGCAAAAACGCATCAGAGATAGACTATGGGACTCTGCCTAGGGAGAGGTGAGTCATCTAAACTTCCTTTTGCAGCAGGATCGGAGCCCAATCCAAACAAGGAGGAGAATTCTGAGGAAACCAAGCTCAAGGCCGGGAACGGCACTGCTGGATCCGGTAAGATTTGACTCTTTCCAGGCAAGAAGGGACAGGGCAGCAACACGGGCTCCCCTGGCCAGAAAACCGGGAGCTCCTTGGCAGCCAGGGCCGTGCAGATCCTGGACACTGGAGAACAGAAGAGAGCTGGGGTTTGGTGGCAACCTGAGCTCCTGTGTGTCCAGGATGGACTAGGAATTTCAGGGTGTTCCGTTGGAGGCACTTTCTCAAACTCTGATTGTATTCACAGAACCAGAGTCCAGCTCATACCGGGAAACCTGCAGGAAAAGAAAAATCAGTTCCAAGGACAGCTGCCAAGAAAGAGCAGGTAGAATCTTGGTGTTTTTTGTTGGTGGTGGTAGTGGTGTTTTTTTTTTTTTGTTTTTGGTTTGCCCCAAAAGGTAAATAATCAGGAAACTTTTATACGAGGCTTGAGCGGAAAGGGAGTTACTTACTGACAAGTAAATTTTTGAGATCTTAGCACTCTGAGAATATTTGGGGACTCACAAGGGGTTCAACCTCACTTCATTCCAGTGCTGAGATGGTCAGGAAGGAGTGGGAGAGACAAGTGGGGTTCACCTGGGTGCACAGGCGGTTCTGGAAATGAGGGTCTGTGGGGACTGCTCTGGCGAGTCTCTCACATGCTTTCTTTGCAGGAACTGTCCAGAAGAAGAGTGCAGCTTGACACTGAAAAAAAAAATCAAGATCCTCCACTGCTGTGCACAACAGTGAAATCCAGGAAACCTGTGATGGCCACCATGGGGGACGGGACATTCCAGGGCTCGCACTGGGCGCAGCCAGCGGCACACGTCTCGGGCCCTAGGAGTCCAAACACCGTCACTTCGAAAAAGCTTGGTGACCTCTGTGCGAGCTATGTCGGAGGCTATTTATCAAGACCTAGCCCAGGTGTGGGCACAGCAGATCCGTTCTCCACTGACCTGGGAGCAGCTCACACTGCTCACTCAGCTCCGGGGGCCTCTGTGTGCCCAGGTGCAGACCTTGTATTCCATGTCTACCCAGGCAGCTTATGTCTTCCCTGCTGAGGGCTGGCTTGTCCCAGCCACACTGCCTGGTCCTGGGGATTCAGCCCTGGATAGAGAAGCCCATCCCTGGGCAGGAGATAACTGAGCCTGTCAGTGGATCAGATGAGGCTGAGCTGGGAGCACCCTGACCCTATTCAGCAGAGGATGCAGCTCTGGGAATGACAACAAGGACCTGTTACTTCTCAGATTCTTCCACATGACCAGCAGTGACAATTTTGGATGCACTGTGTTAATAAATGACAGAACTTGAAGAAGTCATAGGAAAGAAACTTGAGTGGCATACTCAGAATTGTGAGCCCTGCATTTTGCAGAGCGCTAAGGCTGTAGACAAATTTTATATTTCATGTTAGACATTTGATGCCTTTCGGATGTCTGATGACAGTCGTGCATTTCTGTATAATCAGAAAAATATTAGAATGTAATCATGTGAATTTGCATATTTTAGATTGTAGAAAAGTAAATATAAAATTATATGCTTTTTTTTTTTTTTTTTTTGAGACAGTCTTGCTATGTTACCCAGGCTGGAGTGCAGTGGCACAATCCTAGCTCACTGCAACCTCCGTTTCCTGGGTTCAAACAATTCTCATGCCTCAGCCTCCCAAGTAGCTGGGACTACACGCAGGTACCACCATGCCTGGCTGAGTTTTTTTCTTGTTTTGTTAGTAGAGACAGAGTTTTGTCACATTTACCAGGTTGGCCTCGAGCTCAAGTGATCCACCAGCCTCCACCTCCCAGTGTGCTGGGATTACAGGCATGAGCCGCCTTACCAAGAAATTGCTTCTCTTTTAGTTCAGAAAAGGTTGTAGGCTCTCACTCTTCCAGCCTGAACCCATGGAGTACTAATATCCACAAACCATTAATAGCACTCCCTGTGGGAAAATGTCTATACATTTTTACAGTTTGTATAAGTATAGTAAAATTAATATGCAAGCTATTTACTTTTAATATTTTTACATAAAATTTAAGTCAAGATCTATTAAATGGTAAATGATTGTACTTATTTATTCACCTGCCTCATGTTTTATTTCATTTTAAATATCCTAAATTTAAATTTTATTGTATTTTATACATTTCAATTGATTGTACTGTATTGCAGGATATGGAGATTTCATCACATACTACAGCACAGTGTATTTTGTCATATTTGATGTACATTCTACTGGTATTTTGTACTGAGATCATACAATCTTTCATTATCTAAGAGTATTAATTGGTTGCTTTATAATTTTCATTTTATGTAATAATGAAATAAACATTAATGTTGTTTGGAATTTTAAATTTCTTTCATATATAATTTGTATCTAATAAATATGTGAAAAAGAGAACGTCTTATCTTCACTTCTGCGTCATCCTAACCCTGACCTCCCCGCAGCCCACAGCTCTTATAGTCCGTGGACCGTGTTCCGTTACTACAGGAAATGGGGCCAGTTCAATGGGAATACACAGATAGCAATTGGAGACATAGAGATTTTATTCTCAACCACTGCGAAAAAAAGAACCCCAGTCACGTGAGTCACACAATTTTCGGGTTGACACTGCTTACGAGTTATGCTTACACTATGCTGTAGAATAACTCTGACATAAATTTATGTATATTAAATAAATGCACATACATAAAGTGTCTAAATAACAATGTACATATCTTAATGAAAATGAACTTTATTGCTAAAAAAGTTAACACACAGATACACACAATGGGATCATAAAATGTTGAAAAATAGAGATGGGGAGAGGAACACAGACATAGAGAAAGGGAGGAATGGAGCTAGAAAAGGACAGATGGACAGAGGGACATTAGAAAGGAGAAAGTGGGGAGAGGGGGAGGAAGGGAGGTAGGGAGTGGGGAGGGAGGAAGGGAAGGACAGAGGGAGAAAGGGAGGCAGAAACAGAGAGAGGAAGGCAGAGAGAAAAGCGATCTTCTGCCTCCAGGACCAGCAGGACCTTGCACTCCGGGAAAATGTCGGGTGCCCAGTGAGGGCTAAGGGCTCGGCCCACAGCTGCGTCGGCCTGCGGGGCGCTCAACGGCCCTCCGGATCCCCAGTCTGGGTCACTTCATCCCGGAGCAATTCAGACGAATTTCGTCTCCCAAGGAATGAGCGAATTGCCCAGAGAGCAATGAGCCGAGACTCCGGTGATTGTCCGTTTTTCATCCACACCGTTCACAGATGACATAGCCCCACGTTGAGCCTGCAACAGAGCGCGAGGCGGATAGTCCCATCCACACAGGAGTCACACTCAGGCCGATGAAGCGTGGTTTCGGGTTCCACGTTCCTTTGCCCTCTGCAACGGGGCCTGTTGCTCAGGTGTCTCTGGCCCCCGAAAGAGAGATCATGTTGACTGTTTGTTTCCCGAGCTCTGTGGGGACCCAGAAACCTCCAGGGAAGCGTGAAAAAGCAGCACCGTGTCTTCGTTCTCCTTTCCAGTTTCCAAACAGGCCACAGTGGAGACTCCCCTTGTCGCAGGAAACAGGAATCCATCCTCAGGCCGCGATGCTCCGCACGTTTCTTTTCTCTGCGGTTTCGCTCTCGCTTTCTACATGAAAATGAACGAGATCCACACACCTGCGTGTGTGAGACTATCACGGCAACGGCGACACCCACAGGCATTGCCGCCTTCACGGAGAGGGCCTGGGAAACCCAAGACTGTCATGGAGGTTCAGTTCCACGCTCCACCCTTCAGGGTGGTTTCTTCCTGAAAACGTGTGCGAGTCAAGACAGCGGCTTCTAGTTTTCATAGAATCCCTGGAGAACCGCAGAGAGCCAGCCCCGAAGCCCCTCTGTCCCCTCCAATCTGGCCCTACGCCCACCCATCCTGCAAGGCCGTGGTCCTTGTGGTTTTCTGCTTCTGAGACTTTTCGGCTACCCCGGGGCCTGGGGCCCGGAGCTCATGCATATTCATGAAGAGGTGAAGCTGCTGGGTCTTTCCAAGGGCCTCTGGCTAGGCCAGCCTCCTGGCTGTACCTCCCTGCAGCGCAGAGGACGACTGAGGCTCACCGGAGCTGGCCGGCCTCTCTCTGCCCGTGTCTGTCCGTGAAATTCCGGCCAGGTGCCCCCGCGATGCTCTCCCCACACCCTCCGACAGCCCTTTCCCCGCGGAAGCCCGAGGACGAGGACGGTGGAGACTCATTTGTAACCTGAAGGAAAAGATGCCCTGCCAGCGTGCTTTGAGCGGAACCCGTACCCGAACTGGGAGAGACTTGCCTTTTGGAGTCCAGGATTCAGATTTCGTGTCAGAATCGGCAGGCATCCAGGCCAGGGTGGCAGGGACCCGCGCACGCAGGCCGCCTGTGCAACGCGACCCCGGCGGGCGCCACCATCCTCCCTCCTTGGTCACCTTCACCCACACCAGGGCATGGGGAACAGGGGGCTTTCGTGAGCCAGGCAGCAAGGGTCGCCCCTCTGCTGCAGCCCAGCCAGACTTCTGCCCCAAGCCCAGAAGGAATCTGCCACGGCACTTGGGGATTTTGGGTTTGCTGCCCTGGCTCCTTCGGAAGTGGCGCTGTCCCACCCTCAGACACCTGGGTGACCTCTGCACCCGAACAGATGGCAGGGGGACCAGGACCCGCAGTACAGGTGCGTGCTCAGTGGGACAGCCTGGGCCCGCTCAGGCTGGGTCACAGGGCCAAGGTGTGCTTGTGCCGCACACGTCCCACATGAGCCCGCATTGGGGCTGGGGCCAGGGTCCCCAGGTTGCCAGGGCGGCGTGGGAACCCGAAGCCGAGCCACATCTACCTGCGCAGCTCGCACCCCTGAGGCCTCTGCGTAGCAGAAGCAGATGCAAGCCATCCAGGTGCCCTCCTAACCGCTCCAGGAACCGGAGCGTTCATCTGCACTCACATCCACCCTGTTCTACGAGCTCCTGTTGACCCCAGAATTTCAGGAAAAGGCACAACCTTTCCTAGCAACGGAGCCACTGGGGGAGCTGAAGGACTTGGAAGAGCCCGCTTTTCTGGAACCACTCCTCTGCCAGGAAGAATACCGGGCTCTGCTGAAGGAGCTTTAGGACGCGGGGTTGGGACGGGGTGGGGGTAGGGCAGTGGCCCCTCTTTCGCGATGAACCTCTGGCTCGGTTTGGAAAGGCGTCTCTTCCCTTCCAGCTGACATGTCTAGGATCCCTGAGATCCAGGTCCGGCGAGAGACTCCACATAGAGGAGGGCTGTCATTCTTTCCTGAGCATCCTGGGGATCCCAGAGCCCGCTCAGGTACCTAGAGATGGGCCGTCTACTGCACATGCGCGGGTCCTGCAGGAAGCCGGTTAGGGTTTGGGACCAGGCAGAGCTCTCATCCCTTCGCCCCGCTCCCACTCCGCATTCCTCAGTGGGGTGGGTGGAGACCTCCACCCCGGGAAACACCCGCCCGGGCAGCGGCCAGGCCTGCTCTGCTTTCCGCGGCTCGGCTCCTCTACCTCCCCACCACCGTCACTTGCCTACCCGTGCCCCGCCAGTCTCCTCGGCATCACGTGGAGCGCCAGGCAACCAAATGTAGACCCCGAGAACTCGCGCACACCTGTGGTTCTGCCCTTTCCAGATGGGAGGAAAGTCAAGCAGAGATGGGGAAAGGAACTGAGGCAAAGTGGGAGGGAGGGACAGAGGGAGGAAACGACGGATGGATGGAGGGGCCTTGGAAGGGATGGAGGGATAGAGGGAGGGAGCGGGGGAGGGAGGGAAGGAGGGATGGACAGAGGGACGGATGGACAGAGGGAAGGAGGAACAAAGGGATAAAAGGAGTAAGAAATAGGGAAAGGAAGGCAGAGAGAAAAGCGGTCTTCTGCCTCCAGGACCAGCAGGACCTCGCGCTCCAGCAAAATGTTGGGTGCCCAGTGCGGACTAAGGTCTCCGCCCACAGACGCGTCGGCCTGCGGGGCGCTCACCGGCCCTCTGGATCGCCAGCCTGGGTTAACCTCATCCCGGAGCAATTCAGAATTCCGTCTCCCAAGGAATGAGCAAATTGCCCAGAGAGCATTTTCATCCACACGGTTCACAGATGACATAGCCTCACGTTGAGCCTGCAACAGAGGGAGAGGCGGATAGTCCCCTCCACACACAGGAGTCACATTCAGGCCGACTGAAGCGTGGTTTCGGGTTCCATGTTCCTTTGCCCTCTGCAAGGGGGCCTGTTGCTCAGGTGTCTCTGGCCCCCGAAAGAGAGATCATGTTGACTGTTTCCGGAGCTCTGTGGGGACCCAGAAACCTCCAGGGAAGCGTGGAAAAGCAGCACCGTGTCTTCGTTCTCCTTTCCAGTTTCCAAACAGGCCACAGTGGAGACTCCCCTTGTTGCAGGAAACAGGAATCCGTCCTCAGGCCGTGATGCCTCCATCCCCTGTCCAGGCTCCAGGCTCTCTGGGCGGCCTCCCTTTCGCAGACGCTCCAGGCCTTCCCCGACTCTCAGCTCCCGAGCTTCCAACACATCGGGGCAGCTCAGGCGTCAGGGCCCAGGGCTCACTGTACTGGGATCCCCTCCGGTGCTCCGCCTTGCCACGGAAACATTGTTTTGGATGCCTCGCCGCCCCTCCTGCAAGGCTCCCTCTTGCCCCACACACCCAGAGCCGCCAGGGCTGTCCGGGGAGGCACCGCCAGCCCAGCCCCGCGGGCCCTTTTTCTCACAACACCCCCACCATTGTCCCTTGTCCCCACGAGGACCTGCCCGTGGTCAACGGGGCGGGAAGGTTCCGCTTTGCCCCACTCTGGCACCAGAGCCCCAGCAGCCTGATCCCGGGAGAGAGGGGCTGACGGACACCCCGACACACCCCACCACCAGCACAAGCAAACCCACCCCGACACACACACACAGGCGCACGCGCGTGGGCACACACGGACAGGCACGGACACACACACGGGAACACACACACGGGAACACACACGGGAACACACACGGACACACACACTGGCACACACACGGGAACACACACGGGCACACACACACAGGCACACACACGGACACACACGGGCGCACACACGGACACACACGGGCGCACACACACGGACACACACACGTACACACACGGACACACACACACGGATACACACACATGGACACACACACATGGACACACACACAGACACACGGACACACACACATGGACACACACACATGGACACACACACACGGACACACACACGGACACACTCGGACACACACACACACACGGACACACAAAGACACAGACACAGCTTGAAAGAGAGCTACGGAGACCGGGATGGAGAGGTAGAAACGGAGAGAGAGAAAGAGAGAGACAGAGCCAGAGATGGAGGGGGAGAGAGAGAGACAGAAGGTAACAGAAGAGTGCGAGGTGGAGGGGGAAGAAGAGAAAGAGGCTGAGGGAGATGGAGAGCGAGAGCGACAGAGCCTTGGAGAGCTAGGCTGTGCTCAGGTAGACAGGTCCCACTGAGCAGGCCGGGGTAGGGTGGAGGGAGCTTGGGCTGGGCTAGAACAGGGGTCAGGGCCCCCCACGCGGGAAAACCAACGGAGACCTGAGATGTGTTTTTTCTTGGACTGGTTGGTTGCTTTGGGGATGCGTTTCGTAGGGTCTTTCCTTTGTTGGCTTCTGCCTGTCCTCTTGCTGTGGTGGGTCCCGAGATTTGTAGAGTGCGCCCTTCCGTCTGGCGAGAGCCGTGGCACCGACCGTGTCCACGGCCCGAGGCCTGGGTCTCTCTCGTGTCCCCTGGACTGGAGTTTACACGAAGTCAGTGGCAATGGGAATCCGGGTGCACAAGGATGGATTTCCTCGTGGCTGGCGATGGCAACGTCCTTCCTCAGGGAAAGCAGCCCACGGGTTCTGGAGCGGAGGTCTTGGCTGGCGTCTGTGGGACCCGCTACCCCTGCCCGCCCCTTCCCCCGGCTTGGACGGTTGCGGCGGCGCTGGATGAATGAACTGAATTGCCTGGGCGTCCGGGGAGCGGCAAGACACCCGGGACGGCAGGAAACCCACGCCTGCGCCTTCGGGGTCGGGTGCCTGCCGCAGCGCCCTGGCTGGAGCCCGGCTCCTGGTGGGGCTGCAGCCAGGTGGAGGACGTGGGATGCTGCCGCCTGGCGGTGCTGCAACTGCGGACCCCCACGAGGAGGCTTCATCTTGACGTAAATTTTTTCTTTCTTCAGCTGATCTGTATCCTTAATTTTAGGTTAGTGGTAACTCCAGAAATCTAGAGGCACAAAATATGGTTGCCCACACCATATAATCACATTACCACCTCCCATTACCACCACCTTCCCCCCTTCCCCGCCCCCCAGACTAGGTCTTGCGGTGTTGCCCAGGCTGGCTGAAAACCCCTGGGCTTAAGTGATTTGCCTGTCTTGGCCTCTCAAAGTGCTGGGATCAGAGGTGTGAGCCACCATGCCCAGCCAACCACCACCAAGTTTTGATTCAGCAGGACTGGGTCATGGAGCTAAGGACCCAAAAATTTAGAAAAGTTTTTAAATATCTTAACGTTTCTGTGAGGAAACAGTATTTGATATTAAATTTTTAGACTCTCTTATAATGTTCTGTGTTTTCCACTGAGCACAGTACTAAGTAGTAATTGGAAAATCCCAGCGGAAGTCATATTACTTTTTCTAATACAGAGTCCTTGGCTGTTCTCTAAGCTAAACCTGATCACCTATATTGAGAAAAGGAAAAAGCCCCAGAGTATGAGGAGATAGGAGATAGTAGCCAAACATCCAAATAGATGGGCGTGAATAAAGCAGATGACATAGATGAGATGTCCAAAGGTCAAGGAGAAAGCCAGATCTTGAAGTGTGGTTTGCGAAGCTATGCTCCAATGGAAATCGTTTCTGAGAAGCCCTGGTTTGTTTCTCTTGCTCATATATAGAGACAGACATCTTCTGCCCCAGGCTCTTCAATTCTCTAGGACTGGGCTTCCCCTTCCGCGATCATTCTTCCAGCTTACAAAGAAAATCAAAGCCCTTTGCATGACTTACAAGGGACTGGAGGACCTGGCTGCTTGCTCTTTTATTGCTTTTGAGGACATGGGGCCGTCTGTGATTTTTAAGGAACTCTATGTTAAACATTTTCTAATTTCCATTTTGAGTCTTGTCTAAAATGTGTGAGAGTAGTGGAGATATTGGGATTTGGTTTAGAAATCCCGGAAACACCACATCCAGATGTCGTGTTTTCTGCTTTACAATTTCATATCCTATGAAGGTTTCAAATGTGATTCTACAGAAATTCATACTCAAAAATTTTATCAGAACACTAAGCATCTGCTCCATATAATAAAACCTAATGTTATTTTACTTCAAAATTTTAAGTTTTTTGGTATGTATGGAGGCTAATACTGTAAACATTCTGTGCCCTAATTCCTAAACTGTAATATGGTTTAATGTATCTACTTTCTACATTTAAAACTTGTACTTTGCCATTGAGGAACTTAGAACATTGCTGAGCATGTATTAAATTCCCATTTGTTTCCTGATTTTCAAATAGTTATCATTTTATAATTTTCTCTTGTTTAGTTTGAAGCTTACTAGGACTGTATTATTGATATGTATGTGTATATATATACACACACACAAGTATATACATAACAACATATGTCATTGATATGTATGTATATGTTTTACATACCTGTATATACACACTTATGTGTATATATGCATATGTACATATCAGTTTTTTGACCAATAAAAATTGCATAATTATGTATTGTGTACATTATAATAATTTGATAGGTATATATATTATAAAATGTTTAATACAATTAAGTTGAACAATTATGTCACCTCACATGGTTGTTTTTTGTAGTGAGAGCACTTGAGGTCTCCTACTGTTGTAGCAAATTTTAAGCATACAAAACACTGTTATTAACTACATTTTAAAGCTATACATTAGATCCCCAAAACTTATTTATCTTATAACTGAAAGTTTGTAGTCTTTGAACACTTTACCATTTTTTCTACCTCCAGACCTGGTCATTACCATTGTACTCTCTGCTTCTATGAGTTCAGCCTTTTTAGATTCTCCATTTAAGTGAGAACACACAGCGTTTGTCTTTCTGTGCTTGGCTTATTTTGCTTAGCATAATGTACCCAAGTCCACTCATGTTGAAATAGCAGAATTTCAATCTTTTTTAAGGGTGAATAATATTCGGTTGTCTATTTATACCACATTTTCCTTATCCATTCAGCATCTACAGATACGTCGTTTTAAAAAAAAAAAAAAAAAAAAAAACCTTGACAGTTGTGAATAATGCTGCATTGAATACAGGGGTGCAGATTTTTTTTTGAGATATCTGATTTTGTTTTGTTTATAGACAGAAGTGGAATTTCTGGATTGTATGATAGTTCTATTTTTTTAAAATAACCTCCATCTAATTTTCATAATGACTCTTCCAGTTTACAACTCATTAAGACTGTACAGAAATATTTTGTCACATCCTTGTTAACACTTGTCGCAAGAGAAAGAAATAAAGGGTATCCAGTTAGGAAAAGAAGAAGTCAAATTGTCCCTGTTTGCAGATGACATGATTGTATATTTAGAAAACCCCATTGTCTCAGCCCAAAATCTCCTTAAGCTGATAAGCAACTTCAGCAAAGTCTCAGGATACAAAATTAATGTGCAAAAATCACAAGCATTCTTATACAACAGTAACAGACAAACAGAGAGCCAAATCATGAATGAACTTCCATTCACAATTGCTTCAAAGAGAATAAAATACCTAGGAATCCAACTTACAAGGGATGTAAAGGACCTCTTCAAGGAGAACTACAAACCACTGCTCAGTGAAATAAAAGAGGACACTAACGAATGGAAGAACATACCATGCTCATGGATAGGAAGAATCAATATCGTGAAAATGGCCATACTGCCCAAGGTTATTTATAGATTCAATGCCATCCCCATCAAGCTACCAATGACTTTCTTCACAGAATTGGAAAAAACGGCTTTAAAGTTCATATGGAACCAAAAAAGAGCCCGCATTGCCAAGACAATCCTAAGTCATAAGAACAAAGCTGGAGGCATCACGCTACCTGACTTCAAACTATACTACAAGGCTACAGTAACCAAAACAGCATGGTACTGGTACCAAAACAGAGATATAGACCAATGGAACAGAACAGAGTCCTCAGAAATAATACCACACATCTACAGCCATCTGATCTTTGACAAACCTGAGAGAAACAAGAAATGGGGAAAGGATTCCCTATTTAATAAATGGTGCTGGGAGAATTGGCTAGCCATAAGTAGAAAGCTGAAACTGGATCCTTTCCTTACTCCTTATACAAAAATTAATTCAAGATGGATTAGAGACTTAAATGTTAGACCTAATACCATAAAAACCCTAGAAGAAAACCTAGGTAGTACCATTCAGGACATAGGCATGGGCAAGGACTTCATGTCTAAAACACCAAAAGCAACGGCAGCAAAAGCCAAAATCGACAAATGGGATCTAATTAAACTAAAGAGCTTCTGCACAGCAAAAGAAACTACCAGAGTGAACAGGCAACCTACAGAATGGGAGAAAATTTTTGCAATCTACTCATCTGACAAAGGGCTAATATCCAGAATCTACAAAGAACTCAAACAAATTTACAAGAAAAAAACAAACAACCCCATCAAAAAGTGGGCAAAGGATATGAACAGACATTTCTCAAAAGAAGACATTCATACAGCCAACAGACACAATGAGATACCATCTCACACCAGTTAGAATGGCAATCATTAAAAAGTCAGGAAACAACAGGTGCTGGAGAGGATGTGGAGAAACAGGAACACTTTTACACTGTTGGTGGGATTGTAAACTAGTTCAACCATTATGGAAAACAGTATGGCGATTCCTCAAGGATCTAGAACTAGATGTACCATATGACCCAGCCATCCCACTACTGGGTATATACCCAAAGGATTATAAATCATGCTGCTATAAAGACACATGCACACGTATGTTTATTGCGGCACTATTCACAATAGCAAAGACTTGGAATCAACCCAAATGTCCATCTGTGACAGACTGGATTAAGAAAATGTGGCACATATACACCATGGAATATTATGCAGCCATAAAAAAGGATGAGTTTGCGTCCTTTGTAGGGACATGGATGCAGCTGGAAACCATCATTCTTAGCAAACTATCACAAAAACAGAAAACCAAACACCGCATGTTCTCACTCATAGGTGGGAACTGAACAATGACATCACTTGGACTCGGAAAGGGGAACATCACACAACGGGGCCTATCATGGGGAGTGGGAGAGGGGGGAGGGATGGCATTGGGAGTTATACCTGATATAAATGATGAATTGATGGGTGCTGATGAGTTGATGGGTGCAGCACACCAACATGGCACAAGTATACATATGTAACAAACCTGCACATTATGCACATGTACCCTAGAACTTAAAGTATAATAAAAAAATAAAAAAATAAATAAAAAATTTAAAAAAACCACTTGTCATATTTCTTCTTTTTGATATTAGCCATTGTAACTGCTGTAAAGTGCTATCTCCTTATGATTTTGATTTGCAATTTTCTGATGAATGGTAATGTTTAGCATCTTTATAAACATCTGTTGGCCATTTGAATATGTTTGTTAAAATATTTAGTCTTTTGCCTATTTTTTAGTTCGGTATTATTATTATTGTTGTTTCTGATTTGTATGACGTTCTGCTATATTTTGAATACTAACCTCTTATCATATATGATTTGTAAATATTTTATCCCATCTTAAAGGTTTTCTTATTTTTTGCTCTGCACAATAGTTTGATACACTACAACTTTATGTTTGCTTTTATTGCTGTACTTTTGATATCATATTTAAAAAATCATTGCCAAGGCCAGTATCATGGAGGCTTTTCATGTGCTTTTTAAAATATTTTCTTTTAAGGATTTATGTATCAAATTTAAGTCTTTATTTTAAGTCAATTTTTGTGTGTGGCATAAGAAATATGGTCTAATTTTATTATTGTGCTTGTGAGTATACAGTTTTCCCAGCACCAAGTATTGAAAAGGCTACACTTTCTGTATTGCGTATTCATAGTGCCCTTGTCAAAGATTAACTCTAGATGCATAGATTTACTTCTGGGCTCTGTATTCTGTTCCTTTGGTTTTTATGTTGTTTCCTATAAACTTACCATTCTATTATGTTTACTGTAGTCTTGAAATGTAGTTTTAAATAATAAAGTGTAATGTCCCTAGATTTTGTTTTATTCCTCCTGATTGCTTTGGTCATTCAATATTTCTTATAGTTTTATATACATTGCAGACTTTATTTTCTATTACTGTAAAAAGTCACACAGGAGTTTTGATAGGAAGTTGAATTAATCTACAGATTGCTTTGGATAATATGTCACTTAGACAATATTCTTCTAATTCATAAACATGTAACCTATTTACGTTTATTTGTATCTTCTTTAAATTTTTTCATCAATATCTTTTATTTTTTACTGTAAAGATCTTTCGCCACAATGGTTAAATTTATTGCTAAAAAATCTATTATTTTGTTGCTATTGTAAATCAGATTTTTTCTTTTTTACTGGTTTGTTCAAGCATATAGAAACAAAACTGATATTTGTAATGTTAATTGTATACTCTGCTTCTTCATACTGAATGCACTTATTAGTTTAAGTGCACTATTTAAATGTACTATTTATGTTTTTTATATATAAGATTATGTCATCTACAAACAGTGACTTTTTTTCTTCTTTTCAATTTGGATCTTTTCGATATTCTTGCTTAATTGTTTGATGTAGAACTTAATTATTCTATGCAGGACTTCCAGTTCTATGTTAAAATAGGACCATTAGAATGGGTGTAATATAGACTTGCATTGCTGTTTGTGCATTTGAAGGAGCAAACACCTCTTTTCATTTTTATAAACTGGTTTCAGCAGGTAAAGATCTTCATCTGTTGGATCTCAAGGCTGATGAGATCTTTACTGGGTTTGCAGTAAAAAGGCTTATAGCTGGGTCACAAGGTGGCTACTGAATCTGGAGTGGGTTTTACCCTTAGTGGGCTCGTTACCAGGAGCACATGTGGTTGTGAGTCCTGTCATGTTTTTGGGCAGACTGGATTGTCTTCAGGACTTTGTTCTGTGGAGCCCGCACTAGGGCAAGGTTCTACCATATGGTGGGCCTAATAGCAGATGTGTGGGTGAGTGTGGTTCCCACTGAGTACCCAGCAGGGTTTCCCCAGGTTATCTACAAACAGTGACTTTTGAACTGTTTTCTGTGGGTCACAAGTATGATGTCCCCAGCTTTTTTCTTATTCCTCATTATTGGTTTGGCCATTCAGTCTACTTTGTAGACTTGCATTTTCTATTACTATGAAAAGTGAGACAGGGATTTTGATAGGGATTTGAGTTAACTTACAGATTGCTTTGGATAATATGACACCTTATTAACCAAAGGGCTGGCCTTCTCAAAATGACTCTTCTCGATCTTGGGTTTTAACAAGGTTTTATAATGCCCTGTATCCCGAAGCTCACTATATTGCCCAGGCTGTTCTTGATCTCCTGGCCTGAAGCAGGAGGACTGCTTCAGGCTCCTGAATGGAGGAGATACTGTCATGAGCCACTGTGCCTGGCTCTCTCATAAACTTACTTTGGTTGATGGATGGCTGACTAGTTTTTATTCCTGCAGGGGAATGTAAAAGTAGGGACCCCCTATCCCACCATCTTGATAATGTCACTGTCTCCATACATTTCTTCCTTATTTTGTTCTCTTGTATGTTTGTGTGTTATTTCAGGTTCAAACATTAAGAACAATAGGCTAGGATTTATACATTGTGTAAAAAGTAAATTAGATAGCTAGTAGGTACCCTATATATATTATAATGTTCACCTATAAGATTAAGTTTAGTGCAGACAAAAAGTGCTCACTAAAATTTTCATCCACTTTTTTCAATCTCTACCCAAACTATAATATAATTTATGCCCCAATTTTTATTTTGTCAATTACTCTTAATCATATTTCACAAAATTTATATTTTTTCTTTATTTAGAAATGTAAGACTGTTGTTTGTTTTTAAAGTCTATATTATAGCTTTTTTATTTTGTGAAATAATAGCACCAATATATTAATAATATAAATATTTATAGTGTAAATACTTATTCATCAGAATTTTCCCATTAGAGAATTTTATTAATTATTGTAGTGCATTCTGTAAAATTGTACTGCCACACAGCACAGGGCAATGATTCAGAATGCCTGGTCTTCACAGACGCACAGTCACAGTTGAACATTGCAGTTATTTAGAAGAATTCTTTTCTAGTGTTATATCAATGTTCCAAACAAGATTTTATGGGTAAATGTTTCTCCCATTCTAGTTTTGCAATTCCATGTTAACCGTATTTTTATTTTAGGGTAGGTTCCTTGACATTGGTTTATCATATTTTTGGTTTTACCTAAGTATTATTTTGGATGACAATGTGCAACTTTCAATGTACAGTTTATGTCAATGTGCAGTTTAATTACAATATGAATCAGCCACATATTAATTCACAATTCAATTTAAGTTTAGCAAACTTAATGAAAACTAAGCAAACTAATCTTACATGATAACGCCCCGATCAGCTATCTTATACTTAAGCAAATACACCAAAAAATAGTTTGTAACTTTATTGCTGCTTTTGTTCAAACTATGTTTTATATTCTTTATGACCAAGGAAATCTCTGATATTGTCCTACCAGGCTAAAGAAACAAACAAAAGGACGATGATTATACTTCCAAGTAGCAGGTTGTTTAGGGCCCAGATATTCCATATGTGGACCACTGTGCTCATGTTTGTTTGTTTTAATAAGGTTGTGGCCCAAAACCTTACCTTTTTTGCAGAAATTAAAGCTTCTCGGTTCCATACTAAAGACAGGACAACCCCATGATCTAAATCCAAGGGTGATGGCTCAGAGTGAGGACCATTTCTTGTTGACATGGAGATAGCTGAGTTGGTCCACAATAAATCTATGGGAGAAGCAGGTTGTGATGACTTGGAAGTGTTGGCTGCCTTCATGGTCTCAAAGTTCTCTGCCAAGTTCACCTCAGCTCTGCTGTACTGCTGTTCTGCTGTCAGGTTGGGAATGCTTGGCCAGTAGTAGTTCTCCACATGGTCCTCAACTGCTGGTGCTTCCCTGATCCACTGCCTGCCAGAAATGCAATCGTAGCAGAGGAGGCTGGTAAGGGGACAGAAACCAGAGATGCTTACTGGCCACTGCCTGGCTGGGGAAGAGAGTTGTGGGCACCCAATCCTAGCTCACATGTCAAGTGCCATCCTCATCCCAGCATCTAGCAGTGTCCCCCATAATGTGCACTGCCTGGCCTGAGGTAAATGGAGAGCTCAGCTGAGGCCTGAAATTGAAAAGGGGCTTTCCAGAGTCCCGAGTGTCCTGGACATCTCACCAGCCATTAAAAGAGTCTGTGTCCTTGTGGCCACAGACAGGCAATGATGGAATCCTGCCCACATTTCAGGGCCTTCTGAAGTCTTCACATGAGAGTTCAGCTCTGGCAACAGAGAACACTTCTGGTGTCCAGAGATTCTCAGTGCCTGGCGGATGTAAAACTGATTGATGGCATCTGCTGGCTTCTGGAGCACTGCTTGGCCGTCCTTGCCTGCTGGCCCCAGCCTTGCCCATCCTTATCTGTGGGCCCCAGCCAGGGTACTGCAGAAAACTTGGTCTCTGGCTAGCATTCTGGACTGTGAGACAGCCTGGCTGCAGCTAGTGCTGGATGGAGAGAGTAGAGTGTGGTGAAGTGGGGACAGTGGGCAATCTGCTATGTGGCCTAGGGTTTCTCGTGACTCTGGACTGCCCAGGTGCGGTGACCAGAAGGGAATCAGGGAGTGGAAACCATTTCTAGGCCACAGCTCAGGGAGGGAGAACCCAGGCTGAGCCTGGTGTTGG
Source organism: Rhinopithecus roxellana (assembly GCF_007565055.1). Taxonomy (NCBI): domain Eukaryota; kingdom Metazoa; phylum Chordata; class Mammalia; order Primates; family Cercopithecidae; genus Rhinopithecus; species Rhinopithecus roxellana. The sequence continues at coordinate 165,068,566 of NC_044551.1, forward strand.
TCCTGAGTTGAGGAGATGAAGCTGGAGTCCAGGGAGACCAAAGAAGCTCAGATAAACTCTGCAGGGCAGAGTATTCAGGGTATGAAAAGGATAAAGTCACAAAACAAAAAAGCTCCAGAGTCTTCAGCTAAATACTGATTGGGCGCATGTATGTGTGTAAACTACCCAAGTCTAGGGGAAAAAACACCTGAAAGAAACAGAAAGAACAATGCTTGAACCTCCTACAGAACCAGGCATATTTGGTGTTCCCACCAGCAACAGTGGACAAATCTTATACTTCCCAGACCATTGGATGAAACACTCAGAAAAGAATTGCTCCAGTAGCGTGAAGATCCGATCTAGGCCAAGGCTGCTAAGGTCCTACTTAACAAGACCTCAGAGAAAACCCTCAAAGAACCAAAATCTTTCCAGATAGTTTAACTGCATCCTAGAACATAGCTCCATAATATTTATAGGAACCCAACAATATCCAACGCACAATAAGATAAATTTCACATTGTCTGCCATCCAGCTGAAAATTACCAGGCATGTGAAGAAAAAGGAAATGTCTCAATAATGAGAAGAAAATTTGATCAATAGATACAGAAATGGCACATATGATGGAATTAGTAGGCAACAATATTAAAACAGTTATTATAATAACATTCCACAACAAGAAGGTAAAGGGAAGCTTGAACATGGAAGTAAGTAGAGACATGGAAGACCCAGCTTGAACTTCTAGAGATGAAAAATACAATGTCTGAGATGAAAAAATACTAAATGGCATTTAAAATAGAATAGATATTATACAAAAAAGGATTAGTCAACTGGAAGATGTAGCAATAGAAACTGTCAAAAACGGAACATGGAGAACAATATGGAAAAAAATTGAGCAGAAAATCAGCACCAACAGGATGAATATAAGTGTAATTGGAGTTCCTGAAGAAGGTGGGGAGGAGTAGAAGAAAAAATTGTTTGAAAAAACTGTGGCTGAAAAATTTTAAATTTGGTAAAAACTATAAACCCAGAGACAAAGAACCAATGAACCCCTAGCACAAGAGACATGAGGATGACACACTGGAGCACATCATAATCAAATTGCCCCAAACGAGTGACAAAGAGAAAATCTGAAATTCTACCGAAGGGAAAAGGACATTATACAGAGAGGAACAAAGATAAAAATGGGCTGAGTGTGGTGGCTCACACCTGTAATCCCAGAACTTTGGGAGGCTGAGGCAGGATGGTCACTTGAGCACAGGAGTTCCAGACCAGCTTGGGTAACATGGCAAAACCCCGTCTCTACCAAAAACACAAAAATTAGCAGGGCATGGTGGCACATATCTGTGACCCCAGCTACTCAGGAGGCTGAGTCAGGGAGAATCACTTGAACCTGGGAGGCGGAATTTGCAGTGAGCCTAGATGGTGCCATTGCACTCCAGCCTGAGCGACAGAGCAAGACTGTCTCAAAAAAAAAATTAAAAAATTAAAAAATTAAAATTAAAAAAAAGATGGCAGACATCCGGTTAGAAACAACGCAAGGTTAGGTATAGTGGCACATGCCTATTATCCCAGCACTTTGCAAGACCAGGGCAGGATGATCATTTGAGCCCAGGAGTTCAAGACCAGCCTGTGCAACACGGCAAAACCTGGCCTCTATATAAAATGCAAAAATTAGCTGGGTGTGGTGGCACATGCCTGTAGTCCTAGCTACTTGGGAGGCTGAGGCGGGAGGATTGCTTGAGCCCAGGAGGTAAAGGTTTCAGTGAGCTGAAATCATGCCACTGCACTCCAGCCTGGGTGACAGAGTGAGACCCTGTCTTGAAAAAATAAAAAATAAAGATAAAGAAACAACGCAAACCAGAGGATAGTGGAGTAACTTCTATAAAATACTTAAGGATAAAACGATTGTCAGTCTGGAATTCTACACCCAGCAAAAATATCTTTCAAAGATGATAGTGAAATAAAGACTTCCAGACATTGAAAAGCTTGAAGAATTAATTACCAGCAAGTCCTCACTACAAGGAATATTAAAGGAAATACTTGAGGCAGAGGGAAAGTGAAACCAGATGGAAGTCCAGATCTACACAAAAGAATGTAGAGCACCCAAGATGGCAAATGTGTGAGCAAAAATCCAACATTAAAAAGCATTTTTAAAAGATAATTGGCTCCGGCGCGGGGGAGGCGGACCGCAGCCATGTCTGCAGAGTGAATCTTCCGCACTTCAGTCCCCTGCAGGGTGACCATGTCGAGACCTCGGAAGAGGCTGGCTGGGACTTCTGGTTCAGACAAGGGACTCTCAGGAAAACGCACCAAAACTGAGAACTCAGGTGAGGCATTAGCTAAAGTGGAGGACTCCAACCCTCAGAAGACTTCAGCCACTAAAAACTGTGTGAAGAATCTAAGCAGCCACTGGCTGATGAAGTCAGAGCCAGAGAGCTGACTAGAGAAAGGTGTAGATGTGAAGTTCAGCATTGAGGATCTCAAAGCACAGCCCAAACAGACAACATGCTGGGATGGTGTTTGTAACTACCAGGCTCGGAACTTCCTTAGAGCCATGAAGCTGGGAGAAGAAGCCTTCTTCTACCATAGCAACTGCAAAGAGCCAGGCATCGCAGGACTTATGAAGATCGTGAAAGAGGCTTACCCAGACCACACACAGTTTGAGAAAAACAATCCCCATTATGACCCATCTAGCAAAGAGGACAACCCTAAGTGGTCCATGGTGGATGTACAGTTTGTTCGGATGATGAAGCGTTTCATTCCCCTGGCTGAGTTCAAATCCTATCATCAAGCTCACAAAGCTACTGGTGGCCCCTTAAAAAATATGGTTCTCTTCAGTCGCCAGAGATTATCAATCCAACCCCTGACGCAAGAAGAGTTTGATTTTGTTTTGAGCCTGGAGGAAAAGGAACCAAGTTAACTGAGATATTACTGCTGGAATGGGCAAGAAATTACTCCAAGACAAAAAAGGTGTGAGGGGGCTTGCTTGTTATGCTCACCTGGGCTTGTGTAGCTAAGTAGTTTTTGTGTACTTTTTTCAATAAAATAATATCAAAGTTGAAAAAAAAGATAATTGACTGCTTAAGGCAAAAATGATAAATTAATGTGAGTTTACAGCACATATAGAAGCAAAATGCATGAAAACAATAACACAAAACCCAAAAGGAGGGAAATGCATGGGTACTGTTTTAAGGTTCTTATCCTCTATGTCAAGTGGTATAATGCTGATGGCAGCCAATGCTAAGTTAAATACATATACTGTGTTAGTCTGTTCTTGCACTGCTATAAAGAAATGTCTGAGACTGGGGCCAGGCACAGTGGCTCACATCTGTAATCCCAGCACTTCGGGAGGCTGAGGCGGGCGGATCACGAGGTCAAGAGATCGAGACCATCCTGGCCAACACGGTGAAACCCTGTCTCTATTAAAAATACAAAAAAATTAGCTGGGCATGGTGGCGTATGCCTGTAGTCCCAGCTAAGCTACTCGGGAGGCTGAGGCAGCAGAATCACTTGAACCAGGGAGGCAGAGGTTGCAGTGAGCCGAGATCGCACCATTACACTCCAGTCTGGATGACAGAGCAAGACTATATCTCAAAAAAAAAAACACAAAAAAAAAAAACAAAAAAAAAAAGAGGCTGAGACTGGGTAATTTATGAAGAAAAGAAGTTTAATTGGCTCACAGTTCTGCAGGCTACACCCAAGAAACATGGTTTCCCCACAGCACTGGGGACTCTCAGCATCAACTTTGGAAACGGGCAGTGCAGTTGGAGTCCTCGGGCTCCACAGAGGCAGCTGTAGGTCATAGCTCTCCCATGGGAGCCCAGTCCCTCTCCCTCCATCTAATGTTATTAGAGTCAGTTTCCCATCAGCCTTCAGTGTAAACTTCCAGCCTCTTTTCATCAGCTGCTTCCTGATGGAAAGGAGGTGCTGGAGGTGCACACACCTGTTTCGCCTTGCACAGGCCCAGCTTTCGAGCACGTCTTTGTTTGCTTAGTGGTAACATGCTCCCATCACCCTGCACTGCTCAGAAGCTATCTTCTTACCCAGCCAGGGCAGGGCAGTGGAGGGGCTGCAGAGGGCACCTTTGGGGTGTAACGACTGCCTTTGGGGGAGGGTTTTCTCGATCGAGTTGGTCTCCTGAGAAAGGGCTGCAAACCACACCACGTGTGCAATCTCTGCTGTCACAGCGAGACCTGCATGTGGAGCCTGCAGACCTCACGGTCTATTTGCTGTGGGGACAGAAACCTGAATGTACTGGATCCTGAAGCTCTTAAACAAGGGGCTTCCTACCAAGCTCTGCCTCAGAAGGCTGGTTATATTTGACCCCTTGCCAGGGTGTGAGCTCCCCAAATACCATCATACCTGGGGCTGTCTCTGGTTTGTAAGCACCACTCCCTCCAGAGAAGCCTGAAGGATGAGCAGCTAGGGAGGTGAACACTCTTGGGGGTGACATGGGGGGGTGGGACGGGCCTGGGTCTAGGTGGAGGGAGGACATTCCTGGGGGTGACAGGGTGGGTGGGACTGGCCTGGGTCTAGGCGGAGGGAGGACACTCATGGGGTTGACATGGTGGGTGGGACTGGCCTGGGTCTAGGTGGAGGGAGGACACTCATGGGGGTGACATGGGGGGTGGGACGGGCCTGGGTCTAGGTGGAGGGAGGACATTCATGGGAGTGATGTGGTAAATGGGACTGGCCTGGGTCTAGGTGGAGGGAGGACATTCATGGGGGTGACAGGGTGGGTGGGACTGGCCTGGATCTAGGCGGAGGGAGGACACTCATGGGGGTGACATGGGGGGGTGGGACAGGCCTGGGTCTAGGTGGAGGGAGGACATTCATGGGGGTGATGTGGTAAATGGGACTGGCCTGGGTCTAGGTAGAGGGAGGACATTCATGGGGGTGACAGGGTGGGTGGGACTGGCCTGGGTCTAGGTGGAGGGAGGACATTCATGGGGGTGACATGGTTGGGGGGACTGGCCTGGGTCTAGGTGGAGGGAGGACATTCATGGGGGTGATGTGGTAAATGGGACTGGCCTGGGTGTGGGTAGAGGGAGGACACTCGGGGATGACATGGTGGATGGGACTGGTCTGGGTGTGGGAAGAGGGAGGACACTCAGGGGTGACATGGTGGGTGGGACTTGCCTGGATGTGAGTGGGTGCCCAGTGTGGACACTGGGGCCTCCTTCAGGAGAGTACCAGGCTGGAGCCCCCGAGTCTCAGAATTTGCTGTTGAAGGAGTGGAGAGGCCGATCTCAGCAGAGGCTAGCTTTGCAGTCAGTGTGAACCTCTGCCCCACAGCTGTGAGGTGGAGCTGATGAGACAGGTCCTCTCCACCTTGCGGGTCCCCTCCCCTGCCTCCTGCCCCTGCCAGAAAGGCTGTGCTGTGCAGTGGTGCCAAGTCTCGGTGGGGTGAGAGGATGGAAGTCCCACCCTCTGCTGCTGATGGAGGCCCAGGGTGGGGTCTTCATCTGTCTGAAATTCAGGCCCACGCTGGACAAATGCCTTAGAGGGCCCCTTGGTTCAGAGCTGCCTCCCTGTTTATCATCCAGCAGTGACTGAAGAGCTTGGGGCCGTGACAGGGCATTTGCCTGGTGGTCCTGGCTAAGCTGTGTTCCTTTCCCCAGGAGAGGGTGGCAAGGGAGTGTGTTGGGGTGGGAGAGGGAGCACTGTGACCCCCATGCGGCCAGCCCTGCCCACTCGCTGTGCAGTCTTCAGCTTATCTGATCACAGGGCTTCAAGGGACGAGGGCCACAGCTCTGCAATTGTCAGAGAGACAGGTGATAAGGAGAAGGTTACATTCCTTCAGCACTGCTTGCTCGAATGGGAGCTGGGAACCTAAGATTCTGAAAATAAACAAATTAAAGAAACCAACCAAGATGCCCTGCTGGCCCAGGAAGGGTCCCATGTCCACCGAGCCCCTGGTGGGGTGGGGTGAGGCTTATGGGGTGAGGGGTTCCCATGCCCACCGAGCTCCTGGTGGGGTGAGGGGGTCCCATGCCCACTGAGTTCGTGGTGGGGTGAGGGGGGGTGGAGGTCTGTCGGCCCAGGGTCCTCAGCCTCCACCTCCCACCAGCCCCACTCCTGGCTGGCCAAAGCTCTGTGCACCCGTGGGCTCTTCTCCCACCAAAGTCAAGGCTTGGTTGGCCTTGGGTAGAGCCTGAGGGTTCAGCCATCAGCTCTGGCCGGACGCCCGGTCACTGGCCACCCAGGCATATGGAGAACAGCGAGTGAGTGGTTAAAACCCCACACCCGGGCTTCTCCATCCCAGAGCGTGAGTGGCTGTGCTCCAGCTGAGACGAGCACGTGGGTGGCAGGAATTGTGCCTTGTCAAAGGTTACTGGAAAGGAGTTTGAAATCCCCTCAGGGTTCCAGGGCTGGACAGGGATGAAAGAGCCCTAATATGTGGTTATAAGCATCCAGAAGTTGTTCATAACTAAATGATTCAGGGCCTCTGGAGGCTGAGGTCGGTGAGTACAAAGTGAAAGGGATTGGCAAAGCAGCCTTGGCCTGGGGCCAGGGAGGACTCCAAGAAGGGCTGGCCAGGCGTGGAGGTCATCGGCCATGGTAGTGGCATCTTATGGTCTCAGGAGCCTCAGTCTTAGGAGCACGAGGGTGGAAAGGCCCAGACAGTGGAGAGAGGCAGCTCCCGTCCCAGTCTTGGATGCCCCAGTGATCTACTCTGGGTGGTCAGTCACCTGCTCGGCCTCACCCTTGCTTTGGAAAGTAGGGGTTGAATGCTTGCCTTGAGGGCTGTCCTGACAGTGCCTGGCATGTGGCAGGTGCTGGTACATGGAAGTGTCTCCACTAAGCGGCTGGCCTCAGAGCCCAGGAACCTGCTCAAGGAGGTCCCCCAGGAAAGATTCCAGGCTGCAGGTGGGGATGCAATAAACAAAGCTGAAGGCCTTCAGAAAACACAAAGCAAAAAACAAAAACAAAAACAGAAACCAACAAATGGCCCATTGGCTTCTAATGTGTTGTTAGGTGGCGTCACTCTATCCATGGGCTCAGGTGAAGGGGCCTGGGCCAGACTGGGGCCACACCAGTGGGTTTGAAGCACATCCCTGGAAAATTGTCTCTGATGATCCTTTCCTTGGCACCAGGGTCCGACCTCTGCCTCCTCCGCCCCTGCCCTGGGGTAAGATGAGAGTGCTATGTCTTTGGTGAATACAGAGCTTTTCCTGCCCCCAGCACCTATTTGACCTCCCAGGGCCAGTGGCCCCTTCTGTAAGATGGGAGTGATGATGGTCCTTCCTCCCGCCCAGGCTGGTGTTAAGTACTCATCACGTGGAAGCCAGGATGAGTTTTGTTCCAAGTCAGGGCAAAATGCCCGATACCCCAAATGTCTAGGGGCTAGAGGAGGGGTGAGGGGTGAAGCGGCTGGAGCCAAGGGCCTGGCTCTTGCCTCACGTGGGGAGAAGGGCCTGGCAGAGCCAAGGCCAGGCTGCACGTGGGTTCCAGCATGGGGCTCCAGGCAGCTCATGATCACTAATTTCCATAATAATTATGGTGATAACAATAATCATGGAAGTTCATTTGCTTTTAATGTGTGTGTATGTACAACCCGTCATTTTGTGGGAGTCACAGTCTTGATCTAGGGTGATTAAATAGTGCTCAGTCTTCCCGGGTACGGGGTGGCTTCTGGCAGGGACTAGGAAGACTGCCCTAGGAAGACTGCCCTAGGAAGACTGCCCTAGGAAGACTGTGGCTTGGAGAGGAGGAAGTGTTGACTGATTGGAAACGGGCTATGACAGAGCATGTGTGCACGTGTGTGTGTGCGTTTGTGCATGTGTGTGCATGGCCACTCAATACTACAGTACATATGAGATTCTCACGCAAAGGCTCCTCCTTTCTTTCCAACACCACAGGGCCCTGGCGGCTGGTTCAGATGTGCTCAGAAGTGGGAGAGAGAGAGCCTGTTCTGGGCTTTGCCATGCACACAGCGGGAGCTCAGGAATATTCCCATGTGTTTAGGGAAGGGTCAAAGGCTCTTATGCCTAGATGCACCAAGGCTGTCAGTCCTGGGAGGTTAGCAAACCGTCAGGAGGAGGAGGTGAGTGTTAGGCCTTGGGGCTTCTTACCACCCTGCTGAAGCCTCAGCTGCCCTGTGCCGGCAGGACTTCCTTCAGGGAAGTAGAATTCTTGCCCAGTGTCACACAGTTTCTAAGTGGAGGAGCTGAGATTTGAACCCATGTCTGTAAACTTCTCACACTATGTCACTCACTTCCTGCAGGGACAGATCTGGCCACAGCAGGTACTAGGAGGCAGGTGGTGACTGGAGGATACGATGGCAGGTGGCAGGGGTTGGGATTCTGAGCCAAAGGCCAGCTGCTGGGAGACTCCTGCAGGGAAGGGAGGCAGGGTGGGTGGAGCAGGGCCGAGGGGTCACAGCCACAGGAAGAGCAAGCCCTGGGCCACTAGGGCTGACCCCCAGGTGAGTCTGAAGCCAAATCCCAAGTTACGGACTTTTATGGGGTAAATCGTGTCCCCCTGAAATTCATGTGTAGACGTCTTAACCTGCAGGACCTCAGAATGTGGCCTTATTTGGAATAAGGTGCTTGCAGGTGTAATCAATTAAGATGGGGTCATATTGGTGTAGGAGGGTCCCCCAAAGCAATTTGACTGGTATACTTACCAAAAGGAGAACGAGGGCCCAGACCCACACACAGGGAGGACACCACAGGAAGGTGAAGGCAGAGAGGGGCTGATGCTTCTTCAAGCCAGCAGAGGGCAAGGGTTGCCAACAAAACCCTGGAGGCGGGAGAGACGTGGAAGAGATTCTCTCACAGTCTCCGAAGGAACCAGCCCTGTTCCCATCTTGATCTTGGACGTCTGGCCTCCAGAGCAGAGAGAGAATAAAGTTTGGCTGCTTTAAGTCACTTGGTTTGTGGTGCTTTGTTACTGCAGCCCCAGGACACAAATACACTGACCTAGAGCAGCTGTGAGAAGGTTTACCTGGAGATGGGCCCACGTGAAGGGTTGTAGGGGAGCCAGGAGATACGCTCCACGTCTGAGCAGGTGCTCTGAGGACTGTGTCAGAGCTCCATGCTGTTCTATTCTCCTTCTCCAATGAGGCAGCATGTTCCAGGTGGGGGCATGGTCCAGGTGAGGGTGTGTTCCAGATGTCCAAGCTTGGGCATGTCCAAGCAGGGGGGTGTGATGCAGGAGGAGGTGTGTCCCAAGACGGGGGGTGTCCTGGGGGCTATCCCAGGTGGGTGTATGTTTCAGAGGGTGAGTCCCAGGAGGGATATATTGCAGCAGAGGGCGTGTCCTGGAGGTTCTCCCAGGTAGGGGCATGTCCCAGGAGGGATATGCTTCAGGTGAGGGCGTGTCCAAGGCGGGGCGTGTTCCGGGGGTGTGTCCTGGGTTGGGGGAGTGTTCCAGGTGGGGGCGCACCTGCAACCTGGATGGCAGAGAAAAGCACAGTGGGCCAGGGCCCCGGCTGCACCTTGGCAAGGACACAGCAAGAGCAAGACGTCACCTTGATGTCATCAGCCACCAGGTTTGGTGTCATCACTGCAACATGACCCAGCCAGAGCTGACCGATGAAATGCCTGAGGCTCCTCTTGCAGGGTTTGGCGTCAGGATGCCAGGTTATCCCCTGAGAGTCAGCAGCCCCTTGGTCTTCCGGTTCTCATTACAGGCCTGGCTCAGGGCTCCTGCCTCCCAGGCTCAGGCCCAGCACTGGGCCAAAGAGCACCTTCAGTGAAGATTGACTGGGAGAAGGAGGTGGGGAAGGCAGCTCGTAGAAGAGGCTGAGGCCATTCCTGTCCAAGGCAATTATCTCCCGCCTCTGCGACTGACTTTAATAGCCATGTTATTTATTAATGTGTTAATCAATGCTATCTCCTTGGGTAACTGCATGCACCTCTTACCAAGCAAGCCTCTTTAGGGGCCTCCGTGTCTCCTGAGAGGGCAGTTGCTCTGTGCACTGGCCTATTGAAGGCTCCCACACCCCCTTGAGGATCCTGATCAGGAAGGGGCTGGAGACAGAAGAAAAAGAATTTCCCCAGAAGGGCAGAGGGAAGACTCTGTTGCAATAAAAAAGGTAATGATTGCCACTCATTTTGGGGACCTGTGTATGTGCTAGGCCTGGTCCTAGATGCTTATTGTGCTTTTTCCTTGTGTCAAGGGGAAGCAGCTTGGCAGAACAGAGACCCTGGCACCAGATTGCGTGAGCCACCATACTGCTTCTTCTGGGCTCTGTGACTTTGTAAAACTCACTTCCTTTCTTCAGTTTCCTCATCTGGAAGCTGGTGCCAATGATGGCTGCCATCTCACGGGGGTGCTGTGAGGATGCCACAAGTTTATGGCTGTGGAGTGCTGGCTTGGTGCGTTATTGTCCCATTTCAAGATGAGCAGAGTGAGACATGGAGAAGTCCTATGATTTGCTCAAGGTTCTCTGGCTAGGCAGGGGCCCAGACAGCATTGAACCCAGGCCACTTGGTCCTACAGTCATTTATTCAACCATTACATTTTGAGGTTTCAAAAACCCCAGCACTGCCTTTACTGGGGATGAAAAAGCAGCTCTGCCACGTGGACTTTAGTTCACCTTCGTGGCCACTCTTGTCTGTACTGCCTGTCTCTGTCTTCTCTTCCCTGGGTCTCCCTGTGGATTTGTCCCACATGTAGGTTCTCCACAAGTCCCCTTAGGAACTGTTCTGTTGTGACTTCTGCTGAACCCACTGCCTGGTCCTCATCTCCCTTAACACCCTTTGGGAAGCTTGAAAAGGAGGACAGTTTTTGTGAACTAAAAAGACATTTGTGTGTGCCAGTCAGCCTTGCCACTTCTCTTACAGGCTGAGCACAATTGAAGACCAGAGGTGCCCCCTCCATAGCCCAAGACTGAAGATAAATCCTGAAATGAAAGATTACCAAATATACATCCAGTTTCCTATTCCAAGTCAATCTTCTATCCTTGGATTGTAACCTTGCAGGATCTTGAACTCACATCCTTTCAGGGATCATAGAAGTGAGCACATCAAACCTGCCATGATAAAGTTGTGCAAAAGTGGGCAATATTGCCAAGTGCAAAATATCTGGGCTATATTTTGGTCTGAGATCACCATTTAAGATTCCTGGAAGATAGGGAACATGGAGGCCAACTCCCATAGGGATGTTGTATAAGACTCCAAGCCCTAAGTCAATGATCTCAACCCTGTGGATCAGCACTCTCCATGTAATGGGGCATCTTAATCCATTTTGTGCTGCTATAACAGAATACCACAGACTGGGGAATCTATAAAGAAAAGAAATTTGTTTCTTAGAGTTCTGGAGGCTAGGAAGTTCAAGGATGAGGGGTCTGCATCTGGTGAGGACCTTCTTGCTGTGTCATCTCATGGCTGAAGGCAGAAAAGCAAGAATTTGAGAAAGAAAGAGCAAAAGGGGCTTAACTTTCTTTTAATGCAAGCCCATTCCCAAGATAACTAACCCACTCCTGAGATAATGACATTAATCCGTCCATAGGGCAGAATCTCATAACCTAATCACTCTTATTAGTCCCCACCTCTCAACACCGTCACACAGAGGATTAAGTTTCCAACACATGAGCTCTGGGGACACATGCAGACCATAGCATGGGGGGATTGATGAGTATATGGGAGGGACCAGTCATGAATATTTTGGCTGAGAGTTGTGTTTGAGAGCTGAAGCCATGGTCCATCATGGCAGGACACACATAGACCTTTGAATGCTCTGAGAAATGAATATTGAACAGTGTAACTCATGGCAGAAGGTGGGACTGCCTGGGTCAAGTAAAAGGTGAACAAACAGCCTGTAGCCTGTGGCTGGCTCCTCTTCCCTTCCCATCCCCACTTTTCACCTTTCTCTCTTTCTTTCTTTCTTTCTTTCCCTCCCTCCCTCCCTTCACTTCCCTCCCTCCCTCCCTCCCTTCCCTCCCACTCTCCTTCCTTCCTTCCTCTCCCTTTCTCTTTCCTCTCCCTCCCTCCTTCTTTCCTTCTTTCTCTTTCCCTCCCTCCCTTCTCTCCTTCTTTCTCTTTCTCATTTCCTTCTTTCTCTCTCTCTCTCCATCTTTCTCTCCCTCCATCCTTCCTTCTCTCATTCTTTCCTTCCTTCTCTCTTTCCTTCTTTGTCCCCTCCCTCCCTCCCTTCCTTCCCTCTTTTCTTCCTCCCTGTCTTCCTGCCTTCCTGCCTTCCTTTCTTCTCTCTTTGACTGATGTGTTCTGAGCCCAAGCACCCTACTAAGTGGTACCAAAATTGACTCAAGAATCAAGAAGAAATAGAAAATCTAAGAAGTACTATAATATGAAAAAAAATAAAATCTCTAGTAAAATAAAATCTTTCACAAAGGAAGGACTAGGCCCAGATGGTTGTGTGAGCAAATTTTACAAACTTTCAAAGAATGGATCATTCTAATTATGTCCCAAACAACTGTAGCTAGGAATATTAATGCTTGATTTTTCAAGAGTCTCATTTCCTAAAATCTGTAGGTTCAAAGGCAGATTGGCATGTGTTGGAAATCCTCAAATGTTGTGCAGTTTCTTGGAGTTTTAGCATTAAGAAAGAAAGGTCTTACCTGCATTAACTTTGAATTTTGTAAGTTACCAGTTAATAGAGATACTGTATGCATTTATACACACCCTGATTTTATAGGAATGGAGGCATACTCGACACATGGCTCTGCACACAGGGTTTTTACTTTGTAACATATCTTGGACATCATTTTTGAGCATCCTTTTAAAGTTTATTTTTTAAATAGCTGCATAGTATTCTATCATATGAATAACCATAATTTCAGTAAACAATAAGGTGATAATCATTAATGTGAATGATAAACATGAAGGTGATTTCCAGACTTTTGTTAATTAAAAAGGTGGTATAATACTTTCTCCCATTCAGATATAATTCCAGGCATCATGAGTATGTCTGTAGGGTAAATTTCTGGAAATGAAATTGCTGAATCAGACAGTATTTCCAGTTATAATTTCGGTATATATTGTTTAATCACAATTGATAAAGGTTGTACCAATTTATAATTCCAGTAACAAGATGTAAGGACCACGTCAAACTCCACAACTTCACTGGCAGTGCTTGACATCGTGATGCGTGTTGCCAGCCTCCCTTCAGGTAAAGTTCTATTAACTCTGCAAAAATTTGATAAGTGGCAGACGTCACATTTCCAGATAGTTTTGTGGTAACCAAAAAAGAATTAATTTATTATAAATTTTTATATCACATTGAGACAAAACATTATTTGCAATAAATATCATTATTGTTATGTATTTAAAACATCTCATGTATTAAGAAATCATACTTTAGATGGGGCCAAGCCGGCCGATTAGAAGCAGCTGTGGCCCATGGCTCTCACGGAAAACAGTGACAACTGTGAGTGAATTCTGCACCTTCAATTGAGGTATCCAGTTTCTTGCACTGGGACTGACTAGGCAGACAGCTCGACCCACAGAGAGTGAGGAAAAGCAAGTGGGGGCGATGGCCCACCCAGGTGGGCACGAACCAGGGGAGCCCCCACTCGCAGCCAAGGGAGGCAGTGATTGTGCGACTCTGCCGGGGAAACTACGCTTCTCCCACGGACCTTGGCAACCTGCAGATCAGAAGGTCCCCTCGTGAGCCCAGCCCCCATGGCCTGGGTCTGCAGCACAGAGCTGTGTGGAGTCTCGGCGGAGAGCTCGCTGGCTCACTGGGGCATGCTCACCCAGGAGTTTTGCGTACTCTGCCCGGAGAATTCCAGCAAAGCGGGAGATACATCCTTTTAAAGTTGAACTCATAGAAGCAGAAAAAGCATCTTATGGCCAGGTGCGGTGGCTCACGCCTGTAATCCCAGCACTTTGGGAGGCTGAGGCGGGCAGATGACGAGGTCAGGAGATCAAGACCATCTTGGCTAACACAGTGAAACCCCATCTCTACTAAAAATACAAAAAAAAAAAAAAAAAAAAAAAAAAGAAAAAGAATTAGCTGGGCATCGTGGTGGGCGCCTGTAGTCCCAGCTACTTGGGAGGCAGAGGCAGGAGAATGGGGTGAACCTGGGAAGCGGAGGTTGCAGTGAGCCGAGATCGGGCCACTGCACTCCAGCCTGGGCAACAGAGCGAAACTCCATCTCAAAAAAAAAAAAAAAAAAAAAAAGAAGAAGAAAAAAGAAAAAGCATTTTATAAAATCCAGCATGCATTCATGATTTTAAAAAAAACAAACAAAACAAAACCTCTCACTAAACTAGGAATAGAGGGGAACTTCCTCAACTTGGTAAATAATATCTACTAAAACTCTACTGCTTACATCATATTTAATAGTGAGAAAGTCAGTTATATCTCACCAAGAACAGGAACAAAGCAAGGCTGTCCTCTCACATCACTGCTTTTCAATATCACAATGGAGTCCTAGCTAATGCAATATGAAGAAAAGGAAATAAAAGGTACACACATGTGAAGGAAGAAGTGAAACTGTCTTTCTTCACAGATGACATGATCATCTACGTAGAAAAGGTAGAAACATAAAAGAGTAAATAAAAAATCTCCCAGAATTAATAAGCAACTATAACAAATTTCAGGATATATAAAAGTTAATCATTTTTCTTAGTATCAGCAATGAACAAGTGGAATGTGAAATTAAAAATACAATACAATTTACACCAGCATCCTCCAAAATAAAATTCTTAGGTATAAATCTAACAAACCATGTACAAGATCTATATAAGTAAAGCAACAAACTCTAATGAAAGAAACCAAAGAACTAAATAAATGGAGAGAAATTCCATGTTCATGGATAGGAAGACTCAATATTATCAAGCTGTCAGTTCTTCTCAACTTAGTCTATAGATTCAATGTAATCCTAATTGAAATTCCAGCAAGTTATTTTGTGAATAACTTTCAAAATGATTTCAAAATGATTCTAAAATTTATAAGGAAAGGCAAAAGACCCAGAATAGCAACACAACATTAAAAAGAAGAAAAAAAAAGACTGACACTACCTGGCTTTAAGACTCATTATAAAACTACAGTAATCAAGACAGTATCATACTGGCCAAAAAAGAGACAAATATATCAGTGGAATAGAGTTGAGAGCCCAGAAATAGATCCACACAAATATAGTCAAATGTTCTTTGACAAAGGAACAAAGGTAATATAATAATACAAAGGAGGAAAGGTAGTCTTCAACAAATGGTGCTGGAAAACTGGCCTGAACATCCAAATGCAAAAAAAAAAAAAAAAAAAAAAAGAAAGGAAAAGAATTTACACAGAGACTTTACACCTTATACCTTTCACAAAAATTAACTCAAAATGGATCCCAGAACTAAATACAAAATATAAAACTATAAAACTCCTAGTGGATGACATAGAAGAAAGTCTAGATATCCTGGCATTTGGCAATGACTTTTTTTTTTAAGCAGAAACAATATTTATTGCCTGATTTAGGCATAACTAATGTAACTATTTTTCTAGATCAGCAGTTTGTAACCCTTTTGGAGTCATGGATCCCTCTGAACATTTGCTGAATGCTACAGATTCCAACTCCAGGCAAAATTCTACAAACTTGTACATGCACTATTTTGCAATCAGTATAACTTATTGCACTAGACTGGAAATGTATTTTCTCACGTAAAGAGAATAAAAAATGTTTTCCAGAATTCTCATTCCCATTTTCATATATCTATTTGTATATATTATTTTTCATATATATAAATGAGTACTTACTGAAAAAGTCTATAAATTAAAATTAAAATTTAATTCTGAAGGCTTATTTCAGGACAAAAATGGTTGTCGGCCTGTTCAAGAAGGTAGAAATTGTAAGATGATCTTGGGTATAGAAATATGTATGACTTTTACACAAATACTTTTAAACTTTTCATTTTAATTGCTGAACAATTTTTAGACATGTATGTGATATCAATAGCTTCAGGTAAAAATAGGCTTATTTCTCGATACTTAAATTCCCCCAAGTTTCTTCAAGTTGAATTAACATTTCATCATCTTCTTTATCCTGATCATTGAGGTCAGCTTTGTCAGTGTCTGTATTGATTGGCACTATTTTATCAACAGTCTGAATCTGTGTTTCAAAGATTTTTTTGTTTTTTGTTTTTTTTTTTTGAGGCGGAGTCTTGCTCTATCGCCCGAACTGGAGTGCAGTGGCCGGATCTCAGCTCACTGCAAGCTCCGCCTCCCGGGTTTACGCCATTCTCCTGCCTCAGCCTCCCGAGTAGCTGGGACTACAGGCGCCCGCCACCTCGCCCGGCTAGTTTTTGTATTTTTAGTAGAGACGGGGTTTCACCGTGTTAGCCAGGATGGTCTCGATCTCCTGACCTTGTGATCCGCCCGTCTCGGCCTCCCAAAGTGCTGGGATTGTGTTTCAAAGTTTTAAGGAAATAATCCAAGCAGAAGTATCCTTCTGCAATGTTTGATTTTTGTCTTTGGATTTCTGCATATAGTTAAATCTCTAAGACTTTATTCTCTCTTCTCTATTTATAGAAGCACTTTTTTTTTTTTTTTTTTTTTTTTTTTTTTTTTTTTTTTTTTTTTTTTTTAAGACGGAGTCTTGCTCTGTCGCCTAGGCTGGAGTGCAGTGGCCTTTCTATAGCTTTAGATATTTAGTTTAGTTAGCTTGGTTTTCTGTGTCCAATTTTATCTTTCAGCATAGCAAAAAAATAGCTTAACCAAAATAATTTTGTTTTGTTTTTACCAGCATCCATAATGATGACTATAGTCTTTTTATTCAGCTTTATTCAAGTATAATTGACAGATAAAAATGGTATGAATTGGCTGGGCACAGTGGCTCACGCCTGTAACCCCAGCACTTTGGGAGACCGAAGCAGGTGGATCACAAGGTCAGGAGATCGAGACCATCCTGGCTAACACAGTGAAACCCCATCTCTACTAAAAATACAAAACATTAGCCAGGCATGGTGATACGTGCCTGTAGTCCCAGCTACCTGGGAGGCTGAGGCAGGAGAATCGCTTGAACCCAGGAAGCAGAGGTTGTAGTGAGCTGAGATCGCACCACTGCACTTCAACCTGAGCGACAGAGCGAGACTCTGTCTCAAAAAAGAGTATTGATTTTAAAACTTGATTTTTTAATATATGTATATATTGTGCAATGGGCACCACAGTCAAGTCAGTTAACATATTTATCACCTCACATAGTTAACCTTTGTGCATGTGTGTAAGATGAGAACACTTACGATCTACCCTCTAAACACATTTCAGGTATAAAATACTATAGTGTTAACTATAGTCATCCATCTCCAGAACTTATTCATCTTGAGTAACTGAAACTTTACACTCATGACCAGCATCTCCCCATTTCCCCATTTCTCCCTCCCTCCAGCCCTGGTAACCACCATTCTACTGTCTTCTATAAGTTTGACTATTTTAGATTCCACATAAAAGTGAGATCATGTGGTATTTGTCTTCCTGTGGCTAGCTTATTTCACTTGCAAATTTACTTTGTGAAGCTAGTATTATCCTGATACCAAAACCAGAAAAAGACAGTATAACAAAACTGTAAAACAGCATCTTTCTTGAATACTGATGCAGAAATCATTAATAAAACATTACTAAATAGAAGTCAATAATAGATGGAAAAATGATATGATGAACAATTGATGTACTCCACACTGGTTCAATGTTTGAAAAATCAATCAAAGAACAAAGTAGGAAGAATTAATTTATAGGATTTAACAACTTATACAGCTATAGTAAGCAAGGGCGTGTGGTATTAGTAGAGTGTAGACCAATGGAACAAGGTACAGAATCCGTGACAACAACCACACAAATATGCCCACCTAATTTGTTACAAAAATGCAAAAGCAATTCAATGCAGAAAAGATAGCCTCTTCAGAAAATGGTACTGGAGCAACTGGACATTCACAGGCACATACACACAAAATGAACCTTAACCTAAACTTCACAAACTTTAATCACGATTTAACTCAAATGTACCAGGGACTTAAATGCAAAATGTAAAACTGTAACACTTTTAGAAAAATATAGGAAAAAGTCTTCAGGATCTAGGACTAATGAAAGCGTTCTTAGATTTGCCACCCAAAGCACTACCCATTAAAATTTTGATAAATTGTACCTCATAAAGTCTTTTCTTTGTGAAAGCCCGTAAGAAGAGCATGAAAAGACAAGCTACAAACAGGGAGAAAATATCTGCAAAACCCATATCCCTTAAAACTAATATCTAGAATATATAAAAAACTCAAATAATAACAATAAAAACAAAAATCCAGTTAGAAAATGGTCAAAACCATGAAGAGCCATGTCACTGCAGAGGATACACAGATGGCAAATAAGCATACAACATGTTCCGTATCACCAGCTGCTAGGGAACCGAAAATGGAAGCCGTAATTAGATATCACTGTTTGTGATGCTCTACAGAGGGGCCCTGGGCAGAGGCCAGTCGTATCATTCTGAGCTCTGCTCAGGACCTCTGTGCTGGACACTCTGAGGGCCATTCTATTCGCCTTTTCATGAACAGTGACAAAACAAAATGCTGGTGAGGATGTGGAGAAACTCTTTCACTCATATATTGCTGGTGGGGAGGTAGAATGACACAGCCATCTGGTAAACAAACAAACAAACAAAAAAGTTAGGCCAGGCGCGGTGGCTCCTGCATGTAATCCCAGCACTTTGGGAGGCCGAGGTGGGTGGCTCACCTGAGGTCAAGAGTTCGAGACCAGCCTGGCCAATATGCTGAAACCCTCTCTCTACTAAAAATACAAAAATCAGCTAGGTATGGCGGCAGGCGCCTATAATCCCAGCTACTGGAGAGGCTGAGGCATGAGAGTCGCTTGAACCCCGGAGGCAGAGGTTGCAGTGAGCTAAGATTGCACCACTGCACTCTAGCCTGGGTGACAGAGCGAGACTCCATCTAAAAAAAAAAAAAAAAAAAAAAAAATTAAACATGCAATATTATACACCCGCAAATCGTACCCCTGGGTGTTTATCCCAAAAGAAGTCTTGTGTTTACACAAAACCTGTATCTGGAGGTTTATAGCAGCTTTAGTTACAATAGTCCAAACTGGAAACAGCCTGAATGTCATTCAATGGGCAAATGGTTCAATGAATTCTGGTACATCCACACAGTGGAACACTACATGGCAAGAAAAAGGAATGACCAACTGATGCATGCAACAGCCTGGAGGAATCTCTAATGAGTAACTGAAAAAAACTATTCCCAAAAGGCTACATACCGTACAATTCCATTTATCTAACACTGTTGAAATAACAAACTTATGAAAAGGAAGAGTATTTCAGGGGTTGCCAGGAGTTAAGCAGGGGCTGAGGGCAGGAGGGACGTGCATGTTGCTCATAAAGGGCAGTGAGAGGGTCTCTTGACTGTACGGATGTCAATATCCTGGTTATGATATTGTGCTTTCTGAGCTGTTATCGCTGGGGGAACCTGGACATACGGCTTAAGGGGTCTCTCTAATCCCTCTCTATTAGTTGTTACAATTGCATGTAAAACTATAATTATCTCAAAGTAATGTTTCCTAAAAAAAATAAGACATTGGGTCGGGTGCGTAGCTCACGTCTGTAATCCCAGCACTTTGGGAGGCGGAGGCGGGCAGATCACCTGATGTCGGGAGTTCCAGACCAGCCTGACCAACATGGAGAAACCCCGTCTCCATGTATTAACAAATACAAAAAATTAGCCAGATGTGGTGGCGGACGCCTGTAATCCCAGCTACTTGACAGGCTGAGGCAGGAGAATCGCTTGAAACCAGGTGGCAGACATTGCGGTGAGCCGAGATTGTGCCACCCTACTCCAGCCTGGGACAAGAGCTAGACTCCCTCTCAAAAAAATATAATAACAATGTGTCCGGAATTTATTCCTTCTGGTGGGTTCTTAGTCTCGCTGACTTCAAGAATGAAGCCGTGTAACTTTGTGGTGAGTGTCACAGCTCTTAAAGATGGTGTGGCCGGAGTTTGTTCCTTCAGATATGTCCAGAGTTTCTTCCTTCTAGTAGGTTCTTGGTCTCACAGACTTCAAGAATGAAGCCACGGACCTTCACGGCGAGTGTTACAGCTCTTAAAGGTGGTGTAGACCCAAATGTGGAGAACAAAGAAAGAACAAAGCTCCCACAACATGGAACAGGATGTGATCAGGTTGCCACTGCTGGCTGGGGTGGCCAGCTTTTATTTCCTTATTTGGCCCCGCCCATGTCCTGCTGATTGGTCCATTTTACAGAGTGCTGATTAGTTCATTTTTACAGAATGCTGATTGGTGCATTTACAATCCTCTAGCTAGACACAGAGCAGTGATTGGTGCATTTACACTCCTCTCACTAGACAGAACAGTTCTACAAGTCCCCACCCCACCCAGAAGCCAGCTGGCTTCACTTCTCAATGAGACCACCAAGAAATGTGGGAAAATGAACGTAACACAGAGTGATTATGCCAAGTATGTGTTTTTATCCAAAAACTATCTCCTGAAGTAAGATATCAGCTTCAATTTTAATATGAGGATCTGGGGGCTCAGAAACATGAAATAAAAGTTCTGATTGGGCGCAGTGGCTCACGCCTGTAATCCCAGCATTTTGGGAGGCCAAGGGGAGTGGATCACCTGAGGTCAGGAGTTCAAGAGCAGCCTGGCCAAGATGGTGAAACTCCGTTTCTACTAAAAATACAAAAATTAGCTGGGCATGGTGGCGAGCGCCTGTAATCCCGGCTACTCGGGAGGCTGAGGCAGCGAATTGCTTGAATCCAGGAGGTGGAGGTTGCAGTAAGCGGAGATTACACCACTGCACTCCAGCCTGGGCGACAAAGTGAGACTCCATTTCAAAAAAAAAAAAAAAAGTTTCTGTGGTCACACAGCCAGGAAATGAAGGCAGGATTGAGCAATTACCTCTGGGGTAAAAGTTGTCCCTTACTACAAAGGGGCTTCCATGCAGGAAGCATGATGCAGGAATGAAAGGACGGGTCCCAGGTCACCGGGGGGCTGAGCCCCCTCCCTGTCCCGTGGTCTCTCTACAATTGGAGGTTCAACCCAAGCCACAAGCACAAGCCAGAAAGGGATGAGGTCACGGTCGTTCATTTATTTCACATTTATTCTCATTGCACCAGGTGAGGAGAGGAAGGAGTCATGCGCTAACACACACAGATTGTGCTACTTTTCAGTCTTTCTGAAGAATCAGGATCCAGATTCTAATTGTCTTCAAGATCTGGATTAGTCAGTAGAGATGGCCCACTGTGGTAGGGGGCCTGGGGCGGATGCTAGGGGAAAAGCAGGATACATATATGGAGCATGACCATTCGTGTTCCAGGGCTCCCATTCGGGTACTGGAGGATTTTCCACATATATCACAGGTGTCGGGGCCCACGTCGGCTCCTGAACGGCTATGGGAACGCCACAGGCCTGGGGCTGGTGCTCGGGAGGTGCAAGGTCAACCGCATCTGCACAGGGAGGACCTGAGAGAGAGAAGACACATGGAGGGCTCGTGAGGGCGTCACCCACCCTGTACTTGAATCCTTGCCTGTGACCTCACCCAGCCCCGGGGCCATGTCCATTCTGGACAAGTCCCTGAACAAAGTCCTCAGAATTATTACTCTGGGGAAGAACAAAAAGGATAAATAGAGGCAGGCAGCCCATCAGAGCAGCAAGTCCCCTGTGCTGTGTGCCAAGGGACTCTGGGCAGGGGCCTGTCTCGTCATTCTCTGCTCTACTCAGGGCACAAGGATGGTGGGGGTGGGGTGGGGGAAGCCAATGGCAGTCACTAAGGGACTATGGAGATGAATACAAAACACACAAACCTGAGAAGACGCTGATTTTCCATCTGTATCCCAGAATCCTGTGCAGGGCCTCGCCATAAGGACACGGCAAGGGTAGGCACCTTGGTCTCTGGTTGGCCTCCTGAATAGTGAAGTATAAGTCCTGCAAGCTTATTAGCATCTGGAGACATTCCTGCCAGCTCTTCTTCATACCTCTCTGCTTGAGACGCTGGGCAATTGTTTTTGATACTACATGATACTTCTTCTTCACCCTGTACACTTCACGTTCAAGAAATTCCCATTCTTGCAGGAAACTCTGGATTTCCTGGTCACTCCAAGGTTTAATTGACCGGACTGGAAGGAAAGAGGAATATGGATGTACTTTGGCATAACTCACCTGCACACATGCAGGATGCTGCCTCTACACGGACAGGTCCGAACTTGACTTTATTCAGTTATGGGAGATAATAGAAGTGAGAGATTCAGTATCTGCCTGAGTCCTGATGCCTGACACATCCGGTCACTGGGACAGGCAAGGAGGCACCTGAGAGCCTGGGTCTTGCTCAACTTCCTTAAAATGTCTCAGGGGATACTGACAGGGTGTGATGGCATATTTGCTGCCTGGGAGCGCTCCTCTGATGTGGGACTCACATCCCACCCCTGTGGGGCCTCTTACTGTCACCTGAGCTGTGGGCAGGGAGCTTGGGGGATGCTGAGGCAGCTCTGGAATCCCCTGAGATGCCCCCTCTTGGGGCTGGGATGAGCATATCAGACTCGAGAAGACGGAGGTGGGCTGGAAAATTTTCTCTACTACATATAAGACTCTGAGGACACCATACCTGAGGCCTTTTCTGATCCCTGGGCTGCATTTTTCTGCTTCATTTTCTGGATGTTTCTGGTAGTTTCAGTGGGAAGTGTTACTTTCTAATAATAATAATAATAATAATAATAAAAGATAAATATTTACATATTGGAATATCTTATTTTTCTTTTCTTTTTTTTTTTGAGACAGAGTCTTGCTCTGTCACCAGGAGGGAGTGCAGTGGCGTAATCTCAGCTCATTGCAACTTCTGCCTCCTGGGTTCAAGTGATTCTCCTGTTTCAGCCTCCCAAGTAGCTGGGATTGCAGGCATGCACCACCACACCTGGCTAATGTTTTGTATTTTTTTAGTAGAGATGGGGTTTCACCATGTTAGGCTGGTCTCAAACCCCTGACCTCAAGTGATCCGCCTGTCTTGGCCTCCCAAAGTGCTGGGATTACAGGCGTGAGCCACTGCGACTGGGTCCCCTTGTATTTAAAAAGTAAACTGCCAGACGAACAACATGAACCCAGTGGTTTTAGACCCTGGACACGGGCGCATGGGACAGTGGAGTGAAGGCAGGAAACAAGAGTTGGGGCTCCTATAAGTACCCAGCTCAAACCTGCATCGAGTTTCCAGGCTGGAGAGCAGGGAGAGGGAAATCAAGCAGAGCGTATGTGTTCTCCTGAGCTGAGAACTTAGGGAGAGTCTGCTGGACCTCAGTGTGGCAAGTATAGGACACAGAAGCAGTACTGGGGAGAGGGTGGAGAGAGGGAAGAGAGAGAGCTCTGTGGATCTACTGGGAAGTCCCCTGTCCAAGCAGAGATCAGAGCATGAATGAGACAAAACTGCCTGGGCTGGGAAAGCACCGCGAGAAAGGACCAGGCTGAAAAATTCCTGGGGTCGCTCTGGGCGGTGAAGAATCTGAGTCTCCACAGCTGGAGTAAAAAGTCTGCCTAGTCCGAGGGCCTTTGAAGAGAGTGCTAGGAGGGTAGGGCCCCAGCAGTGGGTCAAATTACCCACAGACTGAAGTTTCTTCCCATACCAACTAACAAAGACTTGAAACGATCCCCCAAAGCATCAGTCTAATTCCAAATAATTTAACTGCATGACAACGAAAAGCCCAACATTAGTTAAAGGAACGCGAAGTATTTGGCACCTAATCACGTAAAATGCACAGGGCTGGCCTCCTACCTTAAATGGCCCGGCATACAACAAAACAGAGCAACACAATTCACCACTGGTAGAAAATCCATCAAGAGACCAAGAAATGACACAGACGGTGGAATTAGTGGAGCTAGACTTCAAAATAGCTACTAGAGAATGCCTGTGGCTGAGCATACAGAGGAAGCGGGCACCTGAGAGGGTAAGACGGCTCATGCCTGGAATCCCAGCACTTTGGGAGGCCGAGGCGGGTGGATCATGTTAGGAGATCCAGACCATCCTGGCTAACACACGTTGAAACCCTGTCTCTACTGAAA
This sequence comes from Rhinopithecus roxellana, assembly GCF_007565055.1. Classification (NCBI taxonomy): domain Eukaryota; kingdom Metazoa; phylum Chordata; class Mammalia; order Primates; family Cercopithecidae; genus Rhinopithecus; species Rhinopithecus roxellana. Next base: position 165,092,502 of record NC_044551.1, read on the forward strand.
ATACAAAAAAAACTAGCCGGGTGTGGTGGCGGCGCCTGTAGTCCCAGCTGCTGGGGAGACTGAGGCATGAGAAAGAATGGCTTGGACCTGGGAGGCAGAGGTTGCAGTGAGCTGAGATCGCGCCACTGCACTCCAGCCTGGGTGACAGAGCGAGACTCCGTCTCAAAAAGTAAATAAATAAAAAGGAACAGCATACATTTCAATGGCTGCAAAAATTCTTGTGAGATGAAATGAAAGACAACCCCAGCCATCCTCCCACGAAACAGGAATCGGGCTCCCTTAACGTTACCTCCCTTTTTCCTCCTGCGTTCTCTCCCGGGAGTCTGTCCTCTCGCTGTGCCTGCAGGGCCTGCTCTGTTCCTGGGTTGGCGGAACCTGGTACTTAGTCTCCGCTAACGGAACCTAGGAGAATCGGGGGGAACCGGAGTGTGGAAACGTGTCTGCTGCACTCGGCTTCTGGAGGTCTCTGAAGCCAGTGCTCATCGACCGTGTTTAAATATCTTAAATGTGATTGGGTTAGACCCACCCAACCTTGAGACTTTGGATTAACTAAAGATAAACTAATTTAGTACTTTAATCACATCTGCAAAATCCCTTCATCCAGACTAGAATATGATTGAATAACTGCGACAGGGAGATTGGAGATCAACCCGGCAGGGGTTCTGAGGGTCTCTGGGCCCAGCATCTCCAACGCAAAGGGATGGGTTGTTACATTCCCACAGATCACCCCTTCCCCCTCAGCTGGCGCTGATGGTCAGCGACGTCCTTAGGGTTTGGCCTCTGAGGATTAACTGTGATGTGAGGATTCGGGGAAGAGACTGGGCTTCAGCTGGGTGAGGGTGAATGAATGGTCATGGATGGCAGTTGTGGATGTGGGACCCTCTCTGAGAAGCTTAGATTGAAAAGGAGTTTAGGGTAGGGAGGAGAGAGGCACACAGAGTTTTCTCCTTACAAGAGGACAGACTTGAGATTTGCATATACAGAAGTGAGGAAGCAGAGAGGGATATTGGAGGGTGGTTAAATGATTGATGGTGGGGACCGAGAAGGAGGGTGCTGAGTACCCAGCATGGGAGGGAAACAATTCCTAGGTTGTTTTTTGGCTTCAGAATCTCAGATGCAGTCCAGGGTTAGGGATGCTCCTCAGAATAAATCTTAACTCTTGGGATTGATGCCACTCTACTCGACACAATCCTGATTCATGGCTTTTAGCTCATGATAGCGTCTGAGAAGACAGGAAAGGGGGCTTTACAGTGATTGGTACTTTATTTCTACCCATGTTTTATTTTTAGAGGCAGGGTCTTGCTCTGCTGCCCAGTCTGAGGTGCAGTGGCATGATCATAGCTCACTGCAGCCTCAAACTCCTGGGCTGAAGTGATCCTACTGCCTCAGTCTCTCAAGTAGCTAGGATTACTACAGGTGCTTGTGCCACCACGCTTGGCTTTTTTTTTTTTTTTTTTTTTTTTTTTTTTTTTTGTGGAGATGGGGTCTCACTACGTTGCTCAGGCTGGTTGCGAACTCTTCATTTCAAGCAATCCTCCTGCCTCGGCCTCCCAAAGTGCTGAGATTGCAGGTGTGAGCCACCATGCTCAGCCTAGTGGTAGCCTGTTAAGTCAGAACAAACTCCATATATATTGGCTTAAGACTAATCTTTGCTTCCTTCCACGTTGTCTAAAAATATCACATTCTCTTCATTTCCACAGACATTTCAGGCCTCCGTTTCCGGATGCCCATATGGCCAGGAAACTGTTCTCTGTGCTTCCCACTTTGGGCCTGTCCGATACACCCCCACTCTGCCTCAGGGACCATCTGAGACAAAAATCTGACCAAGTTATTCCTCCCTCTCCCCCAAATGTTAATGAACATCGTCTTCTTACCCAGGCTTGAGCCTTCTGTCTTGTTGGAGGCAAATAGAAACTGTAGGCATCTCAGCTCTACATCTAGCAGGAGCCTCCACTCAGCATATTCACCCCCAGCATCACCTCCCATTCAACTCATCTTCAGGGTTTCTGCCTTGGTATAAATAGCAACTGCATCCAGGCTGTTTCAAAAACAGAAGTGCAGAAATAATTCCTGAATTCTTTATTCCCAATGACAGCTTCTTCTCAATCAGAAATGATTGATAGCCGATTTTCATTCCTTCTTCTTTTTTTTTTTTTTCTGATAGAGTCTCACTCTCTCACCCAAGCTGGAGTACAGTGGTGCAGTCTCAGCTCACTGCAACCTCTGCCTCCTGGCTTCAAGCAATTCTCCTGCCTCAGCCTCCCAAGTAGCTGGGATTACAGTCGTGTGCCTCCACACCGGGCTTATCTTGTGTTTCTAGTAGAGAAGGTTTTCACCATGTTGGCCAGACTGGTCTTGAACTCCTGGCCTCAGGTGATCCACCCACCTTGGCCTCCCAAAATGCTGGAATTACAGGCATGAGCCATCGCAACTGGCCTGATACCCTATTTTCTAAATAAGTACCATTAACTGACTTTTTATTCATGCTGAAATTAAAATAGTGCAGGCTTCAAGGTTCCTTCCACGGGCCACAGCTGTTGCATTCTAATGGGGACCCTGCTTATCTTGTCCTCGGTATGCACCCAAGCCTGTTTCTGTGACTTTTCGGGGCAGACATTCTTCATTCCATGGCCGTGGGGCAGCTTCAGATCAAGCTGATTTTCTCTGTTTGTCTGGGCTCCAGGCTTCTCCCATTTCCTGAACACACTGGGCACTGTGTGGCCTTGGGGACTTTGCTGCTTCTGCTTGTTGCTCTGCTCCCATCACCAGTCACCCAGCAGGCCCGCTCCTCCTGCAGGCCCCCGTCGCCCTGGGCATGGAGGCCTTCTCCAACCCTGGCACTCCTCACAGGCGCTGCCTCACCATGCTGTCCTCAACTTGGACACAGTACATTTCAATACAACTCCCTGGTCAAGTCTAGCTCTCCCACTGGTCTATATGCATTCAGTGAAATTGTGGATCTTGTCTACAGGTGAATCCCGTGATAGGACAGCTTCCCAGCCCTGACTCTACAATGGAATCAGCTGGAAGGCTTTCTCAAAGGCCAATTCCAGTCATACAAATTCAGTTATCCTGGGCTGGTCACTGTGTGGTGAAAAGTCCTCTGGTGATTCTAACACGAGTCAGGCATGAGCTCTTTGCCTTAAAGGAGTGTCATGGGCTTTGCCATGAACTACACTGAGTCCAGGGGCCACCTTGGTCCTGCCCCACCTCACTGGGCCCCTGGGAGGTGGGAGATTAGATTAGAACTGCCCAGGCTGCAGGCTAGCACTCCAAAGAGAGGGTGTGACCACCCTGAGAGTCCCTTCTCAGAGATTCCAGTGTGGCCATCCAGGTTGATCCTGAGGACCAGGAGCTCAGAGGGTCCCAGGTGGGTCTGACGCACAATCCGGGCTGAGAGGCTGAGCTTGAAGAGGCTCCGAAGGCCAGGGACCTTTTTATTTCTGACAACAGATGGAAGTGCCACAGAAGCTCTGGGGCCTAGGGCAGGAGATTGGGACCTGATTTAGAAAAGACTTCTTGAGCTTTGAGATTTATTAGACAGGAGGGGATGAATTTAAAAGAAATGGTTTTCACACATTTTCAGGGCTGCTTGTCTTTTCAAGGGTGAGGAAACATGGGTGTTCAGTTTTTTTGTTTGTTTTCTGTTTTTTTTTTTTTTTTTTTTTTTTTTTTTTTTTTTTTTTTTTTTTTTTTTTTGAGACAGAATCTTGCTCTGTCGCCCAGGCTGGAGTGCAGTAGCATGATCACTGCAAGCTCCGCCTTCCAGGTTCACACCATTCTCCCACCTCAGCCTCCCAAGTAACTGGGACTGCAGGTGCCCACCATCACGCCTGGCTAATTCTTTTGTATTTTTTTAAGTAGAGATGGGGTTTCACTGTGTTAGCCAGGATGGTCTTGATCTCCTGACCTCATGATCCACCTGCCTCGGCCTCCCAAAGTGCTGGGATTACAGGCGTGAGCCACTATGCCCAGCCAGGTGTTCAGTTTTAAACATTTGGGAAAATCATCTAATTTAGGGGATACTGTTTCAATGTTTCAGTGTAAAAAATTAATATCTGATGAATTTTGGCTGGATTTTTGGAAACTAGAAGGGCAACAGGGTAGAATACTGGGGGAGTGACTGAAAGTAATGGAAGTGTAAGGTAATGGGGTGTGTCTGTGTGAAGGAAGATCTGCACGGGTCAGACACTGGACAGGCTTCCCTGGATTAATTTAAAAATATATATATATTTTTTTTAATTAGTGTGGTGGTACATGCAGGTAACACCAGCTACTTGGGAGGCTGAGGTAGGAGAATCTCTTGAACCTGGGAGGTGGGGGTTGCAATGAGACAAGATCACGCCACTGTACTCCAGCCTGGGTGACAAGACTGAAACTCCATCTCAAAAAAAATATATATATACATTTAAATACATAAATATATCTATTTATATATATTTAAATAAATATATCTATTTATGTATTATATATTTATAGACATATATTTATTATTAAAAATATATACTTTTTGAGACCGAGTTTCCACTCTTGTTGTCCATGCTGGAGTGTGATGGTGCGTTCTCGGCTCACCGGAACCTCCGCCTCCTGGGTTCAACCTCAGCCTCCCGAGTAGCTGGGATTACAGGCATGCACCACCATGCCCAACTAATTTTGTATTTTTAGTAGAGACGGGGTTTCTCCATGTTGGTCAGGCTGGTCTCAAACTCCCAACCTCAGGTGATCCACCCACCTCGGCCTCCCAAAGTCCTGAGATTACAGGCGTGCGCCACGCACCTGGCCAAATATTTTTTAAACTAATAAAAATTGCAAAGAACCTCCTTGGATTAATAATAATAAAAAAAGAAAGAAAGAAAGAAAAGAAACAGGACAGGGTGAGCCAGTAGTAGTTTCTGATGTACCAAGGAAGTTTTTTATTTGCAAATCAAAATGGAGTCTTTTCAGGTTCCCTAATGACAAAGGGAAATTGATCTAAGAGAGATTAAGTGTCATGCAACAAGGGAGTTTGAAAGAAATGTTGGGAGAGAATACATGGCAATCTTTCTTTTTCTTTTCTTTCTCTTCCTTCCCTCCCTCCCTCCTTCCTTCCTTTCTTTCTTTCCTTCTTTCTTTCACATGGAGTCTTGCTCTGTCGCCCAGGCTGGAGTGCAGTGGAATGATCTCAGCTCACTGCAACCTCCGCCTCCTGGATTCAGGTGATTTTTCAATCTCAGCCTCCCAAGTAACTGGGACTACAGGCGCACGCCACCACACCCGGTTAATTTTTGTACTTTTAGTAGAGACGGGCTTTCACCATATTGGCCAGGCTGGTCTTGAACTCCTGACCTCATGATCCACCTGCCTCAGCCTCCCAAAGGGCTGGGAATACAGGCGTGAGCCACCACACCCAGGAAATTTTTCTTTGTTTTCAAGATGGAGTCTCTCTCTGTTGCTCAGACTGGAGTGCAGTGGCACCATCTCGGTTCACTGCAACCTCCGCCTCCCGGGTTCAAGCGATTCTTCTGCCTCAGCCTCCCAAGTAGCTGGGATAACAGGCGCCTGCGACCACACCCAGCTAATTTTTGTATTTTTTAGTAGAGATGGGGTTTCACCATGTTGGCCAGGCTGGTCTGGACCTCCTGACTTCGTGATCTGCCCGCCTCAGCCTCCTAAAGTGCTGGGATTACAGACATAAGCCACTGTGCCCAGCCCATGTCAATTTTCACCTAAATGGTGTCAAGAGGGTCTGAAATAGTAGCTGAGAGGTCAGAGAAGAGAGAAGTCATGGAGACAAACACACAGGGTGATTCCACTGTGCAGAGAGAGCCCAGCCATCCCCATGCCAACGATGTAGGAGAGAGCACCTGAGAGAACAGATTCCATCAGGACATAATGTTCCTCTCTGGATCTCAGCCTTGAGGGAGAGGCCATGTCCACTCACAACAGGAGAGGCCAGGACAGGTCCTCAGGTTTGCTGCTTTGTCCACCTGTTGCTGAGGAGTAGCAGGAGCTAGGCCTGAGCACGCTTGTATGGCAAGCCCTGTGGACAGGTGTGCAGAGGGCGTCCACAGGCAAGGTCCCGTCTCAGGGTGCTTCACCTGCCCCATAGTGTGCACCGGGCTTACAGAAGTCACTCCCTTCACAAGCATGAGCTGGAACACAGGAGAGAAAACCCTGAGGAGAACTGGTCCTCCATTCTAGCCCAGGATTCTTTCTAGGGCCCCTCTCTAGGGCAAAGCCTGCGATTTTCAAGTCTAATGGTCCAGTATATGCCTTATAAAGGGAGTGGATTTCACCATGGTTTAGAGCTGCTTCTATTTTCAACATTATGAGAGAAGAGAGGTTGATTAATGGGTCCCAATATACAGTTCGATAAAGAAACAAGACCTAGTGTTTGATAGATCAGTAGGGTGACCATAGTTTACAATAATCTATTGTATATTTCAAAATAGCTAGAAGAGAGTAAATTGACAGTCTTGACCATAAAGAAAAGACAAATATTTGGCTGGGCACAGTGGCTCATGCCTGTAATTCCAGCACTTTGGGAGGCCGAGGCAGGTGGATCATGAGGTCAAGAGATGGAGACCATCCTGGCCAACATGGTGAAACCCCATCTCTACTAAAAATACAAAAATTAGTTGGGCGTGGTGGTGCACACCTGTAGTCCCAGCTACTCGGGAGGCTGAGGCAGGAGAATCACTTGAACCTGGGAAGCGGAGGTTGCAGTGAGCTGAGATCGCGCCACTGCACTCCAACCTGGGTGACAGAGCAAAACTCTGTCTCAAAAAAAAAAAAAAAAAAAAAAGAAAAGACAAATATTTAAGGTGATTGATATCCCAATTATACTGATCTAATTTTTACCAATTATATGAATGTAGTAAACTATCACATATATTCCCCAAAAAACTTTAAAAGAAAATCACCAGTTGTTTCAATACCAATCCCAAATAATTCACACAGCCGCAGTTTCGGAATTCGAGGGGATCTGGAAGGAATGAAGTCAGCGGAGAAAAGTAACTGAGAATTCAGCATGTCACATCTGAATGCTTGTGTGCCCCAACATTCATGTGTTGAAACCCCACAGCCTAATATGATGGTGTGAGGGGATGAGGCCCTCGGGAGGTGATGAAGACTAGCTGAGTCATGAGGGTGGAGCCCTCATGCATAGGATTAGGATCCTTACAGGAGTCCAAAGAGAGCTTGCATCCCCCTTCACCACCCGAAGAAGGAGCTAGAAGGCGCCTTCTGTGAGCCAGAAAGTGGGCCCTCATCAGACACCGAGTCTACCACAGCCTCCTCTTGGACTTCCCAACCTCCACAATGTGAGAAATATCTTTCTGTTTTCATAGCATAGCCAGTTTGTGGAATTACATTGTAGTAGCCCAAATGGACTACAACAAATGGGTATGTAGTGATATCAGGGTTCCTGGGCAGAAATAGCTGTCAACAGAAGAGATTTGGGAAGCAAGTCAGAAATCGTGGATGTCTACAGAAATGTCAGAAGTGTCTGCTGAGCTATGGATGAGAACCACAAGAGTTGCTTTTGCAGATAAGGAGTCATTGTTTTAGTGACAAAAGAATATACTATTTTAGGGATAACAACAAGGTGTCAGGAAACAGAAGTTGAGAGCAGAGAGAGAATTTATGCCCTCTTAACCTCCTTATGGAAGGAGGGGCAGGCACAGGGGATGAGACTGGAGAGTGGAGACAGAGGGGCCACAGGCACGTTTCCAGGCAGTGGATATTGCTGCGTCAGAGGGGAGCACAAGGCCCAAAGGGCAGAAGCCAGCCCCAGTCAAGAAACAGGCCATGACTTGCAGTGGGTGCTGGGTATCAAGACCTTGGTTTTCTTTTTCTTTTTTTTTCCTTTTTTTTTTTTTTGAGATGGAGTCTCGCTCTGTCGCCCAGGCTGGAGTGCAGTGGCGCAATCTCAGCTCATTGCAGCCTCTGCCTCCCGAGTTCAAGCAATTCTCCTTTCTCAGCATCCCCAGTAGCTGGATTACAGGCATGCGCCAGCAATACTGGCTAGTTTCTGTATTTTTAGTAGAGATGGGCTTTTGCCATGTTGGCCAGGATGGTCTCGATCTCCTGACCTCATGATCTGCCTGCCTCGGCCTCCCAAAGTGCTGGGATTACAGGCATGAGCCACCACATCCGGCCTAAGACCTTGCTTTTCAATGAAACAGTCTGAGACTGAGTCTCAGCACTTTCACTTGCTCTGTGAGCTCAGGCACATCCTCTGCTCTCGCTGGGTGCCAGTGTCTCCCCCTGCAAAAAAGAACTTGTATCTCACCCTCCTGATTCAATCAGTCCACCCCAGATGTACTCCCTGTTGATTAGCTTAAGGATTTGGGACTTTGATGGCATCAGCCAAATCCCTTCAGGGTGGTACCTAACCCAGGGTTTGATTGGATACGGGTGGGGTTGTGACTGCCTTCAACTTGCACAAGGATTTGGAAGGATTCTGGGCCCTGTGTCCCCAACTGCAAAATAGGAGGTTGTCTTGGCTGAGGTGCAGTGGCTCACGCCTGTAATCTCAGCACTTTGGGAGGCTGAGGCGGGTGGATCACGAGGTCAGGAGATCCAGACCATCCTGGCCAACACGGTGAAACCCTGTCTTCACTAAAAATACAAAAAACTAGACGGGCATGGTGGCAGGCACCTGTAGTCCCAGCTACTCAGGAGGCTGAGGCAGGAGAATGGCGTGAACCTGGGAGGCGGAGCTTGCAGTGAGCCGAGATCAGGCCACTGCACTCCAGCCTGTTTGACAGAGCAAGACTCCGTCTCAGAAAAAAAAAAGAGGTTGTCTTTTTTGCACCAATGAACATCCATGATTTCTGAATTGTTTTCGACCTCACTGAGCTTCCAGTGAAACAGGAAGTGCTGAAATCCCAACCTTGGTGTAAGTGGAGTTAGCTGAATTTTGTGATATACTTTTTCTGCATCAAGATAAACATGTACCCCCTACCCATTCTATTAAATGTGGTGTGGTTGATTTTCACATGTTGAACAAACATTGGACTTCTTGGATAAGTCCCAGAAGTTCATGATGTGTAATCATTTTCATTAGCTGCTTTATTTATATTAGTTTGGTTAGAAATTACCTAGTCATAGGTGTCAGGGGCTTCAAATTCCTCTAGTATCCTTGCTTTGGTCTCCACTTGTGATGGAGTTTCCCCAAATGGTCCCCCTCAGGGACAGTCTGTGGCTCTGTCTGCTATAACCCAGCGCTCCTGCACTGCGCCTCTGTTGGGATGGTGGCAGACGGGGCACATTCTATAATCTTCCAGTAAAATCTGTCAGTACTCCTGTATCCAAGGGCTGGACCTACTCAAATGTTCTCCAGTGGTAAAACTTCACCTCCTTGCCCTGTCCTCCCTCCCCTCCCCTGGTTGCAGGATTCCAATCTACTGGAATCCTCAAAGTCTTGAGCCATGTTGACAGTTTCCTCTCCCTTAGGTGAGATAGGAAGGATAGAGAGAGTGGGGGAATGTCCTTCCCCCAGCTAGCATAAGACTCTGGCAAACTCTTTTCCCTAGAGTGTAGGCTTTTATGGAGAAGACTCTGGGTGTATTTCACAATGATTCCCCTTCTTCTGCCACAGCCCTCAGGGGATATTTCTCAGATCATCACCTTGTGAATCTGCTGGGACTCCTGGAGCTAATGGCAGTGGCGGTATGCGGGACCCATTACGACCATGGACCGAGAAGTTCCACATTCTCAATTTAGTCCATATTCAACCTCCAGCAATTCATCAAAATTACCTGTTAGTTTTCCGACCAGTTTATGGCTCCAGTAGGCTCCAAGTAAACAGACCTCTGTCTCTGGATACACCCGTCTCTCCAGATTTCACAGTCATGACTTCAGTTCTCGGAAAGATAAAAGTCACTGATTTTCAGCTTGACTAGCTTTTTTCTTATAAGGACAGGGGTGATGACTTCCAAGCTCTTTACATGTTGTAGTTGAAACCGGGAGTTCCAACAAGTTTCTGAGTGCAAGAGAATTAAAGAGAGAATTGAAGAATAGAAGAATATCAAATGACAACAGAATCACAAAAATCCTTTAACTGCTCAGTTTAAACAGTTTAAATGCCGAGGCAGGAAACAATTTCATGATGACTTCAGTGTCAATAGAATGGCTATCAGAGGTTGTCTGTGTAGCATCATGCAGAAATGCAGAATATGGACAGGACACCTTCTACAGCGTACTCCAGGCTTTGCTTTAATTTTGAACAGCAATTGTTCGCACTTCTGGCCCGGTGCGGTGGCTCACGCCTCTAATCCCAGCACTTTGGGAGGCTGAGGTGGGTGGATCATGAGGTCAGGAGTTCGAGACCAGTCTTCACTATGTTGAAACCCCATCTCTACTAAAAACATGCACACACACAAAAATTAGCTGGGCATGGTGGCGGGTGCCTGTAATCCCAGCTACTTGGGAGGCTAAGGCAGAAGAATTGCTTGAACCCAGGAGGCAGAGGTTGCAGTTAGCTGAGATCGCACCATTACACTCCAGTTCGGGTAACAGTGCGAGACTCCGTTTCAAAAAAAAAAAAAAAAAAAAAAAAAATTATTTGCACTTCTACACATCTACATACGTTTATATTTGTATTATATCAACCAAAGGAATACAATTTGACTTAATTGAGTTTCTGCAAAAAACTTCAATTTCCCAGGTTTCATCTAGAAGGGATAAGATAGCTTTCTAAGCACTGTTTTCCAAAAGATAAACATTGCACAAAAAAAATAAAAATAAAAAATAAAAAAATTCTCATTGTTATTATTTGCATCTGGGGTTATACTGTAAAAAGAGACATTTTAGATCTTTTATAGTGTCTAGTAGTAAACAAAAAGATTACATTTTTATTACTGCAGATTTTATCCTGGCACTTGAAAATTCGTTTGCAATTTTAGAACCAGGAAATTCTTTTGGTGTGTCCAATTGGCCATTTGAGCTGAAAAGATTGATGATGGTGATATACAGTGTGGAAGGTCATTATAATTTCGGCTATGGTTGTTTTATTTTCATCTGAATTTCCTTTCATCAGAAAATTTGTTACTTTCTCCATTTCTTTAGCACTATTTGAGGAAATCATGTATCTCTTAGGCTTAGCTGTTAGTATATCCTGGCTTGTATCTGATTTCCCAATGTGTTCAATACTGAATGAACAATTGTGTACTGTAGAAAGAGTTTCAAAACATCTTTTCTCTAATTTAATAGATACCAAATGTTTTGAAATTTTTTTTTTTTTTTTTTTTTTTTTTTTTTTGAGAGAGTCTCGTTCTGTCACCCCGGCTAGAGTGCAGTGGCGCGATCTCGGCTCACTGCAACCTCCGCCTTCCGGGTTCATGCCATTCTCCTGCCTCAGTCTCCCGAGTAGCTGGGACTACAGGCTAATTTTCTGTATTTTTAGTAGAGATGGGGTTTTACTGTGTTAGCCAGGATGGTCTCGATCTCCTGACCTTGTGATCTGCCCACCTCGGCCTCCCAAAGTGCTGGGATTGGTGTGAGCCACCACACCCCGCCTTGAAAATTAATCATGAAATTTATACTTGCATTTTGATTCAAATATACATAAATGAAAATAGGCAATAGGGCAGATCTCATATTAAGTATCCTTAACACAAAATATAACATAAAAAATAAATCATAGTAATCACAATAATTGAAAATACTAAGTTTGATCATCTCACAAGAGTGAAGCATAATTACCAATAAATTGAGGCCGAACTATTGAAAGGTTGGAAACTTACAAACTAACAATAAACTTGAACTTGATATGTGACACAGAAAAGTCCAACTTTATGCATGCCTGCAAGGGAGAACTGTGTTTGCAGGAACAGTATCCCTGAAGAAAGCCAGAGCTGATCTTATCCAAAATTTTGAGCAGCTGTATCTGGGACTGGCACATTTTCAGAGGCAGGGATTGTTAGACTTTCAAGTGTGTTAGTGTGGTCACTGGAATTAGATGGTTGTCGACTGGCTAACTTCCAGAAGCATGGTCACTGGAGGGAGGGACTTGCTGACCCATCATGGTCTAGAAGCAGCACTAAGTGGCATTCAGAAGCTGGAGGCTGTCATTCAGCTGATCTCATAAGCATGGCTGCTGGCAGTGAGGCCGTCACTGATTTTTCAGACCATGTGTACTGATCCAAAGGTTGAATTATTGGAGATTATTTTACAACTTAGGAATCTGGCCAAAAGAACAATCTTTTCCTTTCTTTAATATGGAAAACAAGTACTTTTATTCTGACTTCCGTCTTTTGTCTTCCCTCAAACACACAGGAGAGAACATAAGAGATTGTTCAGATCTTTATTTGCGGAGGTATGATTTCCAGCTTGTATTGCCACTTAAGCAATTTAATTACTGCAATTTAATTACTGCAATTTAATTACTGCAATTAAGCAATTTAATAACTGACGCAGAACCGTAGCTTTAAGTGCTGATTTTTCATTAATGAGGGGAGAAACCCTGAATACATTTAAGGCATCCTAACCAAGTTAATACAGGATTCAGGACAAAATCTTTAAATACAGGGCGTTTGGCAACCCTACCTGAGTCAGGTTTCTTCTCACTCGCCACTCTCACCTACTTGCCTATGAAAACCATGCCTTATTTATTCTAATACATAATTATCTGTCTCCTGTTCTTCGTCAGTGCTGTCCCTGTTTGAGTTGGGATCTCATTTACCTACTACTTGAACAGCCCAGATTTCCTGGGGGGCATCAGTCATCAGCTTTCTTCAACCCCATACGCTTATCTTTTATGCAATTTCCCTTGCCTACCATCTTTGACTCCACCAATTTTACCGTAAAATCCAAACTCCTTAGCTTGGCAAATAAGGCCTTTTGTGATTTGGCTTCTGCCGTCTACTCAAGCTTTAACACTGGTCATTTTCTTGCTTGCTAGTTCTAAATTAAGTTTCCCAAATGTGCCCTATTACCCACCTATACTTTGGCGCATGCAGTTTCCTCTTAATCGGAATGCGTCTTTCTGCCTCGGAGTTCCTATTGTTCTCCCCCAATAGAGCCCAGGCATCATTGCCCCTGGAAAGCTTTGATGTCTCCGGGCTCTCTTGATGAGTCTCTTTCTTCATCCTGTGCAAATCTTTACAATATTCTCATAGTGGAACATACTGTCGTAACTTACGTCTATTGAAACAACAAAAACTGCAACATAATCTGCTTGCTCATTTGCTAATCCAATTCCATCCCCTTCCCCTCAATTCATGGCTTCTTGAACAAAAGCCTGTGTCTATCTTAAAACTTGTAGTTTTTTTTTTTTTTTTTTTTTTTTTTTTTGAGACGGAGTCTCGCTGTCTCCCAGGCTAGAGTGCAGTGGCCGGATCTCAGCTCACTGCAAGCTCTGCCCCCCGGGTTCCCGCCATTCTCCTGCCTCAGCCTCCCGAGTAGCTGGGACTGCAGGCGCCCGCCACCTCGCCCGGCTAGTTTTTTGTATTTTTTTTAGTAGAGACGGGGTTTCACCGGGTTAACCAGGATGGTGTGGATCTCCTGACCTCGTGATCCGCCCGTCTCGGCCTCCCAAAGTGCTGGGATTACAGGCGTGAGCCACCGCGCCCGGCCAAAACTTGTAGTTTTAAGACTTGTAAACATATACAGTGCCTGCTCCAAAGTTAACAAATATTTACTGTTATGAGAAAAACTTGGGACTATAATGTCCCCCCTCAAACTGGGAAGGAGCTGAGACCAAAGAATGACTCAGACAAGTCCAGCTTGATGAGCAGATTTTATTATGATTTCCATACAGGGCGCTCCTGGACGGCAGCAGGACAGCTCTGGAGATCTGTACCACCTTGCACCTCTAAGCTGCTTTTAAGCCAGTTTTCTGGCTCTTTGCCTCATGTGTGTGATTGGACCGTTTGCTTAGTGTGTTCCCAGACACTCTGGGATGTTTGGGTTCACAGGGACACTTGCTCTTTGGTTGGGCACCATGGCCTTTCCCAGCCTTCAGGGCTCAAGCAGTGGATGTAAACCCTTAGGTAACCCGGCGGGGATCTGTCACACTACACTGAGTTTATGAAACAATTCACATGTCTTGTTTGGGCTGCTGTAACAAAATACCTCATCATACTAGGTAACTAATAAAACATTTCTCACAGTTCTGGAGGCTGGGAAATCCATTTAAGGTGCTAGCATGTTTGGGGTCTGGTTATGGCCATCTTGATTCAAAGAAGGTATCTTATCACTGCCCTTACATGGCTGAAGAGCAGAACAAGCTCCCTTGGGGCTCTCTGATAAGGGCACTGAGGGCTCCGCCCTTATGACCTCATCACCTCTCCATACACCCCACTTCGTAATACCACCACCTTGGAGGTTAGCATTTGGACAAATGGATTTGGGGGGAAAACATAAACATTCAGACCACAGCAATGTCCTTTTCAAGAGTTTGCCACAGGTGTTAGATTTGTTGAAAGTTCTTCTGATGTGTTCATTATACATTTAAAAAATACATATTTAGGGCAGCTGGGCATGGTGGCTCATGCCTATAATTCCAGCACTTTGGGAGGCTGAGGCGGGCTGATCAACTGAGGTCAGGTATTTGAGACCAGCCTAGCCAACATGGAGAAACCCCATCTCTACTAAAAATACAAAATTAGCTGGGTGTGGTGGCAGGCGCCTGTAATCCCAGCTACTCGCGAGGTTGAGGCAGGAGAATCACTTGATTCTTACTCCCGGGAGGTGGAGGTTGCGGTGAGCTGAGATCGTACCACTGCACTCCAGCCTGGGCGACAGAGTGAGACTCTGTCTCCAAAAAAAAAAAAAAAAAAAAAAAAAATACATACATACATATTTAGTAGCTTTAAACCTGAAATAATTGCCTGTTTTTCTATCTAATACAGTTTATGGCAAATAACTGGTGCACTTTCCTAATAAATGACTTCAGAGAAATAAAAACCAAAACAAAGTTAAGACACAGTTGAGTAGAAAATTCCCAACTACTAGAACAAAAGACCAGATTTTTCTTTTTCTTTTTTAATGAAATCCATGCACAAGTTTGACATCAGGGTAGTAAAAGGACGAACCCCAGAGACTGAGAGGTAGTTCATAATTCATTTTTCTTTTATTTTGGTCCTCTTCTCTAAAAAGGTACAATTTGATCAATTCATTTGTATGCTATTAAAATGCTATAAAAATATTACGTTTGGTGGTCTTCTAATGAGAAAGCTAAAGCACGCCTCCCCACCCACTCGAATCTGTTTCTGATGATCACGTGACATCTAGCATGTGTGTCTGTAGGAAAAGGGAAAAAGAAACCCATTTCACAAATGGCTGAAGTCAGTGTCTCCAGTGGTAAATTCTTCATCTCAGGTTACTTTTTTAAGTGTCTGACAAGCACAAACACTTTCCTCATATCAATTATATAGTTGAGGTTTATCCATGGAATTAAATACTTAATGAGGGCTAAATTATTATAGTTTATTTTCACATCCATTACATTTATTACATCTCTCTCAAAGATGCATTCTTTGATGAGCTTTGGTTTAAGGCTTTGACACACACAAATCTATACTTTCTAGGAGTCCTCTTCAATGTGAATTTTATAATGATTCGTGAGGGATGACCTATGGTTGAAAAGTTTCCCACATGTAGTACATTCATAGGGTTTCTCTCCAGTATGAATCCTCTGATGTGCAATACGTGATGAGCTTTGTCTGAAAGTTTTCCCACATGTATTACATTTAAAAGGTTTTTCTCCTGTATGAATCCTTCGATGTTGAATAAGAGCTGAACTTT
Organism: Rhinopithecus roxellana; assembly: GCF_007565055.1. Classification (NCBI taxonomy): domain Eukaryota; kingdom Metazoa; phylum Chordata; class Mammalia; order Primates; family Cercopithecidae; genus Rhinopithecus; species Rhinopithecus roxellana. The sequence continues at coordinate 165,108,234 of NC_044551.1, forward strand.
GGCCAAAAGATATCCCACATTCCTCACATCGATATGGTTTCTCTCCAGTATGAATTCTCTGGTGATTACTAAGTGATGAGTTACACCTGAAAGTTTTCCCACACTCATTACATTTATAGGGTCTTTCTCCAGTATGCATTCTCTGATGTTGAATGAGGGCTGAACTCTGTCTGAAGGCTTTTCCACATACTTTACATTTACAGGGTTTCTCTCCGGTATGAATTCGCTCATGAATAATAAGTGTTGAGTGGGAACTTAAGGCTTTACCACATTCATTACAATTATAAAACTTCTCTCCAGTATGAATTATTCGGTGTCTATTAAGTCGTGAAATAGAAGTAAAGCCTTTCCCACATTCATTGCATCTATAGGGCTTTTCTCCAGTGTGAATTCTTTCATGTTGAATAAGAGATGCACTCTGGCTGAAGGCTCTCCCACATTCACTACATTTGAAAGGTTTCTCTCCAGTGTGAATTCTCTGATGATAACGAAGGGATGAGCTAGACTTAAAGGTGTTGCCACATTCATTACATAAGTAGGACTTCTTTCTAGAATGAATTCTTTGACATCCAGAAAGGGATGTGCTGCAACTAGATGCCTTCCTACCCGGATTATACTTACAAGGGTTTTCTTCAGCATGAATTTTTTGATGTATAAAAAGGCCTGACCTTCGGCTGAAGGATTTACTACATTCTTTACATCGATAGGATTTCTCCACAGTATGGGTTCTTAGATGTTTATAAAGGGATGTACTGAGAGTAAAGGCTTTCCCACATTCTTTACATATGTAGGGTTTCTCTCCAGTATGCGTTATTTGATGCTGAATAAGAGCTGAACTTTGGCTAAAGGCTTTTGAACATTCTTTACACTTAAATAATTTCTCTCCACTGTGGTTTTTCTCATGTTTACGAAGGGATGAAGTGTTAATGAAGGTTTTTTCACACATACTACATTTATAGCGTTTATCTGCTGTAATTTTTGGTTGATTAAGTAAATGTGAATTCTGTTTGAAGCTGTTTCCTTGTATTTCACATTTTGGTGGTGTTTTTTCTCTGGGAAGTATCTGTTGCCTAATAAGCACTGACTTTGGGCTGAAGTTTTGGCTTAATTCAGTATTTTTATGGCTTCTTACTATAGTGGGGATTTTTTTGTGGGTGGCTGAAACTATCTGAAAACTTCCCTTTTTATCCTGCTTTTTCTCTAATCTGCCTTCATATATGTAAGGCTTTTCTAATTTCAAATCCCAAGGTACATTCCTGTTGGAGCTTTTCAGTATCAGTCCCTGAAATGAAGAGTCTTGTGTTTGTGTTGACTTTGTGGTTTTATGACTGCTCTTCGATCCTGGAGGGAAAAAAAGAAATTGAAGATGTTTCATGAGATATCATAGCATTTGACTACCGAGACTAAATGTGTAGAAGGAATAAATATCAGTGATATTTAAATAAGGCCCTGATATCTGTATGAAAAAAATTGTAAGAAGAAAAAATAGGACAGTTAGACAGTATAATAAAATATAATTGACAGCAATTTAAGTACTAGGGTGAAGAAAAAAATAAAACAAACCCATTTAAAGAGGGTGAGAAAGAGTGACCAGAAGAATTGGCTAATGAAGAACAGAGAAAAGTGTTGTAAGGGGAGCATGAGTTGAAAAAGGAAGTTTGGGGTCAGGACCCAAAACCCATGATGGAATCCTACAATTTATTTTTTGTGACATCTATCTTCTTGTGTAATTTTTTTTTTTGAGACAGTCTCACTCTGTTGCCCAGGCTAGATAGAGTGCATTGGCGCGATCTCGGCTCACTGCAACCTCTGTCTCCCAGCTTCAAGCAATTCTTGTGCCTCAGCCTCCTGAGTAGCTGGGATTACAGGCACCCACCATCATGCCTAGCTAATTTTTGTAATTTTAGTAGAGACAGGATTTCACCATGTTGGCCAGGCTGGTCTTGAACTCCTGACCTCAACTGATCCACCTAACTCGGCCTCCCAAAGTGTTTGGATTACAGGTGTGAGCCACTGGGCCCAGGCTTTGTGTAATTATTCTTAATCTGGAAAGTCCCTCCACCCCATGTCAAATTCCCTTATATCCTTCAGATTCAGTTCAAAAATGGACTCTTTCAATCCTCTGAGCAGCCACAGTCCATTCTCCTTACTACAGCACTTACCAGAGTATTAAACATATGTATTACTGACCTTTATAATATTTACACACATATACAGTATATTATAGTTATATATCTATGTCTGTATATATCTCACTTTCCTTTTCTAACATAACCGTTCTTCACAAGCAGATCAGCATGCCCTATTTTCCTACGGATCCTCTAGACAGCACTCCAATTATATACAAAAGTTGTATGTTTTGTTAATCTGCCTTAATTACGTATACATTTCTAACTTGAACAATGTCAAATATTCTTACTTATGTACTTCATATATATACAAATATGCATATGTATTATACATACATGCACATTTCAGACCCTTGTAGAAGTTGCCTCCTAGGCCAACACATGGGTGATTAGAGAGGTTTCAGGGCCAGTTCAAACAGGAGGGCCCTGTTATTGAATTAATCGACAAGAGGTGCCACAAGACAGGCCTAGAGCCAAGAGCTGCAAGAGAGGAAGTTAGCCTATTCATGCATCAAGCAAGAGACGCTACATGGGAGGGCTGAAAAGAGTCAAAGATCAACAATAAGACAGGCATGGATATATAAGATAAAGCATGGTTAACATGGAAAAGTCAAGAACAGAATTGAAGAAATACTAAAATTGGATAAGAATACAATTCATTACTAAATTCTGTCGGGGATGGTTATACACATATCTTAGCATTTTCTCCTGGGGTAGAGGTAAGTGTTTAAAGGGATTATTTGTATCTCACTGTATTTGTGATCCCTATTTGACAGTTACTTTCACACATCTACACATTACTTCTGCTTAATAAACACAATACCTTTTGCTGTTCCCTTATTAGTGTTCACTCGCTAGTTTCCTTCATGGATAGCTCTTCTTCATTCCTTCTTTGACAATGGTATTCCCTAGGGTTTAGGGTTTTTTTTCACTCCACATACCCTCCTTGAGTAACTTCACATGCCCTCTATCTGTACACTATTTACTATAAGGGAAAGCAGAGTTTCTTAACTTTATGCTTAACACCTTCCTAGTTCCTTCTCTGTTTCAGTCTTGCTAAATTAAGTGATCAAATTTTAATACATTATTTGGGCCAAATATATGGAAGGGGCAGTGGCAAAAATGAAGTGCTTTTCCTTGTGTTTATCGGTCATTGTTTCTAGGCTTAATATATGTGCTGGGAAGAAGGCAGCAAGATTCTGCAACTTGAATTCTAGCTTGTAAGACAACGATACAGAACCTACCTTAGGCCTAGTGTTAAGAAAGGCCCCTCACCTTTCCTAGAGCCCTGAGCAATGGGATCAGGTATTTAAGTGGTATTTTGTTTGCCATGCATTACTATCTCTACCATAATCTCCTAACTAGTCTTGCCCTCTGTCAATTCAGCCTCCATAGTGCAGCCAGAATAATGTTTTTTTTTTTTTTTTTTGGAAATGGAGTCTCCCGTCACCCAGGCTGGAATGCAATGGCGCGATCTCAGCTCACTGCAACCTCCCCCTCCCGGGTTCAAGTGACTCTCCTGCCTCAGCCTCCTGAGTAGCTGGGATTACAGGTGCATGCCACCAGTCCTGGCTAATTTTTGTATTTTTAGTAGAGATGGGGTTTCACCATGTTGGTCAGGCTGGTCTCTAACTCCTGACCTCATGATCCGCCTGCCTTGGCGTCCCCAAAGTGCTGGGATTACAGGTGTGAGCTACCGCGCCCAGCCAATCTTTCTAAGATCATTATTTTACTATGTTGCAAACTTCCTTAAGGTCCTCCAACAGATTTTCAATGATTCACATCTGAAGTCTCTTAATACGGTGAATACAGTACTATCTGACCTGACCTTTAGCCACCTGTCCTCACCCCCTCCCCTGGCTTCTTGCCAGGTAGGCCGAACTACATGCAGCTTCAGAGACACTCCATGACTTTTCCTTGTTTATCTTTACATATGCTGGCAGCATCCTTTCCATTCACAAATACTCATTAAGTGCCTACTATGGGCCAGGTAATGTTCTGGGGAATGCAGACAATGTATCCAATAAGAAGGGGTTCCAGCCTTCAAGGAGCTTATACTTTGGAGTGTGTGCATGCATGCCTGCTGGGGAAGGAGGGGGATGAAGGGACAGATAACAAGTACATAAATAAAAGTCATGTGGCTATCTGAGTAAAGTGCTCAAGAGCTCCCCGGGCAAACGAACCAGCAAACACAAAAGTGTGGCTGACTCAGGAACAGCAGAGAGACTGGCTGGAGTAAAGCAAGAAGAGGGAAAATGGTGAAATGATAAAATAAGAGTGGAACAGGCCGGGCACGGCAGCTCACAGCTGGAATCCCAGCACTCTGGGAGGCCGAGGTGGGTGGATCACCTAAGGTAAGGAGTTCAAGACCAGCCTGGCCAACATGGTGAAACCCATTCTCTACTAAAAATACAAAAATCAGCCAGGTGTGGTGGCGCATGCCCATAATCCCAGCTACTCGGGAGGCTGAGGCAGAGAATCACTTGAACCCGGGAGGCGGAGGCTGCAGTGAGCTGAGATTGCACCACTGCACTCTAGCCTGGGCGACAGAGTGAGACTCCGTCTCAAAAAAACAAAACAAAAACCAAAAAACAAAATGAAAGAGTGGAGCAGGAGGCGGGGGACAAATCCTCTAAGGCCCAGGTCATGGTAAGGACTCTGGAATTTAAGCCTTACAGGAAGCTGGGGAATTATGTGTTCATCTGAGTTGGCTGCTGCGTGGACCGACTATGCCAGGCCACCAGTGGAAGCAGGGAGGGGAGAGGCTACTGAAGAAGCTACCGCAGCTCCTCAGGTGAGAAAGGGCTGGAGGCACAGATGACTACACCAGGCTGTCCTGAGAAGGAAGAGCTAGCGGGACTGAGAATAACAAGACTCAGGACTCCCAGGAAGCTGAGAGGGAAACAGGAAAGTTAGTGATCATGCCTAGGTTTCCAGCCAGAACTCTGAGTGCTGCCACCAATCACCAAGAAGGGGAAGACCAGGAAAGGGGCAGGTCTGAGGGGCATTCTGCTTCAGGTATGTTTGTGGTGGCTGAGATGCCTTAACAGAGTCGCGGGAAGACACCGAAATACTAGTTATATTTATGATTCTGGAGATCTGGGGAAGGTCAGAGCTACAGACAGGCATTTGGGGGTCAGCAGCATGTGGTTTTATTTAAAGATGAAGAACTGAAAGGAATCACTTGGACACTGAAATATTTGGAGGTTAAGAAGAATAGTATCAGGAGAGTACAGTGTTCCAAAGCCAAAGGAAGAAGTACTTCAGGGAGGAGTGAATGATAACTGTGGCAAATAATTTGAGGACTAAAAACTTAATCCTGATTGTAGCAAGACAGAGGTTGTTTGGGATTTAATAACAGAGCTATCAGTGGAATCATAGGGAAGAAAGCCTGACTGGAGTGCGGGGAGGAAACAATGGGAGAGGAGAAAATAGAAACACCAAGAGCAGAAACCCTTTTCAACAGTTTCCAAAGGAGAGTAAGCAAATGGGACATAGGGGAGCTTTTATTTTTTAATGGATGTGATTACGACTCAAAAGTCCATTATCAATTCTGGAAAACTCACCCCAACTCTAAAATGCCAATATTTTAGTCCTGAAATCATGTTTTTCACTGAAGCTGACGTGAATTTTGAATTGTGGACATCCTAACTCTTCCTTATGATCTGTTTAGAACTTTCCAGAGGCCTACAAATAGGTCTCCTGAGGTTCAGTTCAACCTTTGCTTCCTCCCAGAATCAAGCCCAGGCCTCAGCAACCTGATGAACAAGCTGAAGACCTAGGTTAGAAGCTGAGAAACCAGAACGATCTTGCTTACAGCCGCTGCCCTGACCAATTCCTATTATTAGGTCTGGACTCTTTTACCTGGACGCCTACTACACCCAGACAGTGTTTCTTCAACCTGCTGTCCCTGGATGATTTCATTCACTCCCACACCTCCTACGTGTATGACTATCCTGAAAAATACTTTACTGAGGTCTTTCCAACTGCCGGCTACAATTTCCACTTGAGTATCTTTCTTTTTAAATTCAGCCTGTCCAAATCTGAACCCAGAGCATTCCTTTTCAAACCTTTTTTATATGTTTTCCAGTTCAAAATGACATCATGATCTCTTCAATTACTTTACCATAAATTCTTAGGTTTATCTTAGAATTTTCTCTTCCCTAGGCACTCATCAAAATCTTTACTTTTTTGTTTTTTGAGAGACAGGGTCTTGCTCTGTTACCCAGGCCGAAGTACACTGGTGCCATCATAGCTCACTGCAGCCTCAAACTGCCGGGCTCAAGCGATTCTCCCACCTCAGCCTCCTGAGCAGCAGGAACGACAGGTGCACACTGCCAAGCTTGGCTAATATTTTTATCTTTTGTAGAGACAGGGTTTCATTTTGTTGCCCAGGCTGCACATTCTCTTAAATCTCATCACTAAAATGTCTCTAACAAGCCATCGTGAGTATGTCTAAGTTCAGGATCTCCTTACTGTAGAGTGACTTGCTCCTGATCCTTAAGTTACTCCCTTGACCTGTTTCTCGCCTTTCCAGTATTACTTCCCACTGGATTTACCCCTCTTAATACACAGAATTGCTCATGTTATTTCAAAAAGCAGTGGTCATTCCTTACTTTATTAATTTATCAAATATTTTAAAAGCACCTACTATGTATTAGGCTCTGTCCTAGGCATCGGTGATCCACAGTTCCCTACGGATCCAGTAATTAAAAGGAACAGTTGATTTCTTCAAGGAGTTTATGGTTACACATTAGAAATGAAGACATCAACAGGTAATCACAATACAATGTGACAATTTCTACAAGAGAAACATAAGCTAGAAATGGACGTGACCATGCGCTTAGAATCATATCCAACTGTCCTTAGAGAGTGAGGGTGCAGATAGAAAAGGGGTGCAGCAGGAGGTTGCTGGAGTGTTTTGTAAGAACTGACATATAAGATGGGATGTGAATGGAATAACTATAGGCTAGATGAAGGGTCAGCACGAGGGCTGAAGGCAACACCCAAGTCTTTGAACGCAAGTCAGTTTTCCAGACTTATTTGCTGGAGTATTCACCCCCACCTTGTCCTACAGCCAGTCAGAGTAACAGCTCCACCTACGGAAATCACCTTGTCCTACAGCCAGTCAGAGTAACAGCTCCACCTACGGAAATCACCTTGTCCTACAGCCAGTCAAGAGTAACAGCTCCACCTACGGAAATCACCTTGTCCTACAGCCAGTCAGAGTAACAGCTCCACCTACGGAAATCACCTTGTCCTACAGCCAGTCAGAGTAACAGCTCCACCTACGGAAATCACCTTGTCCTACAGCCAGTCAGAGTAACAGCTCCACCTACGGAAATCACCTTGTCCTACAGCCAGTCAGAGTAACAGCTCCACCTACGGAAATCACCTTGTCCTACAGCCAGTCAGAGTAACAGCTCCACCTACGGAAATCACCTTGTCCTACAGCCAGTCAGAGTAACAGCTCCACCTACGGAAATCACCTTGTCCTACAGCCAGTCAGAGTAACAGCTCCACCTATGAAAATGTCACTTGCATTTGCAGTCACACAGGGTTTTCTGGAGTCAGAGAACTCAGGGAGCAATCTGATGGGAACCATACATAAACTGTAATGGGGGTAGTATTGCATATTTGTAAACATCCTCCATAATCTTTGTGCTGGTGGAAAAGAGAAAAGCTGTTCTGGAAATTTTGTTGTGGTAACTCTTATCTGTAAAGCTTTTAAAGTAGAAATTTTCAGCATATGTAAAAGTAGTGTGAACTGTACAATGAATCTCCAAGCCAGCTTCAGTAACCACCAACACTATTCTATCTATAACCTTGTTATGGGCTGAATTGTATCACTCAAAGAAGACATGTAGAAGTCCTAACTTCCAGGACCTCAGAAGGTGACCTTATTTTAAAATATGGTCTTTGCAGGTTCAATCAAATTAAGATGAAGTCATTGGGTGAGCCCTAGTCCACCGTGACTGCTGTCCCTGTAAACTGGGGAAATCGGGACACAGGCATCCAGAAGGAAAGATGATGTGAAGACAGCGGGTGAACACAGTGTGAAGACGGAGGCACAGATAGGACTGACGCAGCTGCAGGCCATGGAGATCTCCAAGTCGGCCATCACTGCAAGCTAGCAAGAGGCCAGGAAGGATTCTACACAGAGTCTCAGAGGGAGTGGGGCCCTGCGAGTATCTTGATTTTGACCTTTAGAACTGTGAGACTGTAGATCTCTGTTGTTTTAAGCCACGAAGTGTGTGGTACTTCAGTATGGAGCCCTAGCAAACTAATACAAATCCTTACATCTCTTCCACTAGATTATGCTAAAGCAAATCCCAGACAGCAATCACTTCATCTGCAAAAACATCAAAACTACTCTTATCACACCCATCAAAATTGACACTATTGCTTCCAGTTACTTTTGCCCTTAGAATACATACCACTAATAAGTCAAACTGCTGCAATGTAAAGGCAATTCGAGTACTTCTTTCTGTGGCTAAGCCACCAATCTGGAACACAATTAGGGTTGCTTCATTCTGCTCTCAATATGTGGGGGGTACTTGCTCATTTTTGTTTAATTTTCTTTTATAATTTTTTTTTTTTGAGACGGAGTCTCGCTCTGTCGCCCAGGCTGGAGTGCAGTGGCCGGATCTCAGCTCACTGCAAGCTCCACCTCCCGGGTTCACGCCATTCTCCTGCCTCAGCCTCCCGAGTAGCTGGGACTACAGGCACCCGCCACCTCGACCAGCTAGCTTTTTTTTTGTATTTTTTTTTTTTTTTTTTTGAGACGGAGTCTTGCTCTGCCGCCCAGGCTGGAGTGCAGTGGCCGGCTCTCAGCTCACTGCAAGCTCCGCCTCCCGGGTTGACGCCATTCTCCTGTCTCAGCCTCCCGAGTAGCTGGGACTACAGGCGCCCGCCTCGTCGCCCGGCTGGTTTTTTGTATTTTTTAGTAGAGACGGGGTTTCACCGTATTAGCCAAGATGGTCTCGATCTCCTGACCTCGTGATCCACCCGTCTCGGCCTCCCAAAGTGCTGGGATTACAGGCTTGAGCCACCGCGCCCGGCCTCTTTTATAATTTTATAAACCTTTTTTATAGTTCTGAAGTCAAAATTATGAGACCTCAGAGTTCTAGATTCTACCCCGTTCCATCCTTTGTATTCCTTCACCTTATAGACAGCCATCTTTATTGATCTCTTTTTATTCTTTTTCTTTTGCTTTTATCTTTCTAAAAAACAAATAATTGCACTGCTTAATGACTGGGATATGTTCTGAGATATGCGTTGTTAGCAATGTTGTCGTTGTGCAGTCATCACAGAGAGTACTTACACAAATCTAGATGGTACAGGCTACTGCACACCTAGGCTATACGGTATAGCCTGTTGCTCCTGGGCTACACCCCTATACAGCATGTTGCTTAACTGAACACTGTAGGCTACTATAACACAATTATAAGTATCTGCGCATCTAAACATATTTAAACATAGAAAAGGGACAGGAAAAATGCAGTATTATCATGTAAGGGACCATCATCACATATGTAGGCCATCACTGACTGAAACATTATGTGGTCCATGACAGTATAAGCAAATACACACACTCTTCTTGGCATCCCCCACCCACCTTTCTTAGATAACAATACTAACTGCTCTGTACTGTACTTATTCTCACATTCTGGAGATCACCCCATCATTCCACTTTACAGCTGTGTGGATGTACCACAGTTTATTATCCTTGGAGTGCCTTAGCTTTAGTTCTATGCCCCCAATTCTTCTCACTCTGCATCTTTCCACAGACAACTTCAATTGTAGACTCATCCTCTAAGCAAGACAGCAGCTTACATGCCTCAAAGTCAACACACCTAAAACCAAACCCACGATTCTTCCCTCCAACCTGGTCAACCCCATGTCTCTGTAAATGGCACCAGTTCTGAATCAAAACCTTAAGAGTTATCCTTAATACTTCTCCCTTCCTCAGCCCCTCATCTAATCAATTACCAAGACCTGTTTATTCTGCCAACCAAACCTGCTTCACATTCGTCTACCTTTCCCCATCTACTGCCACCATCCCATCACGAGCCTTGCCTCCAATGTCACGTGCCTCTCCTGATTTTCCTTAGAGTACGCTTCCACCTGTCTTCCCCACGGGTTCATTTCTCTCTGCCTGGCTTCCTGAAATGCTGGAGTTCCTCAAGATTCAGTCCTAGGCTCTTTCTCACTCTTACTGTAATATGAATGCTCTCCCTAGGCCAACTCACCCTCCCCCATTATTTCAATTATCCTATATTGATAAGGTTCTTCCAAATTTACATTTCATGCTCAGTCTATATTTTGAGGTACTGTACTCCAAAATTAACACTACTTGTCATCGCCATTGGGATAACTAGGTCAACCAAAAACAACTCAATTTAATTAATCTAAAACCAAATTTTTATCACCTCCATATCTGATCTCCTTCTAGTGTTCCTGTGTCACTGAATGACATCACCGACCATCACAGAACAAGCCAGAAACCAAGCAAGCATCCCTGACAACCCCATCTCCCTTTTGTTTGTTTTTATTTTGTTACCCCATCTCCTCTATCTTCCATGTCTCACAGTCCTGCTAGGTGTATCTCCTGGACATCTCTGGGACTGGTTCACTTCTTTCTGTTTCCAACACCACTAACGTAGTCCAAGTCACTCATGCATTCATTATGTAACTGGATGCCTACCCTTGCCAGGGACTGTTTTAGGTTCTCGGAAAACAGGATTGAAACGGAGTGAATGAAACAGGCAGTCCCCCTACGGCAGCTTACAATGCAGAGGCAGAGACAGATTGTGAAGAAATAGGTACTGTTACACAGTGCTAAGCACAGGGAGGGAAAAGAAACAGCAGGCTGAGGAGATGATGTGGGGGATGGAGGGCCGTGTGTCAGATGAGCTGTGCCTGTGTGAGCCGAAGCCTGTGCAGCACAAGGAAGTGAGTGAGCCACACGGGCCCATGACCACCACAAAGAAAAGTCCCAGACAGAAAAAAGCAAGGGAGAGGCCCTGAGTGGGGCCTGCTTGGCCCCCTGACAAACTGCAGGGTGGCCAAGGGTGATCAGAGGCCTTGAATGAAGGGCAGAGTAGGGTGAAGAGGTAGCCAGGGCCAGACCACGCAGCGTATTCCTCCCAAAGGAGAGTTAAAAAGATAGACAAATGTGGTTCCCATATCAAAAAAATCTGAACTTTCTTCAGGGAGGAGAAAGCTCTCCCCAGCACAGGGGCTGTGGGGACCGAGGATGCCTGCCCTGCAGCTCCTTGCTGGACCCACGGCACAAGGGGCCGTCACTGAGCCCTCTGGACCCGACAAGCCCTGCACTGTGGCCCTCAGGTTCTCCACATGGGCTGGCGGCTGCAGAACGCAGCCGGGGCCTGCCCTGTGCTACTTATGGTTCCTCAGAGCCTGTGCTTGGCTCTCAAGCACCAACCAAACCCTGTGACAGGGCCCACAGCTCTCTCGGGAACCTGTTCCGCCTTCTTCTCACTGACTTTGCTTCTCCGCACCTTCAAGAACACCATTTCTTTTGTTTTTGAGATGGAGTCTCGCTCTGTTGCCCAGGCTGGAGTGCAGTGGTGTGATCTCGGCTCACTGCAAGCTCCGCCTCCCGGGTTCATGCCATTCTCCTGCCTCAGCCTCCCAGGTAGCTGAGACTACAGACGCCCCCCACCACGCCCGACTAATTTTTGTATTTTTAGTAGAGACGGGATTTCACTGTGGTCTCGATCTCCTGACCTCGTGATCCGCCTACCTCGGTCTCCCAACATGCTGGGATTACAGGCGTGAGCCACCGCGCCTGGCCTACAAACACCATTTCTTAGGCCTGGAGCAATTCTCCACATTCTTGGATCCTGGGCCCTTCCCCAGGGAAGACTTTGCTGGCGCCACCTGCCTGCTCTGCACTCTCACAGCACCGACTGTCTTGCCCACGTGGTCCTCACTGAGCCAGAGCTCCAGAGCCAGAGCCCCCCTAGCTCAACCGCTCTCAGTCCCCCAACCGCTCTCAGTCCCCCAACCGCGCTCAGTCCCCCACTGCCACAATGGCCCCTCCCCATTTCTCTCCTCTGATTACTTCTCGGGCTCTGTCAGATTCCTCCTGCTTAAGCACCTCGCAAATGCTGTTTCCTGAAATTCGGGCCTCTACTCAGCCCCTCACCCGGCCAGCTCCACGTTTCTAACGCCCCTGTCATTCTGATGGCTCCCTGACCTCCCTTGAGTCTCGGCCCTGTCACTTACACACCTGCCCACCAGCGATCTCCACCTGACTACTTCACTCACATCTCAAGCGAGATCCATGACACACACACCTGCTCCTGTGCCCTGATCACGTGGGCGCCTCCTCCTCCCCCCTCACAAACTCACGGCAAGTGCCTTCATCCAGACCCTCCCACCTCCCTCCATGACTGCAATTGTTCTGCAAGGCTTCCTGCCTTTTTTTCTTTTGAGACAGAGTCTCGCTCTGTCACCCAGGCTGGAGTGAAGTGGCACAATCTCGGCTCACTGTAACCTCCGCCTCAAAGGTTCAAGCGATTCTCCTGCCTCAGCCTCCTGAGTAGCTGGGATTACAGGCATGCACCACCACACCTGGCTAATTTTTGTGTTTTTAGTAGAGATGGGGTTTTGCCATGTTGGCCAGGCTGGTCTCAAACTCCTGACCTCAGGTGAGCTGCCTGCCTCGGCCTCCCAAAGTGCTGGGATTACAGGCGTGAGCCACCATGCCCAGCGTTTTGCCTCACTTTCGATCACGATACTTCTAACATGACCATTCTTGTAAATTCAAATCACATAAGAACGTCACAAATATATTCTCTTTGTGAAAAATTAAAACTACATGTAAACAACGTCCCCTTCCACAGGACCCATTCTCAATCCTATTCCAAGTGTCACTAATGTCACCAGTTAATTAAGGTGTGTCCTCCTAACCTTTCTCTCTGGGCTTACGTGCACATGACACATACACATAATTTTCATTAAACATAAATGGTGGCATCCTAACAATGCTCTGTAACTTGCTGGGAGCTCTGTCCACGTCCCTGGACTCTCGTTTTCAGGGTGGTGATGCCCACCAGAGTAAGGACACGCTGCAGGTCCCTTAGCTGTTCTTACACTGATGGAGACTCAACTGTTTCTGATTCAGACCAACTTTTCTAAGATATCAAGGACCATACGATTCCCTGCCCAAATCCTTCAATTATTTCCAGTGCTCCATGGGACAGTTTCCACCTCTTAGAACGGTGCCAAAGCTCTTACCACGCGGCCCTTCCCCAGCTTTCTATTTCCTTCCTCACCTCCTCCTTTCCCAAATACACACTGAGCTTCAGCCAGAGTGATTATTTGAAATTCCTAAAAACATACTATGTTTGCTGCCTGAATACATGAAAATACAGCCCCATTCTAAAACAACAGGAAAGAAAAAGAAAAGAGATTCTGAGAGATTCATGGGGAAGTGATTACAAGGGAGTAATCGTGTCTAAGAGCCTGGGCTTCCCCTTCCCCACCCCTTCTTGAGGTCTGAGAATTCTCAAGGGAGTTTCCAACCAACACTCCTACCTCCTCTCATTAACCAGACTGCTGTCTGCGGCGATTCCCAAGGACCTTGGCCCACCCACTTACCCAGAGAGGAGTCGCCAGAACTGTCTTTCTCTACCTTCCAGGGATCTTCTCCTTGCTGCAACAGGGAGATCACTTTTGGTTTGGTAAATGGGAGTCCTGCACATAGACAAAAAACCAAAACAAAACAAATCAGACTTGGTTTTGCTTTGATACAGTTATCCCAAATTTAAACACAGAACTCATAGGATGGTACAAAGAGCTTCTGTGTAGTGCTTAAGTTGTGCCCCTAGGAGGTAAGTGGGTAGGGTAAGGAAAAGACAAGTGACTTGTAGGACATGACTTTGGTATAATTAATTCTGTTAGGAAAATATGATCGACATGCAGTATTGGTAATAGGATGCCATAAGCTTTCTATAAAAGAGGAAATGTTAAGATAGAGAGACCGGTTAAAATTTATAAGTAGGTTATCTATGAAAAGGATTATGTACCAGGTAGCTTGTTTAAAATGAGAAAACACTATCTGACTCCCCCCCCTTTTTTTTGAGGAGGAGTCTCGCTCTATTGCCAGGCTGGAGTGCAGTGACGCAATCTTGGCTCACTGCAACCTCTGCCTCCCAGGTTCAAGTGATTCTCCTGCCTCAGTCTCCCAAGTAGCTGGGACTGCAGGAGCATGCCACCACACCTAAATTTTTTGTATTTTCAGTAGAGATGGGGTTTCACCATGTTGGCCAGGATGGTCTTGATCTCCTGACCTTGTGATCCATGTGCCTCGGTCTCCCAAAGTGCTGGGATTATGGGTGTGAGCCACCGCGCCCGGCCTATCTGACTGCCTTTGAAGGATGGCAGTGATCAGCAAACTATGGGTCATGGGCCAAATCCAGACCACTGCCTGTTTATGTATGGCCCTGTGCCAAGAATGGTGGAAAAAAAAAAAAGAAATATGTTACAGAGACCATTATGCAACCCACAAAGCCTAAAATCTTTACTATGTGCCTTTATTTATTTATTTTTGAGACCGAGTCTCGCTGTCGCCCAGGCTGGAGTGCAGTGGCGGGAACTCGGCTCACTGCAAGCTCCGCCTCCTGGGTTCACACCATTCTCCTGCCTCAGCCTCCAGGGCAGCTGGGACTACAGGTGCCCGGCATCACACCCAGCTAATTTTTTTGTATTTTTTAGTAGAGACTGAGTTTGACCGTATTAGCCAGGATGGTTTCTATCTCCTGACCTCATGATCCGTATGCCTCGGCCTCCCAAAGTGCTGTGATTACAGGCGTGAGCCACCGCGCCCGGCCTACATGGCTTTTTATAGTAAAATTTTGCTGATCCCTGGAAAAGACAAGTGGGAAAGGCAAGTGGCAGGCCTAGAGGCTGAACGAAGCCCCCTGTTGGGAGACGAGCAAACTACAGAATCGTTGGGAAATGATGCCTGAATCATGGACAAGCTTTGAGTGTGCAATTTACATGGAGGGAGAATAATGATTATCAATACCACCTTTTCCATTCCCAGACACGGGGCAATTCCATGCCTATAAGGGGAGTATGTTTTTAATGTTTATTTATAGAGATTTGATTTGTATAATCCTCATACTCAGCTCAAGTTTTTCAGTGACCAACTGCTTTTATTTAGGGAAGGCTGAGATATCCCAATTTTCGAATTCTGTTTCTACAGGGGAAACTTCCTTACCCAGTGAGACCAGGTTCCTGTAGTTCTCCAGCATCACATCTCGGTACAAGTTTCTCTGAGAAGGAGCCAGCTTTCTCCACTCATCCCGGGTAAAGAGCACAGCCACATCCTCGAACGTCAGTGACACCTATAAGGACAAGTCATTCCAGCTCACCCAGGACCCCCCTCACAGAGTGGACGGGATGGCAGTGGGGAAGACAGGCTACCCGTGAAACACTTCTGATACTATTCAAGCTTCTGATGGTTCCAGGTCATTCCTTTAATGAACAACTGGCCAGTAACAAATATATACTGAGCGGCACACAGTGAGATTCGGGCCTTGTGCAGCCACTGTAAGAGATGGGTAGAGGGATTACGGCCATTAGTGGGAGTGTTCATTAGAAAACTCTTTCTGATGGCGATTTGATAATACATATTAGAACCCTTAAAGTATACTCTTTAAAGTACCAATTACTCTATTTGTACTGTAATGAACAGTGCACAAAAGTACACACATGAACATATTCATGGTGTTTGTAAGAGCAAAAAACCAGGAACAATCTAAATACTTAATGATGGAGGTTAGGTTAAATAACTTAAGGTACTCCCTGTGTGTTTACTCAAGCTTTAGGATAGTAATGATGAAAAGTAAAATAGCTATAATTTATTGAAGGCTTTCTATGGGCCAAGTATTGCTCTCAGAGCTTTGTCAGTCTGCCCAGTATAATCTTTATTTAACATTCACAACAATCCTACGAAGACAATACTATTTTTGTTACCACTTTACACAAGAGAAAACAAAGTCACAGACAAGATATTTGTCCAGGTCACACAGTCACTGACAAGCTGTGTGACTTGTACACATTTTTTTTCCCCCTAGAGATGGAGTTTGGCTCTTGCTGCCTAGGTTGGAGTGCAATGGCATGATCTTGGCTCACTGTAACCTCCATCTCCCAGGTTCAAATAATTCTCTTGCCTTAGCCTCCTGAGTAGCTGGAATTACAGGCATTCGACACCATGCCCAGCTAATTTTTGTATTTTTAGCAGAGACAGGGTTCCACCATGTTGGCCAGGCTGGTCTCAAACTCCTAACCTCAGGTGATCTGCCTGCCTCGGCCTCCCAAAGTGCTGGGATTACAGGTGTTAGCCACTGCGGCCGGCTGACTTGTACACATTTCTTATCCTGTGACTTTGTTTTTTCTTGTGTAATTCAAATCCAGGCAGATGCCTGACTGAGCCTCCATTCTTAACTACTCTGTAAAACTGCCTTTTAATGCCTGCCCCTTAGGGTTAAGAAATAAATGTGGTAATCTACATAATGAAGACGGATAGCGATGATGGTTGCACAACAATGTGAAAGTACTTAAAATGCCACTGAATTATACACTTAAAACGGTAAATTTTATGTTATATATATTTTGCCACAATAAAAAAAGTTAAAATGGTAACATACGTGGTAACATACATACATACACACACAAATGTGTATAGAAAATTATTTATTCGGGCTGGGTGCAGTGGTGCACGTCTGTAATCCCAGCACTTTGGGAGGCTGAGGCGGGTGGATTACCTGAGGTCAGGAGTTTGAGACCAGCCTGGCCAACGTGGTGAAACCCCGTCTCTAATAAAAACACAAAAAAAACTTAGCCGGGCGTGATGGCGGGCGCCTGTAATCCCAGCTACTCGAGAGGCTGAGGCAGGAAAACTGCTTGAACCCAGGAAGCAGAGGTTGCAGTGAGCAGCCAAGATCCCGCCACTGCCTGGGCGATAAAGCGAGACTCAAAAATAATAATAATAATAAAAAATAAAAAAGAACCACTAGCCATGGATGGGGAGGGAGGGAGGTCCTCCCTACAGAATCCACCACTCATGAGGGCGGACCAGCTCCTCCAAGGGAAAAGGACTTGGGCTCCATCCTGGCTGAAGACGGTCCCGGTGAAGAACCTCAGTTAGTGGGGAAAATCCACCCACTAGGATCTGGAAGGGCAGTGAGCTCACCTGGGGCCTCGCTTCCCGCCGCCCAGCAGCCATGTCCTCTCCGGGCTCTCCCGAGGGCCGTACAGTCTCCAGCAGGCAGATCTGAGAAGGAAAAGAGAGCCGGGAAGAAGCCCCTTATGCTTTCCAGCCCTGGAATCCGCAGCTCTGAAACCCCGACTCCCGCTGAGAAAGACCCCGGGCGCCCTCACAGGGAGTCGGGAGGAGCCAGGAGCCCGCGGACCGGAACAGCGCCGGGCCGCTGTCCAGGCCCGGGTCTCCCAGGCTTGGGGCGTACGGAGAGGACGCCGGACCCGCAGCGGCAGCAGCGACCTGCCGAGCCCGCCAAGGCCAGGGCCCCGCGCGCCGCTGAGTCCCTCGGCGCCAGCTGGCACTACCTGCACCCGCCGCACCGCTCAAGAAACTGAGGCAGCGCCGGGCACCTGCTCCGCTCACGCCCCTGCAAGGCTGGCCGGGACTCCCACAACCACGGCCCCGGGGACGACTTCCCTCCGCCTCAAGCCTTTCCCAGCCTGTTCCTCTCTCTCCCACCAAAGATTCACCTCCTGATTCTACAGAAAACGGCTTTTTTTTTTTCCTGAGGCGGAGCCTCGCTCTGTCGCCCAGGCTGGAGTGCAGTGGCGCGATCTCGGTTCACTGCAAACTCTGCCTTCCAGGTTCAAGCAATTCTCCTGCCTCAGCCTCCCGAGTAGCTGGGACTACAGGCGCCCGCCACCATGCCCGGCTAATTTTTGTATTTTTAGTAGAGAGAGGTTTCACCGTATTGCCCAGGTTGGTCTCGAACTCCTGATCTCGGGTGATCTGCCCGCCTTGGCATCCCAAAATGCTAGGATTACAGGTGTAAGCCACCACGCCCGACCCCACGTATCCCATTTCTAACACAATGCTTCATTTTTATTGTTTTTTGAGACAGAGTCTCGCTCTGTTGTCCAAGCTGGAAGGCAGTGGGGCGATCTCGGCTCACTGCAAGCTCCGCCTCCCGGGTTCACGCCATTCTCCTGCCTCAGCCTCCCGAGTAGCTGGGACTACAGGCGCCGCCACCTCGCCCAGCTAATATTTGTATTTTTAGTACAGACGAGGTTTCACCGTGTTAGGATGGTTTCGATCTCCTGACCTCGTAATCCGCCCGCCTCGGCCTCCCAAAGTGCTGGGATTACAGGCGTGAGCCACCGCGCCCGGCCAGAAAACGGCTTTGAAGAGGAAAGCACTGAGTGTCCCGAGGCGGGAGGGGAGGGGTAGCCGTCCTGGGTACGGGCTCGGAAACCGGGGCCGGCTGCGTCCGCCCTGCCCTCGGGGTCCCGGTGCCCCGACTCCACGAGGCCCACACGGAGTGGGCAGGGCGGGCCCGGGAAGAAACGCCAGGCCCCGCGTCCACGGCTGGCTGCGGCGAGTCAGACGCAGGTGCACCGGCCGTGGCGAGGGAACGCCCTGCAGGGGTGCGAGAGTCCAGGTCCCGGCGCGGGGGCCGGTGACAGACGCGGGGGTGCCCGCCAGCGCCCACAAAGGCTTTCTGAGCCCCGGCGGCTGCAGACCGTCCCCGCGCCGGGTGCCGCCTCCTCCCGGCCTGGCCCGCCTCCGCCGCTCACCTCCCTAAGCTCAGGCGTTCCCAGGCCGCGCCTCCCCCGCCGCACTCTGCAGGCGGGAGGCTCCGGAACCGCCGGGCCGGACTGCAGGCTCGCGACCCGGCTCCGCCCCGGCGGCGTCTGGGCGACCTCAGGCCCCGCGCCGCTCACCCCGCGGCGCGCCGGGGACCAGGAGGGGCGGGGCAGCCGCTGAGGCCGCTGGGAAATGGAGTCCACGGGAGGATGCCGGCTTTCGAGGAAGTGTAGTTCTATGCGTTTGAGGCGGGGTCCAGGCTGAGCTGTTAGGCGCCCACACGCCACAAGAGGGCCCCATGTGAGCTGGAGGGCCCCAGGTTCCTGGTTATAGGAAAGAGAAGAGGAGGTTCTCGGACGGCAGTAACTTGCAACTCTGTGTCGATGTGAATTTCGGGAGGGAGGGCGTGGGCGGCAGGAAAACAACGCCCGGAACAGACCTGTTTCCCCTCAGTTATTCACCAGAGGGGCACTGAGCAGCTGGTGTGTGCCAAGCACGGATGCAAGTGGTTTCAAATGCATCAATGAATGAAACAAACGTCATTGCCGCGGGGAACATTTTTTGGGGGGTAGGGAGCAGACAATAAGCCATACACATAATTATATAACATCCTGGGGGATAAATGTGGGGAGAAAAAGGGTATGTGGAGGGTTTCGTCGCTGAGGTGAGAATGGAGGAGGTCTCCCAGGAAGTGCCTGAAGCACAGGGGACGGAGGTTCCAGCTACTCTGAAGCCAACGGATGTATATATATATATATTTAACTAAATCTTCCCCGTTACAAAAAGAACACCGGCTCTATTTAGAAAGTTTGGCGCTTCCCTACTGAAGAACATGCCTTGAACATCTGAATTTGTCAATATTCTCCCTCAGTGGGCATTTTTGACAGCTTCATTGCATTCCATTGCATTTAATTATTATTTTTTTTTAAAAAAAAGTTTAATTGGCTGGGGGCGGTGGCTCATGTCTGTAATCCCAGCACTTTGGAAGGCAGAGGCGGGTTGATCACGAGGTCAATCCAAGACCAGCCTGACCAAGATGGTGAAACCCCCGTGTCTACTAAAAATACAAAAATTAGCTGGGCGTGGTAGGGGCGCCTGTAGTCCCAGCTACTCGGGAGGCTGAGGCAGAGAATTGCTTGAACCGGGGGTCGGAGCTTGCAGTGAGCCGAGATTGCGCCACTGCACAGAGCGAGACTCCGTCTCAAAAAAACAAAACAAAGTTTCATTAAATTAAGCTTATTTCAATATATTTAAACTAGTTATTTATATAATTCATATTTTAGTTGTTTATATTATTTCAAATTTTTTAATACCTTTAATATCCTTGCAGCTATATCTTTGAAGATTATTTTCTTAAACCGCTTTAAATTGACGAGAGAGAGCAAAGTGGGAGGGGCCATACACATTCCAAACAACCACATCTCAGGAGAACTCACTCACTATGATGAAAACAGCATGGGGGGGCCGTCCCCAGACCCCTCCCTCAACCTTTGGGGATTACCATTCAAGATGAAGATTTGGGTGAGGACACAGAGTCAAACCATATCACAAGCAGACCTCAACAGCCAGATGGAAATCAGCTTAGGAAGTAATGAGAAAGGAACAAAATCAATAAACTTCTGATTTAACCACTCCAGCACTTATGCTATTTAAAATGTGAAATATACATACAAAAAGCCAATTAGAACATATAGGTTATAAGCATAGAACACATGATTATAAAGATAATACCCCTGCAACCATCCACCCAAGTTGAGAAGTAGACACTTACTAACGGCCAGTACAGTTGTCCCTAGGTATCCACAGGGGATTGGTTCCAGGATACTTGTGGATACCAAAACCTGATGACGCTCAAGTCCTTATTTAAAAAAAAAAGGCATACTATTTGCATATAACCTATAGGTATCCTCCTACATACTTCAAATCATCTTTAGATTACTTATAATACCTAACACAGTGTAAAGCTGTGAGTGCTATCATATGTGGCCTCTATTATTTTGAGGTATATTCCTTCCATACCATGTTTGTTGAGGGTTTTTATCATAAAGGGATGCTGAATCTTACTGAATGCTTTTTAGCATCTATTGAAATGAGTATACGCCTTTTGGTTTTAGTTCTGTTAATGCGATGTAACATTTTTTTTTTTTTTGAGACGGAGTCTTTTTTTTTTTTTTTTGAGACGGAGTCTCACTCTGTCGCCCAGGCTGGAGTGCAGTGGCCGGATCTCAGCTCACTGCAAGCTCCGCCTCCCGGGTTTATGCCATTCTCCTGCCTCAGGCTCCCGAGTAGCTGGGACTACAGGCACCCGCCACCTCGCCCGGCTAGTTTTTTTTTGTATTTTTTTTTTAGTAGAGACGGGGTTTCACCGTGTTAGCCAGGATGGTCTCGATCTCCTGACCTCATGATCTGCCCGTCTCAGCCTCCCAAAGTGCTGGGATTACAGGCTTGAGCCACCGCGCCCGGCCGCAATGTAACATTTTTATTGATTTGGGTATGTTGAACCATCCTTGTGCCTGGGGTTAATCTCACTTGATCATGGTGAATGATGTTTGTAATATGTTGGTGAATTTAGCTTGCTTGTGTTTTGTTGAGGGTTTTTACATCTGTGTTCAGCAGAGATACTGGCTGTAGTTTTCTTTGCTGTTGTTTCTTGTGAACGTACAGCTATATGGTTATATTGGAGGATTATTTATTCCAGTCTTCTCCATCTGGCTTGTTTTGATTTTTATTGGATATGTTTACTTAGAGATTCTTTGTAATTTACCTGTTGATAGTTTTGATAGTTTTTTTCTTTTGTTTTTGTTTGTTTTGAGACGGAGTCTCACTCTGTCACCAGGCTGGAGTGCAGTGGTGCGATATTGGCTTGCTGCAACCTCCACCTCCCGGGTTCAAGCGATTCTTCTGCCTTAGCCTCCCGAGTAGCTGGGACTACAGGCGCCTGCCACCACGTCCAGCTATTTTTTTTTTTTTTTTTTTTTTTGTATTTTTAGTAGAGAAAGGGTTTCACCACGTTGGCCAGGCTGGTCTTGAATTTCCTGAACTCAAGTGATCTGCCTGCCTTGGCCTCCCAAAGTGCTGGGATTACAAGTGTGAGCCGCCTCGCCCGGTCTGCTGGGGTTACATGCATGAGCCACCGTGCCCGGCAGCCTGTTGATAGTTTCTGTCCCCCCACAACTCAGTCTCTGCCTTCTTTTTAGCATTAGATGGTGCTGTAGGGACAGGTTGGCCTTGGTTCTGGTCAATAGTGCCGCTTGCCTTAAATGGGGGAGGTTCCAAAGAGGATATGCTGGTAGTGCAGGAAGGCTGGCCATAGGTTCTTGACCAGGGAACCTGTGGCATGAACCTCTTACAGCATAATGTTGATGAACAGCCACTTGGATTTGGCATCCCCTTTGGCCAAGTTACCAAGCAGGGTTTCCAAAGCTGGGAATGGTAGTCCTGCCTCCCCCTTTTTCTCTGGCTGTCCTCAGTAGGATATTTCTTCCTTCAGGGGTTTTTGGTGCTTCCTGTGGGCTGAGGCAGGACAGATCTCCTGTCAAGGAACCTAGGATGAGTGAGGAGGCTGGTTGTTCATGTCGGTCTCACTTTTTCCAGTGTCGAAGTAATGAGTTGGGGAAAATTTTCCACATAGTTGGTGCAGGCAGATGGAGGGAGAGGTGATGCGGATATGGAGTTCAGTTCTCAGACTGTCTGCTTGGAGCTTTCTCACTTGTCTGTGGCCCCGATAATTGTCTCCTCCTCATATTTGAATTCAGAGATATCGTTGGTGATAATCTTGGTGCTCTATATTTGTTTGTTGGCGGGGGAGAGAATGAAGCCAATTGTGCCTACGTTGCCATTTTGGAATCATAAGTCTCTACAGATGGTCATGTGTGTTGTTTCCAGGTTTTAGGTATCAAGAACCACGTTAAAACAATATAGTAACATGTTTGTGGTGGAATCTAGGTGGTGGTATATGGGTGTTCACTGTAAAATTTTTTCAATGTTGCTTTGTGTTTGAAAATTTTCATAATAAAATGTTGGAAAAATCTGGCTGGGTGCTGTGGCTCATGCCTGTAATCCCAGCACTTTGGGAGGCTGAGGCGGGAGGATTGCTTGAGTTCAGGAAATTCAAGACCAGCCTGCCCAACACGGTGAAACCCTGTGTCTACTAAAAATACAAAATTTAGCCAGGAGTGGTGGTGCACACCTGTAATCCCAGCCACTCAGGAGGCTGAGACAGAATCGCTTGATCCCGGGAGGCAGAGGTTGCAGTGAGCTGAGACTGCACCACTGCACTCCAGCCTGGGTGACAGAGCGAGACTCAGACTCAAAAATAAATAAATAAATAAAATGTTGGAAAAATTCTACATCTGGGCCAAAATGGAGGAACCCTATCCCTCCCAAGTCTTCCATCTTACAACTAGGAAAACTTGGACAAAACACAACAACAAGCATAGGACGTCTCTGAAATGTGGAAAGAAGACAGAAAACTGGGGACTTTGGGGCTGAGGCACAATATGGTAGTAAATTTCTTCATTTTCCTTATTGCCTCCCTGATCTCCCAGCTAACTCGTCCAGAAGCTTCCAGTCTAGAACCAGCAACAGGCAGTTATTGACTGAATATTTCTGTCCCTCTGCCAGATTTTTCTTTTTTTTTTGAGATGGAGTCTTACTCTGTTGCCCAGGCTGGAGTGCAGTGGTGCAATCTCAGCTCACTGCAACCTCTACCTCCCAGGTTGAAACAATTCTCCTGCCTCAGCCTCCCAAGTAGCTGGGACTACAGGTGCACGCCACCATGCCCGGCTAATTTTTTGTATTTTTAGTAGAGACGGGGTTTCAAAGTGTTAGCCAGGATGGTCTCGATCTCCTGAACTCATGATCCGCCCGCCTCGGCCTTCCAAAGTGCTGGGATTACAGACATGAGCCATTGCGCCCAGCCCCCTCTGCCAAATTTCTGTGTTAAAATCCTATTCCCCAACAAGGTGTTATTAGGAGGTGGGTCCTTTGGGAGGTGATTAGGCTATGAGGGTGGCACCCTCATAAACTGAATTAGTGTCCTTGTAGGAAGAGGTATGAGGACTTGCTTTCTTTCTCTGCTTTCCACCCTGTGAGGATCCAATGAAACGACTGCCACCTGAAAACCAGGACTGGGACCCTCACCTGACACTGAATTTTTAGGCACATCGGTACTGGACTTCCCACCCTCCAGAGCTGGAAGCAACAGGTGTTTAAGCCACCCAGTCTATGATAGCCTCAATGACTAAGACTGGCACAGTCGAAAAGAGCTCTAAGAAAAGTCTGTTCCTTGCAGCCAAAGGACCAGCAAAAGGGTGGCCTAACACAGAGAAGCTTTTTGGTAGTATTCACCCTGCTCCAACCAGAAACCAACAGAAAAATCATACTTCCCACTTATCTGAGCCCCTGAAAACCAGAAAGAAGTAGTGCATTTTTCTCAAGTACAAAGAAAAAAATAATTATGAACCATGAATTCTATACCTGGCAAAAAGTATCACTCAGCAATGAAAGGGAAACAAAAATATTCTCAGACAAAAGATAAGTAGGAGTATTTGTTGCTAGCAGACCTACCCTTAACATCTAACTAAAGGAGGCCCTCTAAAGTACATGACAACAGAAAGAGGCATGGAACTCAAGGAAGGGAAAAGAACATTGCAGTAAGTAAACACAGGGATAAATAGAATATACTGTCCTGCTTATGAGCTTCTGAAATCATACTTATGAGGGAAGCAAAAAGTATAATACCATTTCATGCGGACTCAATGTATATAGAGGAAATACTTGAGATAATTTTATTTAAAAAGCAGGGAGGCAGGAGTAACTACATGGAAGTAAGGTTTCTGCACTTTGCCGACTGTGGTAAGTCACGTATGTATATTGTTATTCCTAGGATGACCACTTAAAAAGCCATACAAAGTATAAAACCCAAAATACTATAAATACATCCAGATGCAATTTTAAAATTTGTTCAAGTAGCCTACAGAAAGGCAAGAAAAGAGATGAAAAAATGAGAAACAGAGGAAACAAACAAAACAAAAAAAATCCTTTCTCTGTCATTAATCAAATGGCTTATAACAGAGCAGATAGCGACCCTATCTGAACATCCTCTTTTCTTTTTCTTTTTCTTTTTGAGACAGCTTGGCTCTGTCACAGAGGCTGGAGTGCAGTGATGTGATCGTAGCTTGCTGTGGCCTCAAACTTCTGGGCTCAAGTGATCCTCCTGCCTTGACCTTTTAAGAATTTTTTTCAGCTAAGAGTAACCATAGCTTTAAAAACATGTTGTTTGGGGAGAGGGGGCAGGGAGAAGAGGTGGGGAGACAGGCTGGGGAGAGGGGGTGGGGAGCAGATGGAAAGAAGACTTTGGAGAGAGGGAATGAAAAGGAGATGGTGAGAAGAACAGGGTGGAGAGAAGAGGGCAGGGAGAGGCAATAGAGTGCAGACGGTAGGGAGGGGACCTCCGGGAGAGAATGGGAAGAAGATGGTGGGGAGAGGGGTGGGACAAAGAAGACTTTGGGGAGAGGGAATGGGGAGAAGATAGTGGAAGGGGTGTGGAGGATTAGAAGAGGGGGTGGAGAAAAGGGGGTGTGATTTGGAAGAGGGGATTGGGAAAAGGAGTAGGGGAGGGGAAGAGGGGTAAAAAGAGGGGGTGGGGAGGGAAAAGGGGAATGGGGTGGAAAGAAGATGGTGGGGAGAAGAGGGTGGGTAGAGGCACTAGAGAGTAGATGGTGGGGAGGGGACCTCAGGGAGAGGGAATGGGGAGAAGACAGTGGGAGGAGACCTCTGGGACAGGAAATGGGAAGATGGTGGAAGGCCGCGGAGAAGGAGGGTGAGGGGAAGGGGGAAAGACCTTGGAGAGAAGGAATGGAAAGCTGACCCTAGGGAGAAGAGGGTGGGCAGAGAGGATGAGGGTGTGGGGAGAAAACATTTAGAAGAGGGGTGGGGGAAGGCCGGGCGCCATGGCTCATGCCTGTAATCCCAGCACTTTGGGAGGCTGAGGCGGACAGATCACCAGGTCAGGAGATCAAGACCATCCCGGCCAACATGGTGAAACCTTGTCTCTACTAAAGATAGAAAAATTACCTGGGCGAGGTGGTGGGCGCCTGTAGTCCCAGCTACTTGGGAGGCTGAGGCAGGAGAATGGTGTGAACCCGGGAGGCAGAACTTGCAGGGAGCCGAGTTCGAGCCAGCACTCCAGCCTGGGCAACAGAGCAAGACTCCGTCTCACAAAAAAAAAAAAAAAAGACAAGTGAGGAAAAAGGGGGCGCGGGGTTGGGGAGAGGGGAAAGAGATCAAAAGAAACCTTGGGGCGTGGGAATGGGGAGAAGAGGGTGGGGAGGACAACAGAGAGTGGACTGTGGAGAGAGAAGATGGGGGGAAGAGGGTGGAGAGACCGGGGGTGGGAGAAGACGTTTGGAAGAGGGAGTGGGAAAAGAAGTCGGAGATGGAGAAAAGGGGTTGGGGGAAAACAAAAAGGAAAAAATATCCGTGTTGCTGCGAACATTCTGTGCATGCTGGTACCTCTTCATGCGTTTCTCGCAAATGCCTGGGAATACATGAAGACTTTCCCAGGGGTACATAGTTATTGATAGTTTTAAGGGAGTGCATTTCTGGGCCACAATTTCCTTTTACACTCTCCTTGCATAAGAGAGGTCTCTGTTCTCTCCATTACCGCCTTCAAACAGCCTTTCTCCCATTCCCCACAGGACTCTAAAAATGGTGCCTGGCGCCGGGCTTGGTGGCTTCACACCTGTAATCACAACACTTTGGGAGGCTGAGGTGGGTGGATCACCTGAGGTCAGGAGTTCGAGACCAGCCTGGCCAACATGGTGAAATCTCGTCTCTACTAAAAAATACAAAAATTTGCTGGGCGTGGTGGTGCGTGCCTGTAATCCTAGCTACTCGGGAGGTTAAGACCGAAGAACTGCTTGAACCCTGGAGGCGGAGGTTGCAGTGAGCCAAGATCTTGCCATTGCACTCCTGCCTGGGCAACAAAGCAAAACTCCGTCTCAAAAAAAAAAAAAAAAAAGGTGCCTGGCCAGGGCTGTAAAACTCTGCAGGGCATCACACCCTAATGTACCAAAACTGCACATTCCCCTCAGAATTTATGAAATTCTTCATAAAAAGTGATTATTTCACCCTCTGTTATAGCTCTCTACAATCCACAGAAGCTCAAAAAAGTAATTTGCCATCACTTTGTTTTTTTTAAGACAGAGTCTCGCTCTCTCAGGCTGGAGTGCAGTGGTGCGATTTCAGCTCACCACAACCTCCACCTCCCGGGTTCACGCCATTCTCCTGCCTCAGCCTCCCGAGTAGCTGGGACTACAGGCCCCCGCCACCACGCCCAACTAATTTTTTGTATTTTTAGTAGACACGGGGTTTCACTGCGTTAGCCAGGATGGTCTCGATCTCCTGACCTTGTGATCCGCCCGCCTCGGCCTCCCAAAGTGCTGGGATTACAGGCGTGAGCCACCGCGCCCGGCCTTGCCATTACTTTTAATGGCTAACACCGCAGTTACTTTTGCACCAAGCTTAAAGTCCTTGGACCATGGTGAAACAATAGCACCAAGTAATGCCTCCCCATTTGGCCCCTCTCTCAGCAGTCTTGTAACAAACCCTCTCCTTAAGCACCCCACTCCCTGCAAAAAATCTTGCCATGTAACTGGACACCTAGGCACAATCAGAACCCCAGTTTAGGCTCAGCTGGAGCCTTTTGCCCCATCTGTAAATATCCAAAATTCACCCTGTATCAACTGACAACTCACTGTGTTGCTTCATGAACCTTCCTTTGTTACCTGTAAGAAGAGAGTTTACCTGAGAACGACGGTAGCACAGGGCAAAGCAAGCCGGGAGATGAAGAGATGCCCCTATCAACCTCATCTGAGCCCCTGAAATCAACCTCCAACTTTGTTTTCCACAGTTATATGTGGCAATAAATTCCCTTTGTTGCTGGAGTTTGGTTGTCACTTGCAACTGAAATAATCTTCACTAATACACTAATAATTACTAAATTTTGGCAGGGGGCTGTGGCTCATGCCTGTAATCCCAGCACTTTGGGAGGCCGAGGCAGGCGGATCACAAGGTCAGGAGATCAAGACCATCCTGGCTAACACAGTGAAACTCCATCTCTACTAAAAATTAAAAATAAAATAAAATAAAATAAAATTAGCCGGGCTTGGTGGCGGGTGCCTGTAGTCCCAGCTACTTGGGAGGCTGAGGCAGGAGAATGGCATGAACCCAGGAGGTGGAGCTTGCAGTGAGCCGAGATTGCGCCACTGCACTCCAGCCTGGGCAACAGAGTGAGACTCCATCTCAAAAAAAAAAAAAAAAATCAAATTTTATTGGGTTATATAAATATCAGTGCCTCGGGAACTGGTAACAACAAATCCCAGAGATGTATAACCATAAACACCACAGCCTGATGAGTGATTTAATTAAATATGTACATATAGATCATTCCCCAAAGCCACATATATAAAAATAAGGAGAAATAAATCTGAAGGAGGAGGAAAATCTTTTGCATTTTGACACAATTTATTAAGCAGAAGACAGCTGCCCAATGTCTAGGTCTGGAAAGATAAATTGGCCTCTCACAAGAGGTTTGAAAGCTGTGATGTCCTCACCATCTTCCTTCCCTCTCAAGGAATGAAAAGTCATTTTTGCCAGAATATTATACCTGTAAGATCTCATGGAGAGGAGACTGCAGCCCACCCGCCAGAGATTTGCCTACAGAAAGCTTCCCTTTCTTTGCAACCCAAAGACAGACTTTTATAGCATCTCCAACTCCCCTTGATTTTTAAGAGAGAAAAGAAGGGCCCAAGTGAAAGATGGTGGTCATCTATGCCTTGGAAAGATAAATAGGTGTTTTAGTTTTGTTTTTAAATGAATTTTCCTTTTCTAAAGAATCTCTTTCAAAAAATTAGTGGGAGCTGAGGTGAGGCAGGTGTTTTATATTTTTATATCCACTTGTAGTAGGTTTTAACTTAATGTCTTGAGTCCCTTTTGAATTTTGAATTTCTTTAGGACCCAGGTCAAGCTGCCCTGTTTCAGGTTCCACACTGGTAAAAATTAAACTGTAGCTTCCATCCATGTCACAAATATGTGAGCTGGGGAGGTAACCTACTATCAGGCCTTATTTACAGAATGGCTAAAAAACTAAGCTAAACTTCTCGAAGATGTCAGTACTTAAGTGTCTTTGGGATACTTCCTGAAACTACCTGTGAGAATCTGTTCATTTTTTCTTTTAATTAGGACTTCATTTTACTGAAAAAAAAAAAAAAAAAAAAACTTGAATGAAGAGAGCCAAAGTACCTGCTGATGTGAGTGTGAGTCATGGAACTTGTTCTTTTTTCTGAAGAATTATTTCACTTAAGAAGACATCCAAATAATTTGACTATTTGCTGACCTCTTAGATATACCATAGATTCTTATGAATTGGATCTTGAAGACTTACGCTTCAGGATGGCAGGCTGGGCACACAAGTTCACTTCCCCCTTGCAAAGCCACATGACATTTATGGTAAAGAAATAAGGCGGAAATAAAGTCATGACACTACTGCGACCAGAAGGAAGGCCATCTGAGAGAAATATGCTTTTGTGAAGTTCCTGGCAAGAAGAAAGAGGGCAGGAATATAGTACTGGATAAACCACAGCAAAGGAAGCTGAGGCCCAGAACACGTTTGGAAGATGGCTACAGCACAGGTGGTAGCCATTCTTTACGTCAGAGTCCTAGGAGACCCTAAGTTTGTAGATAGCAAGAAACCAAAGCAGAAGCAGGAAGCAGAGCAGTAATCACTGTAATTAATAAAAGGACTATTTATGAAATACCTGGTGTAGGTAGCCCCTCCCATCTCACTCCTATCCCCTTGCATCAAAGCAATTAGAGACTAGAGAATTTATGCTGCAGAACTGGTTTCTTCCTGCTCCACACCCATGTGCCCTAAAGGAAAGCATGTCCCCTCGTGGGGTTCACAGTAGGACTCAAGGATCAGTAGAGAAGCTTGTAAGAGAACACAACAACAAGGAAAGCCCGTGACACTGATCTATAGGACTGAGCACTAATCACCTGAAGAAATCCACCCTCAAGATGACAGATTTGAGAAGGGGCCCAAGAGAACTTTGTGGATTGATGAAACTATTCTCTATCTTGAGTGTGGCTGTAGTAACATGACTGTATACATTTATCAAAAGTCATCAAACTGAACACCTTAAACAACTGAATTTTACTCTCTATAAATTATGCCTCAATAAACCTGAACTTTGAAAAAGCAGCACAAACCACGAAAGGAAAGAAAGCTAAAGTTGTTGACATCTGACCTGGTTTGCAGCAGTGCCAGGGAGTTTGTCTGCTTTTCTGACAGCACAGAGGAGTGACAAACAGAAAGGCCAGCTCCATCTTAACAAAGGCATTAAGCTAACCTGACTAACTCAGAAGCAAGAGGGAGGAAGACCCAATGTAAACCAAATACACACCAGGTACCAGGCATTCCGAAGGTCCGTATTTTATTTAATTCACAACACAGTGGATATGTCTGCCTAGGGAGATGCCGCTCGTCTCTCTAGGTAGGACATTTGGGAGTGTCTTACATCAGCCTAGCATACCTAATAAGGTGCTCAATAACTGTAAACTAAATGTCATGCAAAACGAAAATAAACACAATAGGCTTCTCTTTTCTTTTTTTCGACAAGGTCTCATTCTGTTGCCCAGGCTGGAGTGCAGTGGTGTGACCATAGCTCACTGCAGCCTCAAATTCCTGGGCTCAAGGGATCCTCCTACCTCAGCCTACTACAGAGTAGCTGAGACTACAGGATGTGCCACCATGCTCGGCTAATTTTTTTTTTTAAATACTGGTAGAGATGGGTACCTTGCTTTGTTGCCCAGGCTAGTCTTAAACTCCAGGCCTCAAACCATGCTCCTGCCCCAGCCTCCTGAAGCGCTAGGATTACAGGCATGAGCCACTGCATCCAGCCCCAAAGACGTTTCTTATAAAAAAGGAACAACCAGAAAACAAGGAAGGGTTACTGGAAATTAAAAATATGGCTAAGGTGCCTCGTTAGCTCAGTCAGTTGTGCTTCAGTCTCATAAAAATATGGCTGCTAAAAAGTTTTACCTGTAACACAAACTGAAAAATGAAATCAAGGAAATCTACCAAAATGGTGAGTAAAAAGAAAGAAATCAAAAATACGAAAGAAAAGTTAAAATCAGAGAATCAACAGAAGTCCTACACCCACCTCACAGAACTGTCAGAAGAACACCGAAAAAAATGTGCAGGAGAAAATCGTTGAATAAATCATAGGCGAAGAATGGATAAACAAAATGTGGTATATACATACAAGGAAATACTATCCAGTCACAAGAAGGAAAGGAGCTACATGCTACAACATGGAGGAACCTTGACAACACTATGCTGAGTGAAAGAAACAGGCACAAAGACCACATATTGTATGATTCCATTTATACGAAACATCCAGCATAGACAAAGCCACAGAGACAGAAAGTAAATTGGTGGTTGCCAGGGGCTGGGGGAAAGGGGGAATGAGTGAGTGATTGCTAATGGGCTGGGATTTCTTTTGAGGGTGATGAAAATATTCTGAAGCTAGATTGTGGTGATGGTCACACAGCTTTGTAAATATACAAAAATCATTACCTTGTAAGCTTTAAAAGGGTGAATTTTGTGGTGTGTGAATTATTTATTTTTAACTAAAAAAAATAGTAGAAGAAAATCTCCAGGAACTCAAAATAAAAAGACTGAAGGTTGAATATGAAGCGGAGTAAATATATAGATACTCACTCTCAAATGCATTCTTATGGAATTAAACACTAAAGAAGGACGGGGAAAAATGCTAGTGTCAAGAAAAAAGTTACAGAAACATTAGAATAAAATTGGCATCAAACTTCTCATTTGAAATACCACAAGAAGAAAATGGAAAATGCCTTTTTCACAGTTCTGTAGGAATATGTTATTGACCAAATTAGGATAGGAAATCAGACACCTAGGAAAATAATATCTTCTAAGAAAGTGTTTTTCATTCAACAATAGTATAACTAAGAAGCTGATGTCTTCGTGATATAATGAAGAACACGTGTGTTTCTGTTCTCAACAAGAAAAATGTAAGACAATTAGCAATTCTGGATTAAAAAAACAGTTTCAAGAACCAGTGTGTAAATATGAACTACTAAAGTGTGGCATGATTTTTAAGAAATTGAGTGTGAAGAAAGAGAACCCATTTGATCTCAATGCCTAGAGCATGCTTCTATGCCTAGTTTAGTGACATAGGATTACATTCCGTTTCCTGGGGATTAAACCACCTAATTCTGCATTTAATTGTATATAATGTAGTAAAAAGGTGAAAATTGGCACTTATTGATTTAAAGCTATAAATGTAGCTGTAGAGGAAATGTAATACATGTGGGGAGTGGTAGAAGATAAATTCTTTCAGAGTAGGGACGGAATAGATACTGTCTAAATAATGTGTTCAGAATAGAAGAATAGGCAAATTGCCCTAAATTACAGTCTAACCATCAGAGGACCGAAACAGAAGCAATGAAAAGGAGTCGCCTCTGAGGAGGGTGCGGGGAGGTGGGAATAATACTTGCACTTGCTGTTTAACACCATGATATATTTTTCAACACTTTGCTTTACCATATGCCTGTATGACATGAACTTTTTTAAGACAGAAAGAACAATTTCCAGGCTTGCAAAATTGGCTGTATCATTAGCAATACTTCCAGCAGCAATATACGGAAACATTTACTAATAGTGGCTTGCATCGTGACATTTATTATTTGTTTAAAAAGCGATCTAGAGGCCGGGCGCGGTGGCTCAAGCCTGTAATCCCAGCACTTTGGGAGGCCGAGACGGGCGGATCACGAGGTCAGGAGATCGAGACCATCCTGGCTAACATGGTGAAACCCCGTCTCTACTAAAAAATACAAAAAACTAGCCGGGCGAGGTGGCGGGCGCCTGTAGTCCCAGCTACTTGGGAGGCTGAGGCAGGAGAATGGCGTAAACCCGGGAGGCGGAGCTTGCAGTGAGCTGAGATCCGGCCACTGCACTCCAGCCCGGGCGACAGAGCGAGACTCCGTCTCAAAAAAAAAAAAAAAAAAAAAAAAAAAAAAAAGCGATCTAGAGTAGGCAGAAGGAACTGACCGCAGTTGGTTTGTTGGCTTGATGACATCAGCACACGCTCCATTTCTTCCCGTCCGCCTGCTCTGCCACCCAAAGTTCTGGCTATGGTCTCCACTCAAGAGCCCAACATAGCTGCTGGCTCCAGGAACTGGGTTTCTCACAGCCACATCCAATATCAGGAAGGAAATTACAGAAACAAAAAGGACTGACTTCCACATGATGGTCACCTTTTCTTTTACAGAAGCCACCATCCCTTCTTCCTCCAACTCATTCAGCTCCTTGCCATCCTTCTCTTGCATTTCATTGGCCGGAATTAGGTCACTTTCTCACCTCTGAAGCAATCACAGGGAATTTAGTTCACCTGAACTGAAGGAGATCCATCACATCTCATCATCTGGAGCTGAGCACATTGCTCCCTGAACAAAACTGGTGTTCTTGACAAAGAAGAAGCAGGCATTGACTGTCAGGTAGGCAGTAACAGGGTGGACCAGGTTGACTGACCGACCGATTAACTAACCAGCTACCATCCCTTATGAGGAGACAACTGCCAGCCTGTCTGTCAGAATCACAAAGCCTGGAATCTCTCACGACGAAAGGCTATCCAATCCTGAGGCCTTGGTCCTATGTTAATTTAACATGAATTAATCTTTTGAGACAAAACCATTAGTCATGTGTTGGCATCTGCAAATTAACTTTGGCTTCTAGGGAGAAACTCCTGAGGAAGAAAAATTCACATCACGCATTTTTCAAGGTTCCACATCGAAAATTTATCAAGTGTAAAAACCCAGTCTGTTTGGTACTGTTAAAACGATTAATATTACAAATAGCTGCTAGAAACAAGGCACATCTGACAACCTGAAGGACTGCAAGGAGAGGCAAACATTTTCCTTTCTGAAGGAGGAAAAGTTAATTTCATCATTTGCATTTTCCCTCCCTCATGTCATCTTATGTCTCTGGTACATTTCCTAAATCAGAGACTTTCCTGGGGATTCTATTTATCAAACAGGTATTGGCTTTTCAGCAACCCTGTCATAGCTGATTTACTAATATATCCTATAGACTTTCTGCACAATCTATACAGCGAAGGCCCATAGTGCCTTGTAATTTCCACCTATTTTAAGTGAAAGACTTAATGCATCGACAGGATCTGACATATGAGTGCTGCTCACCAGCTCACTGTCAGCGCAGGTCTGAATAATTAGCACCAGCAGCTCTTCTTTGCAGATATTAATACTTTATATCATAAATGTCAAGCATAGCACAAAGATGCAACCGGAAAACCTCCAAAGGGAGGGGAGCCCATAAATCATGAAGGTTTCACTCTATTTTTCTTCCATTTTACTATCAGCAATATATACCCGGAGGATTTGCTGGGTCAAATGGTGGTTCTGCTTTTAGCTCTTTGAGGAATCACCATACTGTTTTCCACAATGGTTGAACTAATTTACACTCCTACTAACAGTGTATAAGGGTTCCCTTTTCTCCACAACCTTGCCATTGCCAGCATCTGTTGTTTTTGTTTTATTTTTTTACTCTTTATTAATACCCATTCTGACTAGTGTGAGATGGTATCTCATTATGGTTTTGATTTGCATTTCTCTAATGATCAGTGATATTGAGTTTTTTTTTAGATGCTTGTTGGCTACATGTATGCCGTCTTTTGAGAAGTGTCTCTTCATGTCCTTTGCCCAGTTTTTAATGAGGTTGTTTTTCTCTTGTACATTTGTTTAAGTTCCTTATATATGATATTAGACTTTTGTCAGATGCATAGTTTGCAAATATTTTCTCCCATCCTGTAGGTTGTCTATGCACTCTGATAATAGTTTCTTTTGCTGTGCAGAAGCTATTTAGCTTAAGTAGGTCCCATTTGTCAATTTTTGCTTTTGTCATGATTGCTTTCAGTGTCTTTGTCATGAAATCTTTGCCTGTTTCTAGGTCCAGGATGGTATTGCCTAGGTTGTCTTCCAGGTTTTTATAGTTTTGGGTTCTACATTTAAGTCTTTAATCCTTCTTGAGTTGATTTTTGTACATGGTGTAAGGAAGGGGTCCAGTTTCAATCTTTTGCATATGAGAGACAGTTATCCCTGCACCATTTACAAAATAGGGAATCGTTCCCCATTGTTTGTTTTTGTCAGCTTTGTCAAAGATCAGATGGTTGTAGATATATGGCCTTATTTCTGGGCTCTCTATTCTGTTCCATTGGTCTATGTGCCTGTTTTTGTACCAGTACCATGCTGTTTTTGTTACTGTAGCCTTGTAGAATAGTTTGAAGTTGGGCAATGTGGTGCCTCCACTTTGTTCTTTTTGCTTAGGATTGTTTTGGCTATTTGGGCTCTGTTTTGGTTCCATATAAATTTTAAAATAATTTTTTCTAGTTCTGTGATGAATATTTTGGTAGTTTGATAGGAATAGCATTTAATCTGTAAATTGCTTTGGGCAGTATGGCCATTTTAATGATATTGATTCTTCCTATCCATTAGCATGGGATGTTTTTTCCATTTGCTTGTGCCTTCTCTATTTTTTTTTTTTTTTTTTGAGATGGAGTCTTGCTCTGTTGCCCAGACTGGAGTGCAGTGGTGCGATCTGGGTTCACTGCAAGCTCCGCCTCACAGGTTCATGCCATTCTCCTGCCTCAGCCTCCCAAGTAGCTGGGACTACAGGCGCCTGCCACCTCGCCCAGCTAATTTTTTGTATTTTTAGTAGAGACGGGGTTTCACCGTGTTAGCCAGGATGGTCTCAATCTCCTGACCTCATGATCCACCCACCTCAGCCTCCCAAAGTGCTGGGATTATAGGCGTGAGCCACCGCACCCAGCCCATGGACATCTATTTCTTTCTGACTATCCATCTATCCTTTCTTCTCAGGCTGTTGGCTTTTCTATGAACTTGGAACAATCTTATCATTTTTCCAGGAGATATCCAAATCGAAGTAGGTACATTTCTGAATCCAAAAAAGAGAGTAATATTAGATCAAAAGGAAGTATTTTAAAGGGGTTTCTAGATTCTAAGGGTATCTCAGCTCTCCATCTTTGAGCTTCATCCCTTTCTTTGATATATTTCAATTGGTAAGTTATGAAGTAATTACAATATTTATCCCAGGCTCCCTAGTTCTTACCTAACTGCAAATAACCATGGTTTTTCTTCAGCTCTTAGCAATTCTCATCTGATGTACATTATGATCAGAAACTTAGGCTACCATGGGGCTATTTTGACCATTTTGGAAGGAGTCAATATTGTTCTGCTGGAAAAAAACTGATTCTAAAGTATCAAGTGGGCATTCATTGGCCACACATTCAATTTATTCAGTCTGACAGTGATGATAATATTCCAAGTCACTGAGTCTTGTCCTTTACTTTCAAGTCACTGGGTCCTTACCATGTGCTGAATGCCTCATTCTGTGATCTATGGAGGCTTTTGATGGAGTAATTTCTCCTAGTGAGTTTTCTCTTACAATTTTTCACATATAAACTGTCCATATCATTTACCAATTCCATTTGACATTTGCTAAAATACAACCCCAACGTGAGTTCATGGGTTTGGAAATGGCATATAATGCACGTCTCAAAGAAATCTGAAACACAGGTGATCATTAGAGCTGATTGTCTTTTGGAATTGCTGAACAATGCTTGGTGCAAAACGCTGTCCTCAACGCTAAGGAGAATAGTACTTGAAAAGTTCCCACCTTCTAGTTTGGACATTGAAACCTAAACAGGGGAGAGTCTTAAGGCCCACTGTTAACACCATTGTTTGAACACGCTCCCCTCCTTAGGGAAGAATATTCTCTATCTTTACCAGCAGGGTATTTTTATTGAGTACATATGAAGGTTTTCTCCAATATGTTTCTACTTTGTGGTTAAGTCACCCTCATAAGGGACATTTCAGAAGCAGATATCTCTGGAAAATATTGCACATCACACATATTGCCATTTCTAACAAAGTCTTTTAAAGTAAACTTGGGGTTGATTCACAGAAGTATTCATGTTGCATTTTCATTTTGAATGTTTAAAAACTCCTCTTACCTGGTTCTTTAACAAAGAAAAAAATCAAAGGAAGCCAGTCCAAGGATAGTCAGAATAACCTGATCTGAAAAAGCAAGAAAAAGGCACCTAAAGACTATCTAAAAGTTCTAGTCCCTCCAGTGTGCATCTCTAGCCACTGGTCAAGCATCCATTCAGTAAAATCCTGCTGGTTTTCAGTTTTCCCTTTGTCTTTTCATGAGCATAGCCTGCATGCTCTGGGCCCACAGGATGAGTGATTAGGAAGGTGTCAAGTGGAGAGACAGTGCCAAGTCTGGCAAATGAGTTTGTAATTAATGTTAATGCTGGTTTTTCCAGAGGCTTTCAAATATATGAAGGACACTGCTTGAATAAGGAACTTTTAACCTTGCACCTGGTCATTTGTTTTTCTGATTAGGACATGCCACTGTCTCAACTTCCAGGTGGTTGTTCACCCTAGGCAATAACGGCCTCTTGTTTACTAATCTCCAAACTGCCACGTGTTCCTGGTTCATCATTGTGCGTCATCCTGCCTCTGAGTGTCAAACAATTGTGGAGAATCACTTTTGATCTTTTTCTCTTTGTTGTGTCAGAGAGAATCATAGAATATTTTAAAGTGTAGCATTTCCAGAGGGAAACAAATATCGTGTATGTGTGTGCGCGCGCGTGTGTGTTTTAAGAGAGCAAATGTGGAATCAGGGAATTCCAAAACACACAGCAAAACAATCCAACCATATGCATTTTCCAAAGTAAAACAAGGCAAGATGAAACCCAGGTAAAAACACTGCTCCTCAGAAATGTTTTACATTAGCCAATTGCTATGGTTTAAATATCCCTCCAAAATTCATGTTGAAACTGAATCTCCAATGTGTCAAGTATTGAAAGGTGGGGTCTTTAAGAGGTGAATGGATTGTATCAATTCATTCATGGCTTGATGTATTAATAATGGGTCATAATGGGAGTGATACTGGTGGCTTTACAAAAAGAGTAAGAAAGACCTGAGCCAGCACATTCAACCCTCTCACCATGTGATTCCCTGCCACCTTGAGACCATCCTGAGACTCTACCAGCAAGAAGGCCCTTATCAGATGCAGCCCTGGAGCTTGGATTAAACCTGCATCACCCAATTTCACGTATTCTGTTGGAAGCAACAAAAAACAGACTAAGACACCAATCAAGCCCTAAGGGCACACAGTCCTACTTTACAGTTTAGCATTTCATTTGTTGCATTTATAATTCACTTCATTTCCATCCATCCATACCCTCCCCTTGTGAACTTCAATAAAACCAGGGATTTTAGCAAAACCCCAGTGGTATGTACTTTCAGAATTCGGCAACATCCCATTATTACAGTAGGCTCTGAAGAATTGTTTCATTCTCTGGATGAGAGAAAGTCATGATGGCTAAGACTACAGCAGTCCATAATATAGTAAATCAGCTTAATGATGTGTGACTAAAACCATATTAAGAAAAAAAAGGGTTGTTTCCCTGGATTCAGAAGGAGAAAGAAAAAAACAACTCTGGCTGCTTCAGGGAGACCAGAAAATCCATACTACAGAGTTCTAGGATTTTTTTTCAAAGCCTTAAAGCAACATGAGAAAACAGAAGTATCTTGGAGAAAAGCAGTTTCACGAACAACCCACTGAGAGGGAGATCTCAGCTTGGTTTTACATTTACACATTGTATCCAGAAGTTAAACATTTGAAAAGCACTAAAGAACTAATCATGGCTTGAAGGGGTCTGCTGGGAGGTGGTGAGAGAACACTCTTTTTCCCATGTCAGCATGAGATCCTAATGTTCACTGCAGCTGTCATAGCAACTGTTTTTAAATAAAATGTGTATTATTCATCAAATATTGGTATCCAGAATACGGTGCCACATAAAAATTATTACAATACTATTCTCATCTCCATACAACTGGCTTGCGTGGCTAAGGGAGAGAAATGGCATAATTCTATGTCATGGGAGAGATTCTCAGCGAAGGAGGGAAGGCTTCCAAGAATGCTCCATTGCCCCAATTTGCTCCTCTAATTTCCCGTTTCAGAATCATCACCCACCTCTGCCAGAAAATATCTGGCGGACAGAGCACAGTGCTACAACCAACAAGACAATGGTTCAAGCTGCTGTACACTAAATGGGAAATGTTCGTAGGTGCAATTAAGAGACTCGACTTCAGAGAAACCATATCTTGAAATTACTGAGTTCCAAAACTGCTCTCTCATAAGCTCTTTGTTAAGACTTTTAAATACATTTTTTTAAAGTTGTAATTCTTGCACATGGAAAAAAAAATTCAAATAATACAAAAGGCTACAGTATAAGCCCCTTTCCAGGTTCCTGCCCTTTGGCCATAGCTAACCCTCATACTAGTTTGTATGCATATGCAAACATATATTTTTATTTTTTCATTTCATTCAACATTTGAAATCATATACACTCTGTTCTGCACCTCACTGTTTTCACTTAGCATATCCTGGAGTACACTTAGTAACAGTAGTACATAGAGAGCTACTTGATTCTTTTTCATGACATCATGGCTTCATTTCTATTGGTTGCTATTTAGCTTGTTTCAGTGTTTTGGCCTGCAAATAACACTGCACTGTGTATATTGTCCTTTTGTCTTTATTGCCATAGCCTTTTTTTTTTTTGAAACGGAGTCTCGCTCGTTGCCCAGGCTGGAGTGCAGTGGCGTGAACTTGGCTTGCTGCAAGCTCTGCCTCCCAGGTTCATGCCATTCTCCTGCCTCAGCCTTCCAAGTAGCTGGGACTACAGGCGCCTGCCACCATGCCCAGCTAACTTTTTGTATTTTTCATAGAGATGGGGTTTCACCGTGTTAGCCAGGATGGTCTCGATCTCCTGACCTCATGATCCGCCCACCTCGGCCTCCCAAAGTGCTGGGATTACAGGCGTGAGCCACTGCGCCCAGCCTGACATAGCCTTTCAATGGGCCTCCTTGTCTTCCAAATTAATCCTCTCCAGCTTTCTAATTTTCCACATTCCTGCCAGAGGAGTCTATTTACACAGAGAGACTGATCTTGTCACACTCCCACTTTAACCCAACAGTTCTCCCACCACCCACAGAACACCTCCAAATTCCTCAGTAGGTAAAAATCCTCCATTTGCTGCCGCCTATCTTTTAGCCTCACCTCCTACCACTTCCCACCAAACACTCATCATGCTGCCTGCGCTGAACCAACAGCTAAAATGCTGCTGCCTTACTCATGCTGCCATACTCTTGGTGTCATTTATCTTGAATCCTTCTTGGAACTTGCTGGATGTGCTAGGAATGATAGTAAGCTTGACCTTGAGTTCTGTACCTGAACGCTCCAGGGAAGCCATATTTAACTGCTTGCTCCCCTCGCAGTTT
The DNA here is from genome assembly GCF_007565055.1 of Rhinopithecus roxellana. Taxonomy (NCBI): domain Eukaryota; kingdom Metazoa; phylum Chordata; class Mammalia; order Primates; family Cercopithecidae; genus Rhinopithecus; species Rhinopithecus roxellana. Next base: position 165,148,668 of record NC_044551.1, read on the forward strand.
CCACCTACTGATCCCAGGAACACTCAGACACCTACAATAAACATACCTATAGCTTTTTGTATGAGGTGGGAGCTGACCTGTTCCTGCCATCTACCTCCTGACACCTTGCCTGGACCTCTGACCCTGCTTTGCTGTGGCTGCTCTAACCCATGAGATGCCATAAACAAATTGCCTGGCATTCAAAAAGAATACTCAAATAAAAATTCTTTCCTGAAGGCACTCTAGTTCCTACTTGCGTTAGGCCATTCTCTGCATTGATGTAAAGAAATACCTGAGGCTGGGTAATTTACAAGAAAAGAAGTTTAATTGGGTCATGGTTCTACAGGCTGTACAAGCATGGTACTGGCATCTGTTCAGCTTCTTGAGAGCCTCAGTGAGCTTTTTACTTCTGGCAGAAGGTGAAGAGGGAACAGGCACGTTGCATGGCCAGAGCAGGGGCAAGCGAGAGGGTAGGAGGTGCCACACACTTTTAAACAACCAGATCTTGAGAGAACTCACTATGATGAGGACAGCACCAAGCCATGAGGGATCTGCCCCCATGACCCAGTCACCTCCCACCAGGCCCCACCTTCCACATTAGGGATTACGTTTCAACATGAGAGTTAGACTTATTTATTTATTTAGATTTTCACTAAGCCACTTCCCTGTTCTCATCAATGATCCAGGCACATTCCCTGGTTCTTCACAGTCAGTCTTCTGGTCCCACTTTCAATCTGATAATACCAGGCATTGCCAGTTTCACCAGTCAGCAGATTTCCTTCCTCCAAACGCCTTCCCTGGCATTACTTCACCCAAGGTAAACATTGTATTTCCTCAATTCTAAAGTAGGATGATACTGTTCAGCTGGTGAAATGCCATTTTTCACCCTGCAAAGATATTGGCACAGGACCAATATACGTTTGTTCATCAGGGCATATTCAAACAAACAGAAGTAACAAAAGTATAATAGTGGCATGTCCCTTTGTCCCCTCTCCAAAACCTAACATTACTGCATGCCACAGACAGTTAAATAGAGAAGCCACACACTTTAAAATGTGACCGTGGCTAAATAGTGTACCAGTCATACATTGTGTTCAACGGTGCAGTTGACATTGATGCGATATGCCAAGCATTAGCAGGAAGATCTTTAATCGATGCCTTTAAAATGAATATTGAGTCTGGTTCCCTCCCCCGCCCCAACCCCTTCCTCGATTATCAACACTCATAGGAGAGCTGGCGGAAGATTCTCTTTAGAATGGGGTCAGTCTTATGGGCAAATGGATGAATGGTCTATGTATCATAATGTAAACAATGAGGGAACTGTTTTAAAACGTCCCCCGTGGGACCCAGTGTTAGATTTATTTCCTTGCACTAAGCCATTGTCTACAGAAGAGCAATACTAAATACAAATATCTCTTTGGTCCTTGGGCAGGGGCAGCAATACATTAATGCAAGAAGACAAATCTCTACACATTTGTATTTAGCAATTGCTACTCTGTTCAAAGATATTTTAAAGTAGATGCTTAAGAAGAAAGAAAAAAAAAGACATAAATCCTTTAAGAAATAGGTTGTTCTAGAAAACAGTATTAATCATATACTGTTATGTGAGAAAGGCAGATTATAAATGAATTAATAGCAATCCCATTTTTGTAAATGAAAAAAAGCTCAAATACCACACTGCCCTCCTTCCTCTTAAAGACACTGGAAGAATGGCTGGGCGCGGTGGCTCACGCCTGTAATCCCAGCACTTTGGGAGGCTGAGGTGGGCGGATCAACTGAGGTCAAGAGATCGAGATCATCCTAGCTAACATGGTGAAACTCCGTCTCTACTAAAAATACAAAAATTAGCTGGGTGTAGTGGTGGGCACCTGCAGTCCCAGCTACTCAGGAAGCTGAGGCAGGAGAATGGCTTGAACCTGGGAGGTAGAGGTTGCAGTGAGCTGAGATTGCGCCACTGCACTCCAGCCTGGCGACAGAGCAAGATTCTGTCTCAAAAAAAAAAAAAAAAAAAAAAGACTGGAAGAATAGGTTCCACAATGTTCATAGTGCTAATAGCTGAGGAATAGAATATAGGTGATTTTTTAATCTTCATTTTATCTACTTCTTTTGCTTCAATTTTTAATGAACATACATTTCTGTAAGAAAATACCCTTAAAATGTATAATTATATGTATATATTCATGCACTTTTCTGTATGTTTCTAGGTTTAATTAAAGTATATCCGCAATGGAGAAGAGCATTTCTTGTGAAGTAGAATAAATAACTGGGATTTGAAAGGGAGAAGGATGAATGGCACAGATCCTTTCTCTCGAGAACTGAATCATGTGACCTAAGGAAAATTTCTTTCTTCTCTGGGACAAATGAGATTCAGAGCAGGTAGAATGAAAAGAAACGGCCCTGGGAATGCTTAGGGCACATGGGCACACCTTGACTTCTTCCTGAGGAGTTCCGTGAAGGTAACAAAATTTGAGACATTTCCTTCCTGGGCTTTGCCATTTAAACAGAAGCTTCCTGAGTTATAGGAGTGGCTGTGTAGGTCCTTTTCTGTTTGTTGGTTTTGTTTTTACTTTATTGTAGTAAGAACACAACATGAGATCTAGTCTCAAGTTTTTAAGTGTACGGTACACTGTTGTTGACTATAGGTACGGTGTTTTACAGCAGATCTCTAGAGCTTATTGATCTTGCTTAACTGAGACTTTATGCCTATCGATTAGACATAATCAATAAACAGTAGACATAATCAATAGGGAATCATTGAGGTAATTTCACCATTTCCCTCTCCCCACAGCAAATATCATTCCATTCTTCAATTCTATGAATTTTATTATTTTTGATACCTCATATAAATGGAATCATTTGTCTTTCCATGATGGGATTATTTCATTTAGCATAATGAAATATGCTCTAAGTTCTTTCATATTGTTCACATATGGCAGATTTCCTTTCTTTTTTAAGGGTGAATCATATTTCACTGTTTGTATATACCGCCTTTTCTTTATGCATACACTTTTAGGTTGTTTACATATCTTAGCTGTTGCAGCAATGAATATGAGAATGAAAATATCATATATATATATATATATATATATATATTTTTTTTTTTTTTTTTTTTTTTGAGACAGAGTCTCGCTCTGTCGCCCAGGCTGGAGTGCAGTGGCCAGATCTCAGCTCACTGCAAGCTCTGCCTCCCGGGTTTATGCCATTCTCCTGTCTCAGCCTCCCAAGTAGCTGGGACTACAGGCGCCTGCCACCTTGTCCGGCTAGTTTTTTGTATTTTTTTTAGTAGAGATGGGGTTTCACTGTGTTAGCCAGGATGCTCTCGATCTCCTGACCTTGTGATCCGCCTGTCTCGGCCTCCCAAAGTGCTGGGATTACAGGCTTGAGAAACCACGACTGGCCTCAATATTTTTTAAGTAAATACCTAGAAGTGGGATTGCTGGATCAAAGGCAGTTCTATTTTTAATTTTTTAAAGAACTTCCATACTGTTTTCCATAGTGGCTGCATCATTTTGCATTCCCATAAACAGTGTGCAAGAGTTTCAATCTCTCCGTATCCATGCCAATACTTGTTGCCTTTTGGTTTTTTGATAATAGTTATCCTGACAGGTGTGAGGTAACAGCTGATTGTGGTTTTGATTTCCCTGATGATTAGTGACACTGAGGATTTTTTCCTATACCTGTTAGCCATGTGTATATCTTCTTTGAAGAAACAGCTATTCATGGCCTTAGCCCATTTTTAAATTAGGTTCTACAACTATTGAGCTGTAGACGTTCTTTATATATTTTACAGATTAACCCCTTATCAGATATACGGTTTGCAAATATTTTCTCCCATTCTATAGATCATTTCTTCACTCTGTTGATTATTTCCTTTGCTGTGCAGAAGCTTTTAATTTGATATAGTGTCACTTGTTCATTTTTGGTTTTGTTGCCCATACTTTTGGTGTTATATTCATGAAATCAGTATCAAGACCAATGTCAGGAAGCTTTTCCTCTATGTTTTCCGCAATGGGTTCTTCAGTTTCAGGTCTTGTCTTTAAGTCTTTAAGCCATTTTGAGTTGATTTTTTTGTCGGGTCTAATTCATTTTTCTGCATGTGGACATCCAGTTTTCCCAACACCATTTGTTGAAGAGACTATTCCTTCCTCATTGTGTATTTCTGGCATCCTTGTCAAAGATCAGTTGACTGTACCTATGAATTTATTTCTGGGTATATGTATATGGTATACATATACCTGGTGATAGGTATATGCATTTATTTCTGGGCTCTTTATTTTCTTCCACTGATCTATGTCTGTCTTTATGTCAGTACCATACTGTTTTCATCACGGTGGTTTTCTAAAGTATTGTGAAATGAGGAATTATGATGCCTGCCTGCAGCTTTGTGCTTTCTCAGGATCAGCTTGGCTATTCTTGGGCTTTTGTGGTTTCATATGAATTGCAGAATTTTTTTTTCTATTTCTGTACAAAATGCCACTGAGATTTTAATAAGGGTTGCATTGAACCTGTAAATCACTGAGTATTTATATTTTAACAACATTAAGTCTTCCATTCTACGAATGCAGGATGTCTTTCCATTTGTTTGCATCTTTTAAAATTTCTGTCATCAGTGTTTTGTGGTTTTCTGTATACAAGTCTTTCACCTCTTCAGTTTATTCCTAAGTATTTTATTCTTTTTGGTGCTATTATAGATGGAAATGTTTTCCTAATTTCCTTTTCAGAGAGTTTGTCGGTAGTATACATAAACAAAACTGATTTTTATATATTGATTTTATATCCTGCAACTTCACTGAATTTAATAGTTCTGGAGGTTTTTTCCTTGAATCTTTAAAATTTTGTTAAGTATATAAGATCACATTGTCTATAAACAGAGCTGTTTGTTTTTTCCCTTTCTGATTTGGATGCCTCGTCTCTTTTTCTTTCTTAATTGCTCTGACTAGGACTTCCAGTACTATATTGTATATATATGTTGCTGTGCTCTTGGTCTTACAGGAAATGCTTGCAGGTTTTTGACCACTGAATATCATGTTAGCTGTGGGCTTTTCATATACAGCCTTCATTATATTGAGGTACTTTCTATTCCTAGTTTGTTGGAGGTTTTTTGTTATGAAAGGGTAGTAAATTTTGTCAAATGCTTTTTCTGTATCTATTGCAAGGATCATGTGATTTTCATCCTTTTTTCTGTTAATGTGGTGTATCACATTTATTGATTTTTGTATGTTGAACCATCCTTGCATACTAGGGATAAATTACACTTGGTCATTGTGTATTTTTTTTAGTGTGCTGTTGGATTTGGTTTGCTGGTATTTTCTTGAGGGGTTTTCTTAATCTATATTCTTCAGGAATATTGGCCTGTAGTTTTCTTGTAGTGTTTTTGTCTGGCTTTGGTATCAGGGTAATGCTGGCCTGATGAAATGAGTTTGGAAGTATTCCTTCCTCTTCAATTTTTTGGAAGAGTTTGAGAAGAATTGACATTAATTCTTTAAATGTTTGGTAGAATTCAACAATGAAATCATCTGGTCCTGAGCTTTTATTTTTTGGGAGGTTTTTCATTACTGATTCAATATCCATAGTAGCTGTAAGATTGTTCAGACTTCTGTCATGATTTAGTCTTGGTACGTTGTATGTTTCTATGAATTTATCCATTTCTTCTAGGTTATTCAGCTTTTTTGGTGTATAATTGGTCATAGTAGTGTCTTATAATTCTTCTTATTTCTGTGGCATCAGTTGTAATACCTTGTTTTCATTTCTGATTTTGAGTCTACTCTCCTTTGTTCTTAGCCTAGCTAAAAGTGGTATATTTTGTTTATCTTTTCAAAACTCCAACTCTTCATTTGCTGATACTTTTCTATTTCATTTATTTCTGCTCTAATCTTTGTTATTTCCTTCCTTCTGCTAACTGTGTGCTTAGTTTTTTCTTTTTTATCTAGTTACTTGAGGTATAAAGGTGGGTTGAGAACTTTCTTCTTTTTTAATGCAGGTTTTTACTGCTTAAACTTCCCTCACAGTATTGCTTTTGTTGTAAGTTTTGGTATGTCGTGTTTTTTCACTTGTCTCAAGGTATTTCTAATTTCCTTTTTTCTATTTCTCCTTTGACCCAGTGATTGTTCAAGAGTGTGTTGTTTCATTTTCATATTCCTGTGAATTTTCCCATTTTACTTGTGCTGTTGATTTCAAGTTTCATTCCATCAAGGTAAGAAAATGATTTCAGTCTTCTTAAATTTGCCAAAACTGTTTCATGACCTGACAGGTAAGCTATCCTGGAGAATGTTCTGTGTACTCTTGAGAAAAATAGGTGCTGCTGTTGGGTGGAATGTTCTATATATGTCTATCAGATCCATTTGGCCTATAATGTTGCTCATGTCCTCTATTTCCTTATTGATAGTCTGCCTGGATGTTCTATTATTGAAAATTGGGTAGTGAAGTCCTTCTACAATTATTGTATTGTTGTCTACTTCTCCCTTCAGTTCTGACAATGTTTGCCACATATATTTAGGTGTTCTGATGCTGGATGCAAATGTATTTATTCCTGGTGGAGTGAACATTTTATCATTGTATAATGTTCTTCTTTGTCTCTTGTGATAGTTTTGACTTATAGTTTATTTTGACTGATGTAAGTATTATCAACCCCACCCTCCTTTGGTTACCATTTGCATGGAATATCTTTTTCCATCTCCTTACTTTCAGCCTATGTGTGTCTTTAAGTCTAAAATGAGTTTCTTGTAGACAGCATATTGTTGATCTCATTTTTAACCCATTAGGCTATTTTATGTCTTTTGATTAGAGTTTAACTCATTTACATTTAAAGTAATTATTAATAAAGAAGATTTACTATCACAACTTCGTTAATTGTTTTCTGCTAGCCTTGTAATTCTTCTACCTGTCTTTTCCTTTCTTGCTGCTTTCCTTTCTGTTTAAAAAAATTTTTTTGGTATTGATAGGCTTTGATTCCTTTCTTTATTCTTCTTTTGGGTAACTTCTATTTTTTGTGTATGATTAATTTGGGACTTACATAAAATATCTTTCACATACAATATAAGTCTGTTTTAAGCCAATCACAACTTATATTTAATAATGTACCAAAACTCCATACTTTAATTTCTCCTCCCCCTACACACTCATTTTATGTTATTGTTGTCCCATTTTATATCTATTCATATTGTGTATTTTAATATGTTTTTAGTTATATTCATTTTTTATACTTTTGCCTTTAACTTTTTTTTTTTTTTTTTTGAGACGGAGTCTCGCTCTGTCGCCCGGACTGGAGTGCAGTGGCCAGATCTCAGTTCACTGCAAGCTCCGCCTCCCCGGTCTACGCCATTCTCCTGCCTCAGCCTCCCGAGGAGCTGGGACTACAGGCGCCCGCCACCTCGCCCGGCTAGTTTTTGTATTTTTTTTTAGTAGAGACGGGGTTTCACCATGTTAGCCAGGATGGTCTTGATCTGACCTCGTGATCCGCCCGTCTCGGCCTCCCAAAGTGCTGGGATTACAGGCTTGAGCCACCGCGCCCGGCCTTGCCTTTAACTTTTATGCTAGAATTAAAAGTGACTTTCTCATCACCATTAGAGTAATGCAGTATTTGGTATTTATCCATGTATTTACCTCTACCAATGAGTTTCATACTGTCTTTTTTTTTTTTTTTTTTTTTTTTTTTTTTTTTTTTTTTTTTATTGAGAGAGTCTTACTCTGTCACCCAGGCTGGAGTGCAGTGGTACAATCTTGCCTCACTGCAAGCTCCGCCTCCTGGGTTCATGCCATTCTCCTGCCTCAGCCCCCTGAGTAGCTGGGACTACAGGCACCTGCCCTATGCCCAGCTAATTTTTTGTATTTTTAGTAGAGACAGGGTCTCACCATGTTGGTCAGGCTGGTCTCAATCTCCTGACCTCATGATCCGCCTGCCTCGGCCTCCCAAAGTGCTGGGATTACAGTTGTGAGTCACTGCAACTGGCCGAGTTTCATTCTTTCTTATGCTATCATACTGCTATTTGGCATCCTTTCATTTCAACTTTAAGAACTCCTTTTAGCATTTCTTTTTTTTTTTTTTTTTTTTTTTTGAGGCGGAGTCTCGCTCTGTCGCCCGGACTGGAGTGCAGTGGCCAGATCTCAGCTCACTGCAAGCCCCGCCTTCCGGGTTTACGCCATTCTCCTGCCTCAGCCTCCCAAGTAGCTGGGACTACAGGCGCCCGCCACCTCGCCCAGCTAGTTTTTGTATTTTCAGTAGAGACGGGGTTTCACCGTGTTAGCCAGGATGGTCTCGATCTCCTGACCTCGTGATCCGCCTGTCTCGGCCTCCCAAAGTGCTGGGATTACAGGCTTGAGCCACCGCACCCGGCCCCTTTTAGCATTTCTTGTAAGGCATGTCTAGTGGTGATAAACTTCCTCAGCTCTTGTTTACCCCTGGAAAAACTGTCTTCACCAGACAAACAAAAGCTGAGGATTCCCATCACACAGGTAACGATGAGTTGTTGCTGAATTGATGTGTTTGTAGGGGAAGAAGGGTCCAGGGCTTCCTACTCCACAATCTTGCTGCCATCAGTTACTGTATATAGGTTTCTGAACAGCAGAAATATTGAAGGAAAAAGAAATATTCTCTCCAAGAAACAAAAAGGAAAAAAATGGAATTAGGTTAAGTAGCAATAGCTTTAAATTAGTGCTTATATAATCATTATACCCAGATTAAATTATCATTCATATTAAGAAAGCCAACATTTACTTTTTAAAATAAAGCATTATATTTGAAATGGGAAAGCATGTTTAGTTGACCATAGATTTTTCTTGATGTGCAATGCTATCCAGCTTCTCATGATTTCCTCCATGATTCTCTCCTCCATAAGGTCAACAAGAAAAACAAAAAAAGAAAATAAGAATATGCCACAGCTATACTTTCCCAGTAAGGCTATGCTGGTTTAATTTGCCTGGGTTTATAGTGAATGTCCCACTAATCAAATCAGAGTGCAGGCTTTCAAAACCTTTCATTTCTAAACTCTAAGCAGAGTAGTACATCAATTAATAAAAGAGAGCCTTTTAAAAAACTGCACAGTACATTTTAGTGTGTAAAATGCTTTTATATTTTATTTCATCCTCCAACCAACTCTTTTTTTTTTTTTTTTGAGATGGAGTCTCACTCTGTTGCCCAGGCTGGAGTGCAGTGCAAATCGATCTCAGCTCACTGCAAGCTCTCCCTCCCGGGTTCACATCATTCTCCTGCCTCAGCCTCCCGAGTAACTGGGACTATAGGCACCCGCCACCATGCCCGGCTAATTTTTTTGTATTTTTAGTAGAGACGGGGTTTCACCATGTTAGCCAGGATAGTCTCGATCTCTTGACCTCGTGATCTGCCCGCCTCGGCCTCCCAAAGTGCTGGGATTACAGGTGTGAGCCACTGCGCCCGGCCCGCACCAACTCAATTTAAATAGCTACTTCAAGTGTTCATTTCTAGCCTTTTCCTGCATGGAATTCATTCCTTTACTTCTTTTGGTAATAGACCTCTCAATGTTCCTTTGATGAGCCACCTCCCTCCCATTTCCGGATAATTCGGGTAAGACTGACTTTATTCCATCCCCACATCTAAGTCTGGATATGTTTCTCAGGCTTGGACAATCAGTGTAGTCCACTTTCTTGGCCACGGTGATTGTTGAGAGACAAACGCATGACTTAAATCAGTCCCATAGACTAAATTATGGGATTTTCCCAAAGTAGATACAAGAGGCAGGTCACAGAAAGAAAGAAAGGTGTTGAAGACTACCGTCATCAAATCTACCATTTTTCCAGGAGCCAGCACTCTGGACTTTGGGCCTACCCAGGGTAACCAACCATTTCAGTTGGCCTTGAACTGAGGTGTCTCTTAGCAGTGCTTAAACCAGGAAAGCTCTGCGCAAACTGGGAAAAACTGTTTACCCCACCAGTCACCACAGTGCCACATAAAGTAAGAGCTTCCTAGCCTGGAAGGGCGATCAAAATGCTTCTTCCTTACCAAGGAAGACCAGTGGTTATCACCCTCCCCTACTGCAAGAGAGTAAGTACCCAAAGTGCCAGGCAGCAATTTTAGAGAAAATAATCTAGCAGTGACCAGTTTCCTCTTTCTACTTAATCCTTAAATAATTAGAAAAAAAAGATCTAAGATCATTTTTTAACAGCCTCATTTTTCAATTATCAAGTGCTAAATTAAAATGGAATGCAAACACCAAAACTTCACACACTGCTAAAAATGAGCATGTCTAAAATATTAATAGAACTCCAAATGATTTATAACACCCTCTTGGGCATATTTTATGATTTATTGCTGCCATTTTAGTGGCTCTGTGGGTGACAGAGTCACCTCGCTGTGTGTGTGCTCCGGCAGGTTTCTGGGCTATTCAGTAAACTCCACACTCAGACTTTCACTGCATGCACATCGGATGATAGGTGGAGAAAAAGTAAAGATGTTAAATTTTTCCATAAATCAAAGAATCCTAGGGCTAAAAGGCTTTAACAGGGGTTATTTCTTGTTTTCTCAACTTCATGCAGGGCCACACTGGGGCTATCTTCAATGGTTGTGAACTTCACAACCTCCCTTGTTGATGTATAATGTCAGTCTTTGTTGATGAGATATTCTACTTTGGAGCTAACCTTTACCCTTTCAGTATCAAATAAAGCTTGTTTTCTGGAGAATAACTCATAACATTTTTGGTAGTTAACTTCCTGTCTTTGACTTAATCATACATTTTTCAAACCTTTCTGTTCATCCCACAGACATGATTGCCTCGTCCTCCACGCTATGACTTGCTTCTAGTTTCTCTACAAGCTTCCTAGGGCTCGTTCAGATTCTGCCACACTCAAAATCTGCTCTCATTGAAATTGGGTTTGTCTTTTTCTTCTTCCCTGGACACTGTTCTCCATCTCTCAGCTGTTTCTCCCTTTCCAGAAACCTAAAGCTCTGATTCTGCCCTCTGGACAAACAGACCTTCTTTCCTTTCATCTTCCTTCCACTGTCAGCCACACACACCCAAGCAATAGCTACACAGGCCTATGCTTCTAGGAAACCGCCCATGCAGAGGCGCTCTTGTCTACAGCATTGGCCATAACTTCTAGGCCTTTTCATTGCTCAGAGCTGGGAAATGGTTTTGTTTTGTTTCAAACATAAAATTACATCCTGGGTTTATACTGTTTTAAATTCAAATTTAAGATTATAGATTTTTCACTTATCTTCTATTTGTACTTCTTTTCTTTGATGCTAAAAATCTTGGTTTCTAACAACACTAACATAATTACTATTTGACTTGCCATATAATATGTATTTATTTGTTTCAAAACTGTAATTCTGGTAATTTTACTAACAGATAAATGATCATGCTGCCCCTAAGGAAGACCACAGACAAATCCACAGTATGGAGTATTCTGTATGAACAAAGTACCTGGTTTCTGCCATAAGCCAATGACATAAAAAACAAGGATGAGGGAGAACACTTTTCTAGATCCAAGAGACTTGAGAAACCTAATGACCAACTGTGATGTGTGAACTGTTTGAAGTCTAATTCAGAAAACCAACTGTCCAAAGATTTTTCAAAGAAAATCGGGGTGTGATTACGGACAGGTTGATAGATGATGCCGAGAAAATATCGCTAATTTTTTAGGTATGATAAAGGCATTTTATATAAGAAAGTGAAATATATTCCCTAGAGGCATACTGAGGCATGCAGGGTGACATAACAGGAAAGCTGGAGACTGCTTTAAGATATTCTGGCAAAGAAAAAAGTAAAACAAAAAAGGATGGATGAATAAATGTGACAAACCATTGATAATTATTGAATCTGGGTGGTGGGTATAGAGGGCTTCATTATACTGTTCTTTGTACTTTTGAGGATGCTTGAAACTTCTTATAATAACAATAAAGTCTTTCTATGACTTCATGGCTCACTGTGAAAAATCCAGCCTCTGTACCTTGTGGGATCTTCTTATCCAATTCAATCCTACTTTTCCGGGTTTACCTGTGAATGCTGTCACTCATGCTTTGCTTACACTGCACAGCTGTCGTGAATGACTTGTGTTAACACGACTGTCTTCGCTGCTTTGCTTACACTGTTTCCTCTACTTACGGGTCCTCTCCACCCATTATCCCAAGAATGCCCCAGAGCGATGGTTAAAAACACTGATTATAGTAACTACCATTTATTGTTTACACTTGGCAAGGGAATGCACTGGGTAATGATTCATATTCTTTTTTTGAGACAGAGGCTTGCTCTGCCACCAAGCTGGAGTGCAGCGGTGCAATCTCAGCTCACTGCAACCTCCGCTCCTGGGCTCAAGCGATTCTTGTGCCTCAGCCTCCCGAGTAGCTGGGACTAGTTTGGTGGCATGTGCCACCAAACCCGGTTAATTTCTTTGTATTTTTAAATTATTTGTATTATTTGTAATTTTTTTTTTTTTAATCAGAGATGGGGTTTCACCATGTTGGCCAGGCTGGTGTCGAACTCCTGGCCTCAAGTGATCCACTAACCTTGGCCTCCCATAGTGCTGGGATTACAGGAGTAAGCCACCACTTACTCATTACTCATTTTTAAACAATCCTGAGATATACCTGAGAAGAGGAAACCAGATCAAAGAGGTGAAGTAATTTGCTCATAGTACATTTCATTCTGAGGCATGTTATGCCATTTTGTTTGTTTAACTGTATCAGTGGTTGTCAAATTTTAGAGTGGCATGAGGTCATCTGGAACAGTTATTTTCACATGCAGATTCATGAGGCGCACCTCCTGAATCCTGACTTTTTTTCAGCTGCACTTGAGCCCTGCAGTTGATCTTTTCACCAGGGTGTCAGGAGGGTGCTGTGACTTCTGGTCTTTAAGCCACACTTTGAGAAACACTGCACTACGGCATGTTATGAACTCCTTTCATCTTTTCTCTGTCGCCACCTGCAGACCCCTAGGTCCTATTAATGAGATCATACATATGAAATGATTTTGTGTATCTTCTGTCACCTTGAATACGGAATGCATTATATTGCCTGACATGGTTACAATGGAAACATCTTAGTATTTCAAACTTGGATTATAAAATGCGATTTGGAAAAGAGAATTCATTAATGTCATCAACAAATATCTTGAGTGCCTGTGTGTGTTGCGCCAAAGATTCATGTACCCGAATTGAAATGCACCTACCATCACCAGGAAGAAATGCTTTATCTGCCTTTGCCTTCCACTCCAGATGTTTTATGGGGTAGGCTAAATTTTCACAAACAAAAATGACATGATGTATTTTCAGGAGGTGAAGAAATAACAGAAGCTACAAAAAAAGTGGGAAATTTGTGTCAAAAATGGCTCCTATACAGTTTGGAGGCTGCTGAAAAAACTAAAAATAGAGCTTCCATATGGTCCAGCAATCCCACTGCTGGGTATATACTCAAAAGAAAGGAAATCAGTATACCTAAGAGATATCTGCACTCCCATGTTTATTGCAGAGCTGTTCACAACAGCCAACATTTGGAAGCAACCTAAGTGTCCATCAACAGATGAATGAAAAAGAAAATGTAAGACATACACACAATGGAGTACTATTCAGACATAAAAAGGAACAAGACCCTGTCATTCCCAGTAACATCGATGAAACTGGAGATCACTGTGTTAAGTGAAATAAGCCAGGCACGGAAGGACAAACATAATGTGTTCTCACTTATCTGTGAGATCTAAACGTCAAAACAATTGAACTCATGAACACAGAGAGCAGCAGGATGGTTACCAGAGTCAGGGAAGGGAAGTTGGGGGGTGAAGTGGGGAGGATGTGAGGATGCTTGATGGGGAGACAAAAATATAAAGTTAGAAAGAATGAATAAGACATACTATTTGATCACACAACGGGGTAACTATAGTCAACAATAACTTAATTGTACATTTAAAAATAACTAAATGAGTGAAATTGGATTATTTGTAACACAAAGGACAAACGCTGGAGGGGATGGATACCCCACTCTCCATGATGTGGTTATTTCACATTGCATGCCTGCATCAAAACACCTCATGTGCCCCACAAATATGTACCCCTATTATGTACCCACGAAAGTGAAAAGTAAAAAAATGTATGGCTCCAGTGTCTAAGGAAATATTTCTAGAAATAATTTGTGCATATGTAAATGCAACTGGGGCCAAGTGTGGTGGTTCACGCCTGTAACGTCAGCACTCTGGGAGGCCGAGGCAGACGGATCACCTCAGGTCAAGAGTTCAAGATCAGCCTGGCCAACATGGTGAAACCCCATCTCTACTAAAAATACAAAAATTAGCCGGGCATGGTTACGTGTGTCTGTAATCCCAGCCACTTGAGAGGCTGAGGCAGGAGAATCATTTGAACCTGGAAGGTGGAGGCTTCAGTGAGCCAAGATCGTGCCACTGCACTTCAGCTTGGGCAGCAAAGTGAGACTCTGTCTCAAAAAATTAAAAATAAATAAAGGCAATTGGAATATAATTGGGGGTTTTCAGTACTCAGTCAGTAGACTTTTAGCCAAAATTTTTACAAAAATCTGTACAATATTTATGCAGCATGAAAAAGGGAATTGAACAACAAAAAAAACGTTGCTTAGAAACTCATTCAGAGATGCCTCTCATTTAGTTGAATATGGACTTTTTTTTCAGACGGAGTCTTTCTCTGTCGCTGAGGCTGGAGTGCAGTGGCGTGATCTTGACTCACTGCAAGCTCCGCCTCCTGGGCTCAAGTCATTCTCCTGCCCCAGCCACCTCAGTAGCTGGAACTATAGGCACAAGCCACCATCCCTGGCTAATTTTTGTATTTTTAGTAGAGACAGGGTTTCACCATGTTGGTCAGGCTGGTCTTGAACTCCTGACCTCAAGTGATCTGCTTGCTTTGGCCTCCCAAAGTGCTGGGATTACAGGTGTGAGCCACCATGCCCAGCCAAGTATGAACTATATAGAATGGGAAAAACTTTTGTCCAAATTTCTAAAAGTCCTGGTGAAAATGGAAGTTGTGAAGAGTGTTGTGCTAAGTTGGGTGGGGAATGTTGAAGAGGAAGGAAAAGTAGGAAAATGGTGTGGAAAAAGAGAATGATGTATCTGTTAAGGAACTAGTATGTAGAATATATAACTATTACAATTCAATAAAAACATGGCAGGGTACGGTGGCTCACGCCTATAATCCCAGCACTTTGGGAAGCCAAGGCAGGTGGATCACGAGGTCAAGAGATTGAGACCATCCTGGCCAACATGGTGAAACCCTGTCTCTACTAAAAATACAAAAATTAGCTGGGTGTGGTGGCACCCACCTATAGTCCCAGCTACTTGGGAGGCTGAGGCAGACAACTGCTTGAACCCGGGAGGCAGAGGTTGCAGTGAGCCGAGATCACATCACTGCACTGCACTCCAGCCTGGCAACTAAAGCAAGACTCCATCTCAAAAATGAATAAATAAAAAATAAATAACCCAATGAAAAATTGCCAAAGGATCCGAAAAGACATTCCTCCAGAGACGATATACAAAAGGCCAATAGGCATATGAAAAGATGCTCACCTTCCATCTGGGAAAGACAAATCAAAACCACAATTAGACAGCCCTTCACACACACACTAGCAGGGCTCCAGCCAAAAATACAGATGGTAACAAGAGGTGATAAGCACCTGGAGAAATCAAAACCCCCATATGTTGCTGGTAGAAATGTAAATATTGTAGAAGGAAAACAGTCCAGAAGTAACGAAGAGTTATCATGTGAGGCAGCAATTCTACCCATAGGTATACACCTAAAAGAAATGAAAACATGTCCACACACACACAAAACACTTCTCCATGAATTTTCACAACAGCATTATTCCTAGTGGCCAAAAAGTGGAAACCACTCAAAGGTCCACGGACTGAGGGACGGGTAACTAAAATGTGGTGTGTCCATGCAATGCAGTTTTCTTCAGCAGTAAGGAGGAATGAAGCACTCACCCAGGCTACAATGTGGATGAACCTGGAAACCCTGTGTTAAGTGGAAGAAGTGAGTCACAAAAGGCCACATATTATATGTACAGAATAGGAAGCCTCTAGAGACGAAAATAGGTTAGTGACTGTCCGCGTCTCGGTATAGAGGACTGGAAGGTGACGGTGTATAAGAGGGAGGTTTCTTTGGGGTAATGAAAATATCCTACAATTGATTGTAGTGATAGATGCACAAGCCTGTGAATCTGCTGGGGTCACAGCATCATACCCTTTAAGTGGGTGAATTGTATGGCATGTGAATTATGTCTCAATAAAGCTGTTAAAAAAAGGACCATATCAAAAAATACAAAAGATGTTCTTGATACTGCAATACACGGGACAAAAATAGCCATTACTCTTAAGATCTCATTTTCACTATGTGGAGTGAAAATGAGAGACAGAAAAAAATATGTTTAATACCTATGCACCAAGTTTTATGTTATTCTTATTTAACACTACCAGCTGGCAAGGCAGGTATTCTCTAATTTTTACAGATGACTTCAAAGAAGCCAAAGAAGCAGGTTAGTTGTATCCTTAAATGGCAGAGCACAGATTTAAACAGCATTTGTCTGTCTACAAATATTTTTTTCAATTACACCATTTGGTCTCTGTTTCACAGCTAGTTTTATAATTTTATTTCAATAACGGAGCTAAATCTAAAATTCTATTTGTGTTTTTTTTTACTTTTACAAAATTACATAAAAATGGGCCAGGCTCGGTGTCTCACACCTGTAATCCCAGCACTTTCAGAGACCAAGGTGGGTGGATCATTTGAAGTCAGGAGTTCAAGACCAGTCTGGCCAATATGGTGAAATCCTGTCTCTACTAAAAATACAGAAATTAGCTGGGCGTGGTGATGTGCAGCTATAATCCCAGCTACTCGGAGGGCTGAGACAGGAGAATCGCTTGAACCCAGGAGGTGGAGGTCACAGTGAGCTGAGATTGTGTCATTGCACTCTACCCTGCCTAGCCGACACAGCAAGACTGAATCTCAAAATATAAAAAAAATAAAAAAAATAAAAAATATATATAGAGAGAGAGAGAGTGTGTGTCAACATTAGGGAGTACACACATATATATACATACACATACACACACACATACATATATATAAATGTCCTAAACGTCTACCAGTTGACTCAGAGCATACTTTTTATCCATTTAGAAGATAAAATTAAAAGTATATGCATATGTGGTCAGGCGCGGTGGCTCATGCCTGTTATCCCAGCACTTTCAAAGGCCGAGGCACGTGGATCACTTGAGGTCAGGAGTTTGAGAACAGTTGGGCCAACATGGTGAAAACCCATCTCTACTGAAAATACAAAAATTAGCTGGGTGGTGTGACTCACACCTGTAATCCCAGGTACTTGGGAGGCTGAGGCAGGAGAATCTCTTGAACCCAGAAGGCGGAGGTTGCAGTGAGTTAAGATCGCACCACCACACTCCAGCCTGGGTGACAAGAGGGGGACTCTGTCTCAAAAAAATAAAAATAAAAAAGTATGTGAATATGCATATATCTTATTATATATACTAAAGTTTCTTTCTGAAAAATAATGAAATGTCATTGTTACACAGCTCACTTTTATTTTAGATGATACAGCACCTTGGAAAATTGACTCTGTTATGACCCAGGGTAAAATAAGCAAGACATCTTTAATAAAGCTATGTGAATTATCTTGCCCACTTTTTAAATTATTTACTTGTAGTCAACATAGCAATTGATACTAACACTGTATATTCCATGGCTGATGGGGTCCTATAAAGGTTGATAGATTTTATAAATTTTATATTCCATAGCTTCTATTTCTTAATATTACTTTTTGCATTAGTAGTAATCTCAGGACATAAGAATGTGTTCAGTCAATTTAACATTAATTTTTCTTTTTGTCCTGAGAAAGCAGAAACGTCAGAGCCAAAGGCACACAATAAAAAATCAGAAATCACATAAATTCCCCCTTTCAAGGGCAAAACTGCTGCACACGGCCCTTGGACATACTAACTTGTCCACATCAAATCAAAAACAAATGGGATAAGAAATAAAAAGTGGACTAGTGTGAAATTGTTGCTTGTCAACATTAGGGAGTACATTTTGTATCAAGTAACTCATAAAGACTCCACGATAGCTTGGCTTTCCTATAACCACCGAAAGTTTTGTTCCAGCTGGTGCTAAAAGCTCCCAATATTTGGAAACAGTTTTTTCCCCCTCTCTGTTGGGGGTATTTTTGATTGCTAACAACAGTAGCTTTTTCTTGGGATAAAATGAATCAAATCTATTTGTTTTTATCCTGAATTGCCCACAAATCAATTACATGTTCTTGACTAAAGGGAACTCTGATACTGACTCCGTTGTTCCAGATAATATCACATATTAATCAGGAAGGCTGGCTCTTTAATTTTCCTGTATATTATAAACATAATATACTCACAATATCCTGTGCCAAATCACTCATGATAAATCTCCCTGTCTTGTCTACAAAAGGTCTCACAGACTTTCCATATCCCCAGCATGACCAAGTTCAAATTCAATCCATCATATTATATGCCAAACCCCAAAGAAAATCATACTCAATGGACTGTTAAACCATAGTAGGTTTGTATTATTTAGCTCAAGAACATTGAATCAGATTTAAGTGCGGCCTTGAAAGTATTTTAATGGATTTTTGGCTTGTTGCTGATGAGTGTGTTAAAATAAGTGTAAATTATTTTATATGAATGCAGGAAAATCATAATAGTGTTGGTAAATTGGTCATTTTGCAAAGTATGTGAATTCAGACCATTACAGGAAGGTATTAACATATAAATTAGCAAAGTAATAGTAATGGTTAACTATGTTTTTGTAAATGCGATTTTTTTAAAGGCTTGTCACAAAATTCTGAAGGAATCCTACTCACCAAATTCATTTTCCTCTACGTTAACTTCAAATAGTACTACTACTATCCATATAGAAATTAGAGGCCGGGCGCGGTGGCTCATGCCTGTAATTCCAGCACTTTGGGAGGCCGAGGTGGGAGGATCATGAGGTCAGGAGATCGAGACCATCCTGGCTAACATGGTGAAACCCCGCCTGTACTAAAAATACAAAAGATTAGCCAGGTGTGGTAGCGGGCACCTGTAGTCCCAGCTACCGGGGAGGCTGAGGCAGGAGAATGGCATGAACCCAGGAGGCGGAGCTTGCAGTGAGCTGAGATCACGCCACTGCACTCCAGACTGGGTGACAGGGTGAGACTCCGTCTCAAAAAAAAAAAAAAAGAAAGAAAGAAATTAGAGTGTGGAGCGGCTAACCAAGTTGAGAATGGTAAGATTCCACACTCCTGAATAACTGTTACCATCAGTCCTTTACACCTGTATTCTCAGCCCAAGAAACTCACAAATGACACTGAGTTGTGAACAAATAATCAGAAGTGACGTAGAAGATTTGAAAAATAGCTTGATGACTTCAAATATGGTAATAGAAAAGGTACCCTATTAAATTAGTTTTCTTTAAAAACTAAAAAAAAGTGAACACTGGAGGGAAAACTTAGTCTTATAATCATTAATAACAGTTATAATGATAAGCCAGGTACAGTGGCTCATACCTGTAATCCCAGCACTTTAGGAAGCCAGGGTGGGAGGATCACTTGAGCCCAGGAGTTCAAGACAACATGACGAAATCCTGTTTCTACTAAAAATACAACAAAAATTAGCTGGGCATGGTGGTGCACGCCTGTAGTCCCAGCTGCTTGGGAGGCTGAGGCAGGAGGATCGCTTGAGCTCAGGAGGTCAAGGCTGCAGTGAGCACTGATTGTGCCACTGCACTCTAGCCTGGACAACAGATGGAGACCTTGTCTCAAATTAATAATAATTTTTCTTATTATAATCATATCAGGATCACTGGACTTACTTCAAGTGTCACTATGGTTCTATTATTCTGGAGAAAATGACTCTTGTTTCTCATTTAAAACAGAATACATACATAATAATAGACTAAAGCGGATTGGAGAAATTATTTGAACACCTGGATCTTAGGCAAATCATTCTCTTTGCTAAATGTGTGTAATGCTCAGGAGTCTTGGGTTTCAGCACAGCCAGTACTGCAATGCTCTGCACACCGTGTGCATTTGTATTTGTAATTCTAGCACTGTGTTAGAATGAGTTGACATTGTCACAGTGGGGGATATCGCTGGCTAAGCCTTATTTCATTCTGAGAATCTGCCTCTTGAGAGCTCACATTTTTCTTGTCAGAAACAAATGTAATAGGGAAAATTATACCAATGGACTTTTGAAAACTAAATGCAATAATCACACATGAAATACATGTGTCTAGAGTGTGCCCATGTGATAAAGGGAATTCTGGGAGCTGAGGAAACTGTTGCCCTTACACTGTTTCACTAATAGCTATTTCCAGAGGTATGTTTTGAAGTGTTTAATAAATAACTTAGAACTCCTGAGACCATACATTAGGACGCTGGGAAATCTATAAGAAATTGGAGCAACTTGTTTTTGAAGAATGATTTATGATAATATGGAGCTGTAAAACTAACTTTGTGAAAGTTGCTGTTGTGATTGCTTATCTTTCTTCATCTTTCCCAATGAGTGTAGTAGTTTTATGTCTACATTGGCTTCTTTCTCCTATCAAGAATATTGTAGCCTTGTGAGAACTATGTTTTGTCTTTTTTTTTTTTTTTTTCTCAAGGCAGAGTTTCACTCTTGTTGTCCAGGCTGGCGTACAATGGCAGGATCTCGGCTCACTGCAACCTCCACCTCCTGGGTTCAAGCAATTCTCCTGCCTCAGCCTCCTGAGTAGCTAGGATTACAGGTATGCACCACCACGTCCGGCTAATTTTGTATTTTTAGTAGAGATGGGGTTTCTCTACATTGGTCAGGCTGGTCTCGAACTCCTGACCTCAGGTGATCCACCCGCCTCAGCCTCCCAATGTGCTGGGATTACAGGCGTGAACCACCTCTCCCGGCCCTATGTTTTCTCTTCTTATGGTTTAGTGTACCAAAATAAATGCAAATGAATGCAAATCAATTTCCCATTGTCATACGAAGTCTTTTCTACTTACTTATCAAGTAATGTAGATCTACAATCTATTTTCATGTGATTCTTTCAGAGGATATGCTTTGACTCTTACACCAAAGCAAAATTTCTTCCAATTAATTCATCCAATCATATTTTTAAATATGTTGAGTTCAGCAGAGATATAATTGATAGTTATAAAGGCATTTACCCTTCATTGCTTCCTATTACTTTTAATTCCATCTAGATATCACTAAATAAAAATTCTGTTGTTGTTATGAAATAAACACAGAAACATTTGCTATTACTCTTGAAGTCACATAATTAAACTCTACGCTTGCTAATGTTTTGATTCTTGAGTAGTTTGAATATGGAGAACCAAATCAAGCCCTGAACAACTCTGCACACTTTGAGTTTTTTAGATCTGCTAGAGGTGAAATAATCTAGACATTAAATCAGACAGTGACCACAGAACAGAACAATTAAGGTCAGAAATGGAAAAACACATGCAGACATCTGTATCTTTTATTCTTTAATAAGAATTGAATGGTGTGCAGATTCTGTATTACCTGTATCACAAGGTCCTTTCTGTTTCATGCCACTACTAGTGTTTGTCTGAGAGTTTAGCTCCTTGAACTGGCAGACATCCTCATAGTTTTTTTCCTGTTTCACACAGATGTACTGTGGCTCAGTAATTCTCCATCTGTCAGCATCTCTGCATCCAGGACCAAGCCAGGGTGTTCACAAACTGATCACAGAAATAGCTGTTTTGGCCAGGCACAGTCGTTCACATCTATAATCCTAGCCCTTTGGAAGGCTGAGGTGGGCGGATCACTTGAGGTCAGGAGTTTGAGACCAGTATGGCCAACATGGTGAAACCCCGTCTCTACTAAAAATAAAAAAATCAGCCAGGCCTGGTGGTGGGCACCTGCCAACTCCAGCTACTTGGGAGACTAAGGCAGGAGAATCGCTTGAACTGAAGATGGAGGTTGTATTGAGCCAAGATGGCACCACTGCACTCCAGCCTGGGCGACAGAGCAAGACTCTGTCTCAAAAAACAAACAATCAAACAATTTCTGTATTTCTGCCCATATTCCACCATTGTAAGCAGAGCTGTATCGATCCAACACAGTCCTGGACAGGGAGCATGCAGGCTGGGAGCAGAGTTCTAAATCACATTTTCCACAGCTATCATCTGCCCAGAATAACCTCAGCCAGCACTCATGACACAAAGTGGGGAGACTCTGCAAACCATGTAAAGGTAGTAGCAGGGCTGCAAACACCACCACGCTCACTGAGGCTTCATTCCAAGCCATTCATTCACACCAGCTTTGAATCTTTGGTTTTAAGAAAAAAGAAAAATGTCCTGATTTTTTTCATCCTGTTTTTCCCTTTCCCCTCCAGAAAAGTTATAAATCTGCCACAGATGATTTCAAGCCAGTGTTGACATCAGGTTCCAAGTTTAGAGAGGATAAATAGGATATTTAAAAATCCACAAATGCTCTTCTGGGATGCAATTTTTTAGAAGACAGCTTTTGGGTGTAAAAGAAACCATAATCTTGACAGTGGAATTGTAGATTTTGCCTCCTGACTGGTTCTGGAAGCCAACCCCTGACAGAGTTATTGTATGAGAATAAAATTGTTTTATAGTGAAGTCAAGAAATATTAATAAAGAAAAATTATGTAAAGTATAAACTTTATTATCATGTATGATTTAAAAAGTGTTAGGGAGCTATTTTTCTTTTCATTTTTTTTTTTTTTTACCTCCTTCCCTCTCTCTTTCTGCCTGCTTTCTTCCTTCCTTTTTTTCTTTCTTAGTCATAAGACTAACACGTCCAATACATTTTATGAAATGCTAGAAAGTATCTATGGCCCAACCTAATTGGCTTCTGTGAGGTTCAGGGCATTATTTAACACACCATGACTCTAAAATAACTACGAAGCGGCCGGGCACCATGGCTCACACCTGTAAACCCAGCACTTTGGGTGGTGGAGGCGGTGGATCACTTCAGATCAAGAGTTTGAGACCAGCCTCCCCAACGTCATGAAACCCTGTCTCTACTAAAAATACAAAAAAAATTAGCCCGGCATGGTGGTGTCCGCTTGTAATCCCAGCTACTGGGGAGGCAGAGCCAGGAGAATCACTTGAACCTGGCAAGCGGAGGTTGTAGTGAGCTGACACCGTGCCACTGCACTCCAGCCTGGGCGACAGAGCAAGACTGTCTCAGAAAGAAAAAAAAGTAAATAAAAATTTTTAGATTTTTTAAAATAAAGGAACTATTAAGCAATAATAAAGGATAGGACTTCTTGTTAAACACATGATCAAAGAGTTCTCACATGTATTACGGTTTTCTCCTCAAACTCCACTAAAATGATACCGAAATAATTTGAAAAACACAAATAAAGGCAGAGAGAACGGGAGAGGGCTCCACAGCCTACGGGGAAACTCAACACAATGTCTGGAAGCTGGAAAGCAAATGAATAGGTGGTAACTGATTTAGTACAGCAGAGACAGGGTAGACCTAGAGATCCGTCGTGGGGGAAGATGACAAGAGGCCAGGCACATTGCACTGCAGAACTTCAGAATGTCAAGACTTGAAAGCAATATGAACCCCTGGACCTGAAAACGGGATGTTTTGAAAATTGCTATATAGAAAAAAAAGATCCTTTTGAAGGTAGCTTGTTCAAGAGAATAAGAAAAAAAGGCAAGGAGTTTAATTTCTTGTAAGATTTGCTCAGTTGTGGCCAGGGATAAGATGCTGGACCAGGAGATTAAGGGGAAGCAGTGGACTGAACAGGGAAACCTCAGGCCATTTCCCTAGGGGCCCCCAGAATGCTGGCAGCCAGGTCTGTATCTTCCAAGTGAGAAACCAGCAGATCCTTCTATAGAGAAACTAACCTATCCCAGAGATACTACCTTCAGATAGTGCACATGTTACTTGGCTAAACATAATTTTTAAATTAAAAGCAATAGTAACAAAACACAGACAATCACTTATGGCTTTGTTTGAATCTTGGCTTGCCTATCACTAACTTGTGACCTTGGGTACTTTCACCGACTTGATCTTAAATTTTCCTTCAAATTGAAAAACCTTTCACTGAGTTGTAATGAGGATGAAATGAGATACATATGTAAAAGCTTCTAGGGGATACAGAGGCATTTAACAAAGAGCACGTTTTGTTTTTTATTAGTTCATAATGATCAATAATTATAGTAAAAGTAAGTCCTCTTAGAATAATTAACCTACTCTGGCACAGTAACCTTTGGCCAAATATTACTCTGGGCAGAATATTATATTGGCTTGCTTTAGACTCTTGCTAAGTGGCCTGGCCGTTGCCTGAGAAACGGTGGTTGAAACTAGACATACGGATTTCTGTCTAAGTATGACAGATGAGGTAAGATAACAGTGGAAAAAGAGGGAAGCTCGAAGAAGACGAGGAAAGAGAACTGATTTTGGTTTCCTTCAAAGGGCTGGTGTCATTTTTCTTAGATTTGTCATCATCTCTTTTTTGATCACTTGAAACCTAGGTGTCAAATACCACTGTACGTTTCACAAAAGCAGCAGGTTTTAGAGGAATTGGAAAGGTCTGCAGATAAAGCGGAAAGGAAGTGATGGTAGTAGACTCTAGGTGCTATCCTGGAGAAGGACAGGTACCCCAGGACAGGGTGCATAGAAAGATCCCTGCACAGCAAGTCAAATTAGAGAAATAGGCTGATGTGAGTATTGAGGGGACGCACACCAAAGGCCCTCTAGGTTTTAAGTATTGGCCAGTCAGTTTTCTCTGAAACCTTCCAACTATAACCTTCGTCCAAACAGCTAGCTCGTGATGCCACTATTATACCCTATTTGACAGATGAGAAAACATATGCAAAGAGGTTAAGTAATTTGACCAAGATTGACTTCTTAGCAGAGTCAGGATTTATGAATCTTACTCCAAAGTACATCTGCCTTTTCTTAAAAACTCCATTATTCCATCTCTTCCCAGACATGAACTTATTTTTATGAAGTAAGTGCATGCAAGCCCTTTGTAAGGTATAAAATGTGACATAAGCTCAAGACATTTTAGGTATTATTTAATATTTGAAAGGCAAATGACCCCTGAAAATCTGAGGTGTGGTTGTGCTCGTGTAACACTCAATGTATGTAGTTTGCCTTCTGCTTGCGAAGCAGGTTGAAACAGAAGAAGGGAACATGAGGCTGAAATGGAGACGAAGTGGAGATAGAAATAAAAAATGATGGGTTTCAGTATTTCAAGAGAAAAAGAATAACAGAATTATTTTCATGGTAACAGAAATTGCTCAGCTTAAACATTTGTTTCTGTTGCACTACAAAATTATGTAAGTATAATGTGGATTTTCTTGGTATAAAATTAAAGAGGGATTATTTTGAGGCTGATCCACAAAAAATTTAGGTTCTTGCTACTGAAAGTGTGGCCTGGGACCAAGTTTTGGCTCCTCTTGGGAGCTTGCTGGAAATGCCGAATCTGGGCCCCACCTGAGTCTGACCTGCACAGATCCCCAGGTGACGTGTACACACATTGTGGTCCCGGAAGCACTGTTTTAGGCCAAAAGCTAAAGGCTATGGGTGAAGAGAAAAGGCCATGAAGTTGGGCAAGGGCTTTTCAGGGTTACATATTTTCAATGAGAATAAGGATTTTCAGGAAGTATCCTGAGTATTTTTTAAATGAATGAACAGACTAGGAACAAATCATTCCAATTGCCACGGAAGTGACTGGACTGTGGCCTGAGAGGGGGCTGTGGTGGGCATGTGTTACAAATGAAGCTCATTAAACAACAACAAAAGTTTAGGTATTAACAGAGATCAGGACATTCAGTGCAGCCTCCCATTTACCAGCGACATTTGATTACCCAAAGAAGGTCTGAGTGAAATCTTGAAATTTTAGCTTAAACATTTCCCTTTAATATGTTAAGTAAGTTATAGTAAAACAAATGTGGATTTCTCTCTTGTCAAAGCAATTTAGTATTTCATAATGCTAAGAGGAAAAGAGATATCCAATATCCAACACCTTGAAGAAACCAGCAGAGGGGAAGTCCATGGTGCCCTTAGGTGTCCTGAGTCCCTGCTGGGGGCCAGATCCCATTTCCTGGCAGTCCGTTCTCTCCATTTGTGACCTTGTCCTCTGCAGAGCATGATGCTGGGAGCCAGTGGTGGGGGATGGGAGGCAGAAAGACAAGGATTCAAGGCTTCCCAGTGAGAGCTACAGGTCTCTTACCTAAAGAAAATTACAATTCCTCAGGTCCTCAGGGAGTGAATTAAGAATTTACATTCTTTCAGTCAATGTATCAGCATATATTTAGTAAACATATACTTGAACAGCTCTGTGCAAGAATGCTTATACCAGAGCACAAGCCTTCCTTTCTTCCAGGAATTTTAAATCTCCGTGGCCAAAATGGCAGAGTGTTTTAGGAAGGGGTGGGTGACGTCTGCTGGGATAGGAGACAGCACTGTAATAATTCACTGCCTGTATTTAGGACTTGACAGTGGACAAAGCACAGTCAGAGTCAGAGGGAAGTAATCGGTTTTCCCATTGTAGAGACATGGAGCAGGTTGGGAGAGGTTTAATAACCCAAGGTCACTCCTTGCTATAAACTGACAGAGCTGGAAATAAAATCTAGGTCTTCCATCATTTAATTCCATGAGGAAAGAATAACCCAAATGATGATCATGATGATGGTAGTGGTGATGGTAGTGGTGACGATGGTGGTAGTGTTGATGGTGGTGATGGTAGTGTTGGTGGTGATGGTGGTGGTGATGGTAGTGTTGGTGGTGATAGTAGTGGTGATGGTGTGGTGGTGGTGGTAATGATGGTGGTGACGGCGGTGGTGATGGCAGTGGTGACGACGGTGGTGATGATAGCGGTGGTGGTAACGGTGGTGGTGGTGGTGACGGTGGTGGTGGTGATGGTGGTAACAGTGGTGGTGATGGTGGTAACTGGTGATGATGGTGGTGATAGTGATGATGGTGGTGGTGATGGCAGTCGTTGGTAGTGACGATGATAGTGGTGGTGATGGTGGTAAGGAAGGGTAAAAGACAGGAAAGGCAGTGCTAGGGACTCTCTTCCTGAGATAAAGAACAGTACTGCTAGGACTTCCACTAGTGTTTGTTCTGGCTGAAGGAGAAAAGTGGGTGGCTTCAACAGACTGAAACTAGGACAAACAGAGGGACTGGGGCATCCCAACATGATCTTAGCACATATGGGGATTCCCAGAGCTTCATGAAGTGGATGTAACTGAAGAATCCTCATTGTAACCCACACCTGAAGTTAAAAAAATCAGGAGCTTCACTAAATGTATCTGGCAAGCATTTCGTCTTCCCTTAAATAAAATAAATTTCCTTAATAAAGTCAGTGGAGGCAGGGTTGGTGGCAGGGGTGGGAGGTGGAGAGGGTATGTGTGATTTATTACAGGGCAAGAGGAGGGCCTTGATGGCTCTGAACTAACTACTTAGAATTGCCAGCTCGAAAACCAAGTTGTACACTGGTTTCTCTTTTTGTACCAATGTTACATTTTTCAAAAAATATAACTTTTATGAATATCATCATTAGTGCTATAAGCATAGAGAAGTGTAAGTTAATTCTACAGTAAAGTGATTATTAAATCCATTAGTCATACACAGGAAATCCAAAATTAACTTACTCTCCAGCATCAAGTAAATGATTCTACTGTGTGCTCTAAGAAAGCAATTGTTCATTAATATGCAAAATATAGCAGAACTATTAGATCATACAGCCATGCAATCTTATGATTAAATTATAAATTTTACATATTTTGATGATGTGCTTTACATACTTTGTTTTCTATGCAAGATTAAAAGGAGGTGCCATAGTTTTTCTCAGACATACTATATCTTGACCTGAACTGTACAATACTTAATAAGAATTGATGAGTATCTACCACGGATGACAGCAGTCTTTCAGCAGCATCAGGTATTTCTTTGAATTATTGCTGAGGACTAACATGAAGATATGCATTAGTCTTAAGTGGAGTCACAGCTATGCCCTTGGGCTTTCTTTGTTTCCCCCCCTTTCCTTTTGCTGTTATAACCACCATGGACATCCACGTTCTCTCTTCCCAGGCCACGAGAAAGGACTGGCCCCATTCACACTGCCTTGGTTGTATATGTGGGTAAAGGCAGCATGCACATTAAATTCTCTGGAGGGGACTTATGTGCCCACATGGACAATCTATTGTGGTTATTGTATTTTGGATTAAATAATGATGGCATTTTTTTTCCCTGTGCAGAATTAAATGTGTTTGAAAGACCTGGGAAATACTACAGATTGGGCTGCAGGGATTGCCTCTGTGACCTTCTGTTTCTCCATATCCTGATTACTGTAGAGCTGGTTTCCATTTCTCTCCCTCAGAGGGAGCTAACCTTTCTCTTTAATGGTTAACGCTATTTCAGTCTGCTTTCCAGTGGCCACCACACAGGGTGAGGATCTTCTCACAAAGTAGCAAAGATAGCGGCCACAACTCCTGGCTCTCATTCTCTTAAAGATGCCATAACTGGCTCTTATCTGATCAGCTTGGCCACATGCTTTTCTGTGAAGCAATCATGGTAGCCAATGGATGGAGCAAGCTGACAGTCCAGGCCTGGATCAGCTGCCCTCCTCTGGAGCCCAGCGGGAGCTCCAGGGGCAGGATCAGCCTCATCGAACCACACAGACAGAAAGGGAAGAGCGAAAATCCACCAAGCAAAAGTGGGGGAGTGTGATGGTTAATTTTGGGTGTCAATTTGCCTGTGCCACAGGATGCCCAGTTGGATTGCTAAACACTACTGCTGAGTGTGCCTGCAATGGTGTTTCTGGGAGGGGTTAGCATTTGAATTGGTGAATGGAGTAAAGCAGACGGCCCTCACCAATGTGGGTGGGCATCATCCATTCTGTTGAGGGCCTGAGTAGAAGAAGGTGAATTATCAATCTCTGCCGGATTGCCTGAGCTGGGACATCGATCTCCTACCCTCAGCACTCCTGGTTCTGAGACTTTCAGATTCAGATTGGAACCTGCACCATAGGCTTTCTGGCTATCAGGCCATTGAACTATACCACGAAGTTTTTCTAGGTCTCCGGCTTGCAAATGGCAGCTTGTGGGACTTCTCAGCCTCCATAATCATATGAGCCAATACCTTATCATACACCTCTTTCTAGAGACATTCAGACATCCTATTGGCCTGTTTCTCTAGATGACCCTAGTTCAGGTAGTACCTGCCCTAGGAGACAGAAGCCTGAGAGTTGTAGTAGGCAGCCTTTAAGGTGGCCTCCACTGACCCCTGCGCTTCCTGCTAGTCACACTACTGTGCATTCCCCTCCCACACTAAACCAGGGTTGATCTCTGTGACTACAGAATATAGCAGAAGTGATCATGTGTCACCTCCAAAATTAGATTATAAAAAAATATTGTGGCTCCCAGAAAGGGGGGGAAAAAAAGAGGTCGGGTACAGTGGCTCATGCCTGTAATCCCAGTACTTTGGGAGGCTGACGTGGGTGGATCACCTGAGGTCAGGAGTTCGAGACCAGCCTGGCCAATATGGTGAAACCCCCGTCTCTACTAAAAACGCAAAAATTAGCTGGGCGTGGTGGTGGGCACCTGTAATCCCAGCTACTCGGGAAGTTGAAACTGGAGAATCCCTTGAGCCTGGGAGGTAGAAGTTGCAGTGAGCCAAGATTGCACCATTGCACTCCACCTTGGGGGACAACAGCAAAACTCCATCTCAAAAAAGAAAAAACAGAAAAAGAAAAAAAAAACACCCTTACAATAGAGTTTGGTACATCATTAGAGTTATGGCAATCTCAACCAATTAGAAGTCCATTCCTAAACCTGGAATTATTATCCTGACGTGTTCTTCTGCTTTAATCAAAGGAGGCAAAATTGGTCCCCTTGACTCTGGTCTCTACTTTTTTTCTCCGTTTTCTAACTAAGGCTATAGAAAAACACAGCAAATTCACATTGTATTTTAATCTGTTTTAGGGAAATAATAAGTATTTTCTATTTTTATACATCCTGGCTAGCATGTGCTTTCTAAACCCAAAACAATCATGTTACTTCCATTACCAGAAAGGAGTCCTGACCCAGACCCCAAGAGAGGGTTCTTGGACCTTGTGCAAGAAATAATTTCGGGTGAGTCCATAAAGTAAAGTGAAAGCAAGTTTATTAAGAAAGTAATCGGCTGGGCGTGGTGGCTCACGTCCGTAATCCCAGCACCTTGGGAGGCCAAGGCAGGTGGATCACTTGAGGTCAGGGGTTTGCGACAAGCCTGGACAAGATGGTGAAATCCCATCTCTACTAAAGATTTAAAAATTGGCAGGGCGTGGCAGCACGTGCTTGTAATTCCAGGTACTCAGGAGGCTGAGGCATGTGAATTGCTTGACGTCCGGAGGCAGAGGTTGCAATGAGCCAAGATTGAGCCACTGAACTTCAGCTTGGGCGACAGAGCAAAACTCCATCTCAAAAAAAAAAAAAAAGGACAGTAAAGTCATAAAAGAATGGGTACTCCAGCTACTCCACAGGCAGGGCAGTGGCATCGGCTGCTCAACTGAATACACTCATAGTTACTTCTTGATTATATGCTAAACAAGGGGTGGATTATTCATGAGTTATCTGGGAAGCGGGTAGGCAGTGTCTGGAACTGAAATTTCCTCCCCTTTTTAGACTGTATAGGGTAATTCCTGAATGTTGCCATGGCATTTATCAATGATCGTGGTGCTGGTGGGAGTGTCTTTTAGCATGCTAATGTATTATAATTAGTACATAATGAGCAATGAGGACAGCCAGCGGTCACTGTCATTGCCATCCTGGTTTTGGTGGGTTTTGGCTGTTTTTTTGTTGTTGTTGTTTTTTCTTTCTTTCACTACATCCTGTTTTATCAGCAAGGTCTTTGTTCCTGTATCTTGTTCTGACCTCCTATCTCATCCTGTGACTAAAAATGCTGAACCTCCTGGGAATGAAGCCCAATAGGCCTCAGCCTTATTCTACCCAACCCCTATTCAAGATGGAGTCGCTCTGGTTTGAATGCCTCGGATACTTTTTTTTTTTTTTGGAGATGGAGTCTCACTCTGCCACCCGGGCTGGAGTGCAGTGGCGCAATCTCGGCTCACTCACCACAACCTCCGCCTCCCGGGTTCAAGGGATTCTCCTGCCTCAGCCTCCTGAGTAGCTGGGATTACAGGCGCCTGTCACCATGCCCGGCTAATTTTTGTAATTTTAGTAGAGATGAGATTTCACTATGTTGGCTAGGCTGGTCTCAAATGCCTGATCTCAAGCGATCCACCCGCCTCAGCCTCCCAAAGGGCTGGGATCACAGGCATGAGCCACTGGGCCTGACCACCTCTGACATTTCTCTACTTAAAAATCTTAAGCTTGGAAACAATAATCTTGGCTTGAGCTCAGATCATCACACGTGTATTAGGTGACTATCGTGTTCCAAGCTCTCAAATAGGATATATGAAAAGGTCAGTAAGAGGTAATCCTTGCCCTTAAAAGTAAATTGATGACTTCACACTGTTTGCAGCAGTTTCTCAAGGTGTGATCCACTGACATCCCATCCGCATTTCTGGTATGGACTAGACTTCAGTGGACAGGCTGGGCATGGTGACTCACACCTGTAATCCCAGAACTTTGGATTCTAAGGATTGACTCACTGAGGCGGGTGGGTCACTGGAGCTCAGGAGTTTGAGACCAGCCGGGACAACATGGCAAAACCTGTCTCTACTAAAAATACAAAAATTAGCCGGCTGTGGTGGTGTATGCCTATAATTCCAGTTACTTGGGAGGCTGAGGTGGGAGGATCACCTGAGCCCGGAGATCAAGGCTGTGAGTTGAGATTGCACCACTGCACTCCAGTCTGGGCAACAGAGTGAGACCCTATCTCAAAAACATCAACAATTGGGCTGGGCACAGTGGCTGTAATCCCAGCACTTTGGGAGGCTGAGGTGGGTGGAACACCTGAGGTGAGGAGTTTGAGACCAGCCTGGCCAACATGGTAAAACCCCATCTCTATTAAAAATACAAAAATTATCCAGGTGTGGTGAGGTGTGCTCATAATCCCACCTACTTGGGAGACTTAGGCAAAAGAATTGCTTGAACCTGGGAGGCAGAGGTTGTAGCGAGCCGAAATTGCACCACTGCTCTCCAGCCTGGGCAACAGAGCGAGACTCCATCTAAAAACAAAACAAAACAAAACAGAACTATGGTGAACCAGGTAGGTGTGAGATCACTTAGAGTAGAGTGAGAGCAACACAGGGAAGCTGCTCAGGAAAGACCAGGTTCCTGTTTGGTGCTGGAAATTGTCGACGAAAAGTCAAATTCTGTAAAATATTGGAGATTTGTCCTTAGCCAAATGTGAGGACCATGAACCGTGACACAGCCCGAGGAAGTCTTGAGAACCTGTGCCCAAGGTGTTCAGGCTACAGTTTGGTTTTACATGTTTTTTGTTTGTTTGTTTTTGTTTTTTTTTACCACTTGCCTCCCTCCCCACCCAGCTTTTTCTGTTTTACACGTTTTAGGGAGACATAAGACACCGATCGATATATGTAAAACGTACACTGATTGGTTCAGTCCAGAAAGGTGGGACATCTCAAAGCAGGTTGTTGAGGGGTTTCCAGGTCATAGATGAATTTGTATTTCCCAATTGGCAGTTGGTTGAAAGAGTTAAATCATTACCTAAAGACCTGAAATCAATAGAACAGAGGGTCTGGGTTCGGGGGTGTGGAGACGAGGGTTTTTATTATGCAGATGAAGCCTACAGGTAGCAGGCTTCGGAGAAACTAGATTATAAATGTTTCTTATCAGACTTAAAAAGAATCCAGACTCACTGGGTGCGGTGGCTCACGCCTGTAATCCCAGCACATTGGGAGGTTGAGCTGGGTGGATCACCTGAGGTCAGGAGTTCGAGACCAGCCTGGGCAACATGGTGAAACCCTGTCTCTATTAAAAATACAAAAATTAGCCAGGTATGGTGGCAGCCACCTGTAATCCCAGCTACTTGGGAAGCTGAGGCATGAGAATTGCTTGAACCTGGGAGGCAGAGGTTGCGGTGAGACGAGATTGCGCCACTGCACTCCAACCTGGGCGATAGAGCAAGGCTCTGTATCAACAAAACAAAACAAAACAAAAAAAAAGTTTGCTGAAGCTTAGAATGGGGACATCTGGTGGGACTCAGACGAAACTGGGAATCCTGAATCCACAAGTCACTCTGAGCCTCTTTTGCCAAAGGAAGGAGCTTGCTCTGTTGTGTCTAAGGAGACTAAGGAGATTAGCCGCCCTTTTCTTGAAAACTGTACGACAATCTCACATGAGGAGATGCCCATTCTCCTTCAGACCCGCCACAACTACTCCCTGTTGGCACCAGACTCATAACTAGGATCTTAGATTTTCAGTACCCACTATGGCCTAGAATGAGATAGCTTTTACACCAAGAGAACTCCAAGATTTTGCCAGTATATATTGGCAGAAACCTAAGGAGTGTGTGAGGGTGTCAGACTAAGACAGGCAGAAGAACATGACTCTGCAGTAGACTGACCTCACTGACCGAGGTACACTAAGATTTTGGATCTCATGTGTTAGTTTACTTAACTGGAGTGGCTCTCAAAGCTTATTTGGTTGGTGGCTGGAACTAGGACTCCATGGTGGTCTAAGCTGAGTGAGCAGAGATGCCAGAGCTGCCCTGGCATGATATGGAGGAAGGAATCTGAGGGCCTAGGGAGATGAAATGTTGAAAGGATTTTTATCATGGCAACCTGCACACCTACCCACCAACTACATTCCCCCAAGAGAACCCAGAAAATGCTTTATGTACTAGGGTGTTGAGAAACACATTCACGGGGGAACACCAGCATCCTTAGAAGGTCCATGGCTCTCTCCTTTGCAGGCCAGGTATGATGGGTCGGGGTGTGGCCACTGTTGATACAAGCTCCCAATAGCAGAAGCCAAGAGACAGCGTCCAACCTCCAGACGCAACGTGAGCATACTCGCCATAAAGGACCACAGGACATGCCTGTGGTCAGCAAGCCCTGGCCTCTAGGAGGTTTGGCAGAGACTAACTGTCCCGAGGTCCCTGTGACTGACACAGATGAGAAGCCCGCTAGAGTATTGGTTGGGAACTCATTTCACAACAAAGGGAGTGGAGCAATGGGTTCAGGCCCAGATAATTAACTTCAAGGAGAAGGAAAAAAAGCAGAGACACAGACGGCAGCAAAGGCAAGAAACCAGCAGCCCCAGAAAAAGCAGCAAGGCCAGCTTTGCGTTCCATTTGGCAACTTGTTAAAGTAACTGACAAAATATAACTCATGAACAATTATAATGAAGTTCATAATTAGGTCCTCAAAACACTTGATATAAAAAATATTTCAGATTCTTTTTTTAAAAAAACTGTACTCAAGTGAGGTAAGGTGAGGCCGACCCAGGAAGTAGAGAAAGCTGAGTGGTTCCTCTGGTTTGAAAGGAACAAAGCCCCCCAAATCATTATCCACTGGCCTCCCAGAGCTGATATGCTAATTTGAAGGAGATAGTGAATGTGAGTGGCTAACTCAAGGCTTGGCAGGTAGTAGATGAATAAGAAATACTTGTTCCTTCCCTCCTGTTGGGCAGGAAGTTCACTGAGGGTAGACAATGCCATCCATTACTGTCTATATTCTGTGGGGCCTGGTCTGGGAGCTGGATACACAGAGGTTCTTAGAAAATACAGGTTGGCCAGGCGCGGTGGCTCAGGCCTGTAATCCCAGCACTTTGGGAGGCCGAGACGGGCGGATCACGAGGTCAGGAGATCGAGACCATCCTGACTAACACGGTGAAACCCCGTCTCTACTAAAAAATACAAAAAACTAGCCGGGCGAGGTGGCAGCGCCTGTAGTCCCAGCTACTCGGGAGGCTGAGGCAGGAGAATGGCATAAACCTGGGAGGCGGAGCTTGCAGTGAGCTGAGATCTGGCCACTGCACTCCAGTCCGGGCGACAGAGCGAGACTCCGCCTAAAAAAAAAAAAAAAAAAGGTTTCCTGACACCGTTACAGGATCATTCAATTCCTGTACTTCAATCCCATCCATCATTCCAGGCCCAATGTCAGAACCTGTATCACTCAGGACCAGGGGACAGGGCAGCCCCCATGTCAAACATTACCAAAGGGAAAAGAGAGCTTTGGAGACTCTTACATCATCAATTAAGTGCTGTGACCTGAAAATGACACGTCCCTTCCACTCACAACTCATTGGCCTTCATAGAGCACATGGCCTAGCCTTGATTCCACAATTCTTATTCTTGAGGGGTTTTCATGCCTAACTTCTGCCCCTTTTCCTCAACTATCAATTCCTCATGGTAAGTTTTTAAAGTTTTTAAAGATACTGATGCCCAGACTTTTCTCCAAACTATTTAACTCATCACCTCAAGTCAGGAGCTCGAGACAAGCCTGGGCAACATGATGAAACTACATCTCTTCCAAATATACAAAAATGAGCCAGGCGTGGTGGTGCACACCTGTAATCCCAGCTACTCGGGAGGCTGAGGCACAAGAATTGAACCTGGGAGGCAGAGGTTGCAGTGAGCCGGTATCATGCCACTGCACTCCAACCTAAGTGACAGAGTGAGACTCTGTCTAAAAAAAAAAAAAAAAAAAAAAAAAAATCAGAATCCTTAGGAGTAAGGGCCTAGAAATCGGATTTTACAATTCAGATAAAACATACATTTAGAGTCCACAGCAAAAATCTTAACTGTACATCTCAAATATCTTTATTATGGTAAAACATATATAACATAAGACTTGCCACTTTACCTGTTTTTAAGTGTACAGTTCAGTGGCATTAAGTACATTCACAGTGTTATGCGAAAGTCACCACCATCCATTTCTAGAAACTTTTCGTCATCCCAAACTAAAACTACGTACCCATTAACTATTCACTCCCCATTTCTTCTCCCCCTCTTCCCTGAATAAGCTCTGGTCTACTTTCTGTCCCTATGAATTGGACTATTCTGGGTTATTTCAGATAAGCGGAATCATACATTGTTTGTCATTTTGTGACCGGTGTCTGTCATGATAATGTGTTCAAGGTTCATGCACACTGTAGTGTGTATCAGAACTTCATTCCTTTTCATGGCTGAATAATATTCTATTGTCGGGATGGAACAGATTTTGTTTATCCATATTCATCAGCGAATGCTTGTGTTGTTTCTACCTTTTGGTGACTGTGAATAACCCTGCTACAAACACTAGCATACAAGCATCTGTTTGTGTCCTTGCTTTCAGTTCTTTTGG
Source organism: Rhinopithecus roxellana (assembly GCF_007565055.1). Classification (NCBI taxonomy): domain Eukaryota; kingdom Metazoa; phylum Chordata; class Mammalia; order Primates; family Cercopithecidae; genus Rhinopithecus; species Rhinopithecus roxellana. Next base: position 165,184,842 of record NC_044551.1, read on the forward strand.
GTATATACCTAGGAGTGCAATTCCTGGCTCACAGGGTAATTACATGTTTAACTTTTTGAGGACCCACCAGTGTGTTTCCACAGCAGCCGCCCCAATTTACATTCCCACCAGCAAGGCACCAGGGTTCCAGTTTCTCCACATCCTCACCAAAGCCCAAGTTTTTGGTCCACACATATAAACTCAAGGAACCACAATGTGAATAAAGACATCTACCATTTTCTGCATCCCAGAAGGTACCCTCATGGAAACTGGTATCGTTGCAAGCTCCCCAGCAGCCAGGGTCAAGAACCACATCCTAAACTTTCAGTGGTTCTCTCTCTGTCAAGGCTGGCTAAGTCACAACCTAAATATAAACCTCAAGTCTGAAGATGGAACATTAAAAATGACATTGTCACCTGGACAGAGTGGCTAATAACGCCCCAGCAGGCCGGAGCCCATCAATCATGGGCCTCTGCCTTCTGTTTGGAGAGCTGAGGAAGACGCCAAGATGGGAAGGAGGGATGCAGCACAGGGTAAGCTGGGGTGGCTGCCTGACATAGAAACCCCAACCCATGCCTCCCGCAAACTGGGAACAATAAATCTAGCAGCCAGATAGAAGCACTGCCCTCCCTGAATTCTATTTGCAAGGTCAACCAGGCCTAACAGAACTGTCGCATCGGCGCTGCAATCATTTATGACCCACTCTTGCCGTGTCTGAACATGAAAGCAATTATCCGATACATACTTTGGCAAGAACCTGAAGTTCCCATCAAGGGGGAGAGAAACACTGTCAAATCAGGATATTTAAAGAATGAATGAATGAAAAGAAGGAAAGCCATAAAGACACACTCATAATGAAAATTTGAAACTTTCCACTTCCCTAGACATCACATAAGACTTAAGAGTCAGAATCCTTTTGAAAGCTCCATTGTCTAAAGAGTATAAATAGTATCTTTTCAGAAACCCACAATTTCAATCAAGCTGGAATAATGGGAAGTACCATTCACTGAATGTCATCTTTTAAAATTTCATGACACACGAAATGATTCTCACTCAAACTCGAATTAGAGGCTCAAGCATGTGAGAGCTTGTGACAACGTCAAAGTGACTTGCAAAATGTACACGTAATTGATCTTCTTCACTGCGGTATGATTTTTTTATCAATCTAGATATTCAGAAAGTACCCAATGAAAGGGCTGCAAAAATCAGTGTTATCAAAAGAGGAAGTCCCTCTATCCTTCTTGGGAGCTCTTTCCAAAAGGGCTGGCCCTAGCCCACGTGCCCTTGGGCAAGTTCCTTGAACTTGGGCCTTATTCCCCACCTTCAAAATAGGGATAATGATGACACCTACCTCCTAGAGTTATCGTCAGGCTCGTGGCCCTGGAACAGCGCCCAGCATATGGTATGTATATAACAATGTTAGCTATCATTGGCAGCAAGTGGCTAAGCCCCAATGGCTCAACAGAACCCAGCCCAAAGCCCACACAACTGTGACTCCAGCCCCTGAAGCCAGTGGTCTCAGGCCCTGTTGCAAAAGGAGAGCTCGGCAGACCACACAGTAGAAGCCATATCCTTTAGCCACCAGACAGCCCAGGCTGACAAAATCCTTAGCAACAGGCACAGAGGGGACCCGGTAGTCATTACCAAAACTGCAGCTCCCTCCACCCCAGCCTGGGTGAGGCATGAGCACCCACCACCTCCCTCTTCAAATGCCTTCTTTCAGGTGCCAGTTCCCACCAGCAGTCCTTAAGCACTGCTTGCCTGCAGGCCAGAGACTCCTGTGCCAGGCATTCAAGGTTTCCATCCTACCTGTGCCAGCCAGTCTGACTCAGAAGCCCTGCAGCTCAGGGATGTCCCAGTACAGATGCAGAGCCTCAGGGTTCGAGAAAGCACCTCGTTGCTCCACCGCTTTTCCAGCGATGATCTGTTTGACGGCAACTTCCACTTTCTTGCCATTGAGCGTATACTGCGAGGGGAGGGTAGAAAAAAACAAGAAACTGCATTTAAACCTGAAGGGGGGGGAAACGCACAGCCATGGGTATATCCAGGCCCCAAATGCCCAGCTTCCACCCGGAGAGCCAAGACTGAATGAGTCTCAGCTCCAAGACACCCCCTCTCCCTGCCAGGTGTGCAAACATGCTCCAAAGTATGCTGAACTGACAACTGCCCCCTATGTTTGGGAGACAGAACCTGTTCTTCTGAAAGGCAATTTCAAGACTTAGTGCTGAAACCCCACTGTAACACTCTCCAAAACCCTCTCACGCTGCCCCTGGCACAGCTACTGAGAAAGTGAGGCTATCTCAAAGATGCCCAGAGGTCACCGTGAGCACGTTCTCTTCTAACGCTGCACACTCCACCGGGCCCCACCGCACGTGTCACATCCAAGCTGACCTCAAGAGGGCCCCCGAGACACCCCACGGACCCCAGCAGTGCATATTCCAGACGGGAATATTAAAAAAAGAGTGTCTCTCAGGGTCCAGAATCTGCCTGACTGGGATAAAAATGCGGACCTAAGATCTGAGCAGGCACCCTGAGCAAGAAAGTTTTCAGGGAAGATTTGGCTTCTGCCACCACATCTGGGGGATGCTGGGTGAATACCTGAACCTGAGTTCCTTTCCTCAAATGAAAGTGGGGGTGCCAGCGCCTAGGCTGTAGGGCTGTCAGGGGGTGAATAGGTCAGTGCACACACAGCTTCAGAAGCGCCTGGCTACTATGTTTTATTATAATTTTACTTGTATTTATATTTTTAATTTTACTTTATATATTTTATCACGTTATTCCATGATAAAGACTAACTACTGCCATTACCCATCACTTCAGGAGTGGCCCAGCTTCCTAGGGCTGCAGGTGAGAGCGTCCCCAAGCTCCTATGAACTCCTCCTCGGAGCCAACCATCTGCAGCGGACGGGGCATTGCTGTTTCTCGTAGTTGCACCCTTTCCAAACATTCAGAGCTCCCTCTAAGATTTGTGGCACGTGTTTCACCTTGAATCCAAACGAGCCTTTGGTGGCGTGGGTGTGTTGTGGGCTTTAACCTCAAGAGCAACAGAGCCCAGTGAGGCTCCTCTGCCTGAGCTCTGGATCACTGGCGCTGTTTTTTCAAACCTGAGATGTAAATGAAACTCACTCCCTTGAAACATTCAGTCGACGTGTGATCTAATTAGGGATCTAAGCACCAGCTTCCGAGGGCCTGCCTGTCACTTCAAGTGGTGTCGCCGGCCCTCCCGCTGTGAGATGCAAACGTCTTGCCTGCTCCGTGCCCCACTATGCTTCATGCAGGGGTCCACGTGCAGCTCATGGGCGCTAATAACGCCACCTTCCACCCACCAGCAAAATACAGTGGCATCCCCTTGAAAGAAATCCTGCTACCATTTCTTCTGGGGAGAGAGGAAAGGGAGAGGAAAGGGAAAGAGAAAGGCAGAAGCCGCCGCCCCCGTGCCCCTGCATGGGGCCTCCCCAGATAGACAAGAGCCCAGCAGCCTCCTGGCAGGAAGGGCCGGACATTCCAGCCATGACCTGAGCAAAGGCCCACTGGACTTGGACAGCCATGGCTGCACTGGGGGCTGCAAGCAGGAAGCCCTCAAATGTCAGGAGTCCACTTCCACTTGGCCATGACCCTCCTGGGGTCCCCAGGTCTTTATTCCTGGAGAGCAGAAGGCAGGGCTGACTATGAACACCATGTCCTTGGGCAGGACCCCTCGTCTCTCTGGGTTTCCTCATCTGTGAGATGGGCTTGAGGAACACAAGTTTGTCCCACCTCACAAGGGTCAGAGGACCAGCTCCCGACCCACCACTCACTCACCAGACCCCCAAAGCACCTGCTGTTGGCCAAGCAGCTGAGCTCTGAGAGGAGATGAACCCACAAGGTTCCTGTCCTCAAGAAGCCTTCACTCCAGATAAGAAGATGTGGACACACACAAGAACTCACTCTCAGTCCATGGCAAACACTGTCAAAGCTAAAGATGCAGGTCAGGACACGGTTCAAACAGGAAATGCAAGGACAGCCTCTCTGATATTTGAGCAGAGAGCAGCTGAGATCAGGTGTGCGGAAGGGCTTTGCGCGGTGCGCAGACCTACTCTGATGGTGAGCGGAGACAGCACAGAAACAGGCACGACGGCTGCATTCAGGCACCCTGTGGCCCGCGGCACCACCAGGCAGGCTCTGTTGTCAACCCATCTGAGAGATGAGGAAACTGAGGCTTTAATGCTAAGTGAGTTGCCCAAAGTCTTGCCTCAGGGGCAGAGGGGGAGCCAGGGCTAAATGACAGAGCCCCTGTGCATGAAGACCCTCAGAGGCGCCGCTGTGAAGGCCGGCGGCAAGGACCACGCCAGCAAGAGCCTCCCTAGTTCCCACCGCATCATCACCCTGAGCTGTGGCAGGCGGGTGAGGGGCTCCTCTCCTCGTGTCATAGGCCACAGATGGATGAGTCTTACTCAAAACGAGGAGTGGGGCTGGCTCTGGGCCCAAATCTCTCCTGAAAACCTGCCAAGCCCCCCACCCCCACCGCAAATGCTGAAAACGGTGCTGGCTTCCCAGGGAACAGAAGCGGCAGTGTCTCTCCACGCAGAGACAGAGACACGCTGCCTCTCATTCCCACCCCTTGGACAGCCCTGGGCTCAGGCTATTCTTGGGGTGGTGCGGGGAGGGTAGCCTACTCTCCACAAGCACCGTGTGAAGGGTCAGACCTGCAAAAGGCTCTCCTGCCTCAGCAAGGCCCCAGGACTTTGCAGATGGGACCTCAATTGTCCTCTTCTGACCCTGAAGTGGGTCCAGTTCCTGAATGCGCAGGCTGGGGCCACGCTGTGTCACCTCCCTGTGGAGGCTGGGCCCATCCCTAGCTCAGCAACAAAAGAGGCAAATTCTCTCCTAAGCCTGCCCGAGGGTCCAAAAATTCAAGGGCATTCAAAACCTGGAGGAACCCTCCCAATGGCTTCCCGAATTGACCCAGGAGAAGATCCTACCTGGGGAGAAAAAGAGCCCAGAGCCCAGCTGGGTGCCCTGGCTACAAGCCCACGAAAGCCAGGATAACCATGGAAAGAAGCGTGACTAGTTTCTCCCTTCCTAATGAACTGCTCTCCACTACTCTTGTGATCAGATACGGTTTGGTAAGAACCATTTTAGAAGCAAAAGACCCAAGTTCTTTTTCAATAAAATAAAGCCAAGGGGACAAATTCAAATTCCAGTCCCCTAAAATATTTCGGATGAGACAGCACTTACTCACCCAAGAAAAACCTTAGACCCTCATCAGGAAAAGACAAAAAGCATCACTGATTAAAGAAGTACTTTCTTGGAGAGCACCAATGTCCCCACAGAGAGCTGCCAAGAGTCACTAAGCAAAAAAAAAAAGAGAGAGATGGATGGAAAGCTCCCAAGCTGCAGGGCTCTTCCCACGCAGAACCAGAATGCAAAGGAAATGTGTGGACACCATAGAAAAGGAATCAAAATGGCAGATGTGGGCAGGGGCGGGAAGAGGAGGAAAAGGGGTCCCCAGTGGGAATCGCTCCTCCAGGGATGCACGCAGTGGCCGTGCTGTGAGCACTCTCCTCTGGCCCCGCCACTGGACAGATTGTTTTCAAGATGTTGAAAGAACTTTTCTTTTTTTTTTTTTTTTTTTTTTTTTTGAGACGGAGTCTCGCTCTGTCGCCCGGGCTGGAGTGCAGTGGCCGGATCTCAGCTCACTGCAAGCTCCGCCTCCCGGGTTTACGCCATTCTCCTGCCTCAGCCTCCCGAGTAGCTGGGACTACAGGCGCCCGCCACCTCACCCGGCTAGTTTTTTGTATTTTTTAGTAGAGACGGGGTTTCACCATGTTAGCCAGGATGGTCTCGATCTTCTGACCTCGTGATCCGCCCGTCTCGGCCTCCCAAAGCGCTGGGATTACAGGCTTGAGCCACCGCGCCCGGCCAAAAGAACTTTTCTTAAAGAGAATGATCTACAGGTTTCAAAGTCAATGGTATCACATATTTCAACATTCTCCAGAAAACAGCCTCTCCTGGTAAATCCTGTCTCTGGTTATACCTCACAGACTCAGTCGGCCCCCAGGCAATGTCAAAGTCAGCTTCCCCTGGGAACTCAGTGAGTGTCTGCTCCCATCTTCTCCTTAACGGATAGCCAGTCTGTAGGCTTTAAATACAGCCCGCCACTGTCTGTTTAAATTGTTGCGTGTATACATTCCCACCCACACACACACACAAAACAGCTTCTGTCAGCTTGTGGGGACATCCATTTTGTAAGCAATGCAAATTAAAGCTGTGACCCAATCTGGGTGAACCTCCTCCTCCCCGACATAGAATCGAAGCAAAGTGTACTGGGGCTGGGAGCTGGGGGTTAGGGGCAACAACACAGCCTTCTGAAGACCTGCCTCTAAAGAGTCAAGTCTTGTCTGTATCGGTAGAACTTAAAATTAAAAGGCAAGAGCCACAGCTCCCAGCAGCTCTTTAAAAAGTTAAAATTGGCTGGGTGCGGTGGCTCACGCCTGTCATCCAGCACTTTGGGAGGCCAAGGTGGACAGATCACGAGGTCAGGAGTTCGAGACCAGTCTGGCCAAGATGGTGAAACTGTCTCTACTAGAAATACAAAAATTAGCTGGGCACAGTGGCAGGTACCTGTAATCCCAGCTACTCAGGAGGCTGAGGCAGGAGAATTGCTTGAATCTGGGGAAGTTGCAGTGAGCCAAGATCACACCACTGCACTCCAGCCTGAACGACAGAGCAAGACTCCATCTCAAAAAAAAAAAAAAAAATTGGCTGGGTGCTGTGGCTCAACCTGTAATCCCAGCACTTTGGGAGGCCGAGGTGGGTGGATCTCTTGAGGTCAGGAGTTCGAAATCAACCTGGCCAACATGGCAAAACCCTGTCTCCACTAAGAATACAAAAATTAGCTGAGTATGGTGGCATACATCTGTGGTCCCAGCTACTCAGGAGGCTGAGTCAGGAGAATTGCTGGAACCTGGGAGGCGGAGGTTGCAGTGAGCCGAGATTGAGCCATCACACTCCAGCCTGGGTGACAGAGCAAGACTCAGTCTCAAAAAAATAAATAAAAATTTTTAAAAAGTTAAAATTAATGTTCTCATTAAAAATTTTGAGAACACACTAAAACCAGGGGTTAGCAGGGGGAAGCCAGTTGGGCCTGCAGGGCTGGGCCTGCTAACCCTCCAAACATGGGTATTTAGCAGAAGCTGCTTTAAATGCAGTCTCAGGAAGGACAGGAAAAAAGATGGCAGGGAAAGGATGGCATTGCGAGGCAATGTGGACAAATGATATATAAAGCACCAGCAAGCTGCTCAGATGTGAGCGCCCCTTGTGGGCTCATGGGATGATGGCAGCAGTCTCCCCGCTGGCAGAAGATGGTCATACCGGGATGCCCTTGGTTTCCAGAATAAGGCTGGGCACATGGCGCACAGATAAGCCCATGTGGATGGTGTCATGAATCCTCTTCACCAAGTCAGGCTGGAAGGCGTGCCCGGAGGCCATCTTCAGGAAGAGGATCACCCTCTCCTCCCCGTACTTGTTATACTGGGGGACACACAGGCTGTCCTCCACCTCCTTGAAGGAGTCCACGGTGGAGACAGGAGAGGGCACACATTCACACAGGGGGCCCCTCAGTGTGGGGTCGGGCCTCACAGCAACCTGGCAGGGCAGGAGGGGCAGGCTGCGTCCCCCAGGCCTACCAGGGGTGCCTGTGTTCTCCCAGCCCACCAAGGAGGAGAGCCTTGGAGGGACATTTGCTGAGGGAGCTGTTTCACAAGTGGAAGAAAGCCCATCACTGGGGAGGCAGAGAGAGTTTCAGCTTTGGCAGGACAGGCAATGTTTTACCAGGGGGCCAGGTGTGGGCCTTACTCACTTAATAAGAGATTAATTCAAGATAAAAAAAGAGGGCCAGGTATGGTGGCTCATGCCTGTAATCCTAGCACTCTAGGAGGCTGAGGTGGGAGGATCATTTAAGTCCAGGAGATTGAGACCAGCCTGAACAACATAGGAAGACTTTGTCTCTACAAAAAAGTAATAACTAAGCCAGGCATGGTAGCACATGCCTGTAGACACAGCTACTCAGGAAGCTGAGGCACGAGGATTGCTTGAGCCTAGGAGGTCGAGGCTGCAGTGAGCTGATTCTGCCACTGCTCCCCAGCCTGGGCAACAGAGTGAGACCCTGTCTTAAAAAAAAAGGAAGCAGGTGGCTGGATACAGTGGCTCACACCTATAATCCCAGCACTTTGAGAGGCCAAAGTGGGTTGATTACTTGAGCTCAGGAGTTCGAGACAAGCCTGGCCAACATGTCAAAACCTCATCTCTAAAAAAACCACAAAAATTAGCTGGGCATAGCGGTGCACACCTGTAGACCCAGCTACTCGGGAGTCTGAAGTGAGAGGATCGCTTGAGACAAGGAGGCGGAGGTTGCAGTGAGTCGAGATCGCACCACTGCACTCCAGCCTGGGTGAGAGAATAAGACCCTGTCTCAAAAACCAAAAGTAAAAATTAAAAAAAAAAAAAAAAAAAAGGCAGGAGCCTGTGGTGGGTACTCCCCTGGAGGGAGGAACAAAGGCTGGAATCAGACCATCAGGGTTTCTCCACCCTGGCTACACAAATGACCTTGACACAAGTTTAGAACTCTGACCTAAGCAACAGCGTGTGAGGCCATCTGACCGACTCTGCAGCCCGGCTGGGTCCCTGGGCCGGGCAGTTTGAAGGCCCACAGAGGACTCCACCATGCAGTTGTGAGACTCACAGGCCTACACTGTCTGTGCTTGGTGTCCTGCATGGTGTCGTGTGGCCTTCAGCAATCCTGCACCCACTCTGTGCTTCTGGTTTCTTAACCCATAAAGAGCAGACGCAAGTTGGCCGGGCACAGTGGCTCATGCCTGTAATCCCAGCACTTTGGGAGGCCAAGGCGGGCGGATCACTTGCGGTCAGGAGTTTGAGACCAGCCTGGTCAACATGGCGAAACCCCATCTCTACTAAAAATACAAAAATTAGTTGGGCATGGTGGTGCATGTCTGTAATTCAAGCTACTGAGGAGGCTGAGGCATGAGAATTGCTTCAACCTGGGAGGCAGAGGTTGCAGTGAGCCAAGATCATGCCACTGCAGACCAGCCTGGGTGACAAAGGGAGACTGTCTCAAAAAAACAAAACGAAAAAAGAGTAAAAGCAAGTAACTAGCCCAACAGAGCTCACCAGGAGGATGATGTACAATGGGGAAGGGGATGGGCCAAGGGACCTTAAAGACCCCATTCGAGGTTTTATGAGGACGGCAGTGTGTGCAAGGTATGATCTGAAAAGGAGGTCAGGCTCTCAAATGTCCACTGTCACACCAGAGACCAAGGGGCCAGAGTCATGCCAAAGGTAGGGCCTTTGGAAATGGCCCCTGGGGCTCACACCAGGACCCTCCTCCTTCCTGGATGCTCAAGAACCCTCAGGGAGAAGAAGAGTATACCAACGTTGTAGATTTCCAGGCTGCCGAACCACACCCTGTTGGGGTTAAGCGTGCCGTCATTGGAAGGAGAGAAGAGGTCAGGGCTACACCGCAGCTCTGAAGTGAGGAAACTCCCAGGGGTTGCAGAGGAGGGTGGTCACCCCCCTTCCACATGGCATCCCCCAGGACCAGTCATGGATGCTCCCCTCCCCAGCTCCTTGCCCCTCTACCCGGCTCTTTCTCCCTCTGGTCAAAGCTCGACATCGACGGAGGCCCCTCCGTGCAAGAACAGCTGTCACCTCACTCCCTTCCCACCTGCACACGCGTCCCGTGCCGGGTGTGGACACTGCTGTGCCTTTGCTGTGGGAACCCCCACCCTGACACCCCTACCTGAGAACCCCATCACAGGGCAGGGAAACTCGGATCACGCCCAGACCCAGCCCTTGCGAAGGAAGCTGGCACAGGGATGCCCCACCCCAGGAATGACACAGGAAGGGTCCAAGATGGGGGACAGTTGGCCACGTCACAGACTGAGCAGACAATGCTTCCTCGGAGGGGATCTTCAGGCTCAGGGGCAGCATGTGCACGGGCACGGGGGCGTCAAGGGCGGCATGTGCACGGGCACGGGGGCGTCAGGGGCGGCATGTGCACGGGCACGGGGGCGTCAGGGGTGGCATGTGCACGGGGGCGTCAGGGGTGGCATGTGCACGGGCACGGGGGCGTCAGGGGCGTCATGTGCACAGGCACAGGGGCGGGGACACATGGCGCACCAGCCGGTGGGGGATGGGGGGTCCCAGACATCAGTAGAGGTGTGGGTGGTATGGACACCCTGGTGCTGGATTAGAGTGGGGTGCCCAGGAAGGGGGTCACTGACTCTCATAGAAAATGTCTCCTCCCGGACCCCCATGCCTCCAGAAGGTGAGGCTCCAAGGCAGAGAAGCTGACTCCACAGCCCTTACCTCCAGCCAAGCATGATGATGCCGCCGGTCTTGGGGTTGATTCTGCAGTCACCATGAGCCCAGATACCTGCAAGGATGGCAGAGGCGCCTGGTCACCCCAAGGAGAAGGGGCCATGACGGGCTGCCTGGACAGACGCTGGGTGCAGGTCCACAGACATATGGGGCCCAGAGGCAGGTTTGGCATTGGGCTAGAGGCAGAAGGGAGCCAGACTATTCCAGACTGCCCCAAGGAAAAATCCTCTAGTGGGGGCTGCTTCCCGGGCAGCTCTGACACAGCCGGTGAGGAGAAACGCAGCTCCTGGGGCACCAGCAAGGACCCGGGAATTCAGGAGCATCTGGAGACAACTCGAGTGGAGCACAGGAAAGAATGAGCCACGTCTTGGGAAGCAAGAGTGGTCAGGGGCAGCGGAGGGCACAAAGTGTGCAGAGGTTGGGGCCAGATCTTAGAATGTAATACAACAGCTCATGGCCAGGAAGGAGGCTACTGCACCAGTCCCAGTCATGCAGGCTTGAACCAAAGCCTTAACCACACGGACAGAGAACTGATTAGCAGGTCAAACCCAGGGGATGAGGAGGGTGGAGGAAGAGGAAAGAGCCAGGAGTGACGGCAACACGGTATCAGCAGGCTAATGAGTGACCACGTGTGCAGCTGTTCAGAGAAGGCCTGCGTGCTGGGATGGTTGCCGTGAAGCTGATCGACGAGGGGGATCAAATCCTAGGTTTGGACGCAGCATCTAAGGAGCGAGGTTCCTTTGCCACATCCTCCACCCAGGTGCCAAACAGTGAAGAGAAGCCATGCATCTGAGAGTCACCAAAGGAGCAGTTAACTCACCCTCAGCCCTTGGTCAGCCACACTGGGGAACTGGCTGGCCATCATCAAAAGCGCATCTCTGCCGCTTTGCAACATAGGAAGTCATTGGCCTCAGCATCAGGCTGTCCTCCTGAAATAAGCCCCAAAGATTTCCTGTGATCCAGGAAGGGAAAACAGTAAAGAAGCCAGCTTCCATGTCTTCACTGACAGGTGGTAGCCTCAGAAAACATCCCTTTTCTCCCAAATTTTGAGACACTTCTCCAGTACTTCTCCACTCCAAGGCAAGCGCTAACCCAAACAGTTCACGACTCAACAGCTACGTAGTCTATCCACGCCTTCATGTGACATGGTGAAAGAGACACTGCCACAAGCCACAGCCAAGCCTTCTATAGGGATGAAGGCCAAGGGGACTGTGTGCAGTGAGTGCATGGTCCCTGGGTGGCAGCTGAAGAGAATGAAATGAGCCCTAAGCTACTTAATCTGATGCAAAAAAGAGAATTGCAGGCCTTCAGGTCTTCCTCCCACCTCCCCAGGCTGGAGAATGAAACCAATTCTTTCTCATTGGACTTTTTTTTTTTTTAGATGGAGTTTCACTCTGGAGTACAGTGGCACGATCTTGGCTCACTGAAACCTCCACCTCCTGGGTTCGAGCAATTCGCCTGCCTCAGCCTCCGAAGTAGCTGGGATTACAGGTGCCTGCCACCACACCCAGCTAATTTTTGTATTTTTAGTAGAGACTGGGTTTCACCATGTTGGTCAGGCTGGTCTCAAAACTCCTGACCTCAGGTGATCCTCCTGCCTTGGCCTCCCAAAGTGCTGGAATTACAGGTGTGAGCGACCGTACCTGGCCTCTCATTGGACTTTTAAAAGATTCACATACACAAATCAGGAAAAAAAAAATCCACTCTTAGGCTTGCAATTGATGTGCCCGGTTTCTGCAGGAGGACATCTGTACGGCTACTCAGCAAACTGAGTTTAGAAAGGCAGCCCCAGGAGATGAGAGCTGCAAGTCTGTGCCGCTCACCTGGGAATCCTGCCTTATTCTGGAACTTTGCTGCCAGCAGCAACAGAGTCTTGTTTGCCTGGAGTCAGATCTCCCTTGAATTAGATGGGAAATTTCTGGGTTTTCTGGGCCATTTGAAATACTGTGCCCTAATTACTGAGACCCTGGAAACGAAGAGAAAAAGGAAGATGTAAATCCACTCTGAAGAAATTTTCTTTTGTGGAAACTTCCCCCTGACATACTTTGATCCCTTGCAAAGCCGAGCTGAGAGGAGGAATCCACAAGTAGTGGCTGGCTCCAGGGCACCACAAAGGAAGCTGCTTGATGGCAAAACAAAGCCGCAGAAGCAATGTCTTCCTTTCTACAGCAGACTGAACAGATTTAGACCATTCTCATTCTTCAAGGCACTGACTTCAGCCCTGAGCCTCCTGAGAGCTGAGGCAAAAGTGGAACCACAGTGGAAACAGGTGACTGCCAATAACAGACCAGGCCTGTCTGGAATGTGTCATCTGCAATGACTTAAATCTTAAGCTTGCTTTTACTTTCTTTTAAAATATTAGGTTTTTAAAAATAATAAAAAGCAGCCAGGTGCGAGGGCTCACACCTGTTTCCCCAGCACTTTGGGAGGCCAAGGTGGGCGGATCATGAGGTCAGGAGTTCGAGACCAGCCTGGCTAATATAGTGACACCTGGTCTCTACTAAAAATACAAAAATTAGACTGGTGTGGTGATGCGTGCCTGTAATCCCAGCTACTCATGAGGCTGAGGCAGGAGAAGCCGAGATGGTGCCACTGCACCCTAGCCTGGGCAACAGAGCGAGACTCCATCTCAAAAAATAAAAATAAAAAGCCATAAAGAAAACCAAAATGGGCTCATAATCTCACCACTCAGGTAAGCCCTTATTCACACTCGTTATTCATTTATTCACACAATCACACATATGTACTTTCTTTTTAAAATTTACAGAAGGCCCAGTGCGGTGGTTCGCACTAGTAATCCCAGCACTTGAGGAGGCTGAGGCGGGAGGATTGCTTGAGCTCAAGAGTTTAAGATCAGCCTGGGCAACAGAGAGAGACCTCATCTCTACAAAAAATATGAAAATTAACCAGACATGGTAGCACACACCTGTAGTCCAGCTACTTAGGAGGCGGGAGGATCCTCTGAGCCCTGGACATCAAGGCTGCAGTGAGCTGAGATCACATCACTGCACTCCAGCCTGGGGGACAGATGGAGACCCTGTATCTAAGAAAATAAATAAATAAATAAAATATACAGTTTACACAAAAGGGATGCTATGTCTTCTGTTCTTGAACTCTCATTTTCACTTACTATCTTCCTGAATCTTTCCATACCAGCATGATGGGATTCGATCAGGCTGATGGGGAAAATATTAGTTATGATACCCACAAAACCCTTCCGGAAGGCCTGAGGGTTTTCACATGACTTCAGTAATAGACGGGGCTAAAGGCGGCCTGGTCCCATTACCTTTAGTTAAATAGATTAGAATAGTAAACAGTGGGATGTGGGGAAGTTAACTTGTTTACTCCTGTGGTCTTAAGACTGACCTTCAGACATTCGAGGGCAGGATGGCTCTCTTGGGAGGTCAACTAGGGCTATTTCCCACTAATGATGTGTGCTTTTGGAACCTCACTTTTAATCATTATCTACAAGTGTGTTGACTCAGAGCTTCTGTTGTTAATTATGTACTAAATAAATGCCTGGAGTGCAAGCTGCTGAGGGCTGTGGCTGCCATTCTTTACAGGACTCTCCTTGGAGTCTGTGAGTGGCCTCAGACCCTCAGCTGGACTGGAAAAGCAGAGTATCTGTGCCATCAGTGTACGTTTATTCATCCATTGTTTGGGCCAGGGTCTGTGGGCAGACCCCCGCAGCTAATGCCCTCTTGTGAGGAGCAATGCCTCATCAGCACACGGCCTGTTTCCGTTTTCACCTAGCATCATCTTTTAAGGTAACGATGTTCGTAAACCCACTCCCAGCTGTGGAAAGGAAGACTTGCTCTTGTTGCTTGGTTTTGCCACCACGCCATTTCCTATACAGCCCAAGAATCTCTCAGCGCTGGTGCCTGAGGAATGGTCTAAGTGCAGCCTATGTTCACCCTGTCCAGGAAAACAGCTTCAGGTCTCATGATCTGATCTGCCTTTGTCTTTCCACATTTATTCATGTCTCTCATCTACACCCAGGAAGTATCAGAGGAAGCTACCTATAAAACTGACTTCATGATAGGATTACTCAAAGAGAAGCAAAACCCTACCCTAAAGGTAAGAGGACTACAAAAACAAAGTGATGATTTCAGCTCTGAGTTTCCTAGCAGCCAAGGCAAAAATGGAAATATAACACATCACAAAGTATATGTTTTCTTCAAGAAGGAGTATCAGTTTCAAAAAGAGGTCATTCTGAAATTAATCCTGAGAGACATCACATGAGCCCTTGCACATGTGACAAAAAAAGTGACAGAAAAGCGAGTTTTCAAAGAACAATGTTACAGAAGATGAAGGGCTGTCATTTCTTGGATGGATCCTCAAGCTGAGATTCTAATCCTTTTGGCCTCTCCTCCCAAGGCAGGAGCCCCTGCCCTCTTCTTCAGGGTCATCTGAAGAGTTTCTCTACATCCACTCTTGCTTTTCTGCATTCGTACATCTGCACAGCTGCTCACAGCTCCGGGCATAGGTGCAGCAGGTATGCAGTGGAGGCTGAGCCACCCCTGGGGGGATGCCCCACACAGCGGCAGGAAGGCGCTATTCCAGGCACAATGGCTTTACAGTGGCACACAAATACGCAGGGCAGGAAAGATTCCTGGCAAATCCTAGCACTTGCTGCTTTCTGATTCTCCATACGTCTATGCTAAACCACATTACCTTTTGAGAGACTGCAGCGAGCAAGTACTGAGTATAAATAACTCAGAAACACAAGGCTAAACGATGAATTATATGGCAGCAATAACTCCAGACTGCTTATGAAATAAAAATAGAGACAGGAATCAGAGCTTTAAAAAAGACTTCCCTGTGTTGTAACCAAGCGAGTTACAGAGAAACGCCACACTTTGAGATGAACTCAGGAGTCCTTTATTAGCCGGCAACCCAGAGACAGCTGGTGCTCAAAATTTTCTTGACCCCAAAGGGGCTAGATTTTCTTTTATACTTTGGTTTAGAGAGTGGAGGGGGAGCCTAGCTGTAGCAATCTTACATAAGTAAAACAGGCAAAAAAAAAAAAAGTTAAAAAGACAAACGGTTACAGGAAAACAAACAGTTCCAGGTGCAGGGGCTTTAAATTCATCACAAGGTGACAGGTGTGGGGGCTCTGGGTGTTTTCTGCTGGACACAAACATCGTGGGGGGCTTTAGGGTACTATCACCTGGGCGAATTCCTGGGAACTGCAGACATAGCTTGCCTCAGCACCTTATCAGTTAATTGCACTCTTTGATATTCTGAGAGTCAGCTGGCACGAGTTAAGTCCTTGAGGAAAGGGGGTGGGTGAGGAACCCTTGATGTCTTGTAAATGAAGGAGCCAAATGGAGTCCATCTGGCTTTTTCAATTAAGGGAGAGTCTATCAATATTAAAACAAGGTACAGTATCACACCTGCTTTGGGGCAAGGCAGCGCTCAAAACAGGACACTCAGGGGTGTCAGTCTATGTGAGAGTGACATGTCCGGTTGTAAATCCTTCCACAGCAAAAGTGCTCTTCCTCTAGCATCTCCATGAGGACTGAATGATGGTGAGACACACAAAGGAAGAGACCTCAGCCAGACACCACTTCCACATGCCACTCCTCTTGAACAGGCAGGCATTTCCCTGTTTCAGCGAGTGGGCCCTGCACCCTCCACCCTGCCACATGCAAACCAGAGGCTCATGCCAGCTACCAACAACAGGGGCCCTGGCCAAGAGGCTCTGGGCAAAGATGGCTGAGATTCAGCTACACCCAGATTACAGTTACACATGATAGCTTCAAGCTGAAGACAACAAGATATCCATCAAAAATTCATTATTGTCCCACTGGCAGAATGAGCTACATGCAGCTTCTCCAAGCCCTGGTGGGGGAAGGAAGAGGGGAGGGGCAAGATGGGAAGGGAAGGATGAGGATACACAATGAGACACAGAAGGCCCAGCCAAGGCAGAGGCTGGGCAGCTCTGTCTGCATGTCTCCAACCAACCTGGGAATGTGGAGAAATACTCCTTCCTGTACTTGTTGCCGTTCTCATTGTTCCAGAAGTGTGTGAGCTAGCAAGGGATCGGCTTAGTACATAGCAGCTCGCTGCTGTCTCCCCAAACCGCCTTTTCTAATATGGGAGAATTAAAAATAAGCCCAACACACACCACAGCCACACACCCTGGCTATCTCTCTTAAGCTATTACTTATTATGCAATATTCCAGACATATACAAAGGTACAGAGATGGTCCATGCCAACACACTTGTCATGGCAGCCTAATAATGTGTTTCTCCCGGATGAAGTTGCCTCCCTATATGTGCTCCCCAAAATCGCTGTCTTGAACATGGCAATTGGTTATTTCTCTGTGTGTTAACATTTTTGCTCCATCCACATGCGTCCCTGAATAGCATGTATCGTCACTCTGCATGCGTCTGAACACACACACGCTGCCCTTCTACGTGTCCCGCATCTTCCTGAGCTCACTCAGCATGACGTCTGGATGGCTCGTTTGGGCTACTACACGTCGCTCTGGTTCATTCCTGTTTACTGCTTCGTCATTCGTCACGTGTGATCACAGAACTTCTGCACAAAGATGGACATTTCTATTGTTCCCAATTTTGTTTTCCATTATAAACCATGGGGTTACAAACATTCTTGCATGGATCACAAGTCAGTCTTCTGGGAGTGGAATTCCTAGATCACAGGGCACGTATGCATCTTCAGCGTCACTGACTACTCCCGCATTGCTCTGCAGAGCAGCTACACTGAGCCCTGCTCACCCCTCCTAGCACAGCTGGATTTCCAGCTGCCAGGCCCAGCACAGCGGGAGACTATCCCTTTCACGACCAGGATCTCAGATGCTCAGAGCTGGCCACTGCCTGTGAATCCAGCACCAGGGTTCAGATTCAGGGCAACAACCACCCTTGCCCGCCATTCCTGAGCACACAGCTCTCCGTCTGTTCTCCAGCTCGACCCTGACCTCTCAGGGGCTGGGGACTAGGAGCCCGGTGGGTGTTAAACCAAGCTGTGGGGAAAGGACATCATGCTACAAGTGACAGGGGCCTCCCCTCCGAGGGCTGTTTTGGAGAACCATCACCAAGCAAAGTTACACATCCGAGCGCTCCCAAGCTCCCAACTCACGCCTAATCACAGAAAGAAACAGTTGGCGGAGCCATCACCTTCCTCGTTCCACGCTTCCATGGCCATGCCCAGGTTCTGGGCCTGAATCTGACTGTGGCACTATTCACAATAGCAAAGATGAGAAATCAACCTACCTATCCATCTAACGATGATGGAATACAGAGACCATAGTGTCCATTCACAACGGAACACTCTTCAGCCAGACCCAGATACTGAAATCACGCATCGGGAGCCACATGGTTGAACCTGGAGGAAATGATAGTAAATGAAATGAGCTACACTGAGAAAGACAAACACTGCATCACTTCACTCATGAGGCATCTAAAAATCTTGATCTCATAGACCTAGAAAGCACCCTAGTGCTTACCAGGGTTTGAGGGGAAGGTGGGGCCTGGGCGGGGAAATGGGTACAAAGTTCCACACTTTATGAGAAGAATAAAACCCGCAGTTCTATTCCACAGCAGGGTGACCAGGGATATTATCAGAGGGTAATTTTCAGGACAGCTAACAAGGAGGATTCTGAATGTCCTCCCCCAAAGAAACAACTCTATGAGGCAAAAGAAAGGCTAAGTATCCTGATTCTGTCATGACACAATGCATACAGGGACCAAAACGTCCCACTCTACTCTCTAGTTGTGCACCTTTACTATGGGGCAAGTTCGTATTTAAAGAAATGTAAAGACACAATGCGAAAATTCTCATGCAACCATGAAATGCCCTGAAGTTCCAAAGCCAGCCTGAGAAATCCAAACTATGTCAGATGCAGCACATTCCCCACTTTCAAATTTCATCCCAAAGCTACAAGACCCACTTCCACCTAGACAGAGCAGAGAACCCAGAAGTAACCCTGCACAACAGCAATTATCTGGCTTTCAACCAACTCCACAAAAATAAGCAATGGACAAAGGACTCGCTATGCAGTGAATGGTGCCAGGATGCGTGGCTAGCAGAAGAGTTAACACTGGAGCCCCACCTCTCACCACATGGAAAACCTAACTCAAGGTGAATGCAAGATTTCAGTAGAAGACCTCAAACTATGAAAGTCCTACAAGAAAACCTTGGAAATACCTTTCTCATGACAGGCCAAATTTGGTAAACCATTTATATGGCTTACTCCCCAAAAGCAATGGCAAGAAAAACCAAAATGAACTAGTCGGGCCTAAGAAACGAAACATCTGCCACAAAGCAAAATAAATCACCATCACGGTGAATACACAGGCTACAGGATCGAGAAAATGTTCCCAAACTATTTCTGACCAAGGTCTTATAGCCAGAATCTACCAAGACCTTAAATCAAAAAGCAGAAAAGCAAATAATCCAATTTAAAAAATGGGCAAAAATCATATATGCACACTTGTCAAGGCAGGACAGACAAGCGACCAACAGGCATGAAAAAATGCTCAACAGCACCAATCATCAGAGAAACAGAACTTGCAAGCACAGGGAGATGCCGTCTGACGCCACTCAGCATGGCCCTTCGTCCAAAGTCAAAACATAACATGCTGGTGAGGTAGCAGAGGACAGGGAAGGCTGCTACACTCTCAGTGTGAATGTAAACTAGCTCTCACAATGTGGGTTTGGAGATTACTCAAGGGTACTTACAAAGGAACTACCCTCTGACCCAGCAATCCCACCATGGGTATCTACTCAAAGGAAAACAAACGCTTCCATCAAAAAAACACACGCACTCCTGTGTTCTCAGAGTGCTATTCACAAGAACAAAACGGTGAGATGGACCTATGTGCAAATCAACAGTGGATTTTTTTTTAAGTTTGGTACACAGACACTGCAAAACTCTACGCGGATTAAAAAAAAAAATTCATGCCCTCAGCAGCAACAAGGATGGACCTGGAGGCCATTATGCTAAGCAAGCTAAAACAATGACAGAACACCAAATACATCATGTTCTCACTTACAGGTGGAAGCTAAACACTGAACACGCCCAAACATAAAGATGAAAAAAACCAAAAAAACAAAACAAAAAAAAACAAGACACTGGGCCAACCAGGCGGAAAAAGGAGGAAGACAGGGAGACTTGGTGGAAGAACCACTCGACTGCTACTGCGCTCACTGCCGGGGTGACAGGGTTCATCGGGAACCCAAGCTTCAGCACTTCAGCTCCCTGTTATACACTCACGTGCCCGACCTGCAAACTGCACCCTTTACTCACAATACAAGTAGAGGTCACTTCAGAAATCAAGGTTAAAAGTGGAAAATAAATTCTTAAAAAAGGAAAAGAGGAAATCTGTAGTGATCCAAACAATTCATTACTGGCATAAACAAAGAAAGACACTGAATGGACAAAATTGGGGAGCCAAATAATCAACCTAAACTTTCACACAGTGAAAACATAGTCTGCAAAAGCTCACCAAGCCGTAACTGTTGAAAAAACCGGGTGTTCATGTGCAAAAGACTGAAACAGTTCCCTTATGTTGCAAAATACATAAAAATCAACGCAAAACCCATTGAACACCCAAGTTCAATCCTGAAACCAAAAAAACTCCCAAGGGGAAAACACAGGATTAGCGTTTATTTGTGGGAAAACACAAATCTGTGTACCCACAGACAATACAATGGCTTCACCATCCTCCTTTCCTCCCCCTGAGCGGGACGCAGAAATCACTGCTAACAAAAGCAAATATCAGCGTTTGAGACTTTAGACCTCTCTACATGGGAGGGAAAACAATGAACCCCAAGAGAAGGCATCCTATATTGGAGAAAAAGATGATTGGGGGAAAATTATGGAAAATCATAAATTTGAAAGGGGTTGTCATCTAACCTATTTAGGAAACTAAAGGTACTGGCTGGGCGCGGTGGCTCACGCCTGTAATCCCAGCACTTTGGGAGGCCGAGACGGGCGGATCACAAGGTCAGGAGATCGAGACCATCCTGGCCAACATGTGAAACCCCGTCTCTACTAAAAATACAAAAAAAAAATTAGCCGGGCGTGGTGGCAGGCGCCTGTAGTCCCAGCTACTCAGGAGGCTGAGGCAGGAGAATGGCGTGAACCCGGGAGGCGGAGCTTGCAGTGAGCCGAGATCGTGCCACTGCACTCCAGCCTGGGCAACTGAGCGAGACTCTGTCTCAAAAAAAAAAAAAAAAAAAAGAAAGAAACTAAAGGTACTAAGTGGGGGGAAAGGATAAAAACAAATACACAAGCTACAAATGTGCAAAGGACCTGCAGTAGCCACTTCCACAAAGAAAACATGAAACTGACTCTCAGCTAAAAGAAGAGTGGCACCACATCACTCTCATGCCAAACACACACTAAGATACTGTCAAACTCCACTGAGAATGAGCAGTACTCAAAGGAGCAATAGAAGTTTTGGAAGGCAGGGGCCTATGTAGATTCATGCAAAGGGAAACTCTTATACGCTATTGTTGGCATTGAAAATTAGTGTATATACTGTGAAAAAAAGTCAGAGCTTCCTCAAAAAATTAAAATTACCATTACCAGTTCATCCGGTCATTCCCACACTTGGTGTACATTTACAGCAAAGGAAACCTGTCCTTTAAGGAGTTACCTGCCTTCCTGTGTTTAATGAAGCACGATTCATGATACCCAAGACAGGGAATCAATCTACCTGACCATCCCAACGAAGGGATATGGAAACTGTGGTATGTCCACACAACACAGCTCTCCTCAGTCATGCGCAAATCACGTCCTTTCCATTTGGAACAACATGGATGAACCTGGAAAATACTATGCTAAGTAAAATAAGCCAGGCATAGAAAGACAACCACAGCATCATCTCACTTATATGGAATCCAAAAAACTTTACCTTCAAGAAGTAGAAGCACAGGAGTGGTTTGCTGTGGAAGATTCATTTTGGAAACATAGTTGCAGTTAGATGACAGAAATGCATTCTGGTGTTGTATTTTTCAAAACAGCTAGAAGGGAACAATTTGTTCTCCCAAGAGAGAAATAATACCTGATCTTCGGAAACAGATATGCTAAGTATCCTGGTTTGATCATTACTCAAAATATACACATATCAATAAACCGCAGAGACACAAAATGTTTGAGACCAGCCTGACCAACATGGAGAAACCCCCGTCTCTACTAAAAATACAAAATTAGCCCAGCATGGTGGCACCTGCCTGTAATTCCAGCTACTAGGGAGGCTGAATCAGGAGAATTGCTTGAACCTGGGAAGCGGAGATTGTGGTGAGCTGCGATTGCGCCATTGTACTCCAGCCTGGGCAACAAGAGTGAAAACCCCGTCTCAAATAACAAAGAAAAGAAAATGAAAAAAGGAACACACAGGGGTAAAATTTCATTGAGAATGGAAACTACATGTGAATGATTTTTTTTTTTTACTTGGGCAATAAAATCACAAGCAACAAAAGCAAAAATAGACACTCAAGGCTACAGCAGACTGAAAAGCTGCTGCACCGCAAAGGAAATGGCAAACTCAATGAGAAAGGTTGAAAGAGGATTTGGGGGACTCACATATCTGCTGGGGGCTTGTTACGGAAAATATAGAACATATACACAGTACTCAGTAGCAACAACGAGAAAAAAGAACAAATGATCCACTGAAACTTCGGCAGCGACCCTGAAATATATTTCTACAAAGACAACATTAAACTGCAGTGAAGCTCCCTACCCCGTTGGGTGGCCACGACAGGATGTACAGGAGGGGACACTTGTTGCCGGGGGATGGAGAAAAGCAGCCCATGTCCTGACAGCTGGAACGCACATGGAAGCCTGGAGACAGCTAGGATCTCTTTTCCTCCTCCTGAGGCTTGGACACCTGCAGCCAAACCTGGGCCTGGGCCTGGCCCCGACCCCAACCTGGGCTGGGTTTCCCCTTATTCCAGCAGCTGCAGCTTCCCTCTCTATGTACATGGGGGTGTTTCCCTGAAAAAAAATCCTGAACCCCTAAAAATATCACAGCCTGCTACGTTGCCACCCTCAAAAGCCCTTGTTGGGGAAATGAAAACCACGAAAAATAAAGACGAAAATACTACCAGAGAAAGCGCAAAACGCCTGAGAACCTGACAAGAAGAAACAGAACACAGAAGAAAATGAAACCTTCTATCCTGACCTTGAAGGAAAAATGCTGGAGCAGTCGCGCTGTGGAGAAACCCGCACGGAAGGAAGCTCCCTCCTCAGCAGTCAGCACCGGGACGCGAGCCGTTTCTTCCCCAGGACAGGGGCCCAAGTCATCTGGAAGCTGCCAGTGGCACCCAGTGGGGTCCTGAGGGAACCAGAGCTCTCTTCTTCTCCTCACTGTGCATGCCATGCCAGGCCACACTCGCTCCGCTGCCTCCATGGGGAGGGCGGGGGGGGGGGGGGGGGGGGGGAGGGGAACACACATGCGCACCACGTGCGGGCAGAAGGTTGGGCCCCGTCCGCTGCTCACACTGCACATGGCAGGCTGATTCCACCTCCCAGGATGCATCAGGCCAGGCCATGGCCTCGAGGCTCTGGAACTGCTGCACCTGCTCAGCCTGGGCTGCCACAGCTGCCTCCTGCTTTTCTGCAACCGCCAATGCTTCCAGTCTTCTTGGAACTCCAGTGCTGACAATTTGGGGACATAGCAAGGGGATGGTGGAGGAGAAGATTTCTCACAAAGTTGAAACTTCAACTACCAATTCATCTAGCCTTTTTTTCTTATAAATTTGTTCAGTTCCTTACAGATGATGGGTATTAGACCTTTGTGGGATGCACCGTTTGCAAAAATATTCTCCTATTCTATAGGTTGCCTCTTTGCTAATAGTTTCTTTTGCTGTGCAGAAGCTCTTTAGTTTAATTAGATCCCATTTGTCAAATTTGGCTTCTGTTGCAATTGCTTTTGGTGTCTTTGTCATGAAATCTTAGCCCATGCCTATGTCCTGAATGGTATTGCCTATGCTGTTGTCAAGGGTTTTTATAGTTTTGGGTTTTACATTGAAGTCTGGATAAAGACTATGTGGTAATATACACTATGGAATACTATGCAGCCGTAAAAAACAATGGGATCATGTCCTTTACAGGGACATGGATGGAGCTGGAGACCCTCATCCTCAGCCAACTAACACAGGAAGAAACAAATATGGGATATTCCCACTTATAAATGAGAGCGAAATGATGAGAACACATGAACACACAGAGGAGAAAAACACACCCTGGGGGTGAAGAGAGGGTGGAGGGTGGGAGGAGGGAGAGGATTGGGAAGAACTAATGGGTACTAGACTAGACAGATCACATGGGTTGGAATCAGCTTTACCACTTACTCTCAAGAAGCACTCAGCGTCTTTAAGCCTCAGTGTTCTTATCTTCAAAATGGGAATTATAATGATACCTTTCTATGGCAGACACTGCTGGTCTGCCCTAGTTACCACTCTCACTTCCAAAGTGATAGAACCCCATTTTTGGACTAGGCATATGGCTCCCTAGGATGGAGACTGCATTTCTCAGCCCCTCTGTTAGTTAGAGATGGCCCTGTCTCTACCTTCCAGCTGATGATTTGCAAGCAAAACATCATTTAGCAGCTTCTAAGAGCCTTCTTTAAGAGGCATATTGATCATGTTTTTTTCTTCTTGACTTTCTCTTCCTCCATTCTCTTTGGAAGCTGATGCTATAATCTTGGACCACTAAAATCAAGGCTCAGAATACAACAGCTACAAAATAAAATATAGTCCCTGAAGTGGAGGCTGCAAGTCACAGAACCTTAGCTTGTGACACAGGATTAGCTGAAGCGGTCAGGTAGTAGGTGGGAATATGCAGATATTGCAGACTAATGAAAAAGAACAAGATCATGTCTGTTGCAGGGACACGGATGGAGCTGGAGACCATTATCCTTAGCAAACTAATGCAGAACAGAAAACCGAATACCACAGTCTCACTCGTAAGTGGGAGCTAAAGAAGAAGAACACATGGACACATAGGAAAAAACACACATCTCCCTGCTGGAGATATTTCCCACCTTCTTTGTATTATTTACTGTGCTCCTCACATTTTAGTTATTTTATATTTGATTTGATTTCATTTTTTGAGGGTCTCACTCTGTTGCCCAGGCTGGAGTACAGTGATGTGATCACAGCTCACTGCAGCCACAAGCTCCTAAGCTCGAGTGATCTATCTGCCTCAGCCTCCTGAGTAGCTGAAAATACAGGCATGCACCACCACACACACAGGGCATATATCTACACACACACATATGTGTATATACATACCTATCTATCTATATATTTTTGGTAGAGATGGGTCTCACTATGTTGCTCAGGCAGGCCTTGAACTCGTGGGCTCAAGCGATCCTCCCGCCTCACTCCCCAGTGTGTTGGGAGGCACCGTGCCCAGCCTGTTAGGGTTTTTTTCATGAGGGAATGTTGCACTTTATCAAAAGTTTTTTCTGCATCTATATAGATGATCATATGGTTTTGGCTTTTAATCTGTTCACGTAGTGAATCACATTTGTTACTGCAAATGCTGAACCAACCTTGCATCCCCAGAATAAAGCCTACTTGATCATGGTGAATTAATATTTTCACATGCTGCTGGATTCAGCTTGCTAGCATTCTGTTGAAGATTTTTGCTTCTGTTCCTCACAAATACTGGCCTGAGATTTTCTTTCATTGTCATGTCTCTGTCAGATTTTAGTATTAGGCTGATGCTGGTTTCAGAGAATGAATTATGAAGGACCCTCTCTTCTTTTGATTTTTTAAAATAGTTTCAGTAGGGGCCGGGTGCGGTGGCTCACACCTGTAATCCCAGCACTTTGGGAGGCCAAGGCAGGCAGATCACGAAGTCAGGAGATTGAGACCATCCTGGCTAACACGGTGAAACTCTGTTTCTACTAAAAATACAAAAAAAAAAAAAAAAAAAAAAAAAAAATTAACCCAGCGTGATGGCGGGTGCCTGTAGTCCCAGCTACTCCAGAGGCTGAGGCAGGAGAATGGCGTGAACCTAGGAGGCAGAACTTGCAGTGAACTGAGATCACGCCACTGCATTCCAACCTGGGCAACAGAGCAAGACTTCGTCTCAAAAAAAAAAAAAAAAAAAAATAGTTTCAACAGGATTGTTGCCAATTTGTCTTTATGCATCCGGTAGAATTTGGCTGTGAATCCATCTGGTGCAGGGCCTCTTTTTGAGTAGGTTTGATATTACTGATTCACTCTGAGCTCAATATTGTTCTGTTCAAGGTTTCAAGCTTTTCCTGATTCAATTGTGGGAGACTGTGTGTTTCCAGAATGTATCCATTTCCTCTAGATTTTCTAACTTGTGCACAAGTGCATAGCATTGTTTATTAGTATTCTCTGAGGGTTCTTTGTATTTCTGTGGGATCAGCTGTAATGCCATCTTTGTCATTTCCAATTATATTTATTTGAATCCTCTCTTTTTTTTCCTTTATCTAGCTGTCTATGAATCTTAACTATTTCACAGAAGCTACTCTTAATTTTATTAATCTTTTGTATAGATTTTTGCTTCTCAATTTCATTAAGTTCTTCTCCAATTTATTTGCTTCTGCAAGCTTTGAGTTTCATTGGTTTTCTAGTTCCTTTATGTAGCAAAGTAATTGTTAACTTGAGATCTTTCTGACTTTTTGATGAATGTGTTCAGCGACTTACACTTTCTTGACACTGTTTTAGCTGGATCCCAGAAATCTTTGGTAAGCTATGTCCCTATTTTCATAAATTTAAAAGATTTTTTAAATTTCTGCCATCTTTTTTTTTTTTTGAGATGGAGTCTTGCTCTTGTCTCCCAGGCTGTAGTACAATGGCACAATCTCAGCTCACTGCAACCTCCACCTCCTGGGTTCAAGTGATTCTCCTGCCTCAGCCTCCCAAGTAGCCTGGATTACAGGCACCTGCCAGCATGCCTGGCTAATTTTTTGTATTTTTAGTAGAGACGGAATTTCGCCATGTTGGCCAGGCTGGTTCTCAAACTCCTGACCTCATGATCCACCCACCTCGGCCTCCCAAAGTGTTGGGATTACAGGTGTGAGCCACTGGGCCCTTCCAGGTTTTTTTTAAATTTATTGAGACTTGCTTCATGACTGAGCATGTGATTGATCTTAGCGAGTCTTACCTGTGCAGATGAGAAAAATGTATATTCTGTGGTTGTTGAGTTGAGTGTTCTGTAGAAAACTATTAGGTTTAACTGGTCAAATGTTGAGTTTAAGTCCAGTTTCCTTGTTCATTTTCTGTGTTAATGATCTGTCTACTGCTGTCAGTGGGGAATTGAGGTCTCCTACTATCACTGTGTGGTTGTCTAAGACACGTTGTAGGCCAAGAAGAACTTGTGTTACGAATCAGTTGTTCCAACATCGGGTGAATATATATTTAAGATAGTTAGGTCTTGTTGGATTGTACCCTTTATCATTATGTAATGGCCTTTATTGTCCTACTTTTTATTGCTTTAAAGGTTTTTAAATCTAAGAATAGCAATACCTGGGCTGGACGTGGTGGCTCAGGCTTGTAATCCCAGCACTTTGGAAGGCTGAAGCAAGTGGATTGTTTGAGCACAGGAGTTGGAGATCAGCCTGGGCAACATGGCAAAACCCCATCTCTACCACAAAATACAAAAATTAGCCAGGTGTGGTGGTGCATGCCTGTAGTCCCAGCTACTCAGGAGGCTGAGGTGGGAGGATCACTTGGGAGGTTGAGTGCAGCGAGCCATAATCACAGCACTGCACTCCAGCCTCAGTGACAGAGCCCATCCCCACCCCCCGAAAAAAAAAAAAAAGAACCGTGACTCTTGCATGGTAGATACTCCTCCATCCCTTTCCTTTGAGCCCATGGATGCTGCTGCTGTGAGATGAGTCTCCCTTTCCTTTGAGCCCGTGGACGTTGTTGCTATGAGATGAGTCTCCCTTTCCTTTGAGCCCGTGGATGCTGCTGCTGTGAGATGAGTCTCCCGTGGACATTGCTGCTGTGAGATGAGTCTCCCTTTCCTTTGACCCCGTGGACGCTGCTGCTGTGAGGTGAGTCTCCCGTGGACATTGTTGCTGTGAGATGAGTCTCTTGAAGATCATGGGTCTCATCACTGGATCAGAGATTTCAGGGTCAGCCTCACACCGTAAGAACTTTAGAAGAAAACCTAGGAAATACCATTCAGGACATCAGCCTCGGGAAAGAACCTGTGACTAGGTCCTCAAAAGCAACTGCAACACCAACAAAAGTTGCCAAGTGGGACCTAATTAAATGAAAAGAGCTTCTTCATAGCAAAAGGCACTATTAACAGAGTAAACATACAACCTATGAAATGAGAGAAAACATTCTCAAACTATGCATCTGACAAAGGTCTAATATCTACCAACTATAAGGAACTCAAATCAATGCGCAAAACATAAATAACCCTATTAAAAAGTGGACAAAAGATATAAATGGACACTTCTCAAAAGAAGATACACAAGCAGACACACATGAAAAAATGCTCAGCATCACTAATCATCAAAGACAAACCAAAACCACAGTGAGATACCACCTTACTCTTGCAAGAATGGCCGTAATGAAAAAATCAAAAAACAGTAGATGTTAGCAAGAATGTGGTGAAAAGGGAACACTTTTACTCTTCTAGTGGGGAATGTAAATGAGTATAACCACTATGGAAAACAGTGTGGAGATTGCTTAAAGAAATGTAAGTAGAACTATCATTCAATCCAGCAACCCCACTACTGGGTATCTACACAAAGGAACAGAAGTATCATGTGAACAAGGCCCATGCACATGCATGTTTGCACAATTCGCAATTGCAAAGATGTGGAACCAACTTAAGTGCCCGTCGACCAACAAGTAGACAAAGAAAATGTGGTATACATACACCATGGAATACCACTCAGCCACAAAAACAAAATAATACCTTTCACAGTGACTTGGAGGGAGCTGGAGGCCATTATTCTGCGTGAAGTAATTTGGGAATGAAAAACCAAGTATCTTACTTAAAAGTGAGAGCTAAGCTACACGGATAAACAGTCCTAAGAATGATATAATTGACGTTGAGGACTTGGAGAGGAAAGGATGGGAGGGGGATAAGCGATAAAAAACTGAATATTAGATACAGTGTACACTGCTCAGGTGATGGACCCACTAGAATCTCAGAACACATCCGTGAAACCGAAAACCACCTGTACCCAAAAACTATTGAAATAAAAATAAAAATTAAAAAGTAGTTACTCCTGGGGATCTGTTTAAAGTGCACTCTGTTAATATTCCATGACCTGAGTCTTCTAAATTTCGATGCAAAACCCGGCAAATACTCAGAAACAGATTTAAAATCTCAAACCACGGCCAAAATTACAACTTGATTTCTGCAGACAGAGTTGAGAGGAATTTCCACAAATCTAAGTTCTTAGGTGTCACACATGGTGGCTCATGCCTATAATCCCAACCCTGGGAGGCTGAGGGCCAGAGGACTGCTTGAGAACAAGATTTTGAAACTAGCTTCTGCCACACAGCAAGACCCTTTCTCTGATTTAAAAAAAAAAAAAAGACATGAACCCTTTTAGGAGTTTTCAAAGAGGGTTTTCTCACAGTTCATTTAGTGGCTTACATGAATATTTCTGTTATTGGAGACCATCCCATGAAGGACTGGCTTCCAGAATCCCTTCTCCTTCCCACTGAGCTGACCTACCTGTGGCTCTGGCTCTCAGGATCTTTGAAGGACACAAGGCTCAGCCTTCTCCATCCTCCATCTCTTATCACAGACTGTCCAGCAGAGGCCAGGGAGTCCTCTCGGGTTCCTACCCAGATGCTACTCAGACTCTAGCAAGCAACAGGGCCCCAAGATCCCAGCCAAGTCTCTGGATCCAAAGATGCCTCAACCAATGCAGGGATTCTACACATTTCTAGACTGCAGCCTGAGGACAAGGTTGACTATTATTGTTGCAAAAGGCACAGCAGCTCAAAAGTTTACAGGGTGCTCAAGACCCAGGGGGAAGTGAGACACTAACCTACTCTCTACTCTCCTGGCCTAGCGCAGTCACCCCTTGTGGTGACTCAAATCAAGTATAGCTCAGGGGGTGACTTCTCTTGTCTGATCCTCAATCACAGCTGATTGTCCTCAGACAAATAGATTTGACAATGCAGTATCACTTGCTTCAGTTTAACTTTTACATTAATTTTCTGCTCATTTCTTCTCATTGGGTTCATGTTTTTGCAGGCAGAAGTTTGTGGCTTGAAGATAAAAATCTTTATGGAATTCTTTACAGAATCTTTAAGGAAAATCAAACAAATGCTTGGCTGCTTTTTTATTAGGCAAATGAAACACTTCAATACTGATAAAATAGCTCTAATATTTAAGTAGCACATTTACAACTCTAAAGATGAAAACTTTTATCAATAACTCTGCCAGTCTGACAACCAAGCAAAAAGAATGCAACCCGTTTGTGGCTTCCTAGCCAACACAAACACACAGAGAGGCCCACTGACAGGACAGTCCTATCTAGGACAGCGGGAATGAAAAGAAGAAAAAGCATTGCAGCATTTCCAGTAGGCATTTTAACTGTCAAAATGTCACAGACAACAATATTGAAAATCACGTCACTGCAAACGATTCAAAGCTGAATGCCACTTTCACAATGGCAAGCAAGATGCGAAAAAATAGAAAAAAAAATCCCTTCTTTTGCTCTGAATGAAGTAGGAATGGTGACCCATCGTATTTGATTTTACAAAATTTATCTACATTACTATGGATTTCTAATATGCCTCCTTAGCTTTCTCTGCAAACATAACAAAGGAGAGAGTCATCCAGGATGACGGGGCGGCATAGAGTCCAGTGTAGGCCTGAGCACCATCTGGAACAACGACAAGCTCTTACCTGCTCAGGTCGTCATTCAAATGGTAAACCACACATTCCAATACTCACATTCAAACAGAGCAGGGCTGTACATATTCACATGTGGCTCCAGTTTCCTCATCCATAACAAAGAGGGCTGAAAAACCTTTCACTCTGAAAAACCTTTCTGGCTCTAATAGCTTTCGATTTTTAGAAATAAAGTTTAGAATGTCTATTTCATCTAGAAACAATGATAACAAAAAAAAAAAATACTATATTCTAGGGCATTTGAAAACTTTTTCTTTATAGGACCTAAATGTTAACAGTTAATCTTTAGAAAATAATATTTGAAATCCCCTATGACATGGCTATTAAAATGTCTAAATTTTGCATAAACTTTTGTTAACCTTGCTGGCATTTACTCTTATATCCATGTTAGGAATATTTACTTGGATTAACAGAAATGTGTTGAGTACCCCTAATCTACATTTCCACACAATGTGTCATTATAATCTTGTGAAATAGTCTGTATTTTCTTCTAAAAAAATCTTTTCAGTCAAATGTTTACTCCCTTTAGGAACTTGGGTTGAACTAAGCAATTCAGTCAAAACTACCAATTAACTAGCTGCAGGCAAATACTAGTGAAGTGTGTTTCTGATAATTCACCTCTTAATGATTGGTAAATGAGATGAAAAGCAAAATGGGGATTCCGAACAATAAAACATTCACCATTGTTCCTTCCACTTTGCCTACCCAACAAAGCAAGATTAATGTCTTATCATTTATCTGAGCCAATCACTTGTCATTAAACTTCATTAGATCAATGTTAATGCCTTAGTAAATCAGTTGCACTACTGGAGTGGCCTTGAGTAGTCGCACTTGTGTATATTTCTCTTTGGTATACACATTCTCATATAAAAGCTAGTATAATGCAAAACATCCCAGTTCTATGAGAGTAAGTTGATAATTCAAGGGCACAGTAAATTCCAAGAAATGGCAGCACACATACACATTGGCTTATTCCAATGTCTGCCATCAATGAAAAAAATGTGACCTGTCTGTGCTTGACACAAGGGATCTCTAGTCCTGGCTCAAACCATTGCATGAGAACAGGTTATTACATTTTCAGGAATTTCTGAGAGTTTATTCTTAAAGTCATTATTATTAAAATGCATTCTATGAACTTCCAACTAAATTATATTGAAACTATAATATTTAAGATTCCTCATATTCTAATTCTTTCAGTATATTTTATTGTCTATGTTCATGGTGCATCTACTCAATCTGTATGGTAGAATTATCCTATGATGGTGTGCCAGCACGCATCTCATCCCAACTCATCATTCAGCGACATCAGCTTGGTAGCTTGAATCTGGCCGTGATATTCCTACTTACAACACAGAAATGTGCAAATACTATAAGCCAAGTTCTGTGTTTTTCAGACAGTTGTTAAGCATTTACCAGCACACCACTGGATCTGGAGAACCCAGACACGTTCCCTGCTCTCTTGCAGTCACCAAAAATGCAAGATGCTATGGGACTAGTTAGCAAGCCTACGGGATCAGGAAAGAACTACCAGAGAATGTATTACTTAATAAGAGTACCAGAGAATGAATCGAGGTTGAACAGATGGGCAATGAGGACAAAGAAGAAGCTTTACCAAGCAAGGGGAAAACAGATTGCAGGATGAAGCCTCATCCCCAAAATTCAAAGGCCAGTGTGCTAGTCATGATGTAGAAAGAGGTAAGCTGAAAAGATGCAAGACAAATCTTATGTATTTTAAGAAAAGACACTCAGCCGGACGTGGTGGCTCACACCTGTAATCCCAGCACTTTGGGAGGCCCAGGTGGGTGGATCACGAGGTCAGGAGATTGAGACCATCCTGGCTAAGACAGTGAAACTCCGTCTCTATCGAAAATACAAAAAATTAGCTGGGCGTGGTGGCGGGCGCCTGTAGTCCAGCTACGGCAGACTGAAGCAGGAGAATGGCATGAACCTGGGAGGCAGAGCTTGCAGTGAGCCAAGACTGTACCACTGCACTCCAGCCTGGGCGACAGAGTGAGACTCTGTCTAAAAAAAAGGAAAAAAAAAAAAAAAGAAAAAAAGACAAGACACTCATATTCATAACTGTATTAAAAACACAGGAAGCTACTGAAGATTTTTAAGCATGGGGTTAGAAGGAAGAGAGATAAGAACTGTTAAACAATCACACTTGACTGGAGAAGGGTCCAAAAGATTGTCCAAAAAAAGACACAGAGAAAAGTGACCATCAAGCTTCCCTGGTAACATAGCTAAAAGCACAATCTTTCTGAGCATGCAGCCATATTGCATTTTTATTTAATGATCATTTAAATGCTCAACTCCACCAATATAAACATTATTAAACAGATACAAAAAATGGGTAATTTTAAAAAGTGAGATAAAATACAGTTATGTAAAGTTCTGATCTCTATTTCCACACTTTGATGGTTCTGCAGCCAACTTCACAGGCCGCTGCTGAAGCCAGCCTTGGAAGATGAAGCACAGGATGCACAGGCAATGGGACTTGGTGAGGACTGCATGGAGCTGGGGCCAGATGCCACTCTCAGGGAAGACCTAGTTCATGCTAAGAAACCTACACGAGGATAAACCTCTTCAAAACTTGACACCATGACCGTAACCCAACTCCCCCCAGTATGCCTACTGATGACATCACAAGGGTTGGCCAGTATTTCCTGGCACTCAATTTCACCAGGCACAAACAGAAAACGTTAAACAGGAAATGCTAATGTGTGTGAGTGTGTGTGCGCCTGTATGGGTGTGCACCTGTATGGGTGTGCATGTCCATGTGTGTGTGCACACACGAGTGTGCATGTGATTACATGTGTATGTATGCATGTGAATGTGTATCTTGAGTATGTTAGCATGTATCTGTGTGTGCACATAAGTGTACACTGTGCATTTGTGTGTGTGCATGTGTGTTTGCATTCACCAGTTTGGGTTCTGGTTTGTGACAGTGGGGTGAGGAGGAGCTGCTGGTGTCATACAAGGCTTGTGATAACAAAGAACATTTTTTCTTCCCAGCAAAAACAAATCCCAGCCTTCCAGCAGTGACTCACACCTTCTCAATCTCTCTCCACCGGCTCCTTGTTCCCCCATCTGCCCCTCTTTCTCTCTCCTTCAGAATGTTTTCTTTCTGCAGTGCTTTTTCTCATCTTTTTTTTTTGAGACGGAGTCTCGCTCTGTCGCCCAGGCTGGAGTGCAGTGGCCGGATCTCAGCTCACTGCAAGCTCCGCCTCCCGGGTTCACGCCATTCTCCTGCCTCAGCCTCCCGAGTAGCTGGGACTATGGGCGCCCGCCACCTCGCCCGGCTAGTTTTTTTTTGTTGTTGTTGTTGTATTTTTTAGTAGAGACGGGGTTTCAGCGTGTTAGCCAGGATGGTCTCGATCTCCTGACCTTGTGATCCACCCATCTCGGCCTCCCAAAGTGCTGGGATTACAGGCTTGAGCCACCGCGCCCGGCCGCTTTTTCTCATCTTAGCTTGCTCTTTCCTTTGTTCAGCCTTCTTATCATCTTGTCCATTCTTTCTGTTTCTCACTCATATTTCTGTCTCCTGTCATCACTCTCTTCTCCTTGGAATTTTTGCTAAAGGGCAGAGGAAGGCTGAGTGTTTAACACAGAAATTCTTTATTCCTCCTGCATGTCCTCATTACAGAGGCATCTACAATAATGTCCACTTGCACACAGCCCCCGACCCTCCGCGGTGGGCTGGTGTTGAGGATGGGGTATGTGGAGGCAGCAGAGGGACATTGGGAAGGTCCATGGATCCAGGATCACCTCAGAGGCTAAGTTCAAAACTTGGCACCATGGCTGTGACCAAACTCCCCCCAGTTTGCCTACTGACGACATCACAATGGTTGGGCAATATCTGGCCCTCAGTTTCACCAGGGGCAAACAGAAAATGTTAAACAGGAAATGTTAATGTGTGTATGTGAGTGTATGTATGCCTGTATGGATGTGCATGCACACACATGTGTGTGCATGCACACTCAAGTGTGTATGTGTTAATGTACTTATGTGTGTACACATGTGAATGTGTAGCTTGAGTATATAAGCATGTTAGAATCTATGTGTGCACAGGAGAGAACATGTGTGCACATGAAGGTAGTATGTGTGTATATGTGTGTGTGCATCTGTGTTTGGACTCACCAGTCTGGGTGCTGGTTTGTGAGAGTGGGGCAAGGAGGAGCTGCTGGTGTCACACAGGCTTGTGATAACAAAGAACATTATTTTCTTCCCAGTAAAAACAAATCCCAGCCTTCCGGAGGTGACTTGCACCCTCTCAATCTCTCTCTCTACCGGCTCCAAAGTAAGGGACTGATTATTTTAAAAATACAACACAGTGACAAGTAGTTTTTAACTCAGTCTTGGTTTGTTAAGGCCATTCATTGCTTAGGATAAAGGAAACAAGAAGAGGAGGATGAGAAACAAGCATAAAAACAAGAAATAAAAGCAGCAGCATAAAAAAATGAAGAGGAACACGATGATGATGATAAGATTAGACTGCAAAAAAGGAAAAAGAACTGGTGCAAGAATTAGAAGGCCTGTTATGCTACCTTTTTTCCCCTCCCCGATTCATGAAATTTAAAAAATCCAAGACTATCAGAACAAAAAACCAGCAAAAACATACACAAATAGTCACCCCCTAAATTTTGTTAAGAATGAGGCAACGCTGCCACTCACACCTGGCTCAGGCACCAGCAGGAGGAGGGCACCCTCCAGAGACTGGAGAAAAGGGAGGACTCCTCCTTGCTCTGGCTACTCCTCCACCTATCACCGAGGGCTGTGGTACAGAACTGGTAGCTTCTTACCCATGCCACGCCGGGCTAGGCCCCAAAGTGCTCCTACTCCCCCTTCCCGGGCCCCAGACTTGCTGCTGCTGCCATCATTAGCACCGACACCAACATAACCAGCGCTGCTGCTGCTGTCATCTTCCATCCACCCGCCCACCCTACAAGGCTCCTACCACCTGGCCAACACAGGCGCCCTCCTACCACTCCTGTTGAGCTGCAGTCTCCATTGCCACATCACTACCACAACCACAGGAGGCGAGCCACAGAGCTGTGCCATCTGCAAACTCCAACCTCCAGCTCACCATAGATGACTACTTCACCTCTTCCTCCAGCCTGGCTCGGAGCGCCCGTACGGGCAAAGCAAGAAAACCGTAAAACCTAAACCCTAAAACAGGATGCAGAAAGCGGCAGCGTTAGAGCCTCACCTTGTCATGCTGGCCACTGGGTAGCAGGGGCTGGTTTCAGAGAACATACTCACACTCACCCTCCGAAGTCCAACCTTCTCCTCCTGACCCAAGCTGGCCTCCTGACCTGGGGTGGGGACTGGAGACATCACAGTGCCTGGCGCTCCTTGGGGAGCAGGAACAGCAGAAACTCAGACCTAGTCAGTCCTCCCCACCCAAGTACCAGTTCCCATTCCTGACTCCTCCACCAGGGGGCCCTGAGTCCCTGCCGTGCCCACTACCCCATCCTCGGGGGTTCTGGATGGTCTCCGCAATATGGAGCAAGAGGGCAAGGGCCGGAGAACCAGTAGGTGTGAGGGCCCTGCAATGCTCAGAGAATTGCCACAAAAACTCTGTATGCCTACAGCGCTCCAACATGAGCAGGAGCTGCTCACCCTCCAGAGCCTTGACACTGGGAAGAGTAGAAGGGCCCCTTCCTTGGAGGCCACCGCTATAGTGGCCACCTCCACAACCTGCTGCCAGTGGCAGCAGTGCAGCCCCCCTCCCCCGTCCAATAGTGCCCCAACCTGGCCCCTAGTGCCAGCAATGTAGCCCTCGGACTGCACCCACAACACACCCAGAGCCAGGCGTGGGCAGTGTAACCCTGGCAGCGCCACCAAACCACCACTCTACCACTTGCAGTGTAGCACCTGATAGTGTCCACAACCCGTCCCCGCCACGGGCACTGCAGCACCCAATGGCGCCCCCAACCCGCTCTTGCCCCTGGCCCCCGCTTCCCCCACCCCCAGGCAGCACAGCCACGGATAGCGCCCCCAACCTGCTCCCATTGTGGGGACTGAACTCCCGGGATAGTGCACCCAACCAACCGCCCCCCACCTTCCCCCTCCTCTCCCAGCAGTGCAGCACCCGACTGCTCCCCTAAACCGCCCCCGACTGTTGGCTGGCATTGCAGCCCCGGATAGCTCACCCAACCGACCCTCTGCCTTGGGCATTGCAGCAGCTGATAGCTCCCCTAACCCACCCTCGGCGCCACCAGCAGTGCACAATAGCGCACACAACCTACCTCCAACCACCCCCAACCTTGGGCAGCGTAGGCCCCAATAGTACAGCCAACCCCCACGCCACTGCCAGCAATGCAAAGCCGGACAGCACCGCCAGCCTCCCGCAGCAGGCAGTGCAGACCCAACAGCACACCAAACCCGCCTCCACAAGGTGAGCAGTGCAGCCGCAGACAGCGCATCTACCCCTACCCTGCCATCTTTCTTCCACTCTAAACTGAGCTGCAGTCTTCATTGCCACCACCACCGACAGTCAGATGTGCCTCAGTGGTTGGTGACTCCAGCCTCTGGCATACACAGGTGGCCCCCACTTCTCGTCCTCTAGCTGGTCAGGAGCAGCTTTCCTGCTGGCCACCTTTCTACTGCTCCAGCCATCCTTCTACCACCCTATTACTCCTCTGGCGACCCTCCTACCTCTCTGGCTGCCCTCATATGCTCCCGCATGCTGCATTCTCCCTCGCCACCACCAACTGCAGTGAGACAAGCCACGGTGCCGCAAAGCTCCAGCCTCCAGCATGCAGCAGGTGCCTGAGCTCCTCCCTCTCCTGGTCCTCAAAGCCGGAAACAGACTACCTAGGCAGGCTGATACAAAAGAGCCTAAATCCAAGTGAGGCCTTCCCAGCATGCACATGGGATTATGCCCATGGTTTCTAGACTACATGTTCTGATTGGATGACTGAAAACCTCTAGGCCTTCTCTGATTGGACTTTATTTTCATACTCTGATTGGTTGTCCTAAGACTTGCTTTCATCCAATCAGAACATGATAATAAAGTCCAATCAGAGTAGGCCTCCGGTTTTTCTCATATCCAATCAGAACATGTAGTCCAGGAACCTCATGTGCATAACCTCAGTATATAAATGGTGCTGAAGGGGAGTCAGGTTATCGCAGGCTCTTCTGTGGCTGCTCCGCAAGCTTCTCCATGCCCAATTTAGAGGACCAGGACCAGGGCTAACCACCACCACACGCTCGAGGCTTGTAGCTTTTGGCACCACCGCTTGCCTAGCTGCAGCTGGTGGCCACAGAGACTTCAGTGCGACTGGAGCGGTAGGAAGGGGAAAATAGTTTGGGGATAGATGGAGGAGTACAGAAAGTGGTTGGTGCTGAAGGGAAAAGAGGATGGCGAGCAGAAGACGTTGCAAAAAGACGGTGAGGAAAAATGGTGGGAAAAAAAATTGGGGGGGTAGATGGAGGGGAAAAACAGGGGAAGAGAAGGTTTTGCAGAAAGACAGTGGGGAAATGTTTTCGGGTGGATGGAAAAGAGGATGATGAGAGAGGAACGGAGGTGAGCAGGAGGGAGAGAAGGTTTGCAAAAATACGGATTTTCTCAAATGCTTTATTTCTGTTGAGATGCTCATAAAGTTTTGTCTTTTATTCTATTAATGTGTTTGTACCCATTGATTTTTCAAATATTAAATCAGTGGTGCATTCCTGGGGTAAAGCACATTTGCATGTAGTGCATAATCTATTATATGTGTTGCTGAATTTCATTTGGCGGTGTTTTGTTGAGTATATTTCATTTTATAAAATAATGAAAGATACTGGTCTATGTTGTTTTGTGATATTGTTTTGGTGTCAGAGTAATCCTGGCTTTATAAAATGAATTGGGAAGTGTTCTCTACCCTTTTATTTTCTGCAACAGTTAGTGAACAATTGATATTAATTTCTCAGAGTGTTTGATACACTTCACCTGGGAAGCTGCCTGATATGGGATTTTTATTAAAAGTTTTTAAAATTACAATCTGATCTTTTAACCTTCTATAGATCTATTTATATTTTATATTTCTCCTTTACTCTGTTTTAGTTTGTGTCTTTCTAGGACTTCATCCATTCTATCTAGGCTATCTTAATTTTTTTGGCATAAGATTTTCATTGCATTCTCTTTTAATCATTTTTATTTTGTGATACCGGCAGTGATGAGTTCTCTTTTATTGCTGATTTTAGTAATTTGATTCCCTTCTCTTTTTTTCTTGCTTAGCCTAAGTAAACATTTGCCAATTTTGTTATCTTCCCAAACATTTAATTTTGGTTTATTGATGTTCTTTGTTGTTTCATATTCCCTATCTTTCTCTTGGCTTAACTCTTGTGAATTGTTTCTCTTTAGGAAGATTGTATTTGGTTAATTAAAATTTAAGTTGATTTTGGAGTATCAACTTTTCTTTTATATGAAAGTAGAAGCTTGAATTGGGAAATAATGGGTTCTCAAGTATTTTTTTGGTAGTGGTGGGGATGGGTGGGGGAACAAAACAAGTATCCATGTAGCCCTTGGTTCCCCAAATTGTGGAGCTAACTTGGTCAAAATAAGTAGCCTCTCATTTCTTATCTCAAGAGGGTGATCTTGCCTTGCTTGGAGACATTATAGTGAATTCACTTGATGTAGTTTCTTTTAATCATATAAGTTTACTTCATGTCCCATTTTTCTTTTCTTTTTTCTGAGACGGAGTGTCGCTCTGTCACCCAGGCTAGAGTGCAGTAGCCCTCGGCTCACTGCAACCTCTGCCTCCTGGGTTGAAGCAATTCTCCTGCCTCAGCCTCCCAAGTAGCTGGGATTACAGGCATCCACCACCATGTCCAGCTAATTTTTGTATTTTTAGTAGAGACAGGGTTTCATCATCTTGGCCAGCCTGGTCTCGAACTCCTGACCTCATGATCCACCCTCCTCAGCCTCCCAAAGTGCTGGGATTACAGGCGTGACCCACCGTGCCTGGCCCATGTCCCATTTTCAACCAGTTATTGTACATGGAATGATTGCTGGAATCACATTCCATCACCCACAGGTAAATAAATAAATTCTGTTATTTAATATCTAAATTATATATACATATATTTTACTTGTAATTCAATGAAGATAAAGCTTTGTATGCTCTGTGTAAAATATGCTGTCTATATTCTCATGATAGTAAAGAATAAATTGAATAATTGAATGTAGTTGAATTTTACATATATCCTCCATTTAGTAAGAGAAATAGAAACTTAGTACTTGATTTAGTAAATTCCTACATTTAAATTAAGATGTTTCTTAGCAGAAACAAAGTTTATCTTAATGGGATGATAATTCACTAGTTTACTTCTGACGAGCATCAGCTAGTATTTAATCTATTATGAAATTACACCGCACCAAAATAAAATAGAATACAATTATTTAAAACACAAAATTTTATTGATTAATTTAGACATCAGATGTTTACATTATAAAACCGAAGTATTTTGAGGAGTTTTGTTTTTGTTTTTAGGATATTAGCAAATATTAACAAATGTGAACCATAGTAAAAGTTGTTCAGTAACACTTTTAACATTCCATTTTCAAGTAAACTGAATTTATGTGTCAGGTTGAAAAGCTTTTAGATGAGTGATTTATATTTCTGTCTGTATCCAAATATTTGTATATCATGTAGGCAGCCCAAGAAAATATGCAGATATGTAAGGCATTGAATAGAATGGTAAAGAACACATCCTTAAAAGAAAGAAGAGAATAAGCATCCGAACCATTTTGCATTCTCACTAGCAATGTAAAAGGATTTCAATTTCTCCGCATATTTACCACTTGTTATTTTATATTCATTTTGATTCTATCCTAGTAGGTGTGAAATAGTAACCTCGTTGTTGTTTGATTTGTATTTCCATAATGACTAGTGATGCTGCATATTAATATCTATACGAATTATTTGCCCGTTTTAAAATTTGGTTGTTTGCCTTTCAGTTTTTGAGTCATACGTATTCTTTGTATATTCTGGATACCAGATTATCATCAGATAGATGACTTGACAAATATTTTTCCTCATGCTGTAGGCAGTTGTTTTAGTCTGTCTGGATTGCTATAATAAAATCCATAGATTGGGCACTTTATAAGCAACAGGAATTTATTTCTCACAGTTCTAGAGGTTGGGAAGTCCAAGATCAAAGCACTTGAAGATTCAGTGTCTGGTGAGGACCTGCTCCGTCACAGATGGCTGTGTTCTCATTGTAACCTTGCATAGCAGAAGGGGCAAGGAAGCTCTCTGGGTCCTCTTCTATAAGGGAACTAATCTCATTCATAAGCGTAGAGCCATCATGACTTAATCACCTTCCCAAAACTCCACCTCTGAATACTATCACATTGGGGGTGAAGATTTCAACAATTTTGGAGAAACACAACCCTTCAGACCATAGTACTTGTCTTTTAACTTTCTTGATAATGCCCTTCGATGCAAAAAAGTTTTTAATTTTGATGAAGTCCAACTTATTTTTTCTTGTGTCACTCTTGGTTTGGATGTGGTATCTAAGAACACATTGCAAAATCCAAGATCATGAAGATTTATGTATATATACATATATAGGTATATATATACACATACGTATATAAATACATTTTTTTCTGAGATGGAGTCTCACTCTGTCATCCAGGCTGGAATGTGGTGGTGCAATCTCGGCACCACCCCAAGTAGCTAAGATTACGGATTACAGGCACGCACCACGACACCTGGATAATGTTTCCTTCCTCTTCTTATTCAGTCAAGACTGAGCTCCCATCCTACTGGAGACTTTACCACCTACAGAAGTTTGTTATAATTGCAAAAAGAAAAGATTGGTAGTGACCATATATAGTAAAACAAACAAAAACCTACAAAAACAAGACCAGGAAAAGAGATGGAACATGTGGAAAGATAGAACCAGTCAGGAGCAGTTTATATTTCTGACCAAATTGCATTTTACAGTGGCGAGTGAGACGCAAGGCCACCAGCTACTCAGGAGGATGAGGCAGGAGAATTGCTTGAACCCGGGAGGCGGAGGTTGCAGTGAACTGAGATTGTGCCACTGCACTCCAGCCTGGGCAACAGAGTCAATTGCTGGACTGGGCAAAGTGGCTGACACCTGTAATCCCAGCACTTTGGGAGGCTGAGGTGGGCAGGTCTCCTGAGGTCAGAAGTTCGACACCAGCCTGGGCAATATGGTGAAACCCCGTCTCTACTAAAAATACAAAAAGTTGGCTGGGCGTGGTGGCTCATGCCTGTAATCCCAGCACATTGGGAGGCCAAGGCAGTTGGATCACCTGAGATCAGGAGTTCAAGACCAGACTGGCAAACATGGTGTGAAACCCCATCTTTACTAAAAAAACAAAAATCAGCTAGGAGTGGTGGCAAGCACCTGTAATCCCAGCTACTCAGGAGGTCAGGGAAGGAGAATCAATTACTTGAACCTGGAAGGTGGAGGTTGCAGTGAGCCGAGATCATGCCTTTGCACTCCCACTGGGCAACAAAAGTGAAACTCTGTCTAAAAACATGATATAAATATGTATATTTATTTATATTTATATAAAGTTAGCTGACCATGGTGGTGGGTGCCTGTAATCCTAGCTACTCGGGAGGCTGAGCCAGGAGAATTACTTGAATCACTCCAAACATGACATCCTGGAAAAGGCAAAACTAGGCAGCATAAGGAATTTTTAGGGCAGTGAAACATCCTGTATGATTCTGTAATGGTGGATACACGTCATCATGCATCTGTCAAAATCCATAAAATCTACAACCCAAGGAGTAAACCCTAACATAAAGGAGGACTTTGGTGAATGATAATGTACTGATACTGGCTCAGGAATTCGAATATGTACCACACTAACGAAAGATGTTCGTAAAGAGAAAACTGAGGGGAGGGGTATGTAGAAACTGTACTTTCAGCTCAATTTTTCTATAAACTTAAAACTGCTCAAAAAAGGCATATGATTTTGTTTTAATATCCTAATAGAGGATCAGAGGATGGGCAAACAAATCTTGGGTAAAACATGGCAGAAAAAGCACGAAGTACAACAAAAAACTAATTTTCTTTCCAATAAGTTGTTGTTGTTGCTGTAAGTACCTGGTACAGCCATTCTAGTTGGCAACTAAGATTTATAGGTTGAAGGGAGAGAGAGGGGGTCAAGGGGAAACTGGAAGTTGGTCTGAAGAGGGCGAGGGGAGCTATTCAGGCAGAAGTGGGTTGGATCCTGACTTTACCACTCACTATGCGACCCTGTCAAAGAGAAACAAAATCGGGCTCCAATTACAGGGGTAAGGGAAGATTTTCATCAGTACCCACCGCTGCACTAGGGAAGAGTCCGGCCTGAGCTGGACTGAACTTGGATTTGTAGAGGTAACTCTGAGTTTCAAAGGGAGAATGAGGGAATAGGGAAGGGGTTAGGGGGGCGCTCAGTAGAGTCAGGAAAGTGACAAATTGCAAAGGGTTGGCGTGAGCGCTGTTGGCCCCAGTGATGCTCCCCATGTGGAAACTGTCATCCTCCCAGAGGGAGGGGAGATAGAGACCTTGTCTCAGGTGCCAGCCAGAACA
Source organism: Rhinopithecus roxellana (assembly GCF_007565055.1). NCBI lineage: Eukaryota > Metazoa > Chordata > Mammalia > Primates > Cercopithecidae > Rhinopithecus > Rhinopithecus roxellana. The sequence continues at coordinate 165,227,600 of NC_044551.1, forward strand.
AACAGTACATCTTTTTGGCAGCATCAAGTTTTCTCAGGCAGACAATTTAAGGGGCGCCCAAGTTATCTGAGGGGCGTGGCCCCCAACGCTGGTAACTGTTAGTGTTTGTTCAAGTCTCCATAGGCCAAGTCTGAGGCCTGGTGGCAAACAGTAGAGCCAAACAGAGGAGCAAGGGATGACGTGATCCAGGAGCCTCCCCGCTCCACATCCCACCCCGCTCCACATCCCGCAGACGCGGGGGCTCCGCAGCTGCCCTTTCTGATAAAGGAGCCGGGCGGGCACCCCGACTGCGCCCGCTGGAGGCCCTGAAGTACCGAGGCTCCTGGAGCGCGTCCTGCGCTGGGGTCCTGGAGGATGCCGCAGATCTGGAGGGGGTGGTAGGGTCCTGTCCCAGACTCACCTTAAACGCTGCGAGGACCGTGACCCCCCAGCCCGCCTCAGGCAGGAGGCGCAGTGGTCCCCTCTGCAAGCTGCAGATTCCCCGCCCCGGCTCCAAGTGACCACAGGTGAAACCGAGCTGGAAGCGACAAAAACGCCTTAAAAACCTGAGTTCCCGCCTCAGGGTACTGATGCCCTTTACTAATTGTAAAGCCGGCGTGGAACTTTGCAGCCTTGGCTCAGAAACGCAGCTGAGTGTCCTAGAGCAGGTGCGACCAGAGGTTGTTGGCAGGGGAGCAGTGCCTCCTTGTGGTCAGTGCGTGCTGGCCTCAGTGACAGGAGAACCTTAAGGCTGGTGACATTCAGTCCCCAAGCAGGCAAATCACAGAGGTGGCTGGGGGTGCGCAGGGCTAATGGGCAAACGAGAGCAATGGAATAATGTCTTTCCTCTCAGACAGCGAAACGTTTTAAAAATAGGTAACACTAGGGCTGGCAGGGGCACATGGAAACTGGCACTGCCATAAACTGCCAGAGGAGGAAGGATAGTGGGTAGTGGCCCTGGGAGAGGTTTCTTATCTTGTTTTGTTTTGTTTTTCGAGGGGTGGGGATTTGTTTTTTTGCAAAGGCAGGGTCTCCCTATGTTGCTTAGGTTGGTCTCGAACTCCTATCCTCAAGCAATCCACGTACCTTGAGTTCCCAAAGTGCTGGGTTACAGGCGTGAGCCACCAGGCTCAGTCCCTGAGAGCCTTTTGGAACTAGGAATCAGAAGTCTTTCTCTGGGGTTGGGGGAGGGAGGGGGACAGTGTATGTGTGCAGGGGTTTGGAAACTTTGTGGCTTGGCCATGGATCTCATGGCCGGAGAGCATCACCTCAGTTTCATGGGCGAGATTGGCCCTTGTGGAGTTCGAGTCCAACCCAGAAGAAACAAGGAAGCCTGGGTCTCCTCCAAGTGTGCAGCAAGCTGGCCTCAGGTCCCCCCAAAGGCAGCCAGAGACAAGCCCAGGATCACCCAGTCTGCAGCAGTGTGCAAAGGTTTGGGGTCCCCCCAAAAGGCAGCCAGAGCCAAGCTCAGGGTCCCCTCAGCATCAGCAAGATCTACACCTGGAGTCACCTCAAAGAGCCGGAGTCTAGTCCTGAACCCCCACATGTCAGCCAAAGCCAAGTGAGGAGGCACCACAGTGTTCCCAGGGCCAGGGAGAACTAGCCTTGGAGCAGGCCCAGAGTCCAGAGGAGCTGCCTCAGGGGGTGTGGGTGGCATCAGCAGCTATACCCGGGCCCAGAATCACCAGGGCCTTACCCCAGTCAGCACGTGCCACGTTCAGAGCCCTCACGGCCAGTACAGGAGCTGACACCCAAGGCACCTGGCTCCCTGCCGGGGTCAGCACGAGCCAAGCAAGCTGCCTCTGGCTGGAGAGAGGTAACGGGCGGCCATGGGGCAAAGAAGGGAAAAGATTCTTCAGCCCAGGCTCCAGTATCCAAGAAGTTGAAGGAGGAGGGGGAGGAGTTTCCTGTAATCCAGAAGGGGAAGCCCAAATTGGGGTGGGTGTGGAAGGACCACTCCAAGAAAAAGTTATCCCAGATGGTTCAGTACAGGCCCCTGCACACGTCCTGGCAGTGGAAGATGAAGGAACAGCAGGAAAGGAAGCTTGCCAAGGATTCTGCCCCTAACCTGGAGGAGGAGAAGGAAAAGCACTGCCAGGAGAAGAAACAGCGCCGGGCCGAGAACCTGAAACATCACCTGGAGAACAATGGAAGGCAGAGATTGTCCAAGTGATCCAAAACCCCACCAAGCTCAAGCTGGCAAAGACACAGCAGCTGCGCTCCACAGAGAAGCAGGACACCCTGACCCTGCTGCAGAAGCAGCCGTCTCAGCAGCCAGCAGCCAAGGTCTGAGCTCAGGACGGCCCAGAGGCCCTCCATGGCCAGACACAGCACCTCAAGTCACTGGCCAGATGCCTCTGCTGGAGCCAGCACTCCAAACATATGGCTGCAAAATGGTGACCCCACCCTGGCCAGGGCTCCTGGGCCTTTGACGTCTTTTAGGCAGGTCTGTGTGGGACAGAGGCCCAGAGGGGGCCTGGGATCTGGCAGAGATGGGGGTGAGAAGAGATTCAGCCCCCTCCCTTCTTCCTCTCCTTCTCCAAGTGCCTTCAGACCAAGAACAGTATATTCTTCAGTTCTTCAGGGAGCTGGCGACTAGTGGGTGACTCCCCAAGATGTGTATGTCCTGTCTCAGTGTGCTAGGTCCAACCCAGGCCCAAAGACAGGCACTCAGGAGTCCAGCTTCCCCTACACTTTTTCAGAGCTGCTCTGGGCACCTCTGCGCCCCACTGGCTCGGTCACTGAGCAAACGGAATCCAGCTCCTCCCGACTTTCCAACACTGAAAGATGAAAATGGGGAGACTGCAGGGAGCAGTTTCTCCCTAGTACCCTCTTGCCCAAACCAGACTCCTCAGAATTACCAAAGATCTAACTCATGTCTAGCCAGTCTACAACAAAAATATTACTGAGTGTCTGTTGCATACAGGTACAATTCGAGTCACCAGGGAATACAGACAATAGACAGAAGTCCCTCCCCTCAAAGAGCTTTCATTCTGATGGAGAGAAAACATAGTAAACAAGCAAAATGTGTCATGTGTTCAAAAAAAAAAAAGGCTTTTTCCAAATGCATCCACTTTGATCTAGTTATTCCACTTGTAGGAGTTTGTTTGTAAGACTCTGTATAAAGCATACGCAGAGTCTTATAGTATAAGGTGTAGATCTTGCTGATGCTAGGGGGACCCTGAGCTTGGCTCTGGCTGCCTTTTGGGGGGACCCCAAACCTTTGCACACTGCTGCAGACTGGGTGATTCTGGGCTTGTCTCTGGCTGCCTTTGGGGGGACCCCAGGCCAGCTTGCTGTAACACTTGGAGGAGACCCAGGCTTCCTTGTTTCTTCTGGATTGGACTCAAACTCCACAAGGGCCAATCTTGCCCATGAAACGTGAGGTGAGGTTCTCGGGCCATGAGATCCATGGCCAAGCCACAAAGTTTCCAAACCCCCCGCACACGTACGACGCGTCCCTCCCTCCCCGCTGCCGCCAACCCCAGAGAAAGACTTCTGATTCTGTATAAAGTATAAAAAATAGGCGGGTGCGATGGCTGAAGCCTGCAATCCCAGCACTTTGGGAGGCTGAGGCGGGTGGATCACGAGGTCAGGAGATCGAGACCATCCTGGCGAACATGATGAAACCCCGTCTCTACTAAAAATACAAAAAAAAAAAAAATTAGCCAGGCGTGGTGGTGGATGCCTGTAGTCCCAGCTACTTGGGAGGCTGAGGCAGGAGAATGGCGTGAACCCGGGAGGCGGAGCTTGCAGTGAGCCAAGATCGTGCCACTGCGCTCCAGCCTGGGCCACAGAGCAAGAGTCCGTCTCAAAAAAAAAAGGGGGGAACAGTAAGTTAAAGAATTAAACAGAAACATTTGTTGCTATAGCAAAATTAAGAAAATACGCAACTGTTTAAACACATTAATAAGATCCATATTCAAGTAGTAAAACGACTATTTTGTCATTGAAATGGCTTTACAAAATATTCGTAAATTAAGTAAAATGAGGATTTGAAACAATAAGTGCACTCTGTGTCACAGGCCAGGTGATCCAGAGTGCGTAGTGGAGGGCCCGAGGTGTACAAGGGACCTGGCAGGTATAAACCTACGAAAAAAGCAAGCAGAAACAGGCTTGGGCAGAAGTCATCAAAATGGGATGCAGGCTCAGCCAAACCTCAGTCAGCCAGCCAAGATGCCAGAACAAGCATTGCCCCCTCAGAGTTGGCTGGGCCAAGAAGAGGTGGCCAGATCTTTATACCCAGGCCTCAGGCACCTGAGGGGGCTCCCCAGGGAAGGCCCTGAATGCTGGGGGTGCTCTCTTTGGCTCAGGCATACCCTGAAGCAGCCAGCCAGGCCCTAAACAAACTCCCACAACTGGACAGCAAGTCCTCTCCAAGGAGGATCCAGGCAGTACGTCTCTGCATCCTCCACATTTTGCTGGTGCTAGTAGTATTTGTTTTCAGAAGATAAATTGCACCTATCTATGCAATAAAAAATAAGTATATGGAATCCGTAGGTGTATTTATAAGATAATTAGAAATGTAAGAAAATGGTTGGAGTAAATAAATATTTAAATTCCTGAAATAGGCTGGGCGTGGTGATTCACGCCTGTAATCCCAGCACTTTGGGAGGCCGAGGCAAGCAGATCACGAAGTCAGGAGTTTGAGAACAGCCTGGCCAACGTAGTGAAACCCCTTCTCTCCTAAAAAAATACAAAAAATTAGCCAAGGGTGGTGGCAGGAGCCTGTAATCCCACCTACTCTGGAGGCTGAGGCAGGAGAACCACTTGAATCCAGGAGGTCGAGGTTGACAATCGGTTGAGTTTGTCTAAAGACCTGGAATCAAACAGAAAGAAATGTCTGGGTTAAGATGAGAGGTTGTGGAGACCAAAGTTCTACCATGCAGATGAAGCTTTCAGGTAGCAGCCTTCAGAGAGAATAGGTTGCAAAATATTTCTTATCGTACTTAATGTGTGTTGATGTTAATGCTGGAGAGGTGTAATGAGGTATGTCTGACTCCCACTCCCCATGATGACCTGAACCAGTCTCTTGGGTTACATTTTAAGAGCCCTGGCTGAGGGTCTTAAGATGGTTGGGGGGCCTTAGAATTTTGTTTTTGGTTTACAGGTGGTTCCAAAATGCTGATGCGTGAAAACATCTGTGGGACGTGTAAAAAAGCAGGTTTCTGAGTCCTCATTGGCCTCGTTTTTCTAGCTTACTCTATGATACTGTCTCAGCCACTGTCTCCTGTCTTCTGTACCATCACTCTTTCCCTTCCCACTGGATTCTTCCACCTCATTATACAAACATTAACTCCCATCTTTTTAAAGAAATAACCTCAGTTTACCCACTTTTCTCATCAACTACCACCCAGTGTCTTTTTTCTTTTACAAAAATCTCAGTGTGCATCCAGCGTTCCTCCACCACCTGACTGTTGAACACACTCAAATCAAGCTTCTGATCCTTGTCCCCAAGAGTTTTAATCTAAAACACCAGTTGCTTCCATGTTGCTAAATCCATGGTGAATTCTCAGTCCTCGTCTGAGTTGATCCTTCCATAGCATGTGGCACAGATGATCTCTCCCTCCCTTTGAAACACTCCTGCACTTGCTTTCCAAGCATCACACCCTACTGATTCCTCTCTATTGCGGGAGCTGGCCAGCAGCCCACAACACAGCGGAGCTCTCTGTTCCCAGGCGGATCGGCAGGACAAGAAATAATAGACACACACAAGATAGTGAAGGCTGGGTCTGGGGGGGTCACCGCCTTCTGGACCCGTGATGCTGCCATTGCACTGGATATGCCAGCATTTATTATTAAGTTTAGTGAGGGCGGGGGTAGGTTAGTGAGGGATTTAGGGTCATTTGATTATGAGGTGAGATGGTCACATGGGGATGAAGTAATTCTTTAACATAACATCTGTATGCAGAAGTACAGTACACAGAGATAAGAATTTACAATGTAGTGTGTGCATCAGTAATTTCTAACAGAGCCTTAAAACAGAAACAGTCTTCCCAAAACCTATGATTAGCAATGTATTAATCAGCAGGAACAGTTGCAGCAAAAGCTGGTTACAAACAATTCATAGAAACAGGATATGAAGCCAGACAACTGGTTAGACCAGAAATTCTCAGAAGGGAGTATGCCTTAACCCTAAAGAGGCCTAGAAGAGCCGTGGCAAGATGAGGGCGTTTATAGCCCTATCTTATCCATATGGACAGGCGCCCCCCATGCATCCGTGTATAGGCTCTCCACGAGGGTCGCATTCCATTCCCAGAACTATGAACATCTGCTTTTCTGGGATAGGAATCTAGGTGATGTGAAACCTCCCTGACTGCACGTCCGTTCATAGGCTCCCTGCAGGGGGAAGCACATCACGTGCTGTTGGCTCATTCTGGCAGTCCAACCTGACATTGTCTTTACACAATCCTGCATGCAACTTTGTATTTACAATAATCAGGAGCATTTCATCTTTTATTCCGTAGCAATAGTTTCAGGGGGTCTCCCTACATCTCTCCTACCTCACTGATCACTTTTTCTTCCCTTAATTGTGACTTCCTAATGCTAGAGTTCTTAAAGTCTTGATATTTAAACTGTTCATTTTTCCTTTGGTTTCTCCTCCTCGCTCTCAGCTTTGTAGTGATTTCGCCCTGTATCATGGCTTTATTTATTGATTGTACACTTACTGCTCCCTACTCTGCAGCCCAGTCTTTTACACAGGACCCCAGACTCATAGCTAAATGTCTCCTTGATAGCAATGATCTTCTTCTCAAAGATTCAGACTGATCTTGTTATCTTCCCTATCAGTCAGTCACATCCTTCCCAGTGCTCAAACACCATGGAGACATCCCTGACTCCGTCTCTCACACATAGACATTCAATCCATCATATCCTGTCAACCCTATCTTCAAACATGTTCAGAGAAGGAAATTAGGACTCTACCTAACAGTGTATATGACAAGTAACTCAAAGTAGATCAGTTATCTAAATATAAGTGTTTTAAAACTGTGCAACTCTTAGAATAAAATATAGGGTCAGGAGTTCGAGACCAGCCTGGCCAACATGGTGAAACCCCGTCTCTACTAAAGATACAAAAAAGTAGCTGGGCGTGGTGGCATGTGCCTGTAATCCCAGCTGCTCAGGAGGCTGAGGCAGGAGAATCGCTTGAACCCAGGAGGCGGAGATTGCGGTGAGCCGAGATTGCGCCACGGCACTCCAGCCTGGGTAACAGGGCAAGACTCTGTCTCAAAAAAAAAAAAAAAAAAGAAGAAGAAGAAGAAGAGGAGGAAGTTTTGTTCCCTGAAGTTTATGCCTTTGGGTTCCTGAAGCACCTTTATATTCACGGCATTTAAATCTTTCTGGAAGCTGATTTTCTCTGCTCTTGGTGGAGCTATGGCGGGGAGGGTGTGTGTTTTGTATTTGAGTCTGTCAGCCAGCCAGACATCCATGCAGACATCTCATTTCTGTCTTTCTTGTTTCTAGGGAAGAATATAAAAGCTCTGAATATAGCTTGTGTAGGCAGTCAATGACTGGAAGGGGCAGGTGTCACTGGGGACCCCCCAAGGCCACCTGCATGTTCAGTGATCCAGTACAAGGACCCAGAGAACTCAGAAAAGCCATTACATTCATGGTTGCAGTTACCATGTGAAGGGTAGCAGAACATGCCACCCCCAAAATATGCTGCTTTGACGTAAGGATTATTGTGAGCTGAAGGCAATTGAGAAGAAATGAGTGTAAGTGTAAGGAAAGCTCTCTCACCTCCCGCCATCTGCCAGAAAGCAAGACATAAATTTACAAAGAGATCCCTCCCCGCTATACCAAGAAGGACAAAGGTTGGTCACTGGAGATGACTTTAGACCCTTACCAGCCTGGAGACTGAACCAGAGGAGTTTGCATAACATGTTTGATTAACCAGCCTCTATCTTCCACTCGTGCCCCCTAACTTGCCTCCTTCACACCCTTTTTTCTTTGTTTTAGTTGAAGAATCCAGGCCTAGCACGGTGGCTCATACCTGTAATCCCAGCACTTTGGGAGGACACGGCAGGAGGATAAATTGAGGCCAGGAGTTCAAGACCAGCCTGGGCAACAGAGGAAGGTCCTATCTAAAAAAAAAAAAAAAAACAAAAACAAAAATCTGTATACCAGGCATGGTGGCTCACGCCTATAATCCCAGCACTTTGGGAGGCTGAGGCGGGCAGATCGCTTGAGGCCAGGATTTTGAGACCAGCTTGGACAACACGATGAAATGCCCTCTCTACTAAAAATATAAAAATTAGCCAGGTGTGGTGGCTTATGCCTGTAATCCCATCTACTTGGGAGGCTGAGGCAGGAGAACCACTTGAACCAGGCAACAGAGAGACTTTATTTCAAAAAAAGAAAAAGAAGCATCTATATAAATAAGCTGGGGTCCTAGACCACCTCATGAGAATTACTCATTCCCTGGATATCCCATGTATGTAAGAGGTATACATGTTAGTACACTTCTGTTTGTCTTTTTCTTGTTAATTTGTCTTTTGTTTACAGGGATCCTAGCTAGGAACTAGAAGGGTAAAGGGAAAATTATTGTTTACTCCCCTGTACATATGCACAGCAACCCCAAAAAAGTTAATGTCACTATACTTACTTCCAACAAATTAGACTTCAGAACAAGGACAATAATCAGGGATAAAGAGAGCCATTACAAGTGAAAAGGTGATCAATTCTCCCAGAAGACTTAATAATCCTGAATGTGTACACACCTTCGTACACAGAGCTTCAAAATGCTTGAGGCAAAACTTGAAAGAACTGAAAAGAAAAATAGACAAATTCACAATTATAGCTGGCATTTCAACATTCTTCTCTTACTAACTAAATGAGAGACTAGCCAGAATTCAATAAAAATAAAGGCAACCTGAACAGAGCTTGGCAACCAACTTGCCTGGTATTTTTAGAACTCTCCACCCAAAAATAGCAGGACACACATTATTTTCAAATGTACATGGGGCCAGGTGCAACGGGTCATGCCTGTAATCCCAGCACTTTGGGAGGCCGAGGTGGTAGATCGTCTGAGATCAGGAGTTTGAGACCAACCTGGCCAACATGGTGAAATCTCATCTCTACTAAAATACAAAAAAAATTAGCCAGGCGTGGTGGTGCACTCTTGTGGTCCCAGGTACTCAGGAGGCTGAGGCAGGAGAATCGCTTGAGTCCAGGAGGTGGAGGTTGCAGTGAGCTGAGATTGCACCACTGCACTCCAGCCTGGGCAACAGAGTGAGACTCCGTCTCAAAGAAAAAAAAAATGTACATAGAACATTGATCTGGACAGATCATATTCTAAGAAAGAATACAAACCTTAAGAGTGGTGAATAGTCTATAAACTTAAGCAAAGCAGTAATTACATTCAATCAAGCAATTTTTTTTCTTTAACATGGAATCGGTACTGTTACAGCTATGTGAAAAATCTCAAAGACTTTACGACAAGAAAAAAATTCCTGGAACTGTAACGAATAACTGTAGCAACCATACATAGTCAATATACCTAAATAAATGATATTCCTTTTTACCAGGAATGGGCAAGTTTTTTTTCTTTTTCTTTCTTTCTTTTTTTTTTTTTTTTGAGATGGAGTTTTGCTCTTGTTGCCTAGGCTGGAATGCAGTGGTGTGATCTCAGCTCACTGCAATCTCCATCTCGCAGGTACAAGTGATTCTCCTGCCTCAGCCTCCCAAGTATCTCGGGTTACAGGTGTGCACCACCACTCCCAGCTAAATTTTGTATTTTTAGTAGAGACGGGGTTTCACCATGTTGGCCAGGATGGTCTCAATCTCCTGACCTCATGATCTGCCTGCCTTGGCTTCCCAAAATGTTGGGATTACAGGCGTAAGCCACTGCGCCCGGCTGGCAACTTTTTTTCTGAAGAGCAAAATAGTAAATATTTTATTTCTGTAAACCACGTGATCCCTGTTGCAAGTAACTCTGCTCTTGTAATGGGAAGCACCCATAGACAACACGTAAATGATAAGGGAGCATGGCTGTGTCCTGGCAACACTTTATTTGTGGCCACTCATATCTGAATTTCATGCAGTTTTCTTGGATCACAAAAATGCTAGTCTTTTGAATTTTTCAACTGTTCAATAATGTGAAAAATGATTCTTAGCCAAACAAAAGCAACAGGTGGGGAATCAGATTTGCCTCATGGGTCATTATTTGCAGACCTTTGTTATATAACAACTGGATTTTTTTTTTTCTTTTTTTTTTTTGAGGTGGAGTCTCACTCTGTCGCCCAGGCTGGAGCGCAGTGGCGCAATCTTGGCTCACTGCAAGCTCTGCCTCCCAGGTTCACCCCATTCTCCTGCCTCAGCCTCCCGAGTAGCTGGGACTACAGGCTCCCACCACCACCTCCAGCTAATTTTTTTGTATTTTCAGTAGAGACAGAGTTTCACCGTGTTAGCCAGGATGGTCTTGATCTCCTGACCTTGTGATCTGCCCACCTTGGCCTCCCAAAGTGCTGGGATTATAGGCGTGAGCCACTGCACCTGGCCACAACTAGAATTTTAAATTATAAGAATGCCATTTACAATAGCCAAAAAAAAAAAAAAAAAAAAAAAAAAAAAAAAAAAAAGACAAAATAAAGTACACAGGCATAAAGTACACAGGCATAAATTTAACAAAATAATGTGCAAAATCCATATGCTGGAAACTACAAAACTCTGAAGATCAAGTAACACTTAAGCCAACAGCTTTTTATGGATCAGAAGGTTGATATTGCTAAGATGTTGATTTCCCCCAATTTCTCTATTAATGCAAGGCAGTCCCAATAAAAATGCCAGGGAATTTGTGCAGATATTGAAAAGCTGATATAAAATCTGTAAACCAACACTTTGATACACTGGCCCTAGGAAAGTAAAGGATTGACCCACTACTGATGTTTAACGTGGGTTGTTTTCTATTTCCTAGATGTCTCGGCGGGGTTGAGAAATACAGGGAAAGAGCTCAAGAGAGAGAAATTTAAAGCTGGGTGTCGGAGGAGACAACACATGTCGGCAGGATCCATGATGTTCCCTGAGCCGTAAAACCAGCAAGTTTTTATTAGCAATTTTCAAAAGGGGAGGGAGGGCACGAATAGGGTGTGGGTCACAGAGATCACATACTTCACAAGGTAATAAAATATCACAAAGCAAATGGAGGCAGGGCGAGATCACAGGACCACAGGATGAGGTGAAATTAAAATTGCTAATGAAGTTCCAGGCACGCATTGTCATTGATAACATCTTATCAGGAAACAGGGTTTGATACCAGACAACTGGTCTGACCAAAATTTTTTTATTTTATTTTTATTTTTGTTTTTGAGACAGAGTCTCGCTCTGTCGCCCAGGCTGGAATTCAGTGGCCGGATCTCGGCTCACTGCAAGCTCCGCCTTCTGGGTTCACAGCATTCTCCTGCCTCAGCCTCCTGAGTAGCTGGGACTACAGGCGCCCGCCACCTCGCCCGGCTAGTTTTTTTGCATTTTTTAGTAGAGACGGGGTTTCACCGTGTTACCAGGAAGGTCTCGATCTCCTGACCTCGTGATCCACCCGTCTTGGCCTCCCAAAGTGCTGGGATTACAGGCTTGAGCCACTGCGCCCAGCCCTGACCAAAATTTATTAGGCGGGAATTTTCCTCAACCTAATAAGCCTGGGAGTGCTACAGGAGACCAGGGCTTATTTCATCCCTTCGGCTTCAACCGTGAAAGGCGGCACGCCTTAAAGGGGCCGTCTATAAGCCTACCTTCAGGGCACATTCTCTTTCTCAGGGATGTTCCTTGCTGAGAAAAAGAATTCAGTGATATTTCTCCTGTTTGCTTTTGAAAGAGGAGAAATATAGCTCTGTTCTATCCAGCTCACCGGCAGCCAGTTCAAAGTTACCTCTCTTGTTCCCTGAACATTGCTGTTATCCTGTTCTTTTTTTAAGATGCCCAGATTTCATATTGTTCAAACACAGATGCTCTACAAACAATCTGTGCAGTTGACACAATCATCACAGGGTCCTGAAGTGACATTCATCCTCCTTAGCTTATGAAGAAGATGACGATGATGGGATTAAGAGATTAAAGTAAATACAGGCATAAGAAATTATAAAAATATTAATTTGGAGAACAAATAAATGTCCATGAAATCTTCACAATTTATGTTCTTCTGCCGTGGCTTCAGCCGGTCCCTCTGTTCAGGGTCCCTGACTTCCCGCAACGGAAGCACACGTTTTACTTTTTTTCAACACCCTTTGAGTGAATTTTCTGCACACTCAGTGATTACTGCACAACCACAGAGGGACCTGGGGTGGAGTAGCCTCGCCACCACGCCCGGTTAATTTTTTTGTATTTTTAGTAGAGACGGGATTTCACAATGTTGGCCAGGCTGGTCTTGAACTCCTGATCTCAGATGATCTGCCTGCCTTGGCATCCCAAAATGCTGAGATTATAGGCATGAGCCACCGCGCCTGGCTGTCTAATGCTTCTTGAACAAGGTGGCATAGTGGCATTAAAAACTGCCTTATTGGCCAGGCGTGCTGGCTCAAGCCTGTAATCCCAGCACTTTGGGAGGCCGAGGAGGGCAGATCACGAGGTCAGGAGATTGAGACCATCCTGGCTAACCCGGTGAAACCCCGTCTCTACTAAAAAATACAAAAAACTAGCCGGGCGAGGTGGTGGGCACCTGTAGTCCCAGCTACTCGGGAGGCTGAGGCAGGAGAATGGCGTGAACCCGGGAGGCGGAGCTTGCAGTGAGCTGAGATCCGGCCACTGCACTCCAGCCTGGGCGACAGAGCGAGACTCCGTCTCAAAAAACAAAACAACAACAACAACAACAAAAAAAAAAACAAAAAAACTGCCTTATTTTGTACAGATGGTTTGGGAGTGGCTCTGGTGTTTGAACGTCAACTGTTTGGGGACTGTTGCTTTGATTTTAATCCTGTTTGACATGAAATGTCATCCTAGTCTTACTAGTGATGTGTGTAAACTGTATACACATGAGCATTTATACTTCATGTGGGGAAATAGGTGAGACTTCACCTGTGACCTTTCTCATTTCACTCTGAGAAATATACTGAAGTGCTTGATGTGCTATTGCTTTCGAATTCCTGGGTTTAACGGGATAGTGTGACCTCACCGATTTTTTTTTCAGTCACTGTATTTTGCGGTTCTCTTCCGTCGATGATCTTACACTCCTGCTTCCTCTACACGCTTGACCATAGGCAATCTAATTGTAATAGCTGTTTTAAAGCTTTTCTTCACTAATTCCACCATTTGCATCAATCTGAGTCTTTCTTATTCTCTCTGCTAGAGGTGAATTCTAGTTCTGTTTCGTTGCATGCCTGGTAATTTTAGGTAGAAGACCAGTGTAGTGCCAGAAAGGGGGTGAGCCCTTTCCTCGCCGATGTAAAGGATCACAGCTGACACAAAACTGGTTAACAAGAGAAAAGCATAGTAAATTTGTTACATGCACACGTGCCCATGGGATCCACACAAACTGTGAACTCAAAGGGGGGGGCAGATGGTTGAGACTTCAATGTCCATTTCGTAGGGGAAGGAGAAACGGGGGAATGAATAGGTCCAGTGCTCATACACTGGTTCACAGGAACGTTGGTTCACAATTGGTGTGACAATGGTTCACAGGACAAAGACTGTCATATTATGCAGATGAAGTTTCTTAGGTAACCTCTTGGAGCTGCCCTAAGAAGAACAGAGGAAAAGACTGAGTGTGGTGATGACTCCCCGTTCTTCTCTCTGGTGGTTAATCTTTCCTGGTTTTTGAGATCCCGAGGGAGGGAGTCTTAAGACCATTGCGTTTCTTTTGGAGGAGCTTTCTAAATTCTAGCGTCCCTCCCTGCTCTTGAAAGAGGAACAAAATAAGATTAGAAGGGCCTTGATTCTGAGGCTGCTTCTAAGGCTTCTCAGCATGTCATAGAGCCAGTATTTGAGGTTTCAACTTCTGAGTCCCAATATCAGTGTTAAAACCTTTCCCAACATACAGATGAAGTGGGACTTCATCAGAGTCCCACTGTGGGTGGGACACACCCAAAACAGAATCTCATGGCCAGGAGGGTGAGTTAGGCACATATTTCTGCGTTAATTGCCATAAGGTTCTTTCCTGTAATTAAGCAGAAACCAACTCCTGAAAAGCATTGCCAAAACAACTACAGCTGGAAAACTTCCCAGCTGACCCTAAGACACTGCCTGACCCCAGCTGACTGAGCCTCCCTTGATGGTCCCAACACAACTCTAATTGGACAGAGGACCAGCCAAAAAAGCATTCTTTACCGGTAAATAGCCCCTAACCTCAGGCCAGTTTTGACCATTATAGAGACTATGCACTGTCTTTGTGCACTACAGCTCACTACTTTTTTTTTTTAATGGAGTCTTGCTCTGTCCCACAGGCTGGAGTGCAGTGGCGCGATCTCGGCTCACTGCAACCTCTGCCTCCCGGGCTCAAGTGATTCTCCTGCCTCAGCCTCCTGAGTAGCTATTACAAGTGCCTGCCACCATGCCCGGCTAATTTTTATATTTTTAGTAGAGATGGGGTTTGGCCATGTTGGTCAGGCTGGTCTCAAACTCCTGGCCTCAAGTGATCCGCCCACTTTGACCTCCTGCAGACGCGAGCCACTGCACCTGGTTACAGTTCACCTTCTGGCATAAAGAGACAAAGTCCACATCATTTTAATGCTAAAAACCCATCCCAAAGTAAATACAGCATGTTAGATATGTTTACCCACTGCACATGCGCCTGGCTTCCCGCGTGAATATTCATAGATTTCTCCAACCCTGCTCAATCTGTATGTAAGGTTAACCCTAGAAGACCTAGATACCAGCTTCCCTCTCCCTCTGCCAAGCATGGCCTTTCGATTTCCCTGGAAGCTGTGTTCCCCAATCTCAGAACTGCTTCTCCCTCTGAAGAGAAAGTCTTCTTTCCTTCTTCCATGGATCTCATGTTCATCGGCTAACACCAGCTTTGTGCATTTTCTATTTTGGGGGTCTGGGTATTATGTGTTCCTTTAACAAAGGATGGGTTTTGCTCTTTGCTGTTAAGTTACTTGGAAACATTCTTGCTTTAGGGGATTGTTTTTTGGTTGGCCAAGGTGGGCGGATCACCTGAGGTTAGGAATTCGAGACCAGCCTGACCAATATGGTGAAAATCCGTCTCTACTAAAACTATAAAAATTAGCCAGGCATGCTGGTGTGCGCCTGTAATCCCAGCCTGTAATGTCACCATGTTGGCCAGCCTGGTTATGAACTCCTGACCTCAAGTGATCTGCCTGCCTTGGCCTCCCAAAGTGCTGGGATTACAGGTGTGAGCCACTGTGCCTGGCCTGGATGATCTTAAAGTGGAAATCACAGAGCCCATTTAGGATTATCAACCTAAATGACAGAGAGAGGCTCTCTAAAAGAACTCTTTATTGGGGAATAGGACATTGCAACAGGAAATACTGTAAAGTATATGCATATTCAGGGAGGGAAAGGAAGACAAAGGTTTTTAAGGGAAGAGTGAGGAGGATTACATAATTGTTTTTGAAATAATTATCCAGCTGGGCATGGTGGCTCACACCTGTAATCCCAGCACTTTGGGATGCCAAGGTGGGCGGATCACAAGGTCAAGAGATCAAGACCATCCTGTCCAACAGGGTGAAACCCCATCCCTACTAAAAATACAGAAATTAGCTGGACATGGTGGCACCTGCCTGTAGTCCCAGCTACTTGGGAGGCTGAGGCAGGAGAATCACTTGAACCCGGGAGGCGGAGATTGCAGTGAACCGAGATTATACCACTGCACTCCAGCCTGGCAGCAGAGTGAGACTGCGTTTCACAAAAAAAGAAAAAAAATTATCCTTGGCTACAAAGATCAATAATGAGGGTGATACTGGGCTGCGTTTGGACGGGCAGTTGCTGGGCAGATGTGCTTGCAGAAGTGTTTTTTTGTGTAAGGTTGTGATGGC
The DNA here is from genome assembly GCF_007565055.1 of Rhinopithecus roxellana. Classification (NCBI taxonomy): domain Eukaryota; kingdom Metazoa; phylum Chordata; class Mammalia; order Primates; family Cercopithecidae; genus Rhinopithecus; species Rhinopithecus roxellana. Next base: position 165,243,502 of record NC_044551.1, read on the forward strand.
CTTTGTGCAAGGTTGTGGTTTTTGTAGAGTCTTTTTCATTTTCAGGCATAAAAGTGTGAGAACCTTCTCTTCATAGCCTTCCCTGGCTTTATTTGTCAGGATTTTCTTAACCTCAGTGACTCCATTTTGATTCTGACAATTTTCAAGGGTATTGAGAAAGCAGCCTGAAATTTGACTATGGAAATGAAGAGAATGTGATCTTTTTAGGTGACATGAAAAGAATCAAGGATTGCCAGGTGCAGTGGCTCATGCCTGTAATCCCAGCACTTTGGGAGGCCAAGGTGGGAGGATCACTTGAGGTCAGGAGTTCGAGACCAGCCTGGCCAACATGATGAAACCCCATCTCTATGAAAAATACAAAAATTAGCTGGGTGTTGTGGCAGCACCTGTAAACCCAGCTACTCAGGAGGCTGAGGCAGAAGAATTGCTTGAACCCAGGAGGCAGAGGTTGCAGTTAACCAAGATTGCAACATTTTGCACTCCAGCCTAGGTGACAGAGTGAGACTCTATCTCAAAAAAAAAAAAAAAAAAAAAAAAAAAAAAAAAGAAGGATTACACTTGGGCCAATGACAATCAGTTTGAAGTGACTTAAGAAGGTACGCAGCCCCTTGCTGTCTGTTCACCCATACTCCACCTTGACATGAAGGTATGATTCTGAAGGATTGGGTGGAGTGAAGTCAATGGTGCCTGAGATTCCAGTTTCATTCTGAGTGGGGGCCATGAGGGCACCCAGGCCTGCATCTGAGATTCTGAAGCCAAAAAATGATCTCAGCAGCATAGTCCCAACATTCTTGACCACCCTGTGTACAGCCCTGTTCTGCTTTTTCCCACCATTAGTTCTTCCATCTATTAACCCAGCACTTTGGGAGGCTGAGGTGGGTGGATCACTTGAGGTTAGGTGTTTGGGGCCAGCCTGGACAACATGGTCAAACCCTGTCTCTACTGAAAATACAAAAATTAGCCAGTCGTGGTTGTGGGCGCCTATAGTCCCAGCTACTCGGATGGCTGAAGCAGGAGAATCACTTGAACCCAGGAGGCAGACGTTGCAGTGAGCCGAGATCACACCACTGCACTCCAGCCTGGGCAACAGAGCGAGACGCATGCAAGCAAGACACTTCTGCAAGTACATCTGCCCAGTAGCTGCCTGTCCAGACGCAGCCCAGTATCACCCTTATTGTTGATCTCGGCAGCCAAGAATAATTTCTTTCTTTTTGTGAGACGCAGTCTCACTCTGCTGCCAGGCTGGAGTGCAGTGGTGCAATCTCGGCTCGCTGCAATCTCCGCCTCCTGGATTCAAGTGATTCTCCTGCTTGATTTTTTTTGAGGTCCCCAAAAAAAAAAAAAAAAGAAAAGAAAAGAAAAAAGAATGTAATCAGAAGACTCTGATTCAGACGGTCAGACTTCATCACATGCAAGGATTTGATAGCAGCAGGACTCTCGTGAGCTTCCGAGACTGCCAGAAGAAGAGAGGAGCAAATACATTTCCACACTCAGGAACCCCCTGACTCACTGCATTCCAGCAGCTCAGACTGAGTTCCTGCAGACCCCTCTTCTATTTTCTGAAAGGTATCGTGTTAATTTTGGAGTTAATTTTGCTTTAAACACTTGATAGAATTCTCCACTGAAAGCATCTGGACCTACATTTTTTTTTCAGTCTTAAAATTATGAGTTCAATTTCTTTTCTTAAAGTTTTAAAATTATGATTTCAATTTATTTTCTTTTCTTTTTCTTTTGAGACAGCATTTCGCTCTGTCACTCAGGCTGGAGTGCAGTGGCACAGTCTCCTCTCACTGCAACCTCTGCCTCCCAGGTTCAAACAATTCTCCTGCCTCAGCCTCCTGACTAGCTGGGATTACAGGCGCCTGCCACCATGCCTGGCTACTTTTTGTATTTTTAGTAGAGACAGGGTTTTGCCATGTTGGCCAGGCTGGTCTCGAACTCTTGACTGGTGATCCACCTGCCGCAGCCTCCCAAAGTGCTGGGAGTACAGGCATGAGCCACCACTTCTGGCTGATTTCAATTTGTTTAATAGTATAGGACTATTCCAGTTATTTATTTCCTGTAGGTGATTTGTGGCAGTCTGTGGCTTTTTTTTTTTTTTTTTTTTGAGAAATTGGCATATTTCATTGAAGTTGTCAAATTTTATGTTTATAGAGTATTCTCTCTTTGATGTCTGCAGGATCTGATTTGTGGTAATAGCCCTTGTTTCATTACCGATACTGACAAATTATGTCATGTTCCTTTTTTCCCATAAGTCTTGCTTTTCAGCAAGAATTCCTGTTGGGTTGATTCTTTCTCAGCCCTGCTTTGGAGCTGTGCCCCACACGTTTTGATATGTTGTATTTTCATTTTCATTTCTTCCATGCATTTTGATTTCCCTTAAGACTTCCTATGGACCCATGGATTATGTAGAAGTGTGTTATTGATTTTCCAAGTATAAAAGTTTTTTATGTTGTCTTTCTGTTATTGTTTCCAGTTTGATTCCATCATGGTCCGAGAACACATTCTGTATGATAAAATTCTTCTAAATGTGTTGAAGTTTGTTTTATGCTCTGGAAATTGGTCTGTTGGGTGTATGTTCTCTGAGCACTTGAGAGGAATGTATGCTGTTGTTAGTCGACGTGTTTGACGAATGTCTGTTAGACCCTCTGTGTTGGTGGTGGTGTTGAATCATTCTATTTCCTTGCGGATATCCTGCCTAGTTGTGTCCTGTTGTTAAGGGAGGAATGTTGAAGCCTCCGATTACAATTGTGCACTTGTCTAATTGTCTATTTCTCTATTCGTTTTCTTCCACCTTTTGTTTCACATATTTTTATAGCTCTGTTTCTTAGCGCATACACATTGTAATTTCCTTCTCTCTCTCTCTTTTTTTTTGAGGCGGAGTTTCGCTTTTGTTGCCCAGGCTGGAGTGCAGTGGCATGATCTTGGTTCACTGCAACCTCCACCTCCTGGGTTCAAGTGATTCTCCTTCCTCAGCCTCCCGAGTAGCTGGGATTACAGGAATGCGCCACCACGCCTGGCTAATTTTGTATTTTCAGTAGAGACGAATCACAGTGGTTTTAAACTCCCTGTCTGATCATTCCAATGTCCCTGCTGTCTGAGTCTGGTTCTGATTCGTGTTCTCTCTCTCTTTAGACTGTTTTTTGCCTTTGAGTATGTCTTGTTATTATATTTCTTGAAAATGGGGCATGGTATGCTGGCTGGGGAACGAACGGCAGTGCACAAGCCTTTAGTGATGTGGTGGTAAGGTGTGGGGCCAGGGAAGCATGCGATCGCCCTGTGAGTAGGTAGGTCTGTCTTGTAGTGAGCCTGTGCCCGTGGACTGAACTTCACAATGCTTCTCAGGTTGTTCCCCTCCACCCCACCCAAGTTCTCACATGGGAGAGGATGGGATGGCCTCAGGGAACTGAAGATGGGTATTTTCCTTCGCCTAAGGCAGTTAGGCTCTGAAGGGTTAAATTGTTTCTTTTTGCCCAGGTCAGTTAGGCTCTGAGGAAACCTCATTAGGTTGGTCTCTGCTTAAACTGTTTATTTTGGTGGGGGAGGGCTGGGTCTCCCTCTGTTGCCCAGTCTGGAGTACAGTGGTGCCATTACAGCTTACTGCAGCCTTGAACTCCCAGGCTCAAGCCATCCTCCTACCTCAGCACCCCCAAGTAGCTGGGACTACAGGCATGCAGCACCACACCTGGCTAACTAAAAACAAACAATTTTTTGTAGAGATGAGATCTCACTTTGTTGCCCAGGCTGGTCTCGAACTTCTGCCTTTAAGCAATCCTCCCACCTTGGCCCCCCAAAGTGCTGGGATACCGGCATGAGTCTAATAGTTGCTCCTAGGGGAAGATCTTGTTAAGAGCAGAATGCTTATATTTATTTCAAAATGATGGTGTATTTCAAATTGTTTATTTCCCTCCTCCCTGCCAGACACACAAAAATCTGGGATATTTTCTCAGATATTTACTGTGAGAACCTGGCTGAGCTCCAGCAGGTAAAATTCACAAAAGCGTAGGGACCCCCAGTACCTGGGTCCTCCTGGAGTTTTCATCTCAGATTGGTCCATACTGAGCCTCCAGCAGGTCGTTAATTACAGTTCTGGTTTCCCTGCCTGGCACGGGTTCTCCAGAAGGTTTTAGCTCCTAAGTTTCTGTTCCAGTAAATTGTGGCTCTCTGTGTTCACCTGGCCTCTCTTCAATTTGGAGAGGGCAGTGAGTGGCCCTGCATCCTCACATCTCTTACAAATCTATTTCAGAAGAGTTGTTGATCTTAATCTATCTTTCAGGAGTGGGGGTTTCTTTTTTTAAGTTTTTGAATTTTTTTTGGAGACAGACTTCGCTCTTGTCACCCAGGCTGGAGTGCAGTGGTGTGATCTTGGCCCCCTGCAACTTACACCTCTCAGGTTCAAGCGATTCTCCTGCTTCAGCCTCCCAAGTAGCTGGGATTACAGGCGCCCACTGCCATGCCCAGCTGGTTTTTTATATTTTAGTAGAGACGGGGTTTCACCGTGTTTCCCAGGCTGGTCCCGAACTCCTGAGCTCAGGCAGTCCACCCACCTGGGCCTCCCAAAGTGCTAGGATTACAGGCGTGAGCCACATACCTGGCCAGAAGTGGAGATTTCTAAGCTTCTTACATGCCAGACCAGAAGCAGAACCCAGAGTGCTGTTTTTTTTATTTTGAGACGGAGTCTCGCTGCGATGCCCAGGCTGGAGTGCAATGGCCTGATCTCAGCTTACTGCAACCTCCACCTCCCAGGTTCAAGTGATTCTCCTGCCTCAGACTCCCGAGTAGCTGGGATTACAGGTGCCCACCATCATGCTTGGCTACTTTTTGTATTTTTAGTAGAGACGAGGTTTCACCATGTTGGTCAGTCTGGTCTCAAACTCCTGACCTCAAGTGATCCATCCACCTCGGCCTCCCAGAGTGCTGGGATTACAGACGTGAGCCACTGCACCCAGCCCCTCTACATGTATTTAGAACCATACAGGACAATTATAATTTTTGCCTCCACTATCACACAATTTAGAAACCTCAAGAGGAGAAAGGAAGCCTATTGCATTTGCCCTTATTTCTTCCTGGCAGAGATGAAAGTCTAGGCCCTTCTTCCATTTCTGTTGGCATATTGGGGATGTGGACGTGGTTTTTCTGCAGTTCTGGCTGGAGTACAGCAGCTACTGTGTACTGTCCTGATAGGCTGTGCCTTTCCTAGTCTTTTGGCTAGAGAGAGGAGACTTTTGGGGGGTGCTTTTCGTGTGCCCATTTGCATTTCTGAGTTGCCAGCTTCCTTGGTTCCAAGACTAGGATATCTGAGGTCAACAGAGACCCAGAGAACTCACCACCATGTTGTCACTTGAGTCTGACTGGGTGCCATTGCCAGTGGCTTGCTTCTCTCTACTTTTCAGAGTTTTCTTATGTTTGTTTTAGATACAATGTTGAAGATTTGTACTGTGTTTAGTGAAAATAATAGGGAAATATATGTCTGTTTTCCCCAGAGCAGAAGTACAAATTTGTTTGTGGGTTTTTTGTTTGTTTGTTTTTTCTTGTTTGTTTTTGAGACAGAGTCTCACTCTGTTGCCTAGGCTAAAGTGCAATGGCATGATCATGGCTCACTGCGGCCTCCACCTCCTGGGCTCAGGCGATCCTCCAACCTCAGCCTCTTGAGTAGTTCAGCTACAGGTATGCGCCACCATGCCCGGCTAATTTTACATTTTTAGTAGAGACGGGTTTTCTCCGTGTTGGTTATGCTGGTCTCGAACTCCTGACCTCAAGTGATCCGCCTGCCTTGGCCTCCCAAAGTGCTGGGATTACAGGCGTGAGCCACTGCGCCCTGCTGCTAATTTATATTTTTCTACAGACGTAGTCTCATTACGTTGCCCAGGCTGGTCTCATAAAACTCCCGGGGTGGAGAAGTCCTCCCTCCTTTGCCTCCCACATTGCTGGGATTATAGGCATTAGCCACCATGCCTGGCCTGAATTTGGTTTTGAATGAATTAATCAACCTGTCTTTGGTTTACCTATGTATTCAAGTGAAGATATCAAGTCACTTGTTGGGTATGGGTTATTGGAACTCAAAACAAATTTTGGAGATGCTGGGGAATATATGGTAATTAAAACAGCAGTTGAGGTAGATAGAGGTCCCCAGGGATTAAGCTCAGACTTAATGAGGGGAAGAAAGAACTGGGACTTAACATTGAGGAACTCTAGCATTTTGTGGCCAGGGAAAGGGAAATGAACCTGCAGGAAGACAACTGTAGCTGTTAAGACAGGAGGGAAGTTGGTGTCAGCAAAGTCAGACTTATGATGGGATGGCAGCAGCACGGGTGCAGAGTAGGTGCTAAGACTAATCACTCCTGAGGAGTTGATTCCTTTTGAATGGGGTGTGTGTGTGTGTGTGTGTGTGTGTGTGTGTGTGTGTGGTCTTTCTATATGCAAACACATACATATATGCATACACACATATAACGTATGATAAAATATGTTATCGGTTCATACTGCTTCCAATCTAAATTCTGAACTACAAGATAGCTACATGGTATCCACATCTCTTTTTCCCTTGGTGGCTCAGTTTCTAAAATTCGCTGGGTCTAGACTGCTGCGGTCTCTTGCTGCCCCCCAGTATTGGAATGAGCAAAACTACTCCCAATTCCAGCTCTTCCTGAATTGTCCTGTGGCATGTTTCAGTGACCACCGCATCTTAAAATCAGTCAGCAAAATGTATTGAGATGTTGCAGGTGGAGACTCCAACAGGGGTGGCAGTCCATGGTGTCTGAATGTGGCCTATAGATAGTTTTATCGAGGCTGAGTTTTTAAATTTTTTTTGAGACAGAGTCTTTCTCTGTTGCCCAGGCTGGAGTGCAGTGGCCCGATCTCAGCTCACTGCAAGCTCCACCTCCTGGGTTCACGTCATTCTCCTGCCTCTGCCTCCCTAGTAGCTGGGACTATAGGTGCCCACCACCACGTCCACCTAATTTTTTGTATTTTTAGTAGAGACGGGGTTTCACTGTGTTAGCCAGGATGGTATCAATCTCCTGACCTCGTGATCTGCCCGCCTCAGCCTCCCAAAGTGCTGGGATTACAGGCGTGAGCCACCACACCCAGTCAAGTTTTTAATTTTTTACATCATTATTGGCTGTTGGCTTTTGAGGGTTGGTGTGTGTGTGTATATATGTGTGTGTGTGTGTATGTATATGTATATATGTATATGTATTTATGTGTGTGTGTGTATATGTATATATACCAGAGTCTTGCTCTATTGCCCAGGCAGCTGGAGTGCAGTGGCACAATCTCAGCTCACTGCAACCTCCTCCTCCCAGGCTCAAGCACCCCTCCTGTCTCAGCCTCCCGAGTAGCTGGGACTACAGGAGCGTGTCATCATGCCCAGCTAATTTTCATAATTTGTTTTTTGGTTTTGTTTTGTTTGTAGAGACAGGATCTCACTGTGTTGCCCAAGCTGATCTCAAACTCCTGGGCTCAAGCAGTCATCCCACCTCAGCCTCCCAAAGTGCTGGGATTATGGGCATGTGCCACCACACGTGGCTAATTTTGTATTTTTAGTAGACATGGGGTTTCACCATGTTGGTCAGTCTGGTCTCGAACTTCTGACCTCAGGTGATCCACCCACCTCGGCCTCCCAAAGTGCTGGGGTTACAGGCGTGAGCCACTGTGTCTGGCTGAGAAAAGTTTTATTTATTTATTTATTTATTTATTTATTTATTTGAGACAGAGTCTTGCTCTGTCACCCGGGCTAGAATGCAGTGGCACAATCTCAGCTCACTGAAACCTCCACCCCCTGGGTTCAAGAGCTTCTCCTGCCTCAGCCTCCTGAGTAGCTGGGATTACAGGCGTGCACCACCATGCCTGCCTAGCTTTTGTATTTTTAGTAGAGATGAGGTTTCACCATGTTGGCCAGGCTAGTCTCAAACCCCTGGCCTCAAGTGATCCACTTGTCTCAACTTCTCAAAGTGCTGGGATTACAGGTGTGAACCACCACACCCAACCAGAGGAAGGATTTTTATGGAAGACAACAACACATTTGGCTGTTTTTGTGCTGAGAAGCAGAGTGTAGTAGAAAAACAGTAGACACTGGAAAAGGAGTCAAAAGCCATATGATTTAGGGCCCACAACAAGGATTCTGGCTTTCACTGTAATTGCAAAGATAAGACAATAAAACATCTCATTTTTGTTAAAAAATCTTTTTTTGCCCCAGGCGTGATGGCTCACACCTGTAATCCCAGCACTTTGGGAGGCCAAGGTGAGAGGATCACTTGAGCCCAGGAGTTTGAGACCAGCCTGGGCAACATAATGAGACCCCGTCTCTCATTAAATAAATAAATAAATAAATAACAGAAGCAGCAGCTTGTGGAAGCGTAGAGTACTGTAGAGAGAGATAACAAGGCCTTGCACTGGGCAAGCAACCATGGAAAGAAACCTGTAGTTCCTGGCAACAGGGTGGGCGTGGCTCTACAAGTAAGGGAATGACTCCTTGTGCATCCAGGTGGGCAGTTGTGCCACATGGAATTACCTATATGGGAAGATTGGTATTTAACACACATGGAAATCACCATGCTACTTTCTTCTTCTATGATTTTGACTATTTTAGATTCTGCACGTAAATGAAATCATGCGGTATTTGTATTTCTGTGCCTTTTTTATTTCACTTAACAGAATGTCCTCCACGTTCATCCATATTGTCATATGTCAGGATTTCTTTATTTTTTTAAGGCAGAATAATAATATTCTATTGTGTATATAAACACATTTGCGGCTGGGCTCGGTGTCTCACGCCTGTAATCACAGCAGTTTGGGAGGCTTAGGAGGGTGGATCATGAGGTCAGGAGTTCAAGACCAACCTGGCCAAGATAGTGAAACCCTATCTCTATTAAAAATACAAAAATTAGCTGGGCGTGGTGGTGTGTGTGCCTGTAATCCCAGCTACTTGGGAGGCTGAGGTGGAGAATTGCTTGAACCTGGAAGGCGGAAGTTGCGCCATTGCCCTCCAGCCTGGGTGACACAGTGAGACTCCTTCTCAAACAAACAAACAAACAAAACAATTTCCTTTATTCATCAATCAACAGATAGTTGTTTCCATATCTTGGCCATGGTGAATAATGTTGCAGCGACGGGAGTGCAGGCATCCCGTGGAGTTTCATTTCCTCTGGATCTATAGCCAGAAGTGGAATTGGTGTATCTTAATGTAGCTCTAGTTATAATTTTTTGAGGAACCTCTATACTGTTTTCTGTAATAACTGTACCAGTTTACATTCTTTTTTTTTTTTTTTTTTGAGACGGAGTCTTGCTCTGTCGCCCGGGCTGGAGTGCAGTGGCCGGATCTCAGCTCACTGCAAGCTCCGCCTCCCGGGTTTACCGCCATTCTCCTGCCTCAGCTTCCCGAGTAGCTGGGACTACACGCGCCCGCCACCTCGCCCGGCTAGTTTTTTGTATTTTTTAGTAGAGACGGTGTTTCACAGTGTTAGCCAGGATGGTCTCGATCTCCTGACCTCGTGATCCGCCCCTCTCGGCCTCCCAAAGTGCTGGGATTACAGGCTTGAGCCACCGCGCCCGGCCCAGTTTACATTCTTTTGATAGTGGCCATCCTAATGGGGGTGCAGTGATTTCTTGAGTTTGGGTTTATATTTCTCCTATACCTAGAGATGTTTACCATCTTTTTATATGCTTGTTGCTCATTTGCATATCTTCATTGGAGAATTGCCTATTCAAGTCGTTTGTCCATTTTAAAATCAGGTTTTGGTTTGTTGTTGTTGAGTTGTAAAAGTTCCATATAAATCCACGATATATTTCAAATCAGATATATGCTATGTAAGCATTTTCGTCTATTCTGTAGATTGCCTGTTTCCTTTGATTAGCTAAAGTTTTTAAGTTTGATGTAGTCCCATTTGCCTATTTCTGCTGTTATCTGTGCTTCTGATGACATATTCAAGAAACCATTGCCATCTCCAACATCTTACGTTTTCCCTTTTACTTTAGTAGTTTATAAAAATTTTTGGTCCCATATTTAGGTTTTTAATCAATTTTGAGTTAATTTTTATGTATGGTATAAGGTCAGGTACACGTTCATCTTTTGCATGTGGAAATCCAGCTTTGTCAACATCTTTTGCGGGAGATGATCCTTTCCCAATTGTGTAGCAGTTGTGTTCCTGTGGCCCACGCCATCCTGAAATTCACACGGACACAGAGTTGCAAGTTACTGCCCTCTCCCCTTCTCTTCCAAAGAATCAGGAACCTCGGACCCTGCAGCTCATCCGGGCCCTCTGGTAGCTTCTGGGCGCCTAACAGTTCAGCGCGACCCCGCCCCAAAGGCGTGGAACTACACTTCCCGGAATGCCAGCGTGCTACGGGGGACTCCATTTCCTAGAGACCTTCGCGGCCGCCCTGCTCCTCTAGGTCCCAGGCGCGCCGCCGAGCTCTCGCCGACGGGTGAGCGGCCCGGGGCCTGAGGTCGCCCAGACGTCGGAGGAGCCGGGTCACGAGGCTGGAGTCCCGCCGGGCGGTTCTGGAGCCTCCCGCCTGCGGAGTGCGGCCGGGGAGGCGCGGCCCGGGAACGCCAGATCCTGGGGAGGTAAGCGGCGTGGCTGGCTGACGGCCTGCGGCCGCCGGGGCTCCGAGGGCCTTTGTGGGCGCGGCTGGGCACCCCCGCGTCTGTCACCGGCCCCCGCGCGGGGACCTGGACTGTCGCCCCTCGCGGGTGGCTCTGGCACCGCTGCCGATGCTCCTGCCTCTGGCTCGGCGCCGCCGGCCGTGAACGGGCCGGTGTCTCCTCCCGGGCCCACCCTGCCCCCGCCGTGTGGGCCTCCCGGACTCGGGGCTCGGGGCGCCGGGACCCCGAGCGCAGAGCGGAGGCAGCCGGCCCCGGTTTCTGAGTCCGTCCCCAGGACGGTCGCCCTTCCCGCCTCCGGACACCCAGCGCTTTGCTCTTCAAAGCCGCTTTCTGTGGAGTCAGGAGAGGATTCCTTGGCGGGAGAGAGAGGAACCGGCTGGGAAAGGCTTGAGGCGGAGGGAAGTCGTCCCCGGGGCCGTGGGTGTGGGAGTACCGGCCAGCCTCGCAGGGGCGTGAACGGAGCAGGTGCCCGGCGCTGCCTCAGTTTCTTGAGCGGTGCGGCGGGTGCTGGTAGTGCCAGCTGGCGCCGAGGGACTCAGCGGCGCGGGGGAGCCCTGGCCCCGGCGGGCTCGGCGGGTCGCTGCTGCCGCTGCGGGTCCAGCGTCCCCTCCGTAGGCCCCAAGCCTGGGAGACCTGGGCCTGGACGGCGGCCCGGCGCTGCTCTGGTCTGCGGGCTCCTGGCTCCTCCCGACTCCCTGTGAGGGCGCCCGGGGTCTTTCTCAGCGGGAGTCGGGGTTTCAGAGCTGCGGATTCCAGGGCTGGAAAGCATAAGGGGCTTCTTCCCGGCTCCCTTTTCCTTCTCAGATCTGCCTGCTGGAGACTGCACCGTCCTCAGGGGAGAGCCCGGAGAGAACATGGCTGCTGGGCGGCGGGAAGCGAGGCCCCAGGTGAGCTCACTGCCCTTCCAGATCCTAGTGGGTGGATTTTCCCCACTAACTGAGGTTCTTCACCGGGACCATCTTCAGCCAGGATGGAGCCCAAGTCCTTTTCCCTTGGAGGAGCTGGTCCGCCCTCATGAGTGGTGGATTCTGTAGGGAGGACCTCCTGCCCTCGCCATCCATGTCTAGTGGTTGTTTTTTAATTAACACCCTTTGTTCATTAAATCTCAATCCATTGCGTGACTAGTTTGACAAGTAAGATACCACAAGTCTGTGTGTCACTAGGGACAGAACCGACGTGCACACCTGGGAAAAATCCCTGCCTCCTTCACTCAGCCTTGTCTCCTTTCCTATCCTTTGCAGGAATACTTTTTCTTTTCACCCCTGAGAATCCTCATACCACCAGCCTTTCCTCAGGCTTCTCCAACGCATAGTTTTTAGTTTTTTCTCTCTTCACTTGTGAATCATATTCTTTGCTTGTATCACTTTTTTTTTTTTTTTTGAGACGGAGTCTCGCTCTGTCGCACGGGCTGGAGTGCAGTGGCTGGATCTCAGCTCACTGCAAGCTCCGCCTCCCGGGTTTACGCCATTCTCCTGCCTCAGCCTCCGGCTTGTATCACTCTCTTGAAAACTGATGTAGACCGTTTTCATTTTTGTGTAGTGGGAATGAGGAGGCCACCCTTTCTAGGTGAGACAAGAGTGAACAGAGTTGGAGAGGTCACTTGACTCCCAGGACAGAGAGAAGACCCCTCAGGTAGCCGCAGGAAGGGTTTCATGGGATGTCAGTAGTCCAGAGGTAGTGTATGTGGTAGTTAGGAAGTAGGGCTGTCTAGCCAGGTGGCAGCGTTTTAACCCATCTCCTCTGTTGCTGTTTGTGGGCCTTGGGCTTCACCTCTCTGTGCCTCAGTTTCCTCACCTATAAAATGGGAATGGCAACTGTGCCCACCTCCCAGCATAGATGAGGGGATCACATGAGTTGGTGTATGGAAAGTGTTTGGATCAGGGCTGGTCTCTGAGTAGTTACTGCTCAGTGTGTGGTGGTCGTGGATGCAGAGTGACATTATTGTATTGATATATTCATATTCATGTTAATGTTGATAGAAACTGCTGTACAATGTGTTTAGGACCCAGAAGATGTTATTCTTTATTCATTTTTTTATCTAACAATAATAATGTGCACTGAGTGTCTAGCATACCAGGGAGTGGGCTGAGGGCTTTACATTTGTTCCTTCACTCTCACAGTAACACGACAATTACAATTCTTGTTTTGCATGTGAGGACTGAGGCTCAGAAAAGTTAAGTCACCTGAGCACAGTCCAAGTGTGTCTGGCTCTGAGTTCCCACGGACCACCCAGTACATCGTTCCTGTGGTGTGTCTTTCCGAGTATGGGCAGATCCAGCCACGTGATACCAGGGTTCTTCGGCCTGGCATTCTCTTTTTGAGAGCCAGTCTTGCTCTGTCGCCTGGCTGGAGTGGAGTGCAGTGACATGACCTCGGCTCACTCCAACCTCTGCCTTCTGGGTTGAAGCGATTCCCCTGCCTCAGCCCCCTGAGTAGCTAGGACTACAGGCACATGCCACCATGCCTGGCTTATTTTTTTTTTGTATTTTAGTAGAGACGAGGTTTCGCTGTGTTGACCAGGATGGCCTCAATCTCCTCACCTCGTGATCCACCAGCCTCCGCCTCCCAGAGTGCTGGGATTAAAGGTGTGAGCCACCATGCCTGGCAGCATTATCTTTTAGACTAGCCAGCACAGTGGAGTGTGATCTGAGGGGGTGGCCAGAACAGGCTGTTGTGCATTTGAGCTGCTCTTTGTCCTTCAAGGCATTCCGTTCCCACAGAGGCAAGGTGCTCTCCTGACCAGAACCTTCTCCGTCCCTGTGTTTGAGTGAGTCTCTGTGGCATCCTTCCTGTCTGTTCTTGCTGCCCAGTTGTCAGTAATGTGTAGACCTGTGTGTAAAAATCAGTGAAGGGAATTTTAAGACCAGAGAGAGAGTACAGAGTTCACAATTAGAAAACTGGAGTTATGATCCTGCTACTACCTCTAGCAAAGCACATGACCTGGGATCTTGGCTGCCCTGGACCTTGTGTTCTTGTCTCAGGGCCCTATCCAGCTACACAGTTGTTTTTCATTGTTCAAATTATTTCATGCATTTTCTAGTCTGCCAGTCAGATTATACATTCTTTGAGAACAACGATCATTTCTTGTACTCTTCCCCAATATGCAAATAATTTGATGCTCTTTCTCACCATAAAAATATTGCAGGGTCATGGTCTAAACTTTAGAGAGTAATACTTTTATATATATACATTTGTAGATGTGTATATATATTCATGTTTATGAATACATGTGTATATATATGTGCATACTTATATGTACGTTTATGTAGTCGTGCGTTGGTAATGATGTTTTGGTCAATGAAAGACCATAAATGTGACAGTAGTCCCACAAGTTTAAAAGATAGCTGAAAGATTCCTGTCTCCTATTGACTTAGTCGCCGTTGTAACATTATAATGCAAGTCTTTGCTCCTGTTTTGTGGTGATGCTGGTATAAACAGACCTACTGTGCAGCCTGCCAGTCCTATAAAAGTATACAACACGTGCAACTGTACAGTTTGTAATACTTGATAATGTCTGACTGTGTTGCTGGTTTATGTATCTATTATACTATTCTTGTTATTTTACAGTATCTTCCTTTTGCTTGTTTTTAAAAAGTTAAGTGTAACAGCCTCAGCCAGGTTCTTCAAGAGGTATCCAGAAGAAAGCTTTGCTCTCATAGGAGGTGACAGCTGCATGTGTGTCACTGCCCCTGAAGCCCTTCCAGTGGGACAGGATGTAGAGGTGGAAGACAGTGGTGTCGATGATGCTGATCCTCTGTAGGCCTAGACTGATGTGCATATTTATGTCCTAGTTTTTAACAAAAAATTTTTTAAAGTAAAAATAAAAGCTTTTAAAATAGGAGAAAGCTTGTAGAATAAGGATATAAAGAAAGAAAATATTTTTGTACAGCTAGACAATGTGTTTAAGATAAGTGTTACTACCAAAGAGTCAAAGTTTGAAAAAATTAAAAAGTTGAGAAAGTAAAAGTTACAGTAAGCTAAGGATAATTTGTTGTTAAAGAAAACTTTTGAAAAATAAATTTAGTGTAGCCTAAGCGTACAGTGTTTAAAATGTCTACAATAAATGTAGTGTAGCCTAAGCGTGCAGTGTTTAAAATGTCTATAGTCTTGCACAGTAGTGTCCTAAGTTGCACATTCACTCACCGCTCACTCAGCCAGGCAACTTCCAGTCCTGCACGCTCCATTCATGGCAAGTGCCCTGTACAGGTGTACCATTTCTTCTCTTTTATACTGTAGTTTACCATGCCTTTTCTATGTTTAAGTGTATTTACATACACAGACACTTAACATTGTCTTACCGTTCCCTACAGTGTTCAGTTTGGTAACCTGCTGCACAGGTTTGCAGCCTAGGAGCAATAGGCTGTACCACATAGCCCGGGTATGTAGGAGGCCGTTCCATCCAGGTTTGTCTCTTATATTCCCACAGCGATGAAGTGGCTTCACAGTGCGTTTCTCAGAATGTACCTCCATCACGAATGCGACACATGACTGTATGCTCTACGTATTTCATATATACAACAGAAAATAAAATCACCCTTAACGCCACCATCTGGAGATAATCACTGTCATTCAGTTTATTGCATGTCTCAATAATTTTCTATGTATATAGAATTTTTTTTTTTTTTTTTTTTTGGAGAGGGAGTCTCACTCTGTCACCCAGGCTGGAGTGCAGTGGCGCAATCTAGGCTCACTGCAAGTTGTGTCTCCTGGGTTCAAGCAATTCTCCTGCCTCAACCTCCCGAGTAGCTGGGATTACAGGGGCCTGCCACCACACCCGGCTGATTTTTGTATTTTAGTAGAGACAGGGTTTCACCGTGTTGCCCAGGCTGGTCTCGAACTCCTGAGCTCAGGCAATCCACCTGCTTCGGCCTCCCAAAGTGCTAGGATTACAGGCATGAGCTACCACACCCGGCCAGAAACATTTTTTTAAATGAGGACAAACTCGAAATGGTGATACATAACGTACTTTGTACTTAACGTTTTCATGAGTGTCTTTTTATGTCGACAAATAGCAATTTATACCATCAGCTCTAATGATTGCCTACTATTTGTATTAATGTGATAATAGCTAACATTTGAACCTTTAATGTGAGCCCGATATGATTTTAAGTGCATTGTGCAGATTATCTTATTTATTTATTACTATGTGGTAGATTTTGAGAGGCAGTTTTACTTTTGAATGGAGCCTAAGACATCTGACTGGATTGGAATCCCAGCTATACCACTGAACAGCTGTGTGACTTTAAACAAATTTTTTTTTTCTTTTTTTGAGATGGAGCTTCTTTCTGTTTCCAGGCTGGAGTGCAGTGGCATGATCTTGGATCACTGCAACCTCTGCCTCCCGGGTTCAAGCGATTCTCCTGCCTCAGCCTCCCGAGTAGCTGGGACTACAGGTGCACACCACCATGCCTGGCTAATGTTTTATTTTTAGTAGAGATGGGGTTTCACCATGTTGGCCAGGATGGTCTAGATCTCTTGACCTCGTGATCCACCCACCTCTGCCTCCCAAAGTGCTGGGATTACAGGCGTGAGCCACCACACCCAGCCAACTTTAAACAAATTTCTTAGCCTCTCAGTGACTTTGCTTTCTTTGATGTAAAATGGAACAATAACTATCTTTTTCATAAGGTAATTGTGAAGGTTAGATAAGGTATATGCTAATAATTAATATAAAGCTCTAAATATAGTGTCTGGCCCATGTAAAGCATTCACTGAAAGAGAGGTATTCTGATTTTCATCATTATCTTCAAGCTTGAATCAGCACACAGGTAGTGCCATAAGTTATTTAACCCAGCCTCCATCAGTGAGTATTTAGGTTGTTTCCAGTTTTTTTTGCTACTAACACCATGATAAGTATCCTTGTGCTGGTATTTTTGTGCACTGTTTCTTAAAGTAATTGATGAGTTAAAGATTATACATAGTTCTGAGTTTTTATGTATTATCAAATTGCCAACAAAAGATTATTGTAATTAAGGCTCCCACTAATGGCTGTAATCCCTCTACCCATCTCTTACAGCGGCTGCACAAGGCCTGAATCTCACTGTGTGCTGCTCAGTATATATTTGTTACTGGCAAATTGTTCATTAAAGAAATGACCTGGAACCTTCAGAAGCTTGAATAGTATCAAAACTGTTATCATGGGTAGCCTGTCTTCCCCACTGCCATCCCGTCCACTCTGTGAGGGGGGTCCTGGGTGAGCTGGAACGACTTGTCCTTACAGGTGTCACTGACGTTCGAGGACGTGGCTGTGCTCTTCACCCGGGATGAGTGGAGAAAGCTGGCTCCTTCTCAGAGAAACTTGTACCGCGATGTGATGCTGGAGAACTATAGGAACCTGGTCTCACTGGGTAAGGAAGTTTCCCCTGTAGAAACAGAATTCAAAAATTGGGATATCTCAGCACCTCCTTCCCTGAATAAAAATGGTTGGTCACTGAAAAACTTGAGCTGAGTTTGAGGATTATACAAATCAAATTTCTATAAATAAACATTGAAAACTTTCTTTTTCCTAGTAAGTATGGAATTGTTCTATGTATTGGCAGATGGGTATTGATAATTATCCCCTTCCTGCTACACAATTTCACATTAGAAATTCTCTCATAGTTCAGGCAGCATTTTCCTGCTTTGATTGTTCTGTGGTTTGTTTGCTCATCTCAGCAGAGGGCTTACCTCATCCACCTACCATTACCTTTCCCACTTCTCTTTTCCAGCCAGATAAATCTTGTAAAATTCATCTTCAAAAGGGAATCATATGATGTTTTCTCATTATAAAAAAAGTTACTTGATACATCATTCTATAGATACCAGTTTATAAGTTTTAATTACATCTATACATGCAATATTCCTTCTATAGAAAAGCCACGGTACCCTAGTAATCAGGGCATGCTTTGTTGTGTCAAAACCAAGACCAAGACTTTTTTTTTTTGTCTACGTACAGGATTCCCATCTACCAAACCAAAAGTGATCTCCCTGTTGCAGCAAGGAGAAGATCCCTGGAAGGTGGAGAAAGACAGTTCTGGCGACTCCTCTCTGGGTAAGTGGGTGGCCCAAGGTGCTCGGGAATCGCCGCAGACAGCGGTCTGGTTAATGAGAGGAGGTAGGAGTGTTGGTTGGGAAACTCCTTTGAGGATTTTCAGACCTCAGGAAGGGGTGGGGAAGGGGAAGCCCACTACGATTACTCTCTTGTAATCACTTCCCCATGAATCTCTCAGAATCTCTTTTCTTATTCTTTCCTGTTGTTTTAGAATGGGGCTGTATTTTCATGTATTCAGTCAGCAAACATAGTATATTTAAGGAATTTCAAATAATCACTCTGGCTGAAGCTCAGTGTGTATTTGGGAAAGGAGGAGGTGAGGAAGGAAATAGAAAGCTGGGGAAGGGCCGCGTGGTAAGAGCTTTGGCACCATTCTAAGAGGTGGAAACTGTCCCATGGAGCACTGGAAATAATTGAAGGATTTGGGCAGGGAATCGTATGGTTCTTGGTATCTTAGAAAAGTTGGTCTGAATCAGAAACAGTTGAGTCTCCATCAGTGTAAGAACAGCTAAGGGACCTGCAGCGTGTCCTTACTCTGGCGAGCATCACCACCCTGAAAACAAGAGTCCAGGGACGTGGACAGAGCTCCCAGCAAGTTACAGAGCATTGTTAGGACACCACCATCTATGTTTAATGAAAATTATGTGTATGTGTCATGTGCACGTAAGCCCAGAGAGAAAGGTTAGGAGGACACACCTTAGCTGGTGACATTAGTGACACTTGGAATAGGATTGAGAATGGGTCCATAAAAGGAGATGTTATTTACATGTAATGTTTTAAATTTTCACAAAGAGAACATATTCATGATGTTGCTATGTGATTCGAACTTAATACAGATGGTCATTTTGGGAGTATTGTGACTGAAAGTGAGGCAAAACTAGAGGCGGGAAGCCTTGCAGAGTCATTGCAGTCATGGAGGGAGGCAGGAGGTGGGAGGGTCTGGATGAAGGCACTTGCCGTGAGTTTGTGAGGGGGGAGGAGGAGGTGCCCACGTGATCAGGGCACAGGAGCAGGTGTGTGTGTGATGGATCTCACTTGAGATGTGAGTGAAGTAGTCAGGTGGAGATCACTGGTGGGCAGGTGTGTAAGTGACAGGGCCGAGACTCAAGGGAGGTCAGGGAGCCATCAGAATGACGGGGCATTAGAAACGTGGAGCTGGCCGGGTGAGGGACTGAGTGGAGGCCCGAATTTCAGGAAACAGCACTTGCGAGGTGCTTAAGCAGGAGGAATCTGACAGAGCCCGAGAAGTAATCAGAGGAGAGAAATGGGGAGGGGCCATTGTGGCAGTGGGGGACTGAGCGCGGTTGGGGGACTGAGAGCAGTTGGGGGACTGAGTGCTGTTGGGGGACTGAGAGCGGTTGGGGGACTGAGCGTGGTTGGGAGACTGAGCGCGGTTGGGAGACTGAGAGTGGTTGAGCTGGGGGGCCTCTGGCTCTGGGGGATCGAGGTTGGACCCTCGCCCACAGCTTTATTGTCCCTTGTTTAGCACTGGGCAGAAAGGGATGCAGGTCTTGCGCTTCTGGAGTGCACGATCTAGTGGGGGACAAGGTGAACACACATTGCACACAAGGCACAGAAGGACACGTTCCAGTGAGGCCCACGTGGGAAAGACAGTCGGTGCTGTGAGAGTGCAGAGCAGGCAGTTGGCGCCAGCAAAGGCTTCCCTGAGGAAGGACCTAGGATCAAAGGACTGAAGAATTGCCCCAGGCCTAAAGAATGGGGTTTGTGGCCGGGCACGGTGGCTCATGCCTGTGATCCCAGCACTTTGGGAGGCCGAGGCGGTTGGATCACAAGGTCAGGAGATCAAGACCATCCTGGCTAACACGGTGAAACCCAGTCTCTACTAAAAATGCAAAAAAAATTAGCCAGGCATGGTGGCGGGCGCCTGTAGTCCCAGCTACTCGGGAGACTGAGGCAGGAGAATGGCGTGAACCTGGGAGGCGGAGCTTATAGTGAGCCGAGATTGCGCCATTGCGCTCCAGCCTGGGCGACAAAGCAAGACTCCGTCTCAAAATAATAATAATAATGATAATAATAATAATAATAATAATAATAAAAGATTTTCCCTAGTTGTTAAAAATATCAAAATTTCATTCTTTTTTGCTCTTGACTAGAATTCCATTGCATGGATGTACCCCAGTTTATGCACTCATGGAAGGACATTTGTGTTGTGTGACATTTGTTTCCAGTTTGGGGCAATTGTGAAAAAAACAAGTTACAGTGAGGAGCTGCAGGGCAGGCAGTCTTGGTCCCCATGGCCCTGTGCTGGGGAGAGCTTTCTCGTGATGATAGCTTGAACTTTTTTTTTTTTTTATAGGGGAACCACACTTGTGTTTTTAATCTCCTTTGATAGAAATACACTAATATTTTATTAAATTAATTACTTTTTATTAAATTAATTTATTATTTAATTTTTTATTAAATTAAAATTTAATGAACTGCCAGAGGCCACCACAAAGTAAGCGGAATGCAAGCAGCAGGGAACCAGGTAAGATTTAAGAGGGGCGTCAGTCTGGCCATTATATGTGGGCTGAATCTGGTGTGGAAGATGAGGAAGAGAAGAAAGAATTGTTCCTTTCCCCCTTAACTGGGGAGCATCTGATGGCTGAGTAAGTCTTCCCTCTAGAGAGAAGTATTAACAGGCTGAAAATATGACTGGGGTCCAGAGCTGTCCAGAGGGATGCCGGGCACCTGGTAGCGTTGTCAGTCAGTCCTTTTCAGATTTGGGAGGATGGCCCTGCGGGAAAACCGTGAGCAGTTTATTAAGTAAGGAAGGACATCAGAGCTGTTTTCTGCCCGGTTCCTCTTGGTGGGATGACTTTCTTCTTCCTCTTGTCAGATAGAAGTCAGATGGCATTCCTAGGGTGCTGACATGTGCTTGCGTCTCTGCTGCACCCCTGGTGGGGCTCCTGTATGCCTGGACTAAGATTGCCTCAGGACAGCTTCCTTTTCCCATGAGAGCTCACCTCATTGAGAGTGTGGTTGAAGGACTGGGATGTTCCTGGAATTATCTCAGATTATTAACTCTAGCTCAAACCAAAAACTCAACCTGTAGGCTGGGTGTGGTGGCTCATGCCTGCAATTCCAGCACTTTGGGAGGCCGAGGTGGGAGGATCACTTGAGCCCAGGAGTTTCGAGACCAACCTCGGTAACATAGACCCTGTCTGTCTTTATGTAACTTTAAAATGGAAAAAAAAATTTTAGACAAAAACCTACCCTTTGAACAGCCAGTGATGGAAAAACTTGTGCTCCCAGGGATAGGATTCTCTGGAACCTCCAGTGGCCTCAAAATGTACTTGTACAAAGTTACTTTCTTTTGAGCTGGACTCTTGCTCTGTGGCCCAGGCTGGAGTGCATTGGCGTGATCTCAGCTCACTGCAGTGCCCTCCTCCCAGGTTCAAGCGATTCTTGTGCTTCAGCCTCTCAAGTAGCTGGGATTACAGCCGCACACCACCGTGCCGGGCTAATTTTTGGCATTTTTTTAGTAGAGACCGGGTTTTGCCACGTTGGTCAGGCTGGTCTTGAACTGACCCAAAGTGATCTGTCCGCCTCAGCCTCCCAAAGGGCTGGGATTACAGGTGTGAGCCACCGCGCCCGGCCTGCTTTGTTTCCTTACTGCGAGAAGCCATCTTGGGTAGGCTGAATTGTGCAGGGTGGTGAGCGGAGGGGGTGCTCAGCAAGGTTTGCTGGAGCTGCGACTGCATGCAGGGAGAGTTGTCTTTTCCTCACTTGCACAGAATGCTGTGGGGCTTAGCAGCAGCCCTTATGACATGGCCTGGAATGGTTTTAAAAAGTGACTGCTTACAAGATGGAAGTGTGGCCACCATGCTCTGTAGCCCTATTTCGTTTTACTTGGAGGTCTTGCTATGCTGCCCAGGCTGTTTTTGAACTCTTGGCCTCAAGCAATCCTCCCATGTCAGCCTCCCAAAATGCTGGGATTATAGGCCCCTCAGTGCTCTGAAAATGTGGGCTCCTCTCCCACTTGAGTGCTGGCTGCACGTCTCAGCTTGGCACTGCCAGGCTGCCCACCACAGCTCTGGGGTGATCTCGGTTTATGTTCCCTCCCTAGCTTGGAGGCAACAGGGGAAGGGACTTGGTTGGTAGTGGTTGTGACAGAGAGCCTTTCACTTGTCTGTGGGCCCCTCTGCCCTAAAGAGATGCAGAACTACTGCCAATCAGTGCAGTTGGCCCAGGGTGGGTGGCTGCCCTGTGCCCAAGATGGGGAGGGAGGCCCTGCCTGGTGAGGAGCAGGAGGAGCTGGCAGGGAAAGGGAGGTCACCAGCAAGACAGACTGACGGCTGCTTATGGCAACTGCAGCTTCCTGGAGGTACAGCTAAAGTACTCAGGGTTTTTGTTCCTTCCCCAGTCCAAGGGTAGCAAGGGCAATATCACTGCAGTGGCAGCGACAGAGGGACTTTTGATTGCCTCTGTCAGTTCCACCTCAGAAACATGGAGCCACTGCTACTGGGAATCTTCAGCCGAGGGGTGAGGTGGCTAGCTACACTGCTGGCCTGAGGTGGGGGACCTGCCTGGTGAAGAGTCAGGGATTAGTGCTCTCGGGGAGAAGAGACTGAGCTCCCGTCCATATGGTGACTGGTGACTGTGGCATGCTGGAAGCGCAAGTGAAGGCTTCACTGTTTCTTCCCCAGACCGAGGGCAGCAGGTCCAGGACTGCTGCTGTGGCAGTGGCATAGGGGCTATCAGTTGCCTCTGGGAGCCCTTCCTCAGGGAAGCTCAGAGCCACTACCAGTGAGAATACCCAGCCAGGGGAGGGACGGCTGTTCTGCTGTCCAAAGCCAGGGTCCCTGCCTGGTGAGGAGTTGGGTATGGGAGCTCACAAGGTAGAGAGACTGGGCTTATCTCCATATGGTGACTGTGGTGTACCAGAGGTACCAGCGTAGTGACCGGGCCCTGGGTTCCTTCCCCAGGCCAAGGGTGGATAGTGGTACCATTTCAGCTACAGTGGTGGAAGGGCTATGGGTTCTCTCTTACATTTCCTCCTCAGAGAAATGCAGAGCCACCTCCAACTGAAGCATTCAGGTAGGCTTGATGGTTGTGCTGGAGTCCCAGGTCAGGAGGGCCCTGTCCAGTGAGGAGAAGTGGAAATGGGGACCCGTGTGGGAAGCAGTCTGGCCACTTTTTGTGGGGCGGCTGTGTTCTTCCTGGAGTTCTGTTCCAGTCCCTGATCACTGTGCACCCTCCAGAGCCTGAGGGCAACAGCAGTGAGGGCTGTGGCACAGCAAAAGTAGTAGCCTGCCTCTCCCTTTGGGAGCTCTGACCTAGGGAAGGTACAGAGTGCTGCTGGCCCGGAGCCTAGGCAGGGCTGCTGTGATCATGCTAGGGTCCCAGGACGATGCATATTTCGGCCTGCTTGATGGCATCCTACATGGCCCTTAAGTTCTATTCACTTTTCAAATATTTTCTTCGTTTTCTTCCTTAGACTCAAGTAATTTTAATTGTCGTATCTTAAAGTTTGTTGATTTTTCCTATGGCCTGCTTAAACCTTTTGAATTTCCCTAGTGAAATTTTCATTTCAGTTATTATACTTTCAAATCCTAGAATTTCCTCTTGGTTTCTTTTTGTTTTCTTTGTATTGATAGTTGGATTTGTTCATCATTTCCATGAGTCATTCATGTTTCCCTCTAGCTCTGAGCATCTTCGTGATAGTTGTCTTTGTGTCGCATGCCACCATCTGGTCTTCTCCACAGATGTTTTCTGTTTATTTTGTTCCATTGATTGAACCATACTTTCCTTTTTTTTCTGCCTTTTTTTTTTTTTTGTCTTACAGTGTTGTAACTCAGGATCAGATCTTCCTACTTCCGTAAGATTTGCTGGGTTTTGTTTTGGTTTGGTTTTTGTTTTCTTATTGCTATCGGGTGCCACTAGTCCAGGAATTGGCCTGAAGTATAAACTGTAGGTCTTCTCACATTTTTTTCTGAGCCCACGTCTTCCCTGGCCTTGTGCAGTGACTTTCTAAATTCCCCATGTGTGCAGTTGCTTTTTGTTTTGTTTTGTTTTTGAGATGGAGTCTTGCTCTGTTGCCCAGGCTGGAGTGCAGGGGCGCGATCTCGGCTCACTGCAACCTCCACCTTTTGGGTTTAAGCGACTCTTCTGCCTCAGCCTCCTGAGTAGCTGGGATTACAGGGACTTGCCACCACACCTGGCTAATTTTTATGTTTTTAGTAGAGACAAGATTTCCGCATGTTGGCCAGGCTGGTCTCGGAACTCCTGACCTCAAGTGATCCGCCCACCTCGGCCTTCCAAAGTGCTGGGATTACAGGTGTGAGCCATCATGCCAAATGTCCTTATCCTTAAATGTCTGATTCCCCAAAGCAGAAAAAGGAACAGAAGAGGAAAAAAGTAGGCACTGTTCCTTAAATCCTCTGGAAGCCACATCAGGTCAGTGGGGATTGCAAAAATGGCAGTCTGCATTTGTGTCTGCACCTCCGTGATTCAAAGCAGTAATTTGCAGTCAGAACCCAGATCGCCATTATTGGAGAACAAGGTCTTTATTGCCACTTTGGCCACCAAAGGCCAATCTAGGGATGCTAGTACGGCTGGAAGCCAGGAGATTAGGAAATTGGAGATGGGTAGCTGCTGCCAACTGAAATTAATTTCACTCAACTGGCCAGGCCTTCCCCTAGAAGCTTACAAGCCTTCAAATAGTTTCCAGAGTTTCAAAATAGTTGTATCAGACAGATTCTGACAGCTCAGTTGTCTAGATGGATAGATAGAACCTTGGTGCTTCCTACTCTACCATCTTCCCTGACATCCACTTTTTCTTTTACCTTACATTTATTTTGCCCTTTTGGCATTTTCTGTCTTCAAGTATATGCCACCATCAGGAGTTTTGATGGGGAGTGCTACTGATGTCTACTGGGTAGCATACTGAGGATGAGGTCTTACATGAAAGTCACAGTTATGAAGTTAATTCTTATCATTTGGGGAAGAGATTTTGATAGGTTGCTTGTCACACATCCATCTTTATCTTCAGCTACCCAGAAGGCTTTGATATTTACTCTTTAAATGTACATTTTATGGCACTTAACCTCAGTGCCCATTTAGCTCTCTTCCAAGCATACTTGCCTTCTTTTCTGTTCTAAAGCCTTTTAAAGTAAACTTCCACTCCTGCTCTGGAAAGAAAGAAATAAACGTACATTTTGTCATTTGATACGTATTTAAATTTTCCACTTGGAAGTTTTTTTTTGTTGTTTGTTTTTGAGATGGAGTTTTGCTCTTGTTATCCAGGCGGGAGGCACAATCTTGGCTCACTGCAACCTCTGCTTCTTGGGTTCAAGCGATTCTCCTGCCTTAGCCTCCCAAGTAGCTGAAATTACAGGCATGCACTACCACACCTGGCTAATTCTGTATTTTTAGTAGAGATGGGGTTTCACCATATTGGTCAGGCTGGTCTTGAACTCCTGACCGCAAATGATGCACTTGCTTCGGCCTCCCAAAGTGCTGAGATTACGGGTGTGAGCCACCACACCCAGCTGAAAGTGTGTTTTTAAAGTGACCTTGTTGTCTGTGTGTGCTGCTTTTTTTTTTTTTTTTTTTTTTTTTGAGCTGGAGTCTCGCTCTGTTGCCCAGGCTGGAGTGCAGTGGTGCCATCTCAGCTCACTTCAGCCTCTGCCTCCTGGGTTCAAGCGATTCTTCCTCTCAGCCTCTCGAGTAGCTGGGATTATAGGCATGTGCCACCACACACAACTAATTTTTGTGTTTAGTAGAGATGGGGTTTCACCATATTGGCTAGGCTGGTCTCAAACTTCTGACCTTAAGAGATCTGCCTGCCTCGGCCTCCCAAAGTGCTAGGATTACAGATGGGAGCCGCTGTGCCCAGCCTGTGTGCTGATTTCTTTGCAGAAACGAGAGGTTTTTTGTTGTTGTTGTTGTTTTTGTGTTTTTTTTGAGACAGAGTCTTGCTCAGCTGCCCAGGCTGGAGTGCAGTGGCCCAGTCTTGGCTCATTGCAATCACCATTTCCCAGGTTCAAGCCATTCTCCCGTCTCAGCCTCCCGAGTAGCTGGGATTACAGGCATCCGCCATCATACCCAGCTAATTTTTGTGTTTTAGAAGAGACAGAGTTTCAACATGTTGATCAGGATGGTCTTGAACTCCTGACCTCCCATGATCCGCTTGCATCGGCCTCCCAAAGTGCTAGGATTACAGGCATGAGCTGCCATGCCCAGCCCAGAAACCAGAGTTTTAAAATTACTTTCTTAGTAGGTATGGGCTATAAAAGGAAAAAGATTAACCCACTCACTCCTGTTACAAGGAAGGACAGAAAGTGGAAGAAAACTTCATTTTTAGTTTCGTTGTAGAAAAGTTCGAGCATATATGAAAGTAGAGAGAATAGGCTGGGCGTGGTAGCTCACGCCTGTAATCCCAGCACTTTGGGAGGCTAAGGCGGGTGGATCACGAGGTCAGGAGATTGAGACCATCCTGGCTAACACGGTGAAACCCCATCTCTACTAAAAATACAAAAACAAAATTAGCCGGGCATAGTGGTGGGTGCCTGTAGTCCCAGCTACTAGGGAGGCTGAGGTGGGAGGATTGCGTGAACCTGGGAGGTGGAGGTTGCAGTGAGGTTAGATCACACCACTGTACTCCAGCCTGGGCGACAGAGCGAGACTCCGTCTCTAAATAAATAAATAAATAAAGTAGAATAATATAATATGACTTCCCATGTATTCATCATCCAATTTCTTTCTTTTCTTTTTTTCTTTTTTTTTCTTTTTTAGAGTCTCACTCTGTTGCCAGGCTTGAGTGCAGTGGAGCAATCTTGGCTCACTGCAACCTCTGCCTCTTGGGTTCAAGTGATTCTCCTGCCTCAGCCTCTTGAATAGCTGGGACTACAGGGGCATGCCACCACACCCAGCTAATTTTTATATTTTCAGTAGAGACGGGATTTCACTATGTTGGCCAGGATGGTCTCGATCTCTTGACCTCATGATCTGCCTGCCTCGGCCTCCCAAAGTTTTGGGATTACAGGTGTGAGCCACCACACCTGGCCTCTTTTTCTTTTTCTTTTTTTTTTAAACATAGGGTCTCTTACTTTGTCACCCAGGCTGGAGTGGAATTACATAATCATGGCTTATTGTAGCCTCCAGGGCTCAAGTGATCCTCCTGCGTCAGCCTTTTCTGTAGCTAGGACTGCAGACGAGTGCCACTATGCCCAGCTAATTTATTTTGTTTGTTTGTTTGTTTTAGAGATGGGATGTTACTGTATTGCCCAGGCTGATCTCGAACTCCTGGGCTCTCCTTGGCCTCCCAAATTGCTGGGATTACAGGGAGAAGCCACTGTACCCAGCCCATCACCCAGTTTCAGCAGTTGTCAACTCATGGTCAATTTTTTTTTTTTTTGAGATGGAGTTTTGCTCTTGTTGCCCAGGCTGGAGTGCAGTGGCATGATCTTGGCTCACTGCAACCTCTGCCCACTAGGTTCAAGTGATTTTCCTGCCTCAGCCTCCCGCGTCGTTAGCATTACAGGCCCCCGTCACCACGCCCAGCTAATTTTTGTTATTTTTAGTACAGATGGGGTTTCGCCATGTTGTTCAGGCAGGTCTCAAACTCCTGACCTCAGGTGATCCACCTGCTTCGGCCTCCCAAAGTGCTGGGATTACAGGTGTGAGCCACCATACCTGGCCAATTCATGATCATTTCTGTTTCATCTGTTCCAATGACTATCTACCAGTGCCAATTCATGATCATTTCTGTTTCATCTGTTCCAATGATTATCTACCAGGACTGATTTTGTCATTTGTCAGTGTCTTGAAAGATTTTTGCTTGTTGCAATCCTGGAGGGAGGAATTGTGAGGGGCAGGTGCTACTGATTTCTGTTGGGTGGAGATCAAGTATGTTGCTAAACATTCCACAATGCACAGGGCAGCCCACACTATCCACACAACTAAAAAATTAGCCCAGAATGTCATCTGAGGTTGAGAAATCCTTATCTATATCTTGTCTTAATGCACTGACATTTTTATAATGTTATTACATCCAAGAATAGGAGAGGTGATTATTTGTTCAGATAATGTCATTCATCAGATATGTCATTCAAGACTGGTATAAAATTTCCCTTGTGTAGGTTTTTCATATTACTTATAAATTTACTACTCTGATTCTTAGTATAAGTTAAGGCTATTGATTTTAATGTGTCAATTTTATATCCAGCTACTTCACTGAGTGAGTTTTATCATTCATTCTCTGGTCTGTTTTTTTGAGCTGGAGTCTCGCTCTGTCACCCAGGCACGATCTCGGCTCACTGCAGCCTCCACCTCCCAGATTCAAGCAATTCTGCCTCTGCCTCCCAAGTAGCTAGGATTACAGGTGTGCGCCACAATGCCCAGATAATTTTTGTATTTTTAGTAGAGATGGGGTTTCACTATGTTGGCCAGGATGGTCTTGATCCATTCTCTGGACTTTTTAGTATTATATTATCTGCAAATAGAGGTAGTTTTACTTTACTCATATCTAATTGATTTATATTGCCTGATTGCATTGGTTAATATGTCTAGTACAGTGTTAAATTGTAGGGAAAATAATGGGTGTCTTTGCTTTGTTCTTGAGCATAGCGGAAATACCTCTAGTGTATTTAGTAGGTACTAGCTTTAGGACAAAGGTCTGTGTATTTTATCATGTTGAGGAAGTATCCCTCAGTTCATTTTTGCTTGAGTGTTTTTATTGTCTGTGGTGCTGAATTTTGTTGAACATTTTCTCAGTATCTCTAGATGTATGTTATTCCTTACTTATATGCATTTAATGTACTATAATAAGTGCTATAATAAGGGGAGTGAGTTGTTGGAACTCAAAGTTAGGAAAAGGTACACAGCGGAGTTAACGTTTGAACTGAATCTGAGGGATACAAAGGAGTTTGGAATGTAGGAAAAGGAGGGAAGCCATTCAGGAGTATAAATAATTACAGGAATGGGGTAATTTATGAGACCATCATAAGCTTTGGGTACCAGATTATATTTCCTAAATTCATATGCGCTGCTCCTTCTCTAATCCCTCTGCTCCATTCTCTTGGTCACTCTTACACACTCACCTGTCTTAAATGAGTTTGCCTTATTCATTTGTTCACTTAGCAGTTCAGCTGTCATCCATTGTTTTATATAGTGTGTTTTAAAATTTTACCCTCTTTTAGTCATATAGCAAACCCTTACTGAGATATCATTAATCCCTTCTACACATTTAGTCTCAGTCTATCACATGAATCATGGGCTGTTGCTTTCTTTTTTTCTTTTTTCAGGATGTAAGAGCATGCCTAAAATGACAAAGTCAACTCAAACTCAGGATTCATTTCAGGAGCAAATGAGGAAAAGACTGAAAAGGGTTGAACCCTGGAACTTCATACCAGAAAGACCTTGCATATATGAAGAGAAATTAAAGAAACAGCAGGACAAAAATGAAAATTTACAAATATTTTCAGTTGCCCATACAAAAATCCTTACTGTAGATAGAAGCCATAAAAATGTTGAATTTGGCCAGAACTTCTACCTGAAATCAGTCTTCATTAAGCAACAGAGATTTGCTAGAGAAAAAACTCCATCAAAATGTGAAATACAAAGAAATAGTTTCAAGCAGAATTCAAATTTACTTAACCAATCAAAAATCAAAACAGCAGAGAAACGCTATAAATGCAGTACATGTGAAAAATCCTTCATTCACAATTCATCCCTTCGTAAACATCAGAAAAACCACACTGGAGAAAAATTATTTAAATGTAAAGAATGTTTAAAAGCTTTCAGCCAAAGTTCTGCTCTTATTCAGCATCAAAGAACTCACACAGGAGAGAAACCCTATATATGTAAAGAATGTGGGAAAGCCTTCAGCCATAGTGCATCCCTTTGTAAGCATCTAAGAACCCATACTGTGGAGAAATGCTATCGATGTAAAGAATGTGGTAAATCCTTCAGCCGAAGGTCTGGGCTTTTTATACATCAAAAAATCCATGCTCAAGGAAATCCTAATAAATACAATCCAGGTAGGAAGGCATCTAGTTGCAGCACATCCCTTTCTGGAAGTCAGAAAATTCATCTCAGAAGGAAGTCCTACTTATGTAATGAATGTGGCAACACTTTTAAGTCTAGCTCATCCCTTCGTTATCATCAGAGAATTCACACTGGAGAGAAACCTTTCAAATGTAGTGAATGTGGGAGAGCCTTCAGCCAGAGTGCATCTCTTATTCAACATGAAAGAATTCACACTGGAGAAAAGCCCTATAGATGCAATGAATGTGGGAAAGGCTTTACTTCTATTTCACGACTTAATAGACACCGAATAATTCATACTGGAGAGAAATTGTATACTTGTAGTGAATGTGGTAAAGCCTTAAGTTCCCACTCAACACTTATTATTCATGAGCGAATTCATACTGGAGAGAAACCCTGTAAATGTAAAGTATGTGGAAAAGCCTTCAGACAGAGTTCAGCTCTCATTCAACATCAGAGAATGCATACTGGAGAAAGACCCTATAAATGTAATGAGTGTGGGAAAACTTTCAGGTGTAACTCATCACTTAGTAATCACCAGAGAATTCATACTGGAGAGAAACCATATCGATGTATAGAATGTGGGATGTCTTTTGGCCAAAGTGCAGCTCTTATACAACATCAGAGGATTCATACAGGAGAAAAACCCTTTAAGTGTAATACATGTGGAAAAACTTTTAGACAAAGCTCATCACTTATTGCACATCAAAGAATTCATACTGGAGAGAAACCCTATGAATGTAATGCATGTGGGAAACTCTTTAGCCAGAGGTCATCCCTCACGAATCATTATAAAATTCATACTGAAGAGGACTCCTTAAAAGCCGATATGCATGTGTGAAAGCCTTAAACCAAAATTCATCAGAGAATACATGCTTGAGAGTGATTTATTAAATATAATGACTATGAGAAAACGTGTAGTTCTCACCAGATACTAAGTTTTAAGAATAAACTTTAGCTATATAATAACTATCGGGAAAGCTTTTATGCTTGTCACTTTTTAAAATATCCCAAGACAGTTCACTGTTGCAGACATTGAAATTGGCCATTTGTAAGATCAAAGGTATGTTTATAAAATCTCTCTTTATATAATACATGCTATCTATGACATGCAAAAATGAGAACAGTCTGGGTGTGGAGGTGCTGAATTTTTCATTAGAAAAACAATTGTATAAGCCACTATTATATAGGTATAAGCATATTTATTACAGCAGACATTTTAATAGCAAACAAAACAATTGGTCTTAAAAATATATGCAATATATACTAACCTGGCAGGGGAGACACCATGATCACGAAGGTGGTTTTCACAGAGCGAGGCTTATCCATTGCACTCTGGATGTGCTGACCCCTTCAGTTTCCCAAAATGTGGAAAACTCAACTGCATAATTTATGGTAGTGGGGGACTACATTCATGCTCGCCTGAAATATATATAATTTATGGTAGTGGGAGACTACATTCGTGCTTTCTCCTAATATATATACACACACACACACACACGCACACACGCAGTATTAGAGCAAAGGACCAAATAAGAGTATTAGAGCAAAGGACCAACTAACTGAACTACCTCTTAGTGTCTGGAATTTACCTTTTCCTGACCTATTGTCAAACTTCATGCATGGCTTTTATTAAAAAAAGAAAAAAAATTTGTTATCTTCTTTGTTCTAGTCATTTCCAAACATCTAATAGCCTCCCATATTTGCTACACATTTCCTAGTTTTCAGAAGTTTTTCTTCATTGTCTTGACGTCATATTTATTATGAAACCATATTTGCTATGCTCTGAACAGTGATGTTAGATAGTTTAGGTTGAAGCATTTTGTTTGTTTAGGCAATCACTTCAAGGTTAAAGCTATTAATATGTTTTTAGTTGGCTGCAGATGAAATCCTAATTGTTTAAAGAGCCTATCACTTGTGACAGTTTTCAAAAGGAATCAGTTTATGAAATAAAAGTTTGTTTTCCTCATAGGGTTTTTAAGGTTTCAGACTGCAAAGGAAATTCTTTAGAAATAATTATAAATTTGAAAACTGATTTACTTAGTAATGTTTGTTTAAGCCCAAGTTTGGGCCAGATATTATCCTGAGCTCTAGAAATTGTATGGAAGAAAGAAACAGACCTTAAAGAAGTCACGAATTGAGTGGATGGAGAAGAGGTTAAAGGGAGTAAGCAAATTATAATGTGTTAAAGGGGTTTTCACAGGTAAATAGTTAAGCTGTGATACTGTGTTGCAGAATACAAATGGAGAGATTTGCATGGGATGCAGAAATACGGAAGACTAACCAAGCAAACCAGGAGAGACCAGCAATAGTGTCCCAGAGACCATGATGTCTGAGCCCAGTTTTGGAAGAATAGTAGGTATTCTTCATAAAGTGAGATTCTAAATAGAGAGAACCACATATGCAAAGGTATAGGGTGGGTGGGTAACAGCATATTACATTTGTAGAGAATCTGTAGGAAGTAATGAAAAAAGATACTGAAGCTTGAGAAGAAGGCAGTGGCTAGGTAACAAAAGGTCTTACTTGCCAAACTAAGGAATTTGAATTTTATTCTGAAATTTAGGGTACCAAGTATCGATTTTAAGTAACGGAACCTGTATTGCACGAATGTGTAGAAGATGAATTTAGGAGACTGAAGATTGCTGAACAGACTGAAGCCTAGAATTCAGCCTCCAGTGATGGGTGAAGGAGGCTCTAAGCTCAAGCAAGGATAGTCAGTGAAGAATATGTTGCACATGCTAATGTAGTAAGAATAGATAGGGCATAGTTTTTGAAATCAAATAATTGGGGAAGGTGATTGACACACAGGGTAGAGTAACTGCTAGATTTCTGCCTTAGTTACCTGGATGGACGGTGGTGTGATATGCCTTGTAGGCGATATAGGGGTATACATGTTAAATTAGTCATCCAAACCCAAAAGGTCAATTTGAGCTGGATGGCTTGAGTTAGGAGTACTTAAGATACAGTTAGTAGTGAAAAGCTTGGCACATGTAAATTGACCATGAGAATGTATAGATTAGAATGAGAAAGGGATCATGGGTACAACCCAGGAAAACATCAATATACAAGAAGTAGATGAAGGAATTGTGCAAAGATGAAAAGGAATGGCCCTTTATGTAGGAGAAAAGGCAGAAGAGTGATGTCACTGAGCCCAAGGGATAAATGAATCTCAGATGGGCAGTAGTGTCAGGTGCTATAAATGAAGTAATAAGGAGAGTAAATTGGTGAATAAGGAGATAATTGTAGACTTTGGCAAGAGAAATTTCATTGAAGGAGGGTGAACAAGTAGGCTGTTGAAGACTGTATTTCAAATATAATTGAAGGGAAGAATGACTTAGGGAGCATTTCTATTTTAATGATTTAATGTATACACATGTTGAGGGTAGATTAAAGAAGACATCGCTGGGAGGAACAACTTTTCTGAAATAAA
Source organism: Rhinopithecus roxellana (assembly GCF_007565055.1). Lineage (NCBI taxonomy): Eukaryota > Metazoa > Chordata > Mammalia > Primates > Cercopithecidae > Rhinopithecus > Rhinopithecus roxellana. The sequence continues at coordinate 165,276,559 of NC_044551.1, forward strand.
TTTGAGTCATAGCATAGGTGGAGGAATTAACCTTAACTTCAGGGAGGGAAAAGCCCACATAAAGATGGGAATACAGATAAGTGATTTGGAGGTGAAGGAATTTTCTGCCTGCTGACTCATTTTTTCTAAGATAGGAGAAAGACTTCATTTTTTAAGTTGTTGCTAAGGGTCGCAATTTGGATATTTGGGTGTCTAATGATATTAAATTAATGAGTTTCAGTCCTTGCCCTGGAGGTTTTTTGGGAAGTCAAGGCTCTTGAGTTTTATTTCCTACCCTTGTTTCAATAAGAAATCACCATGTTTGTCAGTTTCATGTATTTGATAGTTATTTTTAATTATAAGGAAAAAATTTGCTCGTGAATTAAAGTTTGTAAACTTAGGGAAGGAGAGAAAATGCTTTTTAAAAAGTGGTAAATCTGAAGAGACTGGAAAGAAATGTCAGTTCAACAGGCATGTGGGATAGATGGCAAGGCATTACAAATTGGGGAAAAGCTTGTTCAATGGCAAGGAGGCATGATGTGTTCATGGTATTATTGCAAATTGTATTTTAAAACTTCATTCCTGTTTGTTGCTAGTATATAGAAGTACAATTGGTTTTTGTATATTGACCTTGTATTCAGCAACCTAGCTAAATTCACTTATTTCTAATAGCTTGCTTGTAGACTCTTTTGGATATTCTGCACATACGATCATCTAAATAATTTCCGTTCTAATTCTCCTTTCCAATCATAATACATTTTATTTATTTTTCTTACGTTATAGCACTAGCACAGGCCAGTACATTGTTGAATAGAAATGATAAGTGTATTTCTGTATTTAATATTATGTTAGCTTTCTTTCCAGGCTGGGCACGGTGGCTCACACCTGTAATCCCAGCACTTTGGGAGTCCAAGACAAGAAGATTGCTTGAGCCCAGGAGTTTGAGACCAGCCTGAGCAACAACAGCAGCAACAAAATTAGCCAGGCATAGTGGTGCACATCTGTAGTCCCAGCTACTTGGGATGCTGAGGTAAGAGAATTGCTTGAGCTCAGGAGGTTGAAGCTGCAGTGAGCTGTGATCCCACCACTGCACTCCAGCTTGGGGAAAGAGCAAGACTCTGCCTCCCCCGCGCACGCCACCCACCCCCACCAAAAAAATTGTTTGTGGATCCCTGTTACCAGAATAAGGACATTCCCTCATATTCCTAGTGTGATGTGAGTTTTTATTATAAAAGGGAGTAATATTTTGTCATGTCCATTTTCTACATTGGTTGAAATGATCATTTTGTTTTTCTCTTCATTCTTTTAATAGATAATTGTCTGAATTTTGGTGTTACCCAATGTTTCATTCCTGAAATAAATTCTACTTAGTCATGATATATCATGATGTATGTGTATGTATATATAAGATCAGGTTTCTTCCTTAGTAAACAGAAACCTGATGAAGTGCCCAACGTTGTGTTCTAAGAACTTAGAGCAAAAAGAAATTGTCCAAGTCTCAAGGAGAGATGTAATAATACATGGAAATGAAGTACTCTTGGAAGGCAAAGCCAAGAGTAATGCAGGAGCAAAAGGCTCAGAGGAAGAGTAATTCTGGTATTTGCAGGGACCTGGTGTAGAGGGCTCCTGATGGGATAAAATAAAAATATTTGAAATGAAAGATACAGTTACCCTGTCAGAGACTTTGAATGCTAAGACTGCAGGAGTTTAGATATGATGATGGACATACTAATTCACTGTATATTTCTGAGGAGCAAACGACCAATTTGAAGACTATTTTAGGAAGAATTATCTGATAGAATAGATGATTCAAAGATTACTTCGTCATTTCTGGCTTGAGAAACTGAAGGACTGATTCTTGGGAGTAGGGCTTTGGGCGAGTCTGTAAGAAGAGTTCTTAAGGAGAACCAAAAAGGTTATTTCTGTTCTTGGTGTCCGAAACTGTTCTGGTATTTTGCCAGATACTACAGATGGTAGAATTCTTAATTAAAGCTGACATGGTTATATTTTTAAAAATTAAGGTGCAATTAGTCTTTCAAGATCAGAAGATATTTCATGAGTTACATAGTTCAGTCTGTTCCAGGCTGTGAAGTCAGTTATTTCAGTAATATAATTTCTAAGATCTATAAAAAATGAAAATATTTTATTTTCTTACATAACTTTCTTTGAGAGCATTGAATAGTCAAGAAACTTGTATGTTTTCCAGTCCCCATTCCGCTTCAAGTTACATAGTGTCTAACCTTTTCGGCTCTAGAATTTCCACATTATTATGTAATATCCTGCTTTATGATTCTTAGTGGTATATGGTATAGATCAACTCAAAATTTTAAATTTTCATCATATGAATTTTTGTGTAGAGATTTCAAGATGAGTTGACCTGAGGACAAAAAGAACTACAAAGAAATTTTACTGTTTTCCTGTTGGTATATTTTGTTCAATAAAACAATATATTGGTATATATCATTCAATAAAATAATTATGTATTACGAATTAAATTTTCAACCTAAAAATCAGATTGTCCCAGGAAGATGGAATAGACAGATGTTCCTTTCCTTATTTATCCCATACATCTGAAACCTTGTATATTATAAACAAACATAAGACTCTGGTGATTCTTTTCTTTCTTTCTTTTTTTTTTTCCTTCAAGACAGGGTCTTGTTCTGTTCCCAGGATGGAATGCAATGATGTGATCACGGCTTACTGCAGTCTTGACCTCCCAGGCCCAAGTGATCCTCCTACCCCAGCCTCCAAAATAGCTGGGACCACAGTCCTGTACCATGCATCACTGTGCCTGGCTATTTTTTTTTTTTGTAGGGATGGGTTTCCCTATGTTTCCCAGGCTCCAACTCCTGGGCTCAAGTGATCCTTCCACCTTGGCCTCCCAAAGTGCTGGGATACAGGTGTGAGCCACCATGCTTGGCTGGTGGTGATTCTTTTTACCTCATATATCCCAGACTTGGAGCTGAAGAAGGTAGAAACCCAGAAACACCAACAGAGACCCACCAAAAAAAGAAGCTCTAAGAAAAGCCAAGAAAAGTCTCTACCCAAAGGACCAGGAATTTGGCAGTCTAGGAAGACAGAAAACTTTAGACAGCCACTCTACTTTAGTCAGACAACCAGATAAAGCTGCACCCATGACTATGCACACCAGCAAAAGCCACGTGGGAAGTCTAAACTTCTGCCCTTATAAGAATGTAAAGAAGGCTCATAAAACCCCTGCTGGGTGGTGTCAGAGGCCAAGAGCTAGGTTATTCATCCACATTAGCTGGTAGTGAGCAACTGCCCCATCTCAGCAATAATAGTGGGGACCATGTGCAGAAGGGCTTCTATCCCCACCCAGTGGGAAGAAGGCATAATTTCCCATTTCTGCTAGGTTCGTGTAATGTAGGCCTAGTGCAGAGTAAGACCATTTGCCCCTGCCCAGCAGTAATCAGACCACATTCCAACCCCACAGTGTTGTTGGAAGCTAAATAGGGAAAGGGAGCAGGAATAAGGCACACTTACACCTCCCAACCATAGTTATATCAGTGTAGGCCTAGTGAGCTGCCAGAAATTTCACCCACACGAAGTAAAATGGAGACCCTTAATATCATGTGGTATCTAGAGATGTCAAATGAGGAACCTGAACTTCTAGTCCACCTGGTCAAATAAGATTCAGAGTTTTATCACATAATACCAAAAATGGTCAAGTTTTAACAAAAAGTCATGTCAAGAGCCAGGAAGATCACTTGAATGAAAAATGACAATCAGTAGACACAAGTTAATGATAGACATGTTAGAATTATGTGTCAAAGATTTTTAAGTAGCCATCATAAACGTTTCAATGAGCAATTATGAAAATGTTTGAAATACAAAGACTAAGCAAAGAAGTGAGATAAAGAAAAAAATGGAAATTTTAGGCTGAGCGCAGTGGCTCATGCCTGTAATCCCAGCACTTTGGGAGGCCGAGGCGGGCAGGTCATGAGGTCAGGAGTTCAAGATCAGCCTGACCAATATGGTGAAACACTGTCGCTACTAAAAATACAAAAATTAGTCGGGTGTGGTGGTGGGCACTTATAGTCCCAGCTACTTGGGAGGCTGATGCAAAAGAATCACTTGAACCCGGAAGGCGGAGGCTGCAGTGAGCCAAGATCATGCCACTGCACTCTGGCCTGGGCAACAGAGCAAGACTGTCTCAAAAAAAAAAGGAAATTTTAGAACTAAAATACAGTAACCAAAAATTTTAAAACTCACCTCATAGGCACAACAGCAGAACTGAGAGAACAGAGAAAAGTATCAGTGGATTTAAAGATATAATAGAATTTACTCAGTCTTAAATACAGAGAGAAAACAGACTGGAAGAAAAGCAGAGACTCAGGAAATCTGTAGAACTGTAATAAAAGATCTAACAATATAATCAGGAGAGAGAGAAGAAAGAGTGGGCCTGGAAAATCTTTGAAGTATTAATGGGTGAAAATTCGCAAGTTTAGCAGTAAGTATGAACCTATACATTCAACAAGCTGAGCAGAGCCCCAAAAGCATGAAACCAAGGAATCCACACCAAAATACATCACAGTTCAACTTCGGAAAACTCAGAATCTGGAGGCTAGAGAGAAAAATCACACCTTACCTATAGGGCTAAAAATCAAATGAAAACAGATTTTTCATCAGAAACCATAGAGGCACAATGTTTTTCAAGTATTGAAATAAAAGAATTTTTAACCCAGGGAAATGACATCGGCAGAATAGGAAGCCCTAGTCTCTTGTTCTCCCACAGAGACATCAACTAAACATCAGATTACAAACCAAATTGCTTTTGTGAGAATTGCAGATGCTATTTAAGAGGTTGTAGCACCCCAAGTGAGTGCAAAGAAGAGACACATCAGAGTGGTAGAAAATTTTTGACATTTTACCCACCCTAGCCACTCCCACTGCCTCGCATGGCCAAGGTGTGATGAGGAGAAAAACACTCAGCTCTCAGGTTTTCCCTCAGGAGGGAAGAAGAGTGGGCTGTGCATCCAATGTTTTAGCTTTTCATGGTGCTTTCCAAGGGCATGGTTTCTGTCTCAGACTCAGAGTACTGACTGGAATTAGTAGTTTGGATGCTAGACTGGGGGCTGCTGAGGACAAAGGTGAGCACTGGAGCTTGTTACATCACCAGAGAGACTAATACTGCAAACAGTAAGAGGAACAAGAGGTTGCAATCTCTAAAGAAGAAGCAGGCAAAAACCTCGCTCTATGCACAAGCCCAGAGAAAGTAGCATCCCCAGAAAATGTTTGAGACAATCCCAGAATCTCTAGTTATGCTAAATGATGAAGATCTTTAATACAAAGCCAATCTTTAAAGACTCCTGGAGGGGACTGTTTTTTCAAATGGCCAAATCTCAACAAAAGATCACAAGGCTATAAAGAAAGAGTGAAACATGTCCCAATAAAAAGAAACTAACCTCCAGAAACCAACCCTAAAGAAATGGAGATCTGGCCAGGTGAGGTGGCTCATGCCTATAATCCCAGCACTTTGGAAGGCCAAGGCAGGGGGATCACTTGAGGTCAGGAGTTTGAGACCAGCCTAGCCAACATGGTGAAAACCATCTCTACTAAAAATACATAAATTATTCATGTGTAGTGGCATGCGTCTGTAGTCCCAGTTAGATGGGAGGCTGAGGCATGAGAATCCCTTGAACCTGGGAAGTGGAGATTGCAGTGAGCTAAGATCGCATCACTGCAGTGTAGCCTGGGTGACAGAGACTCTTGTCTCAAAAAGATGCTAAAGAGAATTCTTTAAATAAAAGGTAATAACAACATGAAACTATGAAAATATAAAGCTCTGATAAAGGTAAATACATAGATATAGAATTCCTTAGTATTGTAATGTTGGAACATAAACCATTTTTAAGCATGCTGTAAAATTTGAAAGAAAAAAGCAAAGCTAGGTTGGGTGCAGTGGCTTACACCTATAATCCCAACACGTTCAGAGGCTGAGGCAAGTGGATCACTTGAGGTCAGGAGTTTGAGAACAGCCTGACCAACATGGTGAAACCCCGTATCTACTAAAAATACAAAAATTATCTGAGCATAGTGGCGGGTGCTTGTAATCCCAGCTACTTGGGTGAGGTAGAATTGCTTGAACTTGGGAGGCGGAGGTTGCAGTGAGCCGAGATTGTGGCACTGCACTCCAGCCTGGACAACAAGTGAGACTGTCTCAAAAAAAAAAAAAAAAAGGGAGGGACGGAGGGGCGGACCAAAGCTGGGCATGATGGCATGTGCCTGTAATCCTATCACTTTGGGAGGCTGAGGTGGGAGGATCACTTGAGGCCAGGAGTTCGATACCATTCTGGCCAACATAGGTAGATCCTGTTTCTACAAAACATTATAAAATATTAAAAACTGATTGCTATACCTTTTTGGTAGATTAGATTATCATTACGTAATTTTCCTCACTGTCTCAATTTTCTTTGTCTACAAAGTCCACATTATTTAATATTAATACAGTAGGCCACTTTAGTGCCTTTGACATTGAACTCATGGGATTCTGGGTGACCAGGGTCATTGTCCAGTGAAAATTCAAGAGCAGTCCCTTACTGGCAAGGTACTTCCTGATTTCATGGACAAACGCATCAGTGGAACCAGTCCAGAAAAAGTTTCTCATTGTCCAGGCCTTTTGGTCGTGTGCCCAAGAACGGAAAGTTCGTACTTAACCTTTTTCCTCCAAGGCTTGGAGGTTAGCAGCACTATACATGACAGCAGTTCTGATCATAAACCTGACTACTTTTGCACGAAACAGTAAAGATACTCTATTCCTTCCTGCCTTTATTTTTTGTAAAGACAGCATCTTCCCACGTTGCCCAGGCTGCCCTGGAACTTGCGGTCCCCCAACTTCGGCCTCCCAGGGTGCTGGGATTACAGGCATGAGCCACTGTACCCAGCCTGGCTTTTACCTTTCTTACAGCTGTCGAATTTGGCAATATTTCAGGTTTGCCAAGAAAAATAACATCCATCTGCTTCCAAGATTTAAAATGTTGCTGGTGTGTCCTTCCTTGTTCTTCCTGACCTTGTGAATTAACAAGCTTTCAAAGAATCCTTTACATTTGCTTTTAGTGGTACAGAGGAGGCAAAATACATTTTCCTTGGCCATTTATGTTCGTAGCTGAGAACCCTGAGACAAAAGACAGATGAACAAGAGCAAAACAAGTTTCTTTAATGTAAGTTTTACGTGACGCAGCAGCCTGCATAAGGAAATTAAGTCCCAGAGAAACAGTTGTGTGTTTTTATGCTAACTTTGATGAAGAGTCACAGAGAAATATAAATGGACAAAGAGGATATGATCTAATGGTAATACACTGGGGGCAACTTCGCAAGGCCTGTTTGTTCAGAGTTCTCTCTTGTGACTGTGTGTCTTCAGCAATAAAGATATTACTTTCCTCCAGGTATAGGGAGGGCAAATCTCACATGAGAATCTTACGACCTGCTTCAGGGGAAGTTTAGTAAATTCTTACTAGGTTTTGCAACCTGCTTTGTGGGAGATGTGTGGAAAAGTCCTTCCTGTTTCTGCTGTTTTCTCAAATGATGAGGTGCCATATTTTGGCAGTGTGTGTGTCCTGAACTCCATCAAGACATATGGGGAGGGAACAAAATTAGATGTGTTCTACTCAGTCTGCCTTCTTTTCTTCTTTACTGTATGCTTTGAAGGCTGCAGAATTTCCTCTCAACATTCCCTTTACCTAAATCTTTTCTAAAAAGTTTCTAGTCTTTTAAAAAATGCCTAGCTTAATTACATTGTCAAAGAATATGGTCTCGTGTGATACCAATTCTTTGAAATGTGTTGAGGCTACTTTACAGATTAGTATGAGATCTTTTCTTAAATAAATATATGCTTTTACATGTGTTTTCTTCAGTTTTGGGATGGAGTAGCCTACATGTCCATTCATTAATATAAAACTAATTTTGCTTTTCATATATTTCATATCTATAGTGACCTTTTTGTTAGCTTTTCTGTTAGTTACTGAGAAGGTAGGTTAAAAACTCTTGAGGCCAGGGTGGTGTCTGATGCCTATAATCCCAGCATTTTGGGAGGCTAAGGCAAGAGGATTGCTTGAGACTAGCCTGGGCAACAGAGTAAGATCCCATCCCTACAGAAAAGAAAACAAAACTAAAACTGACTCCCTGCTGTGGTGGATTTCTCAGAACTCTTGGTGGTTCTGCCCATGTTTGCTTTACGTATTTTGTATCTTATGTTATTAAATACATAAAAGTTTAAAATATTTTCTTTCCTGATAAATTAATGCCTTTTTTTTTTTTTTTAAAGACAGAGTCATGCTCTTGTTGCCCAGGCTGGAGTGCGGTGGCCTGATACCAGCTCACTGCAATCTCCGCTTCTCGGGTTCAAGTGATTCTCCTGCCTCACCCTCCCGAGTAGCTGGGACTACAGGTGCCCGCCACCACACCCGGGTAATTTTTTTTGTATTTTAGTAGAGACGGGGTTTCACCATGTTGGCCAGGCTCGTCTCAAATTCCTGACCTCAGGTGATTGACCCACCTCAGCCTCCCAAAGTGCTAGAATATTATAGGCGTGAGCCACTTGCCTAGCCTAAATTAATCCTTTTATCATTATGTAATTACCTTCTCTACCTGTAGCAATATTTTTTACCTTAAAGTTTTTGTTTGATCTAAATGTAGCTACATAAACTTTCTATGTTTAGTGTTTGCCTGTTTTATCTTTTTCCACCTTTGACTTTCAAGCTTTGTTTATCCTCATGTTTTAATAGCTAGATTTTTACAAATCTATTCTGACAGTTTTTTGTTGTTGTTGTTGTTTTTTTTTTTTTTTTTGAGACAGAGTTTCACTCCTGTTGTCCAGTCTGGAATGAAATGATGCAATCCCAGCTCACCGCAACCTTTGCCTGCCTCTCTGCTTCAAGCAGTTCTCCTGCCTCAGCCTCCCGGGTACCTGGGATTACAGGCATGCTCCACCATGCCCGACCAATTTTGTATTTTTAGTAGAGAAGGGGTTTCTCTATGTTGGTCAGGCTCGTCCTGAACTCCCGACCTCAGGTGATCTGCTTGCCTCAGCCTCCCAAAGTGCTGGGATTACAGGCGTGAGCCACCACACCTGGCCTTTTCTTTTCATTTGAAAGCTCATTCCATGTGTCTATGTAGTGATTATTGATAGATTTGGATTTATTGCTATCATTTTCTTGTTTACTGTTTGTTTCAAGTTTTCTGATTTTCTCTCTTCCACCCCAACCTCTTTACCTACTTTTTGAAATTGCACACTCTATGTTGTGGAGGTTTATGAAGGACCATTTCTCTACCAGGACAACTGTGATGAATATGTTTAGGAGGTTTCCATGTTACAGTGTTCTTGTGATTCTGGAGACAACTTGTTCAAGCCGTATGTCTTAGTGCAGCAGTAGATTTTTTAGTTAATAATGTTTGGGGCTATCTGGGTTACCTTAGGTTGACTATATGAATAGTTAAGTTTTTCGTATTTTTCAGTATTTTGAAATAGTTCAGACAGTTGTGAAAGAAAAAGTATTAAAGACAGTAAAAACAGATTTTATTAAGTATTGCAGTGGAGGAAAGCAGCTTCAGTAAAGCTGAGCTCAACTCTGAATACAGCAAAGCCAGCCTGGGATTTATAAAGCGTACAAGCACAGTGAGGGGTCAGTGGGTGGAAAATATCCAAAAGCAGACATCAGGAGTATGGGGATTGTCACTAAAGGCAGGTCAAGGACTTAAGACTTCAAGGTGGCAGATGAGAAATTTGACTAACTACTGAGGATTGGATCTCTAGCAGGATTCTAGGGACTTGCGGGCTCAGGACAAGGCCTGGTTTAAAAAGAGGGGCTTAGAGGCCTAAAGTTTGGGTAAGGAGAGTGTCTTTGTTACAGTGAAAGAAGCAGAGGAAATTAGCAGCTACCTTTAGAAAACTAAGTGTTACCATATAAGCTACTACATTGATCTGCACTTCTCCAAGTTCCAAAGTAGCAGATCCATTTGAAATTACCCAAACATAGGCCACACATTTAACTGATGGAGATTTTGTCTACATTCTGTTCATTGATAATTCTGAAACACTCCGAGCAGTGCCTGACAGTGAGTGAGCTGGGGGACGGGGTGTGGTAGTGACTCCTGAGAGGCCCGCAACACGTGGGGCACTCTGCAGCCTCATCTCTTCATTATTCCTTGGTGAGGAGGACCTCTGGGTTCCATCCTTTCAGAGGACAGTGAGGCTTAGCCAAGGCCGCCTCCCCTCCCCATGGGGTGGATGCCAACAGACTCCTGAGAGAGACTTTTCTTTTCTGTTTTGTTTTTTTTTTTTCTTGGAGACGGAGTCTTGCTCTGTTGCCCAGACTAGAGTGTAAAATGGCACCATCTCAGCTCAATGCAACTTCTGCCTTCCGGGTTCAAGCGATTCTCCTGCCTCAGCCTCCAGAGTAGCTGGGATTACAGGCGCACATCACCGTGCCCGGCTAATTTTTTGCTTGCTTGTCTGTTTTGAGACAGTTTCACTCTTGTTGCCCAGGCTGGAGTGCAATGCACAATCTCAGCTCAGCACAACCTCCACCTCCCGGGTTCAGGCAGTTCTGCCTCAGTCTCCCAAGTAGCTGGGATTACAGGCATGCGTCACCATGCCTGGCCTTTTTTTGTTTTGTTTTAAGCATATTTAGTAAAAACAAGGTTTCTCCATGTTGGTCAGGCTGGTCTGGAATTCCTGACCTCAGGTGATGCACCACCTACCAAAGTGCTGGGATTACAGGCGTGAGCCACCACACCTGGCCAGAGTTCTTTAGGCGGGGTAAGGGGCCGTCTGGGAACCCCGCGTCCCGCCTGGACAGATGACCTGCAGCGGCCACACAGTGGGCCACCGCTCCTGGCCACTGGCACAGCCTTGCCCTCTGGGCCCCCGTGCCTGCGCACTCCGACGGCCTGGCCGCGCTGCAGCCCCGCTGCCTTGTGGGAAATGTAGTCCGGCGCTCCGGGCCGTAAGCGCCGGGCGGGGCTGCGTCGGTCGCCGCTGCTCCCGCTCCTCCTGGGAGAGGGTGAGTGCCGGGCCGGTGGCGGGGGTGCTTGCCAGCCTCCTCGTAGGCCCCCGCAGGAGGAACTCCGGACTGTGGGGCGAGACCCCTGCTTCTTGAGGGCTGAGGGGCGGGCCCGCCACAGATGGGCCGGGGGCGCGGCCTCCAGTTCCAGGTGCGCTCCTTCTTCCGCAGGAGCTGGCGGCAGGAGCACGCGGGCAGCTGATCTCCAGCGCGGTCCTGGGCAGGCGCCGAGGTGGAATCACAGCCCGGGAGCAGCGGGGATGGGGGCTCGAAAAAGGGCCACACCGGGAGCACGGGTCAGGGAGGGGCCCAAGGTTCCAGGAGTCGCTCAGAGCCGAGTTCCTGCTTGTCTTTCCCCAGCCGTGCGCGGTTTTCTCCTGGGACAGGGCAGATGCTGCGAACGTGGAGCGAACCTGCCCCGCGGACATCCTGGGGATTCTGAGCGAGAGGCCAGGTCTCCCTGCGCAGCAATCTGCCCTTTGTGTAAACCGTGTCTCGGGACCCGCCCTCTGGATCTCATTCGGAGGGCGCTGGCGTGGGTTCACCTCCCATCTCTCCATAAGAATTGGGAGGCCAACCTGGTGCAGGTTTCTACCTCAGGGAATCTTTTTTTTTTCCTTAAGTCATTTCACTGTAGCACAACTAGAAAATTCAGATTAAAACAATCATTCAAAATATATCCCAGTCTACATGGCAGCGTGAATATGTGTATAAGCATAGAAACACTTGGCACTTTGTTTTTAAACAAATATGAATATTAGTAAGTTTTTCACCATCTATCTTTTAAAATTGAGTCATGAGATGCGTTTGGTAAGGGGTTTGAAGTGCACAAATCTTAAGCCTCATAGTTTTTTACTGGCCTAAACACCCAATGAAGGTAGAGAATACGCCTGGAAAAAAAGCATTTTAAGATGTTGACGCCATCTGTTTATACCAGATTTTAAATACGTCGTCATTTTAATGAGTGTGAGGGAAAGTATGGATGTGTCGTAGTTAATCCTCTCCTTAGGTTTTTGTGTTAGGGTTTTGTTTCTTTTTTTTCGAATATTATAATCAATATAGGCCATCTGGCTACATACATCCTTGCATTTTGTCTTATTCGATAAATCTCTTAAAGTGAAATTTCTAGGTCAAGGGTGCAGTAAGGATTTTGATACTTCCTGTCTTATTCCCTCCAGAAAAGTTCCAGTTTATATAAACACTTGCAGTGCAAGAGTGCCAGATTTACCCACACCAACTGTGAATGTTAGCATTCTCTTGAACTTCTGAGAGGTGCAAAAGATAGGATTGTTTACATTTACATTTTGAACACTAATGAATATTTTCATGCAGTTTGCATTTTGTATTTTAATTTTGTGTCTGATACATAAATAAGCTTCTTTCCTGACTATGCAGAAATGTCACAGGTTCGTATGGTCAGACATGAAAACCTTTTCTTCACTGTTGGGTGTTTGACATCATTGGCAGAGAAGCTGTCTGTCCCACGAGATCACAAAAATGTTTGTAGTTTCTCTTAGTACTTTCGTATTTTGTGTACATTTATATTTTTTTCCAAATGGTAAGCCTTTGTTACAAGTTACTTAGTAATTTTTTTCTTTGGTGATATGAAATGTCACTTATTTCATATCTTGAATGAAATATATACACACACACGCACACATATATATACATACATGTGTATTTGAACCATTTAGGTTGGTAGAATTTTAATTTGTTCCATTGATCCTTTTCCCTGTTTGGCTATAACATCCATGATGGCAGAGAGTTTATCTGTTTTATTGACAGCTGTATCCACCCCTACCCCATGCAATGGTGCCTGGTATGCAGTAGGTGGTCGACAGTATATCTGGTGAATAAGTCAGTAATACTGTGTTGCAATTCTTGTAGCTTTATGAGTACTGGCGGGCAAGTTGTCTCTCATCAGTATTCTTTTTTTAAAAAAAACTTAGCTATTGTAATGCACAACTTAAATATTTTTTCCATAATTAATGAACCTTTTTTTTTTTTTTTTTGAGATGGAGTCTTGCTCTCTCACCCAGGCTGGAGTGCAGTGGTGTGATCTCAACACTACAACCTCCACCTCCCCAGTTCAAGTGATTCTCCTGCCTCAGCCTCCTGAGTAGTTGGGATTACAGGCGCCCACCACCACTCCCTAATTTTTGTATTTTTAGTAGAGACAGGGTTTCGCCATGTTGGCCAGGCTGGTCTCGAACTCCTGGCCTCTAGTGATCCACCCACCTTGGCCTCCCAAAGTGCTGGGATTACAGGTGTGAGCCACCGCGCTTGGCCCATATTAACTTTAAAATATTGTTACTTAGGCATAACTTGGTTGGGAATGTGTTAAGTTTATGAATTAAATGACATCCTGTATATTGAGACATCTTGTGTAAGAACATGTCATGTCTCTTCTGTTGTTCATCTTTATATAGCTAAATCGGCATAATGAAGCGAACTTAATACATGAAAATCATTTTCTTTATGTAGCTACTATTCAGATCTTATTTAGTTTATTTATAGGTATTTTTGTTGTTGCTGTTGGAGGAGTCTTGTTTCTCATGGCTTCTTTCCCTTCCCTCAGCTCTACCTCCTCTGGTTTTGTCCCTCCCCAAGGAAGAAACACAGGAAGGAAGGAGAAGGCAATGGCTGCTTGGCTTCTGCCACTGGGAGCTGGGGTGAGCTCATTTTTCTCTCTCAAACCTCCCCCTTACTCCTGTACTGCATGTGGGCCTCACTGCTGAGGACAGGATTATTGAAGTGGCAGAATGCTGGATATTTTTCACAAAGCCCCCTCTGTGTTCCTGACCTCTGTTCCCAGCTGCCACTTATTCAGCTGAATACCCTGGCCTGCTGTGCTTTTGGTGCTGTTCAAGGGTCAGAAAGGGAAAAAAATTACATGCAAGCTGGTCGTGGTGCTTAGGGCTTATGGGCTCTCAGGGATCATAAAAGAGGGCACATCTGCATGGGATACAGTCATAATTGCACCTGAATATGGTAATAAGAACAAGTGTCATTAGGGACCCACATGATCAGTATTCCAAGCTTGAGTGAAGGGGAGGATCACGGTGGTGACCAGGAGAAGTAGGTAGTGTTCGCCCATCTCAGGGACTGGGAAGGGATAACTGGAGAGGATTTGCTGTAATGGAGTCGGTGTGTCCAGAGTTTAAATCCCGACTCTACCATTTCATAGCTACAGTGTCTTGGCAAGAGGCTTGACTTTCCTGAAACATTATTTCCTCATGGTGGTAATAGGAATTACAGCGTTAACTAAGTGTCTGCCATATAGATGCAATTGTTAAGAATTTCACATGGCTCATTTCATTTAATAATAATAGCTACTTCATAGGTCTGTTGAACATTCAAATAAAATAATGAAAGTAAAAAATGCCTGGCATGGTTCCTGGAGTGTTGAAGTTATTCAGCAAGTTATAGGCATTCTTAGTATCATCCCAGCCAGGAGCCTGGTGTGTAGACTTCTCGAGGTGGAATGAAGGGAACAGTGACTGATAGTGAGATATGCTTGGCTGGAGGAGAAGAAATCGGATTAAAATTTTAGGACCAAGTGTCAGGAAGGAGGAGTGTGTGTGTTTGGCAGGGTGGTGGCCATGGGGTTGGAGGTCAGTCTGAGGAATTTTGATAAGGGAGTTGGCACGATCAAAGCTTTTCTAGGAAAAAGTAGTGTCCACGAGATGGAGGGAAGCATGGAGCTGGGATAGTAGGTGAGGATTCTAGGCTTGTCTGAAAAAGAAAATAAGGCATCAGAAGACTTGACCCTAACTTCTTTCTTTTAAAGGTTAAACTAACTTAGCCTTGTTGTCTGGAATATTGAAGACTTAACGGCATTTTCTCTTTTCATAAAATTATATATTAGGGGTCGTTGATTTATTAGGATCACTTGTTTATTTATTAGAGACCAGTTTAAAGAAAGCTTCGTGGAGGCAAGTATAAACTGTTGTGATTTCCATTTTTACTACTTTCTTCAGTATTATCACACTCAGTTATAAAAGGCAAAATAACTTTTAAAATGGGGGTATTGGAGAAAGGGAGTTTCTGGAAGAGGGAAAGGTTGAAAGGGGAAGCATTCAGAAGATTTTGGTTGATGACAGTTGTGGTTTGGTTGTCAGTAACCTACTTTTAATTCGTGTAGTCAAAATAGTGTTAATTTTTAAATCAGCTTTTTCTGAGGCACAGTTTAATAAAATAACCCATTTTAAGCATTGAGTTTTGACAAATTTATGCACCAACATAGCCACCCCCAGTCAAGGTACAGAATGTTTGCATCACCCCCAGACAATGTCCTCATGCCACTTCTAGTCCACGTCTCCCACCCCAGGAAGTCACTGGTTTGAGTTCTGTCTGTATAGTCTTGCCCTTTCTAGAACTTCATGTAAATGAAATCAAACAGTGTATATGCTTTTGTGCCTGGCATTTTTTGCTCAGCGTAGTGTTTTTCAGATCTATCCATGATATTGTGTGTAGTGATAGTTTATTCCTTTTTATGTCTTAAGTAGCACACAGTTGAATATACCACCTTTTGTTCATTCACTTGTGACAGACATGTTCAACTTGTTTCCTGTTTTTAGCTGTTAGGAATAAAACTGCTCTGAACATTCATGTATGAGTCTGTTTGTGGATATATACTTTTATTTCTCTTGGGTAAATACCTAGGAGTGAAATTGCTAGGTGAAGTGTACATTTGACTTGGTAACGAACAGCTAAACTGTTTTCCAACGTATAGGTACCGTTGTACATTTCCTCCTGCAGTATTTGAGAATTCCAGTTGCTCCACATGCTCTTCCATACTTGGTCTGTCTGTTTCCAAGAGCTGCTCTAATAAAGTGCCACAAATTGAGTTGCTCGAAACAATAGAAATTTATTGTCTCACAGTTTTGGAGGCCAGAAGTCAGAAATAAAGGCATTTCCAGGGCCGTGCTCTCTGAAACTTGTGGGGGATCCTTCCTTGCCTCTTCCTAGCTTCTAGCTTCTGGTGGTTTGCTGGAACTCTTTGGTGTTCCTTGGTGCATGGCTGCATCACTCTAATCCCTATCTCCTTTGTCACCTGATGTTATCCTTATGGGTTGATGTCTTCAAATAGCCATTTTTCTTACAAGGATAGGGGCCCACCCTACTCTATTATGACCTCATCTTAATAGTTAAATTTGAGACAACACTATTTTCAGATAAGGTCATATTGCAAGGTACTAGAAGTTGGGACTTCAACATATCTTTTTTGGGGGACACAGCTCATAACATTAGGTATTATAAGCTTTTTAAATTTTAGTTATTTTCAAGGGTGGAAAATGGTATCTTGTGTGTTTGTGTGTGTGTGTGTGTGTGTTTTAACTTTTATTATGAAATAATTTCAGGCTTTAAAAACTGCTGCAAGGCCAGGCACGGTGGCTCACACCTGTAATCCCAGCACTTGGGGAGGCCGTGGCAGGTCAATCATTTGAGGTCAGGAGTTCGAGACCAACCTGGCCAACATGGTGAAACCCTGTCTCTACTGAAAACAAAAAAAAAATGAGCCAGGTGTGGTGGCATACACCTATAATCCCAGCTATTCAGGAGGCTGAGGTGGGAGAATCATTGGAACCCAGGAGGCAGAAGTCGCAGTGAGCTGAGATCACTGCACTGCACTCTAGCCTGGGAGACAGAGTGAGACTCCATCTAAAACAACAACAACAACAAATGCTGCAAAAATAAAACAATTTCTGGATAGTCTTCATCTGAATTAACATTTTGCCATTTTTCTCTTCCTGTATACACACACATGTTTATGTAATATATTTCTGAATCATTGGAGAATAAATTACAGACAGCCCATTTCACTAAGTGTCTGTGTGTGCTTTCTGTTATCATACATGATAAAAATACAGTTATCAAAATGAGAAAACTTACATCAATACAATACTGTTAGCCAATCTACAAACCTTATTTGGATTTTGCCACCTGTCCTACAAGTGTCCTTTATCTGGTGCAGAATCCAATCCAGACGACACATTGTATTTAGCTGTCGTATCTCCTTGGTCTCCTTTCATCTAGAATAGTTCAGGATTGATCTTCAATGACTTGGATACTTTTGAAGAGTACAGGTCAATTATTTCATAGAATGCTCCTCAATGTGGGTTTGTTTGATGTTTGCTGTTAATCTGATTCAGATTGTGATTAAAATTTGAATGGCTGATATAGTCACAGTGTTCAGAATTCAAAAATAAGCATTCACTTAAAATAAGTCTTCTTCCTACCCTTGTCTCCAAGCTCCCTATTATCTCTCCCCATAAAAAGGTAGTGATTCTCATTTCTTAGGTGGCCTTCCAGAGATGACTACAAAAGCCCATGAATATATGTATTTTCCCCAATTTTTAATCCAGTTGGTAACAGATAATATTTACTCAGGAGTCTGCACCTGTTCTTTTTTTTTGAGATGGAGTCTCGCTCCGCCTCCCAGGTTCACGCCATTCTCCTGCCTCAGCCTCCAAGTAGCTGGGACTACAGGCGCCTGCCACCACGCCCGGCTAATTTTTTGTATTTTTAGTAGAGACGGGGTTTCACTGTGTTAGCCAGGATGGTCTCAATCTCCTGACCTCGTGATCTGCCCGCCTCGGCCTCCCAAAGTGCTGGGATTACAGGCGTGAGCCACTGCGCCTGGCCACCTGTTCTATTTTTAGCTATTTTGCATTTCACAATATATCTTGGAGACCTGTCCATATCAGTACATCGGAGGCTTCTTTCTTTGATTATGTGGGTATATCATAGTTAACCAGTCTGCCTTAAGGGACATTAGTCTAGACACTTGATAGCAGCTGATGACAGGCATTTCTTCACTTTTGTTGCTGTTTCTCTGAATTACTGATCAATCACTTGGAACTGTACAGCAGATAATGAGAAATGAGTAACTCAGATGTTGAGAAATAAAGTGTAAAGTGTAAAAAAGTGTAGATGTGTTTATAACCGGTAAATGAAATGCAATTATGAAGTTCAGTAATAGATTTGGGACACATCAGTGCAACATTAGAGTCGTTTTCCTTTTTTCATCTTTCTCCATAGTTTCATCTTTCCCATATTGGCCAGTGATGTGAGTGTGAATTGTCCAGGTATTACTTTTATTTGCCTTTAAATTTAATCTTTTTTTGAATATAAATATTGGGCACATGGACTAATCATATCTACTATCCCTTTTTAAAAATTTAAAGGCTATGAGAGAGAATTCCAGGTTTCCAATCCTCAGAAACAACTATGATGTACATTCTTCCAGCCTTTTAAAATATCTCTCTACACCCTTTGCCCATTTTTAATATGGGTTATTTACATGTAAAAGAGGTCTTTTCTATAAAGTGGATAGTATTCCTTTGCTATATGTTGCCCATATTCTCCATCATTTTTCTTTTAAATTTGTTTATAATATCTTTTGTTACAATAAGTTTTGAAGTTTTATGCAGTTAGATTTCCTTTCTCTTTGTTTGGCTTTGGGATCATGCTATGAAAAGGAGCCGGGCACAGTGGCTCACGCCTGTAATTCCAACACTCTGGGAGGCCAAGGTGGGTGAATCACGAGGTCAAGAGTTGAGATCGAGACCATCCTGGCCAACATGGTGAAACCCCATCTCTACTAAAAATACAAAATTACAAAAGTAAAATACAAAAATACAAAAATTAGCTGGGCGTGGTGGCACGTGCCTGTAGTCCCAGCTACTCGGGAGGCTGAGGCAGGAGAATCAGTTGAACCCAGGAGGTGGAAGTTGTTGTGAGCCAAGATTGTGCCACTGCACTCCAGCCTGGCAATAGAGTGAGACTCCGTCTCAAAAAAAAAAAAAAGAAAGAAAAGATTTTTGTACCCCAAGGTAATATAAATATTTTTCAGTGTTTCCTATCAGTTTTATAATTTTAAATTTACATCCTTGAGCTATCTGGAATGTATTGTCTGTGATGTGAAGTAGGGATCTAACTTCATTTAACATGATGTGGTGAAGGATTTCATCCATCCATCCACTCGTTAAACATATTTAGCGCCACTCTGCCATGTGGTGTGCTGTGTTTTGGATACTGGGAATATTGCAGTGAATAAGAGAGGCAAAGTCTTCTTCTCTGAGCTCTTATTTTCCATAGGGGATGCAGACAATAAAGAGGAAATATTGTTGAGGATAGTGTTAGGTGCTGTGATGAGGACAGCAGGACAACATGGTAGAGTGTCACTCGCGGCTATTTTAGCTCAGCAGAGGAGTGGCCCCTCTCAGGAGATGGCACTGGAGCTGATGTTATCTACTGAAATAATCTGCTCACTTGAAATGGAACCTTTAAAATATGGCAAATTGTCACATACATACGAAATTTATATGAGAGTTTATATTATATATAGTTTACTTATATATGAGTTTATTTTAAAAATTTATATATGTAAGTTTGTTTTTCTGGATTCTATTCCATTCTATTTCTGTTGTAATACCACACTATTTTATTTGTTGTCTCAGAATTCTTTTTTTTTTTTTTTTGAGCTGTCACCAGGCTGGAGTGCAATGGAGCAATCTTGGCTCACTGCAACCTCCGCCTGCCGGGTTCAAGGAATTCCCTTGCCTCAGCCTCCTGAGTAGCTGGGACTATAGGCATGCGCCACCACGACTGGCTAAGTTTTTGTATTTTAGTAGAGATGGGGGTTTCACCATGCTGGCCAGGCTGGTCTCGAACTCCTGACCTCGTGATGTGCCTGCCTCAGCCTCCCAAAGTGTTGGGATTACAGGCGTGAGCCACCGCGCCTGGCCCATTTTGTTATTTTGTAAAGCAACTCGCCTCATTTTTCTTTTCAAAAGTTTCGTTACTGTTCTCATAATATTTATCCTTCTAGTAAAATTTTATTATCAAGTTCCAACAGTAATAGTAAAAAAGTAAAATTAGGCAGTTCTGATTTGAATTTCAAAGTATGTAAGTCAATCTGAGGAAGACTGCCATCTTTACGATGTTTATTCTTCATATTAAGTTTAAAAAAAAAAGATGATACTTTATTCTATTCAGATCTTTCATTATGGCCTTTGTTCACTCTACAGACCGATCATGAAGGTCTTGCATATTTCTCTTAAATGTATTCTTAGGTGTTTCATTTTTTGTTGCTGTTGTAATTGGGGTTTAAATATGATTGTGATTTTGTAAAGAAAAAAATTTGGATTGCTAAGTATTGTATCTGAAGACATTTTGCTGCCTAAAACATTTTGGTGCCTAAAACTTCATCACTATCATATTTTCTTTATAAATTATACTTTCATCATTTATAATGTCCTTACTCTATTTGATATGCAGTTTTTTCAAACAATAACAATATCAAAAGGCCTTTGTCTTTAGGTTTAAGAAAACCTCTGTATGAGTAAGATAAACCTATGAAGCTCCTTAAACACCATGAGTTATCCTGTACTGAATGTAGTGCTAGGGGGAAAATGACTCATACTAACTAGAAAAGAGGAAAGGAACAAAACATCTTAAGGGATTGATGACAAATGTATGACACTACTAAGTTTCATGTTCACTTTTTTTTTTTTTTTTTTTGGAGACAAGGCCTGGCTCTATTGCCTAGACTGGACTACAGTGGTGTGATCTCAGCCCACTGCAATCTCCGCCTCCTGAGCTCAAGTCATGTTCCCACCTCAGCCTCTCAAATAGCTGGGACCACAGGTGCACGCTGCCACGCCCAGCTAATTTTTCTCTTTTTTTATAGAGACAGGGTTTTGTCATGTTACCCAGGCTGGTCTCGAACTCCTGAACTCAAGCCATCCACCACCTGCCTTGGCCTCCCAAAGTGCTGGTATTACAGATGTGAGCCACCACATCTGCCCATGTTCACCTTTCAAGGTGCCTTTTGTTGTTACCTATATCAGCACTTTACTAGCCCACAGCTGGTACAGGGATCTGCAGTGCATTTCACAGTAGAAGCTCTGCATGCTGGGCACAGAGCCAGCACTTAAGGTGGTGAGAGTTTAGGGAAGCAAGGAAGATCTGCACATAACAACCTGGATTTGGAATTTTATTTTGCCTACTGTATTCAGCTAACAAGGTGATTTATAGAAAAAAAGTGGAGTATTTGTGGAAGGGGAATCTTGTATTTCTGATTTGATGCCTTCTTTCACCAAAAAGAGGCTTATTCTTGTTTTCACGTATATTCTCCCTTATCTGATATGTTATTCTCGCTGCTTTATTTATATTTGCATTTGTCTGCCATATCCTGTCTCTGCCCTCCTCTTTTGAAATTTTAAGATTTTTGGTTTCTGTTTTACATATATCTTTTGTAGGTACCATACAGCTGGATTTTAAATCAATTTGAGAGTTTTTGTCTTTGTTTTTTTTTTTTTTTTTTTTTTTTTGAGACACAGTCTTGCTCTGTCGCCTAGGCTGGAGTGCAGTGGTGCAATCTCAGCTCACTGCAACCTCTGCCTCCCAGGTTCAAGCGATTTTCCAGTCTCAGCCTCCCAAGTAGCTGGGGACTACAGGTGCGTGCCACCATGTCTGCCTAATTTTTTTGTATTTTTAGTAGAGACGGGGTTTCATCATGTTGGCCATGCTGGTCTTGAACTCCCGACCTCAAGCAATCTGCCCACCTCAGCCTCCCAAGTGCTGGGATTACAGGCATGAGCCACCATGCCCAGCTGAGTTTCTGTCTTTTTTTTTTTAAGTTTTTATTTAAAAGATTCCCTTTTTAATCTGTTCCAAAGTGTTGGAAGCTGAACTATACAAGTTCCTGCCACTCATCCTTCCAGTAAAGTTTTCTGAGGACATACTTTTTAAATGGAAAAATAACAGGAGGACCCTCTAACTGAAACCAGGTAGGACCAGAGTCAGCTCCTCAAGCCCCTGGGGCAGTCTGGCCAAAGCTGGCCTTATGGAGCGAGCGTGTGGAGAAGTCTGGGGAACTGGGCCATCTTGTGAGGAAAGGGCTGAGCAAGCTCATGTTCTCTTTAGTGAAAGTGGTCCAAATTCACATCCAAAAGCCTCCATTATGGCGTTCCCTGGCACTCTTCTTATATTTTATACATTGAAGGCAGCTCCCTCTTTTATGGCCAGTATAAGCAGGCAAAGAAACAAAGGAATATAGATACATATATGTATACATATGTATTTTATACAGTTAAAACATATACATATTTTATATATGTATATACATATATATATACATATTTGGGGGTAGGGAAAGGAGATGAGGGTCATGTAAACCTAAACAGTCATCACATTACCCCAAATGAGCCTGACTTTAACAAAGAGACAATCAGTAACTCCTGGGGGTTAAGTGACAACATGGGTACAGCAAGAAGGGAAAGGGCACAAATTTAACTCTTAAATATACTTTGATACATGTTTGGCAGAGTTCAGGCCAACCCCAGGCTTCTGTCCTTGCCAGACAAGTAAGCTGATGATATTCAAAGAAAAAAATAAATAAATTCAAGCAGAGCTCCATACCACAGTTCCCGACCACCAGGAACAGAAACTTTGGCTCCAAGGCAAATGAAATAAACAAAAAAAAGTATTTCCACTTACAACATGAAAATACAGAAACTTCATCAAAGAAAGAAAACTATCAAAGAAGTCTACTTCCAGCAAAACTGAGGTAGCACTGCTTTCTCTGCATTCAATGCTTGAGTGGTTCTCAGTATGTGTTCTTAAAAAAATGCTCCCTTGACTGACAGGTGCAGCATGTTGATGGATAAAGTCAACATGAAATGCAATTGGTCAAAGAAGGAATGAGCAAGAAGTGAGGGAAATCAGAGTTCTGCATAAATTAGCTTAAAAGGGGGTTATCACCAGACTACAAATGCTCGTGGCTGGCCTTGGCTCTCCAAGAGCTCTAAATCACCTGGAAATTAATGCAATGTGACTAACAGTTAACACTCCTATTCAAATCTGTGTAGATATTTAAAAATAATTATTATTGGCTGGGGGCGGTGGCTCACGCCTGTAATCCCAGCACTTTGGGAGGCTGAGGTGGGTGGATCAAGAGATCAGGAGATCGAGACCATCATGACTAACACGGTGAAACCCCATCTCTACTAAAAATACAAAAAATTACCTAGGCGTGGTGGCGGGCGCCTGTAGTCCCAGCTACTCGGGAGGCTGAGGCAGAAGAATGGCATGAACCCGGGAGGCAGAGCTTGCAGTGAGCCAAGATCACGCCACTGCACTCCAGCCTGGGCAACAGAGCAAGACTCTTATCTCAAAAAAAAAAAAAATTTTTTTTGTTACAACCTAATTTCAACCATGTAAATAGCACTACACACAGTACAGACCTGCCCTGAAAAACAATATGCAAAACTGATATCTGGCACTGTATCATTTTATAATGTTAATTCACCCTAACGGTTCCATCCCCTCTCCCTGCTGTATGCCCTCCCCTACCAAAAAAAAAAAAATCTAATTTGTGCAAGAAATGGCAGGGTTATTCTATCTGAAGGCTTCAAAAAAAGATAACATGTAGGCAGGTTCAAATACTTTGGGAGATTCCCCCCAAAAAAGAAATAATCAAAATAACCAAAAAATGAAGGAAGTGCCTAAAACATGATACAGCATTTTAGAGCCCTTTCAGATACAAGGCAGAGAAAGGTGTTTTGGGAGAAAAGCTGACTATTAGGAAAAAACGCTGAAGCAGGGCTTGCATGTCTGACACAGTGTAAAAGTCTTGGAACATGTCCTGGGTCCAGGGTCTAAAACCCCATGTGGCCTTTGGAACACCAAGCTCTGTGCTAAAGGGTGGAAGGCTGCACTGCAGCACCATAATCTAAGCCCAGGGCATAAAACCCCTCGTGGCTTGGATGGAATCCAGGGCTTGGCGTAAAACCCCTTGTGGCCTCTGGAATGTGTCTAGACTTGCTGGCTTCTTGCTTCTAGCACTCCCAGGCTCATAGATCGATTGTATCTTAAAGTAGAAGAACATGTTTCCCATTAGCTCAAGTAGCAGAACATGTTCCATATGCTTCAAAGATCATGTGCTTGATAAACGACTTTCTTCCAACCCCTACATCCTCACCACCTGCTTGTTTGATCTCCAGTGAATAGTGCCGGCTTCCAGAGCTCGGGGCCTTTACAGCCTCCGTACTAGTGTTGGCCCCCTGGTCCCACTTTCACTCTTGTCTTTTCTCATTCCTTTGACTTCGCCGGACTTCGTAGCTCCCACGGCCTGGGGTTGAGTCTGATCACTCTAACAGAGGTGGAAAGTAGAAAATATCCAGATCTTCAGTAGTTTCCCAAAAGGTTCAATTCCTCAGCCGCAGGGCAGTGGGCAGATCCTTGCTGCTGTGCCTGGGACAGAGCCACTAAGTCTGCTCCTCAGGATGCAAGGCCTTGGGCCCTGAGCTGAGTGCACTTCTCCCTTCCTCTTCTCTTTTCCTTTGCTCCATTTGCCACTCCACAAAGGTGTCAAAGAGACTTGACCAGGCCTCATCTTCACTGTGGTTGTTGCTGAGGTCAGGGCCAATCACCTGAGTGAAGTTAAGGAACATGTTCCAACTGTCCCGGGAGATGGCCTTGATCCTCAAGGGGTTCTCTGTTAGGATGTTTAGCCATTGGTCCAATACCAGAGAATTGTTCTGGGTAGAGACTAGTTTCCACAGGACAATGGTTATTTGCCGATGCAGTGACCACTGCCCTTCTTCAGAGTCCAGGCCAAACTGAAATGTAAACTGGTAGAGATCCTTGACTTTATCCTCTAGTTTGGCTTCTGTTAAGAGGCTAGGGAACCGTGCACAGATTCTGTCACTGCTGTCTGCACTTAATGCTTTGCAGCCATCAAAAAACTCCTTTCTGGTGAATTTGCACATGGTTGCAGCCTGGAACTTCCAAGCCAAGAGCAGCACTCGAAATCTGTGGGGTTGACACATAGGTCATTGCAAAAGCGCTCCATGCCTTCCTCCAAAATTGCATCTTCCCGCTCATCCTTGTAGCACCTGAACAGTTCTTCCAACCCCTGCAAGGAAGACTCCTCAACATTGCACTTGGACTCCCTCCCAGCATCTCCCGAGGACTCCCGGGACGTCAGCGGCTGGCAGGCCTCAGTGGCAGCCTCGGCCTTCTTGGTCCTGTTGACAAGGCTGTCTCCACTTGGCTTGCCACAGAGTGGTACTTGCTCCTCACAGTGGCCTGCACCCACCTACCGTGTGACTCGTTGCTGGGGTCATGGTCTGCATTCTTGCTGCCCAGGGTGGATGAGGGATTCTTAAGCTTGGTTACACACTGGCCCATGGTGCTGGTGGCCTGGCCTCTACAGTGGCCCCCTCTGGATCGGATACCCTCGCTTCCACTGGCCCATGTACCTCAACATGCCATCAGTCAGAGGAGCCAGCCAACAGCTGCTCCAGAGGTTCCTCCAGTCGAACCCTTTCTGGAAACAACAGCAGCCTGGTGGGTCCAAACCACCTACCATTCCCACTGGGGTTTCCAGGCTCCTTACCCCTGCCGCTGTGGCCTTTTCCACCACTGCCACCGCCTCTCTTCATCTGCCAAGTTTTTGCCTTTTAATAGGGAAAGTGAACCATTGATGTTTGTCACTATATGTGTATTAAGTATTTTTCTGGTTATTTATGCTTAATATGTAGTCTTATTTCCTTCATTCTCCTTTCTTTACATTTGTTGAACATCTGATGATTTTCTTAGTTCCCTTACTCTGTGGATAAAATGAAAATTCTGCACTTTTCCTGAAAATACTTGTCAGTGATTTTTTATATATTTTTGTGACTTTGAAATATTGATTAAATAAAAATTAGGGAGAAAATAATAAGAAAGGAAGGGAGGGAGGGAGGGAGGGAGGAAGGAAGGACAATGAACTCTATGCCTGAGTGTTGACACTTTTTCTGGAGTTCCTAGTCTTGAAGTACACAAATTTCTTGGAAATCGATTTGCCCTCTCTCTCTCTTATTCAGTCCTCCTCTCTCCACTACAGTTGACCCTTAAATAACACAAGTTTGAACTACATAAGCCCACGTTGATGTGGATTTTTTCCAATAAAAGTTACACTGAGTGTGCCTGCTTCTCCTGCCACCTGCTGTACCTTTGCTACCTGAGACAGCAAGACCAACCTCTCCTCTCCTTCCTCCTCCTCTGCCCTCTGTATGTGAAGAGAAAGACCTTTGTGATGATCCATTTCTATTTAATGAGTATACGTGAAATAACTGTTACGTTATTAGTAAGGCTTCCAGTCAACAGCAGGCTATTAGGAGTTAAGTTATGGGGGAGTCAAAAGTTATATGTGGATTTTAGACTGTGAGGGAGGTTGGTGTCCCTAACCCCCATGTATTCAAGGGTCAGTTGTACTTTCTCCCTTTTCCTTATTTACGTATTAGAATGCTCTCTGTCCTTAAATGATGAAAACCTTTTCTATTGCTTTATTTCTATTACCTATTCTTATTTCCATAGTCTCTCATCTTCTTTACAAAAAGTTTTAAGTAATTTATCTGGCCAGACACAGTGGCTCACTCCTGTAATCCCAGCTCTTTGGGAGGCAGAGGAGGGCAGATCACTTGAGGTCAGGAGTTTGAGACCAGCCTGGCCAACATGGTGAAACTCCATCTCTACCAAAAATACAAAAATTAGCCAGGCGTGGTGGGCGCCTGTAATCCCAGCTACTCAAGAGGCTGAGGCAGAAGAATTTCTTGAAACCAGGAAGGGGAGGTTACAGTGAGCCGAGAATGTGCCACTGCACTCCATCCAGCCTGGGTGACAGAGAAGACTCAGTCTCAAAAAAATAAGAAAGAGAAAGGAAAGAAACAAAAAGAACGAGGGGTGGACTGTGACTGTACGTGGCTGATAAATTGCTATTGACCTCATCTGTTCCGTGTCAAGTGTCCTGTGTTTGGGTCATCATGTACCATTTAGGGCAGGGATTCCCTCCTTCACCAGTGGGGTGAATAGGAGGTTATCGCAACACCACTCCCTCCTCTCGCACGGGAATCTAGAGCAGCCTTTCGTGCCTTTCCCTTTTTCTCACTTATACCTACTTTTCCTGTCCTTACCTCCCAAAACACTTCTTATATTATGTTTCTGGTTATTTCATGATTCATTGCAGACATTTTCTTCCACTTGGAGGGCAGCATGTTTTCTCACACAGATCGTTGTGCCCTGTCCTTTCGGTGCTGCTGGGCTTTTCGCTTCCCTCAGCGGGTTTTGTTGGCATAATCGCTTATTGAGGAGGAATTTTTAGTTTCAGGAGTCAGTGACCTTCAAGGATGTGTCTATAGATTTCTCTTGGGAAGAGTGGATTCAAGCAGATTCTGCTCAGAGGATGACCATGTATGGGGAGGTGATGCTGGAGAACTACAGGAACCTGTTCTCACCGGGTAAGGACTTCTTATAACTCAAAACCCACCTCTTCACACCTTTCCCCCTCAATCCTGTGTGACCTCTGAAATTTATGAATTTGGACTCGAAATCCCTGATCATAAGGCATTGTTTTAGGGTGTTTGCTTGGTGTCCTCTCAAGGTGGAAGACTGAAATTTTCTGTAGAGAATGGAAAATGGGGAACTTCATAAGCCACACCTTCCTTGTTTCAGAAGCCGTGAAGGAGAAAGGATCAGAACTGTGCTAGGATTGGTTTTTAGACTCAGTTCAGAACCCAAAGTTAATGTCTTTCCTCTCAAGCAGGAAATGACCTTTCCAAACCCAATGTGACTTCCCAGCTGGAACGAGAAGAACTGAGCCTGATGAAAAAAGAACTGCTTGAGGGTGGCTTTCCAGTTAAGTGCCAGGCTGCACAGACTTGTTACATGAGTGTGTCTCTTGGAGGAAAATCACTTCAGAGATTGTTGGGTCTCTGGAGAGACTAGAGCTACTGGATGTGTGTTCTCAGATGACATCTCCGCATTACTGATGGGCCTCATTTCTCTAGGGCTCCCTTATGTCATCTTGCAGGGAGGTAGTGGATTATGAGGAGTAAATGAGTTGTTACATTGATGGCACTTACCCACTGCCTGGAGCATACTGAGCATGTGGTAAATGTTAGCAACCACTATGTCCTCTTCTGTCTTCCTCTGCACTCTGAATACAATCCTTGTCTTTACACATCTTCTCTGGGCTTGTACTCTCTTTCATGAGTGTTTCCTCTCAACCATAACATATATGCATAGCTTCCTTTCCTTCATTCATGTAAATATTCGTAAGCTTTTTCTCCTTCAAAGGAAACTAACATTTCTCTTCCTCTGTGTTGTGAGTTTTATACAGTCTTCATTTAAAAACATGAAAAATGATGTTAGCCTTGTTTTCATTTCTAGCAGCCTTACATTGTATATATTTTCTTTCTCATTCCCAGAATTCTAATCTGCATTACTACCCATTCAATGCCATTTACCTCAAAATGTTGAATGCTGCTTTATCTTTGTTACCTGGTTTCTAATCCTCATCACAACTTAAGTTTCTGTTTTAGGTGTTATTACTGACTTTTCTCTGCAAAAAAAAAAAAATGCATTTTACATCTTTGTCTTCTCTACCATATGCAAAAGTACCAATCATGTATTTTTTTTTTTTTCTTGAGATGGAGTCTTGCTGTGTCGCCCAGGCTGGAGTGCAGTGGTACAATCTCAGCTCACTGTAAGCTCTGCCTCCCGGGTTCACGCCCTTCTGCTGCATCAGCGTCCTGAGTAGCTGGGACTAAAGGTGCCCACCACCACACCCGGCTAATTTTTTATATTTTTAGTAGAGACGGAGTTTCACCCTGTTAGCCAGGATAGTCTTGATCTCCTTACCTCGTGATCTGCCTGCCTCGGCCTCCCAAAGTGCTGTGATTACAGGCATGAGCCACCGTTCCCGGCCCCAATCATTTCTTTATATATATGTTTTTAAATTAAAGAGATAGGCAAATATTTAATCTCTAGATAGTATAAAGCTGTCTAAGGTAAAGCATTGAAAGAAATCATTAAAGGAACACAATTATAGGGAAAACATTGCCCATAACCATCACTGCTGGTTTCTCGTAAGTTTTTTAAAGAATGGGATTCTAGGAGAGAAATCACTGGGTCAAAGGATATATCCTTTTTTTTTTTTTTTTTTTTTTTTTGAGACAGAGTCTTGCTCTGTCACCCAGGCTGGAGTGCAGTGGTGTGATCTCAGCTCACTGCAAGCTCTGCCTCCCGGGTTCATGCCATTCTCCTGCCTCAGCCTCCTGAGTAGCTAGGACTATAGGCACCCACCACCACACCTGGCTAATTTTTTTTGTGTTTTTAGTAGAGACGGGGTTTCACTGTGTTAGCCAGGATGGTCTCAATCTCCTGACCTTGTGATCTGCCTGCCTCGGCCTCCCAAAGTGCTGGGATTACAGGCGTGAGCCACTGTGCCCAGCCAAATATATCTATTTTTTATGACCTTGCTACATATTGTACTGCTTTAGATACTATTTTGTGTTGAATGATAATTTTTTTATTATAAAATGAAAGGTAGTGTTACTCTTATTATAGATTTCTATGGATTTTATTACTATTGATATGTGTATTTGTCCTTATGTAAATAACCAATGTATTCATGTATCTATTGAGTACTATTCTTAGCACTGGGACTACAGCAATAAGCACAGCAGGCAAAGTGTTTTTGAAGAGCTTATATGCTCATAGAGGAGACAATAAACTAATAAAGGAAGAAGGAAGGGAGGGAGGGACAGAAGGGAAAGGAAAGGAGGCAGGAAGGGAGGAAATGAATATAACACAGTGATAGGTGTGGTGTGGAAAAATAAAGCAGCATAAGGAAACTACGTTAGTTAAAAGGAGTGTGATTTTACAGGTTGTTCAGGGAGGGCCTCTCCTTTAATGTGACTTTTGAACAATACTCAAAGTGATGGGCCATATAGGACAACATTGCGGACCTAGGGAACAGCAGGTGCGAAGGCCCTGAGGTAGGAGATTGCGTGGCATTGTTTGAAGGGGAGAGTACTAAGAGATACAAAGATTTCTGTAAATCTTATCTTTCAGTCCTTCTGTAAAAAGATCTGTTTGTACTATCATTTTTTAAATTTCTGTGAGCCACTTTCTCATTCTCTCAGTGTTCTTCTTAAATAGCAGTCTTTCTAATGCATGCACTAACTTCACTCATCTGTTTGAGAATACTTCGTTTTTCTTGTTTCTGGTTTTCTGGTATGTATGTGCAGCAGTTTTTTCCGTGTTCCCTAGATCTTGTTTCATTGCTTATTGTCATTCTGGTGGGTTTTCTGGAAGCAGCAGAAGCAAACACATATGTTTTGATACTGTGTTTTCATCTCCCACTTCTTTACCCCCTTTGTGCTTCCCCACCAGGTTAGAACCTAAAGGTTTTTCACTTTTTTTTTTCGGAAGATGCAGTCAGGCTGGAGTGCAGTGGCACAATCTTGGCTCACTGCAACCTCCACCTCCCGGGTTCAAGCAAATCTCCTGCCTCAACCTCCCAAGTAGCTGGAACTACAGGTGCACACTGCCACGCCTGGCAAATTTTTTGCATTTTAGTAGAGCAGGGTTTCACTGTGGCAGTCTGCCCGCCTCGGCCTCCAAAAGTGCTAGGATTATAGGCATGATAGCGGGGAAACCAGCCCCCAATATTTCAACATAGGTTCTTTTCTATTTTGCCTAAGTGTCGGCCGGTCTGAGAAATAAAGGGAAAGAGTACAAAAGTGAGAAATTTTAAAGCCAGGTATCCGGGAGTGACATCACATGTTGGCAGGTTCCATGATGCCCCCTGAGCCGCAAAACCAGCAAGTTTTTATTAGCGATTTTCAAAGGGGAGGGAGTGTACAAATAGGGTATGGGTCGCAGAGATCACATGCTTCAAAGGCAATAAAATAGCACAAGACAAATGCCAGAGCAAGGTCACAAGGCCAGGATGAAACTAGAATTGCTGATGAAGTTTCATGTCCCACTGTGCACGCATTGTCATTGATAAACATCTTAACAGGAAACAGGGTTCAAGAGCAGAGAACTGGTCTGACTAGAATTCGCCAGGCTGGAATTTCCTAATCCTAGCAAGTCTGGGGGCGCTGCAGGAGACTAGGGCATGTTTCATCCCTATCTACAACTACATAAGGCAGACACTCTCAGAGCGGCCATTCCAGAGGCCTCCCCCTGGGAATTCATTCTTTTCCCAGGGCTGTTAATTATTAATATTCCTTACTGGGGAAAGAATTCAGCAATATTTCTCTTAACCTGTTTTCGGTAATAAGAGAAACATGACTCTGTCCTGCCCGGCTCCCAGGCAGTGAGACCTAATGGTTATCTCTCTTGTTCCTTGAACATGGCTGTTATCCTGTTCTTTTTTCAAGGTGCCCAGATTTCATATTGTTTAAACACACATGCTTCACGAACAATTTGTGCAATTAATGCAATCATCACAGGATCCTGAGGTGACATACATCCTCGGCTTACAAAGATGACGGGATTAAGAGATTAAAATAAAGACAGGCATAGGAAATGATAAGAGTATTGACTGGGGAAGTGATAAATGTCCATGAAATCTTCACACAATTTATGTTTAGAGATTGCAGTAAAGACAGGCATAAGGAATGATAAAAGTATTAATTTGGGGAACTAATAAATAAATGTCCATGAAATCATCACAATTTATGTTCTTCTATCACGGCTTCTGCAGGTCCCTCTGTTCGGGATCCCTGACTTCCCACAACAGCGTGAGCCACACCGCACCTGGCCCATTTTTTTTTTTATTGCATGTCACACTGTATTTTACTCATCATTTTGAATGTCTGCCTTTTTAGCCGGGCATGGTGGCTTGCACCTGTAATCCCAGCTGAGTTACTCAGGAGGCTGAGGCACAAGAATCACTTGAACCCAGGAGGTGGAGGTTGCGTTAAGCCGAGATCGTGCCACCGCACTCCAGCCTGGGTAACAGAGCAATACCCACTAATATGTAGGTTCACCGAATTGTTATTGAACAATTTCTTTATATTTTCAATTATATTGAACAATTTCTTTATATTCCCTGCCTACGACATTGCCTGCCGGACTAAGTAGTTAAATATTGGTTGAGTGAATATTGAACGACATTAAGTAGAATTTTCATAAATCTAAGTAGTTAAATATTTGTTGAGTGAATATTGAATGACATCAAGTAGAATTTTCATAAATCTCGTGAAAATATAAATTTGAATTTGTGAAATTCATATCAATACAGATTGGATAATTATTGGGATGAGTGAATGAGTGGGCAGGGCAAAACAGCAAAGATGGAACCCTCAGTAAAATAACATATTGAGGGGGCCTAAGGGTGCTCTGGCAAAGGTGAGGGGTCCAAGGAGGAGGAGAGAACAGGGTCAAAGGGAAAGAGGAGAGCCAAGGTAGAGTATGCCAGTGCCAAGTAGGGAATGAAAATGCCTGTTGGACTTGGTGATGAGGGAGTGGCCTGGGACCCAGAGAAGAGCCCATTTAGTGCTGAGAGAAATATGCTGTGGGCAGAAAAGTGAAGGAGAAGCAAGCAAGTGAAGGAGAAGCAAGCAAGTGAAGACTTTTAAGTACAGACTGTCATTTCAACAAGGTCAGCTTCAAAGGAAAAAGAAGAAAGAATAAGAACTCAGAAGAAGCCTGTGGTTTAACAAGGAAAAGACTTGAGTGTATCTAAAAGAGCAGAGAGGTGTCCACCGCAGTGGGAGAAACTAAAGAGAGGCAAAAGTTGAATGGAAAGGAGCCTGTAGAATGCAATGATTTGCAAACTCCAGATCTTGTTCTTTCCAGATTTTCTTGGATATTGCTGCCAGATTAATCTGCCATTTAGTCCTCTCATACTGTCAAGTCAAGAGGAGAAAGTATTGACTGATTGCTGTGCCCAGCTCTTCCGCAGCTAGCGTCTTACTCACTTGACAGAAAACGTCTATGGGTAAGTACTGTTACTCCTCTTATGGTGGAAGAAATTGGCTCTGAAAGGTGAAATAGCATGTCAGAATTTGAACACATATCTGTTGTTTTGTTGGTTTTTTACTTTGAGTTTAATGGTAATTCTTGCTTTCTTCCCTTGCCCTGCTGTGAATTCTTATTTCCTACTATATTTAGTAAAACTAGAAACTTCTGTATCCTGGCCTAATTTTCTTTTCAGCATAATTTTTTCTCTCTGTACTAAAGTTTTTTACAGTTGAAAGCTCTGTTAGATTTTTGCTCCTGTTTTACAAAAGATGAATAGAAACTGCAAATCCAGAAGTGCTGTCCCTGGTGCCAGTATTATCATTGTAAACTAGCTAATGTTGAGAAAAGATAGAAATTATTAGTAATGTGGAAAGCAGTGACTTTTAGCCTCTCATTAGTGGTAATTAGATTTAAATCATGTAATGATGTTCGGTTATGAATGAAACAAAAATTAAGAACATGCATAAAGTATTAGAAACCTACTATCAAAGATTATGTGTAAAAATACAGTTGGGGATTCTAGAATCTTTTTAGCTCTCCAGGAAGCCACCCTAACCATCCCTAAACATGGGAGCCTGCTGTCTGTGTTTCGCACATGATTTTGAAAAATGTGGGCAGGTGTGGTGGCTCACGCCTGTAATTTCAGCACTTTGGGAGGCCCAGATGGGTGAATCATGAGGTCAGAAGATCAAGACCATCCTGACCAACATGGTGAAACCCCACCTTTACTGAAATACAAAAAATTAGCCAGGCATGGTGTTGTGCACCTGTAGTTCCAGCTACTCGGGAGGCTGAGGCAGGAGTATTGCTTGAACCCAGGAGGTGGAGGTTGCAGTGAGCCCAGATCATGCCATTGCACTCTAGCCTGGTGACAGAGTGAGACTCCGTCTCAAAAAAAAAATTCAGCCAGATGTGGTGGCTCATACCTGTAATCCCAGCATTTTGGGAGGCTGAGGCGGGCAGATCTCTTGAGGTCAAGAGTTCGAGACCTGTCTGGCTAACATGGTGAAACCCCGTCTCTACTAAAAACACAAAAATTTGCCAGGCATGGTAGCACGCATCTATAATTCCGGCTACTTGGGAGGCTGAGACACAAGAATCACTTGAACCCGGGAGGCGGAGGTTGCGGTAAGCCGAGATCACACCACTGCACTCCAGCCTGGGCAACATTTCAGAGATGTACTGGGTAACTACCTCTGTATATATGTATGTGTGTCCATGTAAATATATGTGTATATATGTATAGAAACACACACAGAGAATTTATATAGTTAGAATCTCTACCTGCATGCTCACATGAGCCTCACTGATGTTTAATACATATATATATCTTTGCTTCCATTACTAGGAAAACTGATCTAAAATACTATAATGAGTGTAGAAGTATTCAAAAAGGTCATTCTTCCTTAAATAAGACAGGCCCACTGCTGCCCCAGGGCCTTAGCACTGGCTGTTACCCTGTCTGGGAAGCTCTCCCTTAGACAGTCCTATGACTTCCTCTCTTAGTCCCCGAAGTCTTGGTCTAAATGTCACCTTTTCAGTGAGGCCTTTCCTTAAATTGCAGACCTTTTCTCTCACCCATCATGTTCCCTATATCCATTTAAATGCTTTTATTGTTTTTCTGTAAGGTATACCACTTAAAATACTAAGGATTTTCTTATTGTCTTCCTTTCTCTTGCTAAAATATGTTTCATAAGGGCAGACATTTTTTCTGTTTATTGCTATATCCTGAGCACCTAGAACAGTACCTGGCTTGATAAGTATTTATTGAATGAATGATTTATCATGTTCAAAAAATCAGTTTGACTGCTATATGGAGAGAATGCATTGTAGGGTAGCAAGAGTTTAAATAGAAAATCCAGACAGATGGGTATAGAAATAGTATAGTTGGGTGTTAGGAGTAGCTTAACTGTTACCCAGAGGATGGAAGAAATATAAAAGGAGAAAAGAAATAAATCACCTTGCCCTTTTCAGGAAGCATGGGACTGCTTGCTGCCCAGTCCCATCCCACACACCAATACTGTGCAAGCTCCCAGCCTCTGCTATGGCTTGTGCCAGCCATATGTACCGAGGGGTCTGTGACAGACCAGACACCTTGGCCTGGAGACACTTGTTCGTGTCTTGATGAGTATCAAAGTTATATAAATCCTATAAGTTAATGAGGGAAGGCAGAAAAAACATTCCAAGCCATTAAGGGAGTATTGAGTATTTCCAGTATTATTACTCAAAAGTCTTGTTTAGGCAAAAAGGAAAGGCAGAGAGAACTGTATGTTGCTTAATGTAAAAATTAATAAAATATAATAATAATTAATAATAATAGCTAATAATCACTGGATCCTTATTACATCCAAGCATAATGCTATGTGCTTTATCAATGAGATAGTAACATGTCAAGGATCTGAAACATTGTTTAATCCTGGAAGAGCTACAGTTTCTGACTATAATGCTCAGGTTCCAAGCCCACAATATTCCATCACTTCTGAGTAAAGCCACCCTAACCAAGCCCACAACACTTCATCACTTCTGAGTAAAGCCACCCTAATGATTTTCATTTTGTAGGCAGACAGTTATATAATTTGGGAAAAATTAAAATTTTCCTCCATCTCAGTTGCCATATTGGTCACACTTTTGGAATAACATTAAATAGTAGTAGTAATAGTAAGTACCTTTTCCTTGGTTCCTTGGTTCCTAGAAGAAGAGAATTCTTCTAGGGTTTTATTTTTATTCTTGGTGCAATGCAAATTTTTTGTTTTTGAATCAGGAATGGATGAAGGATACCAATTGAATACCTCTGAAGCATCTGTCAGGTTGATCATATGACCTATGACCTATTAATATGATAGTAATAGATTCTGAACAGTGAACCATTCTTTATTTCCTGGATAAATCCTTCTTCGTCCTAGTTATACTCTTGATGTCTAAGCAACCAGCATTGTTTAAAAACATTAAGAGTTCTGGCTCTGATATTACAATGACTCTACAGGGTGGGTCTGCTGGTGACAAATTCTCTTAGTTTTCTTCCATATGAGAATGTCTCTATTTCACCTTCATTCCTGAAAGATTTTTGCTAATATAGAACTCTAGGTTTGTGGTTTTCTTTCAGCACTTTGAAATAATTAGTCCACTTCCTTCTGGCATCCATGGTTTCTGATGAGAAACTCAGCTTTTCATATTTTTGCCCCACCACCAAGTAGTGTATCAATTTTCCTTGGTTGCTTTCAAGATTGTTTTGTACTTCCATTTTTAGAATTTATTTATGGCTGGGCATGGTGGTTCACGCCTGTAATCTCAGCACTTTGGGAGGTGAAGGCAGGCGGATCACTTGAGGCCAGGAGTTTGAGACCAGCCTGGGCAAAACACGGCGAAACCCTTTCTCTGTGAAAAATACAAAACTACTTGGGTGTGGTAGTGTATACCTGTAGTCCCAGCTACTTAGGAGGCTGAAGCACGGGAATCACTTGAACCCAGGAGGTGAAGGTTGTGGTGAGCCAAGGTTGTACCACTGCACTTCAGCCTGGGCAACAGAGTGGACTCTTATCTCAAAAAAAAAAAAAAAAAAAAATGATTTGATGCATCTGGGCATGAATGTCTTTGGGTTGACCCTGTACCTATAGGTTGAAGTCTTTTGTCAAATATGTTTTTAGCCATGATTTCTTCAAATACATTTTCAGTACCAAACATTTTCTCCTTCTGTGGGACTCCAGTGAGACAAATATTAGATCTTTTGTTGTTGCCCCATACATCCCTGAGGTGTTCTTCATCTTTATTTTTTCTCGATCTTTTCTGGGTTGTTTAGATTGAATAATTTCTTTTAATCTGTCTTCAAGTTAATTCTTTCCTGTTTTCACCCTTCTGCTGTTGAACCTATTTAGCAAGATTTCTATTTTCCATATCAATAAATAAATATTTATATATTAAAAATACTGTAGGGCTGGGCGCAGTGGCTCAAGCCTGTAATCCCAGCACTTTGGGTGTCTGAGGCTGGTGGGTCACGAGGTTGGGATATCAAGACCAGCCTGACCAAAATAGTGAAACCCCGTCTTTACTAAAAATACAAAAATTAGCTGGGCATGGTGGTGCACACCTGTAGTCCCAGCTACTCGGGAGGCTGAGGCAGGAGAATCGCTTGAACCCGGGAGGTGGAGGTTGCTGTGAGCTGAGATCGCACCAATGCACTCCAGCAGCTTGGGCAACAGAGTGAGACTTCGTTTCAAAAAAAACAAAAAAACAAAACTGTATATTTTTCACTTCCAGAATTTCCACTTAGTTCTTTTTTATATGCTCATTTTCTTTGCTGAGATTTTATTTCCATTTCTTTAGAGTGTGTTCACTCTACTTGTTGGAACAAGTAAGGCAGCTGCTTTCAAGTCCTTGTAAGATCATGGTATCATCTCACTTGATGTCTGTTGGTTATCTTTTCCCATGTAAGTTGAAATGTTCCTGGGTCTTTAATTCTCAGTGACTTCAAAAGGCATCATGGGCATTTAGAATGTAATGTTATAAAACTCTATGACTTCTTGAAATCCAAAAGAAAATGTTGATATTTCTGTTTTAGCAGGCAGTCAATCTGGTTGAGCTCAGACTACCAAGTCCAAACAGCTTTCTGTGGGTTGTGGTTTCTATGTCAGTTTAGTTGTCAGAGACTTCACATTGTTGCTTGAATCTTGCTCACATGTGTGTCACTCTGTGGCCAATATGGAATTTAAGCAGCAGACCCTCTTATTCTCAAACTCCATGTATGCTGCTTAGGGGGTCAGATTCATGCATACGTATCTCACAGGTGAGCCCAGGAGTTCTTAAATAACTTCCAGGGTGATTTTCCCAAATTCTTCCCTGTCTATGTCCGCAGTAGTTTCAGGTTTCCTGTGGCTCTCCTTTTTACTCTTCTGGCTACAATGCAGGGGCCTGTAGTTGCCCCACTTTGCTGTGACTTCCAGTGACTGTCCTTATGCAGAGCCAAGCGGCAGGAGGACAAAGAAAGAGAAGGTGAAGTGGGGCCTCTCACTACCCTTCTTGGGACCACAGCTCCCGTGCTTGGGGAAGAAGGACCCTCTCCTCATGGTTTTGGGCTCCTGTCAGCTCGCAGTGGCACTACTGTTGCAGCAGCCACCAGAGGATTGCTTAGGTGCTGGGGTGCAACAGAACGAAGAAAGGGAAGAAAATAGGCAATTCCCCCTGCTCTCTCTAAACATTAGAAGTCCTTTTCCTGCTCCATGAACCAACCCTAGAGCTTTTCCTGGAGAACCTCCTCTGCCTTTTCCTGCCTCAGTGCCTGTTTTCAGATTGCTGTATACGTTTAATACAGAAGACAGCTGAGGAAAAAAAGGTAAGCTCACCACTGGTTCAGTGGTACTTTGGATTTTGGTCTTCCTCCCCAGTTCACCTGCTACTGTTGACTTTTCAGGGCCCTCAAATAATTGCTTCATGCTTTCTGTTCAGGTTTATCAGTGAAAGAGACATGGTGGAACAGGCCTACTCCACCTTATCAGGAAGAGGATCCGCCACTTTGGTTTTAATTTGATCTTCTTTGTCTAACTTCTTAAGGTGGAAACAAAGGTCACAGATTATGGGCCATTCTTATCTACTGTAAAAACATTTAAAGCTATATAATTTCCTCTAAGCATTGCTTTAGCTATAACACATAAAATAGTATCTCATTCCATTGTGATTTCTTATTTGACGTGTCAGAATTTACAAATTCACTGCTTAATTTTCAGACATAAGGATTTCCCAAATAGTTGAAATGTAATTCTTTAGGTGTCTTTTTTTTTTTTATTGTAATGTTTTGTGTTTGTGTGTACCACATACGTAACTTAAAATTTGCCATTTTAGCCATTTTTAGTGTATAATTTTTTGGAGGCATTTAAATACATTCACATTGTTGTGGAACCAGCACCACCATCCATCTCCAGAACTTTTTCATCTTTCCTAATGAAAACTCTATACCCTTTAAGCAGTAGCATCCCATTCCCCACTTCCTCCAGCCCCTGGTAACCTCTGCTTTCCTCCTCTATGAATTTGACTACTCTGGATACCTCACATAAGTGGAATCATGCAATATTTGTCTTTTTGTGACTGGCTTATTTCACTTAGCATAATGTCTTCAAGGTTCATCCTTGAAGTGGATTCAGCATTTCACTGCCAGTTTTTATATACTCAAACTAACTTCCTCATTCATGTTTATTTTTTGTTCAAATTGAATATCTAAATAATAGCAAAAATGGTTTAGGAGTACCGTTATTACTGAATCTTTCATATTTAAGACTGTGTTTTGCATTTTTTTTTTTTTTTTTTTTTTTGAGACGGAGTCTCGCTCTGTGGCCCAGGCTGGAGGGCAGTGGCCGGATCTCAGCTCACTGCAAGCTCTGCCTCCCGGGTTTACACCATTCTCCTGCCTCAGCCTCCTGAGTAGCTGGGACTACAGGCGCCCACCACCTCGCCCGGCTAGTTTTTTGTATTTTTTAGTAGAGACGGGGTTTCACCGTGTTAGCCAGGATGGTCTCGATCTCCTGACCTCGTGATCCGCCCATCTCGGCCTCCCAAAGTGCTGGGATTACAGGCTTGAGCCACCGCACCCAGCCTGTGTTTTGCATTTCTCTGCACATGTATGGAGTGCTGACCATGTGGAGTTCTTGAGTCACATCAGTCTGCCCTCAGTTCTTGCAGGCATGGCCCCATTGTCTTTCGGCATCCTGTGTTCCTGAGAAAATCTCTTCTGCCACTTTTTTAAAAATTTGTAGTTAACCTTTTTTTTTTTTTTATAAGCATCAACTCCTCAGAACTTTTAAGTCTAAATTTCATGAAGGTATACTGAATCTTACTATTAAGTTTTCTGCAGTACAAAAATATGTTTGAACTTAAAATGATTAATATTTTCCAGAATAGCAAATACTTTGCTCTTTTTCTAATTTGATTTTTGAAATACACAGAAGAATGTGTAAAGTCTGTACTGTTCAACAAAAACCTACATACTCTTCTAAGCCCTTTATAAATATTAACTAACTTTTGTTCTCATATCAGCACTATAAGATAGGTACCATTTAACAGATTTGGACAGTAGAGCACAGAGAGGTTAAGAAACCTGCCCAAGGTGTGGTGGCTCGCGCCTGTAATCCCAGCACTTTGGGAGGCCAAGGTGGGCAGATCACGAGGTCAGGAGCTCAAGACCATCTTGGCTAACATGGTGAAACCCTGTCTCTACTAAAAATACAAAAAATTAGCCGGCATGGTGGTGGGTGCCTATAGTCCCAGCTACTTGGGAGGCTGAGGCAGGAGAAGGGCGTGAACCCGGGAAGCAGAGCTTGCGGTGAGCCAAGATCATGCAACTGCACTCCAGTCTGGGCAACAGAGCAAGACTCTGTCTTAAAAAAAAAAAAAAAAACCTGCCCAAAGTCACACAGCTAATAGTGGTGGAGCTCCAGAGTTCATTTTGAGTTCATTAACTCAAAAGTCCAAAGTTTCATCTTAGTGTTATCGTAACCACTGTACCCTTCTGTTTCTCTGCTTCTCTTTTTAGTTAATAACAATAAAGACAAACGAAGAAAAAAGAAAGCAGGCCAGGCACAGGGGCTCGCACCTGTAATCTCAGCACTTTGGGAGGCCAAGGTGGGCAGATCACCTGAGGTCAGGAGTTCAAGATCAGCCTGGCCAACATGGTGAAACCCCGTCTCTACTAAAAAGACAAAATTAGGCATGGTGGTGCATGCCTGTAGTCCCTGTAGTCCCAGCTACTTGGGAGGCAGAGGCAGGAGAATCACTGAACCCAGGAGGCGGAGGTTGCAGTGAGCCAAGATAGAGCCATTGCACTCCAGCCTGGGTGACAAGAGCGAAACTCCATCTCAAAATAATAATAATAATAACAACAACAATAATAACAAATAGTAATAATAATAAAGCAGATATCCAGTTACCAGAGCCCAGGTGAAGAAACAGAACATTGCTAGTGCCATGGAAATGCTTGGTGTGCATCTCCTCATTCACATCCTTTTACCTCTCTCTATCCAAAATATAACCATTATTCTGACTTTTGTGATGCTTCCTCTCCTCTCCTTATAGTATTGCCATTTATCATTGAATCTCTAAACAATATATTTGGTTTTGGTCTGTTTTAAAACTTTAAATTGAATCTTAAATAGATACACACACACATATACATATATATATATTATGTGCCTTTGCTTATTCATTCATATTGATATGTGTAGCTTTAGTTTATTAATGTTCGCTGTTGTCAGTTATTCCATTGTATAAACACCTGACAATCTTGTTATGTATTTTTTGATGACAGGCATTTGTGTTGTTTCCAATTTTTGCTGTTGTACACAATGCTATGTGAAGAATCATGAATTCTCATACTGTTGCAAGGTAGAGTTACCTAAGTATATGTACCTAGTAGTAGACTTGCTAAATCAGCCAATGTGCTCGCTCTAGGTTGTACTAAACTATTTTTCAAATGCTTGAATCAGATTGCATTTCCACCAGGAGTATGTGGAAGTTCCCATTACTGCATCTTTCCAAAATCTGAAGCTGTCAGTTTGAATTTTTAGGTTTTGTTACTTGGGCGGATGTGGTAATGGTATCTTGTTGCAGCTTTAATTGGCTTTCCCTTGGTTACTGTTGAGATTGGGCATCTTTGGTTACGTTTGCAGACCATTCAGGTTTCCTTTTCTTAAGTGCTTATTCAAGTCTTTTGCCCATTTTTCTAGTGGGCTTGGTGTTTCATAAGTGTTATTTTGCAAGTCTCCATTCTAGTTTTTTGTGGGTCATATGTTGCAAATATTTTCTCCCAGTAGGTAGTTTCTATTTTTTTAGCTTTTATTTTTATTTTTATATTTTGAGACAGGATCTTGCTCTGTCACCCAGGCTAGAGTGCAGTGGCACCATCTCGACTCACTGCAAGCTCCGCCTCCCAGGTTCACACCATTCTCCTGCCTCAACCTCCTAGTAGCTGGGACTATAGGCGTGTGCCACCACGCCTGGCTAATTTTTTGTATTTTTAGTAGAGATGGGGTTTCACTGTGTTAGCCAGGATGGTCTCGATCTCCTGACCTGTGATCTGCCCACCTCAGCCTCCCAAAGTGCTGGGATTCCAGGCGTTAGCCACCGTGCCCGGCCACCTGCTGGTATTTTCATACTGAGTTTGACAGGTCCTCTGTTTGGGGTCACTTGGTGGTATATGTTTTGGAGGTGGAGCCTGCTTGACTTTCCACTTTTTCTCTCTTTTCACGTAAGCAGATCAGGTTGGAAGAAAGAGGCCTGGTTAATGCATATTTCTTGCTTCACAGGAAAGCTTGTGCCCATAGGCCTTTGGTTTGTTTGTTCAGTGTTGATCTCTCTCTGTTGACTTTGATCAGCAGTCAAAAAGCTGATTCTCAGGTTGCAGTTCTAGCCCTCTACCCCTTATTTTGTCTGGGATAAGAAATAGGATCTAAGAAAATGTTAGTCTGAGTAGCTACAAGGTCCTTTTCCAGCCTCCTCTCAAACAGTTCAGCAGATGCCCTTGCCTGTCCCTACCACCAGTTCTCATCTCTAAGGAATGGATATTTAGGAAGTAGTAGGATCCTTTAGGACTGTCTTACCTCTGTGAATAAGTTACAGCCTGCTTAAAGTTTAAGGGGAAGAAACCTCTAGATTGTGTCATCCTCCCTTTAAGTTTCACGTATGTCCTGGTACTTTATGTTCCAGAGGAGTATATTCCCAAAGGGTAGTTTACATACTGTATTAGTCTGTCCTCACATTGCTATAAAGAAACACCTGAGACTAGGTTATTTATTTATTTATTTATTTAGAGATGTAGTTTCGCTCTTGTCACCCAGGCCGGAGTGCGATGGCGCAATTTTGGCTCGGTGCAACCTCCACCTCCTGGGTTCAAGTGATTTTCCTGCCTCAGCCTCCTCAGTAGCTGGGATTACAGGTGCACACCATCACACCCGGCTAATTTTTTTTTTTTTTTTTTTTGTATTTTTTTTTTTAGTAGAGATGGAGTTTTGCTATGTTGGCCAGGCTGGTCTTGAACTCCTGACCTCAGGTGATCTACCCACCTCAGCCTCCCAAAGTGCTGGGATTATAGCCATGAGCCACCACGCCCAGCTGAGACTGGGTAATTTATAAGAAAAGTTTAATTGGCTTATGGTTCTACAGGCTGTATAGGAAGTATTAGTGCCAGTATCTGCTTCTAGGGAAGCCTCAGGAGGCTTATTATAATCATAGTGGAGGGCAAAGGGGAGCAGGCACATCAAATGATAAAATCAGGAGCAAGAGAGAGTGGCAGGGGGAGGTGCTACACACTTGTAAGTGTGTAGTCCTCTTCTCACAGGTCTACTAGGCAGTGCCCCAGTGGGGATTCTACATGGGGGCTCCAATGCCACATTTCTCCTCTGCATTGCCCTAGTATCGGTTCTCTGTGTGGCCTCTGCCCCTGCAGCAGGCTTCTACCTGGACACCTAGGCTTTTCTATACATCCTCTGAAATCTAGATAGAGGTTCCCAAGCCTTAACTGTTGAACTGTGTATACCTGCAGGCTTTAATACCATGTCAAAGCTGCCAAGGCTTACAGCTTGCACCCTCTGAAGCAGCAGCCTGAGCTGTAACCTGGCCCCTTTCAGCCATGGGTGGATCTGGAGTGGCTGGGATGCAGGGAGCAGTGTCCCAAGGCTGTGCTGGACACTGGGCCCTGGGCCTGGCCCAGGAAACCATTCAGTCATCCTAGGCCTCTGGTGGGAGGGGCTGCTGTGAAGTTCTCTGAAATGCCTTTGAGGTCTTTTCCCCATTGTCTTGGCTTATTAGTGCTGGGGTCCTTTTTACTCATGTAAATTTCTGCAGCCTGCTTGAATTCCTTCCCTGAAAATGGGCTTTTCTTTTCTACCACATGGCTAGGCTGCAAATTTTCCACTTATTCCCTTTTAAATATCAGTTCCAGTTTTAAGTCATTTCTTTTTTTTTTTTTTTTTTTTTTTGAGA
This sequence comes from Rhinopithecus roxellana, assembly GCF_007565055.1. NCBI lineage: Eukaryota > Metazoa > Chordata > Mammalia > Primates > Cercopithecidae > Rhinopithecus > Rhinopithecus roxellana. The sequence continues at coordinate 165,320,331 of NC_044551.1, forward strand.
CGGAGTCTCGCCCTGTCACCCAGGCTGGAGTGCAGTGGCCGGATCTCAGCTCACTGCAAGCTCCGCCTCCCGGGTTCACGCCATTCTCCTGCCTCAGCCTCCGGGGTAGCTGGGACTACAGGCGCCGCCACTTTGCCCGGCTAGTTTTTTGTAGTTTTTAGTAGAGACGGGGTTTCACCGTGTTAGCCAGGATGGTCTCGATCTCCTGTCCTTGTGATCCGCCCGTCTCGGCCTCCCAAAGTGCTGGGATTACAGGCTTGAGCCACCGCGCCCGGCCTAGTTTTAAGTCATTTCTTTGTTCTCACATCTGAGCATAGATTGTTAGCAGCCAACCCACCTCTTGTATGCTTTGCTGCTTAGAAATTTCGTCCACCAGATACCCTAAATCACCACTCTCAAGTTCAAAGTTCCACAGATCCCTAGGGCAGGGGCACAGTGCAGCCGAGTTCTTTGCTAAGGCACAGCAAAAGTGACCTTTCCTCCAATTCCCAGGAAGTTCCTCATTTCCATCTGAGACCTTAACCAAGACTTCGCTGTCCATATCACTATCAGCATTTTGGTCACAACCATTTAATCAGTTTCTAAGATGTTCCAAACTCTCCCTTATCTTCCTGTCTTCTTCTGGGTCTTCCAAACCCTTCCAACCTTTGTCTGTTACCCAGTTATTCCAAAGTCACCTCCACATTTTCAGGTATCTTTATAGAAATTCTCCACTTCCCAGTACCAACTTTCTGTATTAGTCAATTCTCACATTGTTATGAAGAAATACCTCAGACTGGGTAATTTATAAGAAAAAAGGCTTAATTGGCTCACAGTTCCTGTACAAGAAGCATAGTGTCGGCATCTGCTTTTGGGGAGGCCTCAGGAGGCTTACAATCATGGCAGTAGGTGAGGGGAAGCAGGCACATCAAATGGCAAAAGCAAGAGCAAGAGTGAGGAGGGAGGTGCTAGACTCTTGTAAATAACCAGATCTCACAAGAACTCATTCATGATAGAGAGGACAGTACCAAGGGGGATGGTGCTGAACCTTTCATAAGAAACCACTCCCATGATCCAATCACCTCCCATAAGGCCCCGCCTCCAACACCGGGGATTACATTTCAGTATGAAATGTGGGTGGGGACACACATCCAAACTATACCACATAGATTGTTATTTACTTCCTATCATATTTTATTTACTTCCTGTATCATATTTCTTTCTTTTTCCTTTTTTTTTTTTTTTTTTTTGAGACAGAGTTCAAGACCAGCCTGGCCAAAATGGTGGAATCCCATGTCTACTAAAAATACAAAAATTAGCTGGGCATGGTGGCAGATGCCTGTAGTCTTAGCTACTTATGAGGCTGAGATGGGAGGGTTGCTTGAACCCAGGAGGTGGAGGCTGCAGTGAGCTGAGGTAGTACCACCGCACTCCAGCCTGGGTGACAGAGTCACCACCACGCCTGGCTAATTTTTGTATTTTTGGTAGAGATGGAGTTTCATCATTTTGGCCAGGCTGGTCTTGAACTCCTGACCTCAAGTGATCCGCCTGCCTTGGCCTCTCAAAGTGCTGAGATTACAGCCGTGAGCCACCACGCCCAGCCTTGACCATATTTCTTAATCCTCATTTTATATCTGTGACCCTCAGACCCAGTGAGACAAGTAACTAGTTAAGATGGTGTTAAGAGCCAGGGTTTGAATCCAAGTTTGTCTGACTTTGGGTCAGCAATCTTTACACTGTGTCACACTGTGACATTTTAGGAAGATTAATTTGGTGTAGGATTCCTAGGTGACCTTGTAGGAGGAAAGAAACTGCTGCTAGGAATACCAGGTACAGTGTGCAGGGTCTCCTGATCTGCCTTTCCCAAGCCCAGCTCTTCTGCATCTGTTTCTTTCATTCCATCTTCTTTATGTAGCACCTACTCCAGTGGCCAGTGCCTTCACTGTGCCTCCCTCCTGAAAGGGCTCACTCTTTTCTCTGCTTACCCAGTATATCTGCCATCCCCTGCTTTCAGTTCCCCTGTTATCTTTGGACCAGTTCGGTGTTCTTTCTCTCTCTCCCTATTTCTCTACCTAATTTTAGGTGTGTCTTTGAAAGCTCTCAAACGTGCTCAACAGTTATTTTAGTTTGAGAGCTAGTTTAATTCTCTCATTCCCACCTATGCAGTTTCCAGTCTCCCAGCACAGAAACCAATGTGCGTTTGAAATTTTTTTCTTTTTCAGACTGGGAGACAAGACTTGAAACCAAAGCGCCAACTCTGAAGCCCAATATTACTGAAGATTTATGCCATGGGGTACTAATGGAAAGGGAAGGTGTCTGGCATTCTACTGTAGGGGAAACCTGGGAACCTAATAACTGGTTAGAGGGACAACAGGATAGTCATCTGAGCCAAGTGACAGTTACCCCTAAGGAAACCTTCACCGAGAGGAGAGTATGTGGAGGTAATGAATTTGAAAGATATTCCAGTCAGGATTCAATCCTTGGTACACAACAAAGCATTCCTATGGTAAAAAGGCCCCATAACTGTAATTCACATGGAGAAGATGCCACGCAAAATTCTGAGTTAGTTAAAACTCAAAGAATGTTTGTAGGAAAGAAGATCTATGAATGTAATCAGTGCAGCAAAACCTTCAGCCAGAGCTCATCCCTTCTTAAGCACCAGAGGACTCATACTGGGGAGAAACCCTTTAAGTGTAATGTATGTGGGAAACACTTCATTGAATGCTCCTCCCTTAATGTACATCAAAGAATTCATACTGGAGAGAAACCCTATGAATGTAATGAATGTGGCAAAGCCTTTAGTCAGAGCATGAATCTTACTGTCCATCAACGAACTCACACTGGAGAGAAACCTTATCAGTGTAAAGAGTGTGGCAAAGCCTTCCATAAGAATTCATCTCTTATTCAACATGAAAGGATTCATACTGGAGAGAAACCCTACAAATGTAATGAATGTGGGAAAGCTTTTACCCAAAGCATGAATTTGACAGTCCATCAGAGAACTCATACAGGAGAAAAACCCTATGAATGTAATGAATGTGGAAAAGCCTTCAGTCAAAGTATGCATCTTATTGTCCATCAGAGAAGCCATACTGGAGAAAAACCCTATGAGTGTAGTCAGTGTGGAAAAGCCTTTAGTAAGAGCTCAACTCTTACCCTACATCAGCGAAATCACACTGGAGAAAAACCCTACAAATGTAACAAATGCGGGAAATCCTTTAGCCAAAGTACGTATCTTATAGAACATCAGAGGCTTCATTCTGGAGTAAAACCTTTTGAATGTAATCAGTGTGGAAAAGCTTTCAGTAAGAATTCATCTCTAACTCAACATCGGAGAATTCACACTGGAGAGAAACCTTATGAGTGTGTGGTATGTGGAAAACATTTCACTGGACGATCATCCCTTACTGTGCATCAGGTTATTCACACTGGAGAGAAACCTTATAAGTGCAATGAATGTGGAAAGGCATTCAGCCAGAGTGCTTACCTTATTGAACATCAAAGAATTCATACTGGTGAGAAACCCTATGAATGTGATCAGTGTGGAAAGGCCTTCATTAAGAATTCATCCCTTACAGTGCATCAGAGAACTCATACAGGAGAGAAACCCTATCAGTGTAATGAATGCGGAAAAGCCTTCAGCCGGAGTACAAACCTGACTCGACATCAAAGAACTCATACATGAGGAATGTTTCCACTGGCCCCTACATCATGTTTAACTCTTCAGTAATAATCATATAAGACATACAATGTAGAAACCTAATAAACGTGATGATTGTGGGAATTTTCCAGTTGAAGTATATCAGATAATACCACTGCAGAGAAGTCATCTAAAAGTAGAGAAATCTTGATTCAGAAGGTATAACTTAGTTTATATCAGAAGGTTTAAGTAGCTAATATAAACAATGAAGACTCATGCTGAAGATAAGTTCTATTATATCATACTGCACATTCTCCTTTGGCCATCAGAGACTTTACACTGGAGAGAAAAATGTGAGCATGTTTAACTGGACAGCCCAGAGACCTGGTATGTAGTCCTAATCTGCCACTGCCTTGGACAAGTCACCTACTTCCACCAGGTTGTGGTTCTTTATTTGGTAAATGAATGATTTTGGAGTTAGAAATCTTGTAGGATCTCTGTTAGCTCTAAAATGTTACAACCCTATAAATATAATGAATGCTGGGAAATCTTTGTTCTTTTACAATCTTATGCTGTCTAGATGCTCTTGTTCCACAGTCTGGTTTCCTTGGATGTTTTTGATCAAAATTATTTACCTTTACCAATTCCTAGTACCCTTCCATGCCCCTAATCTTCCCCTGCATTGTTACTTTGTCCCCTAACTACAGTCTGGTTTCCATAAATTAATGGAATAAGTATGCAGATCTTAATGCAATAGCATGCTGTTTTCTCAATTAATAGTTCTTAAACTGTCATTAAATGATCATTTAGAAAATAACATAATCCTCTAAGTACAAAGGAATCACATACAAATCTTTGTGTCATGTTCTGGCTATCAAAGTGGAAAAGAAAAGACAGAGGGGCTGAACACTGACAGACATAGCCATCTGACCTATTAACAAAATGTTGAGGCTGGACAAAGTGGCTCATGCCTGTAATCCTAGCACTTTGGGAGGCTGAGGCAGGATGATTGTTTGATTTCAGGAGCTCAAGACCAGCCTGGGCAACATAGTGAGACATTGTCTCTGCACTCCAGCCTAGGCAACAGAATAAGAACTTTGTCTCAAAACAAAAATAACGTTGCAACTCAAAAACATACTCAAAACAATATAGGGAGATTTTATAGCTCTATAGTTATTATGGTAGTTAAGATAGCTTTGTTTATTTCATACATTTACCAAGTCCTAAATATGTGTTAGACATGATTAGAAAATCAAAATGAGTAAGATATATTCTTTGGTTTATAAGGGTTAAACTAAAAAAGTGTCAGTATGATAGGAGAGGAGAGGAAGAATACAAGCAATCACAAAGCAGAATTTAGGAAATTTAGTAACTGACTAAATGTGCTGCTTGAATGAGAAGGAAGAGTCTAGGATGACTTGGAGTTCTTACTTTGGTAGATAAGGTTGCCATAATTAAAAACACCTATAGTTGCCAAATTTTGTGAGGCAATGATGACTTCACTTTGGGTACATTTCCATGAGTCTGTGAGACATCCGAGGGAAGGGTCCTGATAGTCAGCAGAAAGTGATAAAGGAGATACTTGCAGGACTGTCACTGATGGGGTAGGTGGTAAAAAAAAGAAGCAGTAGACGCTAAGTGGAAAAGCAGCAAAAAGAAAAACAGAAAAATCAGAAGTGGATCACAAAGGTAAAAAGATAGTTTTAACACAGGGATAGGAAGAGTTAATACTGTAAAATGCTATGGAGGGCAAAGTAAGATAAAAATAGAACTATGTCGGCCAATTGCAGTGGCTCACGCCTGTAATCCCAGCACTTTGAGAGGCCAAGGCAGGCAGATCATGAGGCCAGGAGATCAAGACCATCCTGGCTAACATGCTGAAACCCCGTCTCTACTAAAAATGCAAAAAAATTAGCTGGGCATGGTGGCATAGACCTGTCGTCCCAGCTACTTGGGAGGCTGAGGCAGGAGAATGGCGTAAACCTGGGAGGTGGAGCTTGCAGTGAACTGAGATCACACCACTACACTCCAGCCTGGGCAACAGAGCAAGACTCCATCTCAAAAAGAAAAAGTAGAACTTATGTCCTTTTGCTTGGGCTATCAATTTAAGACAGATGGCTTAAAACCTCTGTTTGAGTTGGTTGAAGAGTGGTTAAGTGTTAAAAAGAACTTAGCTTTACTGAGGTGGGAGAGACTCAGAAAGACAACTAGAGGGAGGCTGGGGCTTGGAGCATATCAGAAGAGATGTGAGCTGCAAACAATGGAAAGCCCAGTCCATGATGGTGTAAGAAAGTAGAGATTTACTTTTCTCACAACAAATCTGGAGGTGGCTATCACTTGTTCACAGATAAAACAATTCAGTGTCTTAAGTTTAATGGGGTTTCCATCATGGTTACATCATGATGGCCATAGCATCAAGTAAAGTGTCTGCATTCAAGGCAGGAGGGAGGAGGAGGGAAGCACCAGCAACATCAGTGCCTTTGATGAGGAAAGTTTTTCCCGGAGGCCACTCAGTAGACTCCTGCTTACAGCTCATTGACCACAGCTGTATTGCATGGCCACCTCCTAGCACAAGGAAGGCTGTGGAAAGAAGTATTTAACCTTTCCAGCCTCTATAGAGGAGGCAGGCACAAAAAAGGGGGGTTGAGAATGGTGTTGATTTAGCCAGCCAACAATCTGCCAGGAAGTGTTTGTATGATTTAAGGTAGGATTGAGCATGTTCAAAACTGAAAAAAGAGGTGTGGAAGAGTGAAGGTACAGAAAGGAGGGGACATGCAGCTCAAAGTGGGAAAATAAGGTCTGGAACACAGGTGGAGGCTGTAGGGATCTCTTTCAATAGGAGGAAGGAAACTTTCCACTGGGAGAGACGGGCATCCACAAACGATGGGTACAGAAGATGTTTGTGGGCGGCAATGGAGGCAGTTCCTGTGAACTCGTGTAACTGTTTGAACCTTCAGCACCCAGTCTCTGGGCTATGTGACCTCTCAGAGTTAATATTTTGCCAATTTTGAGTCGTTGCCTCCATCCTAGGCTTCAAAATCTTTCATTTTTCCCTTTCTCTCTTGTCCTGTGCCTGCCTTTTGAGCTTTATTTTGCTGCTGTCTTTATCTTTTCCATCTGTTTTCTACCCATTTCTTTTGTCTGCCTCCTTTCTTCCCCTCTGGTTCTCTCTCTCAAGATCATGTGGGGAACAAGAAAAAAATAAAGAAAAAAAATCTGAAAAGAAAGGAGGAGACCCCGTAGAAGAGAGAGATTATTAAAAATCTAAGTTCCCAAGGATATGGCTAGTTTGATGTTTTATTCCCCCTTTCCTGTTCTAACTCCAGTGGTTTGTATTTGAATATAGGCAAGGAGACCCAGGATCTGCATGCGGAGTTGAGAAGTGTGTGTGTGGAAGGAGGTGGGGGCAGAAGAGTGGAGAATCTCAGTGTCAATTATTTGCCCCATCCTCCTCCAGCCTCCAAACTTGGAATGAGGGGAAGGGTGCTGTTTATTTGTGAAACAATAATAATCTGGACCGATTGGGTTTCTTTCGTGGAATGTTAGAATTAGGACAGAGGCATTTGGGTGTTAGAAGATGAAAGCACAGCTGAGGCTGACATCTTGGGTCATATGCAAATTTAATTGTAAGCAAAATAATCCAACCAACTGGGAGGAGTTCTGGGAGTATAAGGGTCTGGGAGGGAGGACCCTGGTTACCATATCCTGTTAAGCCCAAGCCCTTCATTTCAGTGTCCATTCTCAGGCAGAACTGAAGTTTCAGTAATATATGAGGATTTTTTGGTAACTTAAAGTGCAGTACAGCCAGGCCTTGTGGCACCTGGGAACCACCAGCAGCCAAGCACGTGCCTGCTCTCTCCCTCTGTCTTCATTCCCCACCCCTCGCCACTGCTACCACCACCACATGGGTTCTGTTACTGCTTTGTCCATCCCCTCACTGGTGGTTGGATTCTTTTGCTTACAACTAAATTTGCACATGACCCGAGATGTCAGCATCAACTCTCATATCTAGTGAACTTTCATTTTCTAACACCCAAGTGTCTTTGTCCTAATTCTAAAATTCCATGAAAGAAACCCATTTGGTCCTGATCATCCTTTTAAGACAAGCCTCACAAGTCACCTTTTCAGGCTAAGTACCCATCCAGTCAGCTGGTGGGAGGAGGCCTTCCATGTGATCACTGGCCATGCAGTCGGCCTCTGTGCAGCGAACTGACAGATATGACCCGTATGTCATGAGTTTTTACTGAGCGCCTACTCAGTAGTTACTAGTGATTTACAGCTCAGAAGGAGCTCACAGTAGGGAAGTCTGAAATAAACCAGGAGTTAGGATGCAACAGGTAGAAACACAGCACCCTCTGGAATTATAGAGAATTGGGTGAACAAGGTATTTCCTCTATGGCTGGATCATCATCCAAAAGACTCAAATAGGGCCATTCCCTCCACTTGAGCTCTGTGAAATGGGCCTCTGGGCATTTAAAGAGGTTACCAGTCAGGGTTCTCTGACAAAAGTGGAGTTGCAGAATATGGTGCCAGTACCCCTCTCCTAGATACTACATAGTTTCCAACTGCCTGACTCCTGAAAAATACCACATCAGATCTGGAGGAGAATGAATGCTGAGAACTTAATTGAGGTAGGTTATTTCTCTGCCTGTATACACATTGGCATTATCTGATGGTCTGTGGTCAAGAGACTCATAAGTGATTGGCCTGTGCTGCATGTTATTGTGACAAGGATGAGTAAGACCTTGTTCCTACTCATAGTGTAGTTCATTCAAGCAACTAACATTGAGCTCCTAGCATAAGCCGGCTTCTATGAATTCCAGGGTAAACGACGCCTGATCTCTGCTATCAAGTAGCTCCTAGCACATAGTGCCATAAGAGTGAATTAGTTGGGTGAACAGAAGAGGGGAGGAAATGAGAAGGTGCAGGGAAGAATAGGAGTAATGGCAAGAGAGGCTAAGACAGCATCGTGTATATTCAGGAAATTCTAAGAGGTGTATGATTTAAGCATAGAGTAGAAGTCAAGAAGTGGGAAGAAATGAGGCTAAAGGAAGATCTTATTACATCACACTGCAAAGGTCCTAACAGGGCTTAGCAAATGGACCCCAGGAATTACTGGCTAGTAGCCACTGTCCTGGGGAAGAGGAAACAGACTGGTGATGCAGGTCTTGGTCAAATGTAAGTGTTCATTTGCATATCCATAGTTAATAGAGCAGAAGGGAAGGGGGTTCTCCAGACCACATTTTCACCTCCTTTCTCTGAGGAGACTGGTTCCTAATGAGAATCCGTCACAGAAGCGGGGGCTTCCTCAGTGAATGCTCAGAACAATATAGTGTGTGAATCCTGGCTAAAGCCAAAGGGTGTGTCAGGCTTCGTATCACAGGTATCACTGCTGCTTTTCAGCTTGAATAGTTTTTTTGTTGGTTTTAGTTGCCCGTGGAAGGGCACCTGTTAGATACTCCTAGCAGACTACAGCATCACCAGGACAAATGGGTCAGATAAATGAAGGTTTTATTACTGTTTTCAGTTCTGGAAGACTTGGCCCTTTGTATGTCAGTTCTTTGCCATCTGGGTGACAAGTAGTAAGAGCACTTTTGAACCTTCCAACATCAACAGGAGAAGGACTCCTGGTTCCAAGGACATGGGACCTGAGCAAGGCACTTAACAGATCAGTGCGTCAGTTTTCTCATTTATTAATGGGACAAACCTCAGTTTTTGGTTGCATTAGATAATGTAAAGTGCTTATGAAAGTTCCCAACATGGCCAGGCGCGGTGGCTTCCGCCTGTAATCCCAGCACTTTGGGAGGCCGATGCAGGTGGATCACCTGAGGTCAGGAGTTCAAGACCAGCCTGACCAACCTGGAGAAACCCCGTCTCTACTAAAAATACAAAATTAGTCAGGCGTGGTGGCGCATGCCTGTAATCCCAGCTACTGGGGAGGCTGAGGCAGGAGAATCGCTTGAACCCGGGAGGCAGAGGTTACAATGAGCCAAGATTGCGCCATTGCACTCCAGCCTGGGCAACAAGAGCGAAACTGTGTCTCAAAAAACAAAAACAACAACAACAAAAAAAAAAACTGCCCAACATGTAGTGCTCAGTACATATTATTCTTATATTCCTGAAAACAGTAAGATCCAAACTCCTGAGCATAGCACGCAGAACCCTTCCGTATCTTAGAATCATTAGGCTGTCAAAGCAAATGCCTTGTAGAAAGGTTATATAATTGTGGGAGGCTACTTGTAATTGTGGACTGCGGTCATTGCCTCCTCATTGGTTTTCCTGTATCCCCTCTAGCCCCACCACTGTCTGCCCTCCTTGAAGCTGACCAGTGCTGCTATCAAAATGTGCCCAGCCATGTCACTCAGTTTCGAATCTACTCATTTCCAGGCACACAGAATAAATCCAAATTTCCTACCTTCAAGGCCTGTAGTTACCCCTGCAACACCATCTCACACTCTTCCTTGTTCACTAGGCCCCCGCCAGTCATACTGACCTTGCCAAGCCTGGAGTTGACCAAGCACACTTCTCTCTGGACAGCATTTCTGTTGCCTCCGTTTAGAAGGCACTTTACCCACACATTCACATCGTTTCCTCCCTCACTGTATTCAAATCTCTGCTCAGATGTTACCTCCTCAAAGAGAACTTCCAAAACTGTTGCTTGAAATAATTCCCCGCCCCATCATACCCTGACTCCTAACGGTAGTGTTATCACTACCTGATATTTTCTACTTGTCTGACCCCTCCTCTAGTACAATTAAAACTCCATGAGTGCAGGGTTTTCACAGCTATTTCTTCAGCCCCTGGACTCTGGGTTCTCACTCTCCGGGGCCCAGTTTGAGTGACCTGGAGTCACGAGGGAGGGGAGAGAGAAGGGTTACCAGCGATACTCACACAACATCCTCCCCCTCCTCTGGTGCTTTGCGGGGTCCCTGGGAACTGCTACAGGGGCTGCCCAGCGGCTGCCCCTGGCCTTGCCAAGCACTTGACACATAAGTGCTCCAAAATGTCTATAGAATGAAATCTTCAATAAAACTCCAAACAGAATGCTGTAGTCACTGACACTGCTTCCTAACACGTGGCCAACGATTCCGAATGTGACAAACAGGTCACGTTCTTGATTGTTTTTCACCACCCACAAAGTTAAAACCCTCTCATCTTTCCTTCCTGAGCGCCATGCAAATTACCTATTCAAAAGCAACTTAAGTATCTCCAGTTGGATATTCTTAGGCTTCATCTCATCCTTGACAGTCTCTGCAAAATATGGTCAACAAAAATACCACCTTCTAAATACCACCCAGCTGTCCAGGATGGAGACTTCCTGGTATCCAGGCTCCTTCCTCTCCCTCTTCCCCACCTCTGAGAAGTCCCCAAGCACGAAGTGTTCTGCGTCCCGAACATTCCAGGGGCCGCCAGCCACCACGGGCTCTGTCCTGAGGTGCCAAGCAGGACATCCCTGCCCGACATTCTGTCCCCCCGCACCGCACACGCGTTAACGGCTGTGGCGTCTCCACCCCAGCACGCACTGGCCCGCCCGCAGGGCCAGGCTGGAAGTGTCGGGCGCTTGCCAGGCCAAGGCGCAAACCTGCTGCCTTCCAGGCCTTTTCGGCGCGGTCCCCGTCAGGAACGCGCCCAGTCGCCTCCTACTCCGTCTTCCGGACCTTCCCCATCCTCTCTCTTCAGCGATCGGGCGTCGCTCCCCTGGACTAACCTCCCTTGTCCCATCTGCAGCTTTTCCCTGGTCTGCATCTTCCTGGGCCTTCGTGCAAGGCAGTGACCTGGTTCTAAAGCGAACGGAACGGAACCGATTCCGTAAGTTCATTCAGCTCCAGAATCCACCAGGTTCCAGATTCTGATGAGCACGCTGAGGTCGGCGCGGAGGGGCCTCTGGGAAAGGTAGTTTCTGCGCCTAAAGCCCGGGGGCGGGGCCCTGTTCCCGCAGGCGCAAGGCAGCACGGTCTCCGCTGATTCTCCCTGTGGGAAGTGGAGTCTGGCCGGCAGAACCGCAGCAGCCCTGAGACTTGTGGGAATTCGGCCCAACGGTTCCCAGGGCAACGCGCAAGCGCAGTTCAGCTCCCGGCTGCAGACTCCAGCTCATTGTGTTCTGACTGCGATGTGGCGCTTGCAATCTCTCGCCGCCGGCAGAGGCTCCTCGAAGAGCGACACGGGGGTGACCAGGCACGGTGGTCAAAGCCGCAGAGGGAGAGCGGGAGCGGTCGTGAGGTCGTCTGGGGAGAAGGGCGGAGGCAAAGCCGAGGAGGTGCGGTTGTGGTCCCTTCTGGAGGACGCTGATCCAATGCCCCAAACTTCCCGGAATGTATGTCTGAGATTTGATCCCAAACAGAGAGAGGGAGGACGGCCAGGGGTGGTCATCCTGGGCTTGGGGTCGAGTCTGTGAGTGCCTGTGGAGGAGATGGAGCCAGGGCCTCTGGCCTGTGTCTTGGAGCGGACTCTGAGAAGCCCAAGGTTTCCGCTCAGGTGACAGATACGCGCCTGGCGTGGTTCCGAGGCCGGAGGCAGCCCGTGCAGCAGCCCCCGAGGGACCTGGCGAAGCGGCAGGGGCGGGAGGGGGTTGTGTGTGATTAGGGCTCCTAACCTTTCCCTCTCCCCTCCCCGCAACTCACACAAACGCCGCTTCTGCCCACCCGTGACTCCAGGCCACCCACACTGGGCCCCAGAGAGTGAGGACCCTGAGGCCAGAGAAGAGTTTGCCTGAAAGGCTCCGACAGTGAAGAGCCAGTCTTCTTAGCCTCCTTTTTGAGGAGGAAGAAGACGACCCTCCTTTTCCTCTTATCCTGTCACTCCCAGATAAGGCAGCTGTTCCAAAGCCGCAGAGGGAGAGCGGAGCGGTCTTCCAATCCAATCGAACCCAGACTCTGCTCTCAGTTGCCTCTCCCCAGTGCTCCCACCTTTTCGGGTACATCCTGGTGGATTCTGGAGCTGAATAACTTGTTAAAGAGATAATTCTTGGCCGGGTGCGGTGGCTCACGCCTGTAATCCCAGCACTTTGGGAGGCCGAGGCGAGCTGATCACCTGAGGTCAGGAGTTCGAGACCAGCCTGGCCAATATGGTTAAATCCCAGTCTCTACTAAAAATATAAAAATTAACCGGGAGTGGTGGCGGGTGCGTGTAATCCCAGCTACTCAGGAGACTGGGGCAGGAGAATCGCTTGAACCCGGAGGGCGGAGGTTGCAGTGAGCCAAGATCATGCCATTGCTCTCCAGCCTAGGTGACAGAGCGAGACTCTGTCTCAAAAAAAAAAAAAAAAAAATTCTCTTGAGATCGTCCAGTGAGGCTGAAGGGAAGGACCAGAGGATGGGTGGAAGGCATGAGATCTGGGCCTGGAACAGGCTTTCTGCAAGGAAAAGTCAATGTATAGTACCCTCTGAAGTAGGAGAGAGAATGGGGAGCAAACAGGAACCAAAACACTCACTGCTTGGGGTCCTGGCGTCCTTCCAGGATGTGAAGGCTCACTGCCTCGCTCTGGACTGCTGTATGAGAGCTTCTGACCCAGTCCTCTCCTAATAGCAGGTGTGTAGACCCTTCTAGCCTGAGGAGTTCTGCAGGTGTGAAGCTCCACATCTGCCTCCATAGCACTTTGCCTGTCCCTAAGAGGGCTCATCGGAGAAGAAGAATGGCTGTCAGCCACCTGCCAACCGTGGGCCAGGTGAGTGGGGGTTTCTTCCCCCTGAATTGCTTTCTGGATTTGAAGAGGGTGGCATGTTTCCTTCCTCAGATCGGGAGCTTTTCTCCCAATCCAGTCCCACCCAGACACTGACCTCAGTTGCCTCTCCCCAACCACCACCCACCCCCCACCCTCACCCCCTATCTGGCTCATCCTGGTGGGTGTGGGTATAACTTGCTAAAGGTCACATAAATGTCACAGCTGAGACTGGAACCCAGGTTCCTGTGAAATCAAAACCTGTACTCTTTTCACTAGCAAATAAGATTAGGGATCTGAAGTGGTAAAGGCATGTATTAGTCCCTTTTTGCCTTACTCTAAAGAAATACCTGAGGCTGGGTAATTGATAAGAAAAGAATTTTAATTGGCCCACAGTTCTGTAGGCTGTACGGGAAGCATGGTGTCAGCATCTACTTCTGATGAGGCCTTTAAAAGCTTCCAATTTGTAATCCCAGCACTTTGGGAGGCCGAGACGGGTGGATTGCAAGGTCAGGAGATCGAGACCATCCTGGCTAACACGGTGAAACCCCGTCTCTACTAAAAAATACAAAAAAACTGGCTGGGCGAGGTGGCGGGCGCCTGTAGTCCCAGCTACTCAGGACCCTGAGGCAGGAGAATGGCGTAAACCTGGGAGGCGGAGCTTGCAGTGAGCTGAGATCCGGCCACTACACTCCAGCCTGGGGGACAGAGCGGGACTCCGTCTCAAAAAAAAAACAAAAACAACAACAAAAAAGCTTCCAATCATAGCAGAAGGTGAAGGGGGAGCAGGTGTATCACACTGTGAGAGAGGGAGCAAGAGAGAGAAGTGGGAGGTCCTAGACTCTTAAACAACTGGATCTCATGTCAACCAGCTAAGCGAGAATTCACTCATCACCAAGAGGACGGCACTAAGCCATTCACGAGGGATCTACCCCCTTGATCCAACACCCCCCACCAGGCCCCACCTCCAACGCTAGAGGTCACATTTCAACAGGAGATTTGGAAGGGACATACATCCAAACTGTATCAGGGCAGTATCTCACACAAGCTCAAAGAAGAGCATTGTGGGAACACTTTTTTGAGGAGGTGTGACTTATTAGACTCTTTTTCTTTTATGAAATTTGGCTTTTTTACCAATGAAATTATTCAGAAGACTATGCTTCCAAAAAGTCCTATAATTTCCTAAAACACTTGAGCAGTCCTAGCATCTTTAGAATAAGAATATGGACTGTGCTTTGAAGGAGACAGCATTCATTTGGGCATATACATTCTGATAGATTTGGTTAAATTGTTCTAATTCCTTCACATTTAAACCTCCCCAAGGACTGGAATGTGTGGTAGGAATCACTGGAAAGGATGACCAGCTAGGTGGGAGCGCCATGTTCAACATAGCACAGCTCACCGGCTGCTCCCTCCTCTTGGCTTCTGACTTGTCACTTGGGACCTGTCTCATGCACCACTTCTTCTGTGAAACCTGTCTCCACCCACAGTGCCAGTCTGCTGTGATATTTTCCTTCCCTAACCTTTTCCTCAAAGTCACTGTTGGTGTCATACAATTTATCTTGTGTTTATAGGCTGCCTTAATTTTGTTGCCATTCAACAGACATATGTTAGGGCTGTAAAATGTGCCAGGAATTATGATCTGGGCTACAAATACAAAGTGAACGATAAATGGTCCCTGACAAATGGGTTCATGGCTTCCATCAGAGTGTTTCTTGACTGCCTGCCATGGGCCAGGTATCTGGGTGCAGGTAACAGAAACCTAATTCAGACTGCCTTAGGCAGCAGCAGGCACTTATTGGAAAGATATGGAGGTGTTTCCCCAAATGCAAAGGCAAAGACGCAACTGGATGTTGACTATGGAAGTGGGGTCTACAATAACCTGAGAGTCCTTTCTCATGGACCTTTGGTTCCTTCTCTGGGCTTCTGCTTACCTCTTCTTTCTCAGTGAACACCAGCTCCCTTAACTTCTCAGCCAACTGGGAAGAAAAGAGCTGTAATAGCTACTGGATTTTACATGCTAGGTTAGGTTTCGGGTACACCTGTGTGTCAGGACAGAGAGACTTTCCTCTGTGACCCCATCTCAGAGTTTCTATGAAAGGGACTAGTTCTAATCAGAAGGAACAAGGTCCTATTGTGTAGAATGACTAGTTCTATGGGACCCATGTGTGTGTATGCACATATGCACACATGTGCATGCGTGTGTGTGTGAGGGTGTCACAGGGTGTGTGGGGGTATTTGTGTGTGTGTTCGGGTGTGTGTGTGCTTGCATGTGTGTCGTGTGTGTTGAGGGTCTGTGGGGGGATGTGTAGGGGTGTGTCTTTGTATGTGAGTTTGTATGTCTCTGTGTGTGTCTCTATGTTTGTATGTGGGGGGTATGGGTATGTGTTGTGTGTATGTGCATGTGCACTTGTGTGTGTTTGTGTGTGTATGTGGGTGTATGGATATGGGTGTGTGTGCACATGTGTCTCTGTGTTTGTGTGTGCCTCTGTGAGTTTATGTGTGTTTGTATGTGGGGGGGTATGGATATGGTTGTGTGCGCTTTGTGTGTGTGTGAATGTTGTGGGGGGGGTGTTGTGTGTGTATGTGGAGGGGTATGGGTGTGTGTGTATGTGCTTTGTGTCTATGTGTAGGGGGTATGTGTATGGGTATGTATGTGTTTGTGTGTAGGTGTGTGTGTGTGCTTGCATATGTGTCTTGGGTGTGTGTGTATGGGTGTGTGTTGTGTGTGTTTGTGTGTGTGTATGTGGAAGGGTGTGGGTGTGTGTCTCTGTGGGGGAGTGTGGGTATAGGTGTGTGTGCGTGTGTGTATGTGTGTGTTTGTGTGTGTATGTGGAAGGGTGTGGGGGTGTGTGTGTCTCTGGGGGAGTGTGGGTATGGGTGTGTGTTGTGTGTATGTGTGTGTGTATGTGGAAGGGTATGGGTGTGTGTGTCTCTGTGGGGGAGTGTGGATATGGGTATGTGTTGTGTGTATGTGTGTGTGTGTTTGTGTGTGTGTCTCTGTGGGGGGTGTGGGTATGGGTGTGTGTTGTGGATATGGGTGTGTGTTTTGTGTATGTGTGTGTGTTTGTGTGTGTGTCTCTGTTGGGGGAGTGTGGGTATGGCTGTGTGTTGTGTGTATGGGTGTGTGTTGTGTGTATGTGTGTGTATGTATGTGGAAGGGTATGGGTGTGTGTGTGTCTCTGTGGGGGAGTGTGGGTATGGGTGTGTGTGTGTGGGTGTGTGTGTGTGTACACCCTGAAGAAACAGGAGTTGCTGAGCAGCCGCAGATAGGTGTTGAGTACCTGGGCCGTGTTCCAGATGTGGGGAAGGCCAGGAGATGTGGAGACGGACAGCCCACATCTTGGAGTTAACAGTCCAGTGGGGGAGACAAAGTAAACCAAACATCACAATAAATTGGGGCAGTGTCTTGATGGATCCTCACAGACAACTGCAGGAGCCGTCAGGGAAGGCTGCGCTGAGCAAGCGGTGTCTATGCTGAGACCTGCATAGGATTTGGTCCCCTGAGGTGAGGGGAGAGGCAGGGCTAGGTGGTGTGAGGGAGATGGAGAAAATGTTCTGGGCTGAATGGATGGCAAGTTGGAAGTCCCAGTGCTGAGGAAGCCTATCTTCACCACCATATATGTTTCTTCAGAGTGGGGAGCAACGTCTAGTCCAAAGCTAGGCCCCTAGGAGACCCTGAAGAGTGATTAACTTGCCACAGAACGCGAGCTCCCTGTGTGCCAGCAGTCCTGTAAATCTCCACAAGCTTCTAGGGGCTGCCAGTCTCTTTTCTAGAGAACCATGTGCATGGGTAGCCCCTGATCAAGGAGAATGAATTTGCTGTTGCAGGAATCGGTGACCTTCAAGGATGTGGCTGTACTCTTCACCCAGGAAGAGTGGGGGCAGCTGAGCCCAGCCCAGAGGGCCCTGTACAGGGACGTGATGCTAGAGAACTACAGCAACCTGGTCTCACTGGGTAAGTGGGGCCCCTGCAAGGTTTCTCTTCACTTTTGGGGATCTCTTTAGGACCTTTCCATTGACACCATATAGAAGATTTGGTTGGACCAATTGAGGACGCTGTCTTCAACGGTGCTATTAATACTTACTGTCCTTGGTGTCCTGGGCACAGGCCTCTTCTGGAGTCCACTGCGGATGCCTCAAAAGGGTCAAATGCTTTCTTTCTGGCAAGGAGAGGAACATGGGAACAGATTGTGTCAGGCCTCAGTCATCTTTTCCTCCCGCTGGGAACACACCTGACCCTGGGCTTTCCTATCAAGTCCCCTTTTCCAGCAAGTTCTGAGGACCAGGCTTTATCTTTGCAATCATTTTTATCTCTTGTATAAACAGATGTGGTTTATTTTTGTCTCCCCTTAAAAACAGGACTCTTAGGACCCAAACCAGATATGTTTTCCCAGCTAGAAAAAAGGGAAGTGTGGATGCCAGAGGATACCCCTGGAGGCTTCTGTCTTGGTAAGAATCATGTGTGTGGGAGACACCGGGAGGAGCCCTGCTGGGTAGGGAAGGCTCCGTAGGGAAGGCAGGGAGGCTCGCAAATGCACCGGTCTGTGAATTGAGAAAAGAGCCTCTTTCACCTTTGTTCACCTTAATACCTTGTTACTACATTTGTTCTAGCCTGCACTGCCAAAATGTAGCAGGCCTGGACCCTCCCCAGCAATGATTTTTCTTCTCTCACTCTTTAGCATAGATTAGTAGAGTCTCTGGCCTAGAAAAGACTCAACTTCATCTGGGCAGTTCTCCCCACAGCCCATTCATGGGTGTCCTGTTCAGCATCTGACAGTGCAGTCTGTGCCTGCCCTTCTCTCATGAGGAGCCACAGCATGGCAGCTTCTGGTCTTAGGAGCCAGTTTTCATGTGCCTACTAGTTATCTCCTCCAGCTACACGTACTTTTCCTCAACTACCTCCATATGTGTTTGCCCACGTGGATTATTTCTTTTCTGCGTTTTGCCGGCCATCATCTTTGACTGCGAGTGCCATGGAGACCAGGTTTTTTTTTTTTTTTTTTTTTTTGAGACGGAGTCTCGCTCTGTCGCCCAGGCTGGAGTGCAGTGGCCGGATCTCAGCTCACTGCGAGCTCCGCCTCCCGGGTTTACGCCATTCTCCTGCCTCAGCCTCCGGAGTAGCTGGGACTACAGGCGCCCGCCACCTCGCCCGGCTGGTTTTTTGTACTTTTTTCAGTAGAGACGGGGTTTCACCGTGTTAGCCAGGATGGTCTCGATCTCCTGACCTCGTGATCCACCCGTCTCGGCCTCCCAAAGTGCTGGGATTACAGGCTTGAGCCACCGCGCCCGGCGAGACCAGGTTTATTGTATGTTTTGCTGTGTTGCTCACACCTATCTCAGTGCTTGGCACCTAGTAAGTAGCACAGATTTGTTGCCTGCGGATACAAAAGACATGACAGTTTGGTGACAGTTACTTGTCTTGAGGAGCTCATTGTATCTGGTGGCTTAAGGGCAGTGCTGTGTTTTGCTCCCTTAATCCCCAGTATTCCAGAGTGCTTAGTGCCTTACCCAAGCACTGTAGCGTTTCACTATCAGCTAGCATTTTGCAGTGTCACATATTTTTACAAACCTTTTGTTATGGATTTTCCACAGTAACCCAGTGTAGTAGGCAGGAATTTATATCCTACAATAAATAGCTGTGTACCTGGAATATCTAGAACCCAATCTGTTATGGAAATTAAACATCTTTTTTTTTTTTTCTTTTTTTTTTTTTTGAGACGGAGCCTCCCTCTGTTGCCCAGGCTGGAGTGCATTGGTGCAATCTCAGCTCACTGCAACCTCTGCCTCCAATTCTCCTGCCTCAGCTTCCCGAGTAGCTGGGACTACAGGCTTGCGCCACCACGCCTGGCTAATTTTTGTATTTTTAGTAGAGATGGGGTTTCACCATGTTGGCCAGCATGGTCTCGAATTCCTGACCTCAAGTGATCCGCCCACCTTAGCCTCCCAGAGTGCTGGGATTACAGGCATGAGCCACCTCACCTAGCCAGAAATTAAATGTCTTAATTCTAAAACTCAGTTGTCACAAAAACTTTTTAAAATATATCCAATAGCATTCTGAATAATCTATGAATCTGTATGTTCCATTACCAAACTAAGGCATTTTAAATATTTTATTCTGTATTATACAAATAGTCTTATAACAAAAATGGAGGCAATTAAAAGAAATTCATCCACAGTTCTACCACCTTGGCATCAGTGTTTTTACCTAAATCGTTCAATCATCCATTCATTCATGATTCAAGGAGTCTGATTCTTCATTGCACCCTTGAGAGAGGAGTATGGAGGGAGGTGAAGAAGACTTTTGTGCCTACAGAGGTTTCATAGTCAGCTGTGGGTGATGACATGAAAGCACAGCCAGCCGCAGTTGAGTGTACCCGGGCCCCTCCCCACACTCTGTTTCCACAGTCATGATTTCTGAGTTTCCTGGAGATGCAGCACCGAGGCTGGTTTGTGAAGGATGATTAGCAGTTAGCCAGTCAGACATCAAAGAAGACTTAATTTGTGACTCAAGAAAGTTTTATAGCTTTTCCATTTCCTATTAAAATTTTATGTGTATATATAATTTATGTAAATTTAAATATATATTTTATATAAATTATTCTGTGCATTTATTTATATTTAAATAATAAATTTAATGTATAATTTATATAAATTATATGTGTGTATATATGTATATATATATATTTTTAAGACACAGTCCCCTTCTGTTACCAGGCTGGAGTGCAGTGGTGTAATCATGGCTGTCTGCAACGTTGAACCTCCTGGGCTCAAGTGATTCTCTTGCCTCAGGCTCCTAAATAGCTGAGACTATAGGTGCCTGCCACTGCCTGGCTACTTTTTATTTATTTTTTATTTTTTATTTTATTCAAGATGTCACCCAGGCTGGAGTGCAGTGGTGCAGTCTCGGCTCACTGCAACCTCCATCTCCCAGGTTCAAGTGATTCTCCTGCCTCAGCCTCCCAAGTAGCTGGGATTACAGGCGCCTGCCATCTCGCCCAGCTAATTTTTTGTATTTTTACTAGAGATGAGGTTTTGTCATGTTGGCCAGGCTGGTCTCAAACTCGTGACCTCAGGTGATCCGCCCCCCCTCAGCCTCCCAAAGTGCTGGGATTACAGGTGTGAGCCACTGTGCCTGGTCTTTTTTTTTAGTATTTTGCCCAGGCTGATCTCAAACTCTGGACTTCAATCCTCCTGCCTCAGCCTCCTAATAAAGTTATATTTTTAAAAAATAGATCTTCTATTTTGTTTTTTGTCCACTGGGAGTTTCTGCTGTAAAGAAGTGCTGGTCATTTCCAAATAACTAGTATTGTCACTTGTCAGTTCCTAGTTCATATTGTTACTTCGTAATTCATATTCATTCTCAAAATATTTGTTGGATTCATTTTTAGTTTTTTTCTCTTATTTCTGTTTCATTTCTTTTTGTTTGTTTGTTTTTTTTTTTTTTTGTTGTTGTTGTTGTTGTTGTTGTTGTTGTTGTTTGAGATGGAGTCTCACTCTGTCACCAGGCTGGAGTACAGTGGCACGATCTGGGTTCACTGCAACCACTGTCTCCCAGGTTCAAGCGATTCTCCTGCCTCAGCCTCCTGAGGAGCTGGGACTATAGGCGCCCACCACCACGCCCGGCTAATTTTTGTATTTTTAGCAGAGATGAGGTTTCACCATGTTGACCAGGATGGTCTCCATCTCCTGACCTCATAATCCTCCCATCTCGGCCTCCCAAAGTACTGGGATTACAGGCATGAGCCACCGCACCCGGCCTTAAAGAGCTGTTTCTTATTTATTGCTCTTACATGTAATTTCTACACACACCATTATCATTTCTTTGTTTCACTATAAAATTTTTTTTTTTTTTTTTTTTTTTTTTTTTTGAGAGGGAGTCTCACTCTGTCACCCAGGCTGGAGTACAGTGGCGCAATCTTGGCTCACTGCAAGCTCCGCCTCCCAGGTTCAGACCATTCTCCTGCCTCAGCCTCCCGAGTAACTGGGATTACAGGTGCCCACCACCACGCCTGGCTAATTTTTTGTATTTTTAGTAGAGACGGAGTTTCATTGTGTTAGCCAGGATGGTCTGATCTCCCGACCTCGTGATCCACCGGCCTCGGCTTCCCAAAGTGCTGGAATTACAGGCGTGAGCCACTGCGCCCGGCCAAAATAAATGTATTTTGAATATTGTACATCATGTATATACATGTATACATCATGTATACACAGCCCTTGTTTGGGAGTTTCTTTGCGGGTATTCATAGATGTAGAGGTACTGGATTTAAGGGTATATGTTCCTTCAACTTTACTAGATATTCGCAGATTGATCATCAAATTAGTTGTTCCAAATTATACTAACAGTTGATGCAAATTCCTGTTACTTAACATCCCTGCCCAAATTTGGAGCTATCAGAGTTTTAAAAACTTCTGTTAGTCTTATTCCTGAGACATGGTATCTTGTGGGTTTTATTTACGTTTCCTTCATTACCAGTGAGGTGGAACATCTTTTCATATACTGACTGATTATTTACTTTTTGTGACTGACACACTCCTATTCTTTGCCCATTTTTCTATGACAGTTTCTTTTTGTGTTCATTCGTAGGAGCTCTGTCTGTATTTAGGAATCTGCTTTATCAGTTCATGTGAATGTCCATTGTCCAGTCCATAGCTTACCGTGTCTCTTTCTTTATGAGCAGAAGTTCTTATCTGATGAAGTAAAATATATCAGTATTCGTCTTTATGATATTTATTCTTAGTGCTTTCTGTGTCCTATTTAAATCATCTTTTCTACCCTTTGATCCATGAGGAAAGGACTTTGTCTTGTTTGCTCTTGTATCTTGGGCAATACTAGGTCTTAGTATGTATTTGCTGAATAAGTTCATTTCTAATAATTTTTACCTTTTTCTTTTTTTTTCTGTGTGTTGTCAGAAGTTTGTCTTTTTTAATAGGCTTTTAAATGAATAAACATGTGACTTTGCTGATCCTTTCTATTTTTGTTTATTTTATTAATTTTTGTTCTTCACTGTTTCCTTCAACTTTTTTGGAGTTTATTGTTTTTCCCCCTTTTTCTTTCTTTTAAGCATTTATTTTTAATTGAAGTAATACAGGCATTTAATGAAACTCTATGAGGTTTATAGTGAACAATGGTGGCTCTTCCCCCCACTTCCCCTTTTTGCCCTCTCTAGAAGTAGCCACTCTCTCTTCTTTTAGCTGATTATTTGACATATTTGCTTCCATTTCTCCAAGTGACATGTTTGTGTTGCTACCTCTTGGCTTTTCCGTTTTAGACAGTATGTATTGAATTCTTTCTATACAAAGTGAGGCTTAAACTCGGTCCCGGCCCCTTCACCAACTCCTGCTTATTGAATTTCCACTCGCCGTCCTCCCGGTTGTAGTGTAGCTTTGACTTCGTCAATAGTCAGTGTTGACATTCTCAAACACTAGTCATAACTGAACTGTGTAGGAAATTATGACAACTTTGCTTTCCTAAGCAATGTATTCCTAGAGTTCATTAGTTCTTAGTTGAGTATATATTGATCATTAATTTGATCTCAGTCCTTCTCTCATTGTCGTCATCTTTTCTGGAGCCTTCTGACCTCCATTCTAGAAGGCTCGGCCTTCTGCAGCTGGTGCCCAGCTGGCATCCTGAGAATCCACTTCTATCCTGGGCCGTTCACTGTGCTGTTCACTGTGTCCCGTGTCTTCTTTCATGGTTTGCTCTCTCCTTTTGGTGGCACACATCTCCTTGTAGCTTCCATAGGAAGAATGCGAGGACATACATGTTTTCTACCCTATTAGCTTGTCTGTAGATGTCTTTTTCTCTCCCTGACACTTCATGGATCATTTGACTGGATAGAATTCAGCACTGGGAATCATTTTCCTTCAGAAATTTCACATTACTCCATTGTTTTCTGGACCTTAGGCTGCTGTTAAGAAATCCGAAATCACAGCCGGGTTCGGTGGCTCACGCCTCTAATCCCAGCACTTTGGGAGGCCGAGATGGGCAAATCACGAGGTCAGGAGATCGAGACCATCCTGGCCAGCATGGTGAAACCCTATCTCTACTAAAAATACAAAAAATTAGCCAGGCGTGGTGGTGGGCTCCTGTAATCACAGCTACTCAGGAAGCTGAGGCAGGAGAATGGCGTGAACCCAGGAGGTGGAGCTTGCAGTGAGCTGAGATCGCGCCACTGCACTCCACCCTGGGTGACAAAGTGAGATTCCGTCTCAAAAAAAAAAAAAGAAATCCGAAATCGCTGTTTCTTAATCATTTGTAACCTGTTTTTCCTCTCTGAAAACTTGCAAGATCTTCTCATTTACTCCAGTGATCTTAAATTTCCCGGTGATGTTTCCTGCCATGGATCTATTTTTATCCACCAAGCATTGGTGAGCCTTTGGCTGAGCATTTAGTGAAACTTTCCATCTAAAATTCCCACCCAGCCAGGCATGTTGGCTCACACCTGTAATCCCAGCACTTTGGGAGGCCGAGGTGGGTGGATCACTTGAAGTCAGGAGTTTGACACCAGCCTGGCCAACGTGGTGAAACCCCATCTCTATTAAAAATACAAAAATTAGCTGGGTGTGGTGGCGGGAGCCTGTAATCCCAGCTACTCGGGAGGCTGAGGCACAAGAATCGCTTGAACCCGGGAGGTGGTGGTTGCAGTGAGCTGAGATTGCACCACTGCACTCCAGCCTGACTGGAGTGCTGGGCTGGACAACAGTTGGGCAACACAGTGAAACTGTGTCTCAAAAAATAAAAATAAATAAGTAAAATAAAATTCCTGCCCATTGGCATTAGGACATTTTCTCTATTATTGTTTGATTTCCACTTTCAGTTTTTTTTCTTTTTCTCTTTGCGGAATACTTGATACTAATAATGGACACACTAGACTGGTCTCTAATTTTCTTATTATTGAAATTCTCATCTTTTATGCTCTTTTGTGTACGTGCTTTTTATCAAGTTTCCACAACTTTGTCTTCCAACTCTTCTACTGAGGTTTTTAAAAATAATTCTTACTCAGCTTTATCGAATTACAATTACATGGAATAAAATTCACCAATTTGAAGTGTAAAATTTGATTAGTTTTGACAAATTTATACAATTTGTAGCCATCACCAAGTCAACGAAAATAACATTTTTCTTTCTTCTTTTTTTTTTTTTGAGATGGAGTCTCCTCTGTCGCCCAGGCTGGAGTGCAGTGGCGAGATCTCGGCTCACTGTAAGCTCCGCCTCCCGGGTTCACGCCATTCTCCTGCCTCAGCCTCCCGAGTAGCTGGGACTACAGGTGCCCGCCACTACACCCGGCTAATTTTTGTATTTTTAGTAGAGACAGGGTTTCACTGTGTTGGCCAGGATGGTCTTGATCTCTTGACCTCATGATCCGCCCACCTCGGCCTCCCAAAGTGCTGGGATTACAGGCGTGAGCCACCGCGCCCGGCCCAATCTTTCTTATTTTATTCATCCTAACTTCCACTTTGAGATGAAATTGATGGGACCAATTCTTGAAACTTGTGGTGATTGAGGAGTGAATTGGTCTAGTGTTTGGTCCCTCCCTGGGTGTGACCCTCTTGACTACATTATAAAGGAAGCTTGGAACATATTACTTGCATGCCACTTCAAACCCTACATTAAGTATTATAACACCATCTTTTTTTTTTTTTTTTTAATATGGACCAGTGCAGGTAGGGATATGGCTCCTTAATTCAGCCTGCCCTGAAGTGACCTGGGCCCCAGTGAGCGTGCCTGAGGTGCTCACACCAGAGTGCAGAGTGCTCTTTCATACTGCAGGCTAGATCAGTGCCAGTAAGTCCCGTCTTACTGAACTGGATTAATTCACACCTCAATTAATTTTCAGTGTGGTCAAACCTGGATGCATTTGATGCCCCTCTTCATAAACTCTTCTTGAAGATGAGTGTTATTATGTAATATAAAATATTTAAAAAGTCAAATAATTACCCTCAAAAAATATTTTAAGCCATATATTCTCTTATATAGAGACGTTGTGTTTTTAATCACAATCAATAAAAGGTTTTAATAGATGTCAGTAGCCAATAGCTGACAGAAAAGAAAGCTAGACACTGGTGTTTTTATTGATTATTTTTGAAAGCCATCTCCCAGATATTTTAAAGCAAACTTTTTTTGAAGTTTATACAGAAACTGTTTTCTGTATACATCTGTATACCAAAACTACACAGATCATAAATGTCCAACTCAGTGAATTTTTACTGTTTAAATATATCTGCGTAGTCAGCATTCATATCAAGAATTATAACATTACCAGCACCCCTTAGAACCACCCAGTCCCCTCGCAGTTTCTTTTGTAGTAAAGGTAACAGCGACTCTGGCGACAGATTTGTTTTGCCTGTTTGTAAACTTTAAATCATACAGTATGTACTCTTTCATGTCTGGCTTCTTGCTTTCAACAGTATGTTTGAGATTCATCCTTGTTGTCACTTGGAACAATAGTTGGTTCATTCTCGTTGCTGTATAATGTTTAGCCATACAAACCTGTCATTATTTGTACATTTTACTGTTGCTAGACATTTGGCTTATTTCTAGCTTAGAGCTATTACAAATAGTACCATTATGAACATTTCTTGTGCAACTTTTAGAAAATATAGGTACACATTTTCCTTGATTAAATAGCTAGGAGTACTATGATTATGCATATGCAAACTTTAACAGACATAGCCGCATAGTTTTCCGAAGTGGTTATACTAATTTATACTCCTACCAGTGAAATGCAAGGTTTCCATATCATCTCTTATACATTTAATATTATCTTTAAAATGTTTTTTCTACCATTCTAGAGGATGTATGGTTATAACTAAAGTTGATCTTCTTATTTTTAGTATTTCAATACCCTGTCTTCTAAAGTAACTATACGTCTTTGCCCCACTGTCTATTTTGTTGTCTAATCTTTTGTTACTGGCTTACAGGGCTGGGTATTAGAATGTAGAATTCTGTCATATATATGCATTGCAAACAGTGTTTCCCACGCTGGATAATGACGCCATCTGATAAATACAAATTCTGAATTTTCAGACACCTGAATTCATCAGAGATCTTTTTTTTTTTTTTTTTTTTTCCTGCCTATGGTTAGCGCTTTTTGTGTTCTATTTAGGACATCTTAAGCCCATGAAGATCTGTTTTCCTATAGTAGCTCTAGTATTTTGTCTTAAGTACTTAGGTCTGCAGTCTATACAGAGGATTGATTACTCATTATTTTCTATAGAGTCGTCCAGTTGACCCAGGATCATTTGCTGAAAAGGCCATCTTTCCCCCATCGTACTGCACTGCCACCTTTGTCATATATGAGGTGACTGCATGTCCGTGGGTCTGATTCTGGGTTCTATAATCTGTTCCATGGGTCTGTTTGTGTACACATTTGTTTCTGGACTCTATTCTCTTTCATTCTTTCTATCTAATCTTGTGTCAACACAACATTGCTTTAATTACCCTAGCATTGTAATAAGCCTTACACTTGCTGATGTAAATTCTCCAGTTTTGTCCTTTCCTCTTAGAATTTTAGAATTGGCTATTCAATTTTCACAAAATTCCTGCTGGAATTTTGATAAGAATTGGGCTGAAAGTGTAGATTAATGGGGGACAATTGAGAATTTGAAGTCAAATGCGTTTATTGGGTTGTTGAGATCATTTTTTTTTTTTTTTTTTTTGAGACAGTCTCGCTGTCACCCAGGCTGGAGTGCAGTAACGTGATCTTGGCTCGCTGCAAGCTCCGCCTCCTGGGTTCACGCCATTCTCCTGCCTCAGCCTCCTGAGTAGCTGAGACTACAGTCGCCCGCTACCGCGCCGGGCTAATTTTTTGTATTTTTAGTAGAGACAGGTTTTCACCATGTTAGTCAGGATAGTCTTGATCTCCTGACCTCATGATCTACCTGCCTCTGCCTCCCAAAGTGCTGGGATTACAGGTGTGAGCCACAACGCCTGGCCCCCTTTTTCTCTTTTACTTTTGTTTTTCTTCTTTTCTTTTTTCTTTTTTTTTTTTTTTTTGAGACAAGTTCTTGCTCTGTTAGCCAGGCTGGAGTGCAGTGGTGTGATCATAGTTTACTGCAACCTTGAACTCCTGGGCTCAGGCGACCCTCCCACCTCAGCCTCCTGAGTAGCTGGGACTATAGGAACACATCACCACACCTGGCTGACTTTTAACATTTTTTGTAGAGACAAAATTTCACCATATTGCCCAGGCAAGTCTTGGATTCCTAGAGTCAAGTGGTCCTCCTGCCTTGGCCTCCCAAGGTACTGGGATTATGAACATGAGCCACTATGCCCAGCCCATTCCTTTTCTTTTTTTTTTTTTTTTTTTGAAACGTAGTTTCACTCTTGTTGCCCAGGCTAGAGTGCAATGGAACGATCTTGGCTCACTGCAACTTCGACCTCCCGGGTTCAAGCGATTCTCCTGCCTCAGCCTCCTGAGTAGTTGGGATTATAGGCATGTGCTACCACGCCTGGCTAATTTTGTATTTTTAGTAAAGGTGGGGTTTCTCCTTGTTGGTCAGGCTGGTCTCAAACTCCCGACCTCAGGTGATCCACCTGCCTTGGCCTCCCAAAGTGCTGGGATTACAGGCATGAGCCACCACACCTGGCCAGTCCATTCCTTTTTTTAATGATTTGATTTCTGAGTCATTGAGGGTGCCATATGAACATATTTCACTGTGATTATTGCTTTATCTATTTTTCCTTTTTATTCTATTTTTCATTTATACATTTTTAAAGTTATGTTGTGTGCATACAAATGAAAATTTATTGTATGTTCCTGGAGAATTGACCCTTTTGTCTATATAAAATACCTTAAAGTCTGTCTTCTCAAATACTGTGTGATTTGTCTGTTATTAGTATGGATATAGCACCTTTCTTCTGTAAGATATATCCTTTTTAATTCTTTTATTATTTCAGTGTCTACATTTTTGGTATTTCTTTTCTAAGTGATATTCAATTATGTTTTGTTTATCCAGTCTCACAATCTTTTTTTTTTTTTTTTTTTTTTTTGAAATGGAGTCTCACTCTGTCACCAGGCTGGAGTGCAGTGGCATGATCTCAGCTCACTGCAACCTCTGCCTCCCGGGGTTCAAGCTATTCTTCTGCCTCAGCCTCCCGAGTAGCTGGGATTACAGGCACCCGCCACTACGCCCAGCTAATTTTTGTATTTTTAGTAGAGATGGGGTTTCACCATGTTGGCC
Organism: Rhinopithecus roxellana; assembly: GCF_007565055.1. Classification (NCBI taxonomy): domain Eukaryota; kingdom Metazoa; phylum Chordata; class Mammalia; order Primates; family Cercopithecidae; genus Rhinopithecus; species Rhinopithecus roxellana. Next base: position 165,348,794 of record NC_044551.1, read on the forward strand.
ATGATGGTCTCAATCTCTTGAACTCGTGACCTGCCCACCTCAACCTCCCAAAGTGCTGGGATTACAGGCGAGAGCCACCACACCTGGCCCACAATCTTAGTTTTTAAAAATAACTTAGGTAAGTTACTATGTATTTTATATCTACTCTCCTATTATTTATTTTATATTTCACTTACTTGCTTTAAATTCCTTGTCCTTTTTTCCTTCCTTCTATTGGATTAAATATTTTTATTGTGCCATTTTTACTCTGTATTAGCTTGTTAATTAACCTTCTTTACTTAGTCTTTTATTGTTAATGCTAATAAATAAAACCAGCTTATTACTGTCCAAAATAAATTTTTACTTTTAATAATTCCCAGACAGTGGTACAATCTTAAAAATTAACAGCATTTTTGGCCAGGCACGGTGGCTCATGCCTGTAATCCCAGCACTTTGGGAGGTCAAGGCAGGCAGATTGCCTGAGCTCAGGAGTTCACAACCAGCCTGGGCAACACAGTGAAACCCTGTCTCTACTAAAATACAAAAAAAAATTAGCTGGGCATGGCAGCGTACGCCTGTAGTCCCAGCTACTCAGTAGGCTGAGGCAGGAGAATCACTCGAATCCAGGAGGCAGAGGTTGCAGTCAGCCAAGATCACCACTGCACTCCAGCCTGGGCAACAGAGCGAGACTCGGTCTCAAAAAAAAAAAAAACAATTAACAGCATTTTCTTCCTTCTACCTTTATTTTTGCTATGTATTTTAATTCCACATATATTTGCAGTCCATTAAGACATTATAATTATTGTCTCATGTAATCAATTGTATTTTTATTTATCCACATATTTAACTTTTCCATTGCTTTTCATGCCTTCTTACATTTTCATATTTCCACCTGGAATTATTTTTCTTCTACCTGGAACACATCTGTGTTTCTTTTAATGTAGATCTGCTAGTGACACCATCTCTGTTTTTATTTGTATGGAAATATCTACTTCATGTTTAATTTTTAGAGATTTTTCTCTGTGTGTTGAATTCTAGCTTGACTGTTCGGTTCTTTCAACACTTCAGATGTTACTTCATTGTCTTCTGGGTTCCACTGTTTTCATTAAGACACTGCCAGTCTTAATTTTGCTTTTCAAAGGTAATGTATCATTTTTTTTTTTTCAAGCAACTTTCAAGTTAATCTTTGGTTTTCAGTACTGCTTAGGTGAATTTTCTTTGTAGTTAGCCTTGGAGTTTATAGCCCTTCTCAGAGTTCATTTTTCAACCTTTTTCTTTTTAAATAGTGTTTATCTTTTTAGCCATGTTTTACTATGGATATTTTCTGCTTATGTATTTTTGTAGCTCACTATTCCTCTCTTCTGCTGTGTTTGATATCTTGTTAAAGACTATTGAATTCATAATTTCAGTTATTGTATTTCTCAGTTCTAGAATTTCCATTTGATTATTCTGTTCCAGTTCTTTGTTGTAATTCTCATTCCTGTTTCCTTGAACGCGTTAATCGTGGTTGTTTTAAGGTTCACATCCGATAACTCTGGTATCTGTGTTCTGCGGTTCTCTATTGTCTGTTTTTCCCTCTTCATTCAATTTCTTAGCACAGCCGGCCTTTTTTTATTGCGTCCCTGATACTATGTGTGACGGAGAGCAGAGGCTCTAGATGTTGTTCTTCCAGAGAAGATTTAACTTCCCTAGTAGCAACTAGAGCGCAAGCAAACCATCCTCCTCCAGCCAAGGGCTGGAATAGCTGGAGGTTGGTCACAGTATTTGTAAAGCTTTGTCAACTGCTCGTTTGCCCGCGCTGCTGGTTTTGTAGCCCGGCAGTTGCCCGCGCTGCTGGTTTTGTAGCCCGGCAGTTTCCCGCGCTGCTGGTTTTGTAGCCCGGCAGGAGTCCCAGCTGAGAGCTTCACATGTTTATCATGACCTCTCCTTGGAAGGTCTCGGTTCTGTTGTACCGAAAGACTGGAAAATTCTGGATTTCTGCTTAACTTTAATCTTTTGCCCTGTAAACCTTAAGAATTCAATAAAATGTTTGAGTAACAAGCCACTGAGTATTGGGATCACCTCTCTATATTTTCATTCTCTCCCAAATATTAGACTATAAAGTCGGCCTGGGTGACATCTCATGCCTTCAGACAGATAACTTTTTTCAGTTCAGATTTTCTAGTTGTCTCTGCAGAAATGTTGGTCTGCCACGGGCTACTCTCTTTGGCCGGAAGTGAAAGTCAGTCCTCAACATTTTGACATTTGGCAGTACTGATGTTTAACTTTGACCATTCTTTGTTTTGAACAGGGATATATTATTCTGAGCTCAACAGGATTTTAGTCTTGAAATGTGCCTGTTTACCTTTCTTTTCCTAATAAGTAAAGAGGTTTGTTTCTTTGATTCTAAAATGATACCAGGGCCGGGCGCGGTGGCTCAAGCCTGTAATCCCAGCACTTTGGGAGGCCGAGGCGGGCGGATCACGAGGTCAGGAGATCGAGACCATCCTGGCTAACACGGTGAAACCCCGTCTCTACTAAAAATACAAAAAATTAGCCGGGCGTGGTGGCGGGCGCCTGTAGTCCCAGCTACTTGGAGGCTGAGGCAGGAGAATGGCGTGAACCTGGGAGGCGGAGCTTGCAGTGAGCCGAGATCGCGCCACTGCACTCCAACCTGGGTAACACAGCGAGACTCCGTCTCAAAAAAAAAAAAATAAAATAAATAAATAAATAAATAAAATAAAATGATACCAGGAGTGCCTTTTTGTAGAAGATTTTCTGGAGCGAGTGGGAAAAGGAGGTAATAAGGATGGCTTGTTCTTGATAGGATTTCTCATGAATTTTGCATCATCTGTGTTTAGAATCTAGTCCTTAGTATTACATTTTAGCCCCTCTCCTGTTTGCCCTGAGAATACTTGCCGGCAGTGCTTACAGCTGCAGCGTTTATCCTGAGATAACTTTGCCACAAAATGTCTCATGGCACAGTTTCCTCCCCTGGTGTCACATTATTCATCTGGGTCTGGAGACACTGCTTCCTCACAAGCAATAGGAGGTCCTTATTATTTTAGTAGATATGAACATTTCACACAGCCTGTACAGCAGCCTGGCTTTTTATTATTCATCTGAATGCACAAATGAGCCTATATGTTGATTTTAGTTTACTCTAGAGTCAAGGTTTTTTCCTACCAAGTGTTGACTGCTATTTTCAGTGGTTTCTTAAGGCCACATCTGTGTTGTTTTAAAAACCATCTCATTTGAATGGACAGGGCACTTTTCTTCTTGTCTCTTAGCACCATGTGGTCTTTATCCATTTTTTGTTTTTGTTTTTGTTTTAGGCTTAGAAAATCAGATAACTTCCCTATTATCACAAAGAAAATATGTGTTGTACTCAATTCTAACCCAGGCCTGTGACTTCTAAGATCATGCTTCCAAGCTCTCCTGCCTCATACATTATACGTGAGGTCAACCCCTGCCGTAGTCCCCTGTTCACGCCTCTTTTCTGTCCTTTCTTGTTGTTACTTCAGAAAATCTTCAAACTCGAAACCTGCCTGTTAGCATTATGAACAGGCTCATCATCTCACCCCATCCAAATGTTCTACTAGGGTAAAACGGACATTTTTATTTTTGATGTGTTTCAGACTGGACGACCCAGCCTGCCAGTAAGAAATCTACTCTCAAGGTGGCGATTCCTGAAGAAGAATTGGGCCAATGGACAATAAAGGAAAGATTCAGCAGCAGCAGTCACTGGAAGCGTGCTAGCCTGCTGGAGTGGCAGTGTGGAGGCCAGGAGATAAGTCTGCAGCGAGCGGTGCTCACTCACCCCAGCACCCCATCTGGGATTGGTGAACAGGAATGGGATGAATCTGGCAGCACTATGAGCTCATCTCTTCACAGTGCTCAAAGTCAGGGATTCCAGCCTCGCAAAAATGCCTTTGAGTGTAGTGAGTGTGGGAAAGTCTTCTCTAAGAGTTCAACTCTTAATAAACATCAGAAAATTCATACTGAAAAAATCCCAAATCAGAAAATTCATGTTAAAGAGAAAAGATATGAATGTAGAGAATGTGGGAAAGCCTTTCACCAGAGTACGCACCTTATCCATCACCAAAGAATTCACACTGGCGAGAAACCCTATGAATGTAAGGAATGTGGCAAGGCCTTCTCAGTGAGCTCCTCACTTACGTACCATCAGAAAATTCATACTGGAGAGAAGCCTTTTGAATGCAACTTATGTGGGAAAGCTTTTATCCGAAATATACACCTTGCCCATCATCACAGAATACACACTGGAGAGAAACCTTTTAAATGTAACATTTGTGAAAAAGCCTTTGTGTGCAGGGCACATCTTACCAAACACCAGAATATCCATAGTGGAGAGAAACCCTATAAATGCAATGAATGTGGAAAAGCCTTTAATCAGAGCACAAGTTTTCTTCAGCATCAGAGAATCCACACTGGAGAGAAACCCTTTGAATGTAATGAATGTGGGAAGGCCTTCAGGGTGAACTCTTCCCTTACTGAACATCAGAGAATTCATACTGGAGAGAAACCTTACAAATGTAATGAATGTGGGAAAGCTTTCAGGGATAATTCGTCCTTTGCACGACATCGGAAAATTCACACTGGAGAGAAACCATACAGATGTGGCTTGTGTGAGAAAGCCTTCAGGGATCAATCAGCACTAGCCCAGCATCAGAGGATTCATACCGGGGAGAAGCCTTATGCATGCAACATATGCGAAAAAGCCTTCAGTGACCATTCAGCCCTCACCCAACACAAGAGAATTCATACCAGAGAAAAACCTTACAAATGTAAAATCTGTGGGAAAGCCTTTATCCGAAGCACCCACCTTACTCAACATCAGAGGATTCACACAGGAGAGAAACCCTACAAATGTAACAAATGTGGGAAAGCGTTTAACCAGACTGCAAACCTCATTCAGCATCAGAGACATCATATTGGAGAAAAGTGACATGAGTGCAGTTTGTCTGGAAGACCTTTGAGACTGAGTAGATTAATTATTGAATGTAAGATAATCCATTCTAGAGAATAACTATGAAAGCTTACATCAAGATCATCAGTTTATTTACCGAAGGTCAACTTTCACAGTGTCATGGGGTTTGGGCACTTAAGAATGGCAAATAGCCAGGTGTGGTGGCTCACACCTGTAATCCCAGCACTTTGGGAGGCCAAGGTGGGCAGATCTCGAGGTCAAGAGATCAAGACCATCCTGGCTAACATGGTGAAACTCCTTCTCTACTAAAAATATTAAAAATTAGCCGGGCGTGGTGGCAGGTGCCTGTAGTCCCAGCTACTAGGGAGGCTGAGGCAGGAGAATGGCATGAACCTGGAAGGTGGAGGTTACAGTGAGCCGAGAGCACACCACTGCACTCCAGCCTGGGTGACAGCGAGACTCCACCTCAAAAAAAAAAAAAAAAAAAAAGAAGAAGAATGGCAAACACTCCTCCAAATAGCAGTACTGTTTGATTTGTCTGAATTACCAAGTATCAGAACCAAAATGGAGCTTCATTAACAGCATTAAAATTGGTTTATCAAATTACATTTTGACTATTAGAGAAACTGTGGAATTGTAAAAATTAAAGTTGAAAAGCAAAGGAACAAAAAGGTAAAATGGCCTACAAGCATTTCACTCTACTAGATTCTCTTACATAAGAGAGTTGACACCTTTAATGGAAACCTTAGTCCTCTCCTCACCCACACCACCGACACCCAGTGTAAAGAAAGTTCAGTCACCATGCACCACCAACAATTGTTTAAATTATGCTTCCCACCTTCTGCTTCAAACCATCCATTGTCACATCTCTCTGGTCTGTGTGTCTGCTGGCTTAATCCCTGTAGAATCCCTGTGAGATGATTCATTTGCCCCAAATGACCCTCTTCTGACTTAGCAACTCCTAACTGTCTGCATGGCGCTACCTATCACTGCCCCATATGGGGAGTGTGGTGATCTGGTCTCAGTCACAGTCCGTGATTTTTAATATCGCACCCAAATCCAGCCTTCAGAACTTGGTATCTCTGTCTAGAAGGCAAAACTTGATCAAAATTCTTGAGTTACGCATTTCCTCTGGGCTTCAGCTTGACTGACCCTGGGATGGTACTTGAAGGAGGGGCTTTGCCTATGCCGCCTTCACCCTCCAGTTCTTCTGTACTTAGTGACTCTACACATCAGTCAGGGACTTGCTCAGCTTCAGGTGCAATGATCCCACCCACTTAAGTTATAGTTTTCCCAATCACCTCCCTCTGTCATTTCCCATTTCTCTATGTGCAATTGATGTAAGAGGTGAAAGCCCCAAGGCCAGTTCTCAGAATGCTCTGACCCACTCTTCCCCTGGCTGGACAGTCCACTGTGTCCACTGCATTAGAGTACATTTCCTACTCCCAGGATAAACTGCTGCATCCTGGTCCTTCCCCTGCTTTTTCTAGGTTTCTGGAGGTATTAATTCTATATTCATAGGAAAGCAGACAGCTTTGAATTTCTGCTTTTGCATTTGGAAGTGGTCATTTCCTCTCCTCCATCTGGGCCTTCCACTATTTAAAGACTTATACTGACAGTGGTGAGAAAAATGTTGAGTAATTCCATGAGTCAAGAAGAGGTCACTAGCTCCATTGACATTCTCTGGCAAGGGCCATGTCCATGTTCAAAAGTTTGAGTGGTACAGTAGTCCTGCAGGTATGGTTCCATTACCATCTTTTTTTTTTTTTTTTTTTTTTTGAGACAGAGTTTGAGACACTGCACTGTTGCCCAGGCTGGAGTGCAGTGGCGTGATCTCAGCTCACTGTAACCTCCACCTCCTGGGTTCAAGTGATTCTCCGCCTCAGCCTCCCAACTAGCTGGGATTACAGGCACCCACCACCATGCCCAACTAATTTTTTGTATTTTTGGTAGAGATGGGGTTTCACTATGTGGGCCAGGCTGGTCTCAAACTCCTGACCTTGTGATCTGCCCACCTCGGCCTCCTAAAGTGCTGGGATTACAGGTGTGAGCCACCGTGCCCAGCCACCTTCACCATCTTTAATCCTTCAGTGCTTTCAGTAGAAATCACACAGATAAATAACATCTGTGCTCCATCACACACACACACACACACACACACACACACACACCCCGCCTCTGGGGGCCCTCTCCCTTTCCTTACCACAAGGAATGGAGGAGTCTGCACCACTGCAAGCTGAAACATATCATGCAATGAAGATGGGAGGCCAAGCAAATTATTCTGGAAAGTGAAGTGGCAAGTTCCTGGTCTGTGGAAGTGCTGTCCATCAAGTTGAGCAACCTGCTGACCCCTCAGAATGCAGCATCTCACCCCCATGTTACAGAAGAGGATATTCTATATCATGGTAGAACTCAGTGGGCTCTGGGTTGCAACACAGACTTGGAAGCTTCCAGCAGCTTCAAAGTCCAAGTAATCTAAATTCAGCCTTCATCTAATAAAGGCCACCTTTGTGGGCCAGCATCCCGTTAACTGATCAGCAACTCAGACTTTCTCCCCTATTAAGCTGCATGTGAAACAGTATTTCAAGAGGTTTCTTGGGATTGCCTGTGTCCCATGCCCTCAGAAGTTCATCTGCAGCTTCACACGGCTGACACCCTCGGATTCCAGAATAAACCTGAAAAAACCATGTTCACTGCTACAGATGTCTGCCTTCACCCCATCCATGTAATGTGCCAGGTCTTAACTACTACCCCCTTGCCTTGAATCTCTGAGAAGCACGTTTCTAAGCTGAGTTGGTTGGTTGGTTGATTTTTAGTGAATGCATGAGAACTACCAGTACTTGGTATGTGCCTACAGTTGAGCCAGGGCCAAGGCCTGCAGCCAGATGAAGAATCTCATTCATCTCAGCCGTGGCTCCAGGAACTATGCGTTCAGCAGCATTAAGTGCAGCCTGAAGGCCCCCCATCTGAGATGAGTGCACTCTCCCTGAGTTCACCTGCCGTCAGGCTTAGGTTTTCATGAAATTAGTCTTCCGAGATGTCTGTTCACTCTTCCCTGGCTGGGAAGGCAAAAAGTAAGTCACTGGCCTATTAGATGTGCCTAGGCTGACTTGAGTACTAGTACTTGGCCAGGCAGTGGCTTTATTGTATTATACTGTGGGATTATGAGCTCACTACGTAGCCTTCTCAACTAGGGGAGTGGACATTGCCTGGGTCCTAGCCATACTCTTCTCACGTGGATGATGTGGCATTCTAACCTGCCCCAGCTCAACCCCTAAAAGTACATTTCTGAGGACTCTGCAATAAGACTTTTTCAGCCAGTCTTTCCTACCAGCTGATCTGTGGAGTGTTAGACATTTCAGTAGCTACTGAGAGGAAGTTTTCTGTACCCCACCTTCAGCTGGGTTAATCCCCAAACAGCCAGTGTTTCCTAGGAAAAGCAGTTCATTTCATACCTTGCTTTTCTAGTCCTAATGGCCACGTAGACATACCCAACTGTGGCAAGATGAAGGACCATGCACGATTTGGGACTCTTCAGGGACAGACTTGGCCACCTGGTGATGTGCCACCTTCCGCAGCTCCGTCTTCACATGTTCAGCCTGCGCCTGCTTCATGTAGTGCACAAGACTGTTCTGGCACACCACGACCGTGACCTTCACATGAGGCCAGTCTCCCCGCCCCCTCACCTGGGCCATAGAAAAAGGTAAGAGCCTGAGAAGCAGCTCCTGGCCTCTCCTCCCATCTCAGAGCCTTCTGAGAACCATCACGGTGCCAGCTCCACTCTGCCCAGTTTGAGGAGGGAATTAGCATCTAGACTTTGACAGGTTCTTCATTTCTATGGGCTTCTGGGAACAGCCACTGAAACTGCCTCCTCGTTATAGAAAAAAAAAATTGCTTCAGATTTCCCCTTTCAGATTCCTCTGCCCATCTCCTGCTGGGTGCCCCTCATCTCCAGCGGACTGATTTGTCATCTGGGTTCTTTCTCCCTGCCTGCCTGTTTGCCCAGTTTTGACAGTGGCCTCTCTAAGATGTTACCTTCCTCCATATTCACTAACTGCTTCTAGAACAGCACTTTGTCCCTGCGGCAGACTCAGCCTTCCAGGTTACTGTGCCCAAGTCTCAGTCTTGGAACAAAATTGTTTTAAACTGAATGATTTTGGTGGAGAAAACAATTTAATTCAAACTTAATCCAAGAACGCCATAGCCTCCCCCTGTTTGATTCCTCTCCTTTCCTTCCTGTTCCTTTGCACTTTGCCCCACCCTCCCCTATAGCACTGGCTTAGTCGGCAGCACAGTATGGAGACATCCATCTCTCACCCTCCTCTGTCCTGCAGTTGGAGGGCTCCCTGCTTCTTGGCACACCTCAACTCCTGCTAAATATATCTTTGGCAATTTAAATATTTTTATAACAGTTTGTGAAGGGAAAAGAATGCAAGCTTGGTTGTTCCTGATCACTCAAGGACCTCTTGGCGGTGCTGATGGTCATCCTCTGCAGGTGCCAGCACTGGGTGGCACTCATACTCCCTGTGTTCCATCTGCCACCCTGTGTACCACATGCCACTCTCTCTCTTTCTTTTTCTCTTTCTCTTCCTTCCTTCCTTCTTCTTTCTTTCTTTCTTTTTCTTTTTCTTTCTTTTCTTTCTCTCTCGTTCTCTCTCTCACTTTCTCTCTCGCTTTCTTTCCTTCCTTCCTTCTTTCCTTCCTTCCTTCCTTCCTTCCTTCCTTCCTTCCTTCCTTCCTTCCTTCTTTCCTTCTTTTCTTTCTTTCTTTTCTTTTTTTTGATGGAGTCTCACTCTGTGGCCCAGGCTGCAGTGCAGTGGTGCAATCTTGGCTCACTGCAACCTCTGCCTCCTGGGTTCAAGTGATTCTCCCAAGTAGCTGGGATTACAGGCGCCTACCACCACGCCTGGCTAATTTTTGTATTTTTAGTAGAGACGGGGTTTCACCATGTTGGTCAGGCTGGTCTTGAACTCCTGACCTCGTGATCCACCTGCCTCAGCCACATCACTATCCTTAAAAAAATGTTGACAATAATTATTCATCAGTGTGTCTTTCTGAAAATAAAATGAGAAAAGTGCCCAGTTTCTAAGATGTACAAGTTGCATTTTTGTCACCTGGTTATCTAATTAGATGACACTAATGCATGGCCAAAAGCATTCCAAGTGTTTCTCTCTGTAGCCAGCCTGGCCTGAACCCCCAACAGTGACCATTGAACCCCCACATGGTCCTCGAAAGCAGAGGCTTCATGCTGTGGAATATAAAGAGCTGTACCCCCATCACTGGGGCTAACAGTTCACATCTGAGGGTATGCCTGGTACCAGATGCTATTGTAAGAACTTTACATATATTCCTTCATTTAATCCTCACAATTGCATGAAACCGTTACTTACATCCTGTTTTGTATTCTCTTATGGGGCAGTTAATGAGATGGAGCCAAAAGAGGCAGAGGAGAGGCTCAGGATAACAAATGTACTCACTATTCCTAGAGACAGAAGACAGGCAGGCCACACAGGGCCATGTGGGCCAGGCACCAGGATGTTCAGGAGGCAGAAGACAGGAGTCGGCGGGGAGTAGGGGGAAGCGTGAAGCCAGAGCCTTTCTTTGAGTTTCTGAGGGAAAGGCGGGGCAGGGTGAATGGTTTAGACTGGCTCGTTTGTGTAATTTCAGTGGGCTCTAAGCTATAAGGACAGTGGGGGCAGAGGGGCTCCCTAGGTGCCTGGTGCTCAGCCCTGGGATGATGAAGGCAGAGGAATGTCACTCCTGGGGTGTGTGGGACTGAGAGAGGAGGCCCGGCTCTGGCTGGTTCCTGCGTATCGAAAGCGTGCCCAGCTCAGTCTTCGCTGTCTCTTAAGAACTGGCCAGCCCCAGGAAGGGCAGGCTCTGTCTGTCCCCAGCCAAAAGGGTTTTTTGTTTGTTTGTTTTTTGAGACGGAGTCTCACTCTGTCACCCAGTGTGGAATGCAATGGTGCAATCTCGGCCCACTGCAAACTCAGCCTCCTGAGTTCAAGTGATTCTCTTGCCTCAGCCTACCTAGTAGGTAGGTATTACAGGCTAGTAGTTGGGATTACAGGCATGCACCACCACACCTGGCTAATTTTTCGTATTTTTGTCGAGATGGGGTTTCACCATACTGTCCAGGCTGATGTCGAACCCCTGACCTCAAGTGATCTGCCCACCTTAGCCTCCCAAAGTGCTGGGATTACAGGTGTGAGCCACCGCACCTGGCTAAAACATAACATACAGAAAAATTTTAAATATATACACAATATATTTCACAACTATTTTATGGCTATACCACATTTTACCATCTATTTTACAACTGTGTTGGCATAAAGACAAAAAGTTTTCCTTCCGATTTGGGGAGAACTTAAAACATTTCCATGAGCCCCTAGAGGCACTCTGGGCCCCAGCCACTGTCCCCACTGCCCCTAATGGACAAGTCGGTGCTGCCTGGGGTTGATGCGTGAGGAGGGCTGTGGCCACGTGCTCTCCTGGAGCCTAAGGAGGTGGGGTTCACCCAACCACATGAGCCGAGAGTGGGAGAGAGGGGTCCACAAGAAAAACCCAGGGTCTTTCTCCAAAGAAGACAGGATGTGGAAAGGTCCCACGCAGGCAAACCACAGATGACCCCAGGCCCGATGCAGCTGAGGCTGAGGCTGAGGCTGCAGCCTTTGGCGGCTCAGCCCCTTCTCAGATCCACACTTTCTGGGCCAGGCCTGAGGCTGAGCCATGTGGGGGTGAGAGAACCAGGAACAGGAGGAAGATGCAGGGTGCTGACCTCGAGGACCTGTTTCCCTGGAAAGGCAGCAGTTTGAGAATAAAACCCAGAGGACTTTCTGATAGTGGTGGCTTATAGCAGACCTGGCTGAAGCTCCTTTCCTTTCCTTTCCCTCCTTCCCTCCTTCCCTCTATCCTTCCTTCCTCCCTCCCTCCCTCCCTCTCTCCTTCCTTCCTCCCTCCCTCCCTCCCTCTCTCCTTCCTCCCTCCCTCCCTCCCTCTCTCCTTCCTCCCTCCCTCCCTCTCTCCTTCCTTCCTCCCTCCCTCCCTTTCTTCCTTCCTTCCTCCCTCCCTCCCTTTCTTCCTTCCTTCCTCTTTCTTTTTCTCTCTCTACCTCTGTCTCTCCCTTCCCCTCCCCTCCCCCATCCCCTCCCTCTCTCTCTCCCTCTCTCCCTCCCCTTCCCTCCCCTCCCCTCGCCTTCCTTTCCTTTCTTCAGTCAGCTGAAGCAGCAAGACCACACAGGCCCATTAGTTCATGCAGGGGACCTTGGTAGCACTTGAAACAGAGGAAGCTATTATCTGGTTTTCGGTTTTGTATTTCAAATTTCCAAGATGCAGATACTTGTTATAATAATGTACATTTTACCAGAGCATTAAAAAATGGAAAATTTTCCAATTACTTTTCTTTCTTTCTCAATTAATTTTCCTTGCAGTGAAGAAGAAATTCCAAAGTTGGAAAAAGTATTTAACCACCTGAAGTTCAATTGCTAATTCATCTCAGTAATATGTCTAGCAGCAAACCTTTTATCCTCCAGTTTTTAGTGTCTTTACTAATTAAAAAATAAAAAATAGAGGTTGACTGACTGAAGAAATTTTTTTTTTTTTTTTTTTTTTTTTGAAACTGAGTCTCGGCCGGGCGCCGTGGCTCAAGCCTGTAATCCCAGCACTTTGGGAGGCCAAGGCGGGCGGATCACGAGGTCAGGAGATCGAGACCATCCTGACTAACACGGTGAAACCCCGTCTCTACTAAAAAAAAAAAAAAATACAAAAAACTAGCCGGGCGAGGTGGTGGGCGCCTGTAGTCCCAGCTACTAGGGAGGCTGAGGCAGGAGAATGGCGTAAACCCGGGAGGTGGAGCTTGCAGTGAGCTGAGATCCGGCCACTGCACTCCAGCCTGGGCGGCAGAGCGAGACTCCGTCTCAAAGAAAAAAAAGAAACTGAGTCTCGCTCTGTGGCCCGGGCTGGAGTGCAGTGGCATGATCTTGGCTTACTGCAAGCTCTGCCTCCTGTGTTCATGCCATTCTCCTGCCTCAGCCTCCTGAGTAGCTGGGACTACAGGCACCCGCCACCACACCCGACTGATTTTTGTGTTTTTAATAGAAACGGGGTTTCACCGTGTTAGCCAGGATAGTCTCAATCTCCTGACCTCGTGATCCGCCCACCTCAGCCTTCCAAAGTGCTGGGATTAGAGGTGTGAGCCACCGCGCCCGGCCTCTAATGGTTTTTGTACTTACCATTACTGCATGAGAGAGAAGATCACTGAGCACTCGTTATAAGCCAGGCACTGTGCATTGTTCCTACATTATACCATGAAATTTCTATAAAAACCTTCAGGTTTGTAGGGATGGATGATTATCTATCAGCTAGATATGATTGTCATACTTACTTGACAGACAAGGAGTCTTTGACTTAAGTAGCGTGTCCAAGATCACATTAGAGTTAAGAGAAGGGTTTTAAATGTGAAGGCTTTTGTGATAGATCCCAAACCCGTACGCAATAAGCTATACCACTGTGGGTCTCAGGAATTGGTCACTCTGGCTGCCACATTTCTGCTCACCTCTTCTTTCTCTTCCTTTTTATTCTTTTCCCAAAATATAAGGACACATCAAAAGATGTTTCTGGCCAGGTGCACTAGGTCATGCCTGTAATTCCAGCACTTTGGGAGGCTGTGGCAGGTGGATCACCTGAGGTCAGGAGTTGGAGACCAGCCTGGCCAACATGGCAAAACCCCGTCTCTACTAAAAAAACAAAAATTAGCCAGGCTACTCAGGAGGCTGAGGCAGGAGAATCACTTGAACCCGGGAGGTGGAGGCTCCAGTGAGCTGAGGTCACGCCACTGCACTCCAGCCTGGGGTATGGAGCAAGACTCTGTCTCAAAAAGACAAAAAGATGTTTCTAAGAATGCTAGTGGTGCATGTTTGAGAATAGTATTATTCCCGTCAATGAATGTGACTACTACAACTGTTCAGCACGTGAAACCCTTTTTAAAAACACGTGTATAAAATGTTTCTAAGAGTGCAGCTTGGGTGCGTGATTAAGAAATGTTGTTTCCATGAATAAAGGTGTCCACTACACTATTCTGCAGGTAACATGCTCTGAAAAGACACATGTACAAAAGATGTTGCTAAAATATTGTCAACGCAGTAGCCAGAGTGGTCCTTTTAGTTTGTCAGACCCTCTAACTGTTGTTGAAACCCTCCAGTGTCTCCTCATCTCACCCAGAGTAAATGGAAGTCCATGATTTTAGTGGCCTTGGCCTACAGGGCCACACATGGTATACGTACCCCAGTGCCTCAGGTGACAGTTAGCTTTATGTGTCACCTGGCCAGGCTGTGGTACCCAGTTACTTCATCAGACACTGATCTGGATGTCGCTGTGAAGGTGTGTTTTGTAGATGTGGGTGACCGCTACAGTCAGCTGACTTTAGGTAAAGGAGATTACCCCCAGTAATCTGGGTGGGCCTCTTCCAATCAGTTGAAGGCCTTCAAAGCAAAACTCTATGTATCTGTATCTAACCTATATCTACGTCTAATCTCTTGACCCTTTGGGGTCTGTTCTCTGGAGAGCCCTGACTGCTCCACTCTGCTGCCTTCCTCACATTGTCTCCCTCCCTCACCCACTCCTCCATGCCTCTGTCTTTGCTGGTTCCCCAAAACACCAGGCCAACCCCTGCCCTTGGGCCTTGTGCTTGGCACTCTGCCTGCAGGAGCCCATCCCCCAGATATCTCCATGGCTCTCTCCCTACCTCCTTCAGATGAAGCCTGTACTTGATTGCCCTATTTAGAATTGCAGCCACCCCCCGCCAGCTTCCCCGTTCTCTGTACCCTGCTCTGCTGTTTTCTTTTGTCCACAGCACGTCACCCTCTAACATACAGTGTCATTTATTAGTTAGTTTTGTATGTTGTTTATTTTGTGTCTCCACCACTAGGATGCAAGTCCCATGAGGGAAGCAGTTCCTGTCTATTTTGTCTGCTGATGTATCCCAGGTGCTTAGCACAGAGTAAGCACCCAAGGGTACATGTGGGACCAACAGTGACTAAGCAGTCTGGGGGGGCAGTGAGGAGGGGCTAGCTGCGTGTGAGATGGGGTCCTGGGACTGCTCAGCTGTGGGGCTGGGTTAACGAGTGGGGTCTGTGTGGGTAGCGATTGGTAGGACTGGGAGGACCAATGGGAGGCTTATGGGGCCAGCAATTTGGGCACCTCTGCAGGGTGCATTAAGGAGACTCTGGCTTTCAGTGACTGTGGGAGAAATGAGTAACTTGCTCAAGGTCACTCATCCAGCAGAGCTGGAGTTGACCTCAAGAAGCCTTAACCATGACACAGTGCAAGGTCATGACGCAAAAGCTGACTTGAAGCAGCACACGGGGCGTGGGCAAGACAGGGTCTGTGTGCCCTGGAAGTTTTACCTGTCTGCAGACCAGAATGGGAAATGATACTGCAGGTAAATTCAGTATTTGAGAGCTCTGATCATTACCACATCTGGCAGACTGTATGAGTGAACAGTGCCTGGGGCGCTGTTCCATTTTCACTGGAACATGTAATTCATACAGGGAGAAATAATTCCAGGGCAACAAATGGGACAAAACCTAAGGTACAGGTCACCTGTCACTCGACAGAAGAGAAACCACACTGGGAGAATGCCTTATAAATTCCACACATAGAAGAAAACTCACAAAACTTTATTCAGGGGTCCAAATAAATTGATTAGACCTCAAAGAATTCAAACCCATGCATGCAAAAAAAAAAAAAAAAAAAATTCAGGAATATCTTCAGGGAGGTGTCAGCCTCCACTGAACACCATAGAAATGATCAAAGAGGCTAGGTGCGATGGCTTATGTTTGTAATCCCAGCACTTTGGGAGGTGGAGGCAGGAGGATCGCTTGAGCTCAGAAGTTCGAGACCAGCCTGGGCAACATAGTGAGACCTTGTCTCTACACAAAATAAGAAATTAGCTGGTTATGGTGGTGTGCGCCCTCTACTCAGGAAGCCGACGCGGGAGGATCGCTTGAGCCCAGGTCGAGACTACAGTGTCCTAGGATTGTGCCACTGCACTCCAGCCTAAGAAACTGAGCAAGACCCTATCTCGAAAAAATAAAATAATAAAAGAAATGATCACAGGCAGAAACCGTATGTACACACTGAGTGTGGAAAAGCCCTCTTGTGGAAGTCAGTTATTTGTATACCTCAGAAAATTCGGGAAGGAGAGAAACCTTGTGAATGTACTAAATCTGATAACATCTTCAGTAACAGAGGATGCCCCACTGTACACAGAATGGCTCATGCTGTGGAGATAACCTGCAAGTAGACCGAATGTGAGAAAGCCCACAGGAGGCAGAGAGGCCTCGCGGGCATCCGAGTTCCTAGAGAGGCCCGCAGGCATGAACATGGCAGAGTGTGAAAGTCTTCTGCGGGAAGCCAGGACTCTATGCCAGAAACTTCACACTGGGGAGAAATCCTCAATGCAATCAGTGTGGAAGTGCCTTTGCTAATAACTGCTTCTAGTTCTGAATCATGAAGTTAAGAGTGGAGAAAACCACAGGAATGTAAAACAATGTCTAAAAGTTTTCAACTAGAAGTCAAAACTCATTGCACACCAAGGAATTCATACTGGAAGAAACACTGAGGAAACAGCAAATGCAGGAAAGCTTTCTCTTGGAGATAAGAGCTCACTGACTCTCAGAGTTCATATAGGGGAAGAACCCTATACAGTTGTGAGTGTGGAACCGCCTTTGGCAAGAAAACATGCCCCATTAGCCAGGAGAGAGCCTGCACAGGACAGAAACCCTATGGAATAAATACATTCTGGAAAGCATTCAGCAACAAATGAAACGTCCTAGTTCACACTATGGAGAAGCCCTAGGAACACAACAGATGTGGAGAAGGAGAGTCAGTAGTGCAACAAAAATGTTTGTCAGAGGAGAAGCTTTTAAGTTAATTACCTAAAAACTGCAGAAACACCTAGTCCCAAGGTCAAAACCAACTACGCACCAGAGAAGCTGTATGGGAAAGTTTGTATGTTGGATAAAGTATGGTTGACCCTCAAAACTAGCTCCAGACATCACATACTAGAGAATGTATATTGATCTTAAACAGTGGTCAATTTAACAAATTTAAATTCTACTCCCAGGGACACAAAATTCCGTAACTTAAACCAAGCTTTTTGTAAAAACTATCAATGAAAAACAAACGTGCGTGCATCTGCAGCCCAAGCCTCTTCCTCCCCAGGCCTGGTGCTCAGCTTGCAAATGGGTCTTCCCAGTACATACGGGGAATGAAGAGTTTCCATCACCGTCCTAAGCCATCCACCTGGGATTCACCCTCACCACGGACATGACTGTCTGTCACTGCTCCCAACCTGGAGCTCCTAAACCCATCCCCGCCCCGAACACAGCACAAATGCAACCCTGCTCCTCGTTCTCACATCACTCATACCGCACACATGTATCTGAATTTCTGAAGGTTTGCAGGGGTGGGTTTGGTCTTTTTTTTTTTTTTTTTTTTTTTTTTTTTTTTTTTTGAGATAGTCTCACTCTGTTGCCCAGGCTGGAGCACAGTGGTACAATCTCAGCTCACTGCAACCTCCACCTCCCAGGTTCAAGTGCTTCTCCTGCCTCAGCCTCCCGAGCAGCTGGGATTACAGGCACCCACCATCACGCCTGGCTAATTTTTATATTTTTAGTAGAGACAGGGTTTCACCCTGTTGGCCAGGCTGGTCTCATACTCCTGACCTCAGGTGATCCACCTGCCTTGGCCTCCCAAAGTGCTGGGATTACAGGTGTGAGCCACCATGCCCAGCCAAGGTTTGGGGGTGATTTAAGGGAGTACACACAGGGGAGGAAAACAGCTATACTCTTAAGTCTGACCTCGCCCAATCCCGGGGGGATGGTGGTAAAGTCTATGGAATTGGGAATCTCATGGGGGTGCACCCCAATTCCTGAGCTCACTCCCTCGCCCCTGCAGGCCCTTCCCATGCTCACAGGGGTCTCACCCAGGGTCTCTCCCTCCGTGCCAGAGGAATCCTACCCAGGCCTGCGTGCCTCCGTCCAGACGCACAGCCCCAGGTCTCCTCTTGCTGAGACAGCTCCTCCTCCACTCCAACCCCACGTTTCATTCTGGGGTCTACACGTTCTTCCACACCGCCCAGTCCCCAGGTTATGGGGTTTGACCGAGGGGAGGAAATCCTCAATCCAGGCAAAGGCCGGGGCTTCATCATCATCTTTGGACTTCGGATGAGAGAAGTTTAGTCCCTCTCTAGAGCTAGAACCTTCTCGGTGGCTGTTTCCCACCATGGGTAGCGAGTCTGGTCTGTGGTGAGGAAGCATGAAGCTCACACGCTGGAATCAGGGCAGAGCTGGGTCCAGTTCCTTCTCCAGGCCAGCCCCACCGATGCAGGGCGTGGTCTTCGCGACTCCCTGCCTCTGACTGTTCACCGTGGACCTGGGCTCTATATAGCTTTCACCGTGAGGCAAGAGGAAGAAAGGAGAGGCAGCAAGCAGTCCCGTTCCCAGCTGCCCTGCTACTTGTGGTCTTCTGCATCCTCGCCCTTGGGTGGGGCTGCCACCGTGGAGGTGGCCTTGAGGCTCCGCTTTCGCTTCTGCACATTCTGCTCCGGATGGAACAGGATGACGTAGGTTTTGGGTACGTAGAGCATGCCGAGGGACACCGACGCACTCAGGCTCAAGGACACGGTTAGTGTGGTTGTCTGAATGTAGATCTAGACCATGGAAGAGGGGTCGAGATGGGACTCAGCCCTGCTCTCCCTGCCCCGCCCACACAGTCCTCACTACACAGACTGGAGCTGAGTCTGTTTCAGTCGGGGAACTGGGAATGAGCACTGAAACCAGGACAACAGCATGAGCAGAGGCCCCGGCGCCTGAGGGGCTGGCAGCCTCCGTGCAGCTCTGGTGTGGGCAGGAGGGAGGGGTGAGGAGGGGTTATTAACAGAGAGAGACACCTGGGGAAGCGGGAGCCAGAGCATGTCGGTGAATGAGTACGTTTCAAATACATACAAATGAATAAATGGGCACAGAGTGAATTGAGAAGCAGATGGGAAAATAAATGAATGACAGGTGCATAAAATGTTCTGCTGTGTATGTGAATAAATGATGCAGCAACGGGCTGACACATTAATGGGTTGGCAGTTATAAAGCATATGAAAGCCGGGTGTGGTGGCTCACACCTGTAATCTCAGCACTTGGGGAGGCCGAGGCAGATGGGTCACCTGAGGTCAGGAGTTTGAGACCAACCTGACCAATATGGTGAAACGCCGTCTCTATTAAAAATACAAAAATTGCCCAGGCATCGTGGCAGGCGCCTGTAGTCCCAGCTACTCAGGAGGCTGAGGCAGGAGAATCACTCGACCCAGGAGGCGGAGCTTGCAGCGAGCTAAAATCACACCACTGCACTCCAGTCTGGGTAACAGAGTGAGACTCTATCTCAGAAAAAAAAAAAAAAAAAAAAGCATATGAAGAACTTGAATTTTAAAAAAAACAAGCTAACTGGGTGACAGAGTGAGGCAACATCTCTCAAAGAAATGAAAATGATAAAAAAAAAAAAAAAAAAGAAGAGTGGAAGTTAAGAAGAGGGCTTAGAAGCTTGGACAAGTGAATGAATGAACAAAGTAAGAAGGAAATGAGTGAATGAACAAGCAGCCGGATACGGGATAAACAAAAGCGCGAACAAGCATTTAAGCTAATGAATGAATCCACCGGCAGAACAGGCAGGAAACAGGCAGTGAGACCTCCTGGGAGCCTCATTACCTTTTCAGCTGACTGGGCAGTGCCAAAGAAGATAGGCACGAATGCCAGCCAGATGATGCAGGTGGTGTACATGGTGAAGCCGATGGGCTTGGCCTCGTTGAAGGTCTCGGGCACGCCGCGGGCCTTGATGGCGTACACGGTGCACGTGACCATGAGCAGGAGGCTGTAGCCCAGGCAGCCGATGAGAGACAGATCCGACATGTCACACTTGAGCACCCCTCTGGCCTGCTCCGGGTCCACTGTCCGCTGCTCCTCATAGTCAATCACGCTGTGTGGGGGCCGGGCCCCCAGCCATGCTATCACCCCCACCACCTGCAGGAGCCAACACTGCATCAGATACAGCACTTCCCAGGGACAAATCCATTCCAGCCCTGATGGAGGCCCCTGCAGGTCGAGATGCCCTTGAGGCTCTGCCCATGGAGTGGGGTGCTCCACCTCTTCATGGTGCCTCTCAGGAGCACTCAGTGGAGAAGAGGGGATGGCACCCCAGGAAGAGACAGCCCAAGAGGGGCCCATCCACCCAGCCAAAGGCCCTAGCAGCTGTGGAGAAGGGCTGTGCTGGCCATATATGTTGGCAACAGCAGTGCAGTGTGCGTAAGAGGCAGCTTGGTGTCCTCTTCCTGCATTCTAGCCATTACCAATGCCATGTACTGTGCCCCTTCAAGGTAGATGGCTGAGGCCGGAAGCTCTGGAACTGAGGCCGGACTTGCATCGCCTCTCTAGCCTCCTCACATGTAGTGAGCTTCAAAATAAAGGCACGTCACAGGCAAGAGAAACAAAGGAGCACTTGGTGGGGAGGAGCAGGAATGGGAGCTGATGCTGAGGAGTACTGGAGTCTGTGCAGGCCCTCACAGGGAGGAGATGGAGTCACCATTCCCTCACATGACAGGAAACACAACATCGAGCCAAGGAAAGCTGGGAACAGGAACGAAGCCACCTGCATAAAGGCGGGACCCTGGAAGGGCTGCCCCGCACGTTTGTGCAGGTTGTTCACTGCACAAGAGCGCCTAACTGGGGGCAGGGATCTGGAATCCAGCCTGCACGCCAGTGCTGTGCCGAGCACCTGGAGCAAGGCTATGCGAGCCTGCCAGAAGGGATGCTTTGCAGTCATCTGCCCACCCAGAAGAAGCAGCTTTTTGTGCTTCTCCCAAAGGCAGCAGACCCCTGAACAAAGGACCTTCCAAAATAAGTTTGGAAGTTCCTACTAGAACAAGGCTCCAGGTAGGAAAAAAAAAAAAAAAAAAAAAAAAAAAAACAAAAACAGTTGCTTATGAGAAACAAAAAAGCAAGTCCAGGGACGCACAGCGGTAACAAGCAAAACGGCCCACAGATGCCGCAGCCCGTGGAGCTGACAGTGAGCCAGCGCACCTCACTCGGAATGAACTCCTGCAAAATAATAGCAAATGAGCAAAGGACGGGAACCGGCTGAGCCCAGGAGAGGAAAGCCCCACGCCCGGTGCACTCATACTAAGTGCAGGCAAATTAAAACCACAATGAGATGTCACTTCACATCTCATCATGATGTGGTAGTCATGGCAAAAACACCCAGTGCAGTTGCAGGCTTGTGTTTTTTTAAAAATCCGTTGTTATCTGGAACGTGGGGCAGGCAATGACTGAGGCTGGGGAGGAGAGCTGGGGGTCCCCAGTGGGGTCTAAGCATCTCCACCTGGGGGTGGGGGAGCACGGAGCACCTCAGGCCGGGACGTAGAGGGCACCTTCTCAGGATGTGCGGCACACGGAGACCCTGGGCCTGACCAGGGGACACTCAGGCCCTGTTATCTGGAAGAAGATGGGAGTACCTCCTAGTCACGGAGAACTGCATGACCTGAGGCATGTGGTGTGTGTGGAACCAACAGAGAAGGGGCTCGCTGGGAGTGCACAGTGCTGTGTCCAAACGGGTGAGCAGGTGTTCGCACTGAGGCCGCCCTCCACCTGGCCCTGAAACCCAGCGGGCCCTGCAGTGTCATACCAGGTCACCCTCCCCAAGCCATCTGTCTCCCGTACCCTTCGCACAGAAAACATCCAGGGCGTCCCAGACTCCAGGAGTTGTCTCCAAGGCCGTAATAACTTTACCGTCTTAAGAAAATCCCCCAAAGGAGCTCCATTTTTTAATGCACAACACCGCACGAAACACTGGCCACTGGGTGGAATTCTATCTCCACTCCACAGTAAAATGTTGGACCCTATGCCTCTTATCCTCTTATCCACACTGCCCCAGTGAACAGGACAGCAGAGACTCCCTTGTGCAAACAGGAAAACCAGTCAGCTAGCTCTTCGTCCTGTTTCCGTATGTGAGCCAAACTGTGGAAGAGCACGTTTGGTTTATGAAAATCACTTCGCTGTTGTACAGAAAGGTCTCTGGAGGCCCACACTCCCCGCCTTACTGCCCTGTTCTCCTTCAGGGACCCAGCAGGGGAGCTGGTGGCCCTAACAGAGCTGCTGTCACAGGACAGGAGGAGCTCCATTTCCTGTGGCCTTAAAAAAAAAAAAAAAAAAAAAAAAGGCTGGTCGCGGTGGCTCACACCTGTAATCCCAGCACTTAGGGAGGCCGAGACGGGCGGATCACGAGGTCAGGAGATCGAGACCATCCTGGCTAACACGGTGAAACCCCGTCTCTACTGAAAAATACAAAAAACTTAGCCGGGCGTGGTGGCGGCGCCTGTAGTCCCAGCTACTCAGGAGGCTGAGGAGGGAGAATGGCGTGAACTCGGGAGGCAGAGCTTGCAGTGAGCCGAGATTGCACCACTGCACTCCTGCCTGGGCGACAGAGTGAGACTCTGTCTCAAAAAAAAAAAAAAAAAGAAAAAGAAAAGAAAAGAAAAGAAAAAAAAACCCACAGGAACTAAAATAGAAAAGGGTGACTGTAAAAACAGCATTTCTCTTTTTGTTTTGAGACAGGGTCTCACTCTGACACCCAAGCTGGACTGCAGTGGTGCAGTCTCGGCTCACAGCAACCTTCAACTCTCAGGCTAAAGCGATCCTCCTATCTCAGCCTCCCAAGTAGTTAGCACTACAGGCATGCACCAACACGCCCGGCTAATTTTCATATTTTTTTGCAGAGACAGGGTCATGCCATGTTGCCCAGGCTGGTCTCAAACTCCTGGACTCAGGTGATCCACCCATCTCCGCTTCCCAAGGTGCCAGGATTACAGGCATGTGCCACGGTGCCTGGCCTTTTCTGCTTTGTTAATTTGTGGACAGTCCCCCTCCCTGCCCTGGCCCTTGGGAGCCTACGGACCCACCTGCAGGGAGGTGAGGCTGAAGGTGATGACCAGCTGCGAGGTGGGGCTGATGAAGGGAGGGGGTGTGACTGAGCGCTTGCCCTGCTCAAAGATGCGGTAGATACGGTTGGTCTTGGTGAGCAGGGCAGAGTAGCTGAGGGTCGTGCCTAGGCCCAGGAAGAGCCTGCGGGTGGCACAGACCACGGCCCCAGGCTCAGCCACCATGAGGAAGGTGATGGCGTAGATGAGGAAGATGCCGGTGAGGAGGACGTAGCTGAGCTCTCGGCCCGAGGCCCGGACAATGGGCGTGTTGTTGTGTCTCATGAAGGTGGCCACCACTGTGGTAGTGGCCATGATGCCCAGCACGGCCAGGAGGAGCGGCAGGGCTGCCCAGGGGGAGGACCAGCTTAGGCGCACCACAGGCGTGGGGCGGCAGCTGGTGTGGTTGGGCGTGGGCCTCATGTCCCCAGGACAGGCCTCGCACGTGAACTCGTCCACCTGGAAGCGGTACCCGTCACAGGCCTCGCAGTGCCAACAGCAGGGGACACCCTTCACCATCTTCTTCCGCTCCCCCGGCCCACAGGGGAGGCTGCACAGAGACGAGGGCACCTCGTGGGGGTCGCCAGACCACTGCAGGGCCTCCACCTGGGATGCAAAAAACACAGGCTGGGGGCCTCTGCCTCCGGGATCCTGGGCCCATGCCCACCCGGGGCTTGGTCTGCACACTCACGTCCAGTCTGAGGGTCTCTGCCCACTGGCCCACTGTCTGGTACCCGCCACTGCTGGCACTGCCGTTGGTGGCCTGGTACTGGAAGATGTCGTACCGCCCAGGCGCATCTCCGTTTTCGTTGAACATCACGGGGGTTCCTGCGCTGCCTGGAGAGAGAGCCCGTCATCCTTGCTGGTCCTGCAGCCCAGCAGAGCTGTCTCCGGGGGAGGCCCCAGGGACCAGCAGGAGAAAGGAGGCGCTGAACAAGCATCA
This sequence comes from Rhinopithecus roxellana, assembly GCF_007565055.1. Lineage (NCBI taxonomy): Eukaryota > Metazoa > Chordata > Mammalia > Primates > Cercopithecidae > Rhinopithecus > Rhinopithecus roxellana. The sequence goes on from NC_044551.1 coordinate 165,372,662, forward strand.
CTGCTCGTGAGGGACATGCAAATCCAAGCTGCAGGGAAATCCCCCTTCACCCATTGGGATGGCCTCTGTCCAAGAACCAGAAAATAACAAGTGTGTGAGCATGCGGAGAAATCGGAACCCTTGTGCACGGCGGATGGGAAAAGGCTGTGGCTGCTGCAGAAAACAGTGTGGAGGCTCCTCAAAAAATTAAACACACGACCCAGCAATTCCACTCCTGGGTAGATACCCAAAAGACTAGAAAGCAGGGTGGCAAAGAAATACTTGTACAGCCATGTTCATAGCAGCATTATTCGCATAGCCACAAGATGAGAGCAACCCGAGGGTCCACTGACAGAGAATGGACGAACATGATGGGGCCATTCATACAATGGGATGCAATTCAGCCTTCAAGAGGAAGGCAGTTCTGACCCATGCTATAAAATAGATGGACCTTGAGGACATGATGCTCAGTGAAACAAGCCAGTCACACCTGGGCAAATACTGTCTGATTCCACCACAGGAGGTACCGAGGACAGACAGTTCATAGAGAGGAGCAGTGGAACAGTGGTTGCAGGTGCTGGCGGGAGGAGGGGATGGCGAAGTGTTTAATGTGTACAGAGTTATGGTTTTATAGATGAAGAGTTCTGGGGATAGATGGTGGTGCTAGTTGCAAAACATTGTGAATTTATTTTTATTTATTTATTTATTTTTTGAGACAGTCTCATTCTGTTGCCCAGGCTGGAGTGCAGTGGCACAATCCCAGCTCACTACAACCTCTGCCTCCCGGGTTCAAGTGATTCTCCTGTCTCAGCCTCCCGAGTAGCGTGGATTACAGGCACTCGCCACCATGCCTAGCTAATTTTTCTATTTTTAATAGAGATGGGGTTACACCACGTTGGCCAGGCTGGTCTCGAACTCCTGACCTCGAGTGATCCACCTGCCTCTGCCTCCCAAAGTGCTGGGATTACTGGAGTGACCCACCGCACCCAGCCTGAATGTATTTAATATCACTGAGCTCTACACTTAAACATGGTTAAGGTGGTACATTTTATATTATGTGTATTTTATCACAATTAAAAATGAAAAAGGTTTCACAGTCCAGGCTAGGGGATGAGTTCAGACATGGAGAGAGGTCTGAGTGACAGTATGAAATTGGAATGACTTGAACAATGAGCTCTATTTTTCTTACGAGCTTGCTCCACCCACCTGCAGAGCTGCTCTGGGCTCATATTAAGTTGACTTGATTAGCAGAGAGCATGGGGGAGAGAAGGTGGTGAGTGAGTGCTTAGTGGAAGAGTGGAGTTTAGAACTGTGTAAAGGACAGTGATTGAACAGAAAGTCATCTCTCCACAAATCGTGGACACAGCTTGAGTCCACTGGGGTCTTCTCAAAAGACACAATTTTGAGCCCTGATCACACACCAAGCCTGGTGCCAAGGCACAGGTCAGACCCACGCCTGTGCCTAGTGCATGACTCAGAGTGGGTGGCATGTCCCTGTGTAAGTGCCCCACGTGCACCCCCAGGGTCCAGACGCCCTCAAGCTCTGTGCAGTGGAGGGGAGCGTGGTGTGACCCACTGAGGGTTCCTGGCAGAAGGGATCAGAGAAGCTCCCCAGCATGTCAACTGTGAAACCAGCGCAGGGAACACTGAAGCCTGGGGAGGGAGCAGTGTTCAACCGTGGGGACTGGAGCTTGTCTCCTGTCTTTGGCACTCAGCCCCAGGTGCCCCCATTAGACCACTCAGCCTCTCCCAGCCCTTCTACCCTGAGGTCATCCCAGGCCTCACAGACAAATCCAGCCCCCAAGCTGCCCTTCACTGCTGCAGGGGTGCAGGCACCCACTCACCATTGAAGCGGACAGCTCGAATATACTGCAGAAGCGTCCGCCCATCAGTGGGCTCCATCGCCGGGCACAGCCCTGTGTGCCCAGGGCAGAGCGCCTGGTGCATGCTGTGGAGGGCATGGGCAATGGCGTACACTGCATCAATCACGAACTGCACCTTGCCCTCCTGTTCGTACGTGGAATCCCGGCCGATGCGTTCCTCGCCTGTCCTAGGGATGCCCAGAGAAAGTGTGCCCGGCCGCCATGCACCCAACCTGGCCTCCCACCTTCCCCCTCCCCACCCTCCCCACCCTGGGCAGCTCTCACCTGTGCATTTGCGGGTGGAATCATCTGACTGAGTACCTGAGCTGGTCAGTTTGCAGTTAAAATTCTCTTCCCAGAACTCAGCAAACCAGATGTTCCTGCGGTTGTTCTCCAGGGATCGAGTCATGAAATACTGGTCAAATCCTACAGAGACGGAAGGAGAGGGAGGATGGCGCTGACCTGGGCCAGCTGTGTTTCTCCTGTGTCTCTCTGCCACTTGCTCACTTTTCAGCTAGAAGTGGCCAAGTGACCAAGTTCTGATTGGTGGACTCAGAGTCAACTGGAGGTTCCAACGTAGCCTTTACATGTTGATGCAAACTCAGAGCCTCACCATTTGAAAGACTTTTATCCCTGCTCCTTCTTTTGGTGGAATAAAAGAATGGACAGAGCCCAGAGCTTTAAGAGCATCATTCACTCACTGCCCCACACCTAAAGTCGCCAACTCTCAGACCTTGTGTCTTGTGAGGAGATGCCTTCATCGCTAAAACTACTCTCAGTCCAGGCTGCCACCCGAGCCCAAAAGCATCGTAGCTGAAATAAAAGGTGTGACGGTGTATATCCCCCCTAAGACTGGGAGGCCCTAGCAGCCAGGGCTCAGCCTTTCCAGTCTGTGTTTCATAAAATAGCCCTGAAGTATGTCATCAAGGCGTCCTCAGTCCAGCCTTGGGGAGAATGAGCAATCCTATTGTAAAGTGAACCATCTGTTCCTGCTGGATTCATCCAGATCCATAGGTGGGACGGGGTGCAAGGGCCTCATCACTTTGATCAACAGGATGGTATATTCCATATCCTTGGTTTCTGTCCCTCCCACCCTCATCCTCAGATTGGCGTTTCTTTGGCAGCACTAGAAACACAGGCACTAAATTAGAAAACAAAACCAGCCGGGCGCAGTGGCTCACGCCTGTAATCCCAGCACTTTGGGAGGCCGAGGTGGGCAGATCACGAGGTCAGGAGATCGAGACCATCCTGGCTAACACGGTGAAACCCCGTCTCTACTAAAAATACAAAAAACTAGCCGGGCGAGGTGGTGGGCGCCTGTAGTCCCAGCTACTAGGAGGCTGGGGCAGGAGAATGGCGTAAACTCAGGCGGTGGAGCTTGCAATGAGCTGAGATTGGGCCACTGCACTCCAGCCTGGGTGACAGAGCGAAACTCCGTCTCATTTAAAAAAAAAAAAAACCCAACAGTTTCTCCCCATCCAGGGAGTGGAGTGTCCTTTTCCTCACACGCCATCCCAGTCAAGCACTGCTTGGAGGGACGTGTCCACAGATTATCAGAATCATAGGATCCGGGGATCTGAGAAGGGATCTGGATTATGGCACCAATTACACAGATGCAGAAAACGATCGTCCCCAAGAGGGGGTGCTGGGGAGACGCGTGGGGTGGGGGCTGCAGTGCCCCTGGACTCACCGTCGATGGAGGCCCTTTTGGGCAGGATGGTGATGGCCCCGACGGCCACGTCCTCCAGGCTCAAGATGGGTGAGGTCTTGGCTCCCCAGCTGTCTGAACCGACCCACAGGAAGTGGCCGGTCAGGTTGGCCTGGCGAGCTGCCTCCAGGACTCGCCTGGGAGGAGCAGGGCTGGGGTGAGGGAGGGCCTGGGAGCCTCCTCCAGCTTGGCCCATATTCCTTACCACTCTATCCATCTCCCCTGCTCTACAATCACTCACCAGATCCTTGTTGCTCAGGAGAAACGGGGCTTGGGGCATTTGGGGCACTTTCCCCGGGCTCTCCTCTGACCCTAGGCCTGCCCACTTGCTCTGCCCACTGTAACCCACTGTACAGGGGGCTCAGAAGGGCTCCTTGGGGAAAAATCCAGTTCGGAGCCACCCCCTCCCCATACGCCTCCACCAGCGTCACACCCAGCCTCCTAGGCTGGAGATGAACTCGGGCTGGGGCCTGCAGCCTCTGTGCGGACCCTGGGCTCCTTCCCTGACAACTCCTTTTCTGCACTGGGATCTGCCCACAGGTCCCTCCCCACACCCCTGGGAGCTGTAAACACAGACACATGTTCTGTGTGCTATTCAGTCTGGGCTTGTGGCATCTCCCCAGACCAGGCTGCTTTGCCACTGGGGGCACCAGAATCAGAGGCAGCAGCAGGGAAGGTGGGGGGTGCGGGGAGCAGGGGAAAGGGAGGCCGGGAGGGTGTGTAAGGTGGTGATGTGCAAGAGGAGGGGTGGGACCCTCAGGGAGAGCCCCAGGAGCCCAGTGATTGTGCCACTGTCCCACCTGATGTCATCCTCATTGGCAAAGATGATGATGCCCCGGGCATTGGGTGTCTCCATGAGTCTCCTGATCACCTTGTTGAACTCTCCCGGCTTCGGTTCCCTGGGAATCTTGATAGACTGGGCAATACAGACCCCCCCTGGGTGTTGGGGGTGCCAAAGTCAGCTTCTGTCCCACCCACCCACACACCCACCTGACCACTGCTACATAGGACTGTGTAGCCTGACTGAAGGGTCTGCAGGGGTGAAATCTGGCCTGCACCCTCCACCAAGCCTGAGGCAGGGCTGAGTCGTTCAAAAGCAAAAGGCCCTGCCCACATGGAGCACCAGCCAGGCAACCTCCACCCACCATGGACCCAGAGCCCCCATCCTTCTGCTTCCGCCCCACCCGAGGGCCCCGGGCCCACACTACGGAGACTCCTTGGTGCCTCGGAGCCCCCAGCTCACCAGCCTCTCGGGAGATCTGAACGAAGGCCTCAACCCCGCTTTCGCCATAGTTGCCCTCAGAGGCCAGCGTGGACACATAGTTCCATCCCAGTGCCCTCACGATGTCCACCATGGCCTGGGCCTGGTAGGAGTCGGGGGGCACCACCCGGGAGAAGAAGTCATAGCGCGTGGAGTCGCTGAGCTCCGGGGCTGTGGAGGCGTAGCTGATCTGCGGTATCTGGAGGGTGGGAAGGACAGCCGGGCTGTGGACAGAGGTCAGTAACTCGAGAGAGGGAGGCCTGGCTGGGGACGGAGGTCAGTCACTCGAGAGAGGGAGGGCAAGGGGGGCTCAGGAATGGACGGGGCACAGAAGGTGTGGGGCTGGGACCTGGGACACAGATGGGGCATGGAAGGCTTGGGGTGGGGACCTGGGGCCAGCTGGAGCAGCCACCTGGAAAGGCTAGAAGCTGTGGGCAAGGTCTGCGTTTTGTGAGTGGGCCTGAGAACTCTGTGAATGTTGTGCATGTGAGAGGTACGCAGGACTAGGGGAGAGGGCAGGACCGCCACGTATACTGGTACAAGCTGTGTCCTGAACAAGAACGCCCCAGCAGAGGGCCTGCAGCCCATCCAGCCGCATCTGCCTGTCCCAGTCAGCCCCAGGGGAAAGCATCTTTTCTTGATTCACACCAAGGGGTGGTCTGCAGGGGCGGACAGCCCTAGCAGGGATTAGGGCAGACAGGGAAGCACCAGGGGATGTTTGATTTAAGGCTGTGTCTGGCCTAGAATGGGGTTTGTTGGAAACTGGGTTTCTCTGCATGCATTACAGTGATTAACAGCAGAGATCAGAGGCTGAACTGACCGGGGAGTGTGGAGGCAGAGGCACAGGGCTGAGAAGGCTGCCAAGAGGGGGCTACAGGGCTCCAGGGTAAAGAGGGGCTATAGCAGGAGCTGGTGTGAAGACCAGAGAGGGGAGTTTCTGGAAGGAGGGAGGGGGACTGTTCCAGGGTTGTTTGAAGCAGGATTGAAAGTATAGAGACAGCATGAAAAGGAAGCCAAGAGTGGCAGGGAGAGAGAAAGAGGGAAGATACAGGTGGAGAGAAACAAGGAGAGAGAGAGAGAGAGAGAGAGAGAGAGAGAGAGAGAGAACTGAGGAGTACAGGAGATGAGAAAGGCCCAGTGGCCACAGCTCAGTGAATAATGCTGTGGTCCTCAAGCCCTCCTGGACACTTGAGTTTGGGAACAACCTTCCCATGTCCCCTGGACCTCCTGAGGGAAGTTAATTTAAAATGGCTGGGAAATGAATGTATTTCCTTTAGACCAGGAATTGCAGCATCTTGCCTGTGGCTGTGTTTTGCACAGTTTTTACTAATGTTTGCATTTCTAGCCGGGCAGCACAACCTCAGTCTGGGCTGAGCTAGCAGCAGCGGGCCCTGGGTTCACAGAGTCCTGCCCGCCTGAATACCCAGCTGGGCCCCTGAAGGCCTCGGGGTCTGGAATCTCTGCATTCGACCTAGAGGACAGAGACAGAAACTAGAGCTCTAGGCAGGGCCGGGAACACACACAGGCGGGTGAAAAACCCCGGGGCGGCCACACAGCTTGTCTGGTGCCAGCGTGGAGGTGACATATCAACACTGCCAATCCGAGGAAACCGGAATGGGCGCTTCCATGTGCGCAGACGATGCGGAGCGGCCCCGCACACCTGGAGCAAACACAGACGCTGCTCCCGGGAGAGAGAAGCTCTCGGGAAAGAGAAGTTCCTCCCCTGGGCAGATGGAAGCCAGGCCTTCCTCCTTCACAGACAGCCGGATGCATACAGGCCCCTCCCGCCACAGAACCCCAGAAAAACTGTCCCACAAAACCCCCTAATCCCGACTCTGCTGGCCCCTAGGACTGCAAGGAACACGCTGCCCTCACAGGACAGTTCTCTACATGTGAGGACAGTGCAGGGCCAGCCCGGGCACCTACGCAGGGCGGGGTGCAGGAGACCAGTGCTCACAAGGGAACGCCCCACCCTGCTCTCAGACGCCCCTGGAGGGAGGGTTCAAGGCAGACGTTTTGAAAATAAACTTAAATGATCAAAAAAGAGAAGGTCCAGATCTTTCGGGCCTATCCACTCCCAATAGCAGCCCCGGGACACGTCCCAGTTGCTGCTCTGGAAGGAGGGACCGGGTTCCAAATAAAGCTCAAAGTTGAAACGTCACTGGAGCGCTCCGCAGGCCGAGGGGGCAGGAGCACCTTGTGTGGGTGGAGGGGTTGTGCCCAGAACAAGGGCACTCCAGCAGGCTGGCAAATGGGGACTGAAGTCAGGCCGCCCTCCGCAGCCAACCGGCCAGAGGCGTACGTGGCGCCCGCCCGGGAAGGGGCGCCCTTGCGGGGCCGGGTAGACAAGGGCGGCTGGAGTGGTCGGGTGGATCCGATTCAGGCCTGCGTCGGGCCCAACTGACAGGACTTCTTTGACGCTGTGTGAACTCAAGTGATTAAAACGGAGACTCTTCCAGAAGAAGTAAAGGAATGAGACTTGGGCCACCCCAGGGCGAGGACGGGAGAGACGCTGGACACCCAGCCCGGCTCCGCGGCCCTCACCGCAAACAGGCGCAGCACGTTGGCGACCATGATGGAGACGGAGCTGGCCGAGGCGCCCACGACGGCCACGACGCGCTCGGGGGGCGCGGTGCGCAGCGGAGGCACGCCTCCCGGGCAGCGCAAGCCCACCTCGTCGCCGTCGCCGCGGCCGCGGATCAGCGCCTGCACGAAGCTCAGCGCCTGCTCCAGCGCGTAGGTGTCCCGCGAGCAGGTGTCCAACAGCCGCGCGCCCAGGCGCACGCCGGGCAGCAGCTCGGGGTCGGCGTTCACGCGGTCCAGCGCGTACAGCATGGCCTCCAGCCGGTGCACGCCCTGCTCCTTCTTCAGCGGCCCGCACGCCCGGCCCGCCGCGCCCCGCGCGTGCACCGGGAACAGGCCGCCCAGCGTCAGGCCGCCCGCCAGGCGCACAGAGCCCGCGGCGCGCGCCAGGCCCGCCTGCGCCAACCACGCCAGCGGCAGCAGCGCCACGAGCAGCGGCTCCCGGGCTCTCCGGGGCAGCGCCATCGCCTCGTCTAGCGGGCTGCGGGGAGACAGAGGGGCGGGAACGCTCTGAGGGCTGGGGGAAGGAGAGCGCGGCTCGGGGCGCGGGGAGGGACACCGGGGTCCTGGGGAGAGGGCGCTCGGGGAGCGCCTTCCACTTTGGCTCGGGGGAGTTCGCTCAGCCGGCCTGCCCAGGCCTCCGTCTCTCTGTTAAAAGCGCTGAACCCTATCGCCCGGGGTCCCGCCCGACCACTGCCTCCACCCCTCCAGCCCTGCCACTTCCCGACAGCCTGGTCCTTCTTCCTCGGGGTCCATTCCCAGCGCACACCCCGGCTCCCTCCCCAGCCAGTCACCTGCGCCAGCCGCTGTGGGTTCAGGACAAGTCTGTGACAGATGCCGCCGAGGCCCCGAGCGAGAGAGGATTAAGGATTCTAGGGAGGGATGAGGGGCGGCTCCGAGGGTGGAGACCCCTCCTGAGTGTGGGGGGTGGCGGTGCTGGCTCTCCCCGCATCTCCTTTCCCTCCCTCTCCTAATCTCTGGGTCTGTTTTCTGTTTTCCTGTCTTTGGTTTGTGTCTGACTCGGACTCTCTGGCTGTCTCTCGGGCTGTGTCTGATGCATAGTCTCTGTCCATCTCTCTAGCGCAGTCTTCTGCTTCTAGGTCTCTGTTCCTCAGTCTCTCCCTGGCTTTCTGCCTCTGTCCTCTTCTTGGAAATCTTGTCTGTCTCTGTGCCTTCCTGTCTCTCCCTGCCATTCTCTCTCTCTGTCCCTGACCCCTTTTCTGCCTCTCTCTCTGTCCCTGACCCCTTTTCCGTCTCTCTCTGTCCTGGCCACCAGTGCTCTTGACTGCAGTAGCCTAAGGTATTCCCCAGCTTTCTCCTTGCAAAACCGTGCAGGGGGCCGGGGCTACCTGAGCTGGGAGGGCCTGAGCAAGAGGAGAAAGAGCAAGGGGCAGGAAGGGACCAGGAGGGAGAAGCCTTTAGTATTAGCGAACTTACAACACCCTCCAGTTGAGAAACAGCCCTCGAGGAGTGAGTTGACTTGCCCAAGGGCATGCAGCTGGCAAGTGTGGGCATCAGGATTCACACCCAGAATGGCATGAAACAACCAGCCCACACTGCCTTGGATAGAAGGAGGGGAGAGGCCGGCTCTCCTTGCAGCTCCCACTCCCCGTATTGCATGGGAGGATGGAACCCCGCGGGGTTGTTCAGGCTGCATATAAAGTCTCCTTAGGCTCTGGGTCTGAGGCAGCTACTCGAGCTGTGGTGCACACTGTGCCAACGCTCTCTGTACCTAACTCCCCACCTCATCGTGGAGGCCAAGGTGAGGGGGCTTGGCCAAAAGACGCATTTATCACCACCCCTATCTGAGGCCCGGGATTTGGCTCTCTGATGCCAAGAGAGCAAAGGGCATCCTGGAGACAGGTGGTGAGCTCCTAGCCACAGGGATTAGCATGCTCCTCGTACGAGGGCCTGAGCCGGCTTGGGTTCCATTAGACAGGCTGGATTAGGGTGGCTGGGGGGATTTGGACAAGGCTGGCAGAGGGAGCAAGCAAGAAACATGCCACCTTTTTCTCTTCCCCCACCTCTCCCAAGCCCCGATAGTTTCTACTGCCAGAACCACATATCCTGGTGGAAGCCCGGAGTCAACAGGCTGGATCTAGCGCTGCTCCTATCCATTTAACAGTGGGAAGGGTGGGGAGTTTAGCTGGTGCCAGGCCCTAAGCCTGACATTGCAAAGGACTGCGTAAACTGGGTTTGGGAGGTGGATGGGCCCTTCCCTGTTCAGGATGAGCCTGACAGCTCCCAGCACTCAGCAGCCTCCTGCTTGGCATGACCAAAGCAGCCACTGCCCCTGCCTGGAGGACAGACCATCAGGAAGTGGGGGCAGCAGCTGAGGGACTGGCAGGGGGGTCCTCACCCTGTAGGAGGGAGGCACGCACACCTGTGAGCAGGGGGCTGGAGGAGAAAGGGAGGGAGGTGGCAGGATTTTAGGCTGATGGAGATTTGGCTCTTGGAGGCGTGGAGAATGGCTTTGCTGCTGGGGCATTCCCTGAGAATATGAGAACCAGAGACAGAGCTGAGCAGGTCAAGGAGGGCAGAAGCCAAGAGTTCGGGTTTGGACGCAGGAAAGCAGAGGCTTCATGATTCGTGAGCCTGGAGTTGAGGGAAGAAGCCAGGGTGGGAGAGAAAGCTGAGGTGGGATCACCATGGTGGTGTTTAAAGAGGTGGGACACAGGAGCTCACTGGGGCTGAGAGTGTGGACAGACAGTGAGGATGGAGCCCCAAGAACCCCAACATGAGGGTCTGAGCAGAAGTAAGGAGACTGGGAGGGGGTGGCCGAGGAGTTAGAAGAAAAGAAGGAGAGTAGGCAGCAGAGGGGCCCAGAAACAAGGATGGAGGAAGGAGGGAACATTCACCGTAACTTATTCAGCCCTGTGCAGGGGCAGAAGGCCAAAGTGCACCTCGCACAGATGAGAAGAGAGGCAAAGAGACGGGGCAGCCCCATGGCCATACCGCTCAGACGCCTGTGGCCTAGAAAACCCTTGCAGCCTTCACACCGTGTCTGTGATTCAGCGGCAGGTGCTGCCGTTGACAAGCACACAGGTTAAACTAAAATCCCAGCTGCTGCCTTCAGCTTGTGTCCACACTTCTAACCCCAGAGCCGGGCCATTCAGTATAGCCTCCAGACTAGCCCCCACATCTAACAACCAGACCATTCTACTGGGGTTCTTTTAATGGTTGGACTCAAAGCTTCCGATGCCAGGATTGGGATGTTAGACATATTCCACCCTCTCTTTTGTTGGGAACATGTTTTGTGGGTGAACCGGTGCATCTAGCATGGACTCTGGCACAGGGATGTTGAAAAGCATGGGGTCTGTACCTGGGAAGGCCACCTGATCCTTTCCGGAATGTCCTCTGTGGAGCAACGTGGGGTGTGTGTGGGAGGTGAGCCTCCCAATGCACTAAGCCCTGCCAGCCTTCACTCTCATGCGCCCTCATACCCCCAAGGGGAGCCATGAGCTCCTCCAGGCAGCAGGGCACACATGTGGGCCCCGGCTGTCACCAAGACCCAGGGTCACCTCCCTGCAGGCTTCTCCGTTGGCCCCTGGGCTTCTCACTGCGCTCTCCAGCGCTCAGCTGCCACGTGATCCACTGCACTGGGGCCAGCTTTTCCAGCTATGAACACCAGCGGTGCTGCTGCCTCCGCATGGACTGGTGCTGGTAGACCCATCAGCCAAGAAGGAAGCAAGCCAGGCGCAGTGGCTCCTGCCTGTACTCCCAGCACTGTGGGAGGTTGAGGCGGGAGGATCACTTGAGCCCAGGAGTTTGAGACCAGCCTGAGCAAGATAGCAAGATCCCCTCTCGGCGGATCACAAAGTCAGGAGATAGAGACCATCCTGGCTAACACAGTGAAACCCTGTCTCTACTAAAAAATACAAAAAACTAGCCGGGCGAGGTGGCAGGCGCCTGTAGTCCCAGCTACTCGGGAGGCTGAGGCAGGAGAATGGGAGGCGGAGCTTGCAATGAGCTGAGATCCGGCCACTGCACTCCAGCCTGGGCGACAGAGTGAGACTCTGTCTCCAAAAAAAAAGAAGATCCTGTCTCTACAAAAAAATACAAAAATTAACCAGGCATGGTGGTGCACGCCTGTGGTTCTAGCTACTCGAGTGGGTGAGGTGGGAGGATCCCCTGAGCCCAGGAGGTCAAGGATGCAGTGAGTTAGGATTGTGCCACTGCACTCCAGCCTGGGCAACAGAGTGAGACCCTGTCCCTGCCCCGCCCCCCACCAAAAAAAAAAAAAAAGCAGCCTGGGCTAGAACTTCAAGGATGAAGAAAGGGAACAGGGTCTGGATGAAGAGACGTTGCCAGACCTCCTCAGAGCTGTACCAGGACAAGCAGTCACCTTTCCAGCCTCCCTGGTCAGGGAGAATGCCTGCTGGGGTCACCCACCCACAGGCCATAGGGCCCTCTTACAGCATCCTGATACAGCTGCTCAGGCTCAATGAAGTAGCACAGAATTTTTACAAAATGTGCAGGACTTCATTTAAAAGGTTGCCCTGAGAAGAAGTCCTGTTGTTCCCTGACCCTGGGACTGTTTTCCTCAGCTGGGCTGCCATGGCAAAGCCCCACAGACAGAGGGTCAAAGAACAGAGATTTTTTTTTAATGATGAAAAGCTTTAATAACAGACAATGTGATTTCACAGGCAGTCAATCGGCAGATTGACAAATCATTTAACTTTCTTTAGATAAAACCAATATTCCAGTCAAGAAAGATGAACCCGAAATGGATCCTTTTACAATCACCAACAAAACTTGTACAAATGAAGTCCATGATGTACCCATTAACATGCTACATGTGTGTCAATAAAACACGCTCTCCCCCACCCCAAGCCCTGGCCCCCCGGCAAACATAGATAAATGATGTGCACTGAGTGATACCATTAGGTGAGAACTTTGGTTCATGCAGTCAGCTGCCATAGAGGTTGCACCCAAAACCCTCAGCCCTGGCACCCAAAGTCAGTCCGTGGTGGTGGCTCATGGTGTTAGCTGTGTTCCTTCCACACCGGGTGAATACTGTGCTCAGGAACACTGGTGGCAAAGACCAAGCCCGTGTCATTGTGCCCATCCGGTCCATTCAGCCAGGATGCATCACCTGCCAGGAAGCTTGAGCCTGTCTTTGATTTCTTATACCCTGGAAGAGGCCAGCGACGGATCAGGCTCTGTGTCTGCAAGTCCATGATGTACAGGTGGCAGCTGTCAAACAGTAGGGCAACAATATTTCCAAAGTCAAGCAGGGCCATGTTTGCTATCTCAGGAGTCGTGATGACCCTGAGACTATCGTAACTGTTGGCAGAGTCCCGCTGACAGAGACCGAATGCTGAACTACAGACAATGTATTTGCCATCACCATGAAGTCTTGTTTGCAGGCGGATACTTCTGTCCTTGGAGACAAGACAATGGCTTTAAGGCTTGCAGCTGATTTCTCTCCCATTTGGCAAAATCTTAATCTCATATTTGCTTGCACTTGAGAGGATGTAGTCTTCAGGGTCATGCAAGAGAGACTTGACTTTGCACTTCTGCAGAACTACCTTGGTGACCCATGCCGTGTGTCCAGTGAGTGTGCTCAGGCATGCCCCGCTAGCTAAAGTCCATCCTCTCACAGTGAAGGCTGCAGAGCCACTCACCAAGATATCACTGTAGTGCACACTGAACACTGAACGCGTGTGCCTGTGAAAGTGCTGGGTCCTGGTTCCAGAACTCCGTTCCCAGCAAGCACAGCGTTGTCAAAGGAGCCTGTCACAAGCTTCTGTTCACTGAACTTCACCATTGCACGAATGTGGGTCTGGGTGCCACAAACGCACTGCCGTGTGCTCACATCCCACAGCTTTGCAGGCCCTGTGGCTGTTTTCCTCAGCTGGGCTGCTGTAACAAAGCCCCACAGACACAGGGTTAAAGAACAGAGATTTATCTTCCCACAGCTCCGGAGGCTGGGCGTCTGAGATCAGGATGCCAGTGTGGTGGGTTCTGGGCCGGGCCTCTCACCGGCTTGCAGACCATCCTCTTCTCTTTGCGTCCTCAAGAGACATTTTCTTGATGCGTGCAGGAGGAGGGAGAGTCCTCTTGTCCTCTGCTCCTGAGGCCACCAGTCCTATCAGATTAGGGCTCCACCCTAGCGACTCATCTAACCTAATCACCTGTTACACCCCTGCTCTCACTGCACTTACATTGACAGTAAGGCTTCCGCGTAAGAATGTGGGGGACACAACTCCCTCCGTAGCCCTCTGACTGGGCCTGAGGCATCCGGGGGAAAGAGCAAAGGGCACCCAGTGGAACTGCGAGTTGGTGGTTCAGTGCACACTAAGGGCTACAGAGCCCAGGTCTAAATCTTGGCCCCGTCACTTTTTATCAAGGTGACCTTGAGCAAGTCTTTGTACTTTTATGTAGCCTCAGTGTCCACATTTTTTTTTTTTTTTTTTGAGACAGAGTCTCGCTCTGTCGCCCAGGCTGGAGTGCAGTGACGCAACCTCCACCTCCCGGGTTCAAGAGAGTCTCCTGTCTCAACCTCCTGAGTAGCTGGGATTACAGGCACATGCCACCACGCCCCGCTAATTTTTGTATTTTTAGTAGAGACGGGTTTCACCATATTGGCCAGGCTGGTCTCGAACTCCTGACCTCGTGATCCACTCACCTCACCCTCCCAAAGTGCTGGGATTACAGGTGTGAGCTGCGCCCGGCCATCAGTGTCCACATCTTTTAAGTGGAAAACTTGATATGGCAAATTCTAGTGTTTTAATATTTCAATTCAAATTTTGTTTTGTTTTGTTTTCTTGAGACAGAGTCTTGCTGTGTCTCCCAAGCTGGAGTGCAGTGGCATGATCTTGGTTCACTACAAGCTCTGCCTCCCAGGTTCACGCCATTCTCCCAAGTAGCTGGGACTACAGGCGCCCACCACCACGCCCAGCTCTTTTTTTTTTTTTTTTTTTTTTTTTGTATTTTTTTTAGTAGAGACAGGGTTTCACCATGTTAGCCAGCATGATCTCGATCTCCTGACCTCGTGATCCACCTGCCTCGGCCTCCCAAAGTACTGGGATTACAGGCGTGAGCCACCGTGCCTGGCCTCAATTCAGCGTTTCTAATCCTAGTGTCTAAGCTTTTGTATATTTCTCTTAAGAGGCTGGTTAGGAACAGAGTAGTAATAAAATTATTACAGTAGGTGATGAGAGCTCCCATATATACCTCTCCTTAATTCTCACAATGCCACGCTGAAGTAGGTGTTAGTATTACCCCCATATTGCAGATGAGGAAACCAAAGGGTGGAGAAGCACAATGAGGTAAGGAACCAGACTGCCCAGGGTGCAAACATCCAACAGCATGGTGGGTGGGGCTAGTGGAGCTGCGCCCGTCTCCCTGAGCCCGGCTGTTGCTCACTAGGCTGTAAAGATGATATCATGGATAGAGACTTTCTATCCATTTTCTGTCCAGATGTCATCTGGACAGAAAAGGAAGGGAGGCAGTTACAGAGATTGCAATTTGTGTATATTGAACCATGTGGTTTTTTGTTCTAGGAGAATTCCAGTTCTAGAATTCCTCTGGAAACAGGTGTCTCTTACCCTGTGTTTTAGTGTGCTACAATTTCCGTAACAAAGTACCACAGACTGGGTGGCTTAAACAACAGACATTTTTTGTCTTGCAATTCAGAACCTAGAAGTCCAGCATCAGGGTGTCAGCAGCATTGGTTCCCTCCGAGGGTTGGGAGGGAAGGATGTGTCCCAGGCCCTTCTCCTTGGTGTATAGATTGCTGTCTTCTTCCTGGCTCCACATCATCTTCTCTCCGTACCTGTCTGTGTCCAAAATTTCCTCTTTTTAATTTTTTTTTTTTTTTTAGAGACAAGGTCCACTTGCCCAGGCTGGTCTTGAACTCCTGGCCTCAAGAGATCCTCCTGCCTAGGCATCCCAAAGTGGGATTACAGGTACGAGCCACTGAACCCCACCCAAAGTTCCTCTTTTTTTTTTTTTGAGACGGAGTCTTGCTCTGTTGCCCAGGCTGGAGTGCAATGGCACAATCTTGGCTCACTGCAACCTCTGCTTCCCGGATTCAAGCCATTCTCTTCATCAGCCTCCCAAGTAGCTGGGACTACAGGCGTGCACCACCACACCCAGCTAATTTTTGTATTAGACAGGGTTTTGCAGAGACAGAGTTTCACGATGTTGGCCAGGCTGGTCTCGAATTCCAGAACTCAAGTGATCCGCCTGCCTCGGCCTCCCAAAGTGTTGGGCTTACAGCCAAGAGCCACCGCGCCTGGCCCCAAGGTTCCTCTTCTTAAAAGGACACCAGTCATATTGGATTAGAGTGCACCCCAGTGACTTCTGTTAAACTTAAGTACCTCTGTAAAGACCCTGTCTCTCTATACAACCATATTCTGAGGTCCTGGGGAGGTTAGGACTTTAACATGAATGTTTTTCAGCATTGTTGGGGGGGCACAATTCCGTCTATTACACCATGTAAAGATGTTGCAGATGTGTTCCCTCCCAAGGCTGCCAGGCCTTAGCCTTGAGACAGCAGTAACTGATCACAGGGGTTCTGAGGTGAGTGTAGCTAAGCGCAGACATTGGGTGCGAACTCAGCCTGCTTCAGTCCTGCTTGAGCCAAGCATTTCTCCTGGTGCACCCTGCGGCCATACAGAACAGCCCGAAGAAGCAGGGCCTGTTCCTCCCAGCTGACTGCCAAATGCAAAGTACTGTAGCTATTGAAATGCAAAGTTCAAATGGAAACAGCTACTGCAAAATGCTGGTGGTTCACAGTGGGCCGGCTGTGGTTCACAGCTTATATGAGTGTGGTACATAGAAATGCAGCAAGCGGACCAGGCACTGTGGCGCACGGTGTAATCTGTAATCCCAGCACTTTGGGAGCCCGATGTGGTGGATCACTTGAGGTCAGGAGTTTGAGACCAGCCTGACCAATATGGCAAAACCCCATCTCTACTAAAACTACAGAACTAGCTGGACGTGGTGGTGCATGCCTGTAATCCCAGCTACTTGGGAGGCTGAGGCCGGAGAGTCACTTGAACCTAGGAGGAGGAGGTTGCAGTGAACCAAGATCACACCACTACACTTCAGCCCATGTGACAGAGCGAGACTCTATCTCAAAACTAACAACAACAACAATGAAATGCATCAAGTGTAGGTTAATTTGGAATGCATAATAAAATAAGGGTCTATTCCTAGATAACCTGTGGTACAGTTTTGTCTGCTCATGACATTATATAAATGAAGGAGTATTTTTCAAAAGGAAAATCGTAAAGTAATTTGATCAAATCTGAATCTTATTCTAAGTGAAAGGCCCAAACAGCTTTCCAAAGGAATTGACTCATCATATCGGGGTTTAGAATTCATCCGTTTTCATGATACCGGTCCATAGGGTTTGTATTGCTTGTAATTGGCATTGACTTGAAGTTCGATATGAACACCAGCTTTTGGGCTCACAGTTTTGGTAATGGAGGAACTGCCTCCGTTTTGAAACAGAAATGTTTAAATGCACCAGATACTGGTTTATACAGGTTGTGTCTTATTTAAGCTGCCTTTCCACAGGGCAATGAGGGATTTCAAGCATGAAATATATTTGAGAAACTTCATTTTTAAGGAACCCATTAGGGGATATTGCTTTACTTTTAATTTCTTTATTTTTTAATTTTTTATTTAATTTAATTAATTAATTTATTTATTTTTAAGACGGAGTCTTGCTCTCTCCCAGGCTGGAGTGCAGTGGCATGATCTCAGCTCACTGCAAGCTCCGCCTCCCAGGTTCATGCCATTCTCCTGCCTCAGCCTCCCGAGTAGCTGGGACTACAGGTGCCCGCCACCTCGCCCAGCTAATTTTTTGTATTTTTAGTAGAGACGGGATTTCACTGTGTTAGCCAGGATGGTCTCAATCTCCTGACCTCATGATCCGCCCGCCTCGGCCTCCCAAAGTGCTGGGATTACAGGCGTGAGCCACCGCACCTGGCCTGTTTTGTTTTTTAAATAGGAAAATCTTTAACCAGAACACAAGTTTTCTTCAAAAGTAGAGAAATCAAAGTGCTAGACAACAAGGCCATAGAATACATCTCAGAGAAGTTATCCCAGATATGCAGTGAACGTCTACTCAGAACATGCCTCAGAAAACTTTTCTTTTTGACTTTTTTTTTTTTTTTTTTTGACAGGGTTTCACTGTCACCCAGGCTGGAGTGCAATAGTGCAGTGACCCAATCATGGCTCACTGCAGCTTCCACCTCCTGGGCTCAAGCAATCCTTCCACCTTAGCCTCCCAAAGTGCTGGGATTACAGGCACAAGCCACCATACCCAGCCAAGAAAACTTTTTCCTAAAGGGCCATGTGTAGGCTGAATGATACCCTTGCTTCTGTCCAAGTTCTAATTCCCAGAACCTGTGAAGGCTGCCTTATATAGCAAAGGGGACCTTAGAGACGTGATCACATTAAGGTTGTGAGATCCTGAATTGTCACTTGGGCCCCATGTAATTGTAGCACCCTTATGAATGAGAGAAGGTGCCATGAAGATGGCAGCAGGGAGTGATGCAAAGATGCTACATGTAGGCTTTGAAGATGCAGAAAGGGCCAAGGAAGGCAGCTCTGACACCTGGGAAAGGCAAGGAAATGGGTCTCCCCAAGAGCCTCTGGACGGGGGCAGTCCTGCTGACACCCTGATTTCTACCTCGTGAAACTGGTTTCAGACTGTGAGAGAATAAATTTGCATTGTTTTCATGAACTAAGTTTGTGTCAACTGTTACAGCAGCAATAGAAAACCAGAGAGTAAACATTTTCGGCTTTGCCCCTCTGTCATAACTGTTGACCTCTGCCACTGTGGCACGGACACCATCATGAGCAACAGCCAGAGTCAGCCTCGTGGGCTTGGCTGGGGGTGGAAGCCCCTGGGCAGTTGTGTGAGCGGGATTGTCGTGATGAGCATCAGTTTAGCTCAGGATCCCCAGCGACCCCAACCACGAAGCCTGAGACAGGGCTCTGGAGGGCCACAGCAGCACACACACTCACACACACACACACACACACACGCACACGCACAGAGCAAGAGAGAAAGACTGGGAATGATGACACTACAGAGTTGTGGGTAAAAGACAGTCTTTTCAATCAATGAAGTGGGAAAATTGGGTGCCCCTATGAAAATAAATGGAACTACACCCCGACCTCATTCCACACACCAAAACCAATTCAGATGCATTATTTACCTAAATGGGAAATGCAAACTGTCTTAGTCTGTTCTCACACTGCTATAAAGAACTACCTAAGATTAGGTAATTTATGAAGAAAAAAGGTTTGATTGACTCACAGTTCCACATGCTCTACAGGAAACACAGTTGGGGAGACCTCAGGAAACTTAAAATCATGGCAGAAGGGGAAGGAGAAGCAGGCATGTCTTCACGTGGCCAGAGCAAGAGGAAGAGAGAGAAGGGAGAAGTGCTACACATTTTTAAACATCCAGACCTTGTGAGAGCTTACTCACTATCATGAGAACAGCAAGGGGGAGGTCGGCCCTCGTGATCCAATCACCTCCCACCCGGCCCCACCTCCAATACTCGGGATCACATTTCAACATGAGATTTGCATGGGGAACAGAGGTAAACCACATCACAAACCAATAAATAGGTCAAAGATTGTAGGTGAGAGTATTTCATGACCTTAGAGAAAGATATCTTAGACTGAACACACACGAAAAAATACTAATCGTGAAAGAAAGGAACTATACATTTGATAACCTTAAAATTAAGAACTGTCTTACAGACAGCATAAGGATAAGGATGAAGTGTTGATAATGATCAAAGCTAGATGGTAGGTTTATAAGAGTTCATAACACTATTTTTCTGGAAAACAAAACAAGAGGAAAAGACACCATAGAGTGAAAAGGCAAAGCCACCAAGTGGGAGAAGGTATTTACAACCCATATAACCAACGAAGCGTTCATCTTCAGAATGCAGACTGAACTTCTAGGAATCAATAATAAAAACACAAATTACACATTAGAAAAATGGGTAAAAGATTTGAGCAGTCAGTTCACAAAAAAGGGTATCAAAATATCAATAACAAAATGAAAAACATTTAGCCTTATTAAAAATTAGGGAAATGTAGATTAAAACCACAGTGAACTATCCAGAAGAAAGGCTAAAATTGAAAAGATTCAAAATTCCTTGTGTTAAGGGTGATGAAAAATAGGAACCTTCATACACTGCCAGTAGGAGGATAAATTGGTGCAATTTGCAAGAACACAGTCTTGAATTATTTATGAAGATATACACGCCCTAGGTCTCAGCAATTATATTTGTAGGTATATTCCCTAGAGAAATGAATGTACAGATATATGCATAGGAACATTCAAGGTACTGTTATTAATTAGAGAAAAAAATAGAACAAATCAAAGGTACATTGTAGAACGAATAAACAACTTGTGGTATTCCATGCACTGAAATGGAATATTATATAGAAAAAGGAGGGCCGGGCGCGGTGGCTCAAGCCTGTAATCCCAGCACTTTGGGAGGCCGAGACGGGCGGATCATGAGGTCAGAAGATCGAGACTATCCTGGCTAACACGGTGAAACCCCGTCTCTACTAAAAAAATACAAAAAAAAAAAAAACTAGCCGGGCGATGTGGCGGGCGCCTGTAGTCCCAGCTACTCGAGAGGCTGAGGCAGGAGAATGGCGTAAACCCAGGAGGCGGAGCTTGCAGTGAGCTGAGATTGCGCCACTGCACTCCAGCCCAGGCGACAGAGCGAGACTCTGCCTCAAAAAAAAAAAAAAAAAAAGAAAAAAGAAAAAAGAAAAAGAAAAAGGAGTGAGCCAAAATGACACATAATAGCACAGATTAATCTTCCATACAATTCAATATACATACTGTAGTTCCATTTTGCACAGTATCCAAAACAGGCAAAGTAAATCACAGTGTTTAGAGATGCACACCTCAGTAGTAAAAGCACAGAGAAATGCAAAGAAGGATCACGACTGGGAGGTGACTCGTGAGAGTGCCTGTGGGTTGTGAGGGGTTATGCGGGTGTTTTATTTACACTCTTCTGTTACACTGAACAGTCTTGGTCTTGCATTTAAAAAAAAATTTATGTGTTACTTTTCACAAATATTTTAAAACATAAAAAAGTATGACAATTGGAAAGTAAAAAGTAAGATGTGAGAACTAAACTGAAGTATCTTAGTAACTCAAATAAATGTAATTCTGCTAAATGTTTTAGTTAAGAGACAAAAATTTCAAAATTTTGTGAAACCAAATCTAGTTTAATGTTGCTTATGAAACTCCCCTAAAACATAAGGCTGCAAAGTTGTCACTGTCAGACCCATGTGATGGTTTGCTGGAAGACCCTACTTGAAAGGTAGATCTTTATTTTACCTAATTCGGTGCTCCCCCAGTGCTAAAAGTTGGAAATAAAAGTGGGGACATTATTACTGACCATAGAGGAATAAAAATAGTCATAAGAGAATACTACAAACAATTGTATGCTAACAAATTAGATAACCTAGAAGAAATGAACGCATTCCTGGGAACACACAAACTACCAAACTGACTCAAGAAGAAAATAGAAAATCTTAACAGACCTAGCAGGGCGCGGTGGCTCACGCCTGTAATCCCAGCACTTTGGGAGGCCGAGGAGGGCAGATCACAAGGTCAGGAGATCAAGACCATCCTGGCTAACACGGTGAAATCCCGTCTCTACTAAAAATACAAAAAATTAGCTGGGCTTGGTGGCGGGTGCCTGTAGTCCCAGCTACTCGGTAATCTGAGGCAGGAAAATGGCGTGAGCACAGAAGGCAGAGCTTGCAGTTAGTTGAGATCGTGCCACTGCACTCCAGCCTGGAACGCAGTGTGAGACTCCGTCTCAAAAAAGAAAGAAAATCTTAACAGACTGATAACAGATTGTTATCGGTAATAAAAAATCTCCCAAAAAAGGAAAAACCTTTGTTTCACTGGGTGAGTTCTAGCGAAGAGTTAAAGAAGAATTGACACCCATCCTTCTCAAACTCTTCAAAACAAAACAAAATAAAAAACACCAGAACAACAACAAAAGAAGAGAGAACACTTCCTCAACCATTCTATATATGAGGTCCGCATTAACCTGGTACCAAGCCAGACAAAGATATACAAGTAAACTATAGATCAATATCACTTACGAATATAGATGCAAAAAATCATCAAGACAATACTAGAAAACTGAATCCAGCAGCATATAAAAAGGATTATGCACCACGAACTTGTGAGATTAATCTCAGAAATGCAAAGGTGGTTCAACATATGAAAATCAATCACTATAACTCACCACATTACTAGAATGAAGGAAAAAAGTCACACGAGCATCTCAATCAATCTCAATCAATGTAGGAAAAGCATTTTTAAAAAATTGAACATACTTTTAGAATAAAAACACTCAGAAAACTAGGAATAAAAAGGGGACTCATTCAAACAGTAAAGGGAATTTGTGAAAAACTCATGGCTAACATACTCAATGGTAAAAGATGAAAGCTTTCTCCCTAAAATCAGGAGCAACAGAAGAATGCCCACTTTCCCCACTGCTATTCAACATTGTACCAGAAGTTCTAGCCAGAGTAATTAGGCAAGAAAAAGAAATAAAAGACATGTACACTGGAAAAGAAGAAGTAAAACTCTCTATTCAGAGATGACATGATCTTTTATTTGGAAAATCACAAAGAATGTACAAAAAAAACCCTGCTATAGCTAATAAATTAATTCATCAAATTTGCAGGGTATAGGATCAATATATGAAAATAAGTTATATTTCTATACATCAGCAATAAGCTCAAAAGTAAATAAAAATTAAGTAAATTACATTAAAGTAAATTAAATTAAGTTCAAAAGTAAATTAAAAACAAATTCTTTTCACAACAGTATTCAAAAGAATAAAATATTTCACAATAAATTTCACCAAGAAAGTGAGAGACTTGGGCACTAATAACTATAAAAGAAGGCTGAAATAAATTAAAGAAAAAATAAATAGAAAGATACCCTGTGTTCATGGACTGGAAGATTTAATATTTTTCAGAAATGGCAAAGCCAATCTTCATATATATATGGAATTGCAAGGGGCCCTGATCAAAACAGTGTGGTATGGGCATAAGGATATCTAGATCATGGAATAAAATTAGGAGTCCAAAAATATATTCTAACACATTTACAGTCAATTGATTTTCAAGGAAGGAATCAAAACCTACAGCCAATTGATTTTTGACAAGGGTGGTGAAACCATTTAAGGTGGAAAAAAATGGTCTCTTAACAAACGGTGCTGGGATAACTGGATGTACATGCAAAAATATGAATCTGGACTCTTCCCTCACATCATACACAAAATTTAATCAAAATGGTTCAAAGACTTCAATGTAAGATTTAAAACTATAGAACTCTTAGAGTAAAACATAGATGTAAATCATTATACCCTTGGATTAGACAACAATTTCTTAGATATGGTATGAAAAGCACAAACACTGAAAGAAATAATAAATTGGAAACTTTTAATTAAACCAAGCAAATTAAAAACAAAATTTATAACTTTTGCCATCGAAGAAAACTATCAAGAAACTAAAAAAGGAAACTAGAGAACAGTAGAAAATATTTTTAAACATTTGATACATTGTATACATCTGATAAGGGTCTAACATTTAAAATTTGTGCAGAACTCTTACACACACAGAGAGAGAGAGAGAGAGAGAGAGAGAGAGAGAGAGAGAGAGAGAGAGAGAGAGAGACAGGTTTGTTTTAAGGAATTGGCTTGTATGATTATGGAGGTTAGCCAGTCTGGCAGTCTGGATCCCCAGGAAGAGTCAGTGTTGCCATTCAAGTCCGAAGGCCATCTCAGCTGGCAGAATTCCTTCTTGCTCTGGTGAGGTCTCTTTTTTGTTCTATTCAGCCTTCAACTGATTGGATGAGGCTCACCCACATTATGGAAGGCAATCTGCCTTACTCGAGGCCCACTGTTTTAAATGTAAATATCATCCAAAAACACTCTCACAGACACATCTAAAATAATATTTAACTAAATATTAGTATTGTGGGCTAGACAAGTTGACACATAGAATCATCAGAAGTCTACCCCTTGTCAACTTAGCATGCATATGTATCACTTAAACCATACTTAATCTCCAAATCAAGACAACTAAAGGTCATACTTCTGCCTAACATGATAAATCCCTGCATACAACTGAAAGTGCACTAATCCTTTCCCCAGAAGATGAAAAGTCTTTAGGTGATGTTTGCTCTTCTGCTTGATGTCCATTAACTTAAATACTATGATGTAAAGTTAACCACACTTAAATACTATGACATAAAGTCAACACATTGTATGTTACATGATGAGGGATAGGAGAGGGAAGAAATATTATCAAAACATATTCATAACCAAACAAGGAAAAAATACTCAAGTACAGTCCTCATTTCTATCACTGGTGATGTAGTCATAGGTAGTACTTATTACTATCTTTTTCCACTACCCATTCCATATTCCTGTTGCCCTTAGCACACACTTCAGCTGGTCGTGGATCTTAACCTGGTGGGGCTACCCAAACCTTTATTCCTAAAAGGGCTTGGCCATGAGTAGTCCTGCCTGATTGGTTGTTGTAGTTTTCCATTCTATAATCATAGGACATTCACAGTGTTGGGGAACCACCACCTATATAGTTTTCTATTGCTTTAGCTCTCATATTTAGGTCTTTGATCCATGTGGAGTTAATTTTTGTATATGATGTGAGGTAGGGATCCAACTTCATCCTTTTGCATGTGGATATCAAGTTTGGTATATAGAAGGCCTTTATAGTAGAAAATACTTGGGCAGAGACTAGAAGAAATGTGTGAAAAAAAGAAATGTTGATGGCTACCAAGCAGAGGGGATAGCAAGTGGAGATCCAGGCTCAGACAAATGCCACAAAATAATCAAGGAATGAATAAGGTGTTTCCGCTAGACCACAGTATAGGTATTTCTGAAAATTCTTGTGTTGTACTGCAGACAAAAAATAAACAGAGGTATTGGAATAATAGGATTGCAACAGACCATTCAAAACATAAAGAGGTTTGGAACCAGAACACCAGTGAAAACCACAATCCTAATGAAAAATAACAGCAAAGTTAAAAGGGCATAATAAATTGTTAAAAACATAAGTACATATGTGCATATCTATACATACATAGTATAATAAACTGAGAACTTGACCTTTTAAGAAAGATGAAAGTATGTTGGAGGGAAAGGATGTGATGCAGGGTTAATGCCACTGAGTTATGAAGGCCAAACAGAAGTGTTTGTGAGAGAAGAAGGGGCCACACTAAGCTGAGAGAGACTGTGAGTCAAAGCTACAACAGGCACAGCCCCCTATTCTCAAGTTGTACTCTCAGTTGTGTTGTTTTGCCTACATTCAGATCCTCTTACTTTGAGTGTAAAACATTAATATGCTGGAGGGAAAATCCCACACAAACCAAGATGCTTTCCACATACTAATAAACTAATCCACAATACAGAATCATGTGCTGCAACAAAATATATTTTTTCACAAACAATTTCAGGATAGAAGAAAAGAAAACATTTGACAATGCCTTTTGTGAGGCTAATACTTAGTACAAGTAATAAAATTACAGGTCAAAATAAGGAATATGGATACAAAAATCCTAGTCCAATATTTGCACACTGAAATACATAAAATGTCATCACCAAGTCTGGTTTGTCCCAGAAATGCACTTTAGCAGATTAATGACTTAGGATATCTATTAATGTAATTCACTGCATTAACAGATTAAAGGAAAAACATGATTATCTAAATGGATGCAGAAAAAGCATTTGATAACATCTAATATTCATTCATAATTTTAAATGGTTCATAATCTAAGGATCCTCTTTAAACTGATGAAGTTATCTACTAAAAGCCTACAGAAAATATTGCACTCCATGATGAATTATTTGAAGTATCTACTTCCTTTAAAATCAGAGCAAGACAATAATTCCAATTATCATTCCCTCTAAGGGGCACTAGTCAGTGCAAGATTGATTCGGAAAATACATAGCTTTCATCATTTGCAGGTGATATGAGGGCTTACTATGTCAGGGTTCTCCAGAGACACAGAGAATAGATAGATACATAGATAGATAGATAGATAGATAGATAGATAGATAGATAGATAGATAGATGGATGGATGTAACATACCGAGTTATGTAAGTACATAGAGTTATTTATTTATTATATAGACAGATATAGAGAATAGATAGATAGATAAGATAGATAGATGTAACATACAGAGTTATGTAAGTACATAGAGTTAT
This sequence comes from Rhinopithecus roxellana, assembly GCF_007565055.1. NCBI lineage: Eukaryota > Metazoa > Chordata > Mammalia > Primates > Cercopithecidae > Rhinopithecus > Rhinopithecus roxellana. Next base: position 165,398,322 of record NC_044551.1, read on the forward strand.
TTACTTATTATATAGACATATACATTATATAGATACATTAGAAGGAATTGGCTCATGCAGTTATGAAGTATGAAAGGTTCCAAGATCTACAATTGGCAAGCTGGAGACCCAGGAGAGCCATCGTGTAGTTTCAGTCTGAGTCCAAAGAGCCAAGAATCAGGAGAGCCCATGGGGTAAGTTCCAGTCCAGCCAGTAGCCTTGAGACCCATGCAAAGCTGATGTTTCAGTTTGAGTCCAAAGCCAGAAAAATCTGATGTCCCAGCTCCAGCAGTCAAGGCAAGAGGAGTTCCTTCTTACTCGGGAAAAGGCCACCTTTTGTGTTCTGTTCAGAGCTTCAATTGATTGGATAAGACCCACTTACACCACATTAAACCGATCTGCTTCACTCAGTCTACTGATTCAAATGTTAGCTCATCCAGAAGTGCCCTCACAGACAGACTCAGAATACTGTCTGGCCAAATGTCTGGGTATCCCATGGACCAGTCAAGTTGATACATAAAATTAACCATGATACCTACATAGAAAATAATATATAAATATAACAGCAATTCTAAAATCATTTGCCTTTTATATACCAGGCACAAAAAGTTAGAAAAAGTAACCTTAAAAAAGATTCCATTTATAATGTAGTAGGACAAGCCGCAGACAAAACCCCTCAGACACCAAGTTAAAGAAGGAAGGGCTTTATTCAGCCGGGAGTTTCGGCAAGACCCATGTCTCCAACAACTGAGCTACCCAAGTGAGCAATTCCTGTCCCTTTTAAGGGCTCACAACTCTAAGGGGGTTCACATGAGAGGGTTGTGATTGATTGAGCAAGAAGGGGGTATGTGACTAGGGGCTGCATACACCAGTAATTAGAAAGGAACAGAACAGGACAGGGATCTTCACAGTGCTTTTTTTATGCAAATAACCAATTAGGTCAGGGGTCGATCTTTAACTACCAGGCCCAGGGTGTGGTGCCGGGCTGCCTGCTTGTGGATTTCATTTCTGCCTTTCAGTTTTTACTTCTTCTTTCTTTGGAGGCAGAAATTGGGCATAAGACAATATGAGGGGTGGTCTCCTCCCTTAATAAGAGCTACAAAAATACATAGAATAACTAGGAATTGTCTAAACAAAGGTGGGCAAAAATCTTTAAGGAGACTCTTAAGACACTTTATTTAAAGACTTAAAGAAGAACTAGATAAATTGGGTGGTTAAAGTTTCCATGGATAGGAAGACTCAATCATGTAAAGATTCTGCTGCTTTTCAAATTGATCTACAAATTCAATGTAACCCCAAACTATATTCCAACAGCATTCACAGGGAAACATGCTGATTCTAAAATATATGTAGAAAATCAAAGGATGAAAGATAATCAGGTGCCTCTTCAAGGATAAAACAAGATGATGTATCAAGATGTATCACAAAGCTATATTAATTTATAAGCAATAATGGTGCAGATTTAGACATATAGATGAACTGTATAGAACAGACAGTCCTTAAAATAAGTTACACATATATATGGAAAATTTATTAATGGAAATCCATATATAAGCAAAACTGACTTTTCAAATTATAGGGAAAAGGACAAATTATCAACAAAAGATTTTGAGTAAGTTAGGTAACCACAATGAAAAAGAATGAACTTGGATCCCCACCTCATACCATACATAAAATTAATTCTAGAGGGATAAAGACAAATATTAGAAGAAAATTAAAAGATTTTTCAATGTATGAGAATATGTTATTTGAACTAAGTATACTGATTGTTAAATATGGTTAGAGAAACACTAAACATTCTAGCCCAAAAGGAAAATAATTTTTAAATTGCTTATAAAATGACAAACTTTTGTTCACCAAAATACACCAAAAAGGGAATGAAAATTTTTGCCACAAACTGCCAGAAGACATTTGCAATGCAGGTAATTGACAAATAATCGATATGCATAATAGGTATAAGACACAAATCAGTGAGAAAGACACAATGCAATGGAAACATTGTCAGAACACTTCACAGCACTTCACAAAAGAAGAAACTCAAACTGACTGTAAACATAGGAGAATTTCAATTTCCTTAACAATCAATAAAATTAAAATTAAAACAACAATGAGTTACCGTTTCATTTTTTTATCCCACTTGATTGAATTGTGGAGAACTCTCATAAAACATTTTTACTGTAAATTGGTTTAATCACTTCATAGTTTGGCATTATATTGTAAAGGTGAAGATGCTGTGAAAGGAAAATAAATCTTGGGGCCCCAAAATCACTCAGCTAAAGGGAAAAGTCAAGCTGGGAACTGTTTAGGGCAAACCTGTGTCCCATTCTGTTCAAAGTTATCCCTCTGCTCACTGAGATAAATGCATATCTGATTGCCTTCTTTGGAAACCCTAATCAGAAACGGAAAAGAATGCAGGCCTGCACGATGGCTCACGCCTATAATCCCAGCACTTTGGGAGGCTGAGGCGGGCAGACCACCTGAGGTCAGGAATTCGAGAGCAGCCTGGTCAACATGGGAAAACTCCATCTCTACAAAAAATACAAAAATTAGCTGGGTGTGGGCTGAGTGTGGTGGCTCATGACTGTAATCCCAGCACTTTGGGAGGCCAAGGTGGGCAGATCACGAGGTTAGGAGATCAAGACCATCCTGGCTAACACGGTGAAACCCCGTCTCTACTAAAAACACAAAAAAATTAGCCCGACGTGGTGGCGGGCCCCCGTAGTCCCAGCTACTCTGGAGGCTGAGGCAGGAGAATGGCGTGAACCCAGGAGGTGGAGCTTGCAGTGAGCCAACATCGTGCCACTGCACTCTAGCCTGTGCGACAGAGTGAGATTTCGTCTCAAAAAAAAGAAAAAGACAAATTCCCAAGAGAAAACAACAGGTGTTTATTAACAAGTGCACTGCACGTACACATGAGAGAACTCAGTGATGGTCCCTCAAGGGGGTGTTTAGAACTTGAGCTTATACAGCTTCTTCAGAAAAGAACAATACATTTGTAGAGAAGTGGCAAGAAAAGGAAAAGGGCTTTAGGCTTCCAGGAGCAGCAAACTGTAAGAAGGTAAATATTTGGAGGAAATCAATGGAGTAAGGTTTGTCTGTGCAGGTTGTAAACCAAAAAGTATCTGAGACAGGTCTCCATCAATTTAGAAGTTTATATTGCCTCGGTTAAGGACATGCCTGGAAGAAATAAATGTGGAATCACAGAAACAGTCTGTGGTCTGTGTCTTTCTCATCATATAATTTTGAGGCCTTCCATATTTAAGAAGGAAAAGTGGGCTGGAGAGGAAAGGGAAGATATGGTCATATTACTGAATCCACATGTCACAAGAGAAAAGGAGCAGGCAGGGGAATAGTCAATCGTGTGTTTGTCTTCAGCTCAGTACATGCGCACCTTACATTAGATAAGGTGAACGTGGAGGAGTGACCTGTGGACATAGTTAACCTTTTCTCTGTAGGTGTCTCCTTAGGAACAAAAGGGAGGCATGACACAGCTTTCAACTGAATTTTTTTTTTCTTTTGGCATAGTGAATCAGGTCCCAAGTTTTTCTTTTCCTTTCACATCGTCCATCTCAGAGTCGACTTTCTTCTTCACGGCTAGAAAACTTCCCTGGGAGAGGGGTTTTATGGCAGTCTTCACTTCTCAGAAGTATCTGCATCTGTTAATTCTCAGTTGCCTCCAGCTCACAACAGCCCTTATGTTAAAGTGGCATATTTTGGGGTGGCATCTTCTGGTCTCCTACAAGACAATGAATGAACCAATATTGCTAAATTATTGTTAACTGAAGTCCATACTTCATTCATCTCTCGTTAGTATTTGTCTGATGTCCTTTTTCTGTTTCAGAGTCCCATCTAGGCTGCCACATTCCATTTCGTTATTGTGTTTCCTTAAGCTCCTGCTGGTTGGGACGGTTTCTCAGACTTTCCGTGTTTTTGATCACCTTGACAGTTTTGAGGAGCACTGGTCAAGTATCTTGTAGAAGGACCCCCTATCGTGACTGTCTGATGTTTTTCTCATTATCAGACTGTAGTTAAGAATTTTTGGAAGAAAGATTGTGGAGGTAAAGCGTCGTTTTCATCAGCAGGACTTGTAACTGCGGATGGTAACCTTGGTCACTCGACTGAGGAAGCGTCGTCATGTTGCTCCACTCTAAAATTACTCCTTTTTCTTCACCTTGTGCTCCTAAGGCGGTCATTATGCACAGCCCACTGTAAGGAATGGAGACTTCTGTCCCACCTCCTCGAGGGGACAGTATTTGTATTAATTATTTTAAATTCTCTCTCTTTTTATTTTGTTTTGTTTTGTTTTGAGACAGAGTCTCTCTTTGTTGCCTAGGCTGGAGTGCAGTGGCAACATCTCAGCTCACTGCAACCTCTGGCTCCTGGGTTCAGGTGATTCTCGTGCCTCAGTCTCCCAAGTAGCTGGGATTACAGGTGAGCACCACCACGCTCAGATAATTTTTTTTTTTTTTTTGAGATGGAGTCTTGCTCTGTTGCCCAGGCTGGATGGAGTGCAGTGGCGCAATCTCGGCTCCTCCTGGGTTCACACCATTCTCCTACTTGAGCCTCCCGAGTAGCTGGGACTACAGGCACCTGCCACTATGCCCAGCTAATTTTTTGTATTTTTAGTAGAGACGGGGTTTCACCGTGTTAGCCAGGATGGTCTCCATCTCCTGACCTCCTCATCCACCCGCCTGGGACTCCCAAAGTGCTGGAATTACAGGCGTGAGCCACTGCACCCAGCCAATTTTTGTATTTTTTGTAGAGACGGGTGTTTGTCATGTTGGCCAGGCTGGTCTCAAACTCCTGGCCTCAAGTGATCCTCCCGCCTTGGCCTCCCAAAGTGCTGGGATTACAGGCATGAGCCAGGGTGCCCCATCTTAAATTATTTTGCATGAGAGATTTGCCTATTCTCTCCTGCTTATTTATTACACTGATCATTTATGTCGGTGGAGACTCACAGATATTGATTGCGTACTTTGGGTTGTAATCCGACATTATTTTATTGCTCAAATTGTTCCACCTTTGCTCACGAGGAGCCCTCTCAGTTGGCTCCTTGGTCCCTTGATACATCCCCATCACTTGTTTTTGTTGTTGTTATTTTGAGAACTTCTTTGCTTTCTGGCATTGCCAGTTGTTGCCTGGCTCACCTTGTATATTTCCTGTCTCTGTTTTAGAATCTATTTCTCCAAGGAGCTGTGGTTCCTTTTATCGGAAAATGGTATTGGAAAACAAGAGCTGTGCCCGAGGTTGGCTCGTTGCTCCTGGATCATCTTTGCTTTCAGGTTCTGTCTGCTGACAGAGCAAGAACGTATTCGTGTACGTGAACCTGTGTATACACACCTGTCTAGAAACATTTCTATGTTGTGATTTGTACCTACAATAAGCTCAACAGGAGTTCAGGCTGACGTCTCCAACTCTAATCTATTCCCATGTCCACTCTCCTTTAAGTATCCTCCCCTTTATCACGTCGGCAGCCTCTTTTGCCATATAAGGTAATATTCACAGGTTCTAGGGATTAGGAGCTGGACATAGTTGAGGGGACCTTTTTCCAACCTACTGCAGTAGGTGCTAAGTGGTATCTCACTGGCATTTGAGTTCACATTTCCTTCATGACTAATAATGTCATGCAACTTTTTATGAGCTTATTTGCTATTCTTATATGTTCTTTGGTGAAGTGTATGATTACATCTTTTACCCACTTTTAATATTAGGTTTGGGGCTTGGCACAGTGGTTCATGCCTGTAATTCCAGCACTTTGGGAGGCTGAGGTGGGTGGATCATTTGAGGTCAGGAGCTTGAGACCAACCTGGTCAACATGGCGAAACCCTGTCTCTACTAAAAATACAAAAATTAGCCGGGCATGGTGGTGGACGCCTGTAGTCCCAGCCACTCGGTAGGCTGAGGCATAATAATTGCTTGAACTGGGTAGGCAGAGGTTGCAGTGAGCCAAGATCTTGCCATTGCACTCCAGCCTGGGCCACAGAGCGAGATTCTGTCAAAAAAAAAAAAAAAAAAAAAAAAGGTTGTTTGGGGTTTTCTTATTATAGAGTTTTAAGAGTTCTTTATGTATTCTGGATACAAGACCTTTCTCAGCTCTATGCTTTCCAAATATTTCTCCCAATCTGCGGCTTGTCTTTCCATTTTCCTAAGAGTGTCTTTTATAAGCAAGTTTTAATTTACAGGAAGTCCAAGTTAACTTTTTTCCATTTATAGATCATGCTTTTGGTGTTGCATTCAAGAAAACTTTGCTTAACACAAGGTCACAAAGATTTTCTCTTTTTTTTCTAGAAGTTTTAATGTTTTAGTATTTACATTTAGTTCTATGATTAATTTTGAGGGATACTTTTTAATGGCATGAGGTATGAATCAAACTTCATTTCTTTACATGTAGCTAGCCAGTTGTTCCAGTATCATGTTTAAAAGATTATCTCTCAATTGCCTTTGCATCTTTGTCTAAAATAAATAGTCCATATAAGTGTGGGTCTATTTATGGACCATGTATTCTGGTTCATTGATCGATTTCTGTTTTTTTATGACAATCTCTCATTCACTGCCTTGATAATCATTTTTTTTTTTTTTTGAGGTATGGTCTCACTCTGTTGCTCAGGCAGGAGTGTACTGGTGTGATCTTGGCTCACTATAACCTCAGCCTCCCAGGCTCAAGTAAATCCTCCCACCCCAGCCCCTGAGATAGCTGGGACTACAGGTGTGCACCAAGGTGCTTGACTAACTTTTTTTTTTTTAAGAGATGGGGTCTCACTATGTTGCCCAGGTTGGTCTTAAAGTCCTGGACTCAAGCAATCCACCTGCCTTGGCCTCTGGAAGTGCTGATATTACAGACTGTGAGCCACCATGGCAGCTAATTATCATAGATTTATAATAAGTCTTGAAATCATCTAATGTTAGTTCTCCAACATTGTTCTCCTTTTTTCAGAGTCCTTTGAATTCCATATCCCTTGAATTTCCATATGAATTTTAGAATCACTTTGTGAAATTCCTAAGAAAAAAAAAAAAGGCCTGCCATGACATTGATAGGGAAGGTGTTGAAACTGTAGATCAATTTGGGGAGAATTAACATCTTTTTTCTTTTTTTTTGAGACGGAGTCTTGCTCTGTCTCCCAGGCTGGAGTGCAGTAGCACTCCAAGTGAGCTCAGCTCACTGTAAGCTCCACCTCCCGGGTTCACGCCATTCTCCTGTCTCTGCCTCCCTAGTAGCTGGGACTACCGGCGCCCGCCACCACGCCTGGCTAATTTTTTTGTAATTTTTAGTAGAGATGGGTTTCATCATGATAGCCAGGATGGTCTCAATCTCCTGACCTTGTGATCCACCCACCTCGGCTCACCTGTAATCACCTGGGATTACAGGTGAGCCACCGTGCCCAATCTTTTTTTTTTTTTTTTTTTTTGAGACAGGGTCTTGCTCTGTCTTCTAAATTGATCGAGACCTGTCTCAGATACTTTTTGGTTTACAACCTGCACAGACAAACCTTACTCCATTGATTTCCTCCAAATATTTACCTTCTTACAGTTTGCTGCTCCTGGAAGCCTAAAGCCCTTTTCCTTTGTCTCGCCACTTCTCTACAAATGTATTGTTCTTTTTTGAAGAAGCTGTATAAGCTCAAGTTCTAAACACCCCCTTGAGGGACCATCACTGAGTTCTCTCATGTGTACATGCAGTGCACTTGTTAATAAACGCCTGTTGTTTTCTCTTGGGAATTTGTCTTTTTCTTTTTTTTGAGACGAAATCTCACTCTGTCGCCCAGGCTGGAGTGCAGTGGCTCAATCTCGGATCACTGCAACTTCCGCCTCCCAGGTTCAAGCAATTCTCCAGCCTCAGCCTCCCGAGTAGCTGGGACTACAGGTGCCCACCACCATGTCCAGCTAATTTTTGTATTGTTAGTAAAGACGGGGTTTCACCACGTTGGTCAGGCTGGTCTCAAACTGCTGACCTCAGGTGATCTGCCCACCTTGGCCTCCCAAAGTGCTGGGATTACAGGCATGAGCCACCACGCCTGGCCGAATTTGTCTTTTGTCTGTCACCCAGGCTGGAGTGCAGTGGCGCAGTCACGGCTCACTGTAACCTTGACCTCTGAGGCTTAAGTGATCCTCCCGCTTCAGCCTTCTGAGTAGGTGGGACTATAGGTGTGAGCCACCACACCTGGCTAATTTTTGCATTTTTTGTAGAGACAGGGTTTCACCATGTTACCTAGGCTGAGAAGTAGCATCTTAGTATTGATTCTTAAAAATATTTACCCTTGAACAAAGTATGTATCTCCATTTAGGGTTTTAACATTTTCTCTCATTAATATTTTATAGTTTGCAGTAACTAGGACTTGCTTATATTTGTCAGGTCTGTCCTTAAGTATTTCATATTTTTGATGCTATTGTAAATGTTTGCTTTTTAAACTTCAATTTATGATTGCCCATTACTAGTAAGAAGCACACTGATTTTTGAATACTGACATTGTGTCTTACAATCTTGATAAACTCACTTTTTAGTTCTATGAGCCTTTTTGGAGATTCTGTCAGATTTTTCTGCATAGATTATGTAAGTTGTGAATGAAGGTAGTTTTACTTTTTCCTTACCAGTTTGGATACTTTTCTTAACCTTAGCCCAATGGCTTGAACCTCCATTAGGAGTGGTGCATAGAAGTGGTAAGAGCAGACATTTCCCACCTTTGTTACTGATCTCAGGAGGAAAGCAATCATTCTTTCTTTCTTTTTCTTTCTTGAGACAGTCTCGCACTGTTGCCCAAGCTGGAATGCAGTGGTGCAATCTTTGCTCACTGCAACTGCCGCCTCCCGGGTTCAAGCGATTCTCCTGCCTCAGCCTTCTGAGCAGCTGGGACTACATGCATGCACCACCATGCCTGGCTAATTTTTGTATTTTTAGTAGAGATGAGGTTTCACCATGTTGGCCAGGTTGGTTTCGAACTCCTGACCTCAGGTGATCCACCCACCTTAGCCTCCTAAAGTGCTGGGATTACAGGCCACTGTGCCTGGCTAGCAATCATGCTTTAGCTGTTAAGTATAGTGTTAATGGGCCGGCCCAGTGGCTCACGCCTGTAATCCCAGCACTTTGGGAGTCCAAGGTAGGCAGATTACAAGGTCAGTAGTTCAAGACCAGCCTGGCCAACATGGCGAAACCCCATCTCTACTAAAAATACCAAAAATTAGCTAGGCATAGTGGCGGGCATCTGCAATCCCAGCTACTCAAGAGGCTGAGACAGGAGAATCGCTTGAACCTGGAGGCAGAGGTTGCAGTGAGCCAAGGTTGTACCACTGCACTTCAGCCTGGGCAACAAGAATGAAACTCCATCTCAAAAAAATAAATAAAAAATAGGTTAGGTGCGGTGGCTCACGCCTCTAATCCCAGTACTCTGGGAGGCCAAGGCCGGCGGATCACGAGGTCAGGAGACCGAGACTATCCTGGCTAACATGGTGAAACCCCGTCTCTACTAAAAATCCAAAAAATTAGCTGGGCATGGTGGCGGCGCCTGTAGTCACAGCTACTGGGGAGGCTGAGGCAGGAGAATGGCGTGAACCCGGGAGGCGGAGCTTGCAGTGAGCCGAGATCGCGCCACTGCACTCCAGCCTGGGCAACAGAGTGAGACTCCATCTCAATAAATAAATAAACAAATAAAAAATTAACCAGGCATGGTGGCGCATGCCTGTATTTCCAGCTATTCAGGAGGCTAAAGCAGGAGAACCGCTTGAACCCAGGAGGTAGAGGTGAGCCAAGATTGTGCCACCGCACTCCAGCCTGGGCGACAGAGCTAGACGCCTCTGTCTCAAAAAAAAAAAAAAAAAAAAAAAAAAGGGATAGTCTCAGCATGGGGTTTTGTAGACAAGTTCTTTTGCATTTCTAGCTTGGTGAAAGGCTTTATTGGGAATGCATGTGGGATTTTCAAGTGGCTTTTCTGTGCTTTCACTTGAAGACTCTGTCAAAGCAGTATGATGGGACAGTAGTAGGGCTTGCCTCATTTGTTTTTGACTCTCTGGAACCAATGTCCTTTATTGCCTGATGTCTCTTGCTACATGTTTTCTCTTGGTGGCAGTGTTAGTGTGTGCATAAAGTGGGACAGTCATTCCAGTCTTTTTTACTCTATCTTGGCGGGAAATAGTAAACACATTTTTATGGCATTTGATACATTTTAATCCATTGTAGCTATTATTCTTTTTGGTGATGAACTCTTCCATCTTTGCCCAACAGAAACCCTTGAGCTTGGTTCCTGTATCCTTTTGACATGTCTCTTATGACAGCTTTCCTGCTTTCAGCCACCATACCTATCTTGGGCCTTCTCTGCCTTGAATTTATCATAAGCCTTTGTGTTAAATGCGAATCTAGAGACCATCATTTGGTAGCTAATTACTATTGGATTGTCATTCCTTCTAGGCTTTGCAGTGAATAGGAACAGGGACTTTTTTTTTTTTTTTTTTTTTTTTTTTAGAAAGAACCAAAAACCAGGCCAGGCGCGGTGGCTCAAGCCTGTGTAATCCCAGCACTTTGGGAGGCCGAGACGGGCGGATCACGAGGTCAGAAGATTGAGACCATCCTGGCTAACACAGTGAAACCCTGTCTCTACTAAAAAATACAAAAAACTAGCCGGGCGAGGTAGCGGGCGCCTGTAGTCCCAGCTACTCGGGAGGCTGAGGCAGGAGAATGGCGTAAACCCAGGAGGCGGAGCTTGCAGTGAGCTGAGATCCGGCCACTGCACTCCAGGCTGGGCAACAGAGTGAGACTCCGTCTCAAAAAAAAAAAAGAAAGGACCAAAAACCAATTATTGGTATTTTCAATTTGAATATTAACTAATAGGCTTTTCACTTAACTAGTAATACATTTTATTTGTATTTCTTCTTGCTTACTCTGAAAATCTTGGCTATTGACATTAATGTAATTGTTTATTTACTTTATCCTGCAATATGTATACACATTTGAATTTATCAATATAATATTTTTGGCCAGGTGCAGTGGCTTATGCCTGTAATTCTAGCACTTTGGGAGGCTGAGGCAGGCGGATCATGAAGTCAGGAGTTTGAGACCAGCCTGGCCAACATGGTGAAACCCCATCTCTACTAAAAATACAAAAATTAGCTGGGCGTGGTGGCTTGTGACTGTAATCCCAGTTACTCGGGAGGCTGAGGCAGAAGAATTGCTTGAACCAGGGAGGCGAAGGTTGCAGTGAGCCAAGATTGTGCCACTGCACTCCAGCCTGGGTGACAGAGCGAGACTCTGTCTCAAAAAAAAAAAAACAACTTTTACTATTAGTAAGGATATAAAATGTAGCTTAAGATTACTCTAGGGCTGGTTACAAAGTCATATATCAGATTTCTATTTGTCCAGTGCTTTCTTATATTTAACATATATATTTAAACATAAAAAAATACATCTAAAATTAATTTTTATCTATGTCTATTCTCTTGAATAAGACAAGAACCTTAGCATGCTATCATATCTTCTATTTCTTCATTGTCACTCTCTTTTGTAATCATCTGGGTTTTTCATCCTGTTATTAAATTACCTTCAAAATGCCTTAACCATCATATTGATTCAGATACGTTTTACTCGTTGATTTACTTACTACAGTTTCTTGTAATCCATGCAAGTTTTACTTCATTCGATTCTTCTTTTTTCTTTCTTTTCTTTTTCTTTTTTTTTTTTGAGACTGAGTCTTGCTCTGTGGCCCAGGCTGGAGTGCAGTGGTGCGATCTTGGCTCACTGCAAGCTCCACCTCCCAGGTTTAAGCAATTCCCCTGCCTCAGCCTCCTGAATAGCTGGGATTACAGGCTTGAGCCACCATGCCCAGCCAAAACCTAGTTTTTGCTGACATCACAGAACCACTGATTCTTCTGTAGCTGGAGTCTGCCCCAGTGATTTCTTGCTATGCCTTATTCATTTCAGCCAACTTGAGCAGTTCCATCTTCTATGACTTGTAGCAAATAACACACGCCAACCTTTTATTCCATCTTTTCTGGTCACTTTTAGGGGTTTCTGTTTATCCTCAGAGTTCTAATATTTCATCGGGGATGTATTTTTTATGGGCCATCCCTACCCTAGCTCATTCATTATGCCAAACACCTTATATTTTATTTACTCTGAAGACTCAGGCCTCCCTCAGCTTGAATGTGTTTTCTGCTATATCTCTATCACTATCTCTTTATGTAATCTATGTGTTATTATTCCCCACCCCCACCCCCCATTTTCTCTGCTTTCTTCTTCTGAATCTTTTTATTAGATTTTGGATATCAGAGCACATATCTCCTGCATGTCTTCCAAATATTTTTCTCAATTTCTGGTGTTCTGATGGTATTTTTCTAGAGTTGCATGAGATTTGCTCCTTTGAAAATTATATATGTTTGGGGTTACTTTGAGGAATATGAAGAGAAAAAGGGAGGTAATCATGGGTACTTAGTCTGCCACCTTTTATTTTGTAAATCTCAATGCTATGTTGTTTTGCCAATAATAGTCTATAACTGTTACACCTTTATTACTATTATTTTAAAATAATAATTAAATACAAAAATAACATATGATCCAGAAGTGGAATAGCCCATGTGTTAATTCTATATTTAATTTTTTTTGAGGAACTGCCATACCGTTTTCCAGCGCAGCGGTACCATTTTATATTCCCACCATTAATGCACAAGGCATTGTTTCTTGGTTTTCTTTTTTCCCAAATTTTATGATAGCCATCCTAATGAGTGTGAAATCCCAGTGGATGTTTGATCTGCATTCCCCTAATGATTAGTGATGTGCATTATTATCTTTTAACAATATAAAACATCCATTTTGTTCAATTTAATTATTTTTACTGTGAAATAATCCTTGTATTATTGTAACACTGCGATCCAAGATTTCTTTTTCATACTATCTACCTGACATCTCTTAGTCCATCTCTGCGTTTTCTATCTTCAAGTACCCTTTGCGTTTGGGTTTGTCTCTGTAAACCCTAATGTTGGATATTTTAAAAATCAGCACTTCCTGAGCACGGTATTGGGTGTGCACAGTGCCGGTCATCGAGGAGGCAGTTGTGATGATAGCGCTGGGAGTTGGGCTTTATTTTAATCCTAAAATAAATCACTTCAAAAAGTGACTTTAAAGAAGTCACTTTTATTTTATTTCACTTTATTTATTTCACTTTATTTTAACCCTAAAATAAACAAGTCACTTCAAAAGAAGTGAGTGCCATGAAGAGGGAAATACTGGGTTTATGCTTTTGTTTTACTCTATCTGAGTGCCAGTAAACATGTAAAGATTACAAAAATTTATTTATTTATTTATTTGAGACGGAGTCTCGCTCTGTCGCCCAGGCTGGAGTGAGTGGCGCGATCTCAGCTCACCGCAATCTCCGCCTCCCGGGTTCACGCCATTCTCCTGCCTCGGTCTCCCGAGTAGCTGGGACTACAGGTACCCGCCATCACGCCCGGCCAATTTTTTGTGTTTTAGTAGAAACGGGGTTGCACCATGTTGGCCAAGATGCTCTCGATCCATCTTGACCTCGCGATCCGCCCACCTCGGCCTCCCAAAGGACTGGGATTACAGGCATGAGCCACCGCGCCCAGCCGAGATTACAAAATTTAGACATAATTCCTTTTTTATTAAAATTGCGGAATGGACTGTAATAGTTCTCTCATCACCTGTGAATAATCAGCGGCAGCTAGTCTTCCACATTTAAAAATTCATACTCACTTTTCCGTCTTACTATTGTTGTCATTGTAACTACGAATATAATGAGTGGTTTAGCGGAGAGTAGCTGGAGTGACTCGGCTTCAGCCTTCTCCAACTCCACAGCCCGACCGCGTTCTCCGCTCTCGGGGCTGTGGTTGCCTCTCGGACACCGTAAGTGGTGGTGCCGCGGCGACGTCTGGGAAATGAAGTCCGGAGGGACAAACGCTGCGGTTCAGCCAGGGAAACCCGTCGGCTCTTCGGCGCGCAAGCGCAGTTGCGCCCGGCGGCGACGGGAAGCGTCTCTGAACTAGGTGTTCTGTTCGCCTCTTGTACGGTGTGCAGTTGCGCGCTCCCCGCCTGGCGGGCCCAGGTACAGGCTGCCGGTGAGGGCGGGCCCGGGGCGTGCGGCTGCCGCGGCGGGACCAGGACGAGTGCTGGCTGCCGCGCGTGTCCGCCTAGCCCGGGCTCCAGGCGTCCGAGCCGCGGCGGCCTCGGCAGGTGAACCCGGCCCCGGAGGGGGCGTGGCCTGGGAAGGGCCCGGCGGTGGCCGGGAGAGCGCGTCGACGCCGCTGGGCTCCTGGGCCGCAGCCTGGGCCGGACTCGGGGGGGAAACGGCTCCAGAAAAGAAACTGCAAAACGCCGGTTCGGTTCAGGGTGCAGAGCCCTCCGGGCGGTTTTCCGCTCTTAGCGTTCGTAGTTTTAACCCTCCCTCTACTCCGTTTCCCGGAGTTTAAACTTTAGATTAACTCGTTTTTGGCAGTCTTGCTCGTCTGGCGGTGTTTTCCTACAGTCAGTCCTAGAGGGATTTAACCATTTCCTTTTTTATTTACCGTAACCATGTCCACTTGCTAAGTTACTTCCCATTTCTCTAAATTTTAAATCCATTTCTAGCCGGTGGTGCTATTCTCTTGAGCCCTTGTTTTTTGGGGTCGGGGAGAATGGGTAACGCCTCTCTAAGCAGCTTTGATAACTGTTTTTGATGAAAGAAATAAAACTTACAAGAGGAAGAAAAGAGGACTAATTTTTGGTTGGCTGTTCGTAAAAAGGGCATCAGTTCTTCAATTGCTGTTTTTCGTATTGAACAACATCCAAGTGCAGATGTGTGGAATATTGTGTCATTTCCTATTACTTTATCTGGATGAGCCTTGCCTGATGGTGCCCCTGACCCTGTTAATGCACGCCAGATGGTCTTCATCCCTTCGCTCCATTCGTCTTTGTCGTAAAGCACTGGCAGAAAGGTGGCAGGCCCGGTGACTGTGTACCTGCTTCCCACATTGGTTTAGGTGGCCGGACTCAGGGCGCCTCTGGCCTGGGCAGTGCCAGGCTCCTTCTCTGCAGGTGCTCAGCTTATGGCTTCTAACCTGGTCTGGTCTAATGAGGGTGGGCATGCAGGCTGGATGAAAAGACCTCACAGCTTCTTTCTCCATTCCAGGAGCCTTCCCCAAGAGGGGCAGCAGGGAGAGAGAAATGGCAAGGAGGTTGCTGCCAGCCCAGGTACAGGTGAGTGAAGGCTTTTTGCTTGAACTGCCTTTGGGGTCTAGAGGTGGCAAACTTGTTCATCTGTTGTTGAGCTTCTCTACCCAGTGAAGCTCAGGGAAGGACCAGAGGGCTTGGTAGCTGAGGAACTCTGGAAGAAAGGTATTTCCCTTGCCTTAGAGCCTGTCTCATACTTTTTTTTGTTTTCTTTTTTGAGACAGGGTCTCACTCTGTTACCCAGGCTGGAGTGCAGTGGCACGAACACGGCTCACTGCAGCCTCAGCCTCCCTGGTAGTTGGGACTACAGGCATGTGCCACCACAGCTGGCTAATTTTTGTATTTTTAGTAGAGACCGGGTTTCACCAGGTTGGCCAGGCTGATCTGGAACTCCTGACCTCAAGCAGTCTGCCCGCCTCAGCCTCCTAAAGTGTTGGGACTACAGGCGTGAGCCACCGCACCCGGCCCCCAGTCTCACACTTTTTGACAAAGAATTTAATGGGGCTCCAACGCCAGGCCACTGCTGCTCCCAGAGCTTTGTGAAAGATCCAGGTATGTTTTTGCCTTGTGGAGGACAAAGACACAGAGGAGTAAAATAATCCCTTCCTAACACTGTAAAATTTCAAAAAAAGAGGCGCTGTATTCCCAGGACCTTGGGAGGCCAAGGTGGGTAGATCACTTGAGGTCAGAACTTCAAGACCAGCCTGACCAACATGGTGAAACCTGGTCTCTACTAAAAATACAAAAATTAGCTGGGCATGGTGGTGCATGCCTATAGTCCTAACTACTCTGGAGGCTGAGGCAGGAGAATCATTTGAACCCAGGAAGCGGGGGTTGCAGTGAGCAGAGATCATGCCACTGCACTCCAGCCTGTGTGACACAGTGAGACTCCATCTCAAAAAAAAAAAAAAAAAAAAAAAAAAAGCCAGGTGTGGTGGGTCTGGTGGTGCGCTCCTGTAATCCCAGTTAGTCAGAATGCTGAGGCAGCAGAATCACTTGAACCCGGAAGGTGGAGGTTGCAGTGAGCTGAGATCGCGCCACTGCACTCCAGCCTGGTGACAGAGCAAGACTCCATCTCAAAAAAAAAAAAAAAAAAAGGAAAATATGTCTGAAGGAGATAAGCTTTGTACGCCTTTCTGATGGTGTACAGGATACTCAATTCAGCATTTTTAGAGTATTAACAAGGTGGAAACAGCTTAAACCTCCAGTCCAAGGTGAGTTACATAAACTAGATCATCTATACCGTGGAATACTGGGCAGCATGTGAACAGTGGTGACTAGGATGCAGTTATTTGTATAATGGGGTTTTATTTATTTATTTATTTATTTATTTATTTTTTTTTTTTTTGAGGCGGAGTCTCGCTCTGTCGCCCGGACTGGAGTGCAGTGGCCAGATCTCAGCTCACTGCAAGCTCCGCCTCCCGGGTTTACGCCATTCTCCTGCCTCAGCCTCCCGAGTAGCTGGGACTACAGGCGCCCGCCACCTCGCCCGGCTAGTTTTTGTATTTTTAGTAGAGACGGGGTTTCACCGTGTTAGCCAGGATGGTCTCGATCTCCTGACCTCGTGATCCGCCCGTCTCGGCCTCCCAAAGTGCTGGGATTACAGGCTTGAGCCACCGCGCCCGGCCGGGTTTTATTTTTTTTAAACGTAGAACCTTACTTGCATGAAAATCGTCTGAAGAGACATAGCAAAAAGTTGACTTTTTCTGGTGGTAGAAAGTTGGGTGAACACTTCTTGTTCTTTTGCTTATTGATCTTTTAGAATTTTCTAATAAGCTTTTTAAAGATGATTCTTTTGTTTTGTTTTGTTTTGTTTTTTAAGAGACAGGATCTTACTCTGATGCCCAGGCTTGAGTGCAGTAGTGTGATCACACGTCACTGCAGCCTCGACCTCCTGGGCTCAGGCAAGCCTTCTGTCTCAGCCTTCTGAATAACTGGGACTACAGGCACATGCCACCACACCCAACTAATTAAAAAAAAATAATTTTTTGCAGAGATGGCGTCTCCCTGTGTTGTTCAGGTTGGTCTCAAACTCCTGGGCTCAAGTAATCCTCCTGTCTCGGCCTCCCAAAGTGCTGGGATTATAGGTGTGAGCCACTGTGCTCAGCCAAGAAGATGACTCTCAAGAAAAGAAGGGGAGGTGGTCCTAGTTCAGAGCAGTGACATGCCATCCAGTGAAGGAGGAGAGAGGTAGAACAGGAGCCTCGGGGATGGAGAGGGAGACTCTTGACCATAGCCTTCTCCTCTGGCCTGAAAGGTGATACAGCCCACCACCTGGGACCTCTCCTGACACAACCATGCCTGGAACATTTTCATAGCCTTCCCTGTTGTGAATGTCAGTGTCCCCTTTCCCAGGACTCAGAGATGGCCCAAGTTGAGGCAGAACTAGGACTCAGTGACCGCCTTTCCAGGCAAACCTGGTGGCATTCCACCTATACCTCCCTCAGTGAATGTGCTGGTGCCTCCTTCCGAAACCTGACTGTCAGGTGTCGCCTGTAAGGTGAGAGTTTGGTCTAGGTGATTGGATGTTTCCAAATCTAAAGTTGAGTGTTTTGTGATTTTGTTTCATGGTTTCAAGTGCTTATCTTGTTTGACCTCTGTGTTCAAGCTTCCTGAGGGGACAGTGTTTCACTCACCGTAGGTAAATGATAAATGTGTGCTTGGTAACTGAAAAGTTGTCCAGAAATACTTGAAATACTTAGAACCCTAAGTTGTGACAGGGTTGCTTCTGAGTCGTCCCGTGGTGCGGACGGTCTTGGATGAACAGGAATGGGTTTGCCATTCTAGGAGTCTGTGACATTCAGGGATGTGGCCGTGTTCTTCAGCCAGGACGAGTGGTTGCACCTGGATTCTGCCCAGAGAGCCTTGTACCGAGAGGTGATGCTGGAGAACTACAGCAGCCTGGTCTCACTGGGTAAGGAGCTTTCCTCCTGATGCAGAATCTTCCGGGAGAGCACCTTAGCACCCTCCAGGGAGCACATTTGCAGGACTTGGCCAGGTCGGCTCACAGGTGGGCTCCAAGAGTGGCTGTTGCCATTCTCCTTGGTTGTACTGAGAGACCTTGGCTTAGTAGAGTTGATGAAAGGCATCTTTTCTCTGCTTCTCCTGTCTTCTGTCCACTGAGCTCTGTTCCCTGAGCCGCACAAGGTGTTCTTGCTGAGAGGGGTGCACAGTCAGAGCCCTCACTTTCTTCCTGAGACCACCTCCTGGTCGTCCTCTAGGTGCCCAATTTTAAGCCTCTCTCAGAACAAACCTCCTCCTTCCCCATACTGCCCCTCTGTCCTGGGCACTCTGGGCCTGGACCTGCCTGCCACGATGGCCACTCATGTCTCTTTCTTGTTCTTGAACAGGGATTCTCTTTTCCAAGCCAAAGGTCATCTCCCAGTTGGAGCAAGGGGAAGACCCATGGATGGTGGAGAGTGGAGTTCCCCAAGGCACACATCTAGGTGAGTGACAGAGTAATTGGGAGATGGGCATAACATTTTCCGACTGCCAGGGCACAGTGAGGAGGCTGTGCTCAAGGATCTCCTTGATGTGCCAGGCCAGGTGGGAATGCTGGGAAGGCAGATCCTTTCTCTCTACTTTTTTGATTACTTGATCCATCAGTTTCAGGGGAAGGTTGAATTCTCCCAATATGGGTTGCACTGTTTTCAGATATCTTGTAATTTGTAGGATATGTAATATAGTATATCATATGTAAAGGTTTACAATTCTTTTATGCTCCTTTTTCCTTGCTTTTACTGGATTGATTTCTTTTCCTAAATTATTTTCCTTAGTGGCTTGAACATACACTACATTGTTTTTTTTTAGTCACTACAATACATCCCTCATAGTCTCATCTCGGAACCATCTTTTGCTTTGATTTCTTGGTGTACAACTTATCACATGTGGTTCAGCAGGGGGAAGAAAAGCAGATATATGTATATGTATTTAGATACATGAAAGAGGGAAAGAAGGCATGACAAACGGTAACAGTTATGGAATGTGAGTGGGCTTCCAGATACTCATCATGCCATTCTTCTCTTTTCTGTGAAAATTTAGAAAATAATGCATCCCAGATCCCGGCTCCTAAGGCATGTCACTTACTCCCTATGTGCCCTTGGCTGACTGCATTATCAGCTTCCGCATTCATTCTCCTGTGAATTCTGTCTGTGCTTCTGGTACTAGAGGAGGCCTCTCTTGAGCTTTACCACTTGTCTAGTGTTTATTTCTCACTTGGGCAGGGCATGGGCTTTCTGGGTCAGTTCACTTTTGCGTTTTCGTGACCTCTGTCTTCACATTTTTCCCTTTGGTTCGACTAGAATATTTTCTTGGGTAACGTTTCTCAGAAACGTTCGTGTGTGCAGTACCTGTACGTGTCTAAAATCAATGGGTTTTTTCTCTCCTCTGAGATTTGTGTTTTGGATCAAGAATTCTGGCATCCGTTTTTTTGTTTGTTTGTTTGTTTTTTCTTTTTCCTATTGTCTAAACTGCTTCACTGTCTTTGGGCATGGAGAGCTGCTGACAAATAATCTCATTAGTCCGATTCTATTTCCTGTATAGGTAACTTGTTTTTTCTTTTCTGTCTTCTCTTTGGAATCTTACAGGACATCATCTTTACCTTTGGATTTCAGACTTTTCGTTGGGTTATATGAAAAAGCACTTTTTTTCTTTGTTCTTTGGCACTTTACTGGGCCCTTTGCTTTGAAGATTCGGTCCTTTCTTTCATTTCAGGGATCTTTTGTTTTTGCCACATTCCACCAACAGTGCGAGGCAGTTGACTGCAAGAGTAGTGATACAATGAAATAGAAATTCAATCAGAAATCTAGAAAATAAGTAGATCTGTAGTAAGGACCAGAATGGTAGCTATTAATGAGTTTCAAATTTCACTGTGAGCTTTCTGGTTGGCAAATAAATCATTGGTATCAAATTGTCAGTGTTGTTTTACAAGCATTTTTAAAAAATTAATTATTTTAAATTTGTACAAATTCTCCATGCTGTTGTAAAAATAGCAAAAAAAAAAAGTCACCTGGAATTTTACCAACTACGATCAATTATTGTTGTTTATTACCCATTCAAACTGTGTTTGTTTAAATGTGTTTGTGTGTGAGAGACAGACACAGTGAGAGAGAGAGAGAAAAATTGATTATACAGTTTGTTCTCGAGCCTGTTTTTAATTGTGAATGTCCTTCAGTTATTCAGCCCTCAGTGAGTAGAGGTCTACCTCATTGAGAGGACTATCTTGTATGGTAAGCCAATTAAACAGTCTTCCTTTTGGAAATTTTAGTTTCCAGTTTTTCTCTATTATTAACGTTGCTAAGATGGTTATGGGAGTACAAAGCCATAATATAAAGAGACAGAGGTACCAAGAGTAAATCATCACAGTGTGAAGACATGAGTATTATGATTGAAAAGGCAAGGCATGTGGATTAAAAATCCACAAGGGACTATTTGAAACACTATTCAACTTCATTAAATTAAAACCAATGAAATTCCAACAAAGCACAAATTACCGTTTTTCCCTTATTACCAAGGATTAAGAAATATATATCCAATGTTTTGTCACTGCTGTGAGTGATAAGCAGTATCGTTAGTGGGACTGCAACTGGTACAATCTTTCCGAGGATGGTCTGGCTTTGTTAAAATCAATTCCAAGTCTAGAAATCTTAAGATAATTTCTGCACAGATAACTGTGCAGAGTTACAAAGATGTTGTAAAAGAATGTTTGTTATAACTTGAGGCATCATTGCCACAAAAGGAGGAGGGTAAATGACTCTCAAAAAGGGATTTATTAAATGATGATGTTTTCATGCATTGTACATATTATATAGCCATTAAAATGATAATGTCAGCCTACATTTATTGACATGGAGAGAAGCTCATGATTTTTAAGTGAAATGGAGGTAAAGTTACTTTCAACCCATTTTAATTTTTTAATTAAAAGTTATTTATTTATTTATTTTTTTGAGATGGAGTCTCACTCTGTTGCCCAGGCTGGAGTGCAGTGACGTGATCTCAGCTCACTGCAAGCTTCGCCTCCCGGGTTCACGCCATTCTCCTGCCTCAGCCTCCCTAGTAGCTGGGACTACAGGCGCCTGCTACCACGCCTGGCTAATTTTTCGTATTTTTAGTAGAGATGGGGTTTCACTGTGTTAGCCAGGATGGTCTCAATCTCCTGACCTTGTGATTTACCTGCCTCAGCCTCCCAAAGTGCTGGGATTACAGGTGTGAGCCACCTCGCCTGGCCCAAAAGTGATTTTTTTTTTTTTTTTTTGAGACGGAGTCTTGCTCTGTCGCCCAGGCTGGAGTGCAGTGGCCGGATCTCAGCTCACTGCAAGCTCCGCCTCCCGGGTTGACGCCAGTCTCCCGCCTCAGCCTCCCGAGTAGCTGGGACCACAGGCGCCCACCACCACACCCGGCTAGTTTGTTTTTGTATTTTTTTTTTTAGTAGAGACGGGGGTTTCACCGTGTTAGCCAGGATGGTCTCGATCTCCTGACCTTGTGATCCGCCCGTCTCGGCCTCCCAAAGTGCTGGGATTACAGGCTTGAGCCACCGCTCCTGGCCTGGGTGAGCTATATTTCATAAAATACAAAAGAAAATCATTTCTTTTGAATCAATAATTCCATTTCTTGTACTGTATCTTAAGTAACCAAAAAGGTGGACAGAAAATTACTCTCAATAATGTTCTTTTCTCCCAGTATTCGCCAATATCATGATAATGGTGTTGGTGTCCATTGAGTTGCCCAGACCGAAAGC
Source organism: Rhinopithecus roxellana (assembly GCF_007565055.1). Taxonomy (NCBI): domain Eukaryota; kingdom Metazoa; phylum Chordata; class Mammalia; order Primates; family Cercopithecidae; genus Rhinopithecus; species Rhinopithecus roxellana. The sequence goes on from NC_044551.1 coordinate 165,420,179, forward strand.
TAGGAGTCACCCTTGAGTCCCCTCTTTCATTGCCTCTGCGCTCTATTCGTAGGTGAAGATACCTGCCAGTGCTACTTGCAGAACATCCCAGATCTGCCCACCTCTTTCCATCTCTTATCACCACATGCCGTTGCCAGCCACCACCATCTTCATCCGGGAAGAGTGCATTGGCCTCCTCATTGGCTGCTCTACAGCTGCCCTTGTTCTCTTTCTCCCCGGCCCCATAACAGTTTGTTTTTCATACAGCAACCAGAGTGATCCTTTTTAAACAAAAACCATGTTATGTCATGTCCCTTCTAGCCCTCAGTGATGCTGATGAACTTCCAATATCTTCTTGTATCCCAGAAAACTCTCTGTGATAGAGCCTGGCCCACTTCTTTTCCTCATCCGTGACACTCTCTGCTTTTTCACTCTGCTTCAGCTACCATTGACTGCTGTATGTCCTGGAAAACAGGAAGTTTATTCCTGCCTAGGGCCTTTGTGTTACTATTCTTTCTGACTGGAATCACCTTTTTACCCACATTTTTGGCCAGCGCTTGTTATTTAGAACTCATCTTTAATTTCATTTTCTCATCACCCAGTTTAAAATAGTTGCCTATTCACTCTTATTACACAGCACTTTGTGTTCTCATTGCTCCTTTGTACTGCTGTTGATTTGTTACTTAGTCTTTGTCTGTGCCACACTGCTAGAATGTAAGCCTTGAGAACAGGCCCTTGTCTGGCTTGTGCCCTGTCATTCCCAGAGTCTTAACCTTTGTGTAGCACACAGTAGGCATTCAGTAGATATTACGTGAGTAAGTGGATGCTGTTATTTACAGCACTCTGAGGAGGCCTGGAGCAGTCCTGCTTGAGACCCTGTGTTTGGAAGAGCTCTTCTCTTTCATTTAATTTTAGCGCCTCTGCAGTTTTTCCCTTGGAATTTACCTGAGTCCACTGGTGGCTGCGCTGGGAGATGAAGCCGAGGGTCACAGGCTGTGCTCAGAAGGGCCTCATACCCTAGTGAGCTGTGCTTTGTTAATAGACCAAGACTAGTTCCTCCTGTTGTCCCCTAATTTCCTCAGCCCACCTATATGTAGGTTTCTTCAGACCCTTCCCACCCACACATCTGTCATCCTGCTTCCTTCCTCCTCTTCTTTTTCCCGTCCTTTCCTAAGATTTCAAGGCTATATTTTTTTAACTATCCTTGTGTGTTTCTATGTCACTTTTTAAATTCTCTGTTCAAGAGAGACTTACATGTTTTGTCTACTTTAGGATGGGAAAGCTTGTTTGAAACCATAATTTCTAAAGAAGAAAATCAGGAAGTCATGAAAAAACTCATAATTGATGGTGCATTTGACTTCAAGTTGGAGAAAACCTACATAAATGAAGATAAGTTAGAGAAGCAACAAGGCAAAAAGAACAAACTTTTCAGGAAAGTGTTAGTTACCATCAAAAAAGTCTACATGAAGGAGAGGAGCTTTAAAGGTACTGAATTTGCGAAGAACCTTGGTCTAAAATCATCACTTATTAGAAAACCCAGAATAGTTTCCAGAGGAAGGAGACCCCGTTCACAGCAGTATTCAGTTCTCTTTAAACAACTGGGGATCAACACAGTGCGTAAATGTTATAAATGTAATATCTGTGGGAAAATCTTCCTCCACAGTTCCTCCCTGAGTAAACACCAGAGAATCCACACAGGAGAGAAGCTCTATAAATGTAAGGAATGTAGGAAAGCCTTCAGCCAAAGCTCATCCCTAACTCAGCACTTGAGGGTTCATACAGGAGAGAAACCTTATATATGTAGTGAATGTGGAAAAGCCTTCAGTTTCACCACATCTCTTATTGGACACCAGAGAATGCATACTGGAGAGAGACCTTATAAATGCAAGGAATGTGGAAAAACATTTAAAGGTAGTTCATCTCTGAATAATCACCAGCGAATTCACACAGGAGAGAAGCCCTATAAGTGTAATGAATGTGGGAGGGCCTTCAGTCAGTGCTCATCTCTCATTCAGCACCACAGAATTCATACTGGGGAGAAACCGTATGAATGTACTCAGTGTGGGAAAGCCTTCACTTCAATTTCGCGGCTAAGTAGGCACCATCGAATTCATACTGGAGAGAAACCCTTTCATTGTAATGAGTGTGGAAAAGTATTCAGCTATCACTCAGCCCTTATCATACATCAGAGAATTCACACTGGTGAGAAACCATATGCTTGCAAAGAATGTGGGAAAGCCTTCAGCCAAAGCTCAGCTCTCATACAACATCAAAGAATTCACACTGGAGAAAAACCCTACAAATGTAACGAATGTGGGAAAGCCTTCTCTTGGATTTCACGGCTTAATATACATCACAGAATTCACACTGGAGAGAAACCATATAATTGTAAGGAATGTGGAAAAGCCTTCAGTTCCCACTCAGGTGTTAATACTCATCGAAAAATTCATACTGGAGAAAAACCTTATAAATGTAATGACTGTGAGAAAGCATTCAACCAAAGCTCAGCTCTCATTCAGCACCAGAGAATTCATACTGGAGAGAAACCATATAACTGCAAAGTGTGTGGGAAAGCCTTCAGACAGAGTTCATCCCTCATGACACACATGAGAATTCATACGGGGGAAAAACCTTATAAATGTAAAGAATGTGGGAAGGCTTTTAGTCAGAGCTCATCTCTTACTAATCATCAGAGGACTCATAATTGAGAAAAACTGCATAAATGCATGTGGGAACTGAAGTTTGTTCTATGCTGAATTTCAAAAAATTCATTGTGGGAAGAAAGTGATGAAGAGTAGTTAATCATGGGTAAAACTTCAGAGTTAGACCTCATCAAACATCGGAGACTTCATGATGCAGGGTAACCTTGGGAATGCTAGAAAAGCTTCTGTAAAACGTTTATTCATATGTTCTTAAGTTATGATCATGAAATTGAGAAGTTTTAAGATTGCAGGGTTAGTATTTTATTTTCTAGTGATGTATGATAACAGCTACAAGTTTCATGAGCATCACTGGGAAACCTGCTGTTTATGTGAAGTACAGCCATAAAATCCAGACTTCAGATAAATCTAGGAATCTATTTTTTGAAATGATTATGCAAGCCAATGGTACTACAAAGAATGTTTTGGAAAAGAAATATGTACAGGTGACCCATAGCTACCTCACTGTCACTAAAATGTTTTTTAATAGTCTTAAAGCAGATTCTGTACTTCATGATTAAGACTTTGAATTGTTTCTCTGCTTTCTAAGCCATTTACCGGAGAAGAAAATCACTCCATAAACTATGCAGACATACTATCTTTGAGTTTTCTTCCTGACTACTTGTTCCAAACTCTGAGTCAGATCTAAAGTCACTTTAAGTCACAGAGTGCATGGTGTTTCACTTGTTTTTCTCATTAAAAGTGATTACCTTTGCTGTATTAAATTGCTAAGTGAAGGTCATTCAGACAACCACTGCTTTTGCAATTTACTGAAAAATGTTAGAAATTATCTCAGAATGTAGCCAATAATGTAGCCAATAGGGAGCACAACTCAGCTCCCAGGGTGTGCCTGCTTCTGTGAGTTTTCTGGTTACCAGCCACCAGAAGGCCGAGTAATAGTGTGGAACTCAGTTCATCATCCTTGGAGGTAAAATGAACCAGATGACTTTCACCCTTATTCCAACTTTTTTGCCTTCGTCAGACAATGTTCACTTTCTCCCCACCTTCTGAAGGCCCCTGGGCAAATATTTAGGCTCTGAGTTCAGATGCTCTTTCCTCCAGAAAATGGACTTATATTCTTCAACAAGTGATTTAGCTCATTTCAGCATTTCTAAAATGTGACTCATAAGATTAGCAAGCTAAAAACAGTTACCTCACAAGTCAAGCTAAAATTGTTGGGCTTTACAGAGGCTAACATCTAGTTTAGCCAAGTTTATCAGGAGGGGGCAAGCACTTAAGGGCTGAAACCACCCATTTCGTAAAGTGCTAAGTTGTTTTTCTGCCAAGGAACTGTAAAAAACAACAGGAAAGTGTTACTGGGAGCATAGCAAAAACCACTGAATTCAGCTTTTGCCTGAGTTACTCAGTCTCATTGTTTCAGATTTTTGAAGAACAGACTTTCTGGATCATTGAATGCTTCATCTCTAATCCTTACTTCCCACAACTGTTCAGTTTTTCTATCTCTACCTAAGTTGGAAAAATTCCTAGGGAAATACAGCTTCCGCAAGTATTAATAGTTTTAAAATCATCAAAAAGTTAAATCTGAATTAAAATCCCACAAACAAAACATTAGGCCCATTGTCTTTTTTAAGACAAGATCTGTCAAAACTTGAAGTAACAGATAGATCATTCAAGTTTTATGCAAAATCTCCCAGAGGACATAATGTATAAGCACAATTTTGCTAAGATATCCCAGTGCCAAAGCCAGGCAAAGTACAATAAATGAATATTATAGACCAATATTACCTGTGAACAAGAGGTGAAATCCCAAGCGAAGCATTAGCAAACGTAATCCAGAGCACCTAAGTATAGTTAAGAACATGATAAATGTAGGTTTATTTATAGAAAGTCTACTGAAAAAGAGTGGTAAGATGTTAGAAGCATTAATGACAAGAAATAACAGAGAAAGAATGAACTATAACTGGGCACAGTGGCTCACGCCTGTAATCCCAGCACTTTGAGAGACTAAGGTGGGTGGATCACCTTAGGTCAGGAATTTGAAGCCGGACTGGCCAACATGGTGAAACTCTGTCTACTAGAACTACAAAAATTAGCTGGGTGTGGTGGCATGTGCCTGTAGTTCCAGCTACTCAGGAGGCTGAGGCAAGAGAATTGCATGACCCCAAGGAAGCGGAGGTTGCAGTGAGCCGAGATTGTGCCATTGCACTGCAGCCTGGGTGACAGAGAGACTCTGTCTCAAAAAACAAAACAAAAAGAATGAACTGTTTAAAATGGGCTCTGAGACAGAAATGGTTCACACAGAAAAAAAATTAGATCCCTACCCTCACCATAACAATTATATGAAAGGCAAAAACTGAATAACTTGGAGGAATATGTAAAGGAATAATTTTACATTCTTGAGATTGGGAAGGAGTTCTTAAATAGGCTACAGATGAGCTATATAAAATTTTTGATGTATTTGCTCACATTAAAGAACTGCTTACCAAAGTATACAAAAAGGGAGGTGAAAAGACACAAAATCGATCTTTTCACAGTATGCCCAACAAGCTATTAATCTGGATATATTGATTTGTAGAAATCAACAATACCACTAGGAAAATGGGCTAAAAACATGACTACTTACTTCATGGAAAATACAACTTTCCGGAAACAAGAAAAGATAATTAACTTCATTAGTAGTTAAAATGCAAATTAAGGCCACAGTAATGTATGATTTTACAACCACAAATGAGGAAAAATTGGGATGTGTGACAATACTGAGCTTCAGGATGTATGTGGAAGAAGAAATTCATTAGTATTGAGAATATAAATCAGTAGAGATTACTGACATAAAGCTGAACTTGTGCATGTTGTGCCCATCTACATAGATATATTGGATAAATGATTGCATGTGGGCATCAAGGGATGTATAAAGATAGCAGCACTGATCATACCAAATGATTGTAAGTAGTCTGAATGTCCATTAGGAGAATGGATATATTTTGGAATATTAACACAGTAGAAATAGCAGTAAAAATGAATAAACCTAAGCAAAACGTGGATGAAGCTGGCATGGTGGAGCACATCTGTAGTGCCAGCTACTTTGCTGAGGCAGGAGGATCACTTTGTTGCCCAGGTGTCCAAGACCAACCTGGGCAACAGCAAGACCACGTCTCTAAAGCAAAAAAAGAGGTAGATTGAAAAAAACGTTTTTGAGTTTTTAAAAGTTGTTCGCAAACTACATAGGGTATGATACAATTTTTTTTGCAAAATTATATATTAAAAGATATATACCGGCCAGGTGCGGCGGCTCACGCCTGTAATCCCAGCACTTTGGGAGGCTGAGGCAGGCAGATCACCAGATCAGGAGACTGGGGCCATCCTGGCTAACATGGTGAAACCCCATCTCTACTCAAAATACAAAAAAAATTAGCTGGGCATGGTGGCAGGTCCCACCATGTACCGGTCCCATCCTACCAGTAGCTGGACTCTGAGTAGTCCCAGCTACTCAGAGGCTGAGGCAGGAGAATCGCTTGAATCCGGGAGGCAGAGATTGCAGTGAGCCAAGATCATGCCACTGCATTCCAGCCTGGATGACAGAACAAGACTCTGCCTCAAAAAAAAAAAAAAAAAAAAAAAAAAAAAAAATATATATATATATATATATATATATATATATGATAAAGATATTTAAATAAAAAACAAATGATTGAGAAGATATTCTAGTTATCCATTGCTGTAGGACAAATCACCCCAAAACGTGGTGTTAGGCGACAATTTATTGTCTATCAGGAGCCCATTTGGGCATTTAGCTGGGAAGTTATTTGCTGTCTAATGGATGTGCAGTCAGCAGCTGGGGCTGAAGGCTAAACTGGGCTTCAAGGTGGCTGGCAGTTGCTGATGACTGCTGGGTGAGAGCTGACTTGGGCTACTCCACGGGGCTTGGGCCTTTTACAGAATGGGGGTTGATTTCTGAGAGGGAGCGTCCCAAGAGCAAGTATTCCAAGAGAGCTAGGTGGAAGTTGCCGATCTTCAAAGCCAGCTTGAATTCTGCTGGATACTATTGGTTGAGAATGAGTCCAATTTGGCCCATATTCAAGTGTAGTTTATAGAACTCTGAATGCCAAGGGCACAGTTCACTGGGGAACTGTGTATTGAGACTAGCTACCACATAACATGAAGGACAGGGGCTTTACGAAACTCTGGTGTGAGGCAAGGAGATGACTTGGGGAGAAGCACGGAGTCTTCCTCCACTTGCTGGGTGCTTGAGAGAGACTCCGTCTTCAGGAAGAGGCTGCTCTAGCCAGCCAGAGCTCATTGTGTATGTCAGTAACAAGAACTAATAGAATTCGTCCAACTCAATCCTGGGTGAATTGAGAAGGAATAAAACAGAGATCCTGAAACCTGATAACCCAGGGTGATGTGAACAGGAAGGTTAATACGGTATGAGCTTAAAGGTTGTACCTAGCAGCCTTGTCACCGAGCTGCCTTCAGGCCGCTGCTGAATAGGAATGTGTCTCATTAACAAAGCTATCAACCGTTTTCTCTCCTGTGTGTATCTTCCCTTCTCATTCATCTCCCTAGATCTCCAGATAAAGAGAACATTGGTTCCTAACTGAAGTAAGGAAGTGCCCGGTAAATTATGTGTACCTTAAGATAGATAGGCAGAGAAAGAATTAACAATCATCTTTGTCAACACATTTTCTTTGCCTAAGTTCTGTTGTTCAGACTCAACACTTCTCAACAGACTTGTTCAGAATCTAGGCAAAAAGAAAAATGTCCATTTTCATGGCTTTCTAACAGGTCATTTTCAAAGCAACCTGAAAAATGCAGAGTATGTTTTAACTTTTATAATACAGTTGACGTACCTGATGTACTTTATTCAAAGAAATTACTTAAAATGCCCTTCTTTTCATGTGGTTTGGGGCTATTACTGGCTGTCACATGATCTGATGTTTTCTCATGAATAGGTCCAGGAAAAATGAACAGGCCAGCTGTTTTCTAGACTGGCCCTTCATTGGACCTGTCTGATGCCTCATAATTAGGTTTATGCTATGCAGGTTTTTTGTTTGTTTTGGGGTTTTTTTTTTTTTTTTTGCTTTTTTTTTTTTTTTTTTTTTGAGACGGAGTGTTGCTCTGTCACCCAGGCTGGAGTGCAGTGGCGCCGTCTCAGCTCACTACAACTTCCACCGCCTGGGTTCAAGCAGCTCTCTGCCTCAGCCTCCCGAGTAGCTGAGATTACAGGCACCCGCCACCACGCCTGGCTAATTTTTTTTTTTTTTTTTTTGTATTTTTAGTAGAGATGGGCTTTCACCATCTTGGGCCAGCTGTTCTTGAACTTCTGACCTCGTGATCCAACTGCCTCGGCTTCCCAAAGTGCTGGGATTACAGGCGTGAGCCACCGTGCCCAGCTTATGCTGTGCTTTTTTGGTAAGGAAACCATGGAAGTGATCCTGTATTCTGAGTTCATCATCATACCCTGTCGGGGGATTGTGACTTGTCCCAGTTGCTGGTCATTTTAACTTTGCTCTCTTCGTTCAGATGGTATCTGCCAGATTTTGCACTGTGAAGTTAAAAATCTTCCTTTTATGGTCATCAGTATCTTAACATGAAATCCTGTGAGTGTATGTATATGTATTTTTACTTGTCAAACTTGATCTACTAAGGCCAGACACAGTGGTTCATGCCTGTATCCCAGCACTTTGGGAAGCTGAGGTGGGAAGATCGCCTGAGGCCAAGAGTTTGAGACCATAGGCAACATGGTGAGACCCCCCATCTCTACAAAAAATAAAAAGTAAATTAGCTGTGCATGGTAGCTTGTGCCTGCAGTCCCAGCTACTCAGGAGGCTGAAGTGTGTTGATCGCTTGAGCCTGGGAGTCTGAGGCAGCAATGAGCTGTGATCGTGCCACTGCACTGCAGCCTGGGCCACAGAGCAAGACCCTGTCTCTAAAAATAATTTTTAAAATAACATAAAGTAAATTATAATTATAAAACAATGTTTTAAAAACTTGATCCTCTGGCTGGGTGCAGTGGCTCACACCTGTAATCCCAGCACTTTGGGAGGCCGAGGCGGGTGGATCACCTGAGGTTGGGAGTTCGAGACCAGCCTGACCAACATGGAGAAATCCCATCTATACTAAAAACAAAATTAGCCAGACGTGGTTGTACATATGCCTGTAATCCCAGCTACTTGGGAGGCTGAGTCAGGAGAATTGCTTTAACCCAGGAGGTGGAGGTTGTGATGAGCTGAGATTGTGCCATTGCACTTCAACCTGGGCAACAAGAGCGAAACTCCATCTCAAAAAAATAAAAAAATAAAAAAATTGATCCTCTAGTTTCATCCATTGATGACACTTGCTTTAATCACTTATTATAATTGCTTTCAAATGAAGATTTTAGAATTCCATTGTTTCTTCTACACTTGTTAATTGGCTTTCTACATTGAAGAAGAATTTTATATTCACTGTATGTTTGTTTCTATGATTCTAGAAGCATGGTTTTCTATTTTATTCAATGGCCTGTAATCTGTTAATATCAATTATCTATTTTGATGCTAATTGTCCTAGGATTGGCCGTTGGGACCCCCTTTAGGCTGATTTCTGTGTCCTTTCTGTTATAGCAAGCTTGGAATTATATCCAAGATTTGTAATTCCAGCGTACTTACTTCTGTCAGTGTAAGCAACGTATGATTTCTGGACTAGACGACTTGGGCGTTGTCCGGGAGGTGGAAATTAGAGGTATTCTGCTTTTCCTATAGGATTTTGCTTTTCTTCCTCTTGCTGCATGTCTCTTCAATGCGTGGATTCCCCACCACTGCCTTTCTGTTAGCAGTTCACCTGAGGCATGACCTTCCTGTGGCTGCCTTCTCACATTCACTTTATCAAAATGCAAAGGGATAAAATACACATAACATAAAATTTACCCTGTCACCCATTTTTAAATGTACAATCTATTTCCAGATCTTTTTCATCATTTCAAACAGAAACTCTGTACCCATTAAGCAGTAACTCCTCATTTCCTCCTTCCCAGGCCCTAGTACCTTCTATGCTGCCATCTTTATGGATTTTACTACTCTAGGTACTTCTTATAAATGGAATGATACAATATTTGTTCTTTTATATCTGGCTTATTTCATTTAGCATATGTCTTCAGGGTTCCTTCGTGTTATAGCATATGCCAGAATTTCCTCCTTTAAGGCTGAATAGTATGTATTTTATGTATATACTGCATTTTAAAAATCCATTCATTGGTTGACATTTGCATCATTTGCACCTTTCAACAATTGTGAAAAATGCTGCTGTGACCATTGGTGCACAAGTACCTGTTTGACCCTTTACTTTCAATTACTGTCCTTGTAGTTTTGCCTTCTACAGAATGTCATATAAATGCAAAACCCATGTCATGCGTGTGGCAGGAGGTTTCAAAGCCACTAGCTTGCCAATGTCTGCTTTGTGATCTCTACTTAAGTCTAACAATACGGACTATGGACGAGAGAAAATAAGCTATAGCATAACTTCAATTTATTTTAAGCAAATGAATTTGAAGACACAATTATAACATTGTAGGTTTTCCATGACCCATTCTATGAATTTATAGGGCTGTGTTGGAAAGACCCAGATAGAACTTCCCCCTTTGGCATCCATATTTCAGCACCATCCTTTCTGCACATCTCTTCATGGAAGTCAGTTGAGTTCTTTTTCCCGAACAAATTTTGCAATCAGTCTTCATTGTGTCTGTGCAATTCTAATCTTCCTTTAACCTTTTCAGTGCATATAGGACAGGAAAACGTCAACAGCTTACTACAGGTGTCTGTCATTCAGGTGGAAGTCATGTCTGCATGACATTATAAACTGTTTAAAATGTCCCTGTGTGTGTTCCCCAAGTCTAGCTAGTCCATCAGCTCTGACCCACGGTTATACAGGAATGGACATCATTCAGATGATCACCTGATGAAGGGGATAAGCTTAAAGAGGAGCTGTGATTGGATTTGGAACACAATGCATATACTTAGCTTTAACCTTTCAAATTCCTGAACACTGGTTGGGAACAACTCCCATTTCTCCATTTTCTCACTATGAAGGGGAGGAAGGCAGGGAAGGAAAGGCACAGGGAGGGTGAGGAGGGAAGTAGGGAAACTCATTTGAGCCTCACCACATTGGACCCAGGGCCTGCTGGATCAGATTAATGGGTTTTTGACTACTGGATCAGTGCTGTACACACAGTGTAAATTTTTTTTTTAAATGTAGATATTTATTGTTTAAAGAACAAACCACGTTAGAAAGTGGGAGAATATTCCTTTCAGAAATTGGATTATGTAAGCTTGAAATATAAACTTAAAGAGTTCTCCTAGAACATAGAGGAAAGTACAAAGAATTAAAATATAAGAATATCAGATATATGGCCAGGCGCAGTGGCTCATGCTTGTAATCCCAGCACTTTGGGAGGCTGAGGCAGGTGGATCACAAGGTCAGGAGATCGAGACCATCCTGGCTAACATGGTGAAATCCTGTCTCTCCTAAACATACAAAAAAAAAAAAAAATTAGCTGGGCATGGTGGCGGGTGCCTGTAGTCCCAGCTAACTGGGGAGGCTGAGGCAGGAGAATGGCATGAACCCAGGAGGCGGAACTTGCAGTGAGCCAAGATTGCGCCACTGCACTCCAGCCTGGGTGACCGAGCGAAACTCCGTCTAAAAAAAAAAAAAAAAAAAATACATATATATATAGAGAGAGAGAGAGAGAGGGAGAGAGGGAGAGAGAGGGCGCCCACTTTCTTATAGACTAAAAGTTTTTAAGGATTCAGGGTGGGAGAGTTTATCGGAGTCTTGCACTGCTCCTGTGTCTCTTTGTTGTGCTTGTCTGGGAGGGAGAGTTGTGTGTCTGTTCCCAGACATCTTTCTGCAGCTGCAGGCATAACCCTCATATCTGCTTTTAGCTTCCCTGTCTTAGTGCACCTGAAGGGAAAGGACTGTGCTTATTGAGGCCCACTGGTTTATTGGGGCTCATTGTATGAGGGTGAAGTTCGGCAGTTACCTGAGAGACTTTCCCCCCACCTCCCTCTGTGCCTGAGCTGTCTTATCTGTGTTTCCCTGTCTGCTGTTTCTGGTTCCTTGTAGTTAGAAGAAAAGTGATTTCCTTGAAATGTGTGAGGCTAGAAAAGGAGCTGGAACTGAAAGTGCCAGTGTTCGTCCAAGGTGATGGTGCTACTGCTCTGTCAAAAACAAGACAAAAACCCAATTTTTAAAAGTCAACGTAGGGAAGCAAACAAAAAGATTACCTACAAAAGTAGAAAAATTACACTAGCCTCAGATTGATTGACCAAAAAGGAAAACTCTATAAAATATTAGAAGAGGCTTATTCTCAGCCACATATGAGGATCATGGCCCATGACACAGCCTCGGGAGGTCCTAAGAACATGCGCCCAAGGTGGTTGGGTTACAGCTTGGTTTTATACATTTTTAGGGAGACAGAAGTTACAGAAAAAGACATAAATCAATACATGTAAGGTGTACTTTGGTGCAGCCAGGACAGGCAGGACATCTTGAAGGTGAGGGTGGTGGTTGCTTCTAGGTTATCGGTGAATTCAAAGATTTTCTGATTGGCAGTTGGCTGAAAGAGTTAAACTTTGCCTGAAAAGTTAAAGTCAGCAGAAAGAAATGCTTAAGATAAAGGGGGTCGGGCGCGGTGGCTTACGCCTGTAATCCCAGCACTTTGGGAGGCCAAGGCAGGCGGATCAAGAGGTTAGGAGATTGAGACCATCCTGGCCAACATGATGAAACCCCATCTCTACTAAATACAAAAAATTAGCGGGGCGTAGTGGCATGCGGCTGTAGTCCCAGCTACTGGGGAGGCTGAGGCAGGGGAATTGCTTGAACCCAGGAGTCGGAGCTTGCAGTGAGCTGAGATTGCACCACTGCACTCCAGCCTGGTGACAGAGCAAGACTCCATCTCAAAAAAAAAAAGAAAAAAAAAGATAAAGGGGGTTATCTTATCCCCCCCTTAAAGTATTTATATTTATAGGGATACTTACATCTTACCTTTAATATTTCTGTCTATTTCCTGTATCCTAAAGGGAAGTCAAGGTTCTTGTTATATAGATGAATCCTCCAGGTAGGCAGGCTCCAGAAAGAAGGGATGGTAAGTGTATTTTATTGGATCTTAAAACGAGTCAGACTCCTTGGAAAAGACCTAGTAAGGGAAGGAGATTCTCTACAGATGGACATGGCCCCCATGAGAGATGGCTTTGCAGGACCATTTCAAAATATGTCAAAGAAAATATATTTTGGGGTAAAATACTTCGATTTCCTTCAGAGCCTGCCATCTGGCCTGTGATGCAATACCAGAGTCAGGTTGGAATTTGGTATCTCATTGCTGCAAAGAGTCTTTTTTTTTTCTGTCTAAAGGTCTCTATTTTAATATTGCTGGCCAGTTGTGCCTAAACTCTAGAGGGAGGAGAGTATTTGGTGGCATGTCCAGCCTCTGCTTCCCATCATGGCCTGAACTGGGTTTTCAGGTTTCTTTGGGATCCCCTTGGCCAAGAGGGGAGTCCATTCAGTTGGTGGGGAGGCTTAGAATTTTACTTTTGGCCTGGAGGTTTCCCCATAAAATGAAGAGAGGCCTGTGGAATAGAGCCTCTGTATTTTTGTCATTCCCACTCTTCAGACATTTCATATTTCCTCCTTTGCACAGTTATCTCCCAAACAAAAGTCTTGAAGAAACACACTTTTCCGGCAAATGAGAGAGTACAAAGAAAAAGTCAAGTGTGACAGTGTGAAAAGAAACAGAAATACAAAGATGAAAAGAAAAACAAAACTAGGAAAGTGGTAGAGAAAGATTCATGGCTTATGAAGACACAAGTTAAATATAAATTTAATTATAAATAAATATAGATTATAAAACTCAAGGAACCTGCCAGAATTCATAGTTGAAAGAGAAAATGGAACATACAACTGTGAAAATTGGATACCTATGGCCATAGACTACTAGCTCCTACTATTAAATCTCTAAATGGGTCAGACAGTAAAGCAGATTTGCATTTAGTTTAGTGTGTAAAGGAACTCAGAAGATTTAGGTTAATTTAAAAAATTTTAATTATAAAAATAGGGCAGAAAGAATATTTTTAAATGATGTAATATAATTACCAAGACTGAAAAGAGTGAATATACCTTATAGTTGAAAAAACATATTCTGAGTGTTCTTAACATCCTTTTCCATATTTGACTTTTGAGCTTTTCACAGTTCTTTTTGTTTTGGGGGGTCTTTTTTGGTTCTTGTTGCTAATGGTTAACCAGGGCCTACTTGAAACAATAAGCCCTTCAGTGTACCACCTATGAGTTTGTGTATGCATTTGCGTTTATGTAAAGTATGTACAATCGTGGAATTATAGCAAAAAGGAAATTCATCAAAAGTTAACGATGCCTATTAGGTGCTGATATTACCCATAATAAGGAATGTGATACTTACCTTTTTATGATTCTGGACTTATCTATTAATTATGATAAACCTATATCAATTATATAAACATGGCGTTCACATCAGTGGCTGAAATGGAATTGTAATGTAGCAAGAGAAAATGGACTATTTTCAAATACTAATAAAATTATTTTTATAAGCATAAATTCAAACCTTTTATGTGGGTTCTTTTGGATTTCCATTGTTTTAAGAAAAATAGTATAGTTGATAAATTTTTACCATTCCCACTCTTCATACATTTCATATTTCTTCCATTGCATGGTTATCTTCCATACAAAAATCTTGAAGAAACACACTTTTCTTTTTTGCTTGGAGACTAAATTTTATCCATTCTTCTTATTTTCTGATAGATTGCACCTACTGTGTGTATCTCATTCAAACAAATTTAGATATCACTTAAGGAAGATGTTTTTGTTTTCTTTTGAGATGGGGTTTCTGTGGCCAAGCCTGGAGTGCAGTGGTGTAATCACAGCTCACTGCAGCCTCAACCTCCTGGGCTCAAGCAATCCTCCCACCTCAGCTTCCTGATTAGCTGGGACTATAGGCATACACCACCATGCTGACTAATTTTTTTTATAAATTTTTGTAGAAATGGGGTCCCACTGTGTTGGCCTGGCTGGTCTTGAATGCCTGGGCTCAAGTCATCCTTCCATCTCAGCCTCCCAAAGTGCTGGGGGGTTACAGGTGTGAGCCATCATGCCTGGCCATAAGATTTTGTAATTTAAACTTTCCTCTTTTCTATACTGTCTGCAGTACAATATCTTATGATACCAAGATGGTAGATTTTCTTTCCCCTGTGTTTACCCTAATCTCTGTGAAAACATTTCCACTGTTAATTTTCAGCCCAGTCATGCCCTGATGCCTGGTAATGGCCAAGAAGCAGGAGAAACTTCTGAGCAGAGGAGCCAGTTAGACAAGGCCTAACCCTGGCTGTCGGTGAGATACGGCTGAGAGTTTTCATAAAGGTTTAGACAGGCCAAGCTAGGAATGGAACAGACGCACTTCCAGCTCTGAGCACTGTGCTCACTAGCCCTTTGGGGCTGTTCTTTCCCCAGCCTCAGGCAGTTTCCTCACATACACATACTGATCAGGGCTCAGCCGAATCCTCAAGGAGTGCTCTCCAAAATGCCCTGGTCTTCTGTCTCTGCAGCTGTCTCCTCTCTGGCACTCTGCCCTGTGAACTCAAGCTGTCTTGAATTTCCCAGACTCCCAGCTTCATCTTGTCAAGTCAGGAAAACCAAGGGGCTCTGTGTGGGTTCCTCCTGCCTGAGCTTGCTCCAGACACGACTCCTTGGCTTCCTGTTTCCCAGGGTTTACTGTCCAACGTCTTGAGTGTCATCATTTCATTATTCCTTCCAGGATTTCTAGTTGCTTCAGGTGGGAAGGTAAATCTGGACCTTGTTTCTCCAGCTTGACCATTGGTAGTTCCAGGATCATAGCTCATAATTTTATTGACAAGATGCTCATTTTAAAATACAAGTTAACATTCCAAATATATGTTGGGGTAAAAACTCTTTATGTGCTCTGTTGGTTGGAATTCAACCATTGCCTCAGCCTCCCAAAGTGCTGGGATTACAGCCATGAGCCACCACTCCTGGCCCAGCTTTTTTCTTATTATCAGGACAGGAATGGTAACTTCCAAGCTCTTTACATACAGACTGGAAGTCTGGTAAACACCTTGTTTGTTCTTGGCTTTCAGGATACTATGGGGTGTTTTCTACACCAACAACTGATTCTCCACTTCTCTGATCACCAACTGGGTGTCCAACAATCAATGCAATTCTGACACTAATTACCCAGAGTTAATGTCAGACTCCACAGATTTAAGGCTTCAGTTCTGTAAGATTTCCCCTTCATCAGACACCAGTGTCAAGTCCCAGACACCTGTACTTCTGATGAATGGGCTATAAATCAGGGGTTCCTCTGACCCCCATCTCAGGTTCAGTAATTTGTGAGAATGATACACAGAACTTGGGAAACACTTTACTTATGTTTATTGGGTATTATATTAATAAATGATAGAACTCGGAACAGCCAGATGAAAGAGGTGAATTGCGCAGGGTATGGCGGAGGGGCTGTGAGCTGCCATGCCCCTCAAAGTACACCCACTCCCAGCACCTCCATGTGCTCACCAGCCCGAAAGCTCATCAAGTCTCTTTGTTGAAGGTTTTTTATAGAGAGTAGTTTCCAGTGCCCCTCCCACCCAGAGGTCAGTGGGTGGGGCTGAAAGTTCCAAGCCTGTAATCCCTTAGTCTTTATGGTGACCAGCCCATCCTGAGGCTCCCTAGCGGCCCCATCCTAATAAAAGTTGCCTCATTAGCTATCAGGGGAATCAGCCCCCAAATTTCAGCATAGGTTATTTTCTATTTTCCCTAAGTGTTGGCTGGTCTGAGAAATAAAGAGTACAAAGAGAGAAATTTTACAGCTGGGTGTCTGGGGAGACCACATCAGCAGGTTCTGTGATGCCCCCTGAACTGCAAAACCAGCAAGTTTTTATTAGGGATTTCAAAAGGGGAGGGGGGTACGAATAGGGAGTGGGTCACAGAGATCACATGCCTCAAAAGGCAATAAAATATCACAAGGCAAATGCCAGGGCAAGATCGCAAGGCCAGGGCAAAATTAGAATTACTGATGAGGTTCCATGTCCTGCTGGGCATGCATTGTCATTGATAAACATCTTAATAGGAAACTGGGTTTGAGAGCACACAACTGGTCTGACTAGAATTTGCCAGGCTGGAATTTCCTAATCCTAGCAAGCCTGGGGGCGCTGCAGGAGACCAGGGCGTATTTCATCCCTTATCTTCAACCGCATAAGACAGACACTCCCAGAGCGACCATTTTAGAGACCTCCCCCTGGGAATGCATTCCTTTCCCAGGGCTATTCCTTGCTGAGAAAAGAATTCGGTGATATTTCTCCTCTTCGTTTCTGCAAGAAGAGAAATATGACTTTATTCTGCCCGGCCCTGCAGACAGTCAGACCTTATGGTTATCTCCCTTGTTCTCTGAAAATTGCTGTTATCCTGTTATTTTCAAGGTGCCCAGATTTCATATTGTTCAAACACACATACTTTACAACAATTTGTGCAGATAACACAATCATCACAGGGTCCTGAGGCAAAATACATGTTCAGCTTGCAAAGATGATGGGATTAAGAGATTAAAGACAGGCATAGGAAATTATAAGAGTATTGATTGGGGAAGTGATAAATGTCCATGAAATCTTCACAATTTATGTTCAGAGATTGCAGTAAAGACAGGCATAAGAAATTATAAAAGTATTAATTTGGGGAACTATTAAATGTCCATGAAATCTTCACAGTTTATGTTCTTCTGCTGTGGCTTCAGCCAGTCCCTCCATTTGGGGTCCCTGACTTCCCACAAGAATTAGCATAAATCAGGTGTGACCAAAAGGGCTTGTTATGAATGACAAAGATAGTCCTGTCACATTTGTAACTCAGGAAGTTCCAAGGGCTTTTAGAAGCTTTGTACAGAACCCAAATGTAACAAAGGATGCTTCTATCACCCTTATCTTTCATGAAATTACGAAGTTCTAGGATCTCTGTGCCAGGAACTGGGGACAAGGACCAAATACCTTTCTTATACCACAAGATACCATATTCTGTTGAACTTCCTTGGCATTCTTTTTTACTAGTTCCTCCTCATGTTCCCAGTCTTTAAAAAAGAAAATGCTTCAAAGGTGAAGTCTTTGGACCACTTGTCTTTTCTGTCTTTTTTTTTCTGTTGTTGTTGAGACAGAATTTCACTCTTGTTGCGCAGGATGGAGGGCAATGGTGCAATCTTGGCTCACTGTAACCTCCACTCCCAGGTTCAAGTGATTCTCCTGCCTCAGCCTCCTGAGTAGCTGGTACTACAGGTGTGTGCCACCACACCTGGCTAATTTTTGTATTAGTACAGATGGAGTTTAACCATGTGGTCCAGGCTGGTCTCAAACTCCTGACCTCAGACAATCCACCTGCCTTGGCCTCCCAAAGTGCTTGGATTACAGGCTTGAGCGACCACACTTGGCTGTCTTGTCTGTCTTTAATCCTACCCTTCTAATCTCATGTTTTTAATACTGTTTACATGAATGATTACCAAATTTATATTACCAGCCCTGATTTTGGTCCTGAATTCCAGACTCATCTATACAACGGCCTCTGCAGCATCCTGCTGGATATCTAAAATACTTTTCAAATTTAACAAATTCACAACTTATTTCTGATATCTTCTCCTCTATCCCTAGACCTTGGCCCCCCAAGACCTGCATCCTATAGTTTTCCCAGTCTCAGTTAACAGCAGTTTACTTCCTTCAGTTTCTCAGGCCCAAAATTTCAGGATCATCTGCGAGTCATTTCTTTTATGCCAACCATCAGCTCCATTTTCAAAATAGATCCAGACTCCACCACTTCTCATAATTCTTCTCAGTTCAGATTGCTTTCTTCTCTCACAGAGATGACCACAATAGCCTAACGAGTCCTAGTCTTTCTGCTTTTCCCTTTGACCCTTCATTTTAGTCTCAGCACAGCAGCCAGTGATTATTTAAAAACGGAAGTCAGAGTGTGTCTCTTTTCAAATAAAAATTATTCTTACACGGAGATAAGAGTTTATTCAAGGCTAGTACAATAGGGAAGGGAGATTTGGCTTTACTCCAAATGCAACAAGGACAAGTGGGGTTTAATAGGCAAGGGTGAGGATGAGGGGGTCAATGGATAGAAAATTACTAAGAGGAGATGTTACAGCAGACCAGTGCACCAAAAGCGGGAGTCGCAGCAGAGAGTTTAACGATCGTAGGGCAGCCAAATGAGGAGATGGGAAGGGCAGCCAAATGAGGAGATGGGAGGAAACCTGAAATCTGCCTCCCTGAGAGGTTGGGGAATGGGGTTTTTAAGGGATCTGGCGCTGTGAAGGGCTAAAGTGTGGGGGCTGATGATTGGTTGAAAAGTGAGGGGTCAAGTCAGGGGACAGGGAGAGGAAGAAACCGCATTCCTGTGTGTAGTTGGTTCCCTGGCAGGGATTTTCCGACCCATTGGCATCAGCCATCCTGCTGGAATTGAGGATCTGGAAAACACCTTAAGCAATTCTTGGGTTAGAAGATCCAGTGTCAGAGATTCTGTCTATCGGAGCAGTGGGGGAGCAGGTGGTCAGCACACTGCACGACTCTTGGTTAGTTAGAGCTTCAGGGAAGTGGGTCAAAGTGCACCACTGCACCCTGCTCGGTGTCAACTGTAATTCTGCCTAAACTCTGGCTTTTAATTCTCGCTAACCCTGCGAGGGAGGTCTCAGAGCCATCAAAGGCGAGGGAATTCTTGCTAAGCTGGCTTCACAGCATTCTTGCTAACACATCAAAGGTGGGGGATGAGAAACTCTTGTCAGATATGAAGAATGATCAGATAGATGTCAAGAGTTGGGGGATTCTTGCTAAACTGACTTATCAAGACTCGTTGCGAAGACTGGGCTGGGCAGGACAGGATGAGGGCCAAGGTCAAGGCCTAGTGGAAAAGAGGGCTCAGAACGGCCTGACTCAAGTTTGATCAAGGAGGGAGCCTTTATCATTCTCTGCTGCTCAGAGCATTCTCCTCTCATTCATAGTGAAATCCAATGACATAGAATCCATTAAGAACCTCCACATTCTGCCCCCTTGCCTAGGATCTCCTACTGTTCTCTCCCTTTTCTTTCTGCTTCAGCAACAGTTCCTTGTTGTTCCTTCAATAAGCCAGGCATGCTCCCACCTCAGGCTATTCGAGTTCGCTTTTCATTCTGCCAGAAAGACTTCCCACAGATACTTCTGTTGGCCCATCCCTCATCTTCTGCGGGTCTGTTTCCAAATGTCACCTTCTCAATGAAATGTTTCTTAACCACTTTGTGTAAAACTGCAAATTCTCCCACCCTCCAAGTTCCTGTTCCCTTTTTAAATTCTTGTTTGCACTTATAGGGAAGTTTAAATTTTTCCCCTGAAGTTTTGGTAATTTGACTCTGTAAAACAAAATGATACATAGCTTAACAGGAAAAAAAGGCATACAAATTCTATGAAAGTGCATACAAGCACAGGAGTGATACAAAATACAAAAACTCAAAGAAAGGCAAGATAGTGGATATTTTTATACCATCTTGAAGTTACAGGAAGAACAGGGGCTTGGGTCATGGCTAAGGCAGGTTATAGGAGGGAGAGAAGAGGAAAGACCTGAAGAAAAGGTAGAATCATTATGCAAATGAAGCTGCACAGGTAGCAGCCTAAGAATAGATGGTAGCCCGTGGTTAAAGTTTCTGCACCAGATTTTCAAAGGTGTCAGATTCTCAGTTAATCTTTCCCAGATCTGGACAAGGGGAGAGCCTCAGAGAAAGCCTCTTCAGCTCTGTTGTTTACTTCCCTTCATTTCCTCTACAGATGCAAGTCTCCTCTACAAAAGACTGCTTTTCAGGACTATTCCTGTCTGCAAGCTCTCTGAATAGCCATCTCAAGATATGTCAGAGAAGTATATTTTGGAGTGAAGTGTTTTGGTTGCCGTCACAGTCATCTCTGTCTCAAAACATATTTACTCCTCTTATTATCTTTCCTGTCTCTCCTCCAGTAGAATTCAAGCTGCATTTGTGCACAGGTTTTGCCAGTTTTGCCACTGGTGTATTTCTAGAATGTAGCACAGTGTCAGGCACAGGATAAGTGTTCAATATAATTTTCGTTGTTGTTGAATGAATCAATAATGAAATCCTATACAGTAATGAAAATGAATGAACTTTGCATGTGTCAAGCTAGACTAATCTAAAAGTGTTTGTGTTGAACATATATATACACACACGATACATATATAAGCATAAATCTTTATATACATTTTGTATAAATATATCTGCTATATACATACATATTGTATATTGTATATTGAATATAATATACAATTGAAAATATACAATGGTATATTGTATGCATATAGCAGATTACCTTTATATACATACATATTGTATATTGTATGTATATAGCAGGTTAAGATTTAAAATGTTGCAAAAATAATGTTTAGGGACACATGCATGTGGAGTAACTATCAAACAAAACAAAGAATGCTGAAAGCAATTCAGGAAAATGACTTGGGATCACTGTGAACAAGGCTTCCAAATTTGGGGTAAATTTCTCTTTTGTAACCCAAGTGTTGGGTATGTGGGTATTTGTTTTATTATTATTAAACTGTGGGCTGGGCACGGTGGCTCATGCCTGTAATCCCAGCACTTTGGGAGGCTGAGATGGGCGGATCACGAGGACAAGAGATCAAGACCATCCTGGCCAACACTGTGTAACCCCATCTTACTAAAACTACAAAAATTAGCTGGGTGTGGTGGTGCGTGCCTGTAGTCCCAGCTACTCAGGAGGCTGAGGCAGGAGAATTGCTTGAACCTAGGAGGGGGAGGTTGCAGTGAGCCAAGGGCGCGCCACTGCACTCCAGCCTGGTGACAGAGTGAGACTCCATCTCAAAAAAAAAAAACACCAAAAAAAAAAAACTGTGCCTATGCATACATTATCTTCTGTGTATGGTACACATTAAAATAATTTAAAATAACATAACTATCTTGTGATTTTGATCTGCATTTCCCTGATGATTAGTAATGAACATTTTTCATATACCTGTTGGCCATTTGAATGTCTTTTTGAGAAATGTCTATTCATGTCCTTTGCCTATTTCGGATTCTTTGAGGCAGGGTCTCACTCTGTCACCTTGGCTGGAGTGCAGTGGTGCTATCATTGCTCATTGCAGCCTCAACCTCTGGGCTCAAGCAATCCTCTGCAATCAGCCTCCTGAGTAGCTGGGACTACAGGCCTGCACAGGCATGCCTGGCTAATTTTGTTCATTTTTTGTAAAGACAAGATTTCACTATGTTGCTGAGGCTGCTCTCGAACCCCTGGGCACGAGTGGTCCATCCACTTCCACCTCCCAAAGTGCTGGGATTACAGGCATGAGCCATTGTGCCCATTTTTAACGGGATTGTTTGTATACTGTTGTGTGTTTTTTTTGTTTTGTCTTTTCTTTGAGATGGCATCTCGCTCTGTCGCCCAGGCTGGAGTGCAGTGGCATGATCTGGGCTTATTGCAACCTCCACCTCCTAGGTTCAAGCAATTCTCCTGCTTCAGCCTCCTGAGTAGCTGGGATTTCAGGCATGCACCACCACGCCTGGCTAATTTTTGTATTTTTAGTAGAGAAGGGGTTTAGCCACATTGGCCCGCTGGTCACGAACCTGTTGGGTTATTTGAATTCTTTGTATATACTGGGTATTAGTCCTTTGTTGGATGAGTAATTTCCAGATATTTTCTCTCAAGAAGTTGTCGCTTCACTATGTTGTTTCTTTTGCTGTGCAGACACTTTTTAGATTAATATAGTTCTTTTTATTTTTCTTTTTGTTGCTTGTGCTTTTGAAGTCTTAGCCATAGACCTCAAAAACACAGGCAACAACAACAAAAAATCTTTGCCTAGATCAATGTCCTGAAGAGTTGTCTCGATGTTTCCTTCTATTAGTTTTATAGTCTGGGGTCTTTAAGTATTTAATCTATCTGGAGTTGACTTTTATATATGTTGAGAGAGAAGGGGTCCAATTTCATTCTTCTGCATGTTGTTATCTAGTTTTCCCCAGAACCATTTATTTAAAGACATAGTCCTTTCCTCATTGTGTGTTCTTGGCACCTTTGTTGAAAATCAGTTGGCTGTAAGTGGGTGCACGGATTTCTGGGTTCTCTTATTCTGTTCCATGGGGGTGTGTGTGTCTATTTTTATACAAATATCATGCTCTTTTGTTTACTAACACCTTCTAATTAGATATAAGCTCACTCCAGTTAGAATGACTATTATTAAAAAGACAAAACAAAAATAAAAATGACAGATGCCAGTGAGGATTTGGAGAAAAGAGAACTCTTACACACTATTGGTGGGAATGTAAATTAGTACAGCCACTATGGAAAACAGTGTGGAGATTTCTCAAAAAACTAAAAATGGAACTACCAAACAATCCAGCAACCCTACTACTGGTAAAGGGGGAGAAATCAGTATATGAAAAGGATACCTGCCCTCACGTTTGTCACTGCACTATTCACAGTAGCCAAGATATGGATTCAGCCTAAGTGTCCAGCAGTAGATGAACGGATAAAGAAAATGTCCTACATAGACACAATGGAATACTATTCCGCCATAAAAATGGATGAAATAATGTATTTACATCAACATGGATGGAGCTGGAGGTCATTATGTTAAGTGAAATAAGCCAGGCACAGAAGGACAAGTACTGCATGTTCTCACCTACATTCGAGAGTTAGAAAACTTGATCTCGTGGACATAGACAACAGGAGGATAGATACCAAAGGCCAGGACAGCCAGAAAGGAAGGGGAATGAAGAGAGGTTGGTTATGGGTACAAACATAGTTAGATGGAAGAAATAATTTCTAATGTTTAATAGCAGACTAGAATGACTATACTTAGCAATAATATTATGGGTATTTCAAAGTAAATAGAAGAGAGGGCTTGAAATGATACCAACGCATAAAAATGATAAATGCTTAAGGTGATGGATACCCAGTACTGTGACCTGATCATTACACAGTCTATGCAGTTAACACTCACATGGATATTATGTAAATTATTTTGTATCAACAGAAAAATAATCACAACCAGCGGTGGGAGCTACAGCACAGGGATCCTCCGAAATGCATCTAATTTCGGATTTTGTTTTTCAAACCACTCCGCTTGCCTAACAAGTGCGCGGGCTGTAGGCAGCACGGCCAGCAGCGGGAGGCCTCCTGCCTCGTGTGAGGCTTGCAGACTCCCTCGCCCTGCAGCCCCTACACGGACTGTCGCCCTTCAGAGCTCTCGCTGGCGGAGGCGGTTCCTCTCCCGGAGGTCGCCGCGCGCACCGCGGCGTCCCCTGGGAAGTGTAGTCGGCGCGGGGCCCGAGGCATGCCGGGAGTGGTAGTTCTTTCAGGGTCAGCGGGGTTTCGGGGACAGCTCGCGGCCTTTCGGGGGTTCTCCTGGCTTGGGCCATCCCGGCTTGGCTAGAATTGCCGGCCTGGGGCCGAGGCGCTCGCAGTGGCCTCTTCCGGGCCGGCGTGGATCCGGGCGTCTCCAGCGAGTGGGCCGCGTGCAGCCTCGTCTGGGCTTCTGGGACCAGCCCTGCGCGGCTAGGGGCCCTTGGCCACTGGGTCCCGGGGCGCGTCGGCGAGCGGCCTGAACTGCGGAAGACCCGCGGAGGGAGCGCCTCGCCGGGTGAGCTGGGTGCGCCGGGCCGTTGAGGTGGGGGTGCCAGCCTTTTGTCATTGTTCATGCTGCGATTTTCTTCTGTGCGTTTTCTTCTCAGTAACGGAAATAATAAAAGCAGTACCTGATGCCCGCCAAGAGCGCTCCGGTGCCAGGCACCGGACTCAGCGCATCACCCGAACGCACTCCGCGCATCCCTGCTAACAGATAGGGTGGCGGGACGCTGTTCCCGCTCTGTCGGGGGAAACCGAGGCAGGGTGGCGAGGTCATTGTCCAGACGTAACTGGGCCTGGGGCTTGGATCAGGATTCCCCTCCCGGCTCTACTACTTTCCGTTGTGACTTTGGGCAGGTCACGACCTGCTGATTCTCAGTCTCCATCACGTCTGTAAATGCGAAGATTAAAAATACTGCCTGGAAAGTACTCACCGCTTCCTGGGAGGAGGTGCGCGTCGCCGCGTGACTGAGGCCTTGCACGGCAGCTTCCCCTGGGCTGGTCGAGGCACCCGCTGGAGCTGGCCCAGCAGAACCCCAGGTTGGCTCCATGCCAGGGGGCACCCTGAGAAGTCGCAGCAGATCGCAGGCTTGGAGGCCCTCACACTTGCCTGGCTGCCCCAGGCAGCCTCTTCCCCTGCTCTCTGTGGGGCAGGCTCGGTTTCCACCCCTCCTACCTGGGGTTTGTGTTTGGGCAGCGACGGCTGTTTCCGTCTGTGGATGCCATTAGGGGCGGCACCTGTGGAGTATTATTTAGGAGGGACAGCAAAGCTCTGGCATGTGTCTTGGGTGGGGACAGTGTCTCAATCCTGTTACTTTGGGTAAAGTGGGGTAAGGCCGGACGAAGATGTAGTAAGAGGCTGGGAAAGCTGAGTGGTTGGATTATGCCCACAGTTCCTTGGGGAGAACACAGCACTCCACGGAAGGGCCACTCAGGGCAAGCAGTGGGGTCTGTCACGAGGGTGGAGATGCGGGGAAGCCTCTTTATCATGGCTTCCACAGGGAGGAAAGGGCGAGGCAGGGCAGTCAGGCTGAGGATCAGCTAGCTAGGCTGGAAAGTGGCACCCGAGGAAACTGGATATTCATTGCAACTGTTAGGGCGGGCAGTTTAAAGCTAGCTAAGGACTCCAGACATCCATGGGTGAGTCACAGTTTGCCTAGAGGTAGGTGAGAGGCCCTCAATTGGAAGTTAAAGAGTCAAAGTGCAGAAATAGAAGTATGGAGAAGGGATGGAGGTTGGCAAATTGCCCTAGTGAACGCTCGTCTTGGTTTACATCATTATGTGGGGTGGCTTTTTTGAGACCTGATGGACGTTATGGGCGGTTGTAACTTCCTCTGTCCAAGCCATCTCCTGACGCCAGGGTTCCTCTTGACACCTGTTTCCTCTGCAGACCCACTGTGTCCACACTGCTCTCCCTGGGCAGAAGCACTGAGGAGGAAGGGATGGCTGTGGACCTGCTGCCCGCTCAGGTGAGAGTGAGTGAAGTCTGTCTTTTTCATCCGTTGGCTTCTGGATGCAGAGGTGGTAGATACGTTTCCAGACTTTGTCCAGGTACTTTTTGGTCCAACTAAAACGATGAAGAATCTGGAGCCTCAAAAGTTTTTCCCAGTGTCTTGGGCTTAGTGAGGGGCTGCTGAGGAATGTGCCTCTTTTGTTCCCAGACCACTCTTAATTCACCCCACTCACTTTGTGGTCAACAGTTCTGAGCATATGTTTCCGGCTACAGTGATGCTTAGTGGGGAGAATGGGGCGTGAAGCCGTCTTTGTCTTCACAGAGGATATAGTCACACTTGGGGCTAAGATGTGGAAGGGCCGGAAGACACTCTCCACAAGCATTTACTGAGCCCTGTGTACAGGATCCTGTGCAGCACACAGGGGATGGAAAAAGGAAAGCTGTCATTTCCATCTTCTGGGAGTTCGTGGTATGGATCTTAGGAAACATAATTAAATGTTCAGGGGAAATATCCCGGAAGTGGGGGCATTCTGAGTTTATGCTGGAGGCCAGGACTGGTATTGGTGCTTAGAGAAGACTAAGGGCATCCCAGAAGGAGTTCAGCATGGCTTGGGCTTTGAAGCCCAGAGGTGGGGAGGATGCAGGCCTGGGGCCTTCCCCTCCTAGTGCAGCGGGGATGTTATGCTGTCCAGATGTCCCTCTCACCTGTCTAATTGATGCCTCTATTTCCTTCTCTGATTCTTCTCTTTTTTCCCTGCTAGTTTAGCCTCCCTACCTGGGCTCTTTTATCTTGTTCTTTCCCCATTTGAGATCCATTTTCATTACTTTAACCCTCAGCTTTCTGAGTATCTTCCCCAAATCTGTCCTCAGGCCTGACCTTTTTCCTAGCGTTCCTGTCTGTCATTCCGACGTGGAAGTCCCATCTTTCCTTCAACACCAGCTCCCTTTCCTAGTGTTCTCCCTTCTGTGCGTTTTCTCTTCTGCCATAAGCCCCAAAGCCTATTTTTCATTGACTCCTTTTCCAATAGCCCATAGGCTAGAAATACGGACTCTGGAGCTTGACTTCATGGCTTCGAATCCAAGCTAGCGATGTGGCCCTGAGCAAGTTATTTTATCTCTCTGTACCCCATTTCCTCAATTTTGGTGGGGTTAATAATATACATACCTCACTGAGTTGCTGTGAGCATTAATAACAGTAGTAGATGGGCACAGTAGCTCACACCTATAATCCCAGCATTTTGGGAGGCCAAGGCAGAAGGATTGCTTGAGCCCAGAAGTTTGAGACCAACCTGAGCAACATAGTGAGGCCTTGTCTCTATAAAAAGTTAAAAATAAAGTAGCTGGGTGTGGCAGCTATAGTCCCAGATACTAAGAAGGCTGAGGTAGGAGGATCACTTGAGCCCAGGAATTCGAGGCTGCAAGTGAGCTATGATTGTGCCACTGCACTCCAGCCTGGGCAACAGAGTGAGACCTTGTCTCAAAAAGAACCCCCAAAAGTAGTAACTATAAGCGTATTTACTGCCTCCGACTAGCTGGGATTACAGACATGTGCCACCATGCCCTGCTCATTTTTGAATTTCCAATAGAGACAGGATTTCACCATGTTGGCTGGGCTGGTCTCGAACTCCTGGCCTCAAGTGATCCACCTGCCTTGGCCTCCGAAAATGCTGGGATTCCAGGTGTGAGCCCCCACGCCCGGCACTGGTTGAGTATTCTGTAGAATGCCCCTCCATTGTGATTTGTGTGATGTGTTTTCTCATTATTAGCCTGGAGTTTGGGTTTTGGGGAGGAAGGTCACAGAGGTGAAGTGTCAGTCTGATCACATCATACTACAATTGCATACTAATAACATGACTTATCCCTGTTGCTGTTCCTCTTTATCACCTGCCTCAGGCACTGTTTGTCAAGTTTCTCCACTATACAGTTACCTTCTTTTTCTGCCTTCCCATATACTGTATTCCTTGGAAAGACAACACTATGTGTAGCCCACACTTACGGCGTGGCGAGATAGGCAGCACTCCTATAGGTGAAGAATCAACATATATTATTTGGAAATCTGTATGGAGGATTGTCACTTCTCTCCATTTATTTATTTATTCAAACATTTATTTATATCAGTATGGCAACCGTGGCTCTTTCTGCTCTCTGTACATATCAATTATGCTTTAAAAACTTTTTTTTAGTGGTTACCCTATAGTTTTCAATATAAATTTACAATTAATCGAAGTCCACCTTCAAATGACATTATACTGCCCCATGGGTAGTGGAGGTGTCTTATAACAGAGCACTCCCTCTTCCTTCCCCTCCTCCTTATGGCATTGCTGCCATTCATTTCACTCATCTATATGCTGTCACCACCCAGTACACTGTTACTATTATTCATTTAAGCAAATAGTTATCTTGTAAATCAAGAGTAAGGAAAATACAAGATGTTATGTTATCATCATTTGTTCCTTCTCTGTCTTCCTGTCTTCACATAGATTCAAGTTTCTGATCTACGTTATTTTCCTTCCCCATGACAAGGGAGGACTGCTGGTAATGAATTCCCTTAGTTTTTGTTTGTCTGAGAAAGCTTTATTTCTCATCCTTGTTGAAGGATAATTTCTCTGGATATTGAATTCTACATTGGTGATTTTTTTCCCTCAACACTTTAAATATTTTGTTTCACTCTCTTCTTGTTTACATGTTGCTCATGAGAAAATCCACTGTCATTCTTATCCTTGTTCTCTATAGGTAAGATTTTTTCCCCTGTCTCCTTTCAAGATTTTCCCTTTGACTTTGGTGTTCTAAAGTTTTACTATAATATGCCTAGGTGTAGATATTTTGGTAGTCATCCTGCTTGGCCTTCTCTGACCTTTCTGGATTTGAGGTTTGGGGTCTGCTGCTAATTTTGGAAAATTCTCAGCCATGATTACTTTGGATATTCACCTGCTCTGTTCTCTCTTTCTTCGCCTTATGGCATCCCAATTACATTGTAATTTTAAATGATCAAGTAGAATTGTATTTTTAACATGGAAGGATATACATGCTATATAGTAAGAAGATTAGGGATATGAAATAACAGTAATCATTTATCATTTCTCACAGTTTCTCTGGGTCAGGAATGCAGGTGTGTGGGAGAAACAGCTTGCCACACAAAGGCTGGTGTCTCGGCTGAGAGATGTAAAGACTGGAGGCTATAGAATCATTTGAAGCCTCAGCCGTTCACGTGTCGGGTAGTTGATGCTTGCTGTTGGCTCACTGCTGTGATCACAGATAGGGCTGTTGGAAGGCGCATCTACCCATAATGTCTCCATGTGTCTTGGGCTCACAACATGGTGACTAGGCTCCAAAAGTGAGCATCCAGTGAGCCAGGCGAGAGGTGTATTATTTTACTACCTTTCCTTGGAAGTTACATGCATCATTTCCATTGAATTCTACTGGACAGCTTCAAAGGAAGGAAACATAGAACTCACTTCTTGGTGGGAGAAATGTCAGTGTCACATTAGACAAAGAGCATGTAGGAGGAGAGAGAAATTGATGTGGTCATCTTGGGAAAGTATAATCCTCCACATCTGTCAGAATTAAAATATGTATATAGCCTGTAATCCCAGCACTTTGGGAGGCCAAGGCAGGCGGATCACCCTGAGGTCAGGAGTTCAAGACCAGCCTGGCCAACATGGCAAAACTCTGTCTCTACTAAAAATACAAAAATTAGCTGGGTGTGGTGGCACACGCCTGTAATCCCAGTTACTTGGGAGGCTGAGGCAGGAGAATCATTTGAACCCAGGAGGTGGATGTTGCAGTAAGCTGAGATTACACCACTGCTCTCCAGCCTGGGTGACAAAGCGAGACTCTGTCTCAAAAAACAAAACAAAACTATATATATGTGTGTGTGTGTATGTATATATATATACACACACACATACATATATGTGTATATATATGTGTCTTTTTAGCAGAGACAGAGTTTTGCTTTATACACATATATGTACGTGTGTGTGTGTGTGTGTGTGTGTATATATATATGCATAGACTTTGATCCAATAATACTTCAGTGTCTAAACAGTTTATCTTACAAACATAGGCATACCCAGAGATATCCATATGAGACTGGTCATTGTGCGTTGTGACAGCAAAAAACAGAAACCATCTAAATAATACCAAATAAGGAAAATGGTTAAAATAGTTATGGTATTTATACAGTGGAATATATCATGCAGTAATGAAAAGGAATACACTTTGGAAGGCCACAGTGGGTGGATCATGAGGTCAAGAGATTGAGACCAGCCTGGCCAACATGGTGAAACCCTGTCTCTACTAAAAATACAAAATTAGCTGGGCGTGGTGGTGTGCATCTGTAGTCCCAGCTACTCAGGAGGCTAAGGCAGGGAGGCAGAGGTTGCTGTGAGCCAAGATGGCGCCACTGCACTCCAGCCTGGCGACAGAGTGAGACTCCGTCTCAAAAAAAAAAGAATGAGGTTTGAGGTTGGACATAGTGGCTCATGCCTGTAATCTCAGCTCTTTGGGAAGCTAAGGTGGAAGAATGGCTTAAGGCCAGGAGCTCAAGACCAGCCTGGGCAACATAGCAAGACCCTGGCTCTACAGAAAAACAAGAGAATTATCTGGGCATGGTGACACATCTATAGTCCCAGCTACTCGGGAGGCTCAGGTGGGAAGATCACTTGAGCCCAGGAGTTCAAGAGGCTATTGTGAGCTATGATTTATTGCACTACTGCACTCCAGCCTAGGCAACAGAGTGAGACCCTGTCTGTTTAAAAAAAAAAAGATTTCTATATGCGGATGTGATAAAGATCCATGAAATGCTAGTAAAGCAGGATTGAGAATTTTCCCATTAAAAAAGGATACATGTGTAACCACTGCTAGTTACCTGTAGAATGGGACCGCTAATTGGAGTCAGGAGAGAATCCCTAACATGGCACTGCGTGTTCTTTTGTATCCTTTCTATTCTTTAGCGTGTGTCTGTTTTCATATTGTTTAAAAAATAGTCAAAAGAACACATGTGTGTGTAATTGGATATAAAATCTGGAATATATTTCTAAAAGGAACAACTTGTCTTGAGTAGTAGGATTTAGTATGATTTACATTGTTTTGTTTTTGTTTTCAATTTATTCATTTTTTTCTGAAATTTAATTTAATTTTAGTTTCTGATTATGTTTAATTTGTATACTTTTTAAAAAGCAAATGAAATTTTAAAAGAAAAAGAATGCTTTTTTTTTTCCTGGAAATATTCTAAGGCCTAGGGGAACAGATTGGCGGTAAAGATGGAAGTTGGGTTTGCCGTGAGTATCCTGTTTACAGCAACATGGAGCCTGTATTAGTGTGCCAGGGCACCATAACAAAATACCAGAGACGAGATGGTCTCAACAATGGAAATGTGTTTTCTTGCGGTTCTGGTGGCTAGAAGTCCAGGATCAAGGTGTGGGCGAGTCTGGCTTCTCCTGAGGCCTCCTTGGCTGGTTGATGGCTGCCTTCTCGCTGCCTCCTGTCACATGGCCTCTCCTGGGCACGAGCATGTCTGTGTCCTAATCTTCTCTTCTTATAAGCACATGCCATGTTAGATTAGGGTCCAGCCATTTTAACTTAATTAATAATCTTTAAAGATCTTGTTTCCAAATACTGTTACATTCTGAGGTATAGGGGTATAAGCCAGAAATAAAATTAGAAGGCCCCCTGCAGCTGTCTGACTGGACTTCCTTCTCGACCCTCAAAATTTAACCTGAAAGACTGGTTCAGGCCGTGACAGGAAGTAGGGGTTGGACATGCCTTATTGTACCCCTCCAGCATTAATACCAACAGAAACCTTAAGTCTGATAAGAAACATTTACAGTCTATTCTCTCTAAAGCCTGCTACTTGGAGGTTTCATCTGCGTGACAACACCTAGGTCTCCACAACCCCTTATCATGACCCAAACATTCCTTTCTACTGATGATAACTCTTTCAACCAACTGCCAATCAGGATATATTTACCAAAAAATACAGAAATTAGCAGGGCATTGTGGCACGTGCCTATAATCCCAGCTACTCAGGAGGCTGAGGCAGGAGAATCTCTTGAACCTGGGAGGCAGAGGTGGCAGTGAGCCGAGATCACGCCACTGCACTCCAGCCTGGGAGACAGAGCAAGACCCCATCTCAAAAAAAAAAAAAAAAAAAATCACCAGATACTTACTTTTCTAGCTTTAATTATAGATAAGGTACAGGCTTGTGACCCAAGCTGGACCTACTTCAGACTTTCAATCAGGAGCTAGAGATATGAGGAAACAGGAACAGAACAAAGGTCTCCAACCCCCAGTTTTACAGACCGGTACCAGCTCCTGGCCTATTAGGAACCAGGCTGTGCAGCAGGAAGTGAACAGCAGGTGAGCGAGCATTACCAGCTGAGCTCTGCTGCCTGTCAGATCAGCAGCGGCATTAGATTTCACAGGAGCACGAACCCTCTTGTGAACGGTGCATGTGAGGGCCCTAGGTTGTGTGCTGCTTATGAGAATCTAATGCCTGGTGATCTGAGATGGAACAGTTTTATCCTGAAACCATTCCCCCAAGCCTGCTGTCTGTGGAAGAATTGTCTTCCATGAAACCTGTCCCTGGTGCCAAAAAGATTGGGGACCTCTGATGTAGAATACAGTTTGGTAATTTGTGGCAACATCAGTAACTTGAATTCCTGGAGGAAGGAGGAGTGGCACAGCAAAAGCAGTAGCTGTCTCATGCTGGTGAGGCTGTACCATCTACTTTTCCATGACAACAGTATTCTCACAAGTCTGGTTTCCTAGTGTGATCCTGGCCATGGTCCAGAATATTGCTGTCCTAGTTTCTGTTTTATTTTCCAAGCCTAGTTCTGTGACTATCAGTTTCCCTGGAGCTACCTGGTCCTTCGTGTAAATGAGCCAAAGTCAGTTTCTATTGCTGGAAACCTAACAAACTTCACATTTATTATAATCTTCTTATAACGCCACCTGCCACAACCCAGATTCTCATCTTTATTTTAAAAATACAGCTTAGACAACAAGTGTTTCTAAGTGAGAACATGATAAGCATTTGGGGTAGAGTTATCTTTCCTTGTGCAGTACTTTCTCCTCCATTTCCAGATGATTAGCAGCCTTGATCTCTCTCTCTTTTTTTTTTTTTTTTTTTTGAGATGGAGTCTCGCTCTGTCGCCTAGGCTGGAGTGCAGTGGCACAATCTCGGCTCACTGCAAGCTCCGCCTCCCAGGTTCACGCCATTCTCCTGCCTTAGCCTCCCAAGTAACTGGGACTATAGGCGCCCGGCTAATTTTTTGTATTTTTAGTAGAGATGGGGTTTCACCTTGTTAGCCAGAATGGTCTGGATCTCCTGACCTCATGATCCTCCTGCCTCAGGGATCATGAGGGATTACAGGCGTGAGCCTGGGATTATAGGGGTGAGCCACCGCGCCTGGCCCTGATCTCTTTTTTTAAATGCCAGTAGGACTCCCTTAGTCACTGTGAAGAATAAAACACCCTCACACATTGCTACTCACTCTAGGGAGGTGGGGGGAGATACCACACACTCATGAGAACAACTGGATGACATTATTGATAAGATGTCTTTCAGGTCTGGAGTTCTAGGAGTCTGTCATTTTCTTATTTCTTAATATTTAATGAGCTTTGCTAGGCTCACTGAGTTTTTAAAATATATTTTTTAAAAGATACATGTGCTTCCAGCTTCTGGTAATAGAGAAATAGCTCTTTTCAGACTAATTCATCTGTGGATTACTACTACACTCTGGATAAAATATAAGAAACCTTAACGTACTGGAGAGAAATCAAAAGCAGACAGATATTGGACACCTGTGTATATGTGGAAGAAGGAATTGTCACCAGATAAATTTTATGGTTTTTACAGCTTTTTGCCTGGGAGTAGGCCACAGTCAGCACTAACAGAATGATCAAAACTTGGTCACAAACTTGCAGTCTTACTGGTGTGAAGAACCACAAGATAGAGTTTGAGGCAAACTTAGCAGTTGGAAAGTGAGAGGAGGAATCTTGGAAAGGAGAGAGGCAAAGGGAAGCCCCAAATTCTGTGCACAAACTGTGCCCAAATCTCTAGCTGACCCCTGAACCATACATGCATAGGACAGACTCAGAGTAGCCCAAATAAGAACTGAACAAAGATATTTGATGCTGCCCACTAGAGAGGTGGCAGAGTTTGGAATTTGACTCCAACTAAATGAACTACCTGCTTAAAAAACTCAGTGCTCTTCAAAGGAACATAGCAAAATCCAGAGTTTCTACACATTGTGTACTGTACAATTTCCAGGATAAGGTAGGCATATGAAGAAATGGGGAAGTGCAACCAAAACTCAAGAGGAAGACAATCAGTAGAGACAATGACCTGGAGGACCCAGATATTAGAGTTCACAAAGATTTTAAAACAACTATTATAATTGTACTCAAGGACTTAAAGGAAAATATACATGTAAAGAATGAACTAATAGGAAATGGAAGCAGAGAAATAGAGATTGCGAAAAAAGTAATTCTAGACTATGAAATTTTAGAACTGAAAAATCAGATACCTGAAATTGTAAAAAAAAAAAAAAAAAAAAAAATTAGTGAATAGGCTTAACTTTTGGAAATGAACATAAGTAGAAGTCAGTGACAGTTGAAG
This sequence comes from Rhinopithecus roxellana, assembly GCF_007565055.1. NCBI lineage: Eukaryota > Metazoa > Chordata > Mammalia > Primates > Cercopithecidae > Rhinopithecus > Rhinopithecus roxellana. The sequence continues at coordinate 165,454,556 of NC_044551.1, forward strand.
ATAAACAGAAATTATCCTATCTGAAAAACAGGGAGAAAAAAGAGCCTCAGTTACCAATTAAATGATATTAAAAGGTCTAATATACATGAAGTTAGAGTTCTAGAAGGAGAGGGGACAGAGAATGGGACAAACTATATTAAAAGGAAATAATGGCCTAAAATTTATCAAATTTGGTAAAAAACATAATTTTACAGATTTATAACATTTGATGAATCTCAACCTGGATAAATACAAAGGAGGTCACAGCTATACATATCATTGATCAATGACATGCAGTAGAAATATAGTGTGAACCAAGAATGAAAGCCACATACCTAATATAAAATTTTGTACCAGCCACATTAAAAAAGTAAACAGAAGCAAATAAATTAACTTTAATAATATATTTTCTTTGACCCAGTATGTCCAAATATTATTTCCACATGAAATCAATATAAAATTGTTATTGAGATAACTTGTATATATGTTTGTATATGTATGTATGTATATGTTGGTGTGTGTGTGTATATATGTTTTTAAGTAAATCACCTGGTATGTATTTTATACAGATAACATATCTCAATTCAGAAGAGCCACATTTCGTGTACTTAGTAGCCACATATAGCTAGCTGGTCTCTACCATATTGGGGAAAGTCATAGAGAAATCACAGAAACCAAAGATTTGAAAGCAGGCTGAAAAAAACTGTACTACATGCAGAGAATCAATATTTGAATGACCATTGGCTTCTCATTAGAAACGACAAAGACCTGAAGCAATAGAATGACATTTTACATGCTGAAAGAGAGAGAGAAAAAAACCAACCCCGAATTCTATATCCAATGAAAATACTCTTCAAGAATCAAGATGAAATAAAGGCATTTTCAGATAAAATAAAATTAAGCTAATTCATTGCCAGCAGGCCTGTACTATAAGATACACTAAAAAGGAAGTTATGTAAGTTAAAAGAAAAATATGCCAGAGGGGAACTCTGATTTTAGGAAGAATGAAGAGCATTAGAAATGGTAGCTATCTGGATAAATATAAAATACTTTTTTTCCCCTCTCGATTTCTTTAAAATGCAGCTGACTGCTTAAAGCAAAATAATACTATTGTATTATAGGAGGGAGTTTACAATGTAGGCAGTTATAATGTAAATAACAACCATGAAGATAGAATTTATTTACATCTGAACTGGAAAAGCTCTATCTTTTTATCTGGGAAAGCTCTATATTTTTCTCTGGAAATTCTTGGATGTCTATTTTTTTGACTCTTGTCCAAAACAAGAAAAAGGCAGCTTTTTTTTTTTTTTTTTTTTTTTTTTGAGACAGAGTCTTGCTCTGTTGCCCAGGCTGGAGTGAAGTGGTGTGATCTTGGCTCACTGCAGCTTCCCTGGGTTCAAACAATTCTCATGTCTCAGCCTCCTGAGTAGCTGGGACTACAGGTGCATGCAACAAGCCTGGCTAATTTTCTGTATTTTTAGTAGAGATGAGGTTTCACCATGTTGCCCAGGCTGGTCCTGAACTGCTGAGCTCAGGCAGTCCACCCACCTTGGCCTCCCAAAGTGCTAGGGTTACAGGTGTGAGCCATCGAACACAGTCATCAGCTTGTGTGAGTTTGTTGTTGTTTTGTTTTGTTTGTTTTTTCAGAAGGAGTTTTGCTCTGTCTCAAGTGATTCTTCTGCCTCAGCCTCCCGAGTAGCTGGGATTACAGGCATGCGCCACCACTCCGGGCTAATTTTTGTACTTTTTTTTTTTTTTTTCAGTAGAGATGGAGTTTCACTGTGTTGGCCAGGAAGGTCTTGAACTCCTGACCTCAGGTGATCCACCTGCCTCTGCATCCCAAAGTGCTGGGATTACAGGCATGAGCCACCATGCCCGGCCTGGCTTGTGTATTTTTAAGATCTCAATGCCAGTGGCTACTCCTGGTAAGCTTCCTTACTGATGGCTTGCGACTGGCCTGAAAGATTTGACAGGACTTGCTTGATTACATAAAATGCCCCTGCTGAGAGTTCCTCCTTTGAGCTCTCCGACACCAAGATTCTTCACACAGATCCAGAGTCATGGCATGGTCTGTGCAAATAAGGGAGGCTGCACGTGGAGTGTCTCTTGGCTTTCTAGTGCTTCCCTGAAGTCTGTCTCTTGCTGTGTGGTACCTTTTGCCTTTAAATAAAAACCTTAACGTGAATATGCTCAGTGTTAAGTTCGGTGAGTGCCGTCAACTCTCTGAACTGGGAAAATCTTTGTCACAACTATAGCATAAAGAAGAGTGGTGATGTCCTCTATACTTGCAAGATTCTTGCATTCTACGTGAAACGATACCTTAGCTCTAAATAGGTGATGAGTAACCAAAAATGTGTATTATAATTATTCAAGTAACCACTAAAAATACAAAGAGGTCTAACTAAAAAGTCAACATATAAATTAAAATAGGCCGGGTGTAGTGGCTCATGCCTGTAATTCCAACATTTTGGGAGGCTGAGGCAGGTGGGCCATGAGGTCAAGAGATCGAGACCATCCTGGCCAACACTGAAACCCCGTCTCTACTGAAAATACAAAAATTAGCTGGTGGCACACGCCTGTAGTCCCAGCTACTCAGGAGGCTGAGGCAGGAGAATTGCTTGAACCTGGGAGGCAGAGGTTGCAATGAGCTGAGATCGTGCCACTGCACTCTGGCCCGGCGACAGAGCGAGACTCTGTCTCAAAAAATATATATAAATATAGTAAAGTGGAATTTAAGAAAATTCAAAGCAAAGGAACACACAAACATATACACACAATCTCCCTAAGTGTAAAAAACTGTAAGCCTAATGATAGGGTATAAAGTAATAAGTGAAAGATTGCTTTTCTGCCCCTCTCCACAAATATCAAAGAATAACGAAGGTGACAGCTTGTATTCTTCCACATAGTTTTGCATGCATCATATATGTATATACAGATATAGAGTTTTTAAACAAATACGGATTCTTTTGTGGCTGGTTTTTTCATATGAATCAATAATATATCAAGGTCAAATTCCAGTGTCATATAGATCTACCTCATTCTATTTAATGGCTGCATAACATTTCATGGCATCAATATACTGTAATTTGCTTCTCCCTTCCCTTATTGATAGATATGTAGGTGGTCTTCAATTGTTCACATTGTATTTCTTTCTTACTGCTGCTGTAACAAATTACCACAAATGCAGCATCTTAAAACAGCATAAATGTATTCTTTTACAGTTCTGGAGGTCAGAAGTCTGAATTCAGTTTTGCTGGCTTGAGGTCAGGCTGTTGGCAGGGCTGGGTCCTTCTAGAGGCTCTCAGGGGAAAATCTATTTCCTTGCCCTTTTCACCAGTCTAGTGTTTCCCTGCAGCCCTTGGCTTGTGGCCCTTTCATCCATCTTCCAAGCATAGCACTCCACTCTCTGCTTCTGTCATCACATCACCTTCTCTTGAGAAAGGTCCCAGGCTGGTATTTACACTCCTTGTTGGCAGGAACTTTGCCTGTCTTCCCCTACTCCCACTGCATGTGGCATGTGGCATTGTTCCCAGTGAGTACTCCATAAACACTTGTTTAATTAAATAGCTAATGGATGGTTCCAAAAATTACATAAACAGTTGATATGAAATACTTAGAATCCTGAGGCTTTCTGTCCATCCCACTGTCACTTTCTTAACTGTGTCTTCCGTTGAAGAAGACGGTCCTGGGCGAGCAAGAGTGCGTTTGCCATTACAGGAGTCTGTGACATTCAGGGATGTGGCCGTGTTCTTCAGCCAGGATGAGTGGTTGCACCTGGACTCTGCCCAGAGAGCCTTGTACCGGGAGGTGATGCTGGAGAACTACAGCAGCCTGGTCTCACTGGGTAAGACTTTTTGCCTATGACGAAGAATCTGTTATAGGAACGCCTCACAGATCCATCTTTGGGGTTCCGAGCCTGTAGTTTTTTACGCTAGTGAGCCCCTGGGAAAGGTTGAATTGCTGCAGAGTTGAAAGTGTACATTCCTGTTGTGATGCCCTTCTTGCTATTTGTTTCTCTACCCTCCACTCTCCCTCACGTCCCACCGCCAGTCAGAGTTTCCTCCTTGGAGTAGGCCAATGAGTAGATCCCAGTTTAGATTCTGGAAAACATATAGGGCCCCCCATCTTAGAGGTATTCATTGCCAGGGCCCTATAATGTTTCTGAACTGAGACCTTCCCCATCCATTGACAGCTCCAGTGCCCCTGAGAAGTGCTAGTGCTGCCTTGTCTGCCTCTCAGGCCTTGTGTCCTTTGCTGTGTCGGTTCAGAGTGAGTAGTATGGGAGTTCTTGGATTGCTCTTCATGCTATTTGTTCAAGCTTCCTTTCCTTCCTCATGAGCAGGGAGTCCATTTTCAATGCCAAAGTTGATTCATCAGTTGCAACAAGGAGAAGACCCCTGCTTGGTGGAAAGAGAAGTCCCTCCAGATACCTGTCTAGGTAAGTGAGAGGCTGGGAAATGGGCACAAGAGAGTCTTTATAGACAAGTAGGTCACAAAGAGGCAGTTCTTGGGAAACTCTTGGAAACACTGAGTTCTATTGAGATGCTCAGGCCAGTTGTACTTTGTTTGAGTTGTATAGGTTGAAGTACACACAATTACCTAATTGCAGTTATCTAATGTTAACCTATTTTCTGTCACGGATTGATGAAAGGAAATCAGGTTTCAACAGAGAGTAGTTTAGAGTCACCTCAAACTAAATCTTTTCACCCAGAATCAAAGCTGAGGTTGGGGCTTGGACATATTTCAGGACTTTAAGACATACTGACTTCAAATCTCCTGCAGGTTTTCATTATTCTCAAGAGATTCCTACAAAGAGAGTGAGTGCAGTCTTTTGGTTGCAGCTTATTAGAAGAAATGAATATGTCTCTCTTTGTGATGAAATAAAAAGGGGAAAATACAAAGAAAGGTAATATGAAAAAAACTGTTATTCTTCCAATCACCAGGGATAGACTGTTGCACAGGGGCAGTTTTCTCCGTATTTTCCTCTTTTTTGTAATGAGCATCTTAAACTTCAATCACATAGAATCGTCACAGTCATGCTGCAGGGCTGTTGTAATTTTCAAAACCTGATTGTCCCCCCACTCCTTTTTTTTTTTTTTTGAGATGATTCTCTGTCACCTATGCTGGAGTGCAGGGTGTGATCACAGCTCACTGCTCTGTCACCCAGGCTGGAGTGCAGGGTGTGATCACAGCTCACTGCTCTGTCACCCAGGCTGGAGTGCAGGGTGTGATCACAGCTCACTGCACTCTCTGCCTCCCAGGCTCAAGCGATCCTTTCACCTCAGCCTCCTGAGTAGCTGGGACCACAGGTGCGTGCCACCACACCTAGCTAATTTTTTGTATTTTTGATAGAGATGGGGTTTCACCATGTTGTCCAGGCTGGTCTCAAACTCCGGAGCTCAGGTGATCCACCTGCCTCAGCCTCCCAAAGTGCTGGGATTACAGGTGTGAGCCACCGTGCCCAGCCTTCCTCTTTTTAACAGACTGTTTCCCCCTTCGCAGACTACGATATAAAATCAGTCACATGAAATAAAGAAATTTAAGAAAACCAATCCAAATATTTAAAAAAGTATTGGGTATGGAGTTTCAGAGAGAACATGGGGAGATAATATAATGAAAGGGACATGTGAGTAAGAAGGAGAAAGTAGACAGGCTGCCTGCTTCATTGCCTGGTATATGCAGAGTGGAAAACGATGACAGAGTGGAGTAGCCCATGGAATTCAACGTGGGCTTCTCATTTGGCATTTTTCTGTATCCTCATATCTTCTACCCAGCCTGTTCTTCTGCATCTAACTTTACTCTACCTGGGTGGAATCACTTCATTTTCATTGTTCATTTGTCCTGTGTATTCTCCCATGCCATTCCTTAACCCATTCACCCCTTTCCTTTATCCCATCCTGTTCTTCCCAAGATTCAGGTCAGCATTTGAAATCTGATTGTACGCTCTGCTTTTATATATACTGTTACCAGTTTTCTTGTCTCACTGATACATCCGTTTGTTTCTTCCAGCAGAGGAGGCATTAATTCTTCTGATTCGTTTTAGGTTCCAAGACTTGGCCTGAAACAGAAGCATTGCCTCATAGACAGGACATTTTTATAGAAGAAACGTCTCAGGGAATGATAAAGGAAGAATCCATTAAGGATGGTCACTGGGACATTAACTTTGAAGAAGCTGTGGAATTTGAGAGCAGGACAGAAGAAGAGCAAGAGAAGAAACCTCTTAGGCAAATGATAGTCTTGCATGATGAAACCATTGGTGAAGATGGAAACCATACAAGTCTTGAACTGGAGAAAAGCTTATTTATAAATACAGCTCTTGTCGCACAACAGAGTGTTCCTATAGAAAGGATACCCAATATGTATTACACATTTGGGAAAGATTTTAAACAGAATTTTGATCTTATGAAATGCTTCCAAATTTACCCAGGAGGAAAACCTCACATCTGTAATGAATGTGGGAAGAGCTTCAAGCAGAATCTTCATCTTATTGAACATCAGAGAATTCATACAGGTGAGAAACCCTACAAATGTAATGAGTGTGAAAAAACCTTCAGCCACAGATCATCCCTTCTTTCTCATCAGAGAATTCATACTGGAGAGAAACCTTACAAGTGTAATGAATGTGAGAAAGCATTTAGCAACAGTTCAACCCTTATCAAACATCTGAGAGTGCATACCGGAGAGAAACCGTATCGATGTAGGGAGTGTGGTAAAGCCTTTAGCCAGTGTTCAACCCTCACTGTACATCAGAGAATTCATACTGGGGAGAAACTCTATAAATGTGGTGAATGTGAGAAGGCCTTCAACTGTAGAGCAAAACTTCACAGGCATCAAAGAATCCATACAGGCGAGAAACCCTATAAATGTAGTGAGTGTGGGAAGGGTTACAGCCAGTTTACCTCTCTAGCTGAACATCAGAGGCTTCATACTGGAGAACAGCTGTATAAATGCTTGGAATGTGGGAGAACCTTCACACGTATTGCAACCCTTATTGAACATCAGCGCATTCACACTGGACAAAAACCTTATCAGTGCAATGAATGTGAGAAAGCCTTCAACCAGTATTCATCCTTTAATGAACATCGGAAAATTCATACTGGGGAAAAACTTTATACATGTGAGGAATGTGGGAAAGCCTTTGGTTGCAAATCTAACCTTTATAGGCATCAGAGAATTCATACCGGAGAGAAGCCGTATCAGTGTAATCAGTGTGGAAAGGCGTTCAGCCAGTATTCATTTTTAACGGAACATGAGAGGATCCACACTGGGGAGAAACTGTATAAATGTATGGAATGTGGGAAAGCCTACAGTTACAGATCAAACCTTTGTAGACACAAAAAAGTTCACACTAAAGAGAAACTCTATAAATGGAAGGAATATGGGAAACCGTTAATCTGCAGCTCCTCACTCACTCAGTATCAGAGATTTCTTAGAGGAGATAAGGCCTATGAGGCTTAGTTCATCTCCCAAATAATCCAGGACTTCTCATTGGGGAATAAGGAGAATAGTCAATAGGGTACAAACTCCTAATAGATTTGTCTTTTTTACTTCTCCTGAAGGAAATATGTTAGTTGCCACTAAGTAATGATAAAATGATCAGTGAAATTATGAAGAGCACTGACTTGTTACGTTTTAAAAGAACCATAAATTTGAAGGTTTCTAAAAACCTATGAATATTTAATTAATAGAAAAAATGTAAAAGGCCTAACTTTTAAAAAATCATGAAAAATAGTTAAATATACATTTTGTTTCTCTCATAAGACCATATTCCCTTTATAAGAGTAAGCTTCAATGTGTGAATTTTCTTTTAAAAACAGTCACTGAGTTATTAATAATGTAAATAAGTGTGTGGCCTTCTTTAAAATAGCCGGCCAACATAGGAGGTGCTTATTTTCATAAAGGGAAGCTAAACATAAAAAGGAATTATTTAAATTTAACTCTTCGCGTGGAAATAATAAAGCTCTTCTTATGAGCTGTCCCACCAGCAACTTAGATATGTAAACATACGTATATACACATATGCGTGTGTGTGTGTGTAAACGTAAAAGTCCTTTATTATTAAAAAAATGTAGTTTTATTAATTTAGAATTTAGTTCTTAAAGTCTTGCCCAAAGGTAGACTCTCTTACTTATCTTCTGTCATTTCTTAAATTGATGTCATTTTATATAACTGAACTGAGTACTATTATAGTACCGTAGAAGGCGGATTAACTGAAGCAGCTGGAAAGACTGTCAAGCACATACTTTGTTATCTGTTGCAGAAGCGGTATATTTGGCAGAACCTGAGGCTACGTGTCTGGTAGCTCATTAGATCCAGGAGAGGTTTAATTATAGCCTTTCATTGTACTAATGAAGAACCTGAACTTCGTGAACAGAGTCAAGACTAGAATCTAGGTCTTCGGTTCTGGTGTTTTGTGATGATTATAGACTTATTTCCAACCTGAGGTCCCAACAGTCCTATTTGTTTTGTAGCCTGGTTAGACATAGTTGCAGTAATTTAAAGTTACTGTTTTATCTATAAGGGTTTCCTCTCACCTTAATCTTAATAATTGACTCACAACTATATTCTTTTTTCTTATGAGTCCCTAATTATGCCTGCTTTTATTATAATTGTACTTAAATCTGTAAAGCTAGCTGCGGTCCAGATAGTGTAATTGCTTTTGGATACTTCACATGTAAGATTGCCTTCTTATTACACATATTTTAGGAATTATTTTGTGGAAAGTTATATATGAAGAGTTAATTATTAAGCATTCTTTTCATCAATTTAAATGTTTAGTTCCCCCCAGGTGTTTTTCCTCCAACTTTATATTTGACTTTCATTCAATTCACAGTTGGTATCATTAAAAAAAAATTATTCTAATACAATTAGCTAGACCTTCTGAGAAAAATATTAGAATTAAATCCAAGCAGTCAGTATATTTCTTAATTGACTGGTTTTAGCTTATCAGAAAGTTATTGTTTTATGTATTTAAATACATTTACAAAGAAAATGAGGCTTTTAAACAGACCTCAATATTTAACATTGTACCCAGTAGTGGTGAGCATGCTTAGTACCCAAATTTTGGTTCCTAAATGCCATTCCCCACTAACAGGAACCAGGGTTCCTTGGAGAAGTGGCTGATTCCATGTTTGGAGCAGGGGAAGTGGGTGGTGTGGCTAAAATACTTTTTTTATTAAGAAAATAAAATAAAAAGCAAGATAGTATTTGAAGACTAATGGGGTAATGTCAGAAGGGGACAGGCGCCCAGTCGAAGGTATTCTCACGGGCCAAATTTAGGACAACTTAAAATCAAAAAGAATAATCACTGATATTGCTGATAATGCTAAGAAGGAAAATAAGTTCATAATGATGAAAGTAAAAAAGAAAACTCGTTATAAAATTATTTGAAGAATGTCTTCTTTTAAATGTACACAGAATGATAGATTTGGAAAACTAACCATTTTACAACCCTTAATGTGATTAAATCTGGCAAAAATCAATGGTAAAACCCATTAGGTGAAAAAAATTTTAAGGAACTTTGTTTACAAGGTGTCAGAAGATCACAGATACCTATTGCAAAAGAATTGCCTTTACAGTGAGATTTGGCTGTCAAACTGCATTTCCCTACTTCTGGAATAAGCCAACATTATGTGGCTCTTGATAGGATGCAGTATGAAGCATGTGTGATCATCCTTGATGTACTGCCAAAAATGTTTACCCCAAATTTAATTAAATCTTTTGTCTAGACTTATCTTCCTATTTAAAGAAATACAAGGAGTAGAGGAACAAGTTGAATCACACATTATGGAAATAGACAAGTCCAGAGTTGGTACAGGACAACTGGTCTGGAATTTTTTTTTAAGTTTATCTTAAAATGGTTTTCTTAAATGTACTTTTTAAGCACAACATGAGGAAGGTGTTAAAACTGGTGTAATAGCTCCAAAGAATAAGTATTCCAGATTTTGGGAGGAATGAAGAGGGAGATATTCAGAAACCTTCACCAGATTCCACCCACCTTGATCATAGTGGATTAATGATGTGCTTTGTGGATGTGGTTAGTCAATGACACCAGCTTGACGGATCTTTCTTTCTGCTCCATACCCCATTGAGTTATCTGGTCCCCTTGGCTGATGAAGAACCATTAGGCGAGGAGCACTGGCATCCAGGGTGATGTTCTTCAAGTGACTGACCAACCGCTCAGGTCGAGGAGCTGCAACAGCCTTGGGGCCCTCACAGACTCGCCACACATTCCAGGCACTGCACTTGCCAGTGCGCTGATTAAGAGTCACTGAGAACTCCACCTCATCTCCTGCCTGGAGCCCAAGGCCATCCTCAACTTCATTCACATGGAAAAATAGCTTCTTGCTATCTCCTACTTCATAGTTAATGAAGCCAAACTGATCTTTCACACATTCCACTGTGGCCCTATGCAGGGGTGTGAGGTTGTAAGCCATAGTTTGTGCATTTTGACCCTCGTCTGGACTTTTCAAAAAGCAAATGTAATACAGTAAAGAGTGGTCTCTTCTAGATTAAGGCAAGAGGGATAATCAAATGGAAAGTGTGATCCTTTATTAGCTTCTGATTCATAAAAAACTATAAAAGACATTTGGGGGGCTACTTGGGGAAATAGGAAGATAGAATGGGTATTAGATAAATGTGGTGTGTTTGATTTTTCTAGAAGTGGTAATTGAGTTACGTTGGATAATGTTCTAATTCTTAGGAGATGCATGCAGAGGTTTTTTTAAGTTTGAAAAGTCATGATGTTGGCAGCATATTTTCAAATAAATATGTACAAAATTAGTCAACTTTTTTTTGTGGTGGATGTAGAGATGTTCATTGGTCATTTAAAAAATTTTTCTATATGTGTCAATTTTTAATAAAAATTAATGCAAAAAGTGATTGGATAAAGTGATGAATCTTTCAATCAGAATTCTTCATTTATATTCTTAGGAAGTTCCTGTTTGAGAGTTAATCCTCCAGTGATGTAATTGTTGGAAATAAAGTAACTAGGTGGTACTGGGTTCCCTTTAAATGGAATGAGCATGCTCCACTTTCTCTCTCATGCTAAATGTAACTAAGGCATGGAGCAGCTGTTTGGGCACCCCCAAAAGTAATAACAGGCAGATTTGGGAAGGAAACTGGAATTTGAAAGGAGATCATTGTGGCACTCTTGGGCATTCCTGTGGTGAGGACAGAGATGGCTGAGCAGGCATCTAAACCTCAGTTAAGAATCCTTCACTCTGGTTAGAGGATCTCTGGGCCAAAAAGGTTTAGGAGAATCCCCATTGCTTTTCTTCCCTCACTATCTTCCTGCTACTTGGACCTGGAAGTGATGTATCCATGAGGTGTGTAGCAGAGAGGAGAACCTAAACCCTTGGATTTCTAACCTGAAGATCAGGAAGAGGAAGTGGCTCCTGAGAGCTGGAAGGTGTCAAGATGGTGACAAAGATAAGGAAGCTCAAGGAAGTGATCTCATAACAGTTGTTTGGCCGGGCGAGGTGGCTCAAGCCTGTAATCTCAGCACTTTGGGAGGCCGAGACGGGCGGATCACAAGGTCAGGAGATCGAGACCATCCTGGCTAACACAGTGAAACCCCGTCTCTACTAAAAATACAAAAACTAGCCGGGCGAGGTGGCGGGCTCCTGTAGTCCCAGCTACTCGGGAGGCTGAGGCAGGAGAATGGCATAAACCCGAGAGGCGGAGCTTGCAGTGAGCTGAGATCCGGCCACTGCACTCCAGTCCGGGCGACAGAGCGAGACGCCGCCTCAAAAAAAAAAAAAAAACAAAAAACAGTTGTTTATGCAATCTGGGGCTCTCCCCTGGTCTATACATGTATAGGTCTGACGCGATAATTGTTCAGGTCTGACACTGGGTGAAGAGAGATCCAAATAACACTGAAAATACTTAGAAAACTGGACTGACATTAGAACCACAGCCCATAGAAGATGGATTGGAACTGTGACCAAGACTTAATCAGTTAAATTGCCTGCTGGAAAAAATACCCTAACATTTTCTGGAAGAATTGAATACCCAGAGGCCCATAATATTCAAAATGTCCAGGATGCAATGCAGAATCACATGAAATACATAAATCAGGAAACTTTCAACAATTCACAGGAAAGACAACAGACACTAACCCCAAGATGACACAGATGTTGGAATTATGAGATGAAGACTTTAAAGTAGATATTATAACAATGTTTCAGAAAGTGTGGCCATTCCAGAAATTGATGAAATGTCAAACTTTTCAGTAGGAAAATAGTAATTTGACTCACTTCTAATAAATAGAATATGATAGAAGTGATGCGGTGTCACTTAAAATATTTGGTTATGAAAAGGCTATGGCTTCTGCACAGGCATGTGCTCTCTTGAATCACTTGTCCTTTGGGAAGCCAGTGGCCTTATCGTGAGGACACTTAGCCTATGGAGAGTTCCACATAGTAAGTAACTGAAGCCCATGGCCAACAGCCAGCAACAAACTGGCCTTCTAGCAACCATGTGAGTGAGGTTAGAAGTAGATCCTCCCTTGCCTGAGCCTTCAAATAGGACTGCAGCCACAGCCAACTACTTGCCCATAACCTCATGTGAGACACTGAGTCAGAAAGACCTAGCTAAACCACTCACTTCTGGCTTCTTAAGCCCCGGAAACTCTGGGTTAGTAAATGTTTTAACTGGTAGGTTTTGGGGTAATTTGTTATGCATCAACAGATAACTGATACAGAACTTGGTACTTGGAGGTGGGCAGCTGCCATAATGAAAACCCAAAATATGGAAGTGGTTTTGGAACTTGGCAGTAGGTATTAAGTAGGCATGTGCTGGTAAAAAACTAAAGTGCTTTGAAGAAACGATAGCAGCCTCGTGGTCTGACAAGGCTGTAGATGAGGACTTCCAGAAAAGTGAGGTAAATGTTTATGGAAAACTGGAGGAAGGAAGAACTTCTGTAGTGGCAGACTGAAAGTAAAACATGTGCCTAATATGATCTCACTAGAGAGATTTCCTGGCTGAGTGTTGCAGGTGCCATCTGGCTTCTTGATTATAGTAACATGATGAGAGATTAAAAACTATAGGAAAGACCATCAAGCAAAAGGATCCAGGGCTCAATGGTTTTGGAAGTAGTCTCATCAAGAGAACAGGATTTGCTAAAATTAAGAAATCACTTCTCAGCAAAGATCAAATGTAGAGAACTCCTTGGAAAACACCCTCCAATGATGAAGCTCATTATAATATTTAATAAAAATTAATAAAAAGAGTTGACAAGGGTGTGGAAAAATTGGAACCTTCACACACTGCTGGTGGGAGTATAAAATGGTGCAGCCTCTTTGGAAAACAGACTGGAATTTACTTCGAAGATTAAAGATAGAGTTACCATGTGACTTAGCAATTCCACTCCTAAATTTATACCCAAGAGAAATGAAAACAAACATTGATATATGTACATGAATGTTCATAGCAGCATTATTGATAATAGAAAGTGGAGACAACCCAATGTTCATCAACCAATGAATGAGTAGGCAAAATGTGGCACATTTGTATGATGAAACGTTGTTTGTCAATAAAAAGAAAACACTGATAAATGCGACAACATGGATCAACCTTGAAAATGTGCTGAGTGAAGGAAGCCAGTAACAAAGGACCACATATTGGATGGTTCCATTTATATGTGATTTTCCGAATCAGCAAATCCGTAGAGACAGAAAGTAGATGATTGATCTCCAAGGGCTTTAGAGGGTTGGAGAAAATGTGGGGTGACTGATAATGGATGTGAAGTTGCTTTTTGGAATAATGAAAATTTTCTAAAATCATTCTAATTATTGCGCAACTCTGAATATCCTACAAGGCTTTGGATTGTACACTTTATATGGGTGGATTGCATGGTATGTGAATTCTATCTCAATTGAGTTTGTTGTAAACAACCTATTGCAAATGCTTATCTGTTAATGCCAATCTGTAATAAAATTTTATGTGGTTCATCTTTGTAAATGTTCTTTCACACTGATAGCATTGTCGGATGCTGATATCTGTCCATAAGCATATTATTTCAATTGGGCATATCCAGTGCTTGGAAGTCATTTATAGAATTTCGTTAGATTCTTTGGATGTTTGCCTTTCAGCACACTGTTACACTGCAGATTAATCAGAAGAGTTGGGTGGATCCTCCTCAGTTGTACTGTTAAGTGAATTTTGAAATATGTATATTTCTTTTGCATTTGCATTATGATCTAAAAAATGCTGCTGGAATTGGAGTTTGTGCTCAGAATCCATATGTGTGGAAAATATTTGTGAGAATGGAGATATCACTTCTTATTTTAAACTTGGACAGCATGTCAAATATATAAAGCATTTTCACATTACTTGTGATTCAAATATTAGTTGTCATTGAAGTGACTTTGCAGCAGAGTAAGCTTTGCATATAAGCTCTGATTTGCCTTGAAATTTAAGGTTGAATTCATTAAGAAACATCAAGTTTGCAGCAAAAGCTAGTTTCTAAAGGCATCCCATGTTTAATAATAGTGTTTGAACAAAGTTCTTCTCATTCAGAAAAATTTCACCCTCAGCCCTGAGCCTAAAAAATCGCAAACTTTATTACTGCTAAGTCATTGAACTGCTGTGTGGCAGAGCTAGTCAGGATATTTGACTTCTATTTCTGGAAAAAAAAAAAAAAAAAAAGTCACAGAGCTAACAATAGTTAAGTCCGTAAGAGCAAATGAAGTTCACTTTTGACATTATTTGTTCAATAAGACAGACTTACCTATTTCCTGCATACTACCTGCTGATGAATAACTGCAGGTTTTAAATACCTTAAACTTTTGCAAGCTTTGTAAACTTGTCTAACCAAGCCTTGGAAAAAGTTCTTTAGGCCAGGCACAGTGGCTAATGCCTGTAATCCCAGCACTTTGGGAGGCCAAGGCGGTTGGATCACTTGAGGTCAGGAGTTCAAGACCAGCCTGGCCAACATGGCAAAACCCCGTCTCTACTAAAAATACAAAAATTAGTTGGGCATGGTGGCATGTGCCTGTAATCCCAGCTACTCGGGTGGCTGAGGCATGAGAATCCCTGAAACCCAGGAGGCGGATGTTGCAGTGAGCCGAGATCATGCCACTGCACTCCGGCCTGGGTGACAAGACTGTGTCTCAAAAAAAAAAAAAGTTATTTACGTATTTTTACTACCAGGAGTTGGAACACATTTTTGCAGATTTCACTTCGGGTTTACCAAATTAGTATTTTCTTTGAAAATATTATTGCTTGTGGTTGGTTCCACACAATCTATTTATAGAGGCCAATTACTAAGTAATTTCAAATAATATTAACACATCAAATCAACAAGAACTGAGCAGTATCACTAACATCATTGACTCATCAAGAGCCAAGGAAAACAACTTAAAATCATTTGCCATGTTATTTGACTATTGACATCGCTTGCTGTGTCCTCAACTCTTCAAATGACTAATGTCACTGGTCTGAAAGTGCCTCCAGAGAGAAAGTCAGGAGTATTGAGGGCTCACTTTTGTTTCCCTTCACTTGGGGACTAGAGTTCTGTATTGCACATTGTCCATTAGCTGGAAAAAAAAAAAAAATACTTTTTCTAGATGTAGGGTTTCTTTCTCCTGGATAGGCTAGTCTAGTAACAGTTTCTCAATGATGGGTGGTAGTGTACATACACAGAAATAATCCTTAAATTACAGTTTTGATAAATGCTATTAAGGAAAACTACAGACTATGATGAGAGCATTCAATAGAGATGTATCTACCCCAGAGCATGGCATGAGCTCAGAGTGTGCTTTTGTGAGTAAGTAGCATTAGGCAGAGACCTTAGGGCAGTTGAGAAACAGGGCTTGTTGCAGGCAGACGGAAGAGTGCATGAGAAGGTGCTGTTCCTTTTTTCCCATTCTTTTTCACCTTTGCATTCCAGTTCCTACAGACCTATCTTCAGGCTCACGGATTCTTTCTTTGGCTCTGTCTAGTCTACTGATGAGCCCACCAAAGGCATTCTTCTTTGGTAGCGTTTTTCATTTCCAGGATTTTCTTTTCTTTTTTAGAGTTTCCATTTCTCTTTTTATATTACCCATCAATTCTTGCATGTTGTCTATGTATTCAATTACAGCCCTTAATATATTATTGTTATTTTAACTTCTCCATCTAATAACTCCAAAATCTGTGTCATCTCTGAGTCTGATTCAGAGGCTTGCTTTATCTCTTCAGACTGTATTTTTTCTTGCCTTTTAGCATGTTGTGTAATTTTTTGTTGAAAGCTGAGCATGCTGTATCTGGTAATAGGAACTGAGGTAATCAGACTTTTACTGTGAGCTTTCATGTGAATCTCTAGGAGCTAGGCTGTGCTTAATGTCTGCTGTAGCTACAGGTGCCATAGGCGTCAGTTCCCTCTTGTTTCCGTGTGTGTGTGTGTGTGTGTGTGTGTGTGTGTGTGTGTGTTTTGTTTTGTTTGATTTATTGCTTCCCTGTTGTCTTTGGGATCCCTAAGAATTCCTTCTTAAGTGGAGTATGTTTAAGAAGAATTGTTTCTTAAGTAGAGTATGTTAAGAAGAATTCCTTCTTAAGTAGAGTATGTTTAAGAAGAATTCCTTCTTAAAGGGAGTCCTGCACCTCTCTTAGTTGCAATCCACTGTCATTCTTCTGGAGTCCTATTGATATAATAGTACAGTGTTGAGGAGAGGAGGTATATAATAATCTATCATCTTACGATTAAATCTCAGGTTTTTCATGGGTGTCAGTCCCTGGACTGTGATCTTCAGAGGCATTTCTTAGCTTTTTTTCCATTCCTAGGTGAGAGGGTGGAGTTGTCTAATTGCCTTTCTCCCAGGTCGGAAAAGTTTCTAGTAAAATATTGCTCTTGAGGGCAAGCCTTTGTTTCAGAGAACACTCTGGGCATATTTCAAAATGGTAACTTTCCCCAGGCATATTTCAAAATGGTTACTTTTCTCCTACCCCTGCCAGAAGCACAAAGGGATTTTTCTTTGATTTCACTGTGAGAACCTGGTGGAGTTCCTGGAGGTAAACCCCCATAAAACTGTGGCCCCAGTCTTACTCTCAAGCCAGTCCATGATCTGCCTCCCACAATGTGTCAATCACCGTGTAAGTGTTCCTACCAGTTACTGGCTCCAGAAGCTTCTGCTCTTGGTAAGCTGATCTTGCCTGTGATTCTCTGTATCCACCTACTTCTCCAGTTTTCAGGGTGGCAATGTGTCCTGTGACCTCAACTATCTGATGGATCTAAGAGGAATCACTGGTTTTCAGTTTGTTTACCTTTTTGCTTGTTGTGAGGATGTGAGTGATGACTTCCAAGCTCTCTACATGTTTCTAAGCTGGAGCTGGACGTCTCTCTCCTTAGCTGAGGGTTTGGAAGTGGTCAAGGGGGATATCTGATCAGTCTGCACTCCTTTCCATCGACTTCTCCTTGTAATTGGCTTAAATGCTCTGCTGTTAGACACAGCTGACATCATCTAGCTTGGGCTTTTGCTGATAATGTGTGGGTAAATGTGGCAGACAGAGATCATCCCAAACCCATGTGTGGGAGGAAGAAATGTATAAGCCATAAACTTCTCCAATGCCATCTTCTCATTGCAGTGTCTGGCTACTCCAGACCTGAGTTTTGTAAAAAACAAAACAAAAAGACACAACACACACACACACACACACACACCCCAAAATATTTTGCCATGGGCCCACTTGCAGCAGTTCAAATCTGCTTTCTCAGGCATTCTCATAGTATTTGTGTTGATTCATCATATCAATAATCCCACCTCATTTGGGAGGTTCACCAGAGTTATTATGGGGAGAAAGAAACTCATGCTATTTCACCATCTTGTATGGAAACCAATAGGTTTAAAATTAAACCTTCCTTGATTTCTGGGAATAAACCTAACTTAGTGCGGCACTTCACCTTTTTATCCACAAATGGATATAGTCTACTGATATTGGGGTTAGGAATTTTGCATCCATGCAGTTTTTTTGTGTTTTCCCTTCTGGTCCTTATCTAATTTTGCCATTAGAGTTATGACATCATGGAATAAACTGAGAAGTGCTTCCTTTCCCCATTATTATCTAGAAGAGTTTGTATAACAGAATTATCTACTTCATGAATGGTAACATTTGTCTACTCACATTCTGAGCCTGGTATTTTCTTTGTGGAAATATTTTAAATTTCAAATTTGATTCTTTTTATGATTACAATTGTATCAGATTTTCTATTTCTTCTTGTGTAAATTTTATTTTTCTAAGAATTTGTTCATTTTACTTATTTCCATTTTTTGACATGAACTTGTTTATATTTTTTTTCATTAACCTTCTAACTTCTACTCCATGAATTTGTTTATCTTATTTTTTCATTAACCTTCTAATTTCTACTCCTTCAATAGTTAAATTCTGTTCCTTATTTCTAAAGTTTTTGTATATGCATCTGTCTTTTATTCTTCATCAATATTACCAGAAGTTTGTAAATACTAAGTCAACTTTTGGCTTTGTTAATCCTTTCTTCATAAGTTTTTTTTAAATAATTACGTTCCATGCTTAATAAACTTAGCTTTTTATTTCCTTCTAATTTCTTTGGTTTTGTTATATTATATAGCTCATTAATTAATTTTCAAACTTTTTATCTAATTTTTGTATCAAGACTATAAGTACTTCTAAGCACTTCCCTGACTAAATTTCATACCATTTTATTTCTTCAGTCAGCTTTCTCAGATTGAATTACAAGTTTTGCTATATGATATTCAGTTAGGAGTATTTTCTATTTTGTTTTGGTCACATTAAAAACTTTAGTGATATGCTTAGTTTGTTCAGGGTATGCATATAGGCATTTAATATGAGGAATATAATTTTTCTCAAATTTTATTTCATTACAATTACAGAAAGATGAAGTATGAATATAACATTTCCCTAATTACTTGTGAACACACTTTCAATGATCAATGTGATATCACATCAGTGTGAAAGTCTTTAATTTTTCCTATGTTTTACTTGCTTTGCTTATATTTGTTGAAATATCATTTTATACCTGCATATAACAAAAGTTTGGGAAAAATTGGGCAGGGTTTTTGTTGTTTTCCATTTCATTTTTCTGTAATAATACACTTCTATTTATTTTTATTTCACAATTTTTAATTGGTATGTAATAATTGTACATATTTTGGGGCTACATGTGGTATTTTGATACTGTATATAATGTGCAATGATCAAATCAGGAAAATTAGGATATCCATCACCTCAAACACTTATCTTTCCTTTGTGTTGGAAATATTACAATTCTTCTCTTCCTATTTTGAAACGTACAACACGTTATTGTTAACAATAATTTTCCTGCTGTACTATTTGAATACTAGAATTTATTCCTTCTATTTAACTGTATTTTTGTGCCCTTAAGCAGCTTCTCTTCATCTTCTCCTACTCACTTCCCTTCGCAGCATCTGATAACCACCATTCTAATCTATACTTCCATGAGATCCACTTTTTTAGTTCCCACATATGAGTGAGAATGTGATATTTGTCTTTCTGTGCCTGGCTTATTTTACTTAAGATAATGACCTCCCGTTCCAGACATGTTGCTGGAAATGATAAAATTTTGTTCTTTTTTATGACTGAATAATATCCCATTGTGTATATGTACCACATTTTCTTTAGCTGTTCATCCATTAGGTTAGGTTGATTCCATATCTTGGCTATTATGAATAGTGTTACAATAAACATGGGCATGCTGATATCTCTTCCCTATAGAGATTTCCTTTCTTTTGGATACGTATCAGCAGTAGGATTGCTGGATCATATGGTAGTTCTATTTTTAGTTTTTTGAGGAACCTCCATACTGTTTTCCATAGTGGCTGTACTACTTTACATTCCTACCAACAGTATACGAGCATTCCCCTCTTTCTGCATCTTCAATAGAATTTTTTTTTTCTGTCTTCCTGATAATGATTATTCTAACTGGAATGAGATGATATTTCATGTGCTTTTGATTTGCATTTCCCTGATGATGTTGAACATTTTTTCAAATACCTGTTGGCCATTTGTATGTCTTCTTTTGAGAAATTTCTATTCAGGTCTTTTGTCCATTTTTAAAATTTAATTTAATTTAATTTGTCCCTCTTCTTCTTTGTGGTGGTATTTTTCCATGATTAAATCAGATTATTTGTTTCTTTTTTCTCTATTGAGTTGTTTGAATTTTTTTATTATTGTCGTTATTAATCCTTTGTCTGATGGATAGTTTGCAAATATTTTCTCCCATTCTGTAAGTCTCTTCACTTTATTAATTATTTCCTTTGCTGTGCAGAAGTTTTTTAGATTGATGTAATCCCATTTTTGTTTTGGTTGCCTATATTAATTTTTTATTTCTTATGTATTTATTTTTTGAGACAGAGTCTTACTCTGTCACCCAGGCTGGAGTGCAGTGGGGCAATCTCGGCTCACTGCCATCTCTACCTCCTTCAAGCGACTCTCTTTCCTCAACCTGTCAAGTAGCTAGGATTACAGGCATCCACCACAACGTCTGGCTAATTTTTGTATTTTTAGTAGAGAGAGCGTTTCACCATGTTAGCCAGGCCGGTCTCAAAACCTGACCTCAAATGATCCACCTGCCTTGGCCTCCCAAAATGCTGGGATTCCAGGCGTGAGCCACCATGCCCAGCCAGTTGCCTATGATTTTGAAGTCTTACCCAAAAAATCTTTGCCCAGACCAATGACCTATAATGCTTTCTCAGTGTTTTATTTTAGTTGTTTCATAGTTTTAGGTCTTATGTTTAAATCTTTAATCCATTTTGAGTTGATTTTTGTATATGGTGAAATACGAGGATCTAGTTTTATTCTTCTATGTGTGGATATCTGGTTTTCCCAGCACCATTTATTAAGGAGACTGTACTTTCACAGTGTGTGTTCTTGGCTTCTTTATTGAGAAGCAGTTGGCTGTAGGCATGTGAATTTATTTCTGGGTTCTCTATTCTATTCCACTGGTCTGTGTATCTGTTTTTATGTCAGTACTATGCCACTACCATGCTGTTTTGTTTACTATTGCTTTGTAGTATAATTTGAAATCAGCTACTGTGATTTTTTGTTATTCTTGCTCAGGATTGTCTTAGCTATTCAGGGTCTTTTGTGGTTCCATATAAATTTTAGAATTGCTTTTTCTGTTTCTGTGGAGAATGTAATTGGTATTTTGATAAGGATTACATCTGTGGTTGCTTTGGGTAGTATAGACATTTTAACAATGTTAATTCTTCCAATCTATGAGCATGAAATATCTTTCCATTTTTTCGTGTGTCCTCCTCAGTTTCTTTCATCAGTGTTCTATAGTTTTTCTTGTAGAGATCTGTCACTTGTTTGGTTAAATTTATTCCTAGGTATTTTAGTTTCTGTAGCCATTGTAAGTGGGACTGCTTTCTTGATTTTTTTTTTCAGATTGATTGCTATATAAACACTACTGATGTTTGTATGTTGATTTTGTACCCTGCAACTTTACTGTAACTTCTTACGTAAGTTCTAAGAGTTTTTTGGTGGAGTCTTCAGGTTTTTTTACATATAAAATCACATCATCTGCAAACAAGTAATTTGACTCCTTCCTTTCTAATTTGGATGCCCTGTATTTCTTTCTCTTGCCTAATTGCTCTGGCTATAATTTCTAGTACTATATTCAATACAAATGGTGAAAGTGGGCATCCTTGTCTTATTCCATATCTTAGTGGGAAGGATTTCAGTTTTTCCCCTGTGTGGCTTAAAACATCCTATAGATATAACAAGTTATTTTAAATAGGTATCAACCTATCTCTGATCATACAAAAAGGAAAGAAAGAAAAACCCTGTACACATTAACTCTTTTCCCCCATTTTGAATTTTTGATGTCACAATTTGCATTTTATGTTGCCTATCTCTTAACAAATTGTAGTTATTATTTTAAATAGTTTTGTCTTTTAGTCTTCTTAGTAAATATATAAGTAGTTTACATATCACGATTATTACATTAGTATAACAATCATATTAGTGTCCTTTTCTTTTGGTTTGAAGAATCCCTTTAGCGTTTTTTTATAGATCCAATCTAGTAGCAATAAATTGCCCCAGCTTTTGTTTGTCTGGGAAAGTCTTTATTCCTCCTTCATTTCTGAAAGATAGTTTTTCTGGGTATGGTATTCTTGTTTGGCAGATATTTTTCCCTCTTCAGAGTGGAAATACATCTTCCTACTCCATCCTGGCCTGTAAAGTTTCTACTGAGAAGTCTTCTGCCAGGAATATTTGATCTCTCTTATATGTTATTTGCTTCTTTTCTCTAGCTACTTTTAGAATCCCCTCTCTACGTTGGACCTTTGAGAGTTTGATTATATGTCTTGGAGTATTCTTATTTGGGTTGAATCTGATTGCTGACCTTTGGTCTTCATGTACCTGGATATTTATATATTTCTCCAGGTTTGGAAAGCTTTCTATTATTATTTCTTTAAATAAGCTTTCTACCTATTTTTCTTCCTCAGTTCCCTCTTTAAGTCCAATAATCTGAATATTTGCTGGTTTGATGTTGCCTTATAGATCCCCTAAGCTTGCTTTATTCCTTTTCATTATGTTTTCTTTCTCTCTTCTATGTATTTTCAAATAGTCTGTCTTTGAGCTCACTGATTCTTTCCTATGTTTGATTAATTCTGCTGTTGATGTTCTCTACTGAAATTTTCATAGTATTTTTCAACTCCAGGATTTCACTTTTTTTTTTTTTTGAGACAGTGTCTTGCTCTGTTGCCCAGGCTGGAGTCCAATGGCGCAATCTTGGTTCACTGCAACCTCCGCCTTCTGGGTTGAAGCGATTCTCCTGCCTCTGCCACCTGAATAGCTGGCATTATGGGCATGTGCCACCATGACCAGCTAATTTTCGTATATTTAATAGAGACATGGTTTCACCATGTTATCCAGGCTGGTCTCAAACTCCTGACCTCAAGTGATCCACCAGCTTCAGCCTCCCAAAGTGCTGGGATTTCAGGCGTGAGCCACCACGCCTGACCGATTTCGCATTAAAAAAAATTTGTTTTAATCTTTCTGTTACATTTTCTGGTACATTTCTGAATTAATCCTATGTGTTTTCATGAAGTTTGTTGAGCTATTTAGAACAGCTGTTCGGAATTTTTTTTTTTTTTTTTTTTGAGACAGTCTCGCCTCTGTCACCCAGGCTGGAGGGCATGGAGTACAGTGGGGCTATCTTGGCTCACTGCAGCCCCTGCCTCCTGGGTTCAAGTGATTCTCCTGCCTCAGCCTCCTGAGTAGCTGGGACTACAGGTGTGTACTATCACTCCTGGCCAATTTTTTGTTTTTTTTTTTGAGACGGAGTCTGGCTCTGTTGCCCAGGCTGGAGTGCAGTGGCCGGATCTCAGCTCACTGCAAGCTCCGCCTCCCGGGTTTACGCCATTCTCCTGCCTCAGCCTCCCGAGTAGCTGGGACTACAGGCGCCCGCCACCTCGCCGGCTAGTTTTTTGTATTTTTTTAGTAGAGATGGGGTTTCACCGTGTTAGCCAGGATGGTCTCGATCTCCTGACCTAGTGATCCGCCTGTCTCGGCCTCCCAAAGTGCTGGGAATCACAGGTGTGAGCCACCGCACCCAGCCTGGAATTCTTTATCTGAGACATTATACATCTTCGTCACTTTGAGGTCTGCCTCTGGCACCTTGTTTTCTCTGGTTAGGTCATATTTCCTTGAATGTTTTTGAGCTTGTGGATGTGCAACAATGTCTTGCATTTAGGGACTAAATATTTATTTTAGTCTTCACAGTCTGGCCTCATTTGTGCCTGCCTTTCTGCAGAGGGCCTTCCAGGGATTCTGAGCCCACTGACTATTGAGTTCCCTGAGCCTGTGACCACTGTAGCCATCTCAGCACTGGAGGATGCTCTATGCCTGGGCTTGCTGTGAGTCTCATGAGAACTTTGAGGTTAATGAAGTTTTGTGTCCCAGATGGACCTGGGAAGACCCAAGGAACGGATATACTGGGACTGTGTGGGAATGCTAGCCAGGGACCTGAGTCTAGAAGACTGTACTGTAGGCTCAGATGGGTGTGCCTCCTAGCAGGTCTTTGCATAGGTGGAATGGGTTCCTTACTGCAGCAAGAGGAGCTGGAGTTGAGACTGGGTCCCCTTGGAATCTGCTGTGGGACAGAGGCTGGAGAGCCTATTATGTTGACCCAGATAGGTAAGCATCTCTCAGCAGATCTCAATACAGATGGAATAGTTCTCTGATTGCAGTGGGAGGGGCTGGAGCTGAGACTGGTTCCCCTCAGGATCTGTTGTGGGATAAGGTTGGTAAGCCTATCAGGTCAGGGAAGCTCAGACTCCTGGGATTGAGGTATGAGTGAATCTCCCTCTGGGTCCTTGTGTGAGCAACTCAGAGCTAGGACCTACATGGGAATGGTGAGGACTGGAGCTGAGCCACAAGGCAACTTTGAGGTTTACTTCTAAGATGGATATGAGCAGGTAGATGCCTTTCCACCAAGGCACTAGTGTACACAATTCCTTCTGGATCCTTTAACAGATGGTTTTGGTTGCAGGTTCAAAGTCAAACAGTGTGGTAGCCAAAGCCCCTTGGGGGACTGGGCCATTTCTGGGCTGGAACCCAGGAACAAGATTGGTGGAACAGCCAACTGGTATTAGTCTACACTCTCAAAATAATCCTCCAAGATCTTGGGCTCCACCAAGATTTCACAAACTCCTATCTGAATCCTGAGGCAGAGAGACTTTGGATTGTGGATAGGTGCAGAATTCTTCTTGTTATGGGGATATTTGAGCAGGTTACCTTCTATTCTGCCATCTTGGTGACCAGAATTTTCTAATTTTCAATTTTTTTGACCTATGATTTATTTAGAGGTATGATTTTTAAATTTCAAATATATATTTTTAGCTAAATTTTTAAATATTGATTTCTAATGTAATTACATGTAGTTAAGTTACAATACGTAAAACATCATTTCAATTTATTATTCTTCTTTAATTGCCCAATATGTTGTCAGTTGTCATAAATATTTCATATGTGTTTGAAAAGAATGGGAGTTGTTCAGTTGTTGGAGGCTCAGAGATATATGTGTTTTCCTGAGATCAAACTTGTTTGTTGTATTATTCAAATTATCTATATATTATTATTTTTTCTGCTGAGCTATCAATTACTGAGAGACATGTTAAACTTGTTCCCTAGGATGGAGGCTTTGTCAATCTCTCCTTGAGGTTATGACAACTTTTAGTATATTAACCAGGTTAATTGAACGTTGACATCTTTATAATATTTATTTGATGATCCTTGTCTATCCAGTAATGTTTTTCTGCCTGAAAATCAAAAGCCCTATATATACAGAATTATGGTGATCTATATTAGGAACACTGTAGTTTAAATTGCTTTAGAAATAAAGAAGAAACTGCCACATTTGGGAACTTTGCTAGGAATTTAAATGCCTATTCTCTTTCACCACTAAAACTTTGTGTTACAGGTTTGTCACACATTATTGGAAATGGCACTTAGTCTAATTCCAATTGTTAGAAATAGACAATTTTATATTAAAAGTTGAAATATAGGTTCCAGAAATTTCTGATTTGATAATTCAGGCCAAACATCCTGCTGAAAACAGCTAAAAAAGGCAAAAGGCTGAGCAAGAAAAAAAAAAACAAAAACAACTCTTGAAAGCATCAAATAGCTGAAAGGTGAGTTGGAAATTCTCAGCCAACATCAGGGAGGGGATTGGAATTCAGAGAGGTGAGCCATAGCCACTAGAAAACTTAATCATATGAACCAACTTGACCTGACACCCCCAGAACGCCTCAGCCAACAACAGCAGGATATGCATTGTTTTCAAATACATACGAGGCCATTTACAAAGTCTCAATCATTTAAAAGGATTGAAATAACACAAAGTATGCTTTTCTGGCCACAATGATATTAAAACAAAAACAGGAATAAAATGGGCCTGGGCACAGTGGCTCATGCCTGTAATCCCAGCACTTTGGGAGGCTAAGGTGGGCAAATCACTTGTCAGGCGTTCGAGACCAGCCTGGCAACCCCATCTCTACTAAAAATACAAAAAATTAGCCAAGTGTGGTGGCGCATGCCTGTTATCCCAGCTACTCAGGAAGCTGAGGCAGCAGAATCACTTGAACCTGGGAGGCAGAGGTTGCAATGAGCCGAGATTGCACTACTGCACTCCGGCCTGGGCAACAGAGTGAGACTCTGTCTCAACAACAACAATAACAAAAAAAAAAAAAAAAAAAAAAAAGAAAGAAGAAAGAAAGAAAAGAAAGAAAATTGGGACATACCCAAGTATTTTGAAAATTAAAAACAATTTTTAAATAACCCATGAGTAGAAGAGCAAACTAACCCAAAGCAAGAAGAATATATTAAGGATGCAAATGAAAATCTGTGCAGTAAAAAATCAAAAACCAGGAGAGAAAAATCAGTGAAACAAGAAGTTGCTTCTTTGAAAAGACCAACAAGATTGAAAAACCTTTAGCTAAAGTAAGAAAAAAGGTAAAAAACACAAATGCATAAATAATGAGTGAATATGCGGATGTCATTACTGACCCTACAACAGTTGAAAGGATTATAAGGGAATACCAGGAATAATTGTATGGCAACAAATTAGACAACTCAGATGAAATGGAAATTTCTAGAAAGACACAAACTACCAAAAGTAATTCAAGAAGAAGAAATATAAAATCTTAATAGACTTATAATAAGCAAAAAAAAAAAAAAAAAATTGAATTCATAATATAAAATCTGGCCACAAAGAAAAGCTTGGGTCAGAGGTGTTCACTGGTGGTCTATCAAACATTTACGACAGAAGTAATATCATTTCTTCACAAACTCCTCCAGTAGAAGTAATAGGAAGGACCACTTCCCAATTTATTCTATGAGGCCAGTATTACCCTGAAACCAAAGCCAAAGACATCATGAGAAAACTATAGAATATAGGTACAAATGCCCTTAACAAAATATTAGCAAAACAACTTTAGGAACAGAGAAAGAGAATTATATACCATGACCAACTGGGATGTATCTGTGGAATGCAAGGTTGATTTAACATCTGAAAATCAATTAATATAATAGACAATATTAATAGGATAAAGGACAAAATTTATGTGATTACCTCAGTAGATACAAAAAAAGATATTTGATAAAATCCAATACCCATTCATGATAAAAAAAAAAAAACTCTCAATAAATTAGGAATAGGAGGCACCTTCCTCAATCTAATGAAGTGTATCTATAAGAAGCTTACAGCTAACATCATACTTAATGGTGAAATACTGGATGCTTTTCCCATAAAATGAGGAATAAGGCAAGCATGTGTGCTCTTGCCATTTCTAGTCAGCACTGTAGGGAAGTTCTAGCCAGTCCAATAATAAAAAAGAAGGCAGTCCAGATCGAAAAAAGATAAATAAAACTGTATTTATTCACAAATATGAAGAAAATACCAGAACGGGCACGTGGTTCATGCCAGTGGTACCAGCACTTTGGGAGGCCAAGGTAGATGGATTGCTTGAGTCCAGGAGTTTGAGACAAACCTGGGCAACATACAAAACCCTGTGTCTACAAAAACAAAACAGAACCAAAATAGCCAGGCATGGTGGCATGCACCTGTAGTCCCAGCTACTTGGGAGGCTGGGGAGGGAGGACTGCTTGTGTCCAGGAGGTCGAGGCTGCAGTAAGCTGTAATCATGCCACTGCATTTCAGCCTAGGCAACAGAGCAAGACCCTGTCTCAAAAGGAAAAGAAAAGAAAATACTGAGGAATCCATAAAAAAAAACCAAAACCCAGCTACTAGAACTAATAAACACGTTGAGTACATTTGAGGACCTAGGATTAAGACACAAAAAGCAACTGTACTTCGCGATACTAGCAATGACCAATATGAAAATGAAATTAATAAAACTAGTCCATCAAAGAGAATAAAATGCTTAGGAGTAAACTTAACAAAAATGTGTAAGACGTGTATGTTGAAAACTACAAAACACTGCCTGAGAGATATTAAAGAAAATCTAAATAAATCAAAAGACATTTCATGTTCATAGACTGGAAGACACAATATTGTTATGTATCAGTTGTTCCCTGATTGATCTAATAAATTCAATGTGACTTTTCTCACATTCTAGTAGGCCCAGAATTGACAAGATGACTTAAATACTTATATGGAAGTGCAAAAGACCCCAAAGAGGCCAAACAATTTTGAAAAATAACGAAGTTAAAGGACTTCATACTCCCTGATTTCAAAGTTTACTAAAAGTTACAGTAATCAAGATAGTTGTGACATGAATGCAAGGAAAGATGTAGATCAATGGAACAGAACTGATTTAAAAATAGTTCTTCATTTGTGATCACTTGATTTTTATCAACATACCAAGGAAATTTTATAGGGAAAAGAGCCTTTTCAACAAATGACGTTTGTTTTCAAGAAATTATGCAACAAAATGACAATTGGATAAAGATGAATTTAGACCTTCATGTCACAACATACATAAAAATTAAATCAAAATGGACCGTCGGCCTAAACATAAGAGCTAAAACGATTATGCTTTTAGAAAAACAAGGAAATCTTCACAGACTTCAGCAATTTCTTGGCAAAAGGGTAGTTTTATCAACACAGAGCTCTACTACGTTTGGACATCCAGATGCAAACAGATCAATGTGTATCCAAACTTCACTTTAGATACAAAAATTAACTCAAAATACAGACAGAAATGTAAAACCTAGGAATATAAAACTTCCAGAACAAAACATAGAAGAAAATCTTTGTGACCTTAGGTTGGGTGAAGATTTCTTGGATACAATATGAAACACACAGTCTATAATAGAACAAATTGATAAACTGAACTCTAGTAAAATTAAAAACTTCTGCTCTTCGGAAGACACTGTTAAGAGAATAAAAAAAGAATAAAAATACAAGCCACGAACTGGGAGAAAACATTTGCATGGCATATTTTTGGTAAATTACTCATAATATATACAGAACTCTCCAAACTAAGTAAGAAAATTTTAAAAACCTAATATAAATTTGGCAAGGTTTCACAGATGCCTCACCATATATG
Source organism: Rhinopithecus roxellana (assembly GCF_007565055.1). Taxonomy (NCBI): domain Eukaryota; kingdom Metazoa; phylum Chordata; class Mammalia; order Primates; family Cercopithecidae; genus Rhinopithecus; species Rhinopithecus roxellana. Next base: position 165,483,547 of record NC_044551.1, read on the forward strand.
CACATATACATGACAAATAAGGGCATGAAAAGACGTGTCCATCAACTGGTAAATAAACAAATTAAATATATCTGTACAATGGACTACTCCTCAGTAATAAAAGGGAATGAACTATTGATGTACTCAATAACACATATGAATCTAAAACATTACGCTGATTGAAAGCAGAGAGTAGATACTGTTTAATTTCATTTTATGAAACTCAAACGAGTTAGTTTCATTTTATGAAACTCAAACGAGAGACCTGTGGCTGCCTGGGGATAGGAGTGAAGGGGAGAAGATTACAAAGGAGCAGAAAGAAATTTGGGGGGCGATGGATAGGTTCTCTCTCTCTTTTTTTTTTTTTTGAGACAGAATCTTGCTCTGTCATCCAGGCTGGAGAGCAGTGGTGCGATCTAAGCTCACTGCTGCAACTTCCACCTCCTGGATTCAAGCAGTTCTCCCTGCCTCAGCCTCCCGAGCAGCTGGGATTACAGGCATCCGTCACCACACCTGGCTAATTTTTGTATTTTTAGTAGAGATGGGGTTTCACCATGTTGGGCAAGCTGGTCTCGAACTCCTGGCCTCCAGTGATCCATCCGCCTCGGCCTCCCAAAGTGCTGGGATTACAGGCGTGAGCCACCATGCCTGGTCGGTTCCTTGTCTTGATTGTGATGATGGTTTCCCACTTATATACATGTTTCAAAATTTGTCAATGTATATACCCAAATATATGCAGTTTATTAGATGTCTCAAAACTATTTTTAAAAATCGGGTATGCATTTTATGTATATTTGCTTTTTTATTTCTTTTTTCTATAAATTATTCTTTATTCATCCACAATGAAATAAAAACAGTACGTGGCTTCAAAACTAACAGAAGGTTAAAATGGAATGGGGAAAACAGCAGCCAATCCAAAGGAAGGAGAGAAAGAAGCGGAGAAACAACACAGAACAGTCAGGAGGAATGGAGAGCACAGAGGGCAGCCAGAGGGTGCTGGCCGCAGGGATGGCATTAGAGATAATGAACTAAATGGTCCAATTAAAGGATTAAAATGTTGGGCTATATTAAAACTGATATGTCTACAAAGCTCAAATAGAGCACATAGGATACAGAAAATTTGCAAGTCAAGGAGAAGTTATATCATGCAACCTCTCACTAAAAGAAAGCTGATTTAGCTATACTGGACTAACATTGGGGGAAATTTTCAAGACAAGTTATTTCTGGGAATAAAATCAGTCAATTCATTAAGATAAAAGGATGATGTCACCAAGAAGATAACAATTAGAAATGTGTATGTTCTAAATGTGGTTTCAAATAGTAAAAAGCTTGTTCTTTAACACAAGGGGAAAAAGGGGCCGGGTGCTGTGGCTCCCACCTGTAATCCCAGCGCTTTGGGATGTCAAAGCAGGTGGATCACCTGAGGTCAGGAGTTCAAGATCAGCCTGGCCAACATGGCGAAACCCTGTCTCTACTAAAAATACAAAAATTAGCTAGGCATCGTGGTGGGCGCCTGTAATCCCAGCTACACTGGAGGCTGAGGCACGAGAATCCTTTGACCCGGGAGGCAGAGGTTGCAGTGAGCTGAGACCATGCCAGGCACTCTAGCCTGGGCAACAGAGCCAGACTCGGTCTCAAAAATAAATAAATAAATATAAAAGAAGGGTAAAAATGGACAAAACTGCAATTGAAATGGGAGAAATAGTAAAATCCATGATCAGTGGAATCTACTGAAACAACCTTCTGGCTGGGCGTGGTGGCTCATGCCTGTAATCCCAGCCGTTTGGGAGGCCAAGGTGGGCTGATCACCTGAGGTCAGGAGTTCAAGACCAGCCTGGCCAATGTGGCAAAACCCCATCTGTACTAAAAATACAAAAATTAGCTGAGCGTGGTGGCACGTGCCTGTAATCCAAGCTACTCAGGAGGCTGAGGCAGGAGAATTGCTTGAACTCAGGAGGTGGAGGCTGCAGTGAGCCAAGATGGTGCCATTGTACTCCAGCCTGGGCAACAAGAGCGAAACTCCCTCCAGAGAAACAAACAACAACAACAACAACAAAACAAACAAACAAAAAAACCCTAACTTTCTATCAAACTAATATAACAAGGAGACAACAAAATCAAGATACAAAATATTTCAATAACAAATCAACAAATTTGACATCATGGGCATGTATAGATAATATCCCCAACAACCGCCAATTCCCTGTTCTTTTGGAATGCATGGGAATACTTACAAAAATTGGGACAGAAGAAATCTCCTCTGCCCTCCTACCCCTGCTTCTCCCTCTACCTGCTGATAGCAACAAAGGCCAGAGATAAGGGAGTTTTCTTTAGAAGTGGAACACGAAGTATAAGTTGGGTGACCAAATTTAACAAATAACAACACAGGATTCTCGGTCAAATTTGCATTTCAGAGAAACAAAAAATAATTTCTTAGTATAAATATGTCCCATTTTCATGCTAAAAAATAGTGTGTGTGTTGTTTCTCTGAAATTCAAATTCAACTGTGCATCTAGTATTTTTTCTGGAAACCCTAATCATAGGAGAGAAGGGATTGTCATCAGGGAGATGTCTGGAGACTCCTCATCTCTTCCCTGAACTAAAGGTTTGGTTGGGGCCCTTGGCTCAGTCATGTGACATGGAGAGCTGATCCATGGGGAGCTAGGAGAGGGAACCTTTCTTCAGGGTGCCTTCTGCCCTTTACATGGTTCTCCCTTCAGCAGCCATGGCTCAGCACCCCCCAGCACCCTGACCTCTTGGCCTGGTGAAGGCAGCACATCCTTCCATTCCACCCACGTTCCAGCCAGGCACGGGCACAAGTGTAATCAAGACAACAACAAACGCAGGCATGATTTGCAAAAACACAGACATTTTAACTTTAATAAGTTATAAAAGTAAGAGTCAGATTTTACATTACAGAACGAGAATGTATTGATTGCTGTATCGGTAAGCCAGAATTTTGTGATTTGAGTTCAGCACCTTGATTCAGTATGGCGGCTACCTGTCATACAGGAGGGAGGAGGATCGTAATGCTTCATCTGCTAAGATGTTGCTATTGAGCACCATTTATATACTCAAAACAAACAGAAAAACCTTAAAATACAAACGAAAGGCTTATACATGAAATTCCATGGGTTTTCCAAAAGGAGTAAATCAGAGAACTGGGTCCCACAAACCTAACACGAGTCTGCCCACTAATGAGAAGTGTGTCAGGGACACTGTTGCAGATTTTCTAGTGCAGTGGAAGGTCTGAGTCTCATCATGTGGTTAGAAGCTCAGCTGGAAGACATCTGTCTGCCTCCTCTGGGTGTCAGGAGCCTCTCAGATGCAGAAGCTGGCTTGCAAAGATCAAGACTGTCACTAAGCCGGTTCTCCAAGTGGTCCCCAGCTCAGAGGAGATTTGCACCGTTTCTCAAAGCCCGGTCAACGTTGCCATTCCTTGGACAGAGAGACTTCTGAGGACCATCCGGCTCTAGAGGACTCTTTTGATACATGGCTCAAGGATTGAGGATGGCATATAGGGTCATGGCCGTCAGTCCCATAGGGCACCTTGCTCCCTTCAGCAGAAGACAGATGCCCAGGGAATGCCCCAGCTGGGCCTCTTCCCAAAGGCTTCCAGCCTCAAGCCAGGAAGCCCTGCTCTGCTGAGATCTGGGAAGGGAGTGTTCCCATCCAGAGGCCCTTAGGCTGGGTAAACCGAGTCACACTGTCTGCCTAGTGTTAGTCCTGAATTTCCTCCATATCCTAGGACAGACCCAAGTAAGAACCTCCCAGTTCTTCAGCCTGTGAATAGCACCAACTGTCCTGGGTTCAACCAACAATGGAAAGCCTCAGGCTCCATTTCCTAATTACGGAGGCAGGATTGCACACATGCTCTAAACCACATCTTCTTAAGGAAGGGGTACTATGCGAGATACTCAGAAAGGTTTTCTCCAGTTTGGTTCTCCAGGAGACACAGGGACAGTGCGCAGCATGTGTGGGATGCAGTGACGGAGGGCAGGAGGCTAGCCATTGAGGTGGAGACAAGCATCAGCCCAGATACTGTCCTTGCTGGTTCCTACATCGTCATTTTGTCCCTTGGATCATACACACAGACCCACCCACACATGTGCAGCCTCAGACAAACATATTTAGCACCTCAAAACTCAGTAGAAAGTAGCCTGAGCCTCATCCATATAATGGGGAAATAAACAAGAACAAATTCTCGAAGAATGAGGATTGGTGAGAGTACACAGCCTCTAGAAGTTTCTTAAAAAGGAAAAACTTAAGAATTATGTGTCAGGCTAAGCCCAGCTAAGGAGCTAATGTGCCCCTGGGTCTTGTAATCCTGGAAAGTTTAAGCTTCACTTTCATAAAATACCAATGCGGTGAGAGGTAAAAACGAGCCACTCTTCTCCCATCCGCCCCCACTCCCTTCCTCCTATTTCTCTCTTACTTGCGTCTTGCTCACAAAGCACCATGCTCTGGAAAATAGGAGCTATTAAAGTTTTCAAGGAGCAAAAGATAATGTAGGCTCTCCCCATCTCCCACCCTATGCCCCCATCAGAGGCCACATTTTGCAGGTCACTGCTGGGTTCTGGAGCTTCTAAGAGACAGAGGCGAGAGTGGGGCAGGGCTGGACAAGGAAAGCCCATTCCCAGCAAGCAAGCAAAGCCCACAAAGCCCAGGATCCCGAATCCTTAGGCTTGGCCACAGGGAGATTCTAGGCCCTTGAACTGCTCACTGAACCTTCCCAGCAGAGCACGTGCCTCCCTCATCCTTCTCAGGTACTTGGGGAGGGAAGAGGCTCTCTGGGGAGCCCTGAAGCCAAGGTGGCCAGGGAAGAATGCAGGAGCTCTTCCCCCAGAGCCTGGAAGGCAGCCAGCAAGGCCAGGACTAGTGGACAGGGGAGAGGCCTGGGAGGACACCCCACTGTTTTCTTGGCATGGACCCTGTTTAGACCTATCCTTATGTCCCGTTATAGGATTCTCATTACTTTCGTAGGTGAAGAGGACAGCTGCACAGCTCAGACTCGGTGGAGACATTCAGACGCAGTACAACATGAACACCAAATAGGTCAGATGGCCTTTAGTTCTTAATTAGCAAGACTGCAGCAGGCCAAGCGGAGGCCTCCTTAAAATATTCTGAGTTGACCTTTAAAGATTGAGTTTTTTCATGTGAAAATCTAGACTTCTTCCGACAAAGGACACTGTCTGGCAAAGCCAGGGAGAGTGGAGCAGAGATGAACAGAGATACAGATTTCACAGTGGCAGCAACGGCCAGAGCCAACCATCAGCTCCAGGTGGGTGTGGCTGTCAGGGTGGCCATGGTCCCCAGCGGGCCACTACACTCACCCTGGTCACCTGCCTGGCCCTGGAAGACCATTTGAGTTCATCACCTCCACTTCATTGTACTCGTCTTGGCAACTGGTCAGTTATGTAGTAAATCACCATTTCTCCTAAGAGTCCCACAGGCTGTGTCTGGGGATCACTAGGGAATGTCATGCATCATCATCAAGGAAAGATTCCCAATCACTGCTTAGCAACTTGGGGCCTATTTTGTTTCTCTCAGAGTGATCCCTCTTGCCCTGCCCTCACTGACAGAGGCTGTAGAGCCTCTGTATTCCTCTCCACTCCACACCCGACACCACTGCAGGATTTGGTCGCTCCTGGGCTGGGAAGCACGTGTGCTATAACCTAGTTACCACATGCTCACGCCTATCTTCCTTACATCATTCCCCCTCTTTGTTTTCTCAAAACCTTTTGGAATCAGGAATTTTGACTTCATCTCCATGACACAGGATGTGCTATCCCATGGAATATCTCTATAAGCAAGAAAAAAATGCTAGTGATGCTATCTTTCCATTTTATTAGAACTTTCCGAGCATCTCTTTCTTCCGCATCTCGTCAATGAGCTCTTGGATTCTTTGGTTTCTGGTCTTTTCATATGGGCTCGGTCGTCGAGGGATTAGGTTGGGTGGCTGGACTTCATCTTCTAGGCCATGGATTTTGTAGGGTTCATCTACAGCATTGGTTTCTGGGTGATCCTCTGTGGCATTGGTGCTGGAGGCATTGAGAGGGACATCCAGGGGGGTGCTTGGTGATGGCTGCACCTCCGTGACTACAGTGGGCACTGGGAGGGTGGGCATGAACACATCAATGTCGTTGTGCTTCCCAGGCGGTGGCTGTGTCCTGCCCTCCACGCTGGTGAGGTTGTTGTGCAGGTCACAGGACTTGCAGCACAGCTTGTTGTAACCTGGGATGGAGCAGTAGCGAGACAAGACTTCCATCCTACAGAATATTGACTTGTCGCCTTGGCAGTGGCCCTCTGAAAGAGAAAAGTGGGACAGATAACCAAAGGACAAGATAAGGGGGACTTTGTTCCCCCACAGGGTGCAGCTTGCTGGAGGAGGCATATGGAAGAGCCCAGAGACAGCACAGAGGCAAGTGAGCCCAGGCAGAAAGTCTGTGTGGGTTCAGTGTCAGAGCATTCCCAGAGCAGGCAGCGTCCAGGGACCTCTGCCCTGAAGTGCTGACACAAGCTGTGAGCAAGACTTCCCTCTTCCAAGCAGGCACCAGCTGAACCTGGATGTTTCAGTATCTCTTAAAGTTTGAGAAAGAAATGAGGCCTGTTTGTTCTTACAGAGTGATTCCAAACTCATTTTAAGGAATAGGACATCATCACATCTTCACATTTGACATCCCAGTGGTAACCCCAATGAAATTCTGTGGCAAGGCTTGACTCTACAATAATCTATAAGTAGTAACTATAACAAAATTAAACCGAGAAGAGTCAATTCCTAAGACCCAATACAGCAAATCCCAGTGCCGCTGTGGCCCTGCCATGCTCCACAACTCCCTTATGTTGCTCCCATTCTGACCCAAATGCCCCAGATGATCTTTTAACTGAACAAAGCCTAAGGGAAAGTTAAAAATCACCCAAACCTGCATGGGTTCTCTCACACTTGCTTCAACTTACCCGACAGCCTCACGCCCAGCCTCTGCTCCATCCCCCTACGGCACCGCCACCTTGCGCATCCAGCCATTTCCCAAAGAAATATGCTGCCCTCACATAGATTAATCCTTCCACCCTGCACATCCTTCTCTTTCCTTTCCACCCAAGAAATTGGTCATCTGTGGTCCAGCTTGCATGGAGAGCCCCGACTCTCCACAGAAGCCACCATTATCTCTCACTTTCTACCCAGCCGTCTTCTCTCTGGCCCATCTCGACCTCTGTCTGCAGCTATGTTCATTCACCTCTTCTTTTGCTCACTCTCTCTTTACCCTCTGTCTTCTTCCCAAGTTTTCGCCCCTTCCCTCTCCCCACCCCCTCATTCCACAACACAAAAATTAAGATGATTTTTAAAAATTCACTCGAAGAAAGAGTAAGTTCATGTTACAGGAGATACTCGATCCACTATAAATTCCTAATCACTGACCTCCATGAGCCCAACACCGCCTGTTATGGTCTCTGCTCAACAGCTCTCTACTCTCCACAGTGACGACTTCAGACCTTTCCCACACTAACCCCTGATGTACCCTCCTTTTCCCTCACTCTCCTTAGTTGAACTCATCTACTATTGAAAGGAAGGAAGGAGGGAGTGGGTGAAAGGAAGGAGTAACTGAAGGAAGGAAAGGAAGGAAAAAAGGAAAGGGAGGGAGGGACAAAAGGAAGCAAGGGAGGGAGAAAGGGTCAGGCACTGGATGGGAGCCACATCTTACAGTTATCCCATACACCAACATATGGCACCATCTACACCTGAAGCTGTCCAACCCGTTGAAACTCCCCACAATAACAGACAAGACCCCCTCCTCCCATCGAGGGCCAGTGGTTCTGATGTTCTCCTGCTTCTTAATGGCCACTGCTCCAACCTGTAATTTTCGCTTAGAAGCTGGTGACAGACCACCAGCCCCAAACCCCTGAAGCTTCACACTTGCTACAAGCCAAATCCACCAAGCGCCTGTGGGTCCCAAAAGCCTCTGAGGCCCAACCCCTGCAGCGTGAGCTTAGGGCTTCTGCTGCACCCTCCATCCCCCTCTTGGTGCATGGTGTTTCAGGCACACAAGCCAAATACCCGGGTGCCCTGTCCTAGACACTCTCAGATATGCCCTTGTTCCGCCCCCTCTCCCACCTCCACCCTGGCTGAGCTACCTCTTGGCTGCACTATGGGAGGGGTCTGTGTCCATTCTTTACCCATGTCATCTAGCTATCCTGCTTCAGGCAGAATGCTGTTTTCTCACTGGAGATGTGACCACGGCACACTCCCCCCAACCCCTGCCCTCACTTGAAGCCCCTAACCTGTCCCCTTCCCCTCTCCAGCCTCCCTCTGGCCTTAGACTCCTTGTTCTGCATGGACTTCCTTCTGGCCACAGGGTCTTTGCACATGCAATGCCTCTGTCCTGCCTCCAGCTACCACCCTTCCTCCTTCAGGGGCAGTGGGAACACATCTTCCTCAGGCAGGCATTGCCTGACCTCCTTGAGCAGGTCTCTGCAGCACACGGTCTCAGCGGCTGTGCCTTTCCAGATGCAAGATTGCTCACATCTAATTTTTAGATAAGTGACTAGTGCCAGACTTTTTCATTATCCTGAAAGCTCCGAAGGGCAGAGCCCCAGAGCCTAGAACAGTGAACCAAATAATGCATAAAGGCATAAAAAAGATAAGATATGAAAAAGATCAATGTGAATAACTGAGGAAGTTCAAAACAGGTAAATTTTGAACATGAAAATAGCAAAGCTCTAGGCAAGAAGAACGCAGACAGGCCTATGCATCAGAGGGCGCCCAACTTTGGCCCTGAGCTTCTAAGCAGCCAAAATAAGGAGAACACATGACTGGCTGCAGGGTCCACCATGAAAAGGGAGTTAAAACCCATCAGCCATCAGGAGAAGCGGGGATCTCCCTGACACTGAGCCCAAGAACAATGCTCACAATGCCAAGGAGGAAGGGGGAGGGCCTGGTGCCCAGGGGAGATGCCAGAAGTCAAATCGGAAGATCCTGAGATGTGGCTGTCAGGATTTTGCAACTGGCAGAAGGCTTTTCTCAGACAAAACTCTTACACAGATGCCCAATATATGAAACAGACTCAGACTACTGATGATGGTGCTGTTTGACGGTGGGTGGAGGAGACACAGGGCTCCCATCCCTGCCCCACCCCATCCTCTCCAGCAGCCTGGGAGGCTGAAGGTATGAAACCACTGAGCCCCACCCTCAGGGAAACACCAGGGGTTCTGGATAAGAGCTGATGGCAGCCTCCCCACCCCCTACCTCACAGGCTTTGACAAAGGAGGGAGCCTGGGCCTGATGGTGCTGGGAGGGACACCCCGGCCACACACTGTCCCCTCTCCTGTTGCCCGTGCTTTTTCCTTCACACAAGTAAGGCTGGTATTACACATTTATCCACATCTCCACTCCCTCACTGTCTCCCCCACCAGGCTGGGATCCCTGAAAAGCAGGAATCACATCAACCTGGTACAGTGGTGGGCCACCTACGGCTAGTGTGCCAAGTCCCTCCCTCCACCTGGTTTTGTAAATAAAGTTTTATTGGATCAGGGCCATGCCCATGCATTTCTCTTTTTTTTGAGATGAAGTCTTGCTCTGTCGCTGAGGCTGGAGTGCAGTGGCGTGATCTTGGCTCACTGCAACCTCCGCCTCTTGGGTTCAAGAGCCTCCTGAGTAGCTGGGGCTACAGGTGCGTGCCACCATGCTTGGCTAATTTTCATATTTTTAGTAGAGACGGGGTTTCACTATGTTGGCCAGGCTGGTCTCGAACTCCTGACCTTGTGATCCGCCAAGGCCTCCCAAAGTGCTGGGATCACAGGTGTGAGCCACTGTGCCCAGCCCATGCATTCCTTATTTGTAGCTGCTTTCCCACTCTAAAGGCAGAGCTGAGTCCCGTGACAGAGACCATATGGGATCCAATGCCCAAAATATTTACTACCTGGCCCTTCACAGAAAAGACTGACAGATCCTGGGTCAAGTGCATGCCTAGGTCAGAGCCAGGTACAAGAAAGTGCTCTGTAAATGTCCGTAATGTGAGGGGCAGCAGCCCCAGGTGGGGTCCCCCTTCCACCTAGTCTACATACTGGACTTTTAAATTTTTTATTATTTTTATTTTTATCTTTTTGAGACAGAGTCTCGCTCTGTCGTCCAGGCTGGAGTGCACTGGCGCGATCTCGGCTCACTGCAAGCTCCACCTCCCGGGTTCACGCCAGTCTCCTGCCTCAGCCTCCCGAGTAGCTGGGACTACAGGCGCCCGCCACCTCGCCCGGCTAATGGTTTTGTATTTTTGGTAGAGATGGGGTTTCACTGTGTTAGCCAGGATGGTCTCGATCTCCTGACCTTGTGATCTGCCCGCCTCGGCCTCCCAAAGTGCTGGGATTACAGGCGTGAGCCACCTGTGCCCGGCCTACATACTGGACCGTCTATGTCTGATTTTCTCCCAACAGTGGGTGGCATTGCTCTTAGTTTTTAAAAATAATACGTCAATGAATAAATACAAAATTGAAATAAAATCCTGGCCAAGAGCTTGACTATGCGAATATCCCACAAAAATTTCAAAATAGCCTAGAAAAATTTCAAAGCCATCATGACCCACTGATCTTAAAGATACCCCAGGGTTTGTGCATTTTTAAGTATTATCACAGACCACAGAGAACAGTGATGCGCCTGAGGCAATGACTGGCGATGCCTCTCTGCCAAGATGATCACTGTGGCTTTATGATACGTGGTCTTCAGCCGTTTCCAGCAGCAATTAAGTAGCGAGACCTATTGTCTTCCAGTGAGTGACAGTCAACCATTGAGAGTAAACACAGTTTTCATAAACTTAAGTCACTGTGGGCTACTGCCACGATCTTGGCATACACCTGAACAGCACCTGTATTATTATTTGCTTAGTCATAGCCTTTAAATTAACTCATTTTTAAACTTAAAATTTGTTTTAGGAGAAGACCTTATACTACCACCACTCATGGAAAACTACTGCAGTGAACAAAGATAACCCTAAATAGGAATACAAAAAAAAAAAAAAAGTTTTAAGTCCTTTTAAGTCAATTTCAAAGTCAAACTTTAACTCATCAAATTCTAGAGAGAGACTCCTGCCTGCCAAGCTCTGAGCTGAAGGGAAATGAGCAAATGTGAGAGAGGCTAAAGCTGGTAGCAAGTGAGGCTTCTTCCTGAGGTCATTGTAAAGTAGAAAGGGAACTAGGAAGGGACCTGCTCAGTGCAGTGCAGCCCGGGCTATGTTTATGCACCACCAAATCACCTTCCATTTCCCATGCTTTGGAAATGGAATGAATAGATGGAGAATACCTCATTCTCATTTCTCAGTAAAGGAGTGGTGGGCTCAGGCACCCATGCCAACATTCAAAAGGTCATGCAGCTGGTTAAAAAAGTAAGAGGCACCCTCCTCCAGATGCGCCCTCCTCAGCACCTGGCTGTAGGCGGTGTCTCCAGCTCGGGCCTGGGAGCCTCTTAGCGGGAATTGCTCCTGACTCATCTCTGGAAAGAGAGACTGAGTGGAGGGAAGCACTGTCGGACCCAATTTTCCCTGATGCTCTTTGTCTCCCTTAAGCTTCGATTCCTTTTGATGATCAGTGATCTGAGCTCTGGGCAGGCTGAACTCAGCCATTGCTACCATGGTTACTCTCTCCCCAGGCTAGCCCCTGGGCCTGGCCCTACACCCAAGGCCTGTCCCCATGATGCTAGGCTGCTCCCCACTGTTCTTTCTCATGGTCTCCCACGCTTTCTTCCCCCTTCCTGGTGGGACTCCTCAGTGTTACAGAAAAGGGAGGAGTGAGACTCCCACAGGCAGGACACAGCCCGGGCCCCAGGTCAGGAGGTCCCTGTTGAACCCAGACCCTCTTTCTGGCCATTGTCAGCAATGTGAGAGACACAGGCCCTGTGGCTGCCTGGGAAGACCTGAGAAGACACGGGTAGGCCGGTTGCCCAGAGAGCCGCCCCTGCCCTGTCACCTCTCCCGACCCTGGCCCAGCCCCCACCTGAGAGAGATGGGCACCTCTCCCTTCCTGAACAAGTAGCCCACGGCTGAACTGTGCCTGGAGCCGGGGTAGTGACCTGCTGGTGGCTCACGGCAGGTGACCTGGACCAGCAATGTCTGACCCCACATTCCCACTCCACAGGCTCTGCTCCCAAGATGAGGAGAAACCCATCTCGGTCCCTTTACCTGACGAGGAGACCTCCATATAGAACCTAGATATTCTTGCGAGGTGAGAACCTTGACATGATTCAAAACCCGGAATCACGGTGGAGTGTCTGCATGGTTTGCTATCAGATTTTGGAAAATGCCTGGGGAGGGGAGATACACCTTTCAGGGGCAGGGGCCCTAAATATCTATGTTGGGCAGTGGGGAGTGTGGGGCAGTAAAGTCGAAACCGGGGTGATTAATGCTACTGAGTGAGGGCCCACAACTCCTCAGTGTCTGGGCGGTGAAAAAGAGAAGGAGCCATCAGCTTGCCAAACCCACGCACCCAGTTTTACTGGAACTTTTATTGAGTTTATTTGTGGGATGCATGACAGGAGGTCTTTCCATCATTAGTAAGAATAAAAGGTCATTTTCACAGTCACTTTGGCACACGCTAACGTCTCATAAAAAAAAAAAAAAAAAAACCAGAAAAGCAACGACAATGGAACCTATAGAATACGTCATTAAATACATACAAAACACTAATAAAATATCCCTGATAAACCAAAGTGCATATGCCCAGGACAGTATTGCACCTTCCCCAGTCGCGCGTGTCGCTCGCATGGCCACGTCAAAGTTGGAAGTTAACAGTCGTGAGATTAGTACGCAGGTGCACACCAGTTATTTACAGAACAGTAGTCAGAGCCGCAGGGGTAGGGGCCGGCCGCCCGGCAGGGGTGCGGTGTGAACAGAGGCGGGGGCTGGGGTGGAGAGGCGGGGCGGAGTGCTACATGGATCGCGGCTCAGGGCCCAGGGAGTCGCCCCCTGGGTGTAAGGCCGCGCTGTGGAGCACCCTCGGGGGCTCCATGCAACAGTCAGCGCCGACTGGCCAGGGGGCATCAGGGCGGACTCCGGTCCGCAGAGATGGACCGTGCGCACCGCTCAGCCCAGGGAGAGAAGCCGTCTGCACTTGCAAACGTTAACCTTGGCAAAGGTGGATGAACACACCAGCTCCCCTACACCTTCCCTGCCTTCTACCTGGCCCACTTCCCCCTCTGAAGTTGGAGCTAGCAGCCAATCCTGTTACCTTTCAACTTTAAGGCATTTTCTACATAGTTTTTCTAAGCAAAAAAGCAATAAAAATTGAGGTAATTCTGTAGTTGTTCACACTGGTAGGCGAGGCAGGCCCGCACCAGACATTCTCTTCCAGCCCTACGGAGGGGGTCCTGTGCGCGCGATGAGAAAAGGCCATCGGGGCTAACGGGCGGACAGTGGAGGTGGGGAGTGTCCCCACGCCCCGGCCCGGAGGGACGCGCCCCTCTGCCGCCCCCGTGACCGGACCCCCGCAGGGCAGGGCCGGCGGGGCTGTGAGTTGCGCAAAGGCCGGGTGGAAGCAGGCCATAGTTGCACGAGTCAGAAGACACGCTCAGCAAAGGGTCAGCAGCAGCAGCGACAGCGGTGGCAGCCGGGAAGCCCCTGGCAGTGCCGGAAACTCGGGGCGGGGTCCCCGCACGACGACGCAAGACCGCGCCCCCGAAACCCCCCAGGCCGCGCCTCAAGGGTGGGCGGGGGGGGCGGGTTCGGCCCGGACGGTCGCCCTTTGGCCACCGGCCCTTCCTGCAACCACGACAGATCTTTGCCCCTTTACAAGCCATCACCAACCAGGTTCCGGCCCCAGCAGAGGCCCGAGCCCCTGCCACGCCTCGGCGAGGGTGGCCCCGCCAGCAGGCAGTGTGGCCCGGAGCAGACGCCGAGCTCAGAGGCCCGGGAGAAAACGGTCACCCCAGAGCGCGCCCGGAGAGTCAGGGGAGCTTTCCATAGACAGAGAGGAGGGGGGCCCAAGGCAAGCTCCACAGGGCGCAGGGCATGCACTGGAGGGCAGAGGCAGAGTTATAAACGGGTCGGTTACTTGACGAGATCTTCTGGATGGGCGAGTCGGGGTCCGGGCGGGACAGCCACTGAACTACGTAGCTCTTCTTGGAGGGATCTGAGATGTTTCCTAGAGGGAGGAGAGAGGGGCTGCGGCTGCGGGGCACCAGGCTGGGGCCCCCACTCCAGGCAGAGAGGCTCCGGGTCTCCGGGGGTCCTGGGGAGGCGTCATTCAAGGCCCTCCCATCCCAGCCTCTCCATCACCCCCCACCTGCCCCCGCCCCCAGAGAAACGGTCCTCACTGCCAAGTCCATGCCCACTTCCTGCCCCTCCTGACAGCATCCTGGGTCTCAGCTGGGTCTCAGCTATCCCGTCTCTCCCGCTGCCCTGGCATGCAGGCCCTGCCACCTCCTTTTCTGGGCCGGCTTCTCTGCCCCTGCACCCTGCCTCCTCCCCAGGTTCCACCTGCTGACTCCAGCTCTGAGCTTCCAGAAAACTTGGACAGAGCAGTGCCATGGGAATGAGAGATCCCGGATCCACTCTCCCCAGCTGGGTGCAGGTGCCTAGACCCCCCAGAGCTCCCTCCACTATAGAAGGGAACTGTGGCAGGCAGGGTCTAGTTTTGAGCTGTGTGGAGACCTTAGACGTGGCACATGTACAGCATTTGGCCAGGCATCTGTGAGCAGTGGGTATTCTGGTTCTCCTCGAAGGGCACAGAGCACACCCTCTACTTACACAGGCACCCCCCTACACCATGGGCACCCCCTACACCATGGGCACCAGCCCAGCTGACCAAGTCCTGCTGTCACCGCGAGTCTGCAGTGCCCTGAAAGCAGGCAGGGGCGAGTCAGCTCCACACAGCTCCCTCCAGTTCCTGACAGGCAAAGGTCCCAGACCTGGCCTCAGCGCTCTGCTTCTCCATGCTCACAGATGCTGTGTCCAGCTACTCTTTGGCAAGAGCCAGATTTGCCTGAACCAAGTCCGACAACCCCGCCCTGGACTGCTGCATGCTGGGAGCAGGGGCAGGGGCTGCAGAGGGCTTACGGGGACAGGGGCCAAGCCTGCAGATCCTCGCCGTCTCAGGCCGCTCCTCTTGGCAGATGCCGAAGCTGTCGTCTGCAGTGCGGCAGAGCACTGGCCGCTCCTGAGTGCCATTGCCACAGGTCACCGAGCACTGCAGGGGGAGAGTCGCCAGGCAGGGTTCACCTCCCATGCAGGGCCCACACTGGCAGAGCTGGAGGAGCGCACGGTCCCCAGGCACATGACCCATGCACTCAGGAGGATGCGTGGGACAGTGGGGAGAGTGGGGTTAGAGGCTGCCTTGCCCCACCCTTGGGGGCTGTTCCAATCTCCTGGGGTCTAAAGAAGGGACCCACATGCCTGTCTGTCTGAGCTGTTGTCAGTGCCCATACACAGACTGGCATAGGCCTGGCACTACTTGGCTCTCAATGACAGCCTCCCTTCTCTAGCTGGAGGAGGTCCAAGGCCCAGGAAAACCTGCTGTGCCCTGGGCAGGGGTTGGGGTGGGGCACTGCGAAAGCTCTGACTCAGCCTAGGAGGTGCCAGTAAGCACCCCACAGTCCTGGACACAAGGCTCTACCACTGGTGCCCTCACTGGCTCCTCCAGCCCCCAGCACCCCCGCTGCTCCACCACACTGACCAGGGAGGTGCCAGAAGGAGCAGTCATGCCCAGCCCTGCCCAAGGAAAATTCTCCAGTCCTCACCACATGTGCAGGAAAAGGCCGACTCAGCAGACCTGTATTGCTTAAAGCCTGCACATTCCCAACAAAGGCCTGTTTTTTTTTTTTTTTTTCCTTTTGTTATTGGTTTTGAGACAGGATCTCACTATGTGGCCCAGGCTGGAGTACAGTGGCACGATATCAGCTCACTGCAACCTCCACCTCCCAGGCTCAAGCAATCCTCCCACCTTAGCCTCCTGAGGAGCAGGGAGTACAGGCATGCACCACCACACCTGGCTAATTTTTTTAAATTTTTTGTAAAGACAGTATTTTGCCATGCTGCCCAGGCTGGTCTCTAACACCTGAACCCAAGTGATCCACCCGCCTCGCCTCCCAAAGTGCTGGGATTGCAGGCATTGTGCCCAGTCCTTGTGCAGCTCCTGGGAACCAAGCTCATGGAAGGTTCCACCTATTAAGAGTGCTTTTGCATGCTTGAGGTCTTGAGTCACGCAGTACCAGTTGGTCTGGGTAGTTGACACCAACGATAATGGATGGGGAACACCTGCTTTTCCTCTAAAGTCTGAGGTCACATCTATGTAACTGACCCCAGTGAAAACCCTGGGCGCCCAGGCTCTGGTGGGCTTCCCTGGTTGGCAGCATTTCACGTGCATTGCCACACATGGGTGCAGGGAGAATTCAGGGCATTTCTGTGACCCTACTGGGAGGGGACACTGGGAGCTTGCGCCTAGATTCCTCCCAACCTCCTCACCTGTGACTTCTTTTTCCCGATTCTACTCTGTATCCTTTCACTGTAAGCCCCTGCAACTGCGAGTCTGCGAGTCTTTTTTTTTTTTTTTTTTTTTTGAGACGGAGTCTTGCTCTGTCGCACAGGCTGGAGTGTAGTGGCCGGATCTCAGCTCACTGCAAGCTCCGCCTCCCGGGTTTACGCCATTCTCCTGCCTCAGCCTCCCGAGTAGCTGGGACTACAGGCGCCTGCCACCTCGCCCGGCTAGTTTTTTTTTTTTTTTTTTTTTTTTTTTGTATTTTTAGTAGAGACGGGGTTTCACCATGTTAGCCAGGATGGTCTCTATCTCCTGACCTCGTGATCCACCCGTCTCCGCCTCCCAAAGTGCTGGGATTACAGGCTTGAGCCACCGTGCCCGGCCGAGTCTGCAAGTCTTGCTTCTGAGTCCGCGAGTCCCGCTTCTGAGTCTGTGAGTCCTCCTAGTGGATTACTGAGCCTGAGGGTGGTCTTGGGGAGCCCCTGACACATGCTCCTCCAGCTCTGCCAGCGTGGGCCCTACATGTGACTGGGCTGTCAGACCTCACGTCAGCTCTGGTCTGGCCTCGGCTGGCTCTCAGGCCCTGCCTCTAGGACCACCCCTGTAGCCCTTCAGTCCATCCTCATTCTTCCTCCCAGCACAAGCCTAAGCACGCCCTGCTGATCTCCCCTCCTGCAAATTTGGCTGGCCTCCTAGATACCCCTCCCACCTCTGCATGAGACCCAGGCCTCCCCTAGGATCCTGGAGCCCTGAACATCCCACTGGGCCTTGGAGCCCAGGCTACCCTCAGTTTCCTGGGATTCCAGATGCCGTATCATACAGAAGCCTCTGCCTGTGCAGTGAAGACACACATTCCACTGGTTTCTTAGCACAGCACTGACCACGTGGCACCCACTGGGGCCGTGAAACCCACGGGATATGACTCAGGACAGGAGCTACATCCAGACCCACATGCCAAAGGGGAATGCTCTGGTCACCTCAGTCCCACCCAAGCTCAGTTTGGGAGCTGAGGACACGGGATTGGGGAATTGCTCACCTGGGACCAGGGCCCGGCTCGCCAACGACCAGGGCAGAGCTCGCGGTTGCAGGCCCGGCGGCTCTCGGGCCGGGCGTCGTTGCAGTGCTTGGTGTGTACGGAGCGGGTGGTGTTGTTGTGTAGGGGCTGAATGCAGCGCACGGAGCGTACCTGCATGCCTGTCCGCCCACAGCTGTGGCTGCATGGCTCCCACTCGCCTGTGACCCACCTGCCAGGGCAGAGCGGTGCACGGTCAGGCCTCTGCAGCACCTGCAGAACCCACCTGGCTGAGCTCCACCGCTGCTCCCTGCAGCCCAGGTAGACAGCGAGAACAGAGGGTAGCCTGCTCCTCTCCCTGGTGCACCTTCTCTTATTCTTACTAAGATGCTGGCCATCCAGGGTTGCACAGAGGGGAAACTGAGGCTCAGCTGCCGTAGGTCCTACTGATGATGAGTCCCATGCATTTCACCACTGGGACACTCTGGTGGAGCTGGTGGCTGTGGAGGTCCCTGGCCTCAAGAGGTTTCCCAGCCTCCTTAGGGTCTGGGCCCTGCTACCTGGCCTCACCTTCTGCTGACGTCATAAATCCTTCTGGGCAGAGTTCAAGAGCACTGTGGATTCCCTCAGCACCCTGTCCTATGTGGCCTCCACCTGCCCATTTACCAACCATCTTCCCCACTGAGGTCCCTGGGCTCAGAAATGCAGCTGGGCCCAGCCCCAGGGCCTGAGCATCAAAGCCACTATTTAAGAAACATCTACCACAGGGCCAGGAGGCAAGCCCCGGGCCTCTGAACCTCCATTTCCCCATCTGGGCATCACTGTTTCTTGTCACCTCTAAGATGCACATAACTGTTCAGTCTGGCGGATCTGAAGCTGGGGTGCACCTTCTGCCCTGCAGCATCTTAGATTCCATGAAATGTGGCGAGACAGACTTCATCAAATGCCTTGGAGGAGCCAGGCCCAGGCCCCACACCTCCAAGCATGGGACCCCTGGTGGCCCCTGGCCTCTCGCCTCTAGTGGGAGCCCGAGCTGGGGGCACTCACACTGGCTGGGAGCACTCCTGCGGGTTGCACGCTCGGCGGATGGCTTTGGGCTTCGAGAGGGCGGCACAGAAGCCGCGGTGCACCATCTTGTGGTCCAGTCTCCGGCGGCAGCCATACTTGGTGAACTGGGACCCTGAAGACAGAGAGCTCGAAGGGGCTTGGTGGGGCGGCACGCTCCACCCATGGGGGCAAGGAGGGGTGGGCTTCACCAGCAGTGCTGGCCTCATTCTCCTGCACACCCTTGTGATGACAATAAGGGTGGGCAGGGCATCGAGCCTGTGGCTGGCTGGGGGAGGCTTGGTGTGCTCCAGGCGGAGGGGCGGGAGGGCAGGAGAGAGGCCACTTTCTCCCCTAGGCTGCTTCTCCCTCACTGGGCTCCTGGGTCAGAGTGGAGGCCCTATTTCCTCTCTACTGCTAGGGCACCGCTTCTACCTTGACCTCACATGCCCAGCAGGCCTGGTGCAAGCCAGGACCAGGTAAGCACTGGGCCCGCAGCCCGCATGCTTCCTCCCACAGGCCCGGAGCAGCTGTGCTCAACCTGGGTGATTTTCTCCAGCAGGGGACATTTGGCCATGTCTGGGACATTTTTGGTTGTCACAGCTGGGGGAAGGGGTGCTACTGGCATCTGGTGGGCAAAGGCCAGGGATGCTGCTCGGCACCCTGTGTGCAGTACACAGGACAGCCCCCATGGCGGAGAGTGACAGAGCCCAAAATGTCAGTGATGCCCAGACTATGAAACCCTGGCCTGCTGGGTAAGACCAAAGAAAGCACGGGGATAAAGCCCGACCTCCTCTGGGTGCCTGGAGGCATCAGGAAGCAGGGGCTGGGAGGCTGACGTGGTGGAAAGGCAGTGGAGGGGCTCAGGCGAGGAGAAGCCTGCGCAGAGGACCCAAGGGGGGACACGGTGTGTCCAGGAAAAGCCCTCAGGGCCAGCGTCGCCAGGACCTTGGGGTGAGGCACAGGGTGGAAATATACTGGGGGAGGCCAATAAGTTGCCCCAACCCTGAAGGCCATGAGGAGAATTTTGTTTTTTATCCTGAGAATAGAGAAAGCTGCTGAAGACTGTGACACCAGGAAGAGACACTGTCTGATGTGTCCCCTCAAAAGGTCACTTTAGAGTGAGAGTGGACACACAAGGGCCAGTCCAGAGGAAGGTGCCAGGACCAGGGGAATGGCCAGGAAGACGGGAAGAGCAGACAGGCCCAGGAGATTCGCGGGAATCACCAGGAGTGGATGTGCTGATGAAATCCAGGCCTGGTGTAGGGCCAGGGGTGCACAGGGGCCCCGGAAGAGGACCCTTCCATCTGCCTGGGCCAGGGAATGACCCCACCTCTTGGTGAGCTCCTTGTCCTCTAGGTGTGGGCTCAGCATGGCATCAAGGGAGGCCTGTTATGGCCACTTGCCTGGCATTGCCCAGCCCCCAGGAGCAGTGAGCACGCAGGACAGATCAGTGCTTCCTGTCCACCTCTGTGTCCTACGTCTGGGGTCCAAGGTGGGTAGGACCCCTCTGTGCTCAGCCCTGCCCCAGAAACATCTGGGAGGCTTTTACCAGTGAACAGAGGGAGAAGCCTCTGGGGGTGTCATCTGCACTGCCAGAGTCTTGCCTGTGCGATCCTGCCAATGCCATGGCGTGATCCTTCTGAGCCGCCCACACATCAACCTCCCGCCAGGCCAGCCTGTCACCCCCACACCGAAGCAGGCCCACAGATACATACATGGTCCATGCCCCACATGCCCTTTGGCCACCTTTGACCCAATGCCCCAGCACCCACCCTTCCTGCCCACCCGCTGGCCCCTCCAGTGCCACGAAGCCCTCACCCACCCAGGCAAAGGTCCCTGCCGTGGCTCCTCGGTCCCTGCTCACACTAGGCCCCACCCCAGGGAGGCTCCCTACCTTCTCATGGCCACCCTCATGTCACCCAGGTCCCCAACTCCGAGACCCCCTCACCTCCGCCACAGGGCTTGGAGCACGGAGACCACTTCTTCAGGGCCCACTCGTAGACCACAGAGTCATCTTCCAGGACATTGTTGTCGTCGACATTGAGTGAGTCCTCATGGATCATGTATTTGTATGTCAGTGAGACCCGGGTGTCTCCCGCCGGGATGACCTGTGCCAGCCCAAGAGGCCTTGATGTGCCTGGCCTGCCTTCCACGCTTCCTCCCCAGCCAGCTTAGGAACGGCAGCCGAGGCCAACTCCAGAGGAGTCTCACCAATCATGGCAGCTACCATCCATGAAGTCGCCCCTAACACCGCATTCATGAACACAGAACCTTTATCCCAGGGAGCACAGGGAGAGGTTCCTGTGAGCCTCTGTCTCAACATGTTTTTGTTAACTGATCAATATATAACCTGGTTTTATGTGTGAGTCTGTTTATTTTTCTGTTTGTTTTTGTTTTTGAGATGGAGTCTCGCTCTGTCACCCAGGCTGGAGTGCAGTGGCACAATCTCGGCTCACTGCAACCTCCGCCTCCTGGGTTCAAGCCCTTCTCCTGCCTCAGCCTCCCAAGTAGCTGGGACTACAGGTGCCCACCACCACATCTGGCTAGTTTTTGTATTTTTAGTAGAGATGGGGTTTCACCATGTTGGCCAGGCTGGTCTTGAACTCCTGACCTCAGGTGATACACCTGGCTTGGCCTCCCAAAGTCCTGGGATTATAGGCATGAGCCACTGCACCTGGCCTATTTGTGAGTCTGTTTAAAGACACTTTATTTGATATTGACTGTGATTCATTAACACTGAACTCACAGTCAATAGCACTGCAGCCCATGCCTGAACGAAGCTTATTCAACACATGTATTTTCTTCTTAAGACAACACTACTTCCTGGGCCTAGGAACACTGGACAGCGCTTCAGCAATAGGCTCGGGGTGATTTTAAACAGTGAAATCACCCCCAAAGTAGCACAAAACGTGACATATGTGACACTCAACACGCTGCAGAAAGAATCCCTTTGTGGGATGAGAGCAGAAACAAGCAGACAGCGTGCCGAGTTGCTCCCACCTCCACTGGGAACACGTGTGTCAGGGAACTCACACTTCACCACTCTGTGCATGTCCATTTGGGGCTCACAAATCAATGTTAATGAGCAGGTGAATTTGCAAATACAGAAACCGCGAGTACCAAGGACCAACTGCTCACACACTGATGCAGGCAGGTCACCAAAGGCACTTCCAGGGGGCAAGAAGTCACTGCAGGTGAGGCGGGCAGGGTGGCATGGGGTACATGGGGCACACTTGGCTCACTGCTGCACCTGCTTACAGGTGCACCCACGTGTGGAGCGCTGGGGACTGGCAGATTAACCCCAATGCCCACTTCAGGGGAGGGGCTCCAGAGCATGAGAGCCTTATTTGTGATGTGTATCTTTTGTTTTTTTTTTGAGACAGAGTCTCGCTCTGTCGCCCAGGCTGGAGTGCGGTGCCGCGATCTTGGCTCACTGCAAGCTCCGCCTCCCGGGTTCACGCCATTCTCCTGCCTCAGCCTCCCGAGTAGCTGGGACTACAGGCGCCCGCCACCATGCCCGGATAATTTTTTGTATTTTTAGTAGAGACAGGGTTACACCATGTTAGCCAGGATGGTCTTGATCTCCTGACCTCGTGATCCGCCTGCCTCAGCCTCCCAAAGTGCTGAGATGACAGGCATGAGCCACCGCGCCCAGCCGATGTGTACCTTTTTTGACAAATAAAATATGTCCTTATGAAATTAAAATTAAATTTTAAAAAGTGATCTGACCTTGTCGAAACCATGTTAAAAAAAAAAAGGGATTTGAAAATCCAGCCCCCTTGGTACTTTCCTATAACCAGGAGCCCTGGGGTCCCGTCCTGCTCAGAGACGCACTCCAGCGCAGCCTGGGGCTGGGCATCTAGCTTCCCGGACCCTGACTGTCACCTCCCGGAGTGTTACCGGCTTCCAACGTAACAGCATACTCGAACGAGCATGCTGATGGCAGCTGTGAATGTCATTCAGATGGTGAAACCGAAACCCTCAAAGGCAGAGTGTGCCCAAAGTCACCTGGGGCCATGTGGGGTCCAGAGCCCCGACTCGTGGACGCACGTCCCTTCCTGGCTCTGATGAAGTCGAAGGCCCTTGGAGCCAAGGGCAGGCCAAAGGGGCCATGCAGAGTGTGACCTGAAGGGTCAGGAGGCTCAGTGTCCCAGGCACCCCCATCCCTCCCCCAGTGGCCACCCGCACCCCTGCCTGGGCCCAGCCCTGCCCGGACTCACCAGAACAGTGATGGTACCGTGGAGGGGGCCCATGGTCTGCAGCGTCTCCCGGCCGTCCTCGTCCCTGTACTCCCACTCCACGCCCATGGCAATGAAGGTTTGGGAACTGGCATCCACGTCATTCTCTTCATTTAAGATGAACTTGCCTGTCTCCAGGTTCTTGACGGCTGAGAATGGCAAGACCAAGTCCCCTGTTGTGGTCACCCAAGGGCAGGCCCCAGGCCCACTGGTTTGGGCTGGTTGGGGAGTGGTGGGCAGCTGGACCCCTCATCTCTCTGGCTGCCCCCCGCCAGTTTCCTCTGTGCCATGACAGCCCAAAGGGCTCTGGGATCCCTGCTTGTCCATCACTGCTCCCTTGGGACCAGATTGCCCTCGACTCACAGCCTCTGCCCCCACCAGCCCTGGAGGTGCCGGCTCCCCTTGGAAGCCACTCAGTAGCTGCCAAGGCCACCTACCGACAGCCTATTGGGAGCACTCAGTGGGCACTTAGAGGCCACCCTGGGCAGGATGGCTGGGAGGGGTCTCTACCCGGTGCAGGGCATCTGCTGGACAGGCGAGCACTGGACCCTGCTGGGGTAGGGGCTTCCTGCCATGGGGTGAGCAGATGTCTGGCTGAAGCAGCAGAACCCCCATCAGTGACCATGGCCCAGCCGAGGCCCCAGCAGCTCCCCACAGCTCCAGAAGAGGCCTGGCCCAATTGGGTGACACTCAAGTCATCTAGGAGCAGAGGACCTGGCTAGCCAGGAAGCCCCATGCTTTCTGCAGTGTGGGGGGTGGCTACTGCGGGGCAGCTGGGTGATGTGAGTAGGGCTGCAAACAGGGCACTAGTCAGAGAATCATTCCCTGTCACGTCCCCTGTAATTCTGTCAACTCACAAAGCCTCTGCTTGGTGCCACAGGTCCCTGACTTCTCCTTCCACAGAGAGTGGCCTCAGCCCCAGAGGCGGTGGCAGGAAGCAATGTTGGGACAGAAATGTCTTTTTGTTCAGAAACTGACTTTTCTGTTCACTTTCTGCTTCAGGCAAGTGGTACAGGTTTTTGAATTTAGGGTAGCAATCTAAAGTTTCCTCTTAAGATGAGTAAGAGGCTGGGCGCGGTGGCTCACGCCTGTAATCCCAGCACTTTGGGAGGCCGAGGCAGGTGGATCATGAGGTCAGGAGATCGAGACCATCCTTGCTAACACAGTGAAACCCCGTCTCTAGTAAAAATACAAAAAATTAGCCGGGCATGGTGGCGGGCGCCTGTAGTCCCAGCTACTCGGAAGGCTGAGGCAGGAGAATGGCGTGAACCCGGGAGGCGGAGCTTGCAGTGAGCCGAGATCCGGCCACTACACTCCAGCCTGTGCGACAGAGCAGGACTCCGTCTCAAAAACAAAAACAAAAACAAAAACAAAAGAAGTAAGAAAGAAAAATGAGTATCAAAAGAGAGTGAGACCCTGTCTCTAAATAAAAACAAAATAAAATAAAACAAAAAGGTGTGGTGTGTTTGTCAGGCAGCGTGGGAGCCCCGACCCTGTCCAGCCTCCTGGGGACAGGGATGAATGTGGGGCTCAGACTGGGGAAGGGACTTACCCAGGGGCCCCAGCAGTCCCTGGTATCACTTCTGACCTTGGCCCACGAGTCCCCGGAAGGCAGGGCCCAGGCACCTTCAGGGGAAGGGCGGACAGGCCCTGAGAGCCTCCTGCGTGGCCTGGGAGGGCGCAGTCTCCCAGGCAGTGCTGCTTCGTGGAAAGGGACACCCAAAGGTGTGAGAACATCCATATTTTCGGGAGATACCAGAATCCCTATTTTAGCTGGAATCTCTTGAATTTAAAATTAAATGAATTGAAAATATAAGTGCACTGTGTGCGCCCACCTGCCAGCTGGCCTTGCTGTGGGGATGGGAGGGCTGCCCAGGACCCTGCTGCCTGTAGACCCTGCCTGCCTTCCCAAGGGCAGGGGGCCTTCTCACCCCAACCGTGAGAACAGGTGACAGGGAGTCATCCTGTAGACTGAGGGACACATGTTTTGGATATACATCCTTTCATAGCTGCTGCCAAGTGGAGCCCTCTGATCCCAAACCCTGGCCTCTCCACAAAGGGAGGACCCTCGGAAAGGGCCCAGGTGGGCTAAGCAGAGGGACAGGTTGGGGAGGGGCTGCCCTGGCTCAGGTCACAGCTGTACAACCCAGGACCCTGACCCCTAGCACTCTGCCCGTTGATCCCAGAGGAGCCAGGTCTTGAGGACGTTGAGTTGTCTGGCTCTGAGACTCACCCAGATGGTGGCTGGTGGCGTCTACCTCCTGAATGAGCAGGTGCCTGGCTCCCGCAGGGATCTCAAACATCTTGATGTAACCTTTTTTGATGTGGAAAGACACAGCAAACTGAGAAGGGAAAGGGCTGCTCGAATTCGCATAATGTAAGGAGGGGCCTCACTCTTCAAGGCAGTTCCCTTGGGGGCTCTCCCAGGACCCTGGTATTTCTCTGGCTTTGAGCACCCACCTGAGAGGGGCCACCAGGAAAGCTGCTGCCTCTGGGCTAGTCTCTAAGGCCCAACCCCGACATCCTCAGATACTGGCATTCTCCACTCTGACTCCTGTGACCTAGGCCCCCACTCTCCTCTTCTCCACCCACCCTGGCACCCAGCTGGGGCTGTCCCCAACTTAGGATTCTCCCTCCCCATCACTGTCACAGACCTCTCCCCCTCCCCAGAATAGTCATGACCCCGGACAGTCCCAGGATGAGTCAGGCCCACAGCTGTCCGGGCATGAGCTACTGCAGGCATCCAGGCTCCAGGGCAGAGGGCAGGGACTCACTCACCGTGCTTCTTGGGTGACCGTGTGAACGTGCCCTTGACCACTTTGCAGTGGCTGTTGTCCCCTCCACACACGCCACATTTGTCTTCCTGCTTGCTGGAGCCGATCACACCAGTCACAGCCTACCTTCTGTTGGGGGAGGAGGCAGTGAGCCCTTGAGATGTCCGGCTAGTAGAGTCAGGGTCATGCTATGTTGTCCCCAGTCTCGAACACCTGGCCTCAAGAAATCCTCCTGCCTTGGCCTCCCAAAGCATTGGGATTACAGGCACGAACCACCTCGCCTGGCCTCATCTTTTATTACCTCCTAAATCAGAATGCGTCTGGTCATCAGTTAAATCGACCTTGCCTGCCACCTACAGCATGTCTCGACCTGGCAGTTTCCGTCTGGGTCCCTGTATATGTGGCTTATCTTGGGCAGGGGACCCACCGGGGCCCAGGCAGACACTCTCCCTGGCTTGGTGAACATTTATGTTTGGCAAGCGGGAGATGCTGTTTATTTTTAAATTTTTTTTTGAGACAGAATCTCACTCTGTCACCCAAGCTGGAGTGCAGTGGTACAATCTCAGCTCACTACAACCTCTGTCTCCTGGGTTCAAGCAATTCTTCTGCCTCAGCCTCCCGAGTAGCTGGGATTACAGGTGCCCACCACCATGCCAGGCTAATTTTTTTGTATTCTTAATACGACGGGTCAGACTGGTCTCGAACTCCTAACCTCAGGTGATCTGCCCGCCTTGGCCTCCCAAAGTGCTGGGATTACAGGCCTGAGCCACTGCACCCAGCCAAGTGTTGATATTCTTTAATAGACAGAATCCAGTTGGATATTATTTTTTGACCCAGTATTAGATTCTGCATGAATATTTATGTTTTCTAATTATGCAAAATTGAGCAACCTGCTATTACCTGTCAAAATCAACATTAATAAAATATTTAACTTATTCTTTTTTTTTTTTGAGATGGAATCTCGCTCTGTCGCCTAAGCTGGAGTCAGTGGCGTGATCTCGGCTCACTGCGGCTTCCACCTCCCAGGTTCAAGTGAGTCTCCTGCCTCAGCCTCCCGAGTAGCTGGAACTACAGGCATGTGCCACCATGCATGGCTAAATTTTTTTGTATTTTTAGTAGAGATGGGGTTTCACCATATTGGTCAGAGTAGTCTCAAACCCCAGACCTCAAATGATCTGCCTGCCTCAGCCTCCCAAAGTGCTGGGATTACAGGCGTGAGCCGCCGCGCCCAGCCCCTATCCTTCTTTAATATCAATGTGAGGAATGAAGTGATAGCCATACCCACTGAGATGGTGGATTAGTGATCTTCCCTCCCCATTAGGTTTGCAACCATGTTCATAGCTGCCATCTAAAGCTACTTGTACTACAACTGTTTCCCATGCTTGCTGCCTGTATTATGTTTTCGTTTTTTAAAATTTCTTATGTCTTGATGTTTTGACATCTTGAAAGTCTTCCTGTCTAGGGAGAGACCACACCTCCCAGGGCTCCCCAGTTCTAAGGGACAGCAAAGCACTGGGCTGGGGATACACCTTTCATATGCAAACCAGCTAGTCCTCAGTCTATACCCCAAGTACCCCCTTTATCCAGGCCTCACATACCAAACCAAGATTCCTTTACCCTAAGTCATCCCAGGGTCAGGTACCAGACAACTGGGGACCACCCTGGACTCCAGGGCTCACTGGAATGATTCAAACTGGCCATTCCCGAGCTGTTCCCTTTGTACTGCCCTGCCTTCCTGAGGAGGCCTTTCAGCGACATTGGCCTCCCCACGTCCTCACTGGGTGAGGCCTCCATCAGTTAAAATCCCACGGGTACAAAGCAGACACCACCTGTGCTTGTTTTGGAGTATGTGGTGTCACCATCTCTGAGCCAGCTGTATAGCCCAGCCTCCCTGCCAGGCTCTGGCTGATCTGGCTGAACCAGCCTCTCTGCCCTGCTGAAGTCACAGGAGCAAACGTAGAGCAGCCCTCAAGCACTCTCCTGGCTCTAGGCTCCCAGCTCCCAGCCCCCAGCCCTAGCCTCCAGCTCCCAGCCCCCAGCCCCAGCTTCCAGCTCCCAGCTCCCAGCCTCCAGCTCCCAGCCTCCAGCCCCAGCCTCCAGCCTCCAGCCTCCAGCTCCCAGCCTCCAGCTCCCAGTCCCCAGCCCCAGCTTCCAGCTCCCAGCCTCCAGCCCCAGCCTCCAGCCTCCAGCTCCCAGCCTCCAGCTCCCAGCTCCCAGTCCCCAGCCCCAGCCTCCAGCTCCCAGCCTCCAGCCCCAGCCTCCAGCTTCCAGCCTCCAGCCCCAGCCGCTGCACCTGCGCCCACTCCCCTAGAGATGGCTTCTTGCCGACGTTGCTATTTCTCAGGAAGGTCAAGCCAGAGTCAGCCTCCATGACTCCTGCAATCAGTCCTGTCTACACAAGCCCTAAGCAGAGGCTTCCAGTTGTTTGCGGGGGAGCCTGGCAGGGACAAGTCTATGTTCATGTCACTGTCACATGCCGAGGTGACACATGATTGTTTTTCCTGACAGCCTAAGACTGAAGGCAAAGGCATCATAATAAAAGAAAACAGGGGAGGCATTTCTACAAAGCACCAAACCAGTCACCCTCACAGGGGTCCCCCAGATCCAGCAAGAAGCTGCCTAGTGCCCTACAGGGTGCAAGGACCGGGCCTGCTTCACAAGGATCCCTGTAGGTCACGTGCATTGGAAATCACCTGGGATGCTCCTAAAAATTCATGCTCCCAGGCCGCCACCCTGATCTGTGGAATCAGGATGTCTGAGGTGGAGTCCAAACTCTCCAGGTGAATCCTAGGCATACTCAAGTCTGAGGCTCCCAGCACAGGGAAGAGGTAAACAGACATTTGCTAAGAGCCTGCCCTGGTCCGGGCACTGTTCCTGACATTTTGTGTGCTTCACCTCACGCATCTTATAGCCCAAAAAGCGGGAGGTCAGTACCCAGGAAGCTGAGACTTGACACGGTAGCCCCCTGCGCCAGCCTCTGTGTACTCACCCTGCAGTCCCCGCGCACACAGAGGCTGAAGGCGTCCTTGTAGGAGCAGCGTGTCCCGTCGTGCACCATGCGCTTCATGGACACCACCTCCCCAGTCTCCCTGGACTCGCAGTACAGGTGGCATCTCTCCTTGGCTGGAAGGGAAGCAGCTGGGGGTCTGCAAGGAGCCCTGATGGCTTCCCCAGGTGTGTGCAAAGGAGGCACCATGCAGGGAGAAATTTCCAAGAGGGTCTTAGGACTCACCTGCCCCCATGTGGCCCGCCCTCCAGGGCAGACAGAGAGGGAAAGGGGTGGGTGACAGCAGCCCCCGTCCTGTCTCTGTGTCTCCTGAGCCTTTGACTCTGGTGGTTGTGGACTTCGGAAGAGCTTTTCCCAACCAAGCCAGCCAGGCTGTTGGTGCAGCCTGGCTCTCACATCCTGAGGCCCCGCCTGGAGACCCCTGAGGCTGCAAATGACTGTTTGCTGGGTCGCTATCTAAAGAACCCTTTCCAGGCCGGGCACGATGGCTCACGCCTGTAGTCCCAGCACTTTGGGAGGCTGAGGTGGGCAGATCACTTGGGGTCAGGAGTTCAAGACCAGCCTGACCAACATGGTGAAACCCTGTCTCTACTAAAAATACAAAAATTAGCTGGGTGTGGTGGCAGGCGCCTGTAATCCCAGATACTTGGGAGGCTGAGGCAGGAGAATCGCTTGAACCCAGGAGGCAGAGCTTGCAGTGAGCCAAGACTGCACCACAACACACTGCACTCCAGCCTCCAGCCTGGGTGACAGAGCAAGACCCCCCCCTCAAAAAAAAAAAAAAAAAAAAAAAAAAGGTCAGGAGCAATGGCTCACACCTGTAATCCCAGCACTTTGGGAAGCCAGGCAGGCAGATCACAAGGTCAGGAGATTGAGACCATCTTGGCTAACATGGTGAAACCCTGTCTCTACTAAAAATACAAAAACAAAAATAGCCGGTTGTGGTGGCAGGTGCCTATTGTCCCAGCTACTCGGAAGGCTGAGGCAGGAGACTTGAGTGAACCTGGGAGGCGGAGCTTGCAGTGAGCCGAGATCGTGCCACTACACTCCAGCCTGGGCAACAGAGTGAGACTCCGTCTCAAGAAAAAAAAAAAAAGTAAATAAAGAATCCTTTTCAGTCAATCTCTGAAATCCAGAATGAGGCCAGCCTGCCTGGATTCAGACCCAGATCCCCGGAACCCTCCCTTCTCAGCCTTTATCTCAGAGGCAACGAAAACACTGGGCCCCCAGACTGTAGCCTCCGCCAGAGGGGGACCCCGTCTGCTCTGTCACCTCCAACCCTGCACTGGCCCACATAGGGCAGCAGGTGCTGGGCTAGGGCAATAGCCACGGAGGAGAAACAGGGACTGTATGTTTACAGTCTGTCACAGGAAGGTCCCCAGCTGCCACACAAGCACTGCCATGCCCAAGGCCACCAGACTCCTCAGGTCCCTGAGCAATAAATGCCTTCTAATGCTGAAACCGGTTGAAGTCAACTTTCTGACACTTGCAACTGAGAGTCCTGACTAATAGAGAAGGTCAGAGGTCACCAGATTCCTTGGCAGGGCCAGCCCCGGCCTCAGCCTTGAGCTGATCATGCAGTTCAAGCCTTGTCCACCCCTGGTGGACTGCAGGAGCCCAGCCCCTGCTGAGCCCACAGCCCAGCCACCTCTTCCATGTCCTCAGCTACTCCAGGTGTTCTGGCTGCTCTGGGATTGCAGCCCTGCTAGGAACCTTAATGCCCCACCCGGGAGTGGCACAGGGCAGCCACACCAGTCAGGGTGGGCTCTCCTGCTAGCCCAGGGTCGTGGCAGCCTTGCCCCATGCAGAATCACAGGCACAAGCCAAGGCAACCCCCACCTGCCCACCCTAGGGCCTGCCTGCTGAGCCCCACTGCTGTCCCCAGAGGGGCTCACCATCCCGGTGCTCGTGGGGCAGCCAGTGGTGCTGGGCGTCACCGTGCTCGAAGTACAGGTCCCACTGGCGGCACTGCTCCTCACGGAAGTCAGCCAGGGAGTCGGGGCAGTCCTGGCGGCTGCAGAGCTGGAAATCGTAGGCAAGGCCCGAGCAAGTGCGGCCCCCGTTGGCTGGGCTGGAGGAGAAAGCAAAGGCCTTGCTGCTCAGCGCCAATGGAAAGAGGCAGCACCTGGGTGCCACTTGTGAGATCTTTTCAGGGGGGATCCCTAAGTCTCAGGTGTCAGGGGGGCAGGTGTCAGGGGGGATCCCTAAGTCTCAGGTGTCGGGGGGCAGCTCTGCTGAGCAAAGGGACCTTGCTCTGCCACCTCGCAGGTATAAGACCTGGGCAGTTCCCCAGCCTGTCGGGCCTCAGAGTGAAGATCTTGAAAGGACAGGGCAGGATGGCCACATCCTCCCTCCTGGGGCTCCTGTGGGGAGGCAGCATCTGCTCACAGCCCCAGTGCCACCCCCTCCCCAGCACTGATGCCTGGGCTTGGAAATGAACAGGAAGCTGTGATTGGGTGTTTAGGTCTGTGTTCCCCACAGGGCGAGAACCCCAGCTGGCAGGAGTTGAGCGAGTCTTCTCTGCAGCTGGCCCTGGGCACTGAGCCTGGCACAGAAAGAGGCATGCTGAGGCCCCAGAGTCCTGGTGCTGCTGTTCTTAGCAAGTGTCTGGCACAAGACAGATGTACCACGGCCGCTGGGTTTTCTCCCTGCAGACAAGGCGGGCTGTGTCTCTGTAACGTCTTCGCTTCATTGAGAGCAGCACCGACCCACACACTGCCTCTTGAGGTTCTAAATGCCCAGCAATATCTTCCCGAGTATGGTGTAAAAGCCCCAAGGGTGCTTGAGGAGGGGCCATGGGGCTCCCTGTCTGCTCCTGGCCGGGAGGGCAGCCTGGAGCCTGGGGCAGGAGGATAGCAGGGGTAGGAGAGGGCTCCATGCACACGCATGTTCACAAGTGCTGCTGAGGGAGGCTGATATGGTCTTGACTCCCTCCCCAGAACCAAGACTGATGGCCCTCTCTGGCTCCCCAGGGTCCAGTTCAGGCCTGGCCAGAGCAAGCAGAGCAGCCCAAGGGAACAGGACCCAGGAGCGGCTGCAGAGGCCGGAGCCCAGCAGCCAGGACGCACCCCGGAGGCCTCTGGCCAGCTGGTAACTGGGCCTGGCTGTGCATCTGTGATGCCCGATTCGAAGGCTGGAAATCTGTTTTGTTTGTTTTTCTAATGTGAAATTACAGATTGTCAATATTTTCAGGCAAATCAAAATCTTTAAAATACCAGACAAGCCAAAAGGGAAAGACAGAAGCTCTGTGTGTCTAAGCAGCCGCAGGGCCTGCAGGGTAAGGGCCCGCTGGGCGGGTGGGAGATGGAGTAACGCTGATGTTTGTGGAGGGTTCTCCCTCTACCCCAGCCCCTCCAGGACGCTCCCGGGGTGAGGCCGGGGTGAGCGTTCAGGCAGGAGGAGGCAGGCAGAGGAGGAGGGAGAGGAGGGTGTAGATAAGAAAGTGGCTGTGGGCCGAGGAGGGCGCATGGGCCCAGGAGACATTTACAGGGTGTGTGGGGTGAGGTGGGAGGAATGAGAAGGCGCAGGAGGACAGCACAGGGCATGGGGCCTGCGTGACGGGCAGGGGTGGGGTGTGGCTGGGCACGGGGATGCAGCTGGCATGGGCCAGCTCCACAGGCTGTCCCTGCCCTGGACAGCCAGACACTGATGACAAGTCCCAACCCTGCCCTCACCTGGCTGCAAATAGCTGCCCAGGTGCTAGCATCCGGGGGCCTGAAAGACCACCCCCGTTTACCCCCATTTTCCCCAGCTCGGTCTTGCCTCCTCTCCTCCATGCCCGTGGCCAGGAGAGACAGAGTAAACCTGTCTAGAGTGGGCTGCAGGCAGGTGGGCCGCGGGCCCAGTCCGGGGGAAGGGGTAAGAGGCAGAGCTAAGCATCCCCTGAGCCGTGGCCCCCTCCCAGGTAGGGTGAGGCGGGCGGGGCAGCCTGCCCTGCACCTCTCCAGAACTGGTGAGCAGCCACAGGGCCCTCTAGGACAGGGCTGGCTGGAGAGGGTCTCCTGGACCCTCAGCTGCCACTCAGGAAGGCCAGGGGAACGTGGGGCCAACTCACTGTGGGTTATCGCACTGGCGGGTCCTGAACTTCACGCCCGTGCCACAGGTACGCGAGCAGGAGCCAAACGGACTCCAAGCGCCCCAGTTGCCGTCCCGTTTGAGGATGTCAGGCGTCAGCCAGATGCAGTGTCCTTTAAAGCAATGCTGAAAGACAGGAAGCCAGTCCCTCCACTCACCCTCACACCAGGCCGTGGGGACACTCCAGCACTCCGCAGCCTGCAGTGCCTGGGACATGTCCTGGCCTGGCTCCGGGGCACAGGGGGAGCTCACCCTTGCCCCTAGATGCTCAGAGCCCCTGGAAGACAGGCCTCATCCGCCAGAGGCAATAAGAGGCACAGTGAGGGGCCGGCCTGCCCTGCCTCCCGCTTGCTGACCCACCCTCCTGCCTTCCAGCAGCTCTGTGTCCCCTCAGCCGGAACCGGCACCATAGTACGTCACCAGGATAGATGCCTCCTGGGTGCCCACACACAGCCCGTTTATAAAGATACCACTGGCGTATCAGGCCAGTGACTGCAAGACATCCAAGGTTTATTTAAGTAAAAAAGGCAATTTAGAGGAAATACTACGGAAAAGAGGGACAAGTAATAGCCGACATGGTAAAAAACAGGAATAAAGTCCAACGCTGGTAAAAACCAGGAATAAAGTACAACGCTGGCATGTCGGAAAAACAATTTCACAACTTAATCTGATCACAGTGCTCCCATTCTTCTAGGTCAAGGGGGAGGAAGCGTCTCTAGTTTAGGGGACCCGCTTTAAGAAGAAGATTGCAAAATTAAAGAATTAAATTAGGTGCAAAATGGATTATTGACTTGAAATGAGAAAATACATCATACGAAAACGTTTTAAAACTGACAATGACCACAACCAACCAAAAAACAAAGAACAATGATGGAACTTTTCCTTCAGTTCTGACTCCGTACTGTTGTTTTTTTTTTTTTTTTGAGACGGAGTCTCGCTCTGTCGCCCAGACTGGAGTACAATGATGATCTCGGCTCACTGCAAGCTCCACCTCCCGGGTTCAAGCAATTCTCCTGCCTCAGCCTCCCAAGTAGCTGGGATTACAGGTGCCGCCACCACGCCCAGCTAATTTTTGCATTTTTTTTTTTTAGTAGACACAGAGTTTTGCCATGTTGGCCAGGCTGGTCTCAAACTCCTGACCTCAGGGGCTCCACTCGTGTTGGCCTCCCAAAGTGCTGGGATTATAGGTGTGAGCCACCATGCCCGGCTGACTGCATACTCTTTAACCCTTCTTTGTATAACCTAATTTTGTAGCACTGTTTCCACAAAGAGAACAGAAAGAGAACGCAGCCATTCCTTAGCAAACTCTTCTCAGCAAACCATTCCTCAGTAAATTCTTTCTGTAAAAGGGCCAGAGAGTAACTATTGTAGACTTTGCAGGCTATATAATCTCTGTTGCAATTAATCAATTCTGCCATCAGAGTTTGAAAGCAGCTATAGACAACCTGTAAATGAATGGACATGGCTGTGTTCCAATAAAACTTTATTTATAAAAAGAGGCAGCAAATAGAAACTTTGAATGGAAGTGTAAGGAGGCTGGTGAGCCCTCTCCCCAGTAACCGATGAAAATTACTTTATAAAAAGCAACAATTTAAAGTCTTTGGAAATTGTCCTAAGGTCTATACAATAAATAAAGAAGCTTTTTTTTTTTCAAGAAAATCTATTAAATCTTGGTAAGAAAAGCAAAAGTCTATGGCATTTGAGCCACAAGCCTCCCCCATTCCTTCCCTAGCTCAGTCTGACGAGGCTTTACTGCCAGGAAGACGGGGCTCCCTCTACTCCAAGCTCCCAGTCTGAGGCTACAGTTTCATACTGAGAAAGTCAGGCCACTGGCGTCATCCCTCCCAACTCTGTTGCAGAGTCTATTTCCAGTGGGATGGCCAAGAGGCCTGGGGCCCCCTTCCCCTACCCAGGCCCCACTCATAGGGCAGAAGCTCTGCTCCAGGTACACCAGGCCAAGAATTGTGGACCTGATAGCCCCCTCCCCAGATTGCTTGTAGGGCAGAGGTTCCATGTTGAAAGGGGCAAGCCCAGAAGACTAGGGGCTACCATTCCCATCTAGTGAGTAGTTTGTAGGCCAGGAATGTCACTCTGGGAGAAGCAGGCCACTGACCCTGCTCCTAGCTCTGGTGCAGGGGTGCAGGGGTCTGCCCAGACGGAGAGTCAGAACAGAAGGCTTCATAGCTCTCCCTAACGGGACTGACTTGGATCTGAAACAGAGCATGGAGGATGTTCGTGTCTAAGGGCACCGTCAGAAACAACAGGGGTCTTAGCAGTCAGCAATTAAAAGGAGGCCAGTGGTCCTAATAGCAACAAACAAAACGTTAAACCAACTACAGGTTGAGTATCCCTTATCTGAAATGCTGGGAACCAGAAGTGTTTGGAACCAGAAGTGTTTTGGATTTCAGATTTTCAGATTAAGGATGCTCAACCTGTAGAAGTTAAACAGACAGAACCAGGGACAAAGACAGCTAAGAGCCCTCCTGAAGCCCTCAGATACTGGCAACACCCTGCTCCTGTGAAAGGTCTAGAATTTAATGAGGTCATATTGTAGAGCAAGTTATACACCCCAGGACATTGTCAAAAACAATACAGCAATCAGTCGCACTAGCAGTTAGTAGCAGCTAGCAGTTAGGGGAAGGCCAACAGTTGGGTGTGATAGCAATAGAGGCAGAATGACCAGAAGCTTAATGGAAAGATCTGGGAAAGAGACAGTCAAAGAGAGCCTGGCTAATGCCACTGTCCCAGGGGGTTAGGAGCAGGGGTGCAGTTAGGGTGACTGTGCATATGACCAAGGCTGTGACCTCTGGTGAGCAGTATCAGTGGCTGCACACTGCAGGGGAAATAAGCTTCATTGAAACAGCAGGACCAGGTCACAAAATCCACAAGCAAACAGTAGCAACAAGGCCCAGGGGGATCATTCTCCACAGTTTCTTCAGTGTATTATCTGAAGTTTCCAGTTTTCAAGGAAACATTCTGAGCCATGAAAAGAAACAAGAAAGTGTGACCCATCCACAGGAAATTCAGCAGGTGACAGAAACTACCTCTCAGGAGGCCCAGATGTCCGACTTCGCAGGTAAGATTTCAAAGCAGCTAAAATAAATGTGTTTAAAGAATAAAAGGAAATCATGTCTAAAGAACTAAAGGAGAGTACAGGAATGACGTGTTACCAAATGAAGAATCTCAGGAAAGAGATAGAAATTATAAAAAGAACTGAATCGAGGCCGCATGCAGTGGCTCACATATGTAATCCCAACACTTTGGGAGGCTGAGGTGGGCAGATCACCTGAGGTCAGGAGTTCTAGACCAGCCTGGCCAACATAGTGAAACCCTGTCTCTATTAAAAATACAAAAATTAGCCGGGCGTGGTGGCACATCCTGTAATCCCAGCTACTCGGGAGGCTGAGACAGGAGAATCTCTTGAACCCGGGAGGTGGAGGTTGCAGTGAGCTGAGATCGTGCCACTGCACTCCAGCCTGGGTAACAGAGACTCTGTCTCAAAAAAAAAAAAAAAAAAAAAAAAAAAAAAGAGGAGGAGGAAGAAGAAGAAGAAGGAGAAGGAGAAGGAGAAGAAGAAGAGGAGGAAGAAGAAGAAGAACTAAATAGAAATTCTGGAGGTGAATAGTACAAAAACTTAAAAAATAAATTAATTAGCTCACTGAATGGTAGATTTGAGCTGGCAGAAGATGCAGTCACTGAACTTGAATACAGATTAATCAAAACCATGTAATCTAAAGAGCAGAGAGAAAAAGAATGAAGAAAAATGAACAGAGCCTCTGAGGAACATGGAAGCCATTAAGTACAATAAAAAATGCATAGTAGAAGTACCAGAAGGAGAAGACACAGAGAAATAAGCAGAAAATATTTTTTAAAAAAGGCTCAAAACATCCAAAATGTGATGAAAAACATTAACTTACACATCTAAGAAATGCAATTAAATTCAAGTGGGGTAAATGCAAAGAGGTCCACACCTAGACACACCATAGTTAAAATGTTGAAATTAGACAAAGATGAAGAGAAAATACTGAACATTGAACGGTTCACAATATACAGGGAAATCACGATAAAATTAACAACTCACTTTTAATCAGAAATAATGAAGGCCAGAGGCAGTAGTGTCAACCAAGAAGGTTTAATTCAGCAAAACTATCTCTCATAAATAAAAGTGAAATAAAGATATTCCCGGATAAACAAAAACTGAAAGAATTCATTGCTAGCAGACCCTGCCATGTAAGAATGCTGAAGGAAGTTCTTCTGGCTGAAAGCAAGTAACACCAGAGAATAATTCAAATCCCCATGGAAACCAAAAAAAGCACTGGAAATGGACAAACTTCTACAAAGATACAAACTACCAAAGCTGAATTAAGAAGGTATAGAAAATCTGAATAGACCTAAACAAGAGATTGAATGAGTAATATAAAAACTCCACAAACAAATGTCCAGGCTCAGATGGCTTCACCAGTGAATTCTACCAATTAGAATGTAAAGAAATCTAAACATTTTTAAAAAATTAATACCAATCCTTCAGAAACTCTTCCAAAAAACATAAAAGGATTCCCAACACATTCCCTGAGGCTAGTATTACCCTGATAACAAAATCAGACAGACATCACACAAAAAAGAAAACTACAGATCAATATCTCTTATGAGTATAAAC
Source organism: Rhinopithecus roxellana (assembly GCF_007565055.1). Classification (NCBI taxonomy): domain Eukaryota; kingdom Metazoa; phylum Chordata; class Mammalia; order Primates; family Cercopithecidae; genus Rhinopithecus; species Rhinopithecus roxellana. The sequence continues at coordinate 165,520,781 of NC_044551.1, forward strand.
ATAAAAATTCTTAACAAAATATCAGCAAACAGAATCTAAGAGCGTATTTCAATATGGATGTCTTCCTTTCCAATACAGATGTCTTTTATTTCCTTTTCTTGCCTACTTGTCCTGGCTAGAACGTCCACGACAATGCTGAATAGAAGTAGCATGACCAAACATCTTTGTCTTGTTAATGATCATAGGGGGCTACGGTTTGAGCGTTGGTTTGTGTCCCCTCCAAAATTAGAAACTTGATTCCTAATGAGACAGTTTTAAGAGGTGGAGCCTTAAGGAGATCATTAGGCCATGAAGGTTCCGTCATCCTGGATGGGATTAGTAGCCTTATAAAAGGCCAGAGGTAGCTAGCTAGGCCCCCTTTTGCCCTTTAGTCTCTTCTGACGTGAGGACAAATAGCCATTAAGCACATGAAAAGCAATGGAACAGATTTGTGTGTGTGTGTGTGACAATGAGCTCAGCAACAGAAAGGAATGCAGTGCTGTTGCACACTACAACAGGGATGAGCCCTGGGAACGTTATGCCAAGTGAAAGAGGCCAGGTGCAAAATGTCACATGTTGTATGATTTCATTGATATGAAATGTCCAGAATTAGAAAATCTATAAAGACAGCAAGAGGATGAGTGGCTATCTGGAGCTGGCCGAGAGTAGGATGGATTGGGGTGACTACTAAGGGGTTTGGAACTTTTCAGAGTGACAAAAATGTTCCAACATTTGCTTGGCGCGATGACTGTAAAACTCTATGAATACACTGAAAATCACTGAATTGTACACTCTGTTTTATTTATTTATTTTTGAGACGAAGTTTCGCTCTTGCTGCCTAAGCTGGAGTGCAGTGGCGCGATCTCGGCTCACTGCAACCTCCGCTTCCCGGGTTCAAGCGATTCTCCTGCCTCAGCCTCCTGAGTAGCTGGGATTACAGGTGCCCACCACCACGCCCGGCTAATTTTTTTTGTATTTTTAGTAGGGATAGGGTTTCACCATATTGGCCAGGCTGGTCTCGAACTCCTGACCTCAGGTCATCCACCTGCCTCAACCCTCCCAAAGTGTTGGGATTACAGGCGTGAGCCACTGCACCCGGCCTGCATACTTTAAAAAGTGAATTTAAATATAGATCTCACCTTATTAAATCTGTTAGAGAAAAAAACCAATATCAACCAAACAGGCAGCAGATGGAGTTGGCCAACACTTGCCCTGGCATATTGAGGGAAATTCTTTCTTTTTTTAAAAAAAAAATCAATACTTTAAAGAAGTTATGGGTGATGACATCTGAACATTTAGGATGATCAGATTTGGAGGAGGTGCTCTCTGGTTTCCATCCTTGATGTGGATTTCAGGGCATTTCAAGTTTTCTCTGTGGGAGCTGGCCTTTAAGACACTCTTTGGATGAGCAATGCTCGGTAACAGTTGCTGTGGATGCCTCACTGTAGTGGCAGCATTCGCAGCTTCCTGGCGTCTTTGATGTTGTCAGCATTTCATGTCAAATCAGAAAGATGTCTGAACCATTTTCCTGTGTGTTCATCAGGTTCCCTCCTCTTCATTAATGAGGCTGTCAAATGCTCCAAGAGCCTGTTAACTTCTTTCATATGTGTCTCTTCCTCCTAATGAGTGACTGCTTTTGGTTTGATATAAAACCTTTCTTTTTTTGGTGACAATGAGCTTTTGGAAGCCAGAGTTATTTTTTTTTTCCTTGCTCATTTTCTACTACTTTAGTTTCACATTCCATTAATTTTTATCTGAATTTTCTTTCCTTTCTAATAAATAAATTTGAAAATGATAAAAGGTATATTTTATACATATATATATATCCAAATCAGAGTCTGTCATTTCTTCCTTATTTTATGGAAACATTCCCAAGCCACTTTCCAAATGGAAGTGAAAACAGTGCATTCAGACGTAATCAACAGTTTTGCATTGTGTTTTCATTGAGGTTTCTCTTCTGTCTTTGAAATTTTTTAGAGCCCTTCATTTATTGTCATCCATATGTTGTGAGGCTAGGCCAACTTTTATTTATTTATGTTTTAATTATTGTATTTATTTTTTTGAGACAGAGTCTCACTCTGTCGTCCAGCCTGGAGTGCATTGGCATGATCTTGACTCACTGCAACCTCCACCTCCTGGGTTCAAGTGATTCTCCTGCCTCAGCCTCCCCAGTAGCTGGGACTACAGGCATGCGCCACCACGTGCAGCTAATTTTTGTATTTTTAGTAGAGATGGGGTTTTACCATGTTGGCTAGGCTGATCTCGAACTCCTGACCTCAAGTGATCCACCCACCTTGGCCTCCCAAAGTGCCGGATTACAGGTGTGAGCCACCACACATGACCTAGGCCAGCTTTTAGACAAGCAGACCATCCTGTTACACTTGGCCTTTCTAAAGAAATATCCATGTTGGATCTGTGTTTAAAGTACTCCATCTATAAAACAAACCTAAAATGAAAACAAAATGCTGCTCATATAGAAGTAGTCATAACCTCAGGTACCGTTGAGGCACCTTTTTCTCCAAAGATCTGAGGAAACGGCCAGCACACAGCCCATATTCTGCAATGACCCCAGGTGAGTTGGCACAGCGGTGTGGCAAGTATTTCTGGAAGCTACTATCACACCTGGACAGACACAATAATTTAACTCTACTTGTAAGAGACAGAACCGTGGCAATAAGCCAAAAAAATGCCCTCAATCCATTTTCTCTGTAGTCAAAGCAGCAAAATGCCCGAGGCCGTTCTAATGCCACCCACGGGAGAAGAGGTACATCAGTGAGAAGCAGGAATGAAGACAGAAGTGCTCTTAATCAAATATGGTTAAAATATCTTATTTTTGCAAAATTTACAAAACCATATGACCACGTGAACACATGGCTTGGCCTCTCCCCGGGCCTTGGAAGGGGGTCAGGTGAGCCAGGGGCCCTGAAGCCTAAGCATCATGAGCTTCATGGGAAATCGACTTCTGCTTCCTCCTCAAAGCCCCTCCATGGCTCCCCTCTTGCAGCAGGACCAAGCCTTGTGGCTGGCATCAAAGACTCGGTACGACTGGCCTCTACTTACCCCTCAGGGTCGCCTGCCCCAGCACATCAGCACTGCAGTGCTGACTGCTCTGAACAGACCCCACTCTCTTCCCTCCCTGCCCTGTGCACACCTCCATCTCCTCAACGCACACCTGGCGCAGTAGACCCCGTGCTGTGCCACCCAGATACCTCTTCAGGACCAAGTCATTGATTCCTCAAACTGTAGAGCATGTGGGCTGTTCATGGCTCACAGCTGAGTTCTTTTCCAGGAACAGCCCCCAGACCAAAGTCATGTCCCTTTCCTGGGGATAGCCAAAGCCAGTGACCGGTCAGGGTTGGGGTTCAAACGTTGCTTCAGTTGGGCCAACTCTGAAAGGCTCCAGAGCTGCACGTGGTGCTGGCCGAGCCCTCTCCTGAAGTCCTATCCCTGTGCAGTGCCTCAGTCTCCCCACAGCGCTGGCCCTGAGAGTGCGCCCTGGAACTTCTACCATCAGGTCTCTGTGTCTGAGGTCGTTTCTGGGGACCTGTACTCCTGTGTCCACGCCTGAGCTGCTCCCCTCCTGTGCTTCCTTCCTGGTCTTCCTTGCTTGGGCAAGCCCTGCCCAGCACCCGACTTTGCCCACATCTTCCCTTCCTTCCTAGCAAAGGCCCCTCACTCTCATGCCTTGCTAAAATCCTCCCAGGCCTGCCTTTGTGGCAGTCTGAGCCACGTGGGGACTGCAGAGGCCACTACTCTGTGGAAGGAGATACTGTGGGCAGGCGGTCAAGGGCTCTTCCCATCAGGCTGGGCCAACAGGAACTGACTGGGGTCAGGCAGCCCTGGCTCCCGGCCACTTGGGGTCCTAACCATCTCCTTCCTGGGCACCGTTACCTCATCTCTTGCCCCAAAGCCTCCCCTCACTCGAGCATGGAGGGGAGGGGAACAATCCAGAGAAATGCTGGCTGGTGTTCCCCTCAGCCAGTGGTGCAGGTGGGGCTTGCAGGCGAGGAGGGGCCCAGGTAAGGCAATGCCATGGCCTGAGTGTGTGTGTCCCCTCAAATTCATATGGTGAAGCCCTGACCCCCAGTGTGGTGGCCTTTGAGAAGTGTTAGGTAATGGCCCTCATGAGTAGGATTGACATCCTCATGAGAAGAGACGTGAGAGAGATGCCCTCTCTCCCTGCCATGTGAAGAGATCATGGGAACATGGCAAGCCAGGAAGAGGGTCCTTCCAGAAACCAACCTTGCTGGCACCCAGACCTTGGATTTCCCAGCCTCCAGGACTGCGAAGAACAAGGCTCTGTTGTGTACGTCACCAGCCTGTGGTATTTCTGTTAGAGCAGCCGACGCTGAGGAAGATGGAGTGGGTGAGCTGTCCTGGCACTGCTGAAGGCTGCGGCCGGGGCAGACTCTAAATCACTGGTGGCTGCAGGAACCAGGAGCCAGGAGGATGGAAGGAGCCACACAGTGGTTCCCCTGTCCCAACTGGGCAAGCCAGTGCCTAACCTGGAAATGGAAGCTGGGCATGACCACTCAGGGCAGCCCCCCAGGGTCTGCAGTGTGGGGGACCACCCCTGGGGCAGACCTGGATACAAATGTGTAGACGGGAACAGGAAGACAAAGCAATGCAGAAAGAGAAAAAGTCACCCTCATTTCCGCCACGCAGATGTCATTCCTCTAATAGGCTGGTTGATTTCCTCCTGGACAGCTATGAGCGCTGAAAAGTGTGATAACCCTCCATGAAGAGTTCATCCTCTGATCTCCTCAGTGTGATGACCCTGCATGAAGAGTTTCATCCTCTGATCTCAGTGTCATGACCCTGCGTGAAGAGTTCATCCTCTGATCTTCTCAGTGTGATGATCCTGCATGAAGAGTTCATCCTCTGATCTCCTCAGTGTGATGACCCTGCATGAAGAGTTCATCCTCTGATCTCCTCAGTGTGATGACCCTGCATGAAGAGTTCATCCTCTGATCTCCTCAGTGTGATGACCCTGTGTGAAGAGTTCATCCTCTGATCTCCTCAGTGTGATGACCCTGCGTGAAGAGTTCATCCTCTGATCTCCTCAGTGTGATGACCCTGCATGAAGAGTTCATCCTCTGATCTCCTCAGTGTGATAACCCTGCGTGAAGAGTTTCATCCTCTGATCTCAGTGTGATGACCCTGCGTGAAGAGTTCATCCTCTGATCTCCTCAGTGTGATAACCCTGCGTGAAGAGTTTCATCCTCTGATCTCAGTGTGATGACCCTGCGTGAAGAGTTCATCCTCTGATCTCCTCAGTGTGATGACCCTGCGTGAAGAGTTCATCCTCTGATCTGCTCAGTGTGATGACCCTGTGTGAAGAGTTCATCCTCTGATCTCCTCAGTGTGATAACCCTGGGTGAAGAGTTCATCCTCTGATCTCCTCAGTGTGATAACCCTGCATGAAGAGTTTCATTCTCTGATCTCAGTGTGATAACGCTGCGTGAAGAGTTCATCCTCTGATCTCCTCAGTGTGATAATCCTGCGTGAAGAGTTTCATCCTCTGATCTTCTCAGTGTGATGACCCTGCGTGAAGAGTTCATCCTCTGATCTCAGTGTGATAACCCTGCATGAAGAGTTCATCCTCTGATCTCCTCAGTGTGATGACCCTGCGTGAAGAGTTCATCCTCTGATCTCTTCAGTGTGATGACCCTGCGTGAAGAGTTCATCCTCTGATCTCCTCAGTGTGATGACCCTGCGTGAAGAGTTCATCCTCTGATCTCCTCAGTGTGATGACCCTGCATGAAGAGTTCATCCTCTGATCTCCTCAGTGTGATGACCCTGCATGAAGAGTTTCATCCTCTGATCTCCGCAGTGTGATAACCCTCGGTGAAGAGTTCATCCTCTGATCTCCTCAGTGTGATGACCCTGCGTGAAGAGTTCATTCTCTGATCTCCTCAGTGGTGTGATGACCCTGCGTGAAGAGTTCATCCTCTGATCTCCTCAATGTGATGACCCTGTGTGAAGAGTTCATCCTCTGATCTCCTCAGTGTGATGACCCTGTGTGAAGAGTTCATCCTCTGATCTCCTCAGTGTGATGACCCTGCATGAAGAGTTCATCCTCTGATCTCTCACCCATTGTTAGAAAAGAAACCATTTAATGTTGTTGACATGTTTTATAAACATATGCTTAAGTGCCTACAAATATTCCATCCACTAGAGAGACTTCAACATTTAAAGGGAAAGGTTATGTGTGCTGCGTGAATTTGGAACCCGTCATATGGGGAAATGAATGAATGAATGAATGAATCTAGAGCTGAGGAGATATGTAGCTTCCTCAGCCTAATCCTCTGGCCTATTGCCTTTTTTTTTTTAACCCAAAGGGAATGAGCCCACCTCTCCCCTCTCACCCAAACCAGCCAAACCTGCCTGTCCAACACAATCAGTTCCATGGAAAGGCTCCCCTCCTCCCTGCCCCCACCCCACCCCTCCCACTGAGCAACCTGGCCCCATCTCTCACTACCCTGGTCCTCTGCTTCATCTTATGGAGGCCAAGGTTCTGAACCCGCAGGCACCGCAGCATCCCTGCCTCCCGGTGCACATGGGCTCAGGGCAGGCAATGGATGGGCCATGCAGCCGCACAGCAGAGGGTGAGGGCAGATCACCTGTGGGCTCTGTGGCTTCTCTCCCAGCTACCTCCGTGTCTAGAATCTAGAGACAGATCTTCTCTCTCTAGGAAATGGTGGCAACAGAGGCCAAGAGGGGAGTGAGGTGCTGGGACAGCCAGCAGGAGTTCCCAGTCAGCGGCCTCATGCAGAGCCTGAGCTCTCCACAGCCCCTGCCGGGTGTCTGGGGATGCAGACGGACAGCTCTGTCCCAGAGCCACTTTCAGCAGGCAACCTGCCATTTCTCCAGCCCGGCCAGGCTTTGCCTTGCTCTCTCCTCTCTCTCCTTCCCCTCTGGCTCCCCTTGCAGGGAAGGGTGGGAGAGAAGATGATTGCTTTCCAGACGTAAAATCACAGTGCAAGAGAACAGTGATGCGTAGAACAGGGAAACATCCAGACCCACATTCAGGGATTCTGACAGCTGCCCGGAGGAGCCCCTCTTCCACATTCCCCTAACCCCTAACACAGGATTCAGCACTGAATCCTGATCTAGGTCAATTTCAACCTGTGCTCCTCGGGAACCAGGGGAGGCTGAGCAGAGCCCCAGCTCTGCCCCTCAGTCAGCACAACTATTCTTTATACATAAAAGGCAATTTCACTTACTGGGCTAAATGCAGAGGATCCTACCACCAAAATGAGTGAAGGGCTGCGGCCAGGTCAGTGGTCTCTGTGAGGAGGGGACACTTTGGTTGCATCTGCTCCCTGTCCTCACCAGACCTCCCCCACCCCGTTTCTACCTTGCAGGAGAAGCAGGGGGCAATCAGCTGGGGTGCAGGCCAGCCACACACACACATGTGGGGGCCCCACCTGCTCCTGCTCCTGCTCCCTGGGCCAGCATGCCTGTGCAGGGCCTGCCTTCCATTCCCTGTGCCTCCTCCCTGCCTGGGGTGGGTGGGGCGGGCAGGGAGCCATGCTTAGCTGGTCTTGTTCTCCAACTCAGCTTTCCGCAAGCACCCCCTGGGGTCACGGCAGATGTTCTGCCCTGCTCCTTCTGCTGAGCTCCTGTGGGAAGAGGACTAGCTGGGTGGTTCTGGCCTCACCAGGCCCCCAGTGAGTTACCAACAACTCTAACCCTTCATTAAATCTGGGCACATCTTAAAAACATCAATTCCCAGGTCCTCAGACAAAACCTTATACACGAATGTTCACAGCAGCATGACTCACAATGGCCAAAAGGTGGAAACCACCCAAATGTCCCTCCATGGAGATAACGGATGCACCAAATGTGGGACATCCACATGACGGGAGGTTATTCAGTGATCGAGAGGAATGGAAAGCGGACAGATGCCACACAGGATGACCCTTGGAACCATTCTGCTGAATGAAGTGAGTCAGATACAAAAAGCCACATATGTATGATTCCATTTATATGAAATTCCGGAATAGGCAACTCTACAGAGACAGAAAGCAGACTGGTGCTAGCCAGGGGATGGGGTGAGGAGGGAAGGGAGGAGTGACTGATAAATGAGACTTCCTTTTTGCAGTGATGAAAAGCTCTGGGACCGGGTAGTGGTGACGGTTGCCCGACATTGCGAATGTACTAAATGCCACCGAATGGTGCACTTCACTTTTATTTTTAGTTTTTGAGACAGGGTCTTGCTCTGTCGTCCAGACTGGAGTGCAGTGACGCAATCTCAGGTCACTGCAACCTCTGCCTCCCGGGCTCAAGAGATTTTCATGCCTCAGCCTCCTGAGTAGCTGGGATTACAGGCACCAACCACTGCACCTGGCTAATTTTTGTATTTTTAGTAGAGACGGGATTTTGCTATGTTAACCAGACTGGTCTTGAACTTCTGACCTCAGGCGATCCATCCGCCTCGGCCTCCCAAAGTGCTGGAATAACAGGCATAAGCCACTGTGCCCGGCCTGAGCTGTGCACTTTAAAGTGGTTCAGATAGTGAATTTTATGTGAATTTTACCATAGTTTAAAAAAGAACACCCAAAACAATTATTGGATCCTGCCCCCAACAAAAGTCTTCAGGGATGGGCCTGGGAATTTGTTTCTTTCAGAAGCTCCACCAGGGACTAAAATTAGGTGGCTGGCCCAGTCCCGAGCCAAAGACTTCCATCAAGGAGCCACAGGTCCAGACAGTCTGGGGGGGTTCCAGGCCTGGCTGGGATGTGCATCGGTGTCCACGCCCCACTCCCTGTCCCCACTGCAGGGCCAGGGTGGTCTCAGTGGGGCTGAGCCTTCCTGGGCAGGGATCCAGGCTTCGCTCATTTGCATATGCCAGCCCCCTAGCAACTAACTGGCAGAGTAGGGGGTGTGTGATTTCATCTGAACCAATGAGAATCAGGTCTGGAGTTCTGGGAGGACCATGGGGAAGACGCCCTTCTTTCAAGAGTCACCGGGGGTGGGAAGTGGGCCTGGGGCAGCCATCAAGTGACCTTGAAGGACAGCGTGCCCAGCGAGGGACAAACACGGAGATCCTGGGGATGGAGAGGTTAAGCCTCATGCTGGGCCCGAGGACTCCAATGCTGACCTCAAGGTGAGGTGACCCACAGTGCCCAAGGGTAACCAAAGGCTGCCAGGACCCCAGAAATTACTCCTTAGAAGGGGATTTCTGAGTGGGGGGCATGAAGCACTGTGAGGAGCTCTCAGATGCCAGGTGTGCTCCAGCACAGGGTGGAGGCAGCTCTGGCGTATACTGTGTGAGGGGTAATTAGAAAGGGGAGAGGAGAGGGCAGCAGAGGTCCCTGAGAGGGCCCCCCATCTCCACTTCAGGGCCTGTCCCTGGCGACCTGGGCACCTAAGATTCCTGGCCTCTGCACTGCTGCCCTTGATCCTGCCTCACCTTGCCAGGTGCACACATAGTCCCGTCCAAGGGGGGTCCCTTCTTGGTCTTGCAGAAGTAGGGGTTGTCGGGGTGGCTGCACCACAGCTGCTTGCAGGGGTCGAAGGTCCGGAACTGGAAGACAGAACCACAGCTTGCCAGGCCCTCCCGCCTCAGGGACCTCCCAGGGGTGCCACCCACGCCCCGGGTCCTGTAACCTGAGATGCCCCAGTGGGACTGGCCCGTGATGGGCCTGTGTGGCTGGTGCATGTCATGATTCTGGAGCGGTGAGGACCTTGCCCGTACAGCGTGGGGGCTGCCGCATCCCTGGACGTGGCTGGGCCTCTCTGCTTCCATTCCTTGGAGGCTGCACACCTCAGAGGGCCTGGCAGGCAGCTGGGCCCCGTGTGCCCGCCTGAGGCTAAGTGCGTCCCTTTTGACCCTTTCTTTGCTGTGGATTCCCCTCCTAAACCCAGGTGAAGCCCTGCCCCCACCCCACAGGCCTGCCCCCTCTGCAGCCTCGGCCTCCCCGGACTTCACAGTCCTCTTGCCTGGCCTTTCTGCTTCCTGTCCTGATAGCACTTCCCGCAGGACAGCCCTGAGGGATCAGCTGAAACTCAGCCGCGGCCCTGAGGCTCCCCTACTCAAGCCTTTCCAGAGCCCCCCATCGCCATGAGAACCGAGTCCACCGTGCTCCTTAGGGGGTCCTGGAAGGAGTTAGCCCTCCTGCATTGGTACTCGACTCCATCACTTGCTCACTGTGTGGACTCAGGCAGGTTACCTAGCCTCTCTGGGCCTCCGTTTCCTCATCTGTAAAATGGGACTACTTTGCTTCCTTCCTTCATGCAGCAGAGGCAAGCATTAAGACACTCACAGACACCGAAGCTCCCCCGCATGGCCTCCACGCTGATGGCCAGTTCCTCTGACGGCTCAGCCCTGGCCCTCGGCCCTGGAGAGCATCGAGTGCTCCTATGCCTGCCACGCTCTCCTCCAGGCCTCTGTGTCCATGGCCCTCCCTTCCTGAATGCCCTCTCCTTCTGCTTAGCCTGCAGGCCTCCCTTCTTCCTTGGGAGCTCTCCTGACCTCTGCAGGCTGACACAAAGGCCTTGCCAGGCTCTCACTGCCCCTGGCTGACACCCTGGTCACAGCCCTGTCACCCATGTGCTTCCTGCCTAGGACCATCTGGGCCTGCCAGGTGGGCTCAGGGTGCCTAGCGGGTAGGGAGTGGTGGGTGCAGAGGGAGAGGCTGCCACTCTGGAGGGCTGCTCTGCGCTCCCCACGCTGGGCTGATCCTCACACTGTCCCAGGAGCTGCCCCAACACCAGCACACTTCCCCTGAGGTCTGGGAGGGGACCCCGCTGCAGGGCTGCCACACTCACCGCTGTGCACATCATGTAACCCAGGCCGAAGTCAAAGCGGCACTGCTCGTTCATGGAGTAGTGCAGCCCTGGGAGCTGGGGCAGTGCCGGCCAGTCGTGGGCAAAGGGGTCATCCCGCAGGCAGTCATAGGAGCTGTGGGGGACACACGGAACCTCAAGAAGCGTTCAGCATGGCTGACCATCCAGCCCTGGAGGCAGCTGAGGCCCCTGCTGGAGCTGCCACAGCAGCCCTACCTGCACATCCCGGCCCCTGGCTGTGCTGCCTCAGTTTCCCTGCTGTGTCTCTTGTCCTTGGTGTAAGATACCAGGACCCAGCTTGCGCAGACCCCAGGGTAGCTGCCTTGCCTACTTGCCATTCAAGGACAGACTCCTGACAATGGGTTCTCCTCCAGACACCAGGCTCCTCTCACAGGTGTGTCCTCTCTCCTCCCCTGCACACAAGGCTAGGGGACCTGAGGTTGGAGGGCTCTGGCTCCGGTGCATGGGGACTTGCACCCTCCCAGAGCTGAGCCCAGGGACTGAGGGGTCGCCCTCGGAGGACAAGGGTGGTACTCACTGCAAGTAGCGACTCAGCTCCTGCTGGCTGCAGCGGGACCAATGGAAGCGGTGGAAGGCGGCCTGCACCAGGGGCGCCATGATGCTGCCCAGCCGCACCTCGTCGCCGCAGCGGTTGCCCTGCCCGTCATGCTCCATGCCCAGCCTGTGAGGGGTGAGGCAGCTGGTTGAATCCTATTGGCACACGGGCCTGCCAGCCCCACCCTGCCCCGATGATAGGAGGGAGCCCCATCTTTCCCTCACGGGCTTCCCCTGACCTTGGCCCACCCTGAGCCGGGTGGCACCGACCTGCTGCACTTTGAAAGCTGAGGCACTCTGGGGAGACAGTGTCCAGCGGGTAGTCCCCAGGTATCCTGTCCCCAGGAGGGGCATGCACACCTTGGCGGAACCATGGCTTCCCTGCCTCCAGCTTTCTGGGCGAGCCACCCTCCAAACCTCCGAGCCTCCTTTACAACATGGGGTAGAGCCCACCCTGCCTGGGGGCTTGGATGGGATAATGTGGCAAGGCCCAAGCTCTAGCTGGCCCAGGGCGCCTGCTCAGTCTGCAGGTGAGCCCTTCCTCCTTTGGTTGTTGCCTTCAGCAGACAGTGGGCCTTGGGCCAGCACTGCCCAGTGCTGGGAAGACAGGAGACCACACCCCAAGTGGCTTTCACACAGTATGTGTCCCTCTTAAGGCACAGAGAAGTGGGCAGCCAGGGCTGGGGATCCTAGGGAGGCCCCTCTGTGCCCCGCCCTTCCACTTACACGTGGCCAGTCTCATGGGCCACCACGAAGGCTGAGGAGAAGCCGTCCTCGTGGTTCAGGGTGCAGCTGCGGACCGGATGGCACATGCCGGTGACGGGAGCATAGCCTGGGAGGAGACAAGAGGTGGCTCTAGACGCTGCCATAGACTGAATGGGAAGGTGAGGCCTGGCCCAACTCCCAGGCGCTGCTTCTCCTCAAGGCCCCAGTGCCTCCTGTTCCACAGGTAACTACCCCCAGGTGGCACAGCTCAGAAGACACCATAGCAGACACCTCATAGCCTGTGACATCTGGCTGACAGCAGGCCCCCAGCCCATCACCATGCAAGCCCCGTGGCCGTTCTGCCTGCAACAGCTATACTGCAGCTGGGGCCCTCTGCTTAGTCAGATGTCACCTGCTATGGCTTGTCTGATACCTGACAGTTTCCTGCCTGCCATTCTCTTTCACGCTGCCTGCCCCTGCCCACTGTCTGCCTCACTGAGTGGCCCCTGAGCAGCACATGCTTCCACACTTTTCTCCCTGCTAGAGGCATCCTGCCCCTCATCTGCCTGGCATCACACCCTCCAAGCCCACCTCCTCTGGGGGTTTTTCCTGGGTCTCCCCTTGTGTCTCTGGGGTCCTTGAGACCCCAGCTAAACCTGTTTCCATAACGCCGCAGAAGGCTGCAAAGCTGTTCAGCCCATGTGCCACACTAGCCTGCAGAATCTCCCAGAGGGGGCTGGCTGGTGTGGACTGAGAGGTCAGAGCCACCGCAGAAGATGAGACCAGTGGCCTATGACAGCCCAGGGCCAGGGGGAGGGTTGCAGAAGCTCATGATGCTGAGACCCCACGTCAAACTGCGGAAGACAGATAATGAGACCGATTCATTTCCCCAGCTCTTGTCTCAGCAGAGGGAGGCGGCTTGGACAAAACAGAGAAGTGCATACAGGGATATGGGTGCCACATGAGGTCTCTACTTGTACCCCTGGGAGTCTTCCTAGAGGCCTGCCAAGCATGGAGCCCTGACTTTCAGAACCCCAACCTGCCCTCACTCCTGCCATGCCCCGGTGAGAGACCCTGAGGCCATGTGTTCCACAGAGAAGGGAAGGAGGGTCGCTGGGACCCCGGGTGAGCTGGCGGTGTATGCCCCTAAAAATAGAAGTGTGGTGATCCAACCCTTGTCTTTTCCCGTTGTAATAAATAGGGAAATCTGCGTTTTTTGCTCTGCGGATTTTGAGACGAGTGTTGAGTCTGTGTGCCGGAGTGGAACGCTGCCATCTCCTCTTTGTCCTTTGTGTGCAAGGCTTGCAGATGCATCTGCCTCGTGGGAGACTTTTCATTCCTCCTACTTAGCATTACAGGAGCCTGCGAGATTTGAAAGCGCATCTTTATGTTTTTCTTTGTTTTCTTCCCTCTTATTTTACTGTGTGGCTGTTTCCTCCATCCGGAATCTTATTAGACAGAGTGTGCCTCCTCGATGGAGGATATGTCTCCTAACTTCTCTCATGTTCATCTTTTTGTCTTTTGCTCCCATTGGGAGATGCCCTTGACTTTTCATTTCAGCTTTCGATTTTTTTTTTTTTTTTTTTTTTTTTAAGATAGGGTCTCACTCTGTCACCCAGGCTGGAGTGCAGTGGCGTGATCCTGGCTCACTGCAACCTCTGCCTCCCAGGTTCAAGCGATTCTCCTGCCTCAGCCTCCCAAGTAGCTAGGACTACAGGCGCCTGCCACCTTTGCCCGGCTAATTTTTGTATTTTTAGTAGAGACGGGATTTCACCATGTTGGCCAGGCTGGTCTCGATCTCCTGACCTTGTGATCCGCCAGCCTTGGCCTCCCAAAGTGCTGGGATTACAGGCATGAGCCACTGTGCCCGGTCTAGCTTTCAAATTTTTTACTTTCCCCATCCTATCCATAATTTTATACAAATGCTTTGTTGTTCTCTAATTCTTCATAGAAACCTCCTCTGGGTTTATGGATGTATTTTCTCAAACATTCTGGGAATACTACTTTTAAAAACCTGCTTTTCTTCTCTCTAAATTATCTCTGTTTCCTCTAGAGCCAGTTTTCAAACTTTTTGTTTTGTCTTACATCTTGGTCCGTCTTTTTCATGCTGTAATGATTTCTTGTGTTTTGGGTTTTAAAAAAATATCTGGTAACCCTTGGCTGTCCTTTCATTTTTTTTTTTTTTTTTTTTTTTTTTTTTTTTTGAGACAGTCTCATACTCTGCTGCCCAGGCTGGAGTGCAGTAGCACAATCTCGGCTCACTGCAACCTCTGCCTCCCGGGTTCTAGCGATTCTCCTGCCTCAGTCTCCTGAGTAGCTGGGATTACAGGCGCCCGCCACTACACTAGTTAATTTTTGTATTTTTAGTAGAGACGGTGTTTCACCATGTTGGCCAGGCTGGTCACAAACTCCTGACCTCAAGTGATCCGCCTGCCTCGGCCTCCAAAGTGCTGGGATTACAGGAGTGAGCCATCGCACCCGGTCAATTTCACATTTTTAAATGAGTGATCGGGTCACTTAATATAAAAGCTGTGTCGGTTTCCTCTCCTGGGGGATAGCTCTGCTCCCCATTAGTGCCCTCACCATGACAAAAGAGCCAAGCGCACCCTCATCACGTAGCTGGGGCAACCCCTGGCTGCACTGCGTTCGAGGGCGAGCTATCCACTCCTCACCCAGACATGGCAGTTTCAGTCTTTTCAAGTTAACTAAGCTATTAGCTATGTCTTGATATCTCATTGTGGTTTTCTTCTCTTTCCTTTTTTTTTTTTTTTTTTTTTTTTAAGACAAGGCCTCGCTCTGTCGCCCAAGCTGGAGTGCAGTGGTGCAATCATAGCTCACCTCCTGGGCTCAAACAATCCTCCCACCTCAGGCTCCTGAGTGGCTGGGACTACAGGCATCCAGCACCATGCCCAGTCTCATTGTTTCAATTGCATTTTTCCAATGTCTACTGAGGTTGAGTGCCTTTTCATACATTTATTGCTCATTCATATTTTGTTAAGAGCCTGATAAGAGTCTCCTGCCCACTTTCCGACCGGATTGTTTTTATTATCCTTACTGTTATTGCAGGCATTCTTCATATACTTCAGATAGCAGGTCCTTTTTCATAAATACTTCCCCCAGTGGATTAGCAGTGCCTTTAATGCACAAACTTTTAAAATGTGCTACTATTTATCCGTTTTTTCCATTGAGTTTGTGGGTTTTTTTTTTTAGGTCGGAGTCTCGCTCTGTCACCCAGGCTGGAGTGCAGTAGCGCGATCTCGGCTCACTGCAAGCTCCGCCTCCCGGGTTCACGCCATTCTCCTGCCTCAGCCTCCTGAGTAGCTGGGACTACAGGCGCCCGCCACCGCGCCCGGCTAATTTTTTGTATTTTTTTTAGAGATGGGGTTTCACCGTGTTAGCCAGGATGGTCTCAATCTCCTGACCTCGTGATCTGCCCGCCTCGGCTTCCCAAAGTGCTGGGATTATAGGCGTGAGCCACCGCGCCCGGCCTATTTTTTTTTTTTTTTGTCGCTTTTTAAAGAAAACATCTCTTACTCCAAGAACATGGAGCTGTCCGCCTATGTTATCTTCTTTCATTATTTTGCATTTCTTATTTAGACCTAAAATCCATGTGAGATGCTCTCTGTCTACAGAGTGAGTGGAGGTGACAGGCCTCCTTTCTTTCCAAATTAGCCCCACACCATTTGTTAGACTGTTTTCCTCCTCTTCTCTGAAATGTCACTTTTGTGACACAAAAGTGTCCCTATACACATAGGTCCAATTCAGGACACCGGATTCTGTTCTAATGTGTATTTGTCTGTCCGTGCACTGCCCCACACCCTCACCCAGCTAAGGTGGCCACAGCCTTCCTTGCCCTGACACTCTTCCCTGGGCTGGGCCAAGGCTCCCAGGGCCCCTTGCACGATCAGGGGCTTATTTCCAGTTTCATGCCTCTATGGCCCTGCATGGGTGAGGCTCACCTTGCATGCCAGAAGGCCCAAAGTCCTGCCGTGTGAGGAAGATGGCGTGATCGTGGTATTCATCGTGGTCCGTGTCTGGCTTCTGTTGGAGGTAGGCCCAGCGGCAGACATTCTCCAGGCTCTGAGAGGGGTTCCCGATCTCGATGAGGCTCATGGACTGCAGGGGGATGGAGAGAAATGGAAGAGAGAGGTTGGCGCCTGGTGGCCCAGCAGGGGGCCGAGCAGTCTGCAGTGTTGACAGACCCCATCCACTGGGAATCTGGTCCATATAGTACAAAGGCCCGGCCCGGTCACTCTCAGGACCTGCTCCCACTGGGCTCTATTCTTTGACATGGATGGAAAGGTTCCCCAGTCACACTCACCTGCATGAGTTTCCATACAAAGTCACCACAGTTTTCAGGTGAGATACGGAAGCCAAGCTCTAGGTCATCTAAGGCCTCACATAGTCCCTCCGTTACCCCATTTCCAGAAGTCCCTGTGCTTGTTCTATGAGGCACCTGTTCCATGAAAGGCCTCCACAGAAGGCCAATGCCATGCGGACCTCACCCCAAAGAGCTCACAGTTCTGGGAGGGTCTGTGGCAGGATAGGTGGAAATCCCAGTGTGGTGTGCAAGGCCAGAGGAAGCAGGCGATCACTTTACATGTTCCGCCCATGTGAAGGTACTTGCAGAAACCAGTGCAGGGCAGGAAAAGAAACTGCAACTGACATATTCGGTTGGTGTAAAGGTAATCGCGGTTTTGCCATTAAAAGTAACGTCAAGGACTTTGGCACCAAACTAATAGAAAAACAGCTGTATCAAGAACAGGGGCATACACAGATGATTCCCACAGGAACCACACGTGGGAAGCCACTGGGAACCATCCCATTCCATTTTGTATCATGACATACGCCTGACAGCCAGGGTGGCCTCGGGACCACGTGTCCTGCACACCCTCTCTGCACCACGACATTCGCAGGCACTCTCATTTAGACTCAGGACGAAGAAAGCTGTCCTGGACAGGAAACTGAGACTCAGAGAAGTTAAGCAGGTTGCCCACGTCACAAAACTAGGAAGTAGGAGAATTGAGATCGGATCCGAAGAAGCCTGAAACCAAAATCCATACTCAATTCAGCGCCCTAAACTTCCTCCTTAAATAAGACGTGTACAGTATCGTTTCAAAAGCGAGGCTTCTTTGAGCGGCGCCCTTCCTTTTTTCCTCCACAATCCTCACAGCATCATTTTGGTTTCTGTTCTCACCATAGACTCCAAACACCGAAGTAGTTCCCTCCAAGAGAACCAACAGTCCCTCTGAGTCCTGGGCGTGTTCTTTTCCCCTTTAAGGATTTATCTGGCCATAAAATAGAGATGTGCATTCCTTGGTAGCTATGTATGCAGCTGTTTTTTCTCTTGCATAAATATATCTCTTGCATAAATATAAGTAGAGCCACGTATTTCTCTTTGTGTGTATAAATAACAAAGAGTTAGCTGAGCACAGTGGCACACACCTGTAATCCCAGCACTTTGGGAGGCTGAGGTGGGAGGATCACCTGAGGTCAGGAGTTTGAGACCAGCCTGGCCAACATGATGAAAACCTGTCTCTACTAAAAATGCAAAAATTAGTCTGGCTTGGTGGCGTAATCCCAGCAACCTGAGAGGCTGAAGCAGGAGTATCGCTTGAAGCTGGGAGGCGGAGGCTGCAGTGAGCTGAGATTTCGCCACTGCCCTCCAGCCTGGGCAACAGAGTGAGACTCCATCACAAAACAAAACAAAACGAAACGAAACGAAACAACAAAGGGTATTGTTAGCAAACCAGTTAGGTCCAGAAGAAGGGAGCACAACTCAAGCCTAGTAAGACAAGTCGTTCCCAGGGGTCCCAGTCAATGACTGACAAGATGTCAGACCAATTCCCAAGTCCCAAGCACAGAGTTAATTGTAAGATTTTATTTCCTGCTCCTGGGAGATGAGATAACTCATTCGAATAATGTTTCCATGAGTCCTGATGAAATAAGTCATAAATCAGTGTGTGATGTCCTGTGACCAGGACTTGTGGGACATTGGCACAGCCTAGAGGATGCTGGAAGAGGGCAAGGGGAGGTGCACTTCCTGTTCCCATCATGACCAAGAAGAGCATGTGACTAGCTCTGGCCAATGAGCTGTGAGCAAAAGTGGGGCATGTCTCTTTTTGTTTGGAGCATCTAATTGCCCACTGAGACCCTTCAGAAATCTCTCTTTTCTGGCATGTGATCTGGGAACATAAAGACAGTGGCTGCTCACTAGGACCTGAGTGACAATGAAACCCAAATCCTCTGCCAACCCACACTGAACATACAGCGTGAGCAGGAAATCTTGGTCGTTTTAAGCCATTAGGATGCAAAGTGTGTTTGTTTCTGTAGCATAACCTCACCTACTCCAATTGATACAGGAGGAAGGGAGTGGGTATCTGCATCACATCCAAGCCTGATCCCTGCAGCTCATCCCAAGTCCCAGCCGGGTAGTATCCGCCTCTGGGTAGCCTTGAGAGGTCACAGTTCTGAAGGAGGAATCAGGTGAAAGAATGTCCTTTCTCACTGTCTCCACCTAGGGAGTGAGCTTGGGATGGCACGAGGAGGAAGGGACCCTGGGGTGGATGGGATTCGGTGCTAGAGCTTGGGCCTTGTGGTTGGTTGTACTCACTGAACTTAAGATTGGCAGCCCAGGCCGGGCGCGGTGGCTCAAGCCTGTAATCCCAGCACTTTGGGAGGCCGAGACGGGCAGATCACAAGGTCAGGAGATCGAGACCATCCTGGCTAACCCGGTGAAACCCCGTCTCTACTAAAAAATACAAAAAACTAGCCGGGCGAGGTGGCGGGCGCTTGTAGTCCCAGCTACTCGGGAGGCTGAGGCAGGAGAATGGCGTAAACCTGGGAGGCGGAGCTTGCAGTGAGCTGAGATCTGGCCACTGCACTCCAGTCCGGGTGACAGAGCGAGACTCCGTCTCAAAAAAAAAAAGAAAAAGATTGTCAGCCCAGATATGGATGAGCCTAGGGAACCTTATGTTAAATGAAATAAGCCAGGCTCAGAAAGACAGATATTGCATGCTCTCGCTCCTATGTGGAAGCTAGAACAGTTGATGTCATAGAAATGGAGAGTAGTTCCCAGAGGCTGGGGGCAGCGGGCTGGGGAGTGCCAGAGGCTGGTTAACATATCCGAAAGTACAGCGAGATGGGGGGAATAAGTGCTAGTGCCCTGTAGTGCCAGAGAGTGCCTGGAATCCATAAGAATGTATGGTGCATTTTCAAACAGCTGGAAGAGTGGACTTGGAATGTTCCCAACACAAAGAAATGATAACCGAGGTGACAGATATGCTAATTACCCTGATGTCATCATGACACATTGCATACCTGTGTCTAAATCTCACACCCTACCCCAGAAATATGTACAATTATTACATGTCAATTAAAAATAACAGTAAGAGCAAAATCAAAAACCAAACAAGCATGACTTTTTAACATAAATGTTTTAAAAATGCCAGCCCAAATCCAAATCAGAAGGTCAGCACAAAGGTCACTAATGATTGCTTTTGCTAGGATGGTGGCAGGCCCCTGCTGCAGTGTGAGTGTCTCTATCCATGACACCCAGCACAGCTCAGCAGCCTCGCTGGGCTCCAGGGAAAGCAGCCTTGCTTCCTCCAGGGCACATCTCCCAGCATCAGTGTCAAGGGAGTCCTGCCCATGATAAACTCACCTGTCCTCAGGGTCCTAAGCCCCATGTAGTGGGACGGTCCCTTCCGATGCCCTGGTGGGCTGCAGGGACTTCTGCCTGCCCTTGTTTCCCTTTCTTGAAACATCCCCTCCTTTAATCTGAGTCAGACCCCAGGCTTCAGGGGCGGGCCATCCTGGCCAATCCCAGCACCCTGCCTTCCTGGCCACCATGAAGGATCAGGGTGAACACACAACCAAAGTGGACCAAGGAGTGGGCAAGGTGTGAGGTGGTGGCCTGCGGCGGCTGGAGCCCCTGCACTACAGGAGACCCCCCACCAAGGATTAAAGGAGGATGACACCCCTGTCGAGCTAAGACTGGGGCTGCATTCTCATCTGAAGGCTGTACTGGAGGCGGGTCAGCTCCCAGGCTCATTCAGGTGGTCACGGCGGGCCCCCGCTTCTCAGAGCTGTTGCACACCATACCGTGTGGGTGGGGCTGTCACCCATGGCAGTTTTACCCCCCGCCGCCGCCCCCTGCTCGAGGGAACCCAAGAAACAACAAGAGAATGCACCTGTATCAAATGCAGAAGCCTTTGATAGAATCTCAGTCCTGTCTACCCCACGGCATGGACATTAAGAGACCGGGTCACTGGGGGACATCGCGAAGGCTGCCTGCTGCTGACCTGCGTCATTTATGCATCAAGAAGTTCCTCTCCTTGTGAAAGCCAATTCTGAGTTGTGTCCTTGTCACTTGCAGCTGACAGACTCTGAGCCACATGCTTCCTCCTTTGGGGGACCCCAATCAGGACATTCTCTGGCCCATGAAAGATGGCGTCTGGTCTGGGGGCAGCTGATATGTTCTGGGGGCAGTTTGTATGTTTTCCAGTGGGAGAAGCCCCTGGCCAAGTCTTTGAGGAGTCAAGAGTCCAGCCAGAAAGACATGCCCCAATGTCAGGCCCAGAGGCAGGAATGAGGCCATCAGGTAGGACAGAGCCGCGGCAGGAGCCAGGCTGAGGCAGGCTGGGAGCAGGCAGGCTGGGGGTGTGCAGGGAGGTCCGCCATCATAGTGTGTGGGCTTGTGGGGAGTACTGGGAGGAAGCTAGAAACCCAAGTGCCTACAGGAGCAAGGCAGCTGACAAGTCAATGAGGCAGGTGACAAGTCAACGAGGCAGGCTGGTTGCACGAAAAGTAAGTCCATCTTGTGTTTTCCCAGTTTTGAAGGAGAAAGGGTACAGAGGAATATTTCCCTATTAGAATAGAGTCGGGGGTGGTGATAAGGAGTGGCGAGGACTATGGCAAACCCAGGTGCCCAGGCACAGCTGAAGGGAGCAACATCCGCCCAGTGCTGGCAGGAACAGAGGCCCGGAGCCGCCGGATCAGATTTCTCAGGTCAGTCGTGAAATCTGGATTTTACAGACACCTACCTAGTAGTAAACACTGGCTCAAATTAAAATTAGTTATGCAGACGAAACAACGCATCCCCCCGATCACCGCCTTATTCCAGAACCCTGGAATAAGAGCCCTGCAGTGAACAGCCCCTTCTCCACATCCCTGCAGACTGGATCCACTCTGGCTCATCACCTCTCTCCTCCCAGATGCTGGCTTCTGTGGTTCAGCCCAGGTTCCCAGTGCCTCTTAGCAGCCAAAGTGATCCTGCTGCTGCGGCAAGATAATTTATTGAAATATTGATTTGTGTTTTTGTTCTTGCCTCGCTTTGTTCTTGGCCCATTCCAAGAAGGCAGTCTGCCACTTTTGTTCTCCAACCCCAAGGGGGTTGTACTGCAGGGTCCAGAGCTAAAGGGGTCTACGACCCCCTTCTGGCTTTGGGGTTCTGAGGAGACTCCCTGAGGAGGGGGCAGGGGGAGGGCTGGGGTGCATGGGCACAGGGAGGGGAAGCTGCACTGGGGCCAGGGGAACCCTGGGAGGCAGGACTTCAGAAGACATGACAGTGTGCTGGACCTTGGGAGCCTGGGTCCCAGCAGGGGGCACCCCAAGAAGTAGAGGAGAACGTGACCTCAGTGTCCAGGTACCCCAGGACTCAACCTGCCACTAGGATCTTAACTGACAAGCCATGGAGCTGCTTGTACTTTCTCTCTGCAATGTCCCAACATTTCCAAGGTCCCGGCCTATCGCTGATGGGCACACAGGAGCCCAGGGACAGAGATCTTGTCCTTGCTGGGTCTGGAGCATTCAAGGGCTATGGGGTACCCATGATGCCCAGACATTGACCTTGTGCCCAGAGACTAGGGCAAGGGCTGTGTGCATTCTTTAAAAAGCCCTTTGGGTCAGTGAGGAAGGCATGGGGATAGAAGGGGACAGTGTGGCACTAAGATGCATGCAGGTGTGGCTGGTGCTATGTCAGGAGGGTCAGGACCTGGGGGCAGGAGCTAAGAGGCATCAGGGCTGCAGGATGGGAACAATGAGGCAGAGACAGCACCAGTCTCTGGCTTTGGGGATTGGTAGCAAGGCAGAAATGGAGGCTTGGGAAGGGGACGACAAGCTCCAGAGGAAAAGCGTGGGGTCCGCAGTGCATGGAACATGGTCACGGCAATGTCTTTCCTGGCCAGCTTGCTCGTGGGGAAGAGCTGGGCAGTTTGGCTTTGGGAGCTCTTCCACTTTTGGGGGTGCAGCCCTTGTGGGTGATCAGTTCCAAGCGTTAGCAGGGGCCCACGTTAGGCCTCATGGAGCACAGGTTCAAAAGGACTGAAAACTGGCCAAAGTGGGTTTGCCTGGTGGCAGCACCCAAAGCAACTATCCCCAAACTCCTGCTCATGCACCCCAGAGCCCCCTCCATCCACTCCTTCCACTCCATGAGAGCTACAGGCAGCCTTGGGTTCTGCATGCCTCTAAGGACTCCTCACAGAAAGAAACTGATGTCCAGGCAGAGACATCGGGGCAGCTGGACAGGTCTGCAGCCCAGGAGGGAAGTCTGGGCTGGCCGTGGACAGGGCAAGGCCCTCGCTGCGGGAGGAGTCAGAACCCAGGGAGAAGAGCCAAGCTCAGGTCTCTCTGCTGAGATCTCCAGCAAAGGATACTCTCCTGACATGCAGGGAGCTCCCCCGTGGGCCACTTGGGCTCCAGCGGGACCACCTGCTGGGATGCGACCTCCTTTGCTCCTCTGCCACCTGGCCTGCATGCAGGAGGCCAGATGGGTCCCTGCTGCCTGGGGCACCCCAGCCCCCACCATCCTGCACCCTTGCTTGTATCAAGCATGGGAACTGTGCTTCCCCTGAGCGAGGAGGAGGAAACACACATTTCTCATATATGGATCTCCTCCAGAAGTGAGGGAGGCTGCATTGCTTGTTTCAACTGAGGATTCTTTCACCAGCTCACCCTGGTCATCTGCGTCCCTCCCAGTCCTGAATGCGCCTGACTTTCACCTGCCTGCTTGGCTCTGAACGGCTCCTCTAAGAAAGTCTGTCTGTGTGACTCCACCTGTTCCCAGCTGTGCTGACATGAGGACCAGGAGTGAGCCCCTTGGGCCATGGTGTTCCTGGGGAGTAGCAGCCCGGGCTCTGCAAGAGGGTGGCCACAGGACCAGCCAGGGGCTTTACAGGGCATCCAGTCCTCTCCCGGGCAGCCGCGGGCACCCACCTTCCAGAGCAGGGGGCGGTAGATGGTGCTGTATGACTGTGGATGGACATTTCTAGACCCTGGGGCTGCATGCTAGCTGCAGGATCCACCTCCTGAGTGCGGCAGGGCCTCTGAGGGCAGACTCTTCATAGCAGCAGCAGCTCCCAGAACTCCCAGCTCCAGCCTGGGGGCCCCAGAGGAGCCAGGCCAGAGAAGCCTTCAGTCAAGCTGTGGATGGAGTCCAGGGACCCACCCAGTCCAGGATGCAGGAGGAGTCCTGTGTGGGCTGACCCTAGCTCAGAGCATGGGAACAGAAGAGCTTCCTAGGAGGCTGATCGGACCCTCCACAGGGGCCTGAGGACAGTGGTCATCCCTCATGGAGGGCTCTGCCACCTGTTTGGATGTGACATCGACTGCTGCAGACATGGGCTCCCAACTGGGCTCCACTACCCGAGTGCTTTGGGGCCCTGGCCCAGGCTGGCTCTTCCCATGTGCAGGGTCCTCCTTGGCCATCATGAGCAGCCACCTATATCCACATGGAGACCCTCCTTGCTATGCTGGTTCACAGAGCTGCCCAGATGCACAAGCAGACACTCGTCCAGGCCCCTGGGGTCCTCCCAGAGCAGCGCCAGGAGCCTGGTCCCAAAAAGAATGGTGTTTCCTCCGGGTTCAGCCTGTTTGGCTCCCCTGGCCTGGGCTGGAAGGGGTCTGAGGACATGCGTGAAAGGCTCAGTGATCCCACCATGAGGTGGAGAGGGCAGATCTGAGAGGGCAGATCTGAGGGACTTAGCGAGTCAAGAGCTTGATGGCCCTCACCTTGGGTCCGAAGGTCACTTTGCTGAACGCTCGCCAGGGCTGTCAGGAGTTTTGGCCAGGGCAAGGATGGGGAACCACTGCGGGTCCCTGAACCTCAGGCCCAGCCTGCAGGGGTCTGGGTAACCCCACGGGCCTCAGGGAACAGCCAGAAGCTTAGGGGGCCTGTGGACCTTGGGTGGGCAAGTGGACTGTGTCCAGCTCCAAGCCCCAGCCCCGCCGTGTGACCCTGGCTCTGAGCTGCCTGCCTGGTCCCCTCTCCTGGGTGCGGTCAGGCACCTGCCAGATGGGGCACCTACTGGGGATATGCCTGTTGCTGTCGCTGGCCTCTGAGCCACTAAAGCCTAAGCTCCTTGAGGGCTGGGTGGATGCTGGGCACGACTCTGTGCCCCAGCCTTGGCCCATGCCTGCCCTCAGTAGCCCCGCTCGGAGCAATGTCAGCTTCTCTCCATGCCAGGATGAGGCAGCGAATGTGGCCAGAGGGCCCTGGCTGCTGGGTGCTTAGTGACCGGGAGGGAACACAGGAGTGAAGGAATGAACACAAGCACCCTCAGGAGCCAGGCTGGGCAGGGAGGGAGGGGCCGGCGGTGGGGGCGTTCTCAGGAGGCCTGGGGAAGTGAGCCAAAAGGGCTGCCCCGCAGATGCTGACCCCAATAATAAGTTACTGCCCGCAAAGAGCGCCCCGCTAGGCTCAGGCTGGGCACACAACATCTCACTTCAACTTTATTTTCCTACCTTCCAGATGACAAGCCGCGTCTCAGACAACTGAAGGGACTCGCCAAAGCCCCACAGCTCGAAAGAGGTCGGGATGGCAGCCCCCTCGCGGGGAGCAAGGCAAAGGCCGGGCCGGGCCCGAGCGGCCACCAGGTGGCGCTGCTGCCGCGAGAACGGCGGCCCGGGCCGGGGACGCACCCTGCGCCGACACCGCGACCGCACCCGGGCTCCCGGAGCCCTGGCGGCCCCAAGACAGCCTCTGGGTTTCACCCTAAATAAATCAATTACGACCTGAGCAAAAAGTTCTGTTCCAATCGTTGCTCTCCGCCATTTCCATTGTTTGCTCTGGAATGAGCTGAATTATTTATGCCCTTCCCTCCTTCAGTCAAGGAGACGTGGGAGGAAACCGGGATGGGGATCCGCAGCCTGGAGGCCGACTCCGTTGGAACCGCGCCCGCCCCGCCAGGAGGCTCTGTCTGCTGAGCAAGGCGCGCTCAGCCAGTCCCGCAGGTCGCTACCGGACCCAGGCTCAACCGAGGCCACTGCAGGTGGCAGGTGAGGTCACCTGGGCAGCTCTAGGCCCGGTCTAAATATCTCATCTGCTCTGTTCTTGGGCAGGTTACCTTACTTGTCCCCACCTGCAAAATGGAAACAACTGCAGCTCCAAGCTTGGAGCTGGGGGATTCCGCCCAAGACAGTTCAGGCAGGGTGCAGTCAGCGCCCACAAACGCTCCTCGTCCTTGTCTCTGCCGTGCTGATGATACAGATGGAGGATGACGCCAGTCCCCGGGGACTGGCCCACCCGCTGGGGCTGGCTCATGTCCCAAGGGGATGTGGCTTCAGCAAAACTTCTCAACCGTCCCCATCCCAGAGGGGCCTTCCTGCCTCAGACCAGCCTCCCAAACAGGTGCGAGATAGGACAGCAGAGAGGTTGGTTCAGGTGAGCAGAATACATTTCTCAACCTCAGCACTCCAGACATTTGGGGCCAGATAATTCCTGTTAGGTGGGGCAGGCACCCTGTGCATGGCAGGATGTTGAGTGCACCCCTGGGCTCTCCTTGCCAGAACCCAGTGGAACCCTCCCCCTAGTCGTGACAACCAAAAGTCTCTCCAGACACTGCCAAATGTCCCCTGGGTCGGGGGAGGGGTGGCAAAGTCATTCTTGGTTGGGAGCATCTGATCCTCAGGGGACCAGGGCAAGGAACCTGAAGCTGGTGCTCCTGACCAGCAGGATCACAAAGTCCAGCCCCTCCTCCCAGAGCAGAGTGGCTCCACCAGCATGTGGCCCCAGGCAGGCTGCTTAATCCCTGGAGCCAGGGTCCTCACTGTCAAACGGGGATGGTTACAGCGACTACTCCATAGGGTTGCTGTGGGGGTGAGGGCATAAAGTCACGTAAAGGGCTTCAGACGGTGCCTGTCCCAGAAGACGCTCTACAAACAGTCACTTGCATGAACACCTTTATGATTGTCATCATTCCTGTGGTGTGCTGAGGTTTCACAGACCCCCCCCACCCCATGGGGGAATCTAAGGCTCCAGGATGTTACATTGCTCACCAAAGGTCCCACGAGTATGGACAAAGCCAGAATGAATGGCAGGGACAGGGTCCCACCATCCCTGCTCCG
Source organism: Rhinopithecus roxellana (assembly GCF_007565055.1). Lineage (NCBI taxonomy): Eukaryota > Metazoa > Chordata > Mammalia > Primates > Cercopithecidae > Rhinopithecus > Rhinopithecus roxellana. The sequence goes on from NC_044551.1 coordinate 165,547,157, forward strand.
TGAGCACACCTTCTACCGTACGCCCCAGCTGAGTGCAATGTGGACTCCCCCAAGGCTGGAGGTCTCTTGTTCCAGGCAGGGCTTACAGATGAAATTTCATCACGACGGGGAACCACAACAAGAGCTGGGGCAGAAGGCGTGCACCTCATTTCTCTGCCAGAACTCCCATATCGTTCCAGCATTTTGTTTCCAGCCATCCTCCCCAAAGCCTGGGAAGCTATTCCCAGAGAGAGAGCCAAGCTGCCAGAACAGGATTCTCAACTCGAGCCTTCCCAGGCATGAGCTGGTACAGGCCTGGGGGCAGCCAGGAGAGGGACCTCCTGCTAGAATCTGAATGTTGTGTTCCCCACATTTGAAAGGTTGAAATCTGAGAACCAATGTTCTGGTATTAGGAAGTGTGGCCTTTGAGAGGTCATTAGGTCATGAGGGTGGAATCTCCATAAATGAGATTAGCGCCTTTACAAAAGAAGCCTGAGGGAGCCTGTTCACCTTTCCATCATGCGAGGGCACAGCTAGAAGGTGCCCTCTAGGAGGAATGGGTCCTTACGACACATCAGTTCTGCTGGTGTCCTGCTCTTGGACTTCCCAGCCCCCAGAACAGTGAGTAACACAATTCCATTGGTTGTAAATTACCTAGTCCAAGGTGTTTTTGTTATTGCAGCCCAAACAGAAGACACCTCCCGAGGGCAGTGTCCAGCCCTAGTGCCTCCTAGTTCTCTGGACCCAGGTAAGTCTGGGTCAGGAGGTGGATTGAGGATGACCTCAGGTGGGCCATCATGCCTATCAGGTTGGGGGTTGGGACCCAGATGCTCAGGAGGACAGGGGGCTGTCCCTGGGATGAGGCATGGGGTGTGCTTCCCCACCTCACCCCTGTCCCAGATCCCCAGGGCCCTTGACAGATCCTCCCCAGACCTTCACTCCCTGGCCTTCCTGCACCATGGCTGGGCCACTCTACCCTACAGGTGGGTGGGTGGGCACAACAAGCCCCCACCCTCGGCACCTCTCTTCTCTTGCTTTTCACTAGGAGACTTACATGCAAAATTTCTCAGACCTTTCACCTCCAATGCTGAAAAATTCCAACAAGCATTCCACACTTTGTCTTGACCTGGTTTTTTATAACAAGACACTTTATGCCCTTCTCTGATGGTCCCCAAGTCTCTGATTTCCATTTGCTTTGATTTTCATCATCCTAGGAAATATTTAAAATGAGAACAGTTGAGTAGCTTTGGTACCTTCTCAAAAAATCAATTGAAAAGCCAGTTGCTATGCAACCTCAAGTGTTGCCGACGCTCTGCCCCCTGGCTGGTGGCATATTGTATAAAATAAGATCATCTCTTTTCTTCTGCTTTATTTTTTTTAAGAAATGGAGAAAAATGTTGTTTTAGGAAAAACTTGAGATAACTCAGAGGCTTCTCATAAGCTAGAAGACAAACAACATGTCACTCAAACAAGTGCTACCAATTTTATCCCCACTGGAGCCTGGTGAGGCCGGGGGGACAGGCAATGGGGGAGCGGCAGGTGATGGGGGAGCGGCAGGCGGGGAGTTGGTCTATTTCTGTCACAATTTGGGATGAATAACAGGAACTGAATGCCTGGGCCACTTTCTGCTCAAGTCTGGGTCACGGTCTACAGCCCCCAGAGTCTGCCTCCACCGCAGGGGGGACAGCTCAGCCCTTCCTGATGCCATCACCTTGGTTCTGCCGTGCTAAAATTCTTCCAGAGATGGGGGCCTCGTTCCTTGAGAGGAAGCCTGTGGTTCCTTGAAGAGCAGCTCATCAGAATTCATCCTCACCATGTGCCAAACTTTGTCCCCAGAGCCCCATCGAGCAGCCCTGGCTGTGCTTCTCTGTGAGCAAACAGAGCCTGTTTCCTTGGATGCAGGAGCTGGGCCTTTTGCCCCCCAGATCTGGGCTGGGAAGTCCCCATCCTGGCCTCTCCATCCATGGTCCCCTATTGCCTGCCACCCTGCTGTATTCCTTGCCGGTGCTCACCACTCTTTCGCTGTCTTGTCTGCTGCTCTACTGCCCGGACACAGGGCTCCTCTACCCTCCTCCTTCAAGTACCTTCCTGGGATTCAACAGCAGCTGCTCCGGAGGCCAGAGGCTCTGGGCTGGCTGGATGCTTTGGGGGCACCAGGATACATCTCCCGCATCCACCCCATACCTCACAGACCTGAAAACAGGGCCTCCCCCAGTTCTATGCAAAGTGAAGGCTGTGCCTGGTGGACACAAACTGTTCCAGTCCACAGTGAGATAAGCACAGAAACTAGAAACTTTTATAGCAGTTGGATGGGTTGAGTTTATGTCCACAGAATTTAATAATAAAAACCCAGAGCTAGAGTTTCTGGATACCTCGGTTTTCGTCACATCTGCTTTTCTCAATAATTCACTTATAACGTATGGTACGGAAGTATTGGTCTGTGATGGGTTTGAAATAGGAAAAAGAAAACAGCCAGGTCTCTGGCACTGAGGTGCACTGTGTGCTGCTGCTCCCCAGGATGGCCTCTCCCCTGGCCACCTGGGGATGGCAGATGGATCCTCCTGTCCCACAGATGCTGCTCCCAAGCCCTGTGGCCCACAGCGCATTCACTGAGTCAGCCGGGGCCCATGACCAGCACCTGTTTTCCTGGTCGCTGTGCCCTCTACCCCAAGCCTTCAGCCCAGCCCCCAGCAGCGCCACCTCCTCCACTCTGCTATTTCCTGCACTTTTGCAGTGGGTCCAACCCAAAGCAATGAGGATTCACAACCTTGGCTCACTTCCCCTCTCACAGCCCGGAACCCTCCAAAGGAGAGCGCAGCAGCGGGCAGGCCCCGGCTTTTCTGGCAGTCAGTCCACACTCACCTGACCAACCGGTGGTTCCTGAGATCCCCGGGACATCCCCATGGGAGCTGGCGTCCCCTACCCACATCACTGCCTCCTGGGCTTGATCTAGGAGGCTTCTAGGAGGCAGGTGGGGTAGGGCCAGGCAGAAAAAGGTGGGCAGAGTATGCAGTGGGCTTTGCTGACCGCCACTCTGGACAGGCATGAGCTAGGAGCAGAAAAAAAAGGCCCAGAATGCTGGAATGTTCCCAGAACATTCCAGGAGGCCAGTTGTTCCTTAATCCCCAGGGTCTGACAGAGGGACGGGCTGTGGGTTGTCCTCCAAGCTAGGCTGAGGGGCCTGGGGACAGGCACTGGGGCAGCCTGGGCCCCGCACCCCTCATAACCCAGCACTGCCTCTCTCCTGCCTCCTCAGCTGCTGGTCCACTGAGCCCTTGGGGCCAGGGGTCAGCAGGCTCCATCTGGAGTTAGCTCTGGAAGCATGCGTCCACCTTCCGGTTCTGTCTTCCAATCCCTCACCGCCATCAGTTCTCAAGCCCCTTCCCAGGAGGAGGCGGAAGCAAGGCCAGCCTCAGTTCACCTATGTCCTCTCTGTTCTCTCTGTACCTGGTGTCACAGAAGTTGCCCAGTGCCCACCATGGGCTTGAGCTGACCTGCTTTGCTGGCTGTGGATCTCAGCATCCCCAGGGCCTGCACATGTCCCCATGTTGTCCCTGGGAAGAGCAGGGTGCACCTGACAACCAGTCCCCTGCCCACTGCCCCATTCCCGACTCTGCCAACAGGGAAAGAGGGGCACCAGCATGGCCCCAGCAAAGTAGAGCCTCTGCAGGCACAGCGCATGAGGGGCAGGGGCCAGGGAGGCCCTGGCCAGGAGGGCAGTGCCTGCTAACCCAGGGGGGTGGGCTTCCCATGCAGGGGTGACCACGTACCTGTGGCAGCCTGCGTCCTCACTCCAAGATTTCTCATTTCCTTCAGGTGGACCCGCTGTAGGTGGGTCCCTGCCCCAGCCACAGGAAACGTGAGATAGTGCCCATAGGGTGGAACACAGAAACCTCATTAATCCTCCCCAGCCCACTGCAGAGATGAGGTGCCAAGGGAAAGCGTGAATTCTCTTTGACGTCTTCATTCAAATCAGAAATAAAGGACTGAGCGTGACGGAGCCCTGCGGCGTGCCGTCGGAGACCTTTCTCCAGAGTGCTGAATTCAGTTAAATGGCATCATTTGGATCCTATCATTTTTAAATGATTTTTTAAAAATCATTTAAAAAATTTAAATTTCATAAATTTAAAATGCACTGTTTTGTTTATAAAAGAAACATGTTGGGCCAGGCTCAGTTCGTGACACCTGTAATCCCAGTGCTATGGGAGACAGAGGCAGGAGAATCATTTGAGGCCAGGAGTTCAACACCAGCCTGGGAAACATAGTGAGACCTTGTCTCTACCAAAAAAAAAAAAAAAAAAAAATCGAGTGTGGGGATGTGTGCCTGTAGTCCAAGCTACTTGGGAGGCTGACATGAGAGGATCCCTTGAACCCAGGAGACCGAGGCTGTGGTGAGTTATGATTGCACAATCCACTCTAGCCTGGGCAACAGAGCTACAGCCCATCTCTTAAAAGAGTAATAATAATAATAACAACCATGCGCATCATGGTGAATTTAAAAAATTCAGTAAAGTACAAAGAAGAAAATGAAAATTAATTGGACTACTGCCCAGAGACAAATCCTGCTCACATCTGATGTGTTCCTTCCAGTCTTTTCTGTAAATACGTTTGTACACCAAATTGAGATCATACGGAAAACCGATATCCTGCTTTTCAAACAAATAACAAATAACTTTAGACTGTAACCATTTCCCGATGCCATTAAACGTGCTTTGAGAATGCAATTCTGTGGCAGCCTAATATTCTACCACACAGGTTTATCATTACTTAACTAGACCACTATTATTGGACAATACAGGTTGTTTGCTATTGTTTACATGAGAGATGATGCCTGGTCTTGTTCCTAAAACTTGGTCCACAGCTGGGATCACTGCTTTGGAACAGAATTGTAGAAATGAATGTCTGGGGTCATAGAAATTAATGTTTGGGGGCAAACATCAAGAACATTTTAAAGGCCGAGCATGGTGGTTTGTGCCTGTAATCCCAGCACTTTGGGAGGCTGAGGCGGGCGGATCACCTGAGGTCAGGAGTTTGAGACCACCCTGGTCAACCTGGTGAAACCCCGTCTGTACTAAAAATACAAAAAATTAGCTGGGTGTGGTGGCAGGCACCTGTAATTCCAGCTACTTAGGAGGCTGAGGCAGGAGAATCGCTTGAACCCAGGCAGTGGAGGTTGCAGTGAGCTGCGATCGCACCACTGTACTCCAGCCTGGGCAACAGAGCAAGACTGCATCTCAAAAAAAAAAAAAAAAAAAAAAAAAAAAAAAAAAAAAAAAAAAAAAACATTTTTAAGGGCAGTGATAAATATTGCTACATTTCCTTAGAATATTTGTACTCATACCGAAAGTGTGCGCATGCTTCATTCTCCCAGCCATAGATCCCTCTTCATCTTAACAGAGTTGGTGCTTTATAAATGGTGTATTATTTATTTCTTTAACAGTAAAGTTAGATACTTTTCCATATGGGTTTTCTCTTAGCTACTTGGATTTTTTTCTTTGTTTCCTTCCGTTGCCAGTTTTGTTTCCCTATGATTTAGAGGAGGTCTTTATAGATTAAGACGTATTTGTCACATTGCACGTGTTTTTCCTGCTTGTCATTTGCCTTTTCATTGTGTTTTTTGACAGAAGTTTTGTATTATACTTATTCAAATATATCTATATTCCCCCTTACAATTCCTTCAATTGGATTTATGCTTAGAAAGCTCTTGACAACCAATATTTTCTTCTTGATTTCTGTGATTTAAATAGTTGAATGTTGTACCGGCTTATATTTGGCATATGATAATTTAATTTCCTATTTATTAAATTTATGTTATATTTATTCATAACGCGATAACCATCCTGTGTTTATCACGTTAGGTTATTTGTAAGAGGGGTATTTTCAACTACTTTATTCAACTGAACTGTCTGTGAAAGTTTATGCAAATACGGCCCTATTTTAATTATCTTCACTTCACAAGGTGTTTGGAGGAAGTCTCTTACTTGCTTGGGCTCCACACCTGTCTCAGCCATTCTTGACCATTCATGCTCCTAGATGGCACTTCGAATCGCTTCATAACATTTCCAACTATGAATCTGGGAAAGGTCAGCCTCTCGACTACACCCAGCTTCCCATGAAGACAGCATTCATGCCTTCATTTATGATCACTTTTTTCCTATCATTAATCACATACAATTTCCTTCCAATGGGTCCTTCGTCTGTCTTGTCAGGACTATTCCAGGTATTGTGCGTTTTTGGTTACTACCATAATGGAAATTTTCTTTCCCTGTTTTCCCTACTACCAAGGCTTTTTTTTTTTTGGTTCACACAGAAGCTGCTGACTTTTTAAACAGTGGTCTTACATTTGGCCATGTCACCAAACTCCTCTCCCAACTCGACAGGTTGTCCCACGGATTCTTCTAGGTTTTCCCGATACACGATTAACAGCAAACAGTGAGAATTTGTCTCTGCTTTTTTCCAATATAAGCTTCATGTCACATAAAACTATCTAGGATTTTCAGAACCATAGTAACTAGTTTATGGGTCTTTTGTTGTTGTTGTTTCCAAGACTATCTCCAGGGCAGTGCTCCCCAAAGCTGGTTCGGTAGGCTGTGGATTTGGCGAGGAAGAAGCTTCCGTGGAGAAAGTTTTCAGAGACCACCTGGACTGCTCTGGCTCTCGGAGGTGCACCGTGCACATGTCCACAGGAAAGTCTACGGGAAATTTCACCCCCGGGCATGCCCATCTGCCTTTTTTTACCAGTATTTTCCAGACTTCTTTGACCTTGGGACGCCTCTATAGTCCTCTGTAACATCTACACATATCCTAAGAATTCGCTGTGCAGAACACTTGTAGGGAAATGTGCTGCTTTTTCCACCTTTAAACACAGTCTTGGTTGTCCTGTTGCCCTCTGTTACTAGTTTTCTGGATTTTTTTTAAAAGGAGGAGTGCCCTGTGAGGGGCCATGGGGCCGTCATGCCCTTGCCCTGCCCAAGCCTTCAACACCGGAGCCCTGGGGCCTCTCTCCCAGGCACCCCCCAGGCAGCAAGCTCCTCATGCCTGCAGCTGCTTCTGCCACCCCCAGCTCCAGACCTCCGCAGGGCTCCAGACCCACATCCACCTATTCTTGGCCTCCTTCACTGGGATGGCACCAGGCACCTCTAACAACATCTCAGTTGACCTCTTCAGCTTCCCTCCTGTGCTCCCCAATCTCAGGGGTTGATACCATCATCTACCCTGCTGAGTGTCTCCACCTTCACCCACGTAGTGCCACATCCTCTGGAAGTGACCTCCTCTGTCCTCCTGTCTGTATCCCTGGACCCAGGCAGCCACATCCTCTCGAAGTGACCTCCTCTGTCCTCCTGTCTGTATCCCTGGACCCAGGCATGGTCCCAGTCCAGCTGCCATCATCCCCCATTTGATGGCAGTGACTGTCTCCTAAGTCACTGCTTCCACCTGCCACTTCTGCATACAGGAGCCAGCAATCTTCTTTTTCTTTTTTGAGACGGAATCTCAGTTCACTGCAAGCTCCCTTGCCCGGGTTCACGCCATTCTCCTGGCTCAGTCTCCCGAGTAGCTGGGACTACAGGTGCCCGCCACCACGCCCGGCTAATTTTTTTGTATTTTTAGTAGAGAAGGGGTTTCACCATGTTAGTCAGGGTGGTCTCGATCTCCTGACCTCATGATCCGCCCGCCTCGGCCTCCCAGAGTGCTGCGATTACAGGTGTGAGCCACCACGCCTGGCCAACAGGAGCCGGTGATATTCTCAGAAGTGCACATGGGATCGTGTCACTTTGCTTAAAGCTGCCCTCATAGGCAAGTCAAACCCCTTGGCGGGTGACGCAGATCTGCTCTGCTTCTTGCGATCTGCTCTGCTTCTTGCGATCTGCTCCTTCCAGCGTCTTTGGCATTGGGTCTGCTCTTCCTGTCCCTGTGCTCCTCCCTCTGGGTTCAGGTGCCCTCCCTCCCCTCCCAGCCTGTGAAGTCAGAGCATCTCTGTGCTGGTCACTTCACTGGACCATCTTCAGGTCGGGGTGGAATGGTCACTTTCTCCCGTTGCTTTTCCTGACCTTGTAAGGAAAGACTGCCTGCCCCGCATCTCCTCCATCCAGCCCTGAGCCCTGGTACAATTGTTTCCTTGTCTAGATCTCCCTTCTGGAAGCGGTCCCCTGAGGACAGGGACCCTGCCAGGGAATATTCCCAGCATGGCACTTCCCACACAGAAGCTCTTCACACAGTATTTGTTAGAGGATGAGTTTTGTCATTTGGGAACTGATGTGATGAACTGTATGAATAGATTTCCTGATATTAAACAATCTCCACATTCCTAGGATAAGCCCTAGTTGGTCATGGTGGAAGTTTCTCTTTATGCATTATTCAATTAAACTCTTAATGCCTTGGCATTTTTACTTCTATTTGCAGAAGCGAGACAGGTCTGTACTTTGTCCTGACAGGCTACCTCTGGCATCTGGGTATAAGGGTCCCATTGACTACGAAAGATACATTGGGTAGATTTCAGAATACATGAGTTTACGGGGTATGGTATTAGTCTTGCTTGATAAGTGCTTGCAAATGAGTCTGAATGCACTGGCAAAACTTTGGAAAAGGTGAAGAACTTGAGTTCCCTCCATGGTTATGGGACTTATGATGTATTCTCCATTTTTTGAAGTCAGCTTTGAAATATTCACATCTCCCCAGGAAATCCTCAGTTTCCCCAGGATCTCCACGTCCCTGGCACAGAGATCCTCAAATTCTCACCTTCAGGGTCTGACTCTCTTCTGCAAATGTTCTGACTGTGGTCACATACTCCTTCTACCTACCTGAGGCAGTTAAGGAAAAAAAAGGAAAATAAAAAGAAAAGGCTTAGGGCCGGGACAATTTAGCACAGAGCCTGCTAAGGAATAGTTAATAAAGGAGGCTTTATTCCATTAAGTACTCAAGACTGGGAAGGAGCAGACACTTTGGAGGCCAAATAAGATCCAAAGCTTTGCCAGCACTGGTATGCGATTAACCCTAGCCAATTACAAAATTTTTCTTTTTAAACAATACAGGAGCAACCCGCGGGGGAAATGCAAGCTGCCACCCGGAACCCAGACCAATCAATGGGATAATCTTTTCTCCCCTTTCTAGCCCCAGGACCAGGAGTTTCCCATTTCTGGAAACTTCCAAAAGAGGATATAACTGTCCATCTCTCATGCCAAAGACTTGAAAATTCCTAAAACACCAGAGGATCCTGGCCAGGAAGGGACAGGCTGGAAGGCCGGAACAGAGAACCCCACTGGAGGCAGGCAGAGAGCCACATGGGATAGTCCAAAGACCCTCCTCCTGTGAAAGGAGAGCTGGAAGCAGATTGCTGGGCTGGGGCCCACCCCCAGGCCCTGCATCTGTGTGGTCCAAAGCCCACTGCCACAAACCTGGGATAGAGGGCTCAGCGAGCCTCTCTCTGCGCTCCCAGCCAGCATTCACTGGCAGAGGAGGCCTTGCATATCCCTCCTACACCGATCACCCCTGGGCCTCCAAAGCGGCCGGCTGCAGAGAGCCTCCCAACAGCTTCCCAGTGGGCAGATGGCCCTGAATGCTTTCCCTTCTGCCAGAAGAAACATCTTGTTGTAGTCACATTACGTATACTCTTTCTGATCTTTTGGTTTGTGCCTTCTCTCTTTTTTTCTAGATTAAATAGGCCAGAGGGTCGCTTTTTCCAAAGCTCTCTTGTTCCTTGATTCTATGTGTTTCTTCTGTTTTCTAATTTATCTGTTTCTGCTTTTTCTGAATTATTTCCTTATGTTTGCTTTCCTTAGGTTTTTGGTTTTGCTGCTGTTGAAATTCATTCCAATGTATTGAGTTGAAGGCAGGGCTAATGTGTGTCAAACACGTCACCCAAGGAAGAAGCTTTTGGAAAATATCTGTGAATTTGCCTCTGAATACAGCTTTAACCACATTCCATAAGATTTGACAGTAGTGCTCCTGTTTTTATTAGCGTTCCAAATAGTCTATAACTGCAATCCTAACATTCTCTTGCCTTGCTCTGTCGCCCAGACTGGAGTGCAGTAGCATGATCTCAGCTCACTGCAACCTCTGCCTCCTGGGTTCAAGCAATTCACCCACCACAGTCTCCCAGGTAGCTGGGACTACAGGCACATGCCACCACACCCAGCTAATTTTTGTATTTTTTTGGTAGAGACAGTGTTTTACCACGTTGGGCAGGCTGGTCTTGAACTCCTGACCTCAAGTGATCTACCCACCTTGGCCTCCCAAAGTGCTAGGATTACAGGTGTGAGTGACCATGCCCGGCCCCTAGCAGGTTTTTTTTTTTTTTAAGTGTTCAAATGAATTTTATTTTTTTAGGTTTATAAATTCTGCTGCCCCCACCCCTAGTTTTAGGCATTTCATCAGAGAACATGGACGAAATCGTTTTTGCTGTATAAAATTCACATTTTCTTTATGACCCAAAACACTTCTATAATTTTTAAGTGTTCTATGATTCCTCAGAAAGAAGGTACATCTTTTTTTCTGTAGAGCAAGGGAAACAGTGATATAACCACTAATTTAACTTTACTCATTGTGTCATTCAAAAATTCTATGCCTTATTAGCATCTAATCTGTGAAAGGCTTTGAAAAGGGTATCAGAGACTCTCATAGTTAAGTTTTTGCCAATTTCCCCTTCGTTCCAAGGATCTGCTTTGGGATGTTTTGTGTTCTCTTGGGGTGCATGAAGGCCTGTAACTGGCATCCGCCCTGTGGGTGCCTTCGGTCACTGTGCAATGAGGTGCTTGGTAGGTGTAGGGAAGTGGCCCCAAACCTACTTAGTATTCCTGGGATCCCTTCTGCCACCGGAGCCCTTCGTTGTCATTCTTACGTCATGTGCCTTGTAAGTTGCATGCAGTTTTTTATTTTTTGAGACTGAGATTCTCTTTGAACAGAGTTCAACCTTTATATAATTATCTGATGTGTTTGATCCTATTATGATTTGATTTTCTATGCACAGTCAGACCACAGGCTTGAATTCAGCTGTCTGAGTGAGAAGCCTGACTCTTCAGGTGCTGGATGGCCCTGGCCACTGACCTGGGCATGCCACTAAGTCACATTAAGCCTCAGTGTTCTTATCTGTGAAATGGGCAGAGTCACAGCATGCACCCCTCCATCTACCCTGTAGATTAAGGGCATTCATCTGTACAAAGTTCTTCCCACATGGCTGGTACAGGCACTTTGCAGTCCACACTGGCCGCATCATGAGGCTCCTCTCTTCCTCTATCTCTGTCTGCACGGCATCCTGTGTTTCCATCCCAGGTCACTGTCCCTGGCGGCTACACACCCATGCCCACTGCCAGGAAAGGGTGTCCCAGGCTGCAAAAGGAAATGGGACGGGCAAGAGGGCCCAGCTGGGACAGCAGCTGAGGCCAGAGGAGAGGAGGCCACAGATTTAATACAGGGACAGGAGTCCAAGGGAGGGTCGTGTAAACCACGTGTTTCTGAGGCTTTGACATCCGAGCCTTGCTGACTCTGGAGGGATGGCCCCCGCCACCAGTGGGAAGCAGTGCTTACAGACAGGGAACAATTCATCCATGGGAACATTTTTCAGATACAGACCAACCAATCCAGCGCCCATGTCCCCAGCCACCTCCTTTGTCAGACCTCGCACTCTGAGCCACTGTCCGCCTGCCCTCATTACCCAGGGCCAGGTGCCAGAAAACTCAGGACCGCTCCACTCCCCAGAGCCCTACTGGAATTATTCAAACTGGCCGACCTGAAGCCAGCTCACCCTGTCTCCGTTGGTCCTTCCTGCAGAAACAACACGGACTCAAGGCCGCTGTTTACCCAACTCCCTCTGCCTCTTGACCAACCCTGGTGCCTCCCTGTGTGACCCCCGGGCCTGGTATGTCTCTTCCTCTAGGGATCTGGGAGTAACAGACTCTTTTCAGTGAACGATAGTAATGGCCACATTTTAAAACTAGGGGTGAAAGGGAGCAGGTATCTAGGGGCGGCTCATGAGTTTCTTGTTTCTTTTTTATTTTTTTTTTGAGACGAAGTCTTGCTCTGTCGCCCAGGCTGGAGTGCAGTGGCGCGATCTCCGCCTCCCAGGTTCACGCCATTCTCCTGCCTCAGCCTCCCAAGTAACTGGGACTGCAGGCGCCCGCTACCATGCCCGGCTAATTTTTTTGTATTTTTTTAGTAGAGACGGGGTTTCACCATGTTAGCCAGGGAGTTTCTTGTTTCTTATAGGAACCTCAGGGGAGGCAGGGAGAGGCACAGTGGTTCTGGCAAATGCAAACGCTCTCCAAGAAGGCCCATGCCTCCCTCCCAGGCCCCTCACTCTGAGTGGGTGGAGGCAGGCCCAGCTGGCCACAGTGCACTCACCTTCCCATAGCTTAGGAGGATGATCCGCACCAGGACCACATTGATGTGGGCACCCAAGGACTCGTCATGGTAGATTTCGTTGACCTGAAAGAAAGAGGGAGGTGTCAGCGGGAACCACAGGTCCTAGAATGGGCTCTGGCTCTGCCAGTGGGATGACCCCCCAACCAGCTCCCAGGCCTGGGACCCCCACCCGCTCCTGCCTCTTCCCATGCTTTCCAGCCAGGCATCACCGTCATCTGGGAGCCACCTTGTGACCCTTCCCTCATTGTCCCCTCTGCCCCTCCAGGCAGCCACCACCGCCTGCTGCGATCACTGCAGCCCTTTCCTGAGCAACCCCACCCACCAGCCCAGGGATTCCTCTCCTGGGGCCTGAACATGGAACATGGGCAGGGAAGGCAGCCCTACACTTGCTGTGGCTTCCAACTGAAACATGACCTTCCCTTCAACAGTGAATGTGGGCAACGGGCCCCCGGGGCACAGGCAGGGCTGGGACCGGCCCTGGAAGAAGTCACTCCAAGCTGTTGCTGGTGGGTGTGGGGGTTACCTACGAGCATCGCTACTTGGAAATGGGGGCAGTTCTAGGCCCACCACCAGGTATAATGTTTTAACGTGTTAATTAAAAGCTCATTATTGCATCCCCAACGTGCTCTCCCTGTTCTGTTTTGATGGCTGGAGCTCCTGCAATTGCTGTCCTCTGTACTTATCACAATCTTTTTTTTTTTTTTTTTTTTTTTTTTGAGACGGAGTCTCTCTCTGTGGCCCAGGCTGAAGTGCAGTGGCCGGATCTCGGCTCACTGCAAGCTCCGCCTCCCGAGTTCACGCCATTCTCCTGCCTCAGCCTCCTGAGTAGCTGGGACTACAGGCGCCCGCCACCACGCCTGGTTAATTTTTTGTATTTTTAGTAGAGACGGGGTTTCACCGTGTTAGCCAGGATGGTCTCAATCTCCTGACCTCCTGATCTGCCCGCCTCGGCCTCCCAAAGTGCTGGGATTACAGGCGTGAGCCCCCGCGCCCGGCCACAGTGGTATTCTTACATGTGTTTCATTCTTCCCATTTAAAACCGTTATTCTGAGCAGGTGCCAATGGGCTTCAGCAGATGTCAAAGGGATCCATGGCACGAAAACGGGGTGAGCTCCCCTTTCGCAGAACACAGCCAGCAAGACACTCCAGAAACACAGGTCATGTTACCCCGGGCTCGAGGCTGTTAAGGGCTTCCTTCCCACTGAGCCCCCACCCTCCAGCTTCCCACCACACACACCCAGGACCCTTCCTAGCACAGCCCCCTCCCGGTCACCTCCTTTGTTGGTTGACCAAAGCCTACTCCTCCTCGAGGCCAGCTCAGCGGTCACTTCCCCCTGGAAGGCCCCCCGCAGGCCTGATCCGCTCCTCATCAAGCACAAAGTGTATTATTCCTGGAGCCCTCTGTGTGCCCTTGTGGGCTGGGCAGCCACCTGCATCCTCCCTGCTTGCACGCCCAGGGCCAGGCTGAGCAGCGCCTGGCAGGTACTCAGGGATACCCGCTGACAGGCTCAAGACATTGGCACCATCAGGAAGTGGAGAAGCAGGAACTGGCCACGCACCCCTCCCCATGTGCAGACCGAGCCCAGGGGCTGCTGACGGGCTCCAGACACGGCCAAGACAAACTTCCTGGAGCCTGCTGCCATGCCAGGCCAGCACACACTCCCTGCATTCCAATCTGTAGAGCCTCCATCTGAGCAACAGTCATTGCTACCTTGAAACAGTGGGGAGGCACCTCAGGAAACCTGAGGGTTAACAAGGAGAATCACATCATGATGGATGGGTGGACAGGCACACAGGGCATGCAAGACAAGGATCCCGGGGCCCGCTGGCATTGGTGCTGGGAACAAAGATGGCACCAATCGTGCGGCAGGGTTTGTGAGCATGCAGGCCCCTGCTAAGGGGACCATCCAGCCCCAACGCAGCTCCTCCCAGCAACTGCTGCCCAGCAAATCTACGTCTGATTGTAAATGGGCTCCCACAAGTCTCAATTCTCTTTCCTACAGGCAAGGGACGACTCATCAGACCCACAGGAGCGTGGCTGGTCACCGTCGGCTCCAGGCCGTGGGTGTCTGGGGAGGGTGGGTTGGCAACCCCTGTGGGCACAAGGGTTATCCTCTAGACCCTCAGGGACCCATCTTGCCCCTGTGGCTGATGAGGTGGAGCTCCGAGGAGGGCACCCAGGTCCCCAGGAAGCCTTGCCATGTGGCCGTCGCTGTCCGTTTCCTCTGTAAAATGAGGATCGCTGCCCCCCCATCACAAAGCTGTTGTGGCGATGAAATCTCCAATGGAATGGTGCTTGTGCAAACAATGAAACAATTTCTTCATCGTTGCTGGTAAACCATAGTGCCCTGCAGCTCCCTGCGAGGTGCTGGGGGTAGGGTATGCACCCCTGAACCACAGAAGTCCTTGCCCAGCTTTGAGGGTCAGACTAGATTTTTTAGTCCATGCTGGCACAGTAGCCTTAAAAGCCAGTTTTTCTTAAGAAAGAAGGGGTTTCTTTAATTGTCCACAGTAGCGCTTTCTCTATCACGACAGAGCCTGGCCAGCTTGGCTCATGGAGTCTGACTGTAGAAATGAAGACCTTGACGCAGGGAAGGTCCCACTGCAGCTGACAGGAGCAGAACAGAGGAGGGGAGGGGAGGGGAGGGGAGGGGAGGAGAGGAGAAAGGCCAGGGATGAGGGGCCAGGCTTCTCCTCATCCCCAACCCCAACCTCACAGGTCATACAGAACAGTCCTGACATCTGAGAAGGAAAAGTGGGAGAGCTTGATCCTGACTGCTGCCTGGGACCTGAGAGGTGACAGGTTCCTAGCAGTAGGAGTGGCTTCCAGGGCCCGAGTGGAGGCCCAGCCTGGCTCAGGCCTGAGAGGGTGGCCCAGCTCCCAGCTGTGCGTGGCAGATGCCAGGGTCCCCTGCACCCCAGGGACACATAGGCAAGACAGCTGGGGACTGGCTTGCGGTTTACTGGCTCTAGGGGGCACCGCCAGGCTTCAGAGCAAGCCCAGAGGATACTGGCCTACAAGAGAGGAGGGCAGGCCTACTTGCAAGGCTGCTGCAGAGAGGACACGCTCCTACTGCCCCCCACCAGTCCTCTGCCTGCAAATCGGGCTTTTGGGAGTTAATTAGGGGTAGATGAGTTCGTGGGGGTGGGACCCTCGTGATAGGGTTAGTGTCCCATAGGAACAGACACCAGAGAGCCTGCGTCCTCTCTCTCTGCCATGGGAGGACCCAGCAAGAAGGTGGCTGTCTGCAAACCAGGAAGAGGGTCCTCACTGGGGAATGACCCAGCTGGCAACACACTCTTGAAATTCTTAGTCTCCAGAACTGTGGGAAATGATTTCCTGTGATGCAAGTCCCTGGGTCTATGGCACTTTGTTATACCAGCCCAAGCGGAATGAGACAAAGGCTTTATGGGGAAGAGACCGAGCCACCTCCCACAGGCCAGACTGCAGCCTTCCTTCCATCCTGGGGCTGAGTGCCTGATATGAGGGCAGTACCAGATATAGGAAAGAAAGAAAGCCCCTGCCAGCTGCGGTGGCTCACGCTTGCAATCCCAGCACTTTGTGAGGGCGAAGCAGGTGGATCACCTGAGGTCAGAAGTTCAAGACCAGCCTGGCCAACATGGTGAAACTCTGTCTCTACTAAAAATACAAAATTAGCCAGGCATGGTGGCAGGTGCTTGTAATCCCAGCTGCTCAGGAGACTGAGGCAGAAGAATCACTTGAATCCAGGAGGTGGAAGTTGCAGTGAGCCGAGATTACGCCACTGCACTCCAGCCTGAGTGACAGAGCGAGACTGTCTCAAAAAAAAAAAAAAAAAAAAGAATGAAAGAAAGTTGCATTTTTCCCCATGTTTGAGCCTAAGTGTGTAAATGCCGACCTCACCATCCACACAGACCCTCAGCACAGCCACGGGTCCCTCACAGGTTCTCAATGGGATTTCTCAAACTGAACTGACCCTGGCCTCTTGTGCAGCCCACCACACCCTGGGAACGAGAATGGCCTGGGCGAGCCTGGCCTGGTCTCTCCTTCCCCATTGGCCTGAGGCTGGCACCCAGCAGACCCAGCGGAGCCACTGCATCACCATGAATTGTGGCTCTGAGTGGATCAGAACCAGTACAGAGCCAGCCCTCCTGCCAGGAGGTGGAGAGGGACGCTCAGATGCCACCAGACCAGCTCCAGGATCACGGGCCTTGAGGGAAAGGCCGGGAACCAGAGGACATATTAGTGGGAATCTGCCCACTGGGGCCTGGGTCCCCCTAAGGATGTGGCATGTCATGAGACCTGAGAAACAGAACAGGTTAGCTCAGCAAAGCAGGCTGGCGCTCCTGGCAGAGGAGGCAGCCCACGCAAACCTCCCAGGGTTGGAAGCAGCGAGGCACCTTCCAAGCACGGAGGGGATGCGGAAGGGACGCTCCAGCAGAGGAGGTGAGGGGAGCACTGAGGCCGGACCACAAAGTCAGGAGGATTTTAAATCCACTCTAAGAGCAATGGGAGAACACAGAGGAAGGATGATGGCAGTGCATTTAAGAAGCTTACACCAGGTGCCTTATGGAAAGTAGATGGAAGGGGTCAAGATGTGGGAATGTGGGGTTCAGCTTTGGGGATGAGTGCAGAGAAGGGACAGATGTGAGGGATGATGTGGATTGGAATGGGGGTCATTGGCTCGCCTGAGCAGGTGGAGGCTGGGGCTCTGGGAAGGGCGTGCCAGCAGCTCCCACAGGGTGGAGGGCGGAGAGGCGGGGCTGGCCCTCTCCTGGCTCCTGGCCAGGCCCTGCCCCTCAGGACACAGGATCTTCCGTTCTCCTAGCACTGCCCCTGGGGCCAAAGGTGGCAGCTCTCATCTCAAGAAGGAATCTTGTATCCTTCTGGAACATTGGGAAGATCTAATCCTGCTCCCTGTTTTGGGACAGGAGGTGACCAACCATTCCAAAAGCCCTGCTGCCGGGCATCGAACTCCCTGGGATAGACCCACCTCACATTCTGCTTGGAGGTGGGGTCAAGGCCGCTGAGCCCCGGGGTGTCAGGCTGCTAGGTGTGGGGCCCTGGCTGGGGAGCCCCACTGTGGGGCTGTCTGCCAGCAGCCAGCTCCCACCTCCTGCGCTGGGTGCCCCGACCCTGGCCTCTGGAAGCCTCAGATGATTCGGAGATGAACTGGGGTTCCCTGGCTGCTGAGGAGCTAGAGAGGGCTTCCTTGCAAATGCTCCCAGCAGGTAGCCAGGAAGGAGGAGGCCGGGCCGCAGCCAAGGCCCCCTCGTGAAGGCTCCCTCAGCCTGCCCTCCCTGGTAGCCTTCGACTGTGGTGTGCTCTCCCTGATCCTCTCCCCAGCAAGCCTCTGTCCTTCCTCTCTTCCACACCAGAACAGCACACTGTGCCCCAGGCATCCCTCCTCTCTGGCAGGCAGGCCTGAGCGAAGCCATGGTGGGGCTTGCGATGGCCTCCTGGCTCCTCTGGGTGGCCGCTGGGCCTGGAATCCTGTTCCAGAGCCCTCACCTTGGCCCCTCCCAGGCCAGGCCTCAGCAGCCCCTCCCAGCAGTCAGGAACCCCATGGGGCACTGTGGCCCAGAGACCACTGACCGCTGGCCTGGGTGGTTCTCCTGCCCTTGCATGTGCTGTGGCAAAGTCCAGCCCACAGTCCGGGCCGGGCTCCTTCTGCTGTCTGGCGTCTCAGTTCCCGTAGGTTAATATGATACATCAGGAACAGACATGGCGGGCGGGCAGGCAGGGTCTGTGGGGCGTGAGATGCAGGGGCTATCCACAATGTCCTTGTCCTCCACAGGCCTGAGGAGTGAGCCCCATCCTGTCCCCCTCTACCATCCCAGGGCTCTACATGCTTTTCAGGGGGCTGCAAAATTGCCACAGTTTGCTGCCCAGCCCTGGCCCCTCACAGGTTCTCAATGGGACTTCTCAAACGGAACCTGGGCACGGGAGCCACTGGGAGGAATCAGTGCAATTCCTGACAAAACACTGGCATCCTCAATAAGGACAGAGCTGCAACATTTCTGCAGAGCAGAGAGTTGACTGATGTGGCAAAAAGAGCAACTGAAGACAGAAGGCGGCCTCCGCATGCCTGCCTCCCTCACATCCCCCTCCTCCCCTGGCCCCACCCACTTTCTCTTCCAGACAGGAGACAGGTGGTAGGGCTCCCCAACAGCTCCCCTCATGTCCTCCCCACCGTCCCCGACACACACACCATTCTTCACTACGATCACCCCGAGGAACAGATCTCACCTTCCCCTTCCGCTGTCTAAAACCCTCAATGGCTCTCCAGTGCCTTCAGAGGCAGGGCCCAGCCACTCCGCCTGCCATTCAGAGCCCTCTGCACGCTGGCCCTGGCTGGCTTCTCCATGCCCTACTTCAGATACTTCCCCACATGGCACCCTTCCCCAGAGCCAGCTGCCCTCTCCTGCTGCCTGTGCATTGGTTCAGACCTGGAATCCTCACTTTCCCTGACCAGCCCCTGAATTCTTTAGATATCTCAAGAGCATTTGGAAAAAAAAAAGACTCATCCTAAAAAATATATTTAAAAGGAAGGAGGCAGTGACCGCCTTGCTTAAACCCTTCCTACCCAAGGTGTAAGACCACAGTTCCTGGCACGACCTCCAGGCCAGGAGGGTCTAGCCCTGCTGCATCTTCTCAGGCTGCCCTGGCCCTGCTCCCTGTGCTCTAGCGGATAGCCTGGCTGCTCCTTGCACAGGGAGCCTGTCTCCAACTCAGGAACTTTGGACTTGCAGTGCAACTGCTCCCAGCAGTGTCTGGCCCACAGTAGGTGCTCAATAAACAGTTGTTGAATGAATGGAGTGAATCACTTTGAAGATACGGAATAACAAGAAATGGGCCAAATGTATGACCCAGCATAGGCCTGTGACCCCTGTCATGGGGAGGCCCCTAGCTAAGGCCTCCCCTCGGCTACCCCCAGCAGCCCTGGGGCCTCCTCCGCATCCACCCTCCCCAAGGCCTGTATGTGCTGGGGGGAAGCAGCTCTGCTTTCCCAGGTTGCAGGCGGAGGGGAAGCCCAGGGACAATGTCCTTGAGTCCTGTCTGAGAAATTGATCCTGGAATCTTTAAACCTTGGGGGGAAATGTTCAAAGCCGCAGCCATCTTTGTGCGGAGAGAGGCCAAAGGCTCTCTTGTTTGGGGAAATACATTGTAATGTGCCTTTTGCTTATGCAAAGATGCAGCCAAGTTTCTGTTCTGGAATAGACAATGAGGAAGGAGTGGCTCTGCATGACGATGTAAAAGTTTGCCTCCGAGGGTGGCAGAGTTCCACCCGGGGACGGTGAGCCCTGGGAGGTGGCCTGAGGCTGCTGGGCAGAGGTGACTTTGTCCTCTGCCAAGGTGGGGGAGGGGTGCAGAAACAGGGGAACCGGTTCAGGTTCCCTACTAGGGGAGGCCTGCTGGCCCGCCTGCCCGCTGCAGAGGAGACAGGCAGGGGCACTGGAACAGCAGCCACCCCAACCTTCAGGAAAGTTCCCATATCCTTCGCTCGGCTGAGCTTTGGGCCACCAGAGGCAGCCTGTGACCCACCCGGCAAAACCATGGCCAGGAGCAAGCCAGGCCTGCAAAGTCTGTCAGAGGCCTGGGGGAGGGGGACCTGCTGCTCTGTGACTTCTCTGGGACCCCCTGAAATAAGTGGGGAGAGGGCTGTTCTCTCTGTGGCCCCTTCGGAGGCCAGGCTTGGACCACCAAGGTGGAGGCAGAGAAGAGAGTGCAGCCAGAAGTCAGGGAGAGAGGTCTGCTGGCCTCAGGGAGGAACTGCTTCATCTGTGTGCATTGCATATGGTGCCTAAACGGGGCTGCCAGAGCCTGGGCTTATCATGAGAATAAATGTTCTCACGGCATAGCTTCTTCACCCTCTGGCTTCTCACCCTCAGCAAATGCTTCAGAGGCAATGCGAGAAGAAACATGACTCTTGCTCAAAATATCAAACTATCATGGAATGGAAATGGCCAGGATCAGAATTACTGGGGTCAGATCATACATCAAAAAGCCAGGCGGTCAGAGCCCTCTCCTTCAATACCCAGTGCGAGAACACTCTGCCCAAGGCCACCCCCTCACTCCTCAGGCGCCGTCTCCTGTGCCCGTCCACACTCTGCTGATACCTCTGCAGGTGCCTCAGGGTGGGGATGGGGCCCCTCCACCCCAGGCCAGCTGATCAATGCACAGAGCCCAGCAGAGGCTAAGAGGCATGTGCTATGCTCAAGAGATATGTGTAGCACTCCAGCAGGCACGCTGAGAAGACAGGTTGCATGACAAACCTTCCCGGCTTTGTACTAACAACTGCAAGAGGCTGCCGCTCCCCCTCTCCAGAGTTTGGGGGGTTAGCAGAGCATTGGGGGCGATATTCCCACTCCGAGGTCAGACTGCATGGGTGCCAGCATGGGGGGTTCTCCCACAATCCTGCCGTGTGACTTGGGGGCCACTTACTTAATCTATCTGGGCCTCAGTTTCCTTATCTGTAAAATGGAGATAATAATAGTCCCTGTGTCTCAGGGTTGTTTCAGGTTGAAGCAACAATGAAAGTTGTCACACGCATCCGTGTGAAGAGACCACCACACAGGCTTTGTGTGAGCAATAAAGCTTTTTAATCACCTGGGTGCAGGCGGGCTGAGTCGGAAAAGAGAGTCAGCGAAGGGTGGTGGAATTGTCATTAGTTCTTATAGGTCTGGGATAGGCGGTGGAGTTAGGAGCAATTTTTTTGCGGGCAGGGGGTGGATCTTACAAAATACATTCTCAAGTGGGGTAGAATATTGCAAAGTACCTTCTCCAGGGTGGGGAGGGTGTACCGTACAAAGCACATTCACAAGGGTGGGGGAATATCACAAAGTACTTATCACAAGGGCGGGGAGGGTGTATTGTCACAAAGTCAACTGATCGGTTAGGGTGGGGTGGAAACAGATCACAATGGGGGATGCCATCAGTGAAGGCAGGAACTGGCTATTTTCACTTCTTTTGTGCATCTTCAGTTGCTTCAGGCCATCTGGATGTATACGTGCAGGTCGCAGGGGATATGATGGCTTAGCTTGGTCTCAGAGGCCTGACATTCCTGTCTTCTTATATTAATAAGAAAAACAAGACAAAATAGTGGTGAAATGTTGGGGCAGTGAAAATTTTGGGAGGTGGTATGGAGAGATAATGGGCAATGTTTCTTAGGGCTGCTTGGAGAGGGATTAGGGGCAGCGTGGGAACCTATAGTGGGAGAGATTAAACTGAAGAAAGAGTTTGGGGTAACAGGTGATATTGTGGGTTTGTTAAAAGAGCATTTGTTGTATAGAATGATTAGTGATGGCCTGGATGTGGTTTTGTATGAATTAAAAAACTAAACCGAAGACTCAAGGTCCAAATAGAAGGAGAAAAATAGGTATTAAAGGACTAGGAACTGGGAGGACCCAGGACATCCAATTAGAGAGTGCCCAAGGGGGTTCAGCATAATTATTTGCTTGGTTGGCGAGTTTTTTGGGCTCCATCCTTGAGTTTTTTTATGTTGTCATATACCAGGCCAGATTGATTTAGGTAAAAACAACACCCGGGTGATTAAAAAGCTTTATTGCTCACACAAAGCCTGTTGGTGGTCTCTTCACAGGGACGCGTGTGACAAGTGAAATCCCCAGCACCTAGTACAGGCTCAATGAGATTGCCATCAAATTGGCCGGGCACGGTGGCTCACGCCTGGAACCCCAGCACTTTGGGAGGCCAAGGCAGGCGGATCATGAGGTCAGGAGGTTGAGACCATCCTGGCTGACACAGTGAAACCCCATCTCTACTAAAAATACAAAAATACAAAAAAAATTAGCCGAGCATGGTGGCCAGCGCCTGTAGTCCCAGCTACTTGGGAGGCTGAGGCCAGGGAATGGCGTGAACCCGGGAGGCAGAGCTTGCAGTGAGCCGAGATCGTGCCACTGCACTCCAGTCTGGGCGACAGAGAGAGACTCCATCTCAAAAAGAAAAAAAAAAAAATTGTCATCACATTACAGGAGGGTCCAATAGCCCAAGCTGCTTCCCTGGGACTCCATGAGCAGAATGGTCCATCGGGACTTCACCCTTACACCCACCCTGGCTTTCCTCCTGGCTATCACCATGGGGAGGGGTCTGAGTGAACAGCTTGCGCATGTCCCTGTGTTTTCCAGAGCTGGAGGGGCTGCCGTGCCCAGGCACGTCTACGAGTGTGACCCAGCCCTGGAGCTCTCCCTGCTGGCTGAGTCGCCATGCCACCACTTAGACTGACCTTCCCACTCGCTGGCCGGACGCCTCATCAGAAACGGAAATGCTGCAGAACGCGGAAGAACCAGTGCTGCTGAGGCCGCAGGACACAGAAGGACACGGCCGAGGCCGCAGGCCAGAGCCCAGTGTCCCCCAGGGGCCTCTCGGCCGCTGCGAGCCACTGACAAGGAAAGGCTGAGAAAAGTCAGGGATTCTTATTCTTGCTGGCAGTGGCTGCGGGATGGCCCTGCCTCCCTGGAACTCTGCTGAACTTGTCAGCTGTCCCTGGCCACAGAGCCCTGGGGGGCTCAGTGTGGAGTTTCCTTTCAAAGAGGGGCCCCAAGTGTCCAGGCCTTGTGCCACCCCCAGCCCTGGCACCCCCATGCCTGCCTCAGAGCCTGTATGGCACAGCCCATCCCCTGTGACTGAGCTCAGTCACCTGGGTACGTTCGGGCACCACCATGTAACTTGAGAACAACGCATTTTTATTACCCTGCACATCATATTCTGCTGCTGCTCTGTCACCAGTTTGACCTAGGGAAAGAGGGAAGGAAAATGCCGCTATGGGAGGAGAGGGCCATGGCATCAGGGGACAGGAACGGTGTGGAGGAGGGGGCAGGGGGGTGGGCTGCTGAGCTGACACCAGGCTTAGAGCCGGAGCCCTATCCCTACCGCTGCCCCTGCCTTAGGGTGAGATGCAGATAGTCCCTAGGGTTCTGAGCTCCACTTCCCACTGAGATGAGACCCTCTGCTGAGGGTGGAGTCGGATCCACATGGTGGCTAGGCAGGTGCTTAGAATCGAGAGGGATCTCATGTTAATGAATGGGCCTCAGGCAGCACGTGGATGCCCCCCAGCTCCAGAGGGGTATGTGAGGGCTGCAGCAGCTCCTGCTGATGAGGGCCAGGGCGTGGGTAGCTGGCAGTGGCTGGCAGAGGCTGCAGAGTGGACACCCATCAAGGCATAGGGCTTGGACTGGGCAGGGGTCCAGCACGCCTAAGTGGCCCAGACGTCAGACCTGACCAACTCAGAGCAAAACTGAGGAGGACTCAGGCCAGCCTCCCTACACCCCAGGCATCCATGCATGGTAAGGAAGAAGGGAGAGGCCCTGACAGAGCAGGTTTGAACCCCTCAGAGACTGAGAAGGCATGACAGAGGGCCGCAGGCCATCACCTTGCAGTGTGCCCCTCGACCTGGGCAGGGGCTCCCAAGGCACTCAGAGCACAGGGCAAGAGTAAGGTGACGGCTGCAAGAAGGGTCCTGCATTACAAGCTCACGGCAAGGGTTGTCCGCTGCGAGCACATCCCTCCCTGAAAGTGCAGTCACGCGGGGTGCTTTCCAACACCCAGAGCACAGGCGTTCCAGCACCTCTTGGGCTTGGCAGGAAACGGCTTTGCCCTTCTGTGCAGCAGGTCACATGCCCCCTGCACCATCGGAGTCTGTTTAGGTGGCTTAGCTCCCTTGCCAGACTCTGGCAGACGGGAAGATAGATGAAATCCTGCCCACCGCTACACAGGAAACCCAGAACCAAAGGAAGAGGGGCTGAATTATTGGAGGCACAAGTGTCCGTGATCACTTCTGCTCAGGCTGGGAAGGGCCAGCATGGGCAGCCCCCAGGCCAGGCTCACTGCCAGGCGTGGGTGGGAGGTCGTGCGGGCTGCACCCAGGCTTCTATCCTCCTGTCTGGCTGCAGGGAAGTCTCCTTTGCTCTGTGAAGTTTTCCCACTCTGTGAACCTTCCCACGGGGCACCCTATGCTGCCTCGGGTGCTGTCCCATCTAAGTAACTTCCTGGCACCATTGTAATCTCCAGTCACCTTCATTTGTTAGCTGCCTATCCATCTCCACTAGACAGGGACTCTTCTGCATCCTTGCTGATGCACCCTGGGTGCCGGTACTCTCGTGTTTCCCCAGGCTTCAGGACCAAGGCCAAGCTCAGCCTCATGCACCTTCTCCCACCCCAGCGGGCTCCCCAGGGTGGCCAAGGGCTGGCACCTCTTTTGCAGAAGCAGCCCCCTCTGTGTGTAGTTATGCCCTCCCCACTTTCCACTTGGGAAACACCAACTCTGTGACCAAAACCAGCTCAAGGATCACCCCACTGGGACTATCTCCATAACCAGGTGGAGGCAGCTGACGGTCTCCTTTGGCTGCCAAGGCCCTGTCCTCGCTGTGCCAAAGCAAGCAGGTGGCCCCCATGAGAAAAAGCTTGTCCAGCACAGGAGCTGGCTGGGGCTGTTCCCAGACATCATGGGCCGAATGAACAACAGCTCGCCTGGCTGGTTGGCTCTGATCTTCTCCGTCCGTGCTGAGCACTTCCCCGTGTGCGATATCTTTCCCCTCCCACACCCCACAAGTGAGTATTATCCCCATTGTATGAGTGAGGAAGCCGAGGTACAGAGAGATTGAGAGGCTCACGTAAGTGGGCGTGGGAGTCAGTACAGAAGCTCTGGAGAGCAATTTGGCAAAGCTGCTGCAACTAGAAACCGCATCCCGGGACCTGGCCATTCAGCTGTCAGCTTGACGACGGAGACACAGCCTCTGCCATAGACGCGAAGGCATGAGGGCACCAGCCACCAGGAGCTCCACACCCACAGATAGAGCTCATTTTTTATGGGAGGCTCTGAGATCACAGTTGCTTTATGGGAATTCATTTAGTCACTTATTCATTCAAAATAGATTTACTGGGCGCCTACTATGTGCCTGGCCTTTTCCAGGTACTCAGTGAAAAATCAGGCGGGCAGACCCTCCCTGGGCCCCGTACAAAGTCACCTTTGTGGGAGTCCCTAACCCTCCTGAGACACACCGCCAAGGAGACCCCTGGACTGGGGAGCAAGACCCAGGATTGCTTGACGGCAACTCAGCTCAGGGGGCAGTCCGGGAGGGGCCTTGGGAAGTGAGAGCCCGTGCCAGGCCAGCCTGGGAGCCTGGCGCAGCACATCATTGCCTCTGTCTGTGGTTCAGCTGTCACCTCCTTGCTGGAGCCTGCACAGGACAAGCTCTGAGGCTGCCTCAAGCTGTCAGCGGGTGTGCGGACGGCTGGCCCTCCTCGTCCACAGGGACTCAAACTCGCACTCTGACAACCACCAGCTCCTCACAGGAGGCCAAGGACAGGCTGCTGGGAGGCTTCCACCTCAGCTGTCAGGAGGTCTGCGGAGGAGCGGGGAGGAGGGGAGAGGCCCGCTTGCGGGGAGGGTGTCGCACATTTCAGGAGGAAGCAGAGGTGAGACCCACCCACAGGACCCCCGTCAGAGGGTTCCCTACCTGCTCACCATCACCGGTCTGTCGGCCTCCCCAAACCTGCTGGAACATATGCTCTCTGCAGTCTGGATCCCGTGCTCACCATGACATCCCCAGCACCTAAGGCTGCTCTATCCGTGTGCGCTAAAGGAGTGAGTAGGCAGGAGGGCAGCCCTCAGAACAGGAGGACACAGTAGACGCAGAAGCCAAGGCAAAGCAAGAGGCAGAGCAGAAGGTCTGCGGGGAGAGGCAGGTGTGGCCAGGAGACTCCAAATGCTGCGGGGAGGTAGTGAGACCTGAGATGAGAACCCGTGGAGCATGTGGGGAGAGGCAGGTGTGGCCAGGGGACTCCAAATGCTGCGAGGAGGTCAGCGAGGCCTGAGATGAGAACCTGTGGGGCATGCGGGGAGAGGCAGGTGTGGCCAGGGGACTCCAAATGCTGCGGGGAGGTCAGTGAGGCCTGAGATGAGAACCTGTGGAGCATGCTAGGGGATTTGGGATCTCTGGATCTTCAGGCCGGAACAGTAGGGGAGGACCAACACAGGGGCCACCTTCCCACAGGTATGTGACTCCGTCTGCCATGCTCTGGCCATGTCTCTCTGAGTCTCAGTGACCTGATGCAGGCAAGGGAATCTCACAGGGCCACTGGGGCAAGGAAGTGAGGTCCCAGACATGCCTCCTTGCACAGGGTCAGCACGTGCAAAAACAGCAAATGTGAGTTTCCCCCTCCTCAGGTGGGGAGAGGTGCTTCCAAGGATAGAAAGCATAAGCCCCAAACCTCCTAAGAGAGATGAGTCCATCTTTGTAGACCACAAAGCAGCCTCACTGCTGTTCTCCAAGCCCCCTAAGCTCCAGCAGGGCCCAATCTGTGCACCATGATTCACGATGCGGCCAGGTTTGCAGGTGCTGTGCCGCCGCCAGGAGCCCTCATTAGAGGCAGCTGCAGTGGCCCTTGTCCGAGGAGCCTTCCCTGACCAGCCGCCCCAGGCACCCTTCCCTGGTGATCCAGGGTGTAATCACGCGTCCTGATTCTGCTCCCCATACTCCTGTGCTCTGAGCTCCCTCAGTGCAGGGACGTGGAGGCCAGGAGTTCAGGGAGTGCCGGACACGACTGAGGACAGCTCTCAGTCTCAGTGTGCTCCTCCCATGCCTGTCTCTGCTGAGCACTTCCCTGGTGTTTCACTTGAGTGGTGCTCCCAACGGCCCTGGGAGTTGGCACTGCCCAGCACAGGGCGCAGCAGGACAGGCAGTCGCCTCCTTCCCTCTAGGCTGGAAAGGACACTCAGGCCACCCACACGCCAGACTTGTCCCACAGCCGTGTTCTGCTTCACCTGTGCAGCGTGGGTTCTTAATTTCAATTTGTGGCCCACATTGAAAAATAATTAGATTTCCCATAAAAATTAGATTTCCAGCTTCTCATGGAAGAAGGACCTGGCAGCAGTGGTCTGCTTCTTCCTACAGAAACACAAGTGAGTGGAACCAGGAGGAGCTGGTTCCAGGGGGGCTGGAACCAGGGGTCGTGGCTTCTTCTGTCGCCCCAGTCCCCACCACTCTCAACAGCCTTCAGCCACCTGGGCCCCTCCTGCCTGGCTCCTGTGAGCACATGAGGACACTACCCTCTTAGCCCTGCATGCAGCCTCGCACACACCACTGGCGCTCATGGCTGTGTCTCCTGGTGCCGCACAAGGCCAGGCTCTGAGGCCAGCGGGACAAGCGTGAGGAACAGAAACAGTGCCAGCAACATCCCCAGGGCCACGCCGCCACCAGCAGACCCTGAACCCCACTTCCCTCCCCCCACTTAAGGGAACCACATTTTCGTGTCCAGTTTCAGAGATGTTTTTCTCTTTCCCAGGAACCAGAGCCAGAGACTCGTGAACTATGACTTGGGGTGACGCTTTCCGCCTGGCTGGTTTGCAGCTCCGTGGCCACTTTACAAGATTTCCACCACGACCAGCCGAAAGCATTCCTGTCCAGCCGCTGCCTTCCCCACCGCCACCATGCGGTCTCAACACGTTTGAAAGTTGGTGAGAAATTGAGCCCATATGCCTTCTGATTGTTTACAAACCCTGGCAAGGCTTTGGTAAGTCCAGGCCAATTTCTGGATTAAATTAGAAAAGAAAAGAGGAAAAATATCTGAATCCTGGCATAGAGAGAAATCATTCATTCAAAAAAAAAAAAAAAAAAAACTGTTGAAGAACATACTGTACAGAGAATGTTTTCATGCTGGGAGGGGTCAAAGGTTATAGCCTCGGCTGAAGGCACAGAAGACCCTTGGATTCCACATTCTCCATAGGTCTAGGAGCGTGTCTGCCCTCAGCAGAAGAGATGCTCTGGGGGCTCAGGCATTCTCCCAGAACGTAAGCAGTTAACACAGGTGGGAGAGACTATTCTGCGTGACCAGAAACCTGCTCCTCCTGCTCTGCCGTTCTACAGCGGTTAAGAGCAGCTCATTCTATCCTTTAAAAAGAATCCCCGAAGTAACCTCACCGGAGCTTTGTGCTGACAAGGCTAGGGTGGGGGCGGGCTGGGGTCTGAGCAGCCCACTGCACTCAGTACTTCCCTAATACGTGCACCCACATGCACTGATGTAGTGAAAGGCACATGCTAACTTTGGAGGCCTGGGGCCATCATAGCTCAAGGCAGGCACTAAGCAAGTACATTTCTGCAGAGCCTGGTAGCAAATATTCCTTTAGCACCCCATAGTGAATTTCTTCTCAGCTTTGTGGGCCATATGGTTTTTGTTGCAACTACCCAACCTGTTGTTGCAGCACAAAAATGGCCACAGGCTCTGCCGGGTGCAGTGGCTCATGCCTGTAATCCCAGCACTTTGGGAGGTCGAGGCAGGTGGATCACCTGAGGTCAGGAGTTCAAGACCAGCCTGGCCAAGATGGTGAAACCCCGTCTCTACTAAAATACAAAAATTAGCCGAGCATGTTGGTGGGCGCCTGTAATCCCAGCTACTCGGGAGGCTGAGGCAGAGAATCGCTTGAACCCAGGAGGTGGAAAGTTGCAGTGGGCCAAGATCATGTCACTGCACTCCAGCCTGCATGAGAGAGTGAGACTCTGCCTCAAAAAAAAAAAAAAAAAAAAGCCACAGGCAATTCATAAATCAATAGGCGTAGCTGTGTTCCAACAAAACTTTATTTACAAAAACAGGTGAAGGGCCAGGTGGCCCTGGGGCCAGAGTTTGCCAACACAGATTTAGAATCTCCAGTTCACGTGAATTTTGCCTTCGTGCAAGTAATATGTCCAAATTTATTTTAAAGTAAAACTGATGTTTTAAAATGCTTCTAAAAAAGGGGCCACTTCAGGGGGAGATGGCTTACATCTGTCTGGTGGCCTCTGGCAGGCCTGAGAGTATGTGTTCTCATTAGCAAATAGGTTGAGCGCCGTCCTTGCTGCAGGCTGCAACGGTCTCTCCCTCCTGTCTACAAGGAGTGCAGTAGGACCAGAGGCTCACACAGACAGTTCAAGGTCTTTGTAGATCCTGATATTTAAGCAACACATTGAGGCCTTAGGCTTCGCAGGGAAGAGGAGGATTGAAATTAGTGCTTTAATTAAATGCTTGAAGCCACAAAGGAAACTTTAGCCTTGGGCCCAAGCTTTATATTTCTTGAAGTCTTGGCACAGATAGATTTTACTTTTAAAAATGTATCCATAGCCAGGCATGGTGGCTCGTGCCTGTGATCCCAGCTACTCAGGAAGCTGAGACGGCAGCATCATTAAGCCCAGGAGATTGAGTCCACCATGCAACATAGCATGACCCTGTCTCTAAAAAAATCTTTAAAAAATTAGTCAGGCATGGTGGTGTGAGGCTGCAATCCCAGCTGCTTGAGAGGCTGAGGTTTGAGGCTGCACTGAACTGTGATTGCAGTACTACACTCAAGCCTGGGTGACTGAGTGAGACCCTGTCTCAAAAAAATAAAAATGCATATATAAACATATTACTTCCACAATGGCTCTGATCTTCCAAGGCATTCATCCCTGCCTCCCATTCACCTGAGCCTAGAGAAGAGTCCCTGACTGTACCTGGTGACGAAACTTGAGGTGCCACACACATCTGAGCTGCCTCCTAGCCTGTCAGGCTCAAGCCCACTCTACGTGTGCCCAGGCCCACACACATGGCCACTGCATCTAGTTTGTGAGCAGAGACTAGCCTAGGCACTGGCAGAGCAAGTTTTTGAAAATGTGAGAAATACCAAAGCCCCAGGGTCAGTATCAGGCATGTTCACCAGTGTCAACTGTGTCCCAGCCTGGCAGCACCCAGTACCTCAGGGAGCACGTTTCCAAGCAGGAAGCGTCACACATGGCAGTGGTCTCCCAATGCCGTCGGGGGCGGGGGGCAGGCCTGGACAGAGGAGAGCCCCTTATCCTCCCGGCTGGGCCCAGGGGAGGCAGCAATGCAAGGTGGAGGCTGGAGGCTGAGCCAGAGTCGAGGCTGGGAGGAGCAGGAGCAGAATGAAGGCAGAGGGAAGAGAGTTCACTCTGCTAGTGATGGGGCCAGGGGGCCGGCAAGGCTGGACGGGCCGCACCTCTGCCCATGGCTCACACTCCATCCTCTTAGCCCTCACAGTGCTTGGGAGGGAGACCCCTCTGCCCTTAGATGGGGAATGTGGGCATCCCCAAGGGGCCTCAGCCTCTCTGACCAGGCTAAGGGCCGCTGAGCCTCAGGAGACTGGACTCATCCCAGGGTTGCCAGCAGCCAGGAGGGCTACGGCTGTGTGTGCTCAAACTCCATTGTAGGCCAGGTGCAGTGGCTCATGCCTGTAATCCCAGCACTTTGGGAGGCTGAGGTGGGTGGATCACCTCAGGTCAGGAGTTCTAGACCAGCCTGGCCAACATGGTGAACCCAGTCTCTACTAAAAATACAAAAATTAGCCGGGCATGGTGGCATGTGCCAGTAGTCCCAGGTACTTGGGAGGCTGAGGCAGGAGAATTGCTTGAGCCTGGGAGGTGGCGGTTGCAGTGAGCCGAGATCATGCCATTGCACTCCAGCCTGGGAGAGAGAGCAAGACTGTATCTCAAGAAAAAAAAAAAAAAAAAAACTCAGTGCAGGGAGCCTCCACAGACAAGGGCCGCAGGCTCAGCGCACACCTAGCACCCTCTCAGCACAGCTGGCTTCCCCTGAGCCTCGGAGTTGTGTGGATGTGCCCAAGTAGAGGCTGGGGAAAGGCCACAGAGAATGGGAGCCTGAGGTGGCATACAGGGGGCACATGCAGGGCACCAGGTGGTCCACCGGGCTATGGGGTCTGAGTGCAGGGCTCAGGTTCTTGGGCTTGCCCTAGGGGCAGGCTGACTTCATAGATGACCAGGGCCCGTGTTCAGAAGGCCCCGAACTTGGGGCTTGACCCTCTACAGCTCCGTCTGGAAGTTCTTCATCATCTCACCCTTGCACGTGTGTTTTGGAAGTGAAGGCTCCTGGGGCAATGGAGCATGGTCCCACCTCCCCAGGACAGGCTTTCAGCCGCCCCCAGCAGGTGCAGGATCAGGCATGTATTCCCCACAGCATCTCAGGGCAGGCGTGGTGGTGGCCGTCCTGCCCATGGCTGGCAGGAAAGGGGCATGTCTAGTGGATGGCCGGCCAGAGCCCATGTTTTGGCGGAGGTGAGCCTCCCGTGAGTGACACCTGCATAGAGATGGGATTGGCTGTGGCCATACGCTCTGGGCTGGAGCAGTGTACCAGTGGGAAGGGGGTGTGCCTGGCTCTACTTCCCCAGACCCCCTGGCTGGGACACAAACAATGTGTTCTTCCAGCGGTGGCAGGAAGCTCTCAGACTCCAGTGGGCGCACCCTTCACGCTGGGGGTGCACTCACTCTGCTAGGACCCTGTACCTGAGGAGAAATCCCTCAGTGGGGTTCCACTCTGTGGGATCCTCTCTTTCTCCTCCCAGCCTCCCTGAGTCTGGCCTGTGCCTGTCATAAACTTCTGGCCAGCCTGAGGCACCCACCAGGATCAGCCACAAAATGCACATTTGTTTAATTTCAGTGACTCCACGTAGAAGCTAAGCGCTCTAATATTTGCATTTAAAATAGCCATTGCACAATTTAAAGATGAATAAGAAATTCATGCTAATAATTCAAGGTTCCAATTTTTGTTCACTTAGAACAACACTGAAAAGCAAATAAAAAAACAGCAAGTTGAGAGAGAAAGAGACAGAGACTAAGGAAGAAAGGAAGTGGCTAAATAGTCCCTTTTAATGGCACTTTCTTCTGCTCTTCGAGCAAGCGATCCCACATTTCCATTTTGCGCTGGGCCCTGGGAGTTACGTGCTGGCTCTGCCTATAGGCCAGCGTTCCCCACTGATGAGTTTTGCAGCAGCCAGATATTGCAGGGAAATAAGAATGCATTGCATGTAATACACTGGCCCCTTTGAATTCTCTATCTTCCCCCGCCCCCTTCATTTTATTTATTTATTTATTTATTTATTTACTTATTTGAGACAGAATCTCACTCTGTCGCCCAGGCTGGAGTGCGGTGGCACGATCTTGGCTCACGGCAACCTCCGCCTCCCGGGTTCAAGCCGTTCTCCTGCCTCAGCCTCCTGAGTAGCTGGAATTACAGGCACGGGCCACCATCTTGGCTTATTTTTGTATTTTTAGTAGAGACGGGGTTTTGCCATGTTGGCCAGGCTGGTCTCGAACTCCTGACCTCAAGTGAGCTGCCCACCTTGGCCTCCCAAAGTCCTAGGATTACAGGTGTGAGCCACCGCGCCCAGTCTATCTTTCCTCTTACTTCGGGAGAAATTCAGGTGGAGGGCTGCTATGGCTGAACCCAGGTGTGACAAGAACAGTCAGTGGTTGGTGAGGAGCTGGAGCTTGGGAAGTACGGCTGCCAAACAGAGCGGCATCTCAAAAGATTAACTTCTGGGGAGGGCAGGAGACGCCAAACACGTCACCCAAGGGAGAAGCTTTTCCCATGGGAAGGGAAAGACTGCAGGATCTGACCACACACAAAAACGTAGGACATCAAAAACTATCCCAGGCAGAACAAAACAAAAGGTACACAAGAAGAGGGGGGAAAATATTTCCTACACATGTGACAGACAAAAAGTTAATCTACTTAGATACGCAAACTCTTCAGATGCATGGAACACCCCCAGATCCCAGCAGAATCAAGGGCATGAATAGGCCAAGCACAAACAATAAAATAATCTCTGTTTACAAATACACGTATATTTTTAAATGCAGGCTCATTAACATCAAGGAAATACAACTTACAACAAAAAGTTTATCTCAGTTGTAATTAAATTACCACTGTTCAAAAGGACTCAGTGGTGTGAGGGGGTGGGGAGACAGGCATTTGCTCAACGAAGCAGGAATAGAGGAAACCATAACAGAGAACATTCCAGCGTAGAAAGCTTACAAAATGGGCATATCTGTTGACCAGAGACTCTGCTTTCAGCAACTCAGCTTAAGGAAATATGTAAGCAGGAGCGGTAGATTCAGCTCGATGAACATGGTACAGTTAGTGGCATGTCTGACCTCTAATGGAGAAATTAGTTTTGCTATGTGAATATGTCGTATAAATAATAAGTTAGGTAAAAAGTGTGCTACAGTCATATGGTGTGATGTTGTGTGATCATTAAAACCAGGTAGTAGACAATAACTGCTGGGAGAAGACACTCACGTATCTACATGAATTTATGCTAATTTTACATAGTAAAAAAAAGATGGCTGGTGCAGTGGCTCATGTCTGTAACCTCAGCACTTTGTGAGGCCGAGGCGGGTGGATCACCTGAGGTCAAGAGTTCAAGACCAGCCTGGCCAACATGGTGAAACCACTGTCTCTATTAAAAATACAAAAAAAAAAAAAAAAAAAAAAACCAATTAGCCAGCCGTGGTGGCACATGCCCGTAATTCCAGCTACTCAGGAGGTTGAAGCAGGAGAATCACTTGAACTCGGGAGGAGGAGGTTGCAGTGAGCCGAGATCGCGCCACTATACTCCAGCCTGGGCGACAGAGTGAGACTCTGTTTCAAAATAAATACATACATAAAATGAATCATCTGTGTTAAATATAGATTATTTCGATAAACCAAGAAACATGTTTTTCTAGATGTAAGGAGGAAGATAAGAAAACTGGACCCATCAGGGGCTGCCGGAATGGGCAGGTGGGGGGTTGCCTAAACCAAAGAGCCCCTTTCTGTGCCCAGGTGACCCCGTGAAATGCTCCATTTCCAACCCTCTTCCCCTCCAGCAAGTCTGAGATGAGAAGGGCAGTTTCATTTTTCCCATGGAAAAGGGAATATCATGTCTTGCCATTCACAAGAAAAGGAAGCAGCCCCTCCAGTGATTTCTACTGCTCCCGGAGCCACAGGCAGCTCCCCTCCACCTCTGGAAGACTGCGGTGGGCGGCCTCGCTCATCCCAACTTCCCCTACCTGTGCCCCCTGCTTCACAGGCCAGGCCTTCTCCATTCTTCCAGCCGGCCCCATTCCTGCCTCAGGGCCTTGGCACCGCCTGCCCCCTCCCTCAGACTTGGAACAGGCTGTCCCTATCCTACCTCTTTCCACATCCTTCATTTGTCGTGAGCCTCAGCTCCCATGATATCTCCCATGCACCAGCCCCTGACCTCCTCTATAAAGTGGCTTGCCTTCCCCTACCCTTCTTCCTTCTCCATCTCATAACGATTTTATTTCTTTCATTGCATTTATCATTACTTGAAATGATCCCGTTTGTTTTTCACTTGAATATCGTCTGCGTCCCCCTTCCCAGAATGCAAGGTAGCAGGGCTACATCCTGTCATGCTCACGGCCACACCCCTAGCCTGACATATAATAGATGCCCCATAAACACTGGTCCCCCGTATGAATGGCAGCCAGGGGCACCAGACAGAGGAGGATGGCTATGCCGAGAATCCACCCCATCTCAGCAGCTGAACACAATACAGTGTACACTGTGTTTCCCTATTCACACCATGGTGCAGCGTGGGTCAGGGGGCTGAGCCTATGCTGTAGCTGTGCCTTCTGGGACACGTGGTTTCCAAGGTTTCCATAGCAGGGAGAGACAGAGATGGAGGGAGACTCCAAGTTTTTACCAGCCTTGGTCCACAGGTGACCCAAATCACTTCCTTTCACACAGGCCACTAGGCAAAACTAGCCATGCAGTTCCATGTCAGTTACAAGGAAGCCTGGGCAGAGGAGGGGAGCATGGGGGTGACTGATGAGGCTGAACTGCCTGTGCCACCCCTGGACCCTAAATTCTGGCCCAGGCTCTGGCACAAAGAGATCCCAAAGGGAGTTCTGCAGGCAGAAGTCACCCCAAATGATGAGGGAAACTGAGGCAGTGCAGGGCTGCAGGGCTGCCAGGGTGGAGCTGTGCCTGCACTCAGCCCGCCTCTGCCTCACCTCCTCCTCAGAGTCTGCATTCCCTGGGTCCTCACCATCGGAGCCCCCACCAGCTCCTCCTCCCAAGGCTCGATGGCCTTTCCCAGGGCACAGGCTGTGCCACTGTTCTCTGCATCCAGTTCAGTGGGCAGCTCACTGCCCAGGACTGGCCCTCACACCCTGGGCTCTGGGCGTGCCATTGCCCAGCCCACCTGCTGTACAGCCAGTCAAACACCTCACTGGGAGCCCAGTCCCAGCTGGCTGCTGCCACCTCTGTCCTTCCATGCTTTTGCTTTTACTCTAGCCATGGGGAGCCCCATGACCAGCTGGGACTTACAAGAGGAGTGTGACAAGCCACTGGCCAGGCCTTGGGGGGCCCCTTGGGGTTGTGGTTTGAGGCCCTCACAGCACCCCAGTTCAGAGACAGGGCATGGTAGGCAGTCCGTCTGTGCACAGACCCAGCGCTGCCCTATCCAGCACAGCAGCTGCCAGCCACACTGTGGCTTCCATCCAGGTGCAAATTAATTCAAATAAAGTACTCTTTGGGGTGACTACCATAAAAAAGAAAAAAAAGACAAGTGTTGGTGACAATTTGGAGAGACTAGAATCCCTGTACACTGTTGGCAAAATGGTGCAGCCACTGTGGAAAACAGTGTGGAAACTCCTCAAAAAATTAAGGAAAGAAAGAATTACCCTGTGTCCCGCAATTCTACTTGTGGGCATATAGTCAAGAGAACGGAAAGCAGGGTCTGAACACCCACGTTCATGGCAGCATTATTCACGGTAGCCCATGAGGGGGCAACCCGAGTGCCCATGGATGGCCGGGATACTATTCCTCCCTGAAAAGGAAGGACATTCTTACATATGCTGCAACATGGAAGGCCCCTGAGGACATCATGCTAAGTGAAGTAAGCCGGACGCAGAAGGACAATTACCGTGTGATCCACTTACGCGAGGTACCCAGAGTAGTCAAATTCTTAGAAACAGAGAGTGGAGTGGTGGGTGCCAGGAGTGGGGGAGGGGAGGAACAGGGCTGAAATTTAACGGGCATAGTTTCCACTTTACAGGATGAAGAGTTCTGTGGACGGTGGCGGCGATGGCGGCCCAACCATGTGAATGTGCTTACGCCACTGAATCACACGCTTAAAAATGGTGAAGACGCTGACTTATGTTCTGTATATTTCACCGCGATTAAAAAACTTTTAATTAAAATTATCTTGGAACAAATAAGTTACATTAAAAGTTCAGTTCTTCAGGGACACCAGCCACACTTCAAGTGCGTGAGAGCCCGGTGGCTGCTGCCCCAGAAAGGGCAAAACCAGCGTCTCTCCGCTCCAGCACTGCAGGAAGCTCGGTCGCACGCACAGCAGTGTTCTGGAAGGTCATCCTTTCTCAGACGCTCCCTCAATGCTCCTCCTCCCCAAGACCACCAAAGGGTCCAGCATGCCTTAGATCTGTCCCCAGGACTCTCCAGGCATGCACAGGCTCTCAGTGAGGACGCAAGGTATTAACCGTCAGGGCAACGCATGCTCCAAGCACGGCCGCGCCTTGTCTCCCTCGGCCACGCTGGGCTCTTGCAGAGGGAGCTGGGGCTCCGATCAGAGGACAGACCCCCGCTGACCCTCCGACCCTGGTCTCCCAAGCCCCGGGACTCTCTGCCATGCCCCACCGCCTCTGCAGGACACTCCCACTGTGCCCATGACAAGCACACTGTCAACACATGTTTGCTGAATGAATCAGTGCTCACTTCTGTGCAACAGGGGACAAAAGACGCGGCCCAAATATTTTCTCAACTTCTGAGACTTGTCTCCTAAAACGGCTTCTCTGTTGTGATAAAACTCATCTCAATTTAAGACGTTTTAAATTTCTCATCCTTTTCTAGAAACGAACCTTCCCATTATTGGGGGGTACGGCTGGATCACTAGGGTTTGAATAAAGTTGGATGGCAAAAGTGAGAGAACCTTCTAGACATCCTCCAACCAGCTGTTGTGACAGAGAGACCCTCGGCACCAGGAGAAAGGCTGATCTGCCTCCACCGGCCTCATGAAGGACTCACCCCGGGTCCCACCTTCAGTCAGCGTCCTTGGTGGGCTCTCAGCAGTGACCCCTCCTGGGCTGTCACTAAATTAGACAGTGTCACTGTCATGATAACAAAACCACATTTTATGCGGAAACTAAAAAGGTGTCCACCCTACCGAGAGACTGAAAAGCACAGTCACCGACATTCTCTCATTTAACCCTCACATCAACCCCCACGATGAAAACACTGACCCATTTTATAGATGAGAAAACCAAGGCTCAGAGGATGGGAGCAGCATTCCCAAGGACGCACCTGGAAAAGGCGAGGCCGGGAGCCGCCATCGGACGGTGATTCCAAGCCCAGTCCTTTCCCCGCTGGGTTGGAAGGCAATATGATGCTAGGGGAAGAACTCATTGTGAAGGCAGGCAAGATTTTATACCCACCAGTCTCACAGACCCAGCCTGAGGACTTCCTAAGATAATTCAGCACGGCAGGTGTCCAGTGTGGGCTTGGCATGGTCACATAGTAGAGGCTCAATAATTGTAGCCATTATGGTTTTATTGTTATTATTATTGCAATAAAGGTACGTTTCAAAAATAAGATGAGGTTAATTGTGAAAACACTCTCCCAAATAAAACGAATTTTGCCGACGCAGCGGACTTCAGCCGCCGGTGTGGATAAGGCTGGGCTCCAGAGGGCTCGCGGACTCATGCAAGGCCGGTCAAGAGGAAAGTGAGTATGAAGGTGGGGTCTCTGTCAAGTGTTCAGCTCACTTACATCCCCCTTTTCCCCCTGAGGTATCTTTTCACCAGGGCCCTGGGGACTCTGACCCACGTGTCAGCTTGGTTACTGGGGGGCTCATCCCTGGCCCGAAAAGCAGAACTGAGCAGCAGACTCCGAGCAGACCTCCACAGCCTGCTGCCTGCCTCCAGGCCGGCCCCAGAGGACCTCATTCATCCACAGGTTTGGACACACAGCATGGGGTTCTAGAACTTCCCACCTGCCCGGCTTCCACAGCACCTCTAGCCTTCCCTAAGCCCTGGCTGGTTAGTGGGGCCCCCTAACGCCCCATTGGCAGCATCTCACATTCCAGGCCATGCCGTGGTCCTCCTTCTCACCCCTTCTTTTCCCTGCAGGGCTCAGCCGAGCCAGTCTGCTCCCCTGGGAACCTGCATTTTGAAGACTGGATGCCCCTCAGCCCCACAGTGGCTCTGGCCACTTGAGGCAGAGAGAGGAAAGGCCTGCACAGCCTCCACCCACACATGATGCAGCGTCCTTGCATCTCCAGGTCAGGCTGCGGGGGTGTGGAGCGAGGGAGGAGGTTCTTTAATCTCATAGCATCAGGCAGACAAGGGGCAGGTGCCCAGAAGACAGAGGTGGCACACAGACACCCCTTTCAATAGCCCAGACTCACAGGGAGAAAGGAATTCCCTCCCCGATTTTCAGTTCTCCCACTGCCAGCTTCAAGGAGGGGCCCTGGGTTGGTGCCTGGCCCTGGCTCTAATGCACACTAATCTCTACTTTAAACAGAAAGGGGCCTCTGTTCGGAGCCAGAGGAACGCAGGACTCTCTAGTTGGGGCTGAATAATGTCACTTTATGTCTTACTATTAGGTTAGCTTTTTAGGTAAAATGAGGTTTCCTTTTAAAATAATTTTAGTTTTAAAAGTGGCAAACATTGAGAAAACCTGTTTTTCAAATGACACATTGAATGACATTTGTCATTCAAATGACTGGAGTCTGCATAAAACCGCCTTAGCCTATAAAGAGCCCATCAAGTTGGAATTACCCGCAATTTGCAGATGAGAAAACTGAGGTCAGGGAGGGTCAACTTGTCTCACCTGTGGACCCAGAGCGCCTCCCTGAGACTGTGGCACTCACCTCCGGCTAACAAGGAAATCAGCAGAGCCTCAGGGGATGCAGCTGGGCCTCTCTGGCCTGCCCAGCCCCTGGCTGACCCTCCCCGTCCCGCCCCGCCCCTCAGCCACCCGACTCACAATGTTCATGAGCGTGAGCAGGTACTTCTGCACATGCTCCTTCCCGTGGAACTGCACCACAGAGTCATCCACGCCCAGCAGGACCTCGATGTTGTAGTCGTCATCTGCAGCATGCCTGCGTGCCCTCCGCCTCGAGCTGTTGACACGCTCCTCTAGGATGCCCAGGGCGCGGCTGAGGCTGTCCAGGTTGCCCAGGGAGGCTCCTGCAAGGAGAGGACACCATCTTCAGCATCAGGGCAAACCCACCTGCACACAACACCACCCACCAGGCGCCAGCTCGCCAGCTCAGCCATCCTCTCATTTAAAACTCATAGCACCCCGAACCTGGGGTATTGTTCCATTTTACAGAGGAAAGCGAGGTGCAGAGGAAGGTGGCAGAGACTTGCCAAGCTGTCTCACACACAGCAGGGCTCAGACAGCCACCTTTGGGACTTCCAGGACCGCTCGTTCCCCAGCCCCTGGTGGCAACCCCAGCCACAGCAGGGGCCACAGTGGCCTCCACACGATGGTCAGGCCTGCTGAGACTGTGAGAGTCCCAGCCCAGCATCACCGTCTGCCTTATGGATCCCAGGGCTGGCACCCAGCCACAGAGAGGCCAGGAACCTCAGCCCACACTGCCTGAAGCTGGAGTGGGCAGAGCCGCCTCTTCTCCCCCCAAGGGCTGCCAGGTGCCAAAGGACTGGTGTCCCAGGTGTCACTGCCAGCTGTTATGACTGGGGAAACCGAGGCCCATCCTGGGCTGTGCATGTTCTCCACTGCCTCCTTGGGCCCCTCCCAGAACTTTCTGCTCAGTCCTCCACTGAAGTGAGGCCCCACACCTCTGGGCCAGGTCCTGGGCCCCTCCACAGGCGAACTGTACCACCTCTGGTCTGATTGAATTGTTCCGAGACCAAGACGAACCCCTCTGGGGCAGCTCTGCTGCAGTCAGCCCTGGGCAGGCACTGATCTCCTGCCCCCAAGGTGTGCCTCTGGCCACTTGGGGCTGCCATCCTGGGGAGCCCGCCCCGGATATCGTCCCTGCCTTCTGTGCAGCGCAGTTTCTGCTCTGTTCCGTGTCCTGCAGGCCGGAGATCACCCTGGACCAGGCTTCAGTTCCCAGCCCTCCACTGCCCATCTCTAAAGGCCACAGCAAGGCTGGCCAGGCTGACCTTCAGCATCGACGGCAGCCCCAGACCACACTGCCCACTGCCCCCCAAGCCCCAGTGTCCAGGAAGCCCCCATTCCCTTGCACTGGTCTCTGTCTAAGCCAGGTCCCGGTCCCAGGGTCCTGTGTCTCCATGGCATTCCCCAGGCAGGTCCTCAGAGACAGACCCAGGGCTGCAGGTCATCGTGACATCACCAACCCACAGAGCCCCGAGGCCCCTGCAGTTGTGGGACACCAGGGTCCCGGCTGCACCACCTCTCTACAAAGAGTCTTCCAGAAAAACACTTTTCACCCCCAACACCTCTCTCCTGCTACCTCTTCCAGGTAGGGACAGGCACTCCCTCCCTGTGAGGGTGGCCCAGGACAGGCCCCGGGGGCAGAACCAGGCCTCTGCGGGCAGCACGGCCACTCGGACAGTGAGGCAGCCTGGCACCGGGCCCCCATCCTGGCACACACTTCCTCACCCGGTGCTGACAGCCTCTCGGTGGACTTGGCCATTTCCGTTTTACAGCTGGGGAGACCCATGGCATCCCAGTGGGGCCAGCTCTCAGCCAAGGGCTCTCTCCTAGCACCCTGCAGCCCGGCTCAGACAAGACAGACTGAACATGAGGTTTCAGGCACAAACCTGCAACCCGACTGTGGGCAAGACCAAGAGAGACAGTGCAGGTGCGAGGCAGAGGGTGAGGGCTGGGACAGGAAAAGAGGAGTAAGTGGGGCCAGGGCTGAGCAGCTGCTGGGGTTCCAGTACCTTTGGGGTCCTCGTGCCACCTCCAGCTCCACAGTTCTGTGTCCCCTCAACATACACACACAAGCAGGCGCACATGTACACATACATGCACACACACACACGCATGTACACAGCAAGGACTCCCAGGGCCACTCCAGGGACAGGGGTGGGGCAGGCAGGCCTGTGGGCAGGGCCATGTGGAGCTGAGCAGTCTGCTTAGCTGCCTGGATGATTCAGGACCATCCACGCTGTTCCCAGAGGAAGCGCCAGTGACTTAAGCCTGACAGGGGGGTTGAGGAATCGCCACTCTATTTTTGTACATTTATTTCTTTGCATTTCCAAAGAACAGAGACAGCTCACCTTCAGAATCACCTTGGGAAGCAGAGAGATGCTAATTTCCATAGGAAAATTCTTCTTCCCCTGGGGAATAGGCCGGATGTTAACCTCTGCCCTTGTCAAGCAAGGGGTCACACACAGCGGTGCCCTCGGCAAAACCAGACCACAGAGCCACCCGTTGAGGCCATGTGGTGCCATTTGGTTAATAGCATTTGAAAATTGGAAGATTTCATGTTTAAAAATTCTAGAACATCCAGCTTCTCTTGAGGAATTAGGAGACGGGGCCATCCCAGGGGTAGCCCTGGACCGTGAATTGAGGGGCCACACCTGGAGACAAAATATACAGGGCTTGGCTCACCAGGGCCGCTGCCTGCCACCCTCAATGTCATTCTGGCACCAGAAAGCATCACAGTATGTCCTCCTGGCCCTAAACCCGGACTCACCATGCAGGGACCCTCCAGACACTCCCCGCAGGAGGACTGGGGCGCCGTGTCGGGACAGAGCTGGGCTGGGCACGTCTTGAGGCTGCTTCTGCTGAGCAGGTGGAGTTTTTAACTAAATTGTGTGTTGCAGGCCCATGAAAAATAGCAAAGATTTCTAAAGATGCTTTAAAAGTGTCAGTTTCACCTGAAATGGATTTATTATTGTTGCCATCATTATTTTAATCGTGATAATTTTGGGGGGAAATTTGGAAATTATGTTCTAGAGCACTCCTTCTCCACTCAGGACCAGTGCCTAGAGACGGTCCAAGGCCCAAAGGTAAAGAGGGTGAAGAGAGGAAGACAGGGGCCTGGGTCACCTGGCAGGTGACAGTCACCCCGAGTCTGGCCCCTGGAAGCCTCAGTCATGTTCAGGCTGGACAGGACAAGGGGAGAGCCCTCAGGCCTGGGGCAACAGGAGCCCTGGCCCAGACACCCTCCTGCCTCCTCTGTCCCAAAAAGACCCGGCAGTCAGGCTGAAACCCCAGCTTGTCAATCATGAGTGCCACCTCAGTTTTCCCCACAATAGGATTGATCCCGACCCTGTCAATCATGAGTGCCACCTCAGTTTTTCCCACCGTGGGCTTAACCCAGGCCATGAAGACACTCTGACCACATGCTGGCCCTCGCAGGCTGTTCCCCAGAGCCTTGCTATAAGGAGCTCTAATCGATGGGCCTGGCACGGTCCTGAGTCGGCTTCCTAGTGATCCCTCTGAAGTCAACCTTGACCTTGGGCCTGCCCACCTGTACTGGTTGCCTACCTGGTCTAATGGCCCCTGTTCCACTCAGTCCCTCCAAGGCAGGAGGGGGCTATTTGCTGCTCTCCCCTCCTCCCCTGGGAGCTTCCTATGTTTGTAGCCCAGCCCTGCTGAGCTGTGGTGACCAGGAGCTCACACAGCCTCTGCTCTATCCCTCGGCATTGACCCTGCTTGGATGAGTGGTCAGCGCTGCCCGTCTCCTGTGGAGGCAGGAGGATGACGCTGCCCTTGGCCTTCTTTTCCTCTGGGTGCAGCCTTCCCCACGAGAAGGCGCGGGGCCCCCTGGGGGTGCTGATTGACCAGGCCCCAGAAGTCATGCCCAGGTGGGCTGTGGCTACCCAGAAGGGAGGTATCTGTGGCAGGATCCCATCTTTTAAATAGGTAACACGGAGCTTTTGAGTTCCTGGCATTCCCTGTACTCGGGGCCCCTACTGGATGGCAGCTGGAGATCTCCTTGCTCACATCACGGCCATAGAATGACACTGTGGGAAGCCCTCCAGAGCTGTCCTGTTTCAGAGTCTCTAGAATGGAACAAAAAGACTCCATCGAAGAGTCAATCAATAAACAGGGAGAGGATGGAACGAGGGGAGGCAGCAGTTCTGTCCAGGGAATTCCAGCAGGGGAACGGGTGGGTCACAGCAGCCATGGCTCATCCACAGTGCCGTAGCGCACAGGGCACGTGGGCGAGGGCTGCACCTGCCAGCATCCTAGGCACGCCCCAAGTCTCCAGGCAGGGGTGTGTGCACAGCCCTTCACAGTGACAAAGCTCCATACCCCCAGCAGCCATCTAAGCCCCTCACCAAGATGGAGGCTCGTCACCATCAGCATATCGTCCCATTTTAGCA
The DNA here is from genome assembly GCF_007565055.1 of Rhinopithecus roxellana. NCBI lineage: Eukaryota > Metazoa > Chordata > Mammalia > Primates > Cercopithecidae > Rhinopithecus > Rhinopithecus roxellana. The sequence goes on from NC_044551.1 coordinate 165,590,549, forward strand.
TCAAGGAAACAACCAAGGAGCAGAAAAATTACATGACTCAGACAAGCCACACCACCAGAGAGGATGAGTGGGCATGTGCGCAGGCCTCTGGGTCCAACGTTGTCCACATGCCCGGAGCCCTTCTGTACTTCACCATCACTGAAGGGTGATTTGTGGGAATAAAAATTGTAGAAACAAGTATGATTACCCTAGGGAAGAGAAAACCTGGGACCGAGTCTGGAACCTCATGAGTACCATGGGATGGTGTGGGCTCTGAGGGCAGGTACAGTGGGCAGGTGTGGGCTCTGAGGGCAGGTGCAGTGGGCAGGCGTGGGCTCTGAGGGCAGGTGTAGGGGGCAGGCGTGGGCTCTGAGGGCATGTGCAGTGAGCAGGTGTGGGCTCTGAGGGCAGGTGTAGGGGGCAGGCGTGGGCTCTGAGGGCAAGTGCAGTGAGCAGGTGTGGGCTCTGAGGGCAGGGGTAGTGGACAGGGGTGGGCTCTGAGGGCAGGTGTAGCGGACAGGGGTGGGCTCTGAGGGCAGGTGTAGTGGACAGGGGTGGGCTCTGAGGGCAGGTGTAGTGGGCAGATGTGGGCTCTGAGGGCAGGCAGGGGCTTTGCTGTGCTAAGGGCGGCTGGGTGTTCGCTGTCCTCCATGCAAAGCCTAGGCCTATGCCTTTTCTGGGCTGGCCTCTTCACCTGGGATGCCCTTTCTGCTGCTGCCGCCGCTGCTGGCCAAATTTAGGCCCCCTGAAAGACCCAGAAGGAAGGGAGCCCACTGCCTTTCATGGGACTCAGAGCTCTTGGAAGAGAGGAGCATGTTCTGCCCCTCTCTGCCTCCTCCACAGCCCCACTGCGTGCCACTTGGGGAGGACAGGGACAGGGGCTGGGGCAGGGATGCTTAAACCCTGAGGACAACACTGTTCAGTGATAGGGCAGACTGCTATCCCCTCTCCATGGGATGACCATCCCCTCATTGCTCTCTTCCTTCAGGTGTCTACTGAAACGTCAGCTCCTCAGGGAGAACTTTCCTTATTTCATCCTAAACTGAAATTGCCCCTCCCCTGATTTCTCCCAATAGCACCTCGTGCCCTTCCTTCCTGCTACGCTCCACCACGGGCAGGTCTTGTCTCATTTGTGAATTTGCCTGGGCATTAACTGACTTTCCCTCTCAGATAGAGAACCCTGGGGGATGGAGACCATGGGGTCTGGTGTGCCTCAGTTTCCCCAGTGCCCCACAGGTAATCGCAGGGCTGTGAGGGGCTGGAGCCATGGAAAAGAGATGCTTTGGGAACAGAGGGCCCAGCAGAGGCGAGCTGGGGGCCTCTGGGGAGTTGGGAACTGAGATATGAGAGGCAGGTGCAGCAGGGCCAGAGGGGCCATACTGGGGGGTGGGGAGCCGAGACCAGGAGCAAAAGTGTGGTGACAGTTGGAGGAGTATGAGATGGAACAAAATCCAGCTACAAATTACTTGCATATGGAATAACCAAGTCGAAGTGACCAGCAGGAGTTAAAAAAAAAGTGGGGCAAAGAAACATGTACCATGTAATCACCAACCAAGGCATTTAAGGAGACAAACTGATAAACAACTCATGGGAAAAAAATGTAAAAGATACGAAAGTTTATGCCCCTAAGAGCTTCAACTTGATGCAAGGAAGAAGAGATGAGGCCACAGTGATAGGAGCACTGTAATACATTTGTTCCAGACAAGTTTGATACAACATTAGGTAAGGATAGAAACTATTGGAATTAATAGGAAAACCTAATGTTCAAACCCAACAACCAGAATACATGCCCTTGTCAAGCACACATGGGAGAAGTTCCACATTTTGCCACACATTAGGGCACAAAATTCAAAAATCGTGCCCACAATCACCATTACTGAGACAAAATCAGAGATAACAATAAAACCCTAAACCCTAAACATCTGAAATTAAAAGCACAGTTCCAATGGGCCTAGACTAAATGGAAAAAGTACTTTCCACTCATGGCTCAAGTAGAAAACCTGGATAAACCAATAACCTCAGAAGAAATTGAAAGAGTATTCAAAGAAATGCTTCCATAGAAGAGTTTAACCAAACCCACGAGGAATAGATACTTCTCATCTTACAAAAAATAAGTATGCAAAGATCAATACTTTTCTTGAACATAGCAATAACCAGCTAGAAGGTAGAGTGGAAAAAAGAGCTTATCAACTATAAGAACAAAACTCCCAAGTATCTAAGAATAAACAAAAACTAATAAATGTTCAAAGACTACACAAAAAGTAGTATAATATAGTCTAAAATCTCCAAAAACACAAAAGAAGACCTCAGTAAATGAAGATACACTGACATAATCCTGGACTGGAAGCTGATCCTCCTCCAAATGAATCAAGAAATTTAACATAATCTCCATCAAATAATGGTTAAAACCCAACAAAGTGATTCCAACATTCATCCGGAAGACTATACGTGACACCCGACAGACAAATAATGGAAAAGAATGATAATGAGGAGATATGTGTCTTTCAAATTAATGCAATGTATTATAAAATAATGTTAAAGAAAACATAGTGATGTCAGATCAATGGAGCTGAATAAAACTTCCAAAAATAGGCTGGGCGCGGTGTCTCACGCCTGTAATCCCAGCACTTTGGGAGGCTGAGGCGGGTGGATCAGCTGAGGTTGGGAGTTTGAGACCAGCCTGACCAACATGGAGAAACCCTATCTCTACTAAAAATACAAAATCAGCTGGGTGTGGTGGTGTACGCCTGTGATCCCAGCTACTCAGGAGGCTGAGGCAGGAGAATCGCTTGAACCCGGGAGGCGGAGGTTGTGGTGAGCCGAGATCATGCTATTGCACTCCAGCCTGGGCAACGAGAGCAAAACTCCATCTCAAAACAAAACAAAACAAAAACTTCCAAAAACAGATCCAAGAATATGGGAGTTTCCAGGTAAAAATGGCAGATTGAACACAGATATCTGATTTGGCTCCTTTCTAGAATCCCATGAAAAGTTTAGTAAAGAAATTAAAAAAAAAAAAATTAAAGTCACAAGCCTACAAGGATAAGGAGAGCAGGAGGGGAAGAAATAACCAGGGAACTGTGGGAGGCTGGAAACAGATGGGCAAGTGGTAACAGACTTGGTATATCAAGAAAGTTGAATCCCAGGCTGGCCATGAAGACAGCCACATTCTACAAGGTCTCCCAGAGAATAAGAAGAGGGGAAAATCAGGTTACAGGAGAGGTCATAGACAAAGAATTGGAATCAGCATGACTCAGAGTTCTCAAAAGCAGCATTAGATGCAAGAAAACAGTGGAGCAAAGCCTTCAAAATTCTGAAGGAAAATGATTTCCCAACTGGAATTCTGCGCCCAGACACACTCCCCATCAAGTGTGAAAGTGGAATAAGGACGTTTCTAGACATGTCAGTTCTCCAAAGATTTACCTAACAAGTACCCCTCTCAAGAAGCTACCGAAAGGTGTGCTCCACAAAAAAAAAAAAAAAAAAAAAAAAAAAAAAAGGAAGAGTAAGACGTAAAACACAGATACAGAAAATGGGAGCCCAACACAGAAGACATGGCCTGGGAGGCCCATGGAGGGTGGCGAGAAGTGACCCTGGGGTGATGGCTCTGCACCAGACGTGGAGGGCGACTGAGCCGTACTGAGCAGTGTGACCCATGGGTGAACGGTCTTCACGAGGCCCCACCTCCATCAGGCCAGCTGTAGCCCGGGGTCGGAACGCCCAGGAGAGCCTGGCCTAGGTTCTCGGCAGTACTTGGCTTGGCCATGTGCTGATGAGGGGTGCTCCCATCCTCTGCTGAAGACACACAACACTCACAGAAGTTCCCAGCTTTCCCCCCACGGAGAGCTGAAGGCAGGCCATGGTGAGCTTAGAAGCAGGAAATACAGGGCAGCCCCCTCCCTCTGACCGTATTTCCACCACAGGTCCAGCACCTGGTCCCCACCTTGGCCCTGCCAGGTGCCTGACTGTGCTGAGCCCAAGACTCCCTCGAGACCTGGCTCACGACTTCCCCAGGAGGGGCCTTGTCAGTTCCCAGAGAAGCGGGAGTCAGACCACGACCTGGAGACTGATCTGCTCACCTCCGGGAGCCTCCATCCAGCGGGGGCAGTGCTGTCGTCTCTTTACACCGCCAGTGTGTGCCAGCTCTCTGCTTTAATATTAATCATCTTTGATACTCATTTGCACGTAATTATAAATAGTTGCTCAAGTAGCCATATAGTAAAAAAAATAGTAAATGATAAAGGTAGCAAATGGTGCTAGGAAACGGTGCAGGCGGAGCAGGCCGGGACACTCTGGCAGTCTGGCACTACTGAGGGGATGATGAGGAAGAGCACCATGTGGCTCTAAAGATACAGGATGTCTATCGGATATCCCAGTGCCCTCCTCGGGCTGACCCTCGGCCCACGGCCACTGTTCGCCCCCATGGACTGGCTTGCAGACGGGCAAACTTGCACAGGTCTGTAAGGAGGCAATGGGGAGCTGCCCCTTGCAGCATTGCTTGGGTGGAGTGAGGGAGCTAGAAACAACACAGGGGTCATCCGTGCGTGAGAGGAGAGGCAGATGTGGTGGGGGCACACCACAAAGTGCTACCAAGGTTAGAAGTTTGATATCTACATAGATGGATGGATCTTAAAAACAGAGAGCCAAGTGCAGAAGGTAAGAAACAGAATCAGACACCTCAGAGCGACTTATGTAAATTACGGATACACACATACAAGACAGCAACATTCACGTTGCAAAAATGTACACTAACAAAAGGATACCCTTTGATCACCTGAAACGGTTGCTCATTGCAGGAGAAAAGAAGAAGAAAGAGAGCAGGCTGGGGAGATAAATGGCTTTTGTTTGTTTCTTTCTTTGTTTTAACGATGTTAGGACAACTGGTTAGAGGGAGGAAAAGGTCAAATTTTGACATCATGCCTTAAGCAAAAACAGATTCCTAGTGGATGAGATGATCGAAAGGAAGTCATAGAAGTGCTAGAAGAAAATGTAGCTAGGCACCTTTTGATAATCTTGCTGTTGGGTGGGCTTTGGGTTCCAAGCCTAGGGCTCTTTCCCAGCCCTCTCCTTGGCTGCCCCAACCCCTGTGAGCTGTTTCCCACTCTGCTGGACTCTGCTGGCTGAATGCGAGGGCAGATGGCACACTTGCTAGGGGACGGTGTGAGGGCAGATGGCACACTTGCTAGGGGATGGTGTGAGGGTGGATGGGCACACTCACTAGGAGATGGTGCAAAGGGGGATGGGCACACTTGCTAGGGGATGGCACGAGGGCAGACGGGCACACTCACTAAGGGATGGTGCAATGGCAGACAGGCACACTCACTGAGGCACCTGCACACAGACAGAGGTGCTGTGCTACTGCCTCAACCTGCCAACCACATGGATGGGAACGAATCATCCCCTTTTTCCCGTGCTTAGGAGTGCCCAAAACATAAGTCCTAATAACCGCCCTGCAGAGCCAGAACTGCCACATTGCCCAGAAGAGGAGAGGGAGGCTCAGGAAATTAGACTAAGGCCATGATGTTGGCAAATACCCAGGCCAGAATGCCAGCCCAGTTCCTGCTTACAAGCACTGCCAGGGCCTGCAGGGGCCACCGCCGGGCCCAGGAGGACCAAAGCCTGGAGCACCAGCAGCCTCTCCTCCAACATGGGGAGCCCTACCCAGGGGAGGTCAACGGGAGCAAGGTCATCCCCTCCATTTGTTACCAACCAAGAGACAGTCGCTCTGGCTGCGCATTCCCCTAAAGATAATCATTAAGATGAAATATGTTTATGTGGAAGTGTAATCAGGACATGGCAGAAAGCCTTGTTTGGAAGCAGGCAGGCTCTTTGGAGGCTCTGGGAAGCAGAAGGCAGTCTCAGCCCCACGGGGGCCATCAGCACGGAGCCCCACTGGTGCAGTTTATTAAAAGATGCTCATTAGGATTATTTCATCCCAGCCCTTTATAACTTTATTACCGACTTTGAATTAATTTCTGCAACTTCAACAGACGCAGCTCATCCAGTGCCATTTTTATGACCTTAGGTGGATCGGAGGGTGGGGAGGGGCTCCTGGGGCCGGCCTGGCCATCGGGAGTGCGTCGGAACAGCTGCGCCGAATCTCAGGGGCAGTCCTGACAGTTCTCTAACCTCCCACAGGATGGGCTGCCCCACGGACAGATGGACGCTCCAGCCCAGCACCGCTCAGCCTTAGCAGAGCTTCAGGGAGAAAAAGGAAGCACTAAAAAAGGAGAGAAATCCTCTCCAGGCTGGTCGTCAGAACATACCCTCCCCCTTCCGCCACAGCAGAGGACAAAGGACACCTCTCGGTGGTGGACACAGAAGGTCCTGGCCTGCCCAGCACCTGCATACCCTCATGGAGCCACCTGGAGTTGTGCAGCATGGTGGCCTGCCCTGTCTGGCCACCACACCTTTTCTGCTAGTGAACCACGCTCCCCTACTCGCACCCCACATGGCTCATGGGGAGCCAACCCCACTGCACCCCAGCTCCAGGAGTGCCCGAGGGGTCCTATTGGACTACTGGAACCCGATGCTGTGTGTTGGTGTGCACAGGAAGACTCCCGTGCTTTCCTCTCTGCTGGGAAAATGTGACTCTGGGGCTGCTAGGTACCTCCTTCTCCCAGGAGCAGCAGAGGGGAGAGATGAGGGCAGCCCCGTGTGCTGCTGACACTGTTCAGGTCACCGAATCCAGCTGTGACTGAAGCTGATGCACCCCTGGACATTCTAATTCTTCCAGTCAATTCATTTAGCTTTTCTGTCTCCTGCAACAGCAAGAGTCCTGTGTGCCCTCACAAACACAGACACAGCCAAAAGTGCTGGCCTGTGAGAGACACCATGGTTTGGCTTTGCAGCCAGAGCTCTCTTAAACTATTGAGGCATCAGACCAGGCCACTCTCTTCTGCCCTGTGCTGCACCTCCCAGTGTGGGGCAAGGAGGTCTGCTGTGTATTTAAGTCTATGACCAGAAAAGGGGCCAGGCTCTGGTCCAGCTCCCAGATCCGTGTCCTTGGGAAATGGTGTCCAGCAGAGGTGTGAGGCCGCTGAGGTTGAACCAAGCCAACCTCAGCTGTGCGAGTGACCGGCAGCTGTGCAAGCCCCTTTGAGGTGTCCTGCAGCAAGTCTGGGGGCCTCCTGTCTACAGTCCTCACAGAGGCCTCCCAAACACAACTTCCCCCTCTTCCCCTCAACACCTGCCAAACTGCCGAGGCTCCTCCGCACCTGCTCCATGCCACTCTCCAGCGGCCCCTGCAGCCCACCCACCTCCAAGGACTCACGGGGGTCTCCGGGCCTTCAGAGGCTGGGGCGGGTGAGAAGAGCCGCCAAGCCCTTCCCCTGCCTAGCATCTGCTTAAACCAGGGAGGGTCCCCAGGACCTGCCACAGCCCCCAGGGCTCCAAGCCTTCTCTCTGCTGGGCAGTTGGCCCAGGGAAGGGGAGCTGGTCTGGGTAATCTCACACGGGCACCGCAGCACACGGCAGCCAGATCGTGGGGGCCAATGGAGAGGCCGGGAGGTCTTTTAATGAAAACATTCACTGTGAACTTTAGAACAAAGCAAAGATACCCACAGGTCCCAACGGAAGGGAGAACTCCCAGGCATTGTGATCCGAATGCAGGGGAGGAGGGGGCTGGCAAGTGGGGTGCTGGCAGCCAGTGCCACCCACGTGGCAGACCCACGTGGCCAGAGCCTTGGCCAGTGGCTTAGCAGATGACAGGTGGAAAATCCCTGTCACCAGCCTGGTACATGCTCCAGAGCCCCCAGTTTGGACATCTGGAAATGCGGCATTGCTCCCCGGACGGCCTCAGGTACCTTACACTCAGAAAATCCAGGGCCTGGTGCCTCCACTGCCTGCACGTGCACCTCCGGCTGCACTGCCAGCTGCATTGTCCACCTGGGGAGTGGCGCCCGCATGCAGCTGGGCTCACGCCAGGAGCACAGCCTGCCTCTCCCTCTCCCTCAGAGCTCCCTCCTCACTCCTCAGGCTCTCTGGAACCTAACCCTCCACCGTCTATGCCTTCTGTGTTGCCCACGCTCCTGACTCCAGCAGAATCTGTGCCTCATCCATCACTGCACTCTTCAAATCCAAGTTCCAAGGCATTTCTCTAATCACCAACCTCAGTTTCCCTTGTTGTGGCCTTCATGTCCTTGGATGTTGAGCCCTGCGTCATGCAGGGTGGGCGTGGGCCCTGCAGGGGTGAGGTCCTGGTCCCCTGGGAAGGGCCTGCAGCCAGCACAAGCGGGAGGTCTCAGATGCTGCCTGACCCTGTGCAAATGAAGCCCTCTCCTACCCGGCCATGGGCCACGTGCAGGGACTTAGCGCCTGCCTTTGCTCCCTCCTCCTTCCCCGCCCCTCCAGATCAGGAGTCCAGGCACACAGCAGTGCTGGGGCCGAGCACAGGCTCTTCCTGGCTGATGGTGGGAACTGGGGCAGCACTGCCTGGTGGGCCACACTGTGCCAACAAGCTGCCTTCCCAGGAGGAAGAGTTCCCCAGATGCCCGGGCACCAGGGACTTCATACCCTCCTGTTTCTTCTTCATGGCAGCCGGCGGAGTGGGCATGGGACCTCTCTACACAAATGAGGGAACAAGCCCAGAGCCCAGGCAACAGGCACCCCTGTGTGACTCCAGTATCTGGCTCTGTTCCCGCATCCCGAGCTTCCAATGGCCCATGGTGGTGATTGCACCTGGCCAGCAGCAAGAGGGAGCTGAAGGTACCGGGACCCTGGCCCAGCTGGGGACCTTGCTGCCGTCACACCCACCATGACCCTGGGGCACAAAGACCCCCCACTTTCAGTCACGGCACCAAGCATAGTCCCTGTGTCTGTCCAGGGCCTGCTCAAGGAGCAGGAGTGGCCAAGGACAGCCCCAGAGACGACTCCAGCCCTCCCCCGTGCTGGGGGCGGAAGGGTGGTGGGGTCTGGGGCCTCTTGACGCTCCCACGCCCTGACGTCCCATCCTCCAGGACGCTCCCACGCCCCTGTGACTCCTGCGGGAGCAGGGAAACCCCCTGCGGGTGGGCAGCGGCCAGGCTCCCTGGATCTGCCCGGAGAAGAGCCCCCCACAGAGGTGATGCGATGCTCACCACACCCCCCTCAGCTCAAGACCCTGGAACTTCCCAGACCCTCAGCCCTCTCTCCCAGTGAGTGTCAGGGACCCCCCCCTCTCTCCTCAGGTGCTGCGCCCCCAAACCACATGTCCTCCTTCCCTCTGCTCCAGCCACATGGGGCTGAGGAGCAGGTCTGCCCAACCTTTGTTTCTGGCCTCTCCTGTCCTTCCCACCTGGCTGTGGGATCTTCTCTCAGACCTGCCCCTCCCACGGGTAAATCCCGAGGTGCAGACTCGGAGACAGCACCGAGAGGCCCCCAGTGCAGCCGCCACTCTGAGCCCAGGCCATGTCACCCAATCCTGCACGGGCGGGGGGGTTCCTCCCCTTTGTCTTCCTGTGTGAACTCCATGGGTCCAGAAGCCTGGGGTTGGGGGTGGTGACAGTTAGTCCTGGTGGACCCCACACACTCCTGTCCCATGATGCGTCCTGCCCTATAATACCCCAGGTGCGGATGAGGAGGGAAGGGCTCCGCATGCTCCCGGCACAGCGCCCAGGCCGCGGTGTTGACGAGGCTTAATTGGATCAGCCCTATTTCGAGAAGGGAGGAAATCAGAAATCAGAGTGAGTGCTGAGTCCTGAAAATTTAATCCCCAAGGCAGCCTCACAGGGGCCTTTCCACACCAACTGGGGGGGTGGCAGGGATGCACTCCAAGCCCAGATCCCAGGGCCACCCTGAGAACCAGGAGGGGAGGAAGCGCCGCCCTTCCTGCAGAGAAGATGACAAAGGCCCTGCTCGCTGGGCCCCTGCTGCCCCCAACACCACGAGGGCGCAGAAGACTGGACCAGCAGCTGGTCAGGCAGAAAGTATAAAAATCACCCTAATTCTACTGTAAAAGGCTGGGGTTTCCTTTTCTTGGCTTAAAAGCTGGTGTGATCCTTCCAGGTAGCAGCCAGCAGCAGGCCTGCGGCTCACGGAGATGGGCTGGGTGGGTGGCCCTCTGGCCCGTGCTTGCCAACCAGCTGCCCACGTGCTCTGCTGCCCTGCAGAGGTGACGCGGCTGCCATCACAGCCATGCATGTTGTGAACTGACTCCTGCCAAGTCCTGAGAGGGCATCTAGTCTGGCAGCAGCCCCTGCAGGGCCCAGCTGCCTCTGAAGCTCCACATCCTTCTCCCAGGGCGGGAGTACTCTCCCCAGAGCACCTGGTCCTGCTGCCACTTTCTGCCAGGCAACCTCTCTCCCTGCTTCCAGGTCCAGCCTGACTTTCCTCCTGTTTGCAGCAGTTCCTACCTGCCTGCCCTGGGCCCATGTCCCCCACCAGGCCAAGTCACTGTCTCCTTCTCTGGCTCCCAAAACCTTCATTTTCATTCGTTTGTTCATTGTTCATTCACTCAAGTATTTTGGTAACTACCATTTGCCAGGCCTTGCGTGGCACCACCTCCAGAAGAGTGCTCTGGGGTGTCACCATCATAGGCTGGCCTGCTCAGTGATCACTCCTCACACACATGCACACATGCACACACACGCACTCACATCCACACACGCACACTTACACACGAATGCATGTACTCTCTCACACACATGCACACACACACGCCAACGCACTTACGCACTCACACACACGCACACATGCACACGCACGCAGTCACATCCACACACGCACACTCACACACGAATGCACGTACTCTCTCACACACATGCACACACACACACGCCAACGCACTTATGCACTCACACACATGCACACATGCACATGCATGCACTCACATCCACAGCCAACACACACACACAAATGCACCACGGGCACACTCACGTGAATGCACTGACACACACATGCACACACACACGAATGCACTTATACACATATGCACACTCACATGCCAATGCACTTACACACACAAGCACACTCACGTGAATGCACTTACACAATCTCACACATGCACACACACACGAATGCACTTACACAATCTCACACATGCACACTCACACACGAATGCACTTACTCTCACACATGCACGCAAACGCACATGCATGCATACATTCATCACATGTGAGCGTATATGTGTGCATGTGCATGTATGAGTCTGGGTGTGCGTGAATGTGCATGTCACACGTGTGTGCGTGTGACAATGCACACTCATGCATACACACGCACACACACATACGTGCACATGCACGCACACACACACATGCTCTACAGTGAACTCCCAGAAGACTGAAGTGGCCCTTGACCCCTCTCTAAGTCCTCGGGTACCCATATGGGGCTTGGCAAAATGAATAAATAAATTGGGGCCAAAAAACGCCTGTTGGATAAATGGAAAACTGTAGTTATCCTTATGCTACTTCTGACCAGGCAGAGACAGGACAGGGTAGGAGGAGGCGCAGCGTGGATGTGGGCGGAGTGTGCATCTCCTTGGTGGGAGCAGTTGGCTGTGGAGGCTGCGTCGGTTTCCTTCCTGGCTGTCATTTACAGGGAGAGCGTGAGGGTGGCGTGAGGTCAGCAGGGCAGGTGGGCGCTGTGTGTGCTCACTGCAGCTGTGCGGTGGGTGCACGCTGCCGCCATCTTCTCCCCTTTTTCTTGGGAGCTGTTGCCATGGCTCCCGGCACATCCTGACATCCGTAGGCGCCATCCTGACAACACGCTGCCGGCCACAGGTCACAGGGTGTACCTCATGCCACAGCAATTCTCCCCTGGGCCTCCCTGACCCTCGACCTGCGGGTCCCTGTTAGGCTGGGCATGTTTCCCGATGCCCCATCTCTCTGACCCTGACATATTTTGTTCACATGTTGAACAGAGAGAAATATTCTCTCTCCCGTTTTTCCTGAAGCGTGTGGCCCTCTTGGCTCATCTTTTGCTTTTTCCTTTTCACTCAGAAATATTTTGCTCTCATGAGAAAAGTCATGTGGGCAGGGGGATGAGAGGGACAGTGGGCCCTGGGCAGGCTATCTCCAGCCTGAGGTGGCCAGCGGTGGCGAGGAGGGTGCAGGTCCATGTTGCTGGGTCTTCTTATTTTTGTAAGTAAGAAAGAAATCTGGATTTGCATGTGAAGTCTCTGATCTCTAAATACTGGCAAGCAACTTAAGAGTAATGTAGGTACTGTGCTGCTTGTGAAATGAGCCAAGGCTGGGCCCCCAGGGCTGTCTGCCACCTCAGCTCCACGCCCTGAGCACCTGTTTACCTGTATCCTCCTCCGTCTGACCTGGAGAGTTCTGAGCACAGTAAGGTTCTGGCCAACCAGAGTGAGTCTGCCTGCCTCTGCCTCACAGCGGCTGAAGCTTCCCGGGCCGCAGTTCACACCCCGTTTCTTTCTCCACATCCCTTTCCCATCTTGAAGGACAGCACCTGATGGACGTGTTTCACAGTGCAATCCTCAGGCAGGGGCCTGAGGAGCACTCCCGGTTATCCACATAGCAACTAACACTCAGCGCGCACCAGGCTCCTCCTCCCTCTCATGGACTCTCAATTCAGCCCTACACAGCCAAGGGCTCACCAACATCATGTGCACTTCAGACAAAGGACTGATTTCCTTAATATATAAAGTGCTCTTACGAATCAACAAGAAACAATCCAGCAATCCAAAAGGGAAATGGACAAATGGTATTGATACAAAGGTGCCGGGTGGAGAAGGGCATGCCCCCTTTAAATGATACGGAAGCGGGAAGGGCGTAGTCCCTGGCTAAGGGCTCCACCCTCACGGAACTAGGTGAGGACAGGCACTCTTGCCTTTGTGCCCAAATGTCGCACTTCCCAAGACCACCCTGGTCCACCACGCCCCCATCTTGTGCCTATAAAAACCCCTGAGACCCTAACAGGCAGACACAGGCGGCCGGACGCCAAGAGGAGCACATGAGTGGAGGAACACACGGACGGCTGGACGTCGAGAGGAGCGCACCAACAAGCACCGGCAGCTGCAGGCCACCGACCAGCAGAAGCAGAATGAGTTTGGCTGGGGCAGTCAGAGGAGAGCCCAGGCTGCTTAGCGGCCTGACTCCAGGAAAAAACCTTTGCACCCCCTCCTCCTTCTGGCTTCCCCCATCTGCTGAGAGCTACTTCCACTCAATAAAAAGCACCCCGTGCTTCTGGCTTCCCCCATCTGCTGACAGCTACTTCCACTCAATAAAACCTCGCACTCATTCTCCAAGCCCACCATTCCCTGCACCAAGGTAGAGGGTCTAATTGAGCTGGTTAACACAAGCTGCCTATAGACAGCTAAACTAAAAGAGCACATGTGGCACACGCCCACTGGTGCTTCAGGCGCTGTGAACATCCACCCCTAGACGCTGCCGTGAGGTCGGAGCCCAGAGCCTGCCCGTCTGTACGCTACCCCGGAGGTTTGAGCAGAGGATACTGAAGAAGCGAACCACACCCCCATTGCACGCCCTGCAAGGAGGACAAGGGAACTTTTCCCATCTCAGTATGAAGGGACAGTTCTCCGGAAAGAAAAGACAGCAGCTTTTTTTTTTTTTTTTTTTTTTTTTTTTTTTTTTTTGAGACAGAGTCTCTGTTGCCTAGGCTAGAGTACAGTGGCGTGATCTCGGCTCACTGCAACCACCGCCTCCCAGATTCAAGCAATTTTCCTGCCTCAGCCTTCCAAGTAGCTGGGATTACAGGTGCCTGCTATCAGGCTCGGTTAATTTATTTTTGTATTTTTAGTACAGACAGGGTTTCACCATGTTGGCCAGGCTAGTTTCGAACTCTTGACCTCAGGTGATCCATCCAACTTGGCCTCCCAAAGCGTTGGGATTATAGGCGTGAGCTACCGAGCAGTTTTTCAGTGTATGAGAAGATGCTCAACCTCACCCTTAATTGAAGAAATAACCTTCATTAGATTGTCCAAATAAAAATGTATGGATCAGGGGCACATGCTGAGAGACATGGACCCAGCCAACCATCCTAGGGTTGTGGTCATCCTTATCAAATTTGAAAATGCACAAACCTTTTGAACGTGCAATTTCAGTTATTGAATTTAATCCTACAAATGTCCTCATACAAGTGGCCAAGGAAATAAGTGTAAGGATATCCAGGGCTGCATTATAAGAAACAGTGAATATTGAAAAGAAGTCAAGTCGCCGTCAATCAAGCTCTGGTGAAGTAAGTGATCCACAGGATGGAATACCTTCGTGGAAGGAATGGGCAGATCTGGAAGGGCCGATGTGGAAGATGTCCAAGATATGTTACCTGACAATCGCGAATGCAGGGTAGTACATGGTATAGTCTGCAGTGTGCATGAAAGTCATAAAAATGAAAACACAATATGTATAGGACACAAAATCCCTTGAGCCAGAGATTCCAATCCTAGGATTTATATGTGTGTGTGCGCAGGACATGCTGAAAGGACACAGAGGAAAGGTGTGCAGTGGCTGCCCTGGAGAAAGGAGCTGAGTTCCTGGACAGCCAATGGGAGAGGCATGAGGACAGCAATGAGCATTTCATATGGCTGCAATCCTTAGCCCAGCCAAAAAGCAAGCCACGCACATGCGGGAAAAGCCAGGACTCTCCCAGCAGCCAGGGGTGGAGCTCCCCTAGGGGTTGGGGCAGAGGGAGTCCAGAGTCTGGCCTGCTCCCTGATGACTCTACACTTGGCAGCCGAAGGGGGCCACCCTGACAGTCAGGGCCCAGCTGTGATCTGGGGTGGAACTGGTCTGGCACTGATCTCCTTGGCCTGGCTCTGGGTGCTGGCATGGCAGTATCTGGTGGGCTGCGGGGCCCCCAGCTGGGCCCTCTGAGTGATGTGAGCCTGCTGGGCTGGGACCACAGAGTGAGCAGGACCAGCATCCCCTCAACCCCAGATGCCCTCCAAGACGGCAAGGCCCAGACAGAGAGGGAACCTGACACTCACTCACGGCAGGGCTGAGAGGCAGGCAGAGTGGGAAGGGTGTTCCTGACCACGGCCCATGGGACCAGCAATGCAGAGAGCCTAGGAGTGAGGGAAGCCCCTGCTGTGCCAAGGAGGGAAGGCCAGGAGAGGAGAGATGGCCGAGACCAGGGAGGAGGGCAGAAGTGCAGAGAGACTAGAGGGGGCAGGGCAGCCCTGGCTTCAGGGAGCAGATGGGTCTGGAGAGGGAGCCAGGAGGGAGACTGGGAGGCAGGAGAGGCAGCGTGTGGACAAAGACTGAGAGGTGGAGTTGCCGCTTGGGTGCAGAAAGTGGGGCCAGGGAGGATTCCAGGTTTCTGACCTGGGCAACTGGTCACCCTGGGAAGCCGTCCCGGCAAGCGACCCTCAGGAGGAGCCACGTGGGAGGAGGAAAAGCCCGTGTGGGCATGTTGGGCTGAGATTTCTGTGGGGACCCAAGGACAGACACCCATGAGACACTCGGGCAGGAGTGGTCTGGAGCACAGAGAGAGGGTGGGGGGAGGCCCCAGGTGTGGGCGGCCTCCGGGATGGATCAGTTGCAGAGCACTCCAGTGGCGCACACAGGAGCAGGCCAGGTGCACGGACAGGGCTGTTACTGACTCAGCTCACTCCACCAGGACCCTGTCTAGGCACCAGCCTGTTTTCTTGTCCTCTCCAGCCAGAGGGGCAGAGTTGGGGGTGGACTCGCCCCAGCCTGAGGACCTCCAGGGCCCTGGCGCCTCCCCCTCTCCACCTGCCACAGCCGGAAACCCGTGTGGGTGTGAAGTGGAAGGAGTCTCCGCAGCAAGGCCCAGCTCTTAGGCCGGCCACTGCCTCACCTCCTGCCTGATGCTGTCTCTCGACAACAAGGCAGGTGCCCTGAGACCCGGAGGTGCCCCCAGCCCCAGCACCCACCATGCGCGGCTGGGCTGGCTGGGCCTGCCTTTGAGGCAGGCAGAACCCCAACCAAAGCCAGCTGCCATCACTGCCTGCAGAGCTTCTGGGGAAGGCTCCTGTGGGGCTCCAGACTCGGGGCGGTGCCTTCACCCCTGCCTCCTCATCCAGCATCCGCAACTCTGGAGCCAGGAAGCCTGGTGCTCCTTCCCAGAGGAGGAGCTGAAGCTCTGGAAGTCTGGACTGAAGTCTCTGTGGTGTGCGGCCGCCCGAGAACAGCTCCGTCTGGCTGGATCCTGAGCTCCTCCCCCGGCCTGTGCTTGAGAGGTGACAGCCAGCAGGTAAGCAAGTGCCCTGGGTTCTGGTCCCAGCAAAGCCTCCTCCAGCTGTGCGCCTGGGTCAGGCCACCCTCTCTCTGTCAGAGCCTCAGTGTCCTTGTCTGAAAAGCAGGCACAACGCTGCTGGCGACAGCCCACAAGTAAGACACACGGAAAACCTGAGGCCCAAGAAACGGAGGAGAGGCTTACAGGCTGCTGTCGGAGAATGGAAGGAAAGGAGGGGACGCCAGAGACTCTGGGCTTAAGCGACTTGGCCGTGATCAAAACACAGGCGGAGTCTCACACACAGACCCCGCTGCCCACTCCCCACGGAGAGGTAATCCCAGGTCAGTGGCATCCAGCCTTCCCCAGCCCCCAGGCCCCTGGCTGCCACCAAGAAACAGTCTTTGTGGGGGTCCTGCCCCACTGGGGTGCAGGGACACATCCCCCAAGGCCCAGCCCTACAGAAGCTCTTCCTCCGCAGCCGTTCTTGAAATCACCTCCAAGAAAAAAGAATCGCTTCAGCTTCCAAAGATATCCCCAGGCAGGAAATGGGCCGCGGGCAGCATGAATGTTTAATTACGTTAATTGTCCAAGTTCAGCGCACATCATCCCTCCTTAAGTACCTTATGGGAAACTGTAATGAGGCGTGAAATGGCTCATTTTTACAACTCCCCTTTCTCAGTGTTCTCCAGAGGGGGTGCCCCTGTCTGCTGGCTGGCCAGGCCTCTCTTGCCAAGGCTCCCCTTCCGTGGTTCTAATTTAATTTTCTGACCTTTTCGCTCGCCATCCTTACCCCGTACATTCCTGCGCCCTGGCACACTACGCTAAAGCACCATAATTACTGAGCTGTAAACCTCTCATGGAAATCTGGTTTTGACTTTGTTAGAAAACACTACAATCCAATCCCTGAGAGTCAGGATCGATGGGCTTGGCCTGCCAGAGGAAATATATCACCGGATTAAGTGGTTTCGCAGAGGCGGTCCCGGCGGGAGGAGGGCAGGGCAGGCTGGGCAGGGCTGGGCGTAAGGTGAGCAGGCAGGGTGCCCTCGTGGGCAAGGGGGGAGGGGATGCACAGAGGCGGAGGGCGGGCAATGTGAGATCACCAGAAAGTGTGGCCTGGCCATCCCAGGGCCTGCAGGCTTCCTGAGTGCCTACTTGGCCCTGGGCACCCGCAGGGCATTGAGGCCGAGATGCCCAGCTGTGCAGAGGCTGTGCAGGTATTGTGGTCACTTATGTGCTCCAGGACCTGCTTCTGCTGATGCCAGGGCAAGACCCAGCCTCAAGCACACATCAAACACATACGCTGGACGTTATGCCCGGGAGAGCTGTGCACACAGGCACACAGAGATGATGAGAACCGGGGGTACCTGGGTCCAATCACTCTCACCTTGGGTCTCACTTCTAGGGGCGTGGACTTGGCTGGCATCACTGCACTGCAGCACGTCTGGGTCCATACAGACTTCCTTCATTTCATGCGTGTACTTAAAACATACCACCATTCATGTACTGTCAGGCACTCCTTCATTTTGTAAAACAATAGGGCTCTCAAGGCCTGAACAGTGCCTCACACCTGCAATACCAGCACTTTGGGAGGCCGAGGCAGGCGGATCACCTGAGGTCAGGAGTTCGAGACCGGCCTGGCCAACATGGCAAAACCCCATCTCTACTAAAACTACAAAAATCAGCTGGGCATGGTGGTGGGCGCCTGTAATTCCAGCTACTCAGGAGGCTGAGGCAGGAGAATCGCTTGAACCCAGGAGGTTGAGGTTGCAGTGAGCCGAAGTCGTGCCATTGCACTCCAGCTTGGGCAACAGAGCGAAACTCAGTCTCAAAAAAACATGGGGGGCGGCTATGAAAAGATGAGAGGGACCCAGGCCTGTATTGCACATCCATGTCAGTGACAGTGTAATGGTGTGCAGACCCCCCTCCCCTCCACGCACACGCGTTCTGAAGTAAGTCAGGCCCAGAAGGACAAATCCAGCGTGCATCCACTCACACGAGGATCTATAATCAAACTCACAGAAGCGGACGACAGCATCGTGGCTGCCAGAGCTGAGGGAGAGGGAAATGGGGAGTTGTTGGTCAATGGGTGTGAAGTTTTAGTGATGCTAGACGAGTACGTTCTAGAGATCTGCTGTACAATGTTGTGCCTGTAGCTAACCATGTGGCATCGTGCACTTCGAAATTCTTTAAGAGGTCTGAGCTCACGTTAAGTGTTCTTACCACAAAAGCAAACAACAGCAGCAACAGAAAGGAAGGGACAGAAGGAAACCGTGGGAGAAGACGAGGGTCCCCTGCCTCGATGTGCTGATGACGTCCGGTGTCCGCACAAGTCCACGCTCGCGGAACTGTAAGGGGCCAGTGATCTCTACAGTCCCTTACCATGGCGAGCATAAACTTGCGGAGAAGAGATGAGAATTCTGATAACAGAACCAATCAAAGCCTGACCAGTAACCGAAGGACCAATTGGTGTATATAACACGTCGTTCCCTGTCTCACAGGTGACATGGACCAATGTTCGCCCAAAATTTTTACCCAAATTCTTGTAAATACACATAGGAGAGTCTTCTCGGTGCAGAGAACAGTGAAGCCGGCAGGGGCAGTGGCCCACCCCTGCAATCTCAGCACTTTAGGAGGCCGAGGGGATAGGATCTCATGAGCACCAGAGCTGGAGGCTGCAGTAAGCCATGATTGTGCTGCTGCACTCCAGCCGGGGCAGCAGAGCGAGACCCTGTCTCTAGGAAAAAAAGAAAAAAAGAAAAAAAGAAAAAAAAAGAGGAAATTAGCCAATAGCGCAGAGAGTGAAGGCAGAACCCATATCAGCTTTTGCCAAAAACGAGAAGTCCGTGGTTGCCTCTGAATTCTGTCTTTTAAAAGGCGTCAATTTTACATTATGAAATAGAGTACATCTTTTTAAAGTAAAATCGATGCTCCAGGAAGACACTCCACATTTATCCTGGACTTTGGTGCCCTCCCGACACCTGGTTTTGATTAAATTAATCAAAACTCCAGTTGGCTGAGCCAGTGCATCTGTGTGCGGCTGTGACATCGCACCAACATTTGATCAAATCTCCGACTATGCCCACGTGCAGCGCCGCGGAAGCCACACGGGGTCCCTAACAAACAGAAACATCCATACTACTCTCAAGGCAGCTCAGGCACCGTTCTAAGCACCTTGTCCACAGTGGCCCACGGATTCTTCGCAGCAGCTGTGCGAGTTAGCTGTGATGATTCTCTTCATTCTGCAGATGGGGAAACTGAGAAACGCTATCCCAATTTCACACCGCTCAGAAGCGGCAGAACCAGGATTTGAACCCCGGCATGGCTCCCACAAGTCTGCGCTCTCCAACGCTGTGCCAGGCCACTCCTTCTGGGGCTGTTACATTTTAATGCTGACATGTCAAGCAAGTCACTGTAAGTTTGTTGAGTCATTTCTCAGCTGCCTGATCAAATAGGGTGACAACGGCCACAGGTCCTGCCACTGAGAAGATTCCCACGTGTGTCTGTATCAGGATGAGGATGAGTAGACTGGCGGAGTAAAGTGCCTTGTAGATTGTGATGACCATATTTTTGTCTTTGATTCCAATGCCAGCACAATACTTTTTTTTTTTTTTAAATAAAGGGCTGTTGAACTGCCAATTCCCATAATTAAGTTTGTATACATTATTCTTATGTTTCTTTGGTTAAAGTTTCAAGATTCTCTTAGGGTTCAAATGTTTAAACATCAAATCCTTTGGCTCATCTGACTAATTACAAGCATAAAATATGGCATTTCCAACAAGTCTGGAGAATGGAAGCACATAAAATTATGCAGAGCCATGCACATCTCTGCCGGGAGACGTTCAGGGACACCCTTCAAACTCAAGTGAAAGATGTTTGCTGTAGTTAAAGGCTGCTGACAAATAACTACTGTTCTGAGAAATCACCACTGTTTACTGGGAGAATTGTTTTAGCAAACATATCAAGAAAAGTAAATATCAAGGATAATTTGCAGAGTTGCAGATAACTTCGATTTTGGAATAGAAAGCTTCTGTGTCTGTGTACAAGTGTGCAAAACACAGCAAATGAGACATTTTTGTTCCCAGTCAATCCTGCCTAAATACTGACCGAGCATCATCAATGCCATCTCACGTGACTGTGACAGCGTACCTAGTGTGTGTTATATCATATTATCTGCTTTGTTAAATGCTATGCTTGTTAAAAACGTGTCACATTAAAAACAAAAACAGGCCGGGCACGGTGGCTCATGCCAGCACTTTGAGAGGCTGAGTCGGGTGGATCACAAGGTCAGGAGTTCAAGACCAGCCTGGCCAACATGGTGAAACCCCATCTCTACTAAAAATACAAAAATTAGCCAGGCATGTTGGCGGGCACCTGTAATCCCAGCTACTCGGGAGGCTGAAGCAGGAGAATCGCTTGAACTCGGAGGCAGAGGTTGCAGTGAGAGTTCGCACCATTGCACTCCAGCCTGAGTAACAGAGTGAGACTCCATTTCGAACAAACAAACAAACAAAAACAGAACACACACTGACTACACTGAAGCCCTCAGCCACTGAACAGCCATCCCCAGATCCCCAAGGACCAGGCACCAAGGTCTGGGGGTGCCCCGCATCCATTCTCCCCTTTCTCAGAGCAGCAGCCCAACGTTATTTCCTGGAATTCCTGGAATCGCACACGCACACAGCCCTCCCCAAGCCGCACACCCTCTCCCTCACAGAGTGTGGGATTTGAGCCACAGGAGCCACAAGAGGAAAAAGTAGTGGTGTCACTAAACACCTGGTCACAACGGTTAAGACCCTCCTGTGTCCAGGACCCCGAGTGTCAGGCCCTTCCACAGCCCAGCTCCCCATGGACTCTGCAGGTTTCCTAATGTCCTCCCAGTAACTCCTCCTGGCTCAGGGCAGCTGGACTCCATGCAAGCTCTCTGCCTGAAAAGACCCTCTCCTGCTGCAGGCACCTTCGCCATCAGATGCCAGAGATATCACCAGCCCTTGAGGCTTAACCCCTGCTCTGTGGGGGATTCCTGGTGCTCTGCCTGAAATCATCCAGGTGGGCAGTCCTCAGAAGTCGTCTGCCATCTCTGCATGGAGAAGGCCTCACCATGCATCTCAAAGAGAAGTGGAGGCCACATTCCCACAGGAAGTGGGGCCCAGTCCACTGTGCCCTGGACTCTGCTCATCCACTAGGGCTGGGTTTCCGTGTGCAGGGCTTCACGCTTGCTCTCCTCTCTGCCTGCTCCACACCTGCTGCTTTGACCTCCGTGGCAGTGGACCTGCTGACAGGTGCCCCCCACCCCCCACCCCCGTCTCCAGCCTGCACCTCCCCAGGCCTCAGACCCCGCCCCCTGTTGCCTGCAACTGCCCCTGGGGTGTCACAAGGCACCTTCATGCCAACAAGTCCCCAACAAACCTGTCACCTTTCCTACCCCAACCTGTCAGCCACTGCTGCTCCACCCATCTCATCTCCACACCCAAGGAGTCACCGCATCCTGGCACCTTCCCCGTCTCCCTGTCCATGATGAGCTCAGCCTCTCCCTCTACCTGGGCGCAGCAGCCTCCTCCCAGACCTTGCCCCATCTGCTCCTGCTCCCTGATCTTCACTCCCTGCAGCTCGAGTCCTCACCTGTGCTTGCCCTCATTAAAATCCTCTGTAACTCCCTCTTCCCAAGCCTACCAGACCCACGCAGGACCGCGAGCACACTGGCTAGGGCCTCCTGATGGGCCTGACCTGCCTGCCACCCCGCCCAGGGACCTGCTCACGTTCCCGCAATGCTCTTACAGCCGTGGGTCCGAGAAAACTGCTCACTCCGCCCAGACTGCCTGCCCTGCCCTTGCTGGCAGACTCCTATTCAGTCTTCAAAACCCAGCTCTGCAGCTTTGTCAGGCCTGCAAAGAGAGCAAGTTACTCTCTCTCCTAGACTCAAGTACCCTTTGCTTCCTTCTTTCGAACCCTGATCATGCGGAAGTACAAGCTCAGCAGTTTCCAGGTCCCCCAACCAGACTATGAGCTCCGGGGTAAAATCATGCGCCAGATTCATCTCTGGGTCACCTGCCTTGGCTGAGAGGAGACTCGGTGAAGGTTTAGCGCAATGGGATGAAGGAATAGACAAGGAGCAAGAATAAGAGCTCACCCTCACGCCTCAGGATAGCATGAAATGCTCAGGGTGTGTGAGACAGAGCTGACGTCTTCGCACCGAGGGAGCCAGTGCCTATGTGTGTCCGAGTCCTACCAAGTCCCAGGCTGCATGGAAATCAGAGGGACGCCAAATAGAATGAGCGAGGGGGCCTCAAAGAAACTCACCTGGCCCCTCTGTCTCAGGTCCTAGGGGTTGGCGCTGCCAGAGACTCTCACAGGAGAGGGCCTTGTTCCCATCTAGTCCCAGGTGACTGAGCAGGGCCAACGAAAGGGCTGGTGGGCCAGGCTTTGCCCTGGGAGAGGAAGGGGAGAGAGGAAGGAGAGGGGAAGCGGGTGGACCACCTCTGCCCAGACCAAAGGCAGAATCCAGTGCTGATGGTTGCCAATAGGGTCCTCTCTGTTGCTGGGCCCGCATGAACCATGTGAGCACAGAGCTCCTGCTAGATCCTGGGGGCCTCCCCGCACTGGGATTGCTCCAACAGTGCCCCTACCCTCAGGGCATGGGTTGCCCTCTGCATCTGGCTAAGTGCCTTCCCAGAAACCCTGTAGCCTCAGCCTCCTGTGACCACTCTTGTTCACCTGGTCTGGTCCTGGTCCCAGGTACCTTCCTGGTCCAGCTGCCTCTAAGCAGATAGGAACCTCCCTCCCATCCCAGCCCTGAAATATGCTCAGCCTCAAAGCCTCTTGGCACATCCCAGCTTCCAGATGTCCTGTGCCCTGTGAGATGTTAACCACACTCTGCCCAGCCCTCTGCCTTGAGGTCAGCTCCACTCCCAGGCAGGGGGAAGAGCTGCCTTCGGAGCAATGATGGGCATCGCCCCTCTGTGCTGTGTTTGGCGTCTTCCCTCCCTCCAAGTCCTGGACTTTGGGCCCAGGAATCGCTTTCCCTCCCTCCTCTCTGAGCACACAAAGGGCAGGCCTTGTCTTCAGGTACTTGGGGAAGAGGGACACCAATTGTTCCAGCCACTCCCCTGAGGGTGAACCCGGAGACTAACCATCAAATTCACCAGGAAATCCCAACCTCCAGGCCCTGACTGAGGCCCTAAGACCCCAAGCAAGCAATATCAATGAAAGCCGGTGGTGCTGAAGGTGGGGAACAAGAATGAGCTGTCAGAGGCCTCGGATAAAGAACCATTTAAAAAGACTTTCTTTACTGTGGCTCACGCCTGTGATCCCAGTCCTTCGGAAGTCTGAGGCAGTAGGATCACTTGAGGCCAGGAATTGAAGAGCAGCCTGGGCAATATAGTAAAACCTTGTCTCCATACACATAACAAAAAATTAGCCAAACATAGTGGAGTGCACCTATAGTCCCAGCTACTCGGGAGGCTGAGGTGGCAGGACTGACTGACTCTGAGAGGTTGAGGCTGCAGTGAGCCGAGTCTATGTTGCTGCACTTCAGCCTGGGTTACAAACCAAGACCCTGTTTCAAAAAAAAGAATTTCCCCCTTCGATGTATGCTATGGACTGAATATTTGTACCCCCAAAATTCGTATGTTGAAACCTAATCCCCAGTGGGATGATTTTAGAAGGTGGGGCCTTTGGGGAGTAATTAGGTCATGAGGGTGGGGCCTCATGAATGGGATTAGTGCCTTCATCAAAGAATCCCCCTGGTCAGGTGTGGCGGCTTACACCAGTAATCTCAGTGCTTTGGGGGGTTGAGATGGGAGGATAGCTTGAGCACAGAAGTACAAGACCAGCTTGGTTAACACAGTGAGCCCTCATCACTACAAAAACTAAAAATAAAAAAAAATGTGTTGGATGTGATGGCTCACATCTCTAGCCCCAGCTACTTGAGAGGCTGAGGCAGGATGATCGAGTTGGAAGATGCAATGAGCTAGGATCGTGCCACTGCACTCCAGCCTAGGTGATGAGTGAGACTCTGTCTCTAAAAACTTTTTAAATTAAAAATATAGAAATAAAATAAAAGAGGCCCCAGAGAGCTCTCTTGCCCCTTCCGCTGCATGAAGACAAAGCACGAGAAGGTGCCACGTGTGAACCAGAAGGTGGGTCCACACCAGAGACAAAATCTGCCAGCACTTTGATCTTGGACTTCCCAGCCCCCAGAACTATGAGAAATAAACACCGTGTAAGCCACTTGGTGTCGGTGGTGCTTTTGTGGTAGCAGCCTCTGTTGATTAAGACAGTAACACTTCAGTTACTCTCAAGAAAGGCTTCGTAACTTGGAGCCCGTTGAGTCAGTTAAGTGCTGCTGCCCAGCTTGGGGCGGCTGAGGGAGATCAGGCGATGTGTGATTATCAAGGTCGCCATGTTGGAAAGTCTAGCAGGGTTTACTGAGGATGGAATTAAAGAAGATGGGACCTGATGAGAGGCTCTGGGCCTCTCTGTATCCCTGTCTGCTTTGTCTGGAAAACAGCGAAAAGAAGGAGGCATCTTGGAGCATCTGCGTCCTCTGGTTTTACCTTGATCCCTGGATTCACCAGGACACAAAAACCCAGTGCTTCTTGTACTGCAAGGTGCTTGAGAAAGGAAGAGCAAACACACAAGCTGAAGAGCCCCAGGCAGCCGTCGCTGACGACACGCATGCCACAGTGTGGCTGTGGCTCCTGAGCATGGCAGTATTTAAGGACAGTTACTTAACCAGAACCTGGTGTCCCCCTGCCCTGCCCCACGGAGGCCTTGAACATCCTACAATAAACACACACCGAAGCCGTGTTCTTGGAGAGACCTTGGGGAGGCTGTGTGCTCTGGAAACAGCCAAGCTGCTCTGTGGCTTGGAAGAAACAAGCAGTTCCATCCACTCTGGGCTCACAGATACTCCTCCTGAGCTTGAAGGAAGCCACAGCGGAACTTGGAGCTGCTCTAGTTCTCTGGAACATGCAACAGGTGGAACCGCAGACATCTCTCCAGGGAGCTGAGTCCCGGTTTTCACCTGCTGGGTATCCATGGATTCACCCCCAGCTACTTTGTAGGGCCAGCTCCCCTCAGGGACTGCTCCAGGGAGACCCTGGGAGTCACGGCAGCTCCCTGCTCTGTGGAGCTGCTATGCTAGCAGAAGGAACAGAGGGTGCCAGCGCTCTGAGTATGCTGGAGGGCAGGGAGTGCTGTGGAAAGGGGCTGCAGGGCAGAGGGCCTGCAAGTGCCAGGGCAGGTGGTGCAGGGAGAGTATCTGCAAAGCCTTAGCGCATCAGGTTAAGTCCCACTGGAAGGGAACATGACAGCAAAGACTCGAATGAGTGGGGGGAGGTGAGCTGAGGGTGTCTAGAAAGGGCATCCAGGCAGAAGGAGGACCCCATGCCAGGTTTTGAAAAGAAGGGCAAGAAGGCCCAGGATGGCAGGAATCAACTGAGTGAGAAGGCAACTGGAGGCCACGGGGTCCCAGGGACGAGGCGCTGGGTCATGTGGGGTCTGGTAGATGGCCTGGGTGCTGGGTGATGACTTCTGAGCTGAATGAAGCAGGAGCCACTGTGGGATTTCCAGCAGAGAACAGACATAATCCAGCAGAAGGCATCAAAGGATCCCTGACCACCGACCACCCCAGGACCCTTCTACCACAGTGCAGGATTCCTCTTACAGGAAATGCCCCAGTAGGCAAATCTAGAGAGGCAGGAAGTAGATGAGAGGCTGGCTGGAAGGTGGGGAGGGAGGAAGGATGACAGCTAAGCAGGGGGTGTGGGGTCTCTTTGGAGGGAGAAGATGTTCAGAATATATTAAAAACCATTGACTCCCATTACTGGGTATACACCCAAAGGATTATAAATCATGCTTCTATAAAGACACATGCACACGTATGTTTATTGCAGCACTATTCACAATAGCAAAGACTTGGAACCAACCCTAATGTCCATCAGTGACAGACTGGATTAAGAAAATGTGGCACATATACACCATGGATACATACAATGCAGCCATAAAAAAGGATGAGTTCGTGTCCTTTGTAGGGACATGGATGCAGCTGGAAACCATCATTCTCAGCAAACTATTGCAAGAACAGAAAATCAAACACTGCATGTTCTCACTCATAGGTGGGAACTGAACAATGAGAACACTTGGACACAGACAGGGGAACATCACACACCAGGGCCTGTCGTGGGGTGGGGAGAGCAGGGAGGGATAGCCTTAGGAGATACACCTAATGTAAATGACGAGTTAGTGGGTGCAGCACACCAACACGGCACATGTATACATATGTAACAAACCTGCACGTTGTGCACATGTACCCTAGAACTTAAAGCATAACAAAATATAAAAAATAAAAAAACCATTGAATCGTACACTTTAAATGGGTGGCCTGTATGGTATGTGAATTATATCTCAATAAACTGTTAGAGAAAAGAATCCCTGCTGCTGTGTTGAGGACACATGGGGGTGGGGAGGCAGGGAGGTCTGCTGGGGGCTCCTACAGTCATTAGAAGAGGACAGAGGCTTGGCGCAAGTGACAACAGTGGAGGTGGTAAGAAGCGATCAGGGTCAGAGTGGATTCTGAAAGAACAACTAAAAGATTTCTCAACAGATTTCTCATCAGTGTGAGAGGAAGACAGGTCAACCCGAACTGCAGAGCTTTGGCTGTGCAAATGGAAGGAAGGATCAGCTCAGCACAGAGCTGGGGAAGGCCGAGGGTGAGTGCAGAGGGTGAGTGCCAGAGTTCAGTGAGGGGCATGCTGAGTTGGTACCTCCAAACTGAGGTTGGCAGGTAGAGAAATGGAACTTGGATTTGAAGAGTGCGAAGACAGATGAGGTGCAGATTCTGCTGGAGTCAGGAGCGTGGGCAACACAGAGGGCATGGAAGGTGGAGGGGCAGTTGGAATATGAGTCTCGGGTGCAGGAGAGAGATCTGGGCTGGAGACGCAAATCTGGGAGCCATTTCATGGTACTTAAAGCAACAAGAGGAATGAGATCGCCCACAGAGGGGCGCCCAGGGAGACCAAGGAGCGTCCAGGGAGACCAAGGAGCGTCCAGGACAGGGGCCCCTGCGCACCAACCCCAGAGGGTGGGGGAAGAGAAAGGATCGGCAAAGGAAATGGGGATGAGTGCTGTGATTAAACCAAGAAAGTGGGTGTCCCTTAAGCCACACCAAGGGCCCTAGCAGGAGGGACTAGCCTGCCACGTGCTACGGATGGCGACGGAGGAGACACAGCAGCATGGAGACAGCGCTGCCCTGGGGAGGGGCAAAGACGGCGCTGCCCTGGGGGGGCGGGGGGAGACGGCGCTGCCCTGGTGGGGGCGGGTGGAGACGGCGCTGCCCTGTGGGGGGCGGGTGGAGACGGCGCTGCCCTGGTGGGGGCGGGTGGAGACGGCGCTGCCCTGGGGGGGACGGGGGGGAGACGGCGCTGCCCTGCGGGCGGGCGCCTGTGGCAGAGTGGTGCACACAGAGGCCTGGCCCAAGTGGGGTCAAGACGGAGTGGGAGGAGTGGAATCGAAGGCGGCGTCCCCACCCAGGGGGTGGTGCTGAGAGAGCAAAAAGCTGGGACAGTAGGTGGCAGACAAAGGAAGCCATGAGGTGTGAATGGGGATAGGGAGTGGATGTTGGAGGTGTTCAGAGGACGGAAGATGTGAAGAGTCACCCGGAAGGAGGCGAACAGATGAGGGGAGCCGTCTGGCTGCCAGAGGCACCTTGCTGGTGAGCACCATCGTAGGCAAGAGCAGAAGCAGGGCTGAGCTTTGTTCAGGGGCACCCCTGCCAGCATGAAGTAGGTAGAAAGTTTCATTTGACCAGGACTAGGGTGCTGTTCAGCAGATGTTACAAAGCAAGAGTGACCCCAGTGAGGGAGCCTGCAGCTTCAGACAAGGAGGCTGGGTGGGGGCAGAGGCTGGGTGAGAAGTGGAGGCTGGGTCGGGGCGGAGGCTGGGTGGGGGGCGGGGGCTGGGTGGGGACGGGGGCTGGGTGAGGGGTGGAGGGAAGGATCGGTGGTGTGAGAGACCATGACAAGGTGGCAGCGTCAGTGGCCTGCAGGTTTGCTGGAGCACAGGCTGGAGCAAAAGGGAACCAGGAAAATAGAAGGTCATCAGAATGCAACACTGGAACGGATTATGCAGGGATAGGGGCCACTGGCAAAAGAAGGTCTAAGGTATGACCAAGACCAAATCCAGTGGGGAGTCCTTTTTGGAAACCTTGAAAGCCGTGGTCATGGTCAACCTCATGGGAAATTTTGCAAACTTGATCCTGTGTCAAATGAGTTCCCACGATGTGTGCCAGTGTCTGTGGATCTTGCTGTTTCGGGGAGGGCAGAAACTCTGCAGACCCCATGCCTTGCTGCCCTCAACCCTGGTATGCGATGCCAACAGACACAGTTCTGTGGAAACCATAATGTCACCAGATTCAGAGCTCAAGCTCACCCCTCCCAGAGGTTTTGTCCAGTAAAGGAAGAGGAACAGGGTTTAGTTCTCCTGGCAGAACTCTATGGATGCCGCAGAAGACAACATTCGTCAGCTTGGCTTAACTTACAAGGGACCTCCGGTTTTGTGAAAGAGGAGGAAACTCAAGTCTCAGGAGAGTTTTGTGGGAGGAGCGAGCTTGAGTGTTGGTTTCCCGAATAGATGGGTTTAGCTACATGGCTGAGGTAGGCCAAGGCCCTCTGTAGAAGATGCTAGAGAACAATGATCCAAGACTACAAAGAAACTGAAGTGTGCGCGGAAGATAGGAGTGAACCTTCGAGAACCAGAGGCCATGCCACTGCCTTGTTTCAAGTGGAGGAACAGGGCCTTGTCACCGTGTCGCCAGGGACAGAGTGCAAGGTGCCTGGAAGCTCCTCGGGAAGGTTAGCTGTGCCCCTCATCACAGGCAACGGGACCCTGCACCAGTGGCCAGTACCTGCCACCCCAGCCAGCCTCTGTGAGGCCCGCACTGCCAGAGATGACCTCACGCTGGTGGAAAACGAGGAGACAGCAGATCAACCCAGAGGGCTTCTGCGTCCAGCAAAGCGAGACGAGCTCGAGTTGTTATTCTGGTCCGTCATGAGTCAGGGCTTTGGGCCTCACTGCCTTCCACACAGAGTCAAAATCAATTTGATGTTCAAAACGAAAAGAAAATTGCCATGTCAAAGGCCATTCTGTCATTTCAATGTATTGAAATCAACAGACCACAGCCTCCTTGAAGAAGTTTCCTTCGGGCAGAATTCAAGTTTCCTCTTTCTTTTACTTGCGCAAGTCGAATTATTTCACTTTTTCAGGAAGTGGCCATTTTTGCACAAAAAGCGTAGTCAAAGAGATAATGCACATGAAGTTTCTTTTTAAGTTCTGAGTATGTCCAAGAGATTTACAGTGCATTAAAATAAATTGTAGGCAGAATAGTGTGTGTACCTGTCTAGACGCATTTTTTAAAGGGGCAAGTGGGGACCATTGCTGATTTTTCAAACCAGCAACCCCTTTCTGCCAGTGGGAAGGGCCTTGCCCCACCCAGTGTGTCTCTGGAGGATGGGTAATTCATGCCCACCCTGCTCCCAGTGGCTGTGGTGGGGGGAGCACACAGCCCACACCCCGGTACTCAATGCTCTCAGTGCAGTGACTGGTCCAGGGGCTGAATACATGACTGGAGTGAGACTAATCACGGGTCTTCCATGAGGTCTGAACGTTGGGAGAAAAAACTGTTCCCTTCCTGGATCAGTAAGCTGACAGTGCAGGCCGGGGCTGCGTGTGTGAAGAGCCAGTCTGAGAAGGAAGTCTCCGCACAGGAGAGCCAAGTCCGAGGAGGAGGAGAGACGCCGAGCCTTGGCAGCCTTGTGTGGGCCAGCTGTGCCTGCTGCCTCGCTCGTGTGTGCCAGCAAATTTCCTTTTTTTGGCTTAATTGGATTTGGATCTCCAATTATACCTTGAATGATCCTGACATATCCAGCATCCTCTACCTTCTTTACTGCTGTGGCCCTTTAAAAAAAAGAGTAGGGGCCGGGTGCGGTGGCTCACGCCTGTAATCTCAGCACTTTGGGAGGCCGAGGCAGGCAGATCATGAGGTCAGGAGATCGAGACCATCCTGGCTAACATGGTGAAACCCCGTCTCTACTAAAAAAAATACAAAGGAATTAGCAGGGCGTGGTGGCAGCGCCTGTAGTCCCAGCTACTCGGGAGGCTGAGGCAGGAGAATGGCGTGAACAGGGGAGGCGGAGCTTGCAGTGAGTCGAGATGGCGCCACTGCACTCCCGCCTGGGTGACAGAGCGAGATTCCATCTCAAAAAAAAAAAAAAAAAAGATTAGGAATCATCGATCATGAGAATTCCACTTCTGGAATGGTGGTGGGAGGAACCCCATGGACACACCCCCTCAAAACAACCGTAACTGGTGAGAAGTATTGAAAAGTAACCACCAACAACAACTGAAAGTCTCTGGAAATTATCCTAAGAGCATACAGCAAACTAAGCACCATCACGCATTCAAGAAAATCAACTAAATCTTGGGAAGAAAAATCCCAGTAAGCGCAGCAACTGGGCTCAGGTGGCACCTGAGCCATCACTTGGTCTCTCTTCCCCGCTACTAGTCCTCCCAGTTCGGCTTATGGGATGTTCCACTCTGGGGGTGTGTGGCCAAGAACACAGAGCTCCCTCTTCCCTCGGATCCCAATCAAGGAACACAGTATTTCACCAGGATAGACGGCCCAGCAGCGCTTCTCATCGTCTCCAACTCCCAGTGACAGAGGGTAACTCCCTGGTGAGTGTGACCAGGAGGCTGGAGCACCTTCCTCCACCCAGCCCTAACTCAGAGCAGAAGCTCCGTCTTGGGGCAGCAGGGCGAGAGTGCTGGGCTCCTGATCACCCTAAGTCCAGCCTGCTTGCTAGAAAAAGATTCCATGCTAGGGGGAGGCAAACCAAGAAGATCAGAGGTTACCTCCTGCCCAATACCTGGAGCAGTGGCTTCAGTGAAGATTTTGGCGGCAAGAATTTAAGAGGAGGCTGACAGCTCTATGAGAACAACAACCTAAACCATAGACCAGATTATTTACTGGAAAAAAAAAAAAAATCAGGAGAACACATCGTTAGGAGGATCTCATCCAGGAATAGAATGAATTTCAAAGACTGGCCTCAAAATCATCCCTACCCAAATTTAATTGGATCAAACTAAGTAACAATTTATGTCTCCAGACATTGTTGAAAATAACAGAGCGATCATCCATCAATTAGTGAAGCCTCAGAGCTGAGCGTGACACCAAATGAAGCAGAGAGCGTAACAGGCAGCTCAGAGAAAGGGACCGTCCTAGGGAGCCCTGCCGAAATCACTGTCATCCCAGGAAGACCCTGCACACACTGAAGGCTGTGCCCTCCGAGGAGCGACAGCGGAGGCTTCCCCACCGTGAAGAAAACAGACTTCGCTAAAATAGTCCAACCAAATCAGGAAACCAATAAATACACAAACCACAGCAAAGAGCCTCAGAGACGGGGGAGGGGAATCAGTATACAGAGCTGCCACATGACCAAAACGTCCAGTTTCACACAATGGATACACAAATGACCCATTCACACAAAAAAAGGGGCAACTGAAGCTGTCGGTAAGAAAGCCCAGATGTCAGATTTAACAGCTGTCAGGTTTAGCAGCAAAGATTTCAGAGCAACCCTTGGAAATACGTCTTTTAAAAAATGAAATCATGCTTATGTAAAGGAGTGATGATGATAATGTCTCATCAAATAAAGACTATCAATAAAGAGAATTATAAACAAGAACCAAATGGAAATTCTGGAGTTGAAAAGCACAATAATTGAGAGGCACCACAGTAGACTGGAACTGGCAGAAGAAAGAATCTTGAACATAGATCAATAGATATTATGCAATTTGAAGGACACAGGGAAGAAAGAACAAAGAAAATTAAATGGAACCTAAGAAAAATACGGAACACCATTAAGGGTATGAACATACACAAAATGGGAGTCCCCGAAAGAGGCAAGTGAGATAAAGGAGCCAAAAAGATGCAAGAAACAGTGGCAAAAAGCTCCCTAAATTTGGTGAAAAACATTAACCTATGTGTCCAAGAAACTCAGCAAACTTCAAATAGGATAAATGCCAAGAGATCCACACCCAGAGACATCACAGTAAAAATACCGAAAGCTAAAGACAAAGAGAAAATTCTGAAAGCAGCAAGAGAAAAATGACTTGCCACAAATACGGGAATCCCAATGGGATTTCTAGCTGACTTCTCCTAAGAAATAATGGAAGCCAGAAGGCAGTAGAATGGCATATCCATTGTAGAAAAGCTGTCAACCAAGAATCTTTCTCCAGCAGAACTATTTTTCAAAATTAAAGTGTAATATAGACAGTCCCAGATAAGTAAAAACTGAGAGAATTATGAGTAGACCTATTTTATCAGACATACTAAAGGAAGTTCTTCAGGCTGAAAGCAGGTGACCTCAGTTGGTAACTTGAATTCACACCCACACACATACAATACCAGTAAGGGTAATCATGCAACTTTAAAAGACAATATAAATGGATATTTCTTCTCTTTTCTTCCCTTAACTGGCTTAAAAAGCAATAGTATAGAAGAAGATGTGTATAATTGTATTATTGGGCCCACACAATATATAAATGTAATGTATCTGACTAACAGCACAAAGCAGGTAGACAGAAACACAGCTACTGGAGTAAGGAAATGACAGCAGATGGGAACTTGAATCTACCGGCACAAATGAAGAGAGTCAGAAATGGTCAACGAGAAGGCAAACTGTAGATACATACATCCTCTCTTTTTTCAGCTTCTTTAAGCATGAAATTATATAAAGTAATAATTACAACAATTGTAAGGTTTGTAACATATATAGATAGATGTGTGGTAGGCAGAACTGTGGCCCTCCAAAGATGTTCATGTTCTCATCCCCAGAACCTATCTATCTGTAAGGTTATAGGGAAAGGGAAATTAACATGGTAAATCAGATGACTTTAAAATACTGAAATTATCCTGGATTAGCCAGATGGGTCCAGTGTAATCACAAGGGTCCACAGAGGGGGAACAGGGAAGCAAAAGGAAGAAAACTGGAGGGATGGCTGCATGGGAAGGACTTGGCCTGATGTTGCTGGCATAAAAAAGGAAGGACAGAAGTCATGAGCAAGGAATGCAGGTGGCCTCCAGAAACTGGAAAGGGCAAGGAAACAGATACTCCCCTGGAGGAGGACCCAGAAGGAACAAAGCCCTGCCGATACCCTGATTTAAGCTCAATGAGACTCATTTCAGACTTTGACTTCCAAAACTGCAAAATAATACCATTGCATTATTTAAGCCACTAAATTTGTGGTAATTTGTTACAGCAGCAATCAAAAACTGATACAAGTTGCACAGCAAAAATAGTACAAAGGCGGGGGTGGAGGAATAGAGCTATATAAGTGTCATGTTTCTATAGCTCGCTGGAATCAAGTTAATATAAATCTAAAGATTCTGATAAGATGCATACGGTAAGGGAGAGGACATCACCAAAGTGGCGGAATAGAGGACTTCAAAATTCTGCCCCTCCACAAAAACAGGAAATAAGCTGGCAAATCCCAGAATCGACTTTTTTGGAAATCCAGAATTTAACCAGAAACCTACAACAACCAGGGAATGTTTAATGAAGAAAGAAGCTACTGAACTTTGGTGACAGTGGGTTATGGTGTTTTAATTTACCTGCTTAACATTATCTTATTCTCCAACTCAGCAGTGGCCATGAAGATGGCAGACCACATTCCTGGTGTAGGTTGCTGGTACCAACTTAAACATCCAAGGAGCTCAATAACTCCAAGTTTGAAAACTCAAAAGAAAGAAATATGAACCTTATATCCAGAGAATTGTGGTTGTGAGTTTTAACCCATTTGCTGGCTTGCCTTTGTTCCAATGGTCTCGGAGCTTCCCCAGGACTGAAGTGGTTTCCCAGAAAGTGTTTGTCAAAAACATTTAAAAGTAAACGTATTAGCTGCAGCCACCTGGGGCACAGGACAAGAGTTGGGGCAAGATGCAGTCAACAGATCTAAAGGCTTGGGAAGGAACAGGCTAGGGAAGGAGATATTTGGGGAAATAAGGTTTTTGGAAAGCTCTTGTGCATACCAGAGGATCTAGGATTCTACCACAGTCATGTCTAGGGTGAGATGCGTGCTCAGAAAAGGCCTAAGAAGACTCAGAAGTTTTCACCTCTGGCTGACAGTTAGGGTCTGTGCCAGTAGGAAGTGACGGCTAAGAGAGAGTTGTAAACAGTCTGGCTCAGCATCAAAGATGTGCTCAAACACAGAACCAATCTACAAAGACTAGGAGAGTATTTCTTCCCACCCTAGGCTTTTAAGAAAGTCTCTGTCAAATCACTAGCTGACCACCAAGCTAACAAAACAGAGACTTTGGTGGCCATATATAATGAACAATGCAGACGTTACAAAACTAGTTTAGAAAACTAAACAAACAAGCAACAACAACACATAAAAAACAACAAGCCCTCGGAAGTGGGGGGCATCTGATTTCCAGAGTCTTCACATTCAAAATGTCCAGTTTCCAACAAAAAATACAAGGCATGCAAAGTAACAAGAAAAGATGGTCCACTCACAGGAAATAAAAAAGAGAGACCTTCCCTGAGGAAGTCGAGACACTTCACATGCCCTGACAAAGCCTTTAAATCAACTGTCTTAAATGTATTCAAAGAGCTAAAGGAAACCATGGACAAATAACATAAGTAAAGCAAGAACATAATGTGTCACAAAATAGAGAATATCAATAAAGGAATAGAAATTGCAAAAAGGAACCACAAATAATTTTGGAGCTGAAAAGCATAATAACTGAAATAAAAATTTCAATAGATCAGTTCAATAGCAGATTTGAGCAGGCAAACAAAGAATCAGCAGACTTAAATTATCAGCAATTATCCAGTCTAAGGAGTAGAAGGAAAAATAAGGAGGAAAAAGGAACAGAACCTAAGAGATCAAGTACACCAAAATACAAAAAAATAAAGAGTTCAAGAAAGAGAATAGAGAAACAAAGGGGCATAAAGAATGTTTGAAAAAACAGTGACCCCAAATTCCCCAAATTTGATAAAATAACATGATTATACACATCCAAGGAGCTCAATGACTCCAAGTTTGAAAACTCAAAGAGTTACATCAAGATACGTTGTAATCAATTTGTCAAAGATGAAGACAAAAAGAGAGTCTTGAAGTCCACAAGAGAGGAGCAGCTTGCCACATATACGATGGTTCTCAATGAGGAGACTTGTCATCAGAAACAATAAAGGAGAGAAACCAGTAGGATGACATATTTAAGGTGCTGAAAAAAATACTGTTCTGTCAGCTAAGAATTCCAACAAAACCATCCTTCAAAAAAACAAGAAAAATGAAGACATTTTCAGATAAACAAAAACTGAGAGAGTTTGTTTTCTAGTTAACCTGCCTTCCAATAAGTGTTAAAGAAAGTCCTTCAGGTTGAAATAAAAGGACAGAAGATAGTAACTCAAAGCCATATGATGAAGTGAAGAATACTAATAAAGGAAACCGCACAATCTTCGTTTGTAACTCCTCTCTTTTTTCCTATATGATTTAGTCTATAGATGCATAAAGCAATAATTATAAATCTACATTAATATACACACATGTATAAAATGTAATATGTAACAATATTATATAATAAGGCGGGGAAGACAGAGCTGTATGGAGCAAAGCATTTTGTATACTATTGACACGAAGTTGATATCAATTCAAATAAAATTGGTATGTGTTTAAGATAACAGCTGTAATTCCCAGGATAACCAATAAGACCATAACTTTTAAATATGCAGCAAAAGAAATGAAAAAATGAATCAAAACAGTACACTAGAAAACAATGTACTAAACACAAAAGAAGGAAATATTTGAAGAACTGAGGAATAAAAAATATGACATATACAAAACAAATAGCAGATGCCAGAATTCACTCCATCTTTATCAGTAATTACTTTAAACACAGATGGATTAAATGCTGTAATTAAAATGCAGAGAATAGGAGAATGGATTAAAAAAATCCCAAGATATAATCCAACTATATGCTGTCCACAGGAGACCAAATTTGGATCCAAAATACACAAATATTTCGAAAATGAAAAGATGGAAAAAGAAATGCTACGCAAATAGTAACCAGAAGAGACCTGGGATGGCCATACTAATATCAGACAAAATAGACTTTAAGTCAAAAAATTTTACAATGAAGAAGGGCATTATATATTGATGAAAGAGCCAATCCATCAAGAAGATACAACAATTATAAACATAAACACACCTAACAACAGAGTCCCAAAATCTATGAAGAAAAAACTGACAGAACTGAAGACAGAAACAGACTGTTTTACAATAACAGTTGAAGACTTCAATATTCCACTTTCAAAAATGGGCAAAACAACCAGCACATGATCAATAAGAAAATAGAGGACATGAACAACACTGTAAATCAACTAGACTTGACAGACATATATAGAGCACCCCACCCAGCAGTGGCAGAATATATACAGAATATATATTCTTCTCGTGTATGATGATCATTCTCCAGGATAGATCACATGTTAGGTCACAAAACAAGTCTCAATAACCTTGAAGAGACTGAAATCATACAAAGCATCTTCTCCAACCACAATGGAATAAAACTAGAAATCAACGATAGAAGAAAAACTCTAAAAATTCACAAATATGTAGAAATTAAACAACATGCTCTTAAAGAATCATTAGGTCAGATAATATGTTACAAGATGAACTAGAATATATAATGAATAATAAATCTTGGGACAAATGAAAACAAAAACACAACATACCCAAAACTTACAGGACGTACAAAAGCAGTGCCCAGAGGAATATTTACAGCTGCAAATTCCTACATTAAAAATAATAAAGATCTCAAATCAATAACCTAACTTTACACATTAAGGAACCAGAAGAAGAAAAGCAACACAAACTCAAAGCTAGCAGAAAAAAGGAAATAATGAAGATTATAGTGAAGGCGGAGGAAATAGAGAATTGAAAAACAGTAAGGAGACTCAATGAAACCAAAAGTTGGTTCTTCGAAAGGTCAACAAAATTGACAAACATTTAGCCAAACTGACCAAGAGAAAAAGAGAGAAGGCTCCAACTACTTAAACCAGCAGCAAAAGTGGGACATTACCACTGACCTTATAGAAATAAAAATGATTATAAGAGAATACTATGTACAGTCGTATACCAACAAATTAAATAACCTAGAAGAAATGAACAAATTCCTAGCAACACACAAACTACCAAAATTGACTCAAGGAGAAACAGAAAATTTGTACAGATCTATGACAAATAAAGAGATTGA
This sequence comes from Rhinopithecus roxellana, assembly GCF_007565055.1. NCBI lineage: Eukaryota > Metazoa > Chordata > Mammalia > Primates > Cercopithecidae > Rhinopithecus > Rhinopithecus roxellana. The sequence goes on from NC_044551.1 coordinate 165,627,930, forward strand.
ATCAGTAATCAAAAACTCCTAATAAAGAAGAACCTAGGACCAGATGGCTTTCCTGGGAATTCTACTTACCACTTAAAGAATTAATATCAATCTTTCCATGAGGCCAGCATTACTCTGATACTGAAGCCAGACAAAAACATCACAAGAAAACTACAGACTAATGTCTCTTATAAATATAGGTGCAAACATCCTCAATGATATCCTAGCAAACCAAGTTCAGCAGCATATTAAAAGGATTATATACAATAACCAAGTGGGATTTACCCGTGGAATGCAAGAGTGGTTCAACACACAAAAATCAATCAAGACAATACACCACATTCAGAAAATGGAGGAAAATAAACCACAGAGTCATCTTGGTTAATGCAGAAAAAGCATTAGACAGAACCCAACACTCTTTATGATTAAAAAGTACTGAAGAAACTAGGACTAGAAGGGACATTCCTCAGCATGATAAAGGGCATTTACGAAAAGCCAGAAGTACACATCACAGTCAATTTTAAGACTGGAAGTCTGCTCTCACCACTTGTATTCAACATAGTACTGGACACTCTAGTCAGAGCAATTCGGCAAAAAAATAAATAAATAAAAGGCATCCAAATTGCAAAGGAAGAAGTAACACCTCTTGAGGGAAAACGGGGAATGATGGCTCGTGGGTACAGGGTTTCTTCTGGGAGGAATGAAAGTGATCTAAAATTGATTGTGGTGATGGTTGCACAACTCAGTGAATATAGTCAAAATTACAGAATTGTGCCCTTTCAATGCTGAACTATAGCATATGTGAATTACATCTCAACAAACCCACCATAAAGAAAAAATAAAACAGTGATCTACGCCTTGACCTTACTGTTCTCAGAGCCATTTCCAGCCCAGCCCAGGCCCCAGGCAACCCTCTGTGGATGACACAGCATTACCTGCTTTCTGGCTGTCCAGTGTTGTGTAGTGCAAGGCCCTGGGAGGCCACTCTGTTGGTCATGTGATCACCAAGAAGGGGAGCAAGTACTTGGGTGACAAACCCTGTACAACTGCTCCTAACTTTGACCCCAGCTGATGGGAGGCCAATGTCACCCTCTAATGCCCTCCCACAGCAACCTCTGCTTGTCTTCTGACAGCGGCACTGTCCACCCACAGGCATCACCCATCCTGCCTGCACACTGCTTCTGCCAGTGGAGCCCCAGCTGAAACACTGGACAGGAGAGAAGTCCAGAGAGCCTGCTCACTCTAGGGAAGGAGCAAAGACCTCATCAGCTTGTCCTGCCTCTGCAAAGGCAAAGCCTCATGCATTTGCTCGCTCCTCCCTCCCAGGGCTCTGCCAGCACCTGAAGCTCATATAGCAGAAAGAGCCCAATTCTGCATCAGGCAGGCCTGGGTTCAAATCCCAGCTCCTCCACCTTCTAATTGTGCCATCTCTAAGCCTTCCATCTCTTACCTAGAAACAGAGTTCTCGCCACCCATGCCCTTGTGAGATAGTGTAAATGAAAATGACATCCACATGGTCCTGAAAACAGAGCTGCTAGAAGCCGCCACAGCCAGGCAGGGTTTGAACTTGTCTCCAAAGTCTCAGGAATCGTATTTCTGCCGGATGGTGACCTACTTCAAGCAAGGACCCAATGTAGAAATTACTCTGCCACCAAAAAAGCAGGACTCACATCCCTCCATCACCTCCCCAATTTATGGATTAAACAACGAGGCCAGTGTCTAAGGAGTCTGCAGATAAAAGTCAGAAGCCAGCAGCCCCCCACCCCACACAGACAGGTCCCTGCTAACTAGACACAAGTGTGGCCTTCTGAGGTCTCTGTGTGTTCTGTGTGTGGTGAGCTAGCCCCAGCCCTCCAGGAGGGACACTATGTGCAGGACGTTTTGGAAAACAGTCTGGTGTTTTCCTCAAAAGGTGAAACACTCTGCGTTACCGTGTGAGCCAGCAATTCTCCTCCTAGGCATATACCCAAGAGTAATGAACATATATGTGGACACACAGACTTGTACACAAATGGCCATCGAGAAGAAGCCGGCCAAAGAGAAGATGGCCCAGAGAGGAGGTGCTGTGTGCAGAAGCAGCTCTGGGAGGAAAGAGGAGCACAGGCCAAATTGAGACTACTGACACTTTTTTCTTTGTAAATGCAGAGATTGCCTGCAGAATTACGTATTTTTGACTTACCTTGAAAAACTGAAGATCTGGCAACACTGACCCTGAATCTGCCTAACAGCAACGATTTTCAGAACTCAGAGGTTTTCTGTCTCACTGATTTCTTTCTTTCTTTCTTTTTTTTTTTTTTTTTTTTGAGACAGGGTCTGACTTTGTCACCTAGGCTGGAGTGCAGTGGCGCACTCTCAGCTCACTGCAACCTCCACCTCCCAGGCTCAAGCAACTCTCCTGCCTCAGCCTCCCAAGTAGCTGAGACCACAGGTGCATGCCACCATGTGCAGCTGATTTTTGGATTTTTTAGTAGAGATGGGGTTTCACCATTTTGCCCAGGCTGGTCTCGAACCCCTGAGCTCAGGTGATCCATCCTCCTCAGACTCCCAAAGTGCTGAGATTATAGGCTTGAGCCGCTGCACCCGGCCTTGTCTCACTGATTTCTGATCTTATTTTGTATTATCTTTTTCCTTCTATTTTCGTTGGGTCAATGTTGCCTTTTTCTAACTTCTTACACTGGAAATTTATCTCTTTAATTTTTAGAACTTTTTCTTTTCTAATGTAAATTTCCATCCACGTTTTGATATTTAGTGCTTTTATTATCATTCAGTTGCATTTTCGAAGTTCCATTATTATTTCTTCTTTGACCCATGAATTATTTAAAAGTATTTTTTAAAATTTCCAAATAATGGGGATTTTTGCTTTGGGGGCTATTAATTTCTCTCTCGCAGGCATGATGGCAGGGAGCGAGACCTGCTGACACTATTCTCTTAGTTTTTGTGAGATTTGCACTTAATTGACCAATTGTTGTAAGTGTTTCCTATGCGTTTGAGAAAAAGAAATAACCTCTACTTGTCAGATGCAAAATTCATCAATGTCAAGCTTATTATTTGTGTTATTTAGAACTTCCTTATCTGTGCTGGGTTTTTTGTCTACTTGATCCAACGCCAATTGGAAAAAATGGTTGGAATCTCTCAAAAATGATGATAAATGTGTCATTTTCTCTATTTCTAACAATGTTTACGTCAAATACGTTGAGGTTATTTTATTAAGTGACTCTACCTTTAGAACTGCTCTATCATCTTGGGGAAATGAACCTTTTCTCATTAAACGGTGACCTGTCTTTCCCCAGCAGCGTCTCCTGTCTTCAAGTCTACTGAGTCTGAGACTGATACGGCAATGTCGGCTTGCCTTTGGCAGCCTGATAGATCTGTTTCCACGCTTTCCTTTCAGCCTTTTCTTGCCTTTACACTTTGCTCTGGTGATAGCATCAAGCTGGATTTCTAATTTGGGGTTTGTGTTGTTTGTCGGATATGACAGCCTCTGTCTTTGAATTCATGAATTTAATCTGTTTACCTTTACCTGGATTATTGATAAATCTGGGTTTGTTTCTCCCATCTTACTCTATTATCTCAATTTGTCTTGGTTTTTCTGTCCCTTTTTTCTCCTTTATAATGTTTCTTATAAAAAATGGCATCCTGGCCAGGTGCAGTGGCTCAGGCCTATAATCCCAGCACTTTGGGAGGCCAAGGTGGGCGGATCACTTGAGGCCAGGAGTTTGAGACCAGCCTGACCAACACAGCAAAACCCTGTCTCTATTAAAAATACAAAAAAATTAGGGGGGTATGGTGGTGTGTGCCTATAGTCCCAGCTGCTCAGGAGGCTGAGGCAGGAGAATCACTTGAACCAGAGAGGCAGAGGCTGCAGTGAGACAAGATTGAGCCACTGCACTCCAGCCTAGGTGACAAAGCGAGACTCCATCTCAAAAAAAAAAAAAAAAAAAAAAAAGACATCCCTTTTTCTCTAATTTGTCCTGCTCTGCTGGCTTTCCCAGCCTGGCTGCAACCTGGGGATACGCGTGCCCCTCCAGCAGTGAGTTCAGACCCTTCTCACTGTTTGACCTCAGGCACCCACTTCCTGCCACCTCTCCTGAGAGATGACACACCATGTCCACACCAACTCCAAATCTGATCATCGGTTCCTGTCCAGTCCCTGCACCAGGGGCTCATGGGCCTTTCTCTCTGGGGTGGGGCTGGGAGCAGTGGTTCCTGTTGCTGCGTCCTGCACTGATGCCACATTTCCCAGTTCCGAGGTGATCGGAGCCCCCTCTGATATGCCATTCCAGGGCGGGGCGGCAGGGCAAAGGCCACTGCAGTGTCCACATGGATCTCACTACAGGAACCAGGAGGGGCCCCCTTAGGAAGAGGCATTCTGGACTGTTTTAACCACAGTCCCCACTTCTCCCTCCTGTCTCACAGCCCCAAGCTTCATACACACACGCTGCTGCCTATTCTGGAGTTATCCAGTATTATTATTTTATATTCATGTCACTGGGACATATGATGCTCCCAGGACAAGGGGCCCTGGGAGCTTTTAGGCCACTCCTTAGAAGGACTCCAGCTAGACCCCAAAGGCCACATATTACCAATGTGTTTATATGAAGTATACAGACTAGGAAAATCCAAAGATACAGGGCGGAGATTACTGTGAGACAGGAGGCAGAAGTGGGGACTGTGGTTAAAACAGTCCAGAATGCCTCTTCCTAAGGGGGGGCCCCTCCTGGTTCCTGAAGTGAGATCCATGTGGACACTGAAGTGGCCTTTGCCCTGCCGCCCCGCCCTGGGATGGCATATCAGAGGGGGCTCCGATCACCTCGGAACTGGGAGATGTGGAGTCAGTGCAGGAGGCAGCAATAGGAACCACTGCTCCCAGCCCCACCCCAGAGAGAAAGGCCCATGAGCCCCTGGTGCAGGGACTGGACAGGAACCGGTGATCAGTGGTCACTATGGGCTGGGGATGGGAAAGGGGAGTGACTGCTCTGGGTACAGCATTCCCACCGGGGTGATGAAAACGTTCTGGAACTAGATGGTGATGATGGCTGCACAACACTGCCAAAAACCACTGGATTACACATTTTCATACTCACATGAATTATAGTCCATCGATTTTTAAAAAGTCAGAGGAAGCAACTCAAATGCTTATAGGAGGTCAGAAGAGGCCTAAATGGGTGAAGTCAGTGGGATATGCAGATTAAGTCCATAAGAATATTCTCTAAGCCACCAGGTCACACACACACTCCCTCTCACTGTCCCTGAAGCCCATAGCACCCTCCTGTCAACTGTTGATGGCATCAATGATGCACACAAATATATTTTGGCTGAAAGAAACACAACAGGGCACAATGAGGAAGGGCTGCCAAGCCTCAAGGCTTCAGACCAGGGAGTCACTGGGCATGGGGGTGGGGGTCAGGAAGCTGTGGGAATGGAACACAAGCTCTCCCTACCCAGGAAGCAGCCCCTCAGTGCCCACCCACCAGAGCCACACAGGGGAGCAATGCAGGCCAGGTGCTGCCAGCGTCCTGATGTCTCGTGGGAAACTGGAAATCCCTCTGCGTGTATGAATCCTCTGAAATATCCGCTCGCTTTGTTCATTTTGGGTTTTGACATTGTGTGGGAAAAACAGAGCATATCAAAGTGTCCGACAAAGTCCATGGCTGGTGTTTCACCCACTCAGCTCTAGCAGGTCTCTGGCTGCACAGGGCGGGCTCTGATGAAGGAGTTCTGCATTCCCATCTACAAGACTCCAGGATGTCTGTTCCTGTGGGCTAGGCAGTATCGAAGACCCACCCCCCACCCCTGGCTCTGGCGTGTGCCTGTTTCCCATGCCTGACTTGGTGAGGCAGGTAAATTGGTTTCTCCAAGATCGCTCCAAGCTGAGCCCAGCAAACATCTGCTGAATAAATGCTGGACAAGCAGCAGCCCCTGGGAAGCAGCTGGAGGTGCACGAGCCTTGGGAATTCTTTAAGGAACCCTTTCTCTTTCCATGTCAGACAGGCTTAGCACAATCAGAAGAGTAAAGGGGCAACTTAAATGCCTGTGGGCTGTGCCCGCTGCGAGGGGCAACAGAGGAAGTGCCAGGATGGGAGACGTTGCAGAGACCCTCTCCCGGTAGCTGTGGATGGAGGTGGGGCTTTCTGCTCTGATCACTACAATACTTCATGACTTACGATGCACCAGGCCCTGCACTGAGCCCTTTACAGGTATAATGTGGCTTAATCCTCTCAACAACTTACCAGGGGAAAATGTAGTATCCATGCTTTTCAAATGAGGAAACTGAAGCACAGAGAAGTGGAAGGAGAAGCCAGGGTTTAAACTAGGTAGCAGGACCTCAAGGCCTGCATTCTGAGCCAGCACACCCTGCCCTGTCCAGGGTGCCAGAACAAAGCCACTCAGTCTGTGAGGCCTGGCAAGTGTAGCCCCAGCTCTGACAAGCTTCCTGGAACTCACCCCAGCCAAGAAAACATCAACTGCCCACACCTCGGGCCTCTCCAGCCTATTAGCAGCGTTTGTTATGGTTGATCTGGGAATCTGCCTTTTCCCTCAACCAGACTCTTCAGGGGCAGAGCCCAGATTATACATATTCAGTGCCCACCAGGGGGCTGGCCTGGGGTGCTTGCAGACACTGACTGGATGGATGGATGGATGGATGGATAGATAGATGGATTGGGTGGATGGGTGGATGAATGAGTGGATAGATGAATGGATGATGAATGATGGATGGATGGATGATGGATGAATGAATGGATAAATGATTGGATGGATGGATGGATGGCTAGATGGGGGATAGGTAGATGGATGAGCGAGTACATGAATGGATGATCAATGATGGATGGACAGATGGGTGGATGAATGAGTGGGTAGATGAATGAATACATGATGGATGAATGAATGGAGAAATGATTGGATGGATGGATGGATGACACATGGATAAATGGATGAATGGGTAGACAGACAGACTCTGATACTGGAAAGTGAATCCTTCACATCCATGGCAAGTGAACCGGGTAACAAAGTCAGAGGCAAGGCCATGGCAGCGTCATTTGTCACTGTTGCCATTTGTACACATTTTAGGGGCAGAATCGGTTATGCTCAACCACAGGTCATCTCTAGAGGGTGAGGATTAGGGGTCGGGAACTGTGGGGAGGGCTCAGGGCTGGGGCTGCAGATGTGGCCTTTGTGCCTGTGAGCAGACTGCATTTCCATCAGCCTCATCCCCATCTTCCCTCTCTGCCTCCACCAGTGAGTTCAGATCCTTCTTACATTCAGCCTTGAGGTCCCCTCCCTTCCTGTCCCATCTCCTAAGACCTGGCTGGGCCCTGACTCAGAATGGGGTCAGCAAAGTCCTGAGGTAGAGCCGTCTCCCAAGATTATGGGACTGGGACCCACCTCACCTCCTTTCACAGGACACCATGTGAGAAAACCAATATGCCCCCAACCAGGGGTGGCATGGTACAAACACTGATGGCACAGAGCCCACTTCTTGCTCCCTCCTGTTGTCTTCATCCTTGGGGATCAGGGGCTCTGCAGCAGCAGGCAGGGCTGAGCAGCCCTGGAGTGTGTGGCACAATCCGGGCACTGTGACCCTACTGGACCCCTTTGCACAGATGCTGCTGGGCCTAGGAACTGGCTGCTCCCCACTGGCTGCTCTGGTGGGCCCTGGGGTCTGCCTACACTCCCAACACATGAGCATGGGCAGGTACCCACCATCCTCCTTCACTGTCTGCAGCCTCTCCCGCAGCTTGGCCTGGGTCCACCATGGAGAGCGTCTCTGACACAGTCCTTCATCCCACAGGGAGACCTGGAGGGTCTTGTTCTGCCCTCAGGGCACGGAGGCCCCAGGCTCCTTCAGGTGGGAACACAGGTGCCTTTTGTACAGGGTCCAGCAGCCAGCTCAGCTCACAGAACAGTGAGCCACCAGGTCCCAAGTTGTCATCTTGTGACCCGCCCCTTGGAACACGGGTGCCCAACAGGAAAGAGGACTGGGGCTTTCTTATAGGGAAAATAGTGTCCAGGCTGCCATGGAGCTTCGGGCCTGAGGCCTCGGCTGAGGCCAAGCGAGCAGGACTTATCCAGAGACAGGCCAGACCCTGGGCTCCTGGTGCCCAGCTCAGGGAAGCTCCTGGGCGCGGCTCGGTTCACTCCAGCGTTTCCTACACGGATGAAGGCGCAGGTGTGTCTGCTCTGACCATGGGCGTGTGCATGCCTACGTGTGTGAGACAGAGAGAAGGGAGAGAGATGGAGAGAGTGTATGCATGTGTAACTCCAACCAGAGTCCAGGAGTCTCACACTCCACTGCAGACCAGGCAGGCGGGGCCAGCATGAGTTGGGGGGGCCAGGCCTGAATCAGCGGGGAGGGAGGGGCTGTGTTCGCCCATCAGGAGGAGGCACAGAGCCTCCCACCCAGTGCTGCTGGCAGGAACACGCCCAGGGTGGCCAGGCCTTCTGAAGGAACTGAAAATTGAGATTTTCATGTGAAACCTGATTAAGTGTACACTCAACATTTCTGAAGATGTTGTACGAGTCAAATAAAACATTGTGGGGTGGGGCGGCGAAGCAGCCCAAGAGCTGCAGGGGTGAGGCCTGGCTTTAGTTCAGCATCCCGATGTACAGATGAGAAAACTGAGGTCAGGCCAGAGCAAGGACTCCGCAGGCCAGGGCCACATTGGAGGCCCCGGCTGCCTGGCCCATCACTGGGGTCACCACAGCCCATGGGGAGCACCAAGGACACCAAGAAAGAGAGGCCCAGGCCTGGCCCCCGGGGTCTCTGTCACCAAGGGCCCACACTGCGAGTGGCTGAGGTGGTTCCTGCAGGCCTGTGAGTCCCCACACTCCTTCCCAGTTCAAGGCCTTGGGACAAATCCAAGCCCAGTTTTGTCCTCGTGGTGATGAAGGCCAAGAACGCTGGTAGCTCCCAGGATATTGCCCAGAACAAAGCAGCACAGGCACCTGATGTTTGGATACAAGGGTGGAACCCTCTTGAGACCATCATCGGCCGTTTGCTCTCCAGGCTGTGGGGGCCTGGAGGACGTCCAGGCATGGGTATAGGTGCCGGGAGCCCAGGGAACAGAACCTTAGACCTGGAACTGGGTACCAGATGCACCAGCCAGGGGGTCTGTCCACTCAGCCCGGGGAGTCCTGGGGCTGCTCGGAACCCAGCGCCATGCCTGCTCCCTCAGTGCCGCATCCAAGGGTTCTGTTTGCCTGCGCCGGGGCCCTGCGCCCTCCCCACTGCTGGCTCCCCTAACGCGCTGCAGATGGGCTTCCTCGCTGCCTCCAAGAAAAACAGGACAACCGCAGATTTCGCCTCACAGAAACGGAACTGCTGGAAAGGCCTCTCTCGACATTCCCGAAAGGAAAATAAAAATTCCCCTGAGGTACATTTCAACTCCGAGGCAGCCCTGGCCACATCCAAGAGGCTCGGTCCTGAGCGCCGTGGGCTCTGGTGAAGGTCCCCAGCACCGAAGCTGCCTCCTGACCCCTATCCCGGCCACCGCCCCGGGCTGCTCAACCCTTACATGGCTTTCACAAATTTTGAATTAGCTGCCAACAGTTTAAAATGAAGAGATTTTACATAAAATCAATTTCCAGCTTCTCTTATAAAATCGGAGGCCCTGGCTGCTGCTGGCCGACCTCACGTCTACCTGGAACCAGTGATCTCTGCTGGCATCGCCCACCAGGCCCCCATCAGTGTGCCCAAATGAGATCACTGTCCTCAGTGAATGCCTGACCCCCAGGCTCCAGGCAAGGTTGAGAGGACAGATGCTGTCATCCTGGGGGCTCTGGCCTTCCTGGGACCAGTGTTATCCAGCTCTGCCCTCCAGGGCCCTCCGCACCCACTGGGGCTGGGACTGACCATGGCTATGGGCTCTGATTTGGGTGGGCAGTGCTGAGCAGGCCATCACGCTCCTTATTCCCAGCCTGATCCCCTAGACCCACTCCCCCCACCAACCCAGACAACGTGTACTGAACTCCCGGTCAACTCGACCCCTGAGCGCCTCCCCACAGCCCACCAGGTGCTCCTGCTGCGGTCTGGGCAGCACCTAGTTCTTCGCCCGGCTGGACGTCGCCTGGCCAGACTTGCAGAGCCATCTCAGCCCTTTGTTCTCCTGACTCCGTCCCTCCAAGCCTGGCCACCCCAGCCCTGGCCCCAGCTCCTGCCACGTGAATTGTCAAAGGCTGAGCATGGGGAGGCTGAAGGCAGCCCCCATGGCACACCCCACAGAGTCCCTGCAGTCGGCCAAAGAAAGGCTGAAGCCTGGGCAGCCTTGCTCCCAGCTAGGAATCTGCAGCTGGACTCAAGCATGTGTCCAGAATGATCTGGGAAGGGTCCTTGAGAAAAGGCCCAGACACAGGGACCTTCCCAGGCCTGGATCCCACAGAGGAAATGATTCGAGCGAGCGCCACCTCGACAGGTCTGAGGTCCGGGCAGGGGTGGAGCTGTCACAGGCAGCCGGGTGGGGCTGCGATCTGGGTCCTCCCAGCCTCAGGGTGATCTGGAATATGAGAATACAGTTCTGCCCGGCAAGGAGCACCCCCTCTGACCAACCTGTGGACTGCCTACCAGGTCCCCCAACACCCTTGCTGCACGATGGCGCTGGGGGGGCTGATCCGGTCGCTGCTCTCATTCCCATGGCCACCTGATCCAGGCCAGTCTCTCTGGACACAGGGCAGCAGCCTCCTGCCGGCTCCCTGCTTCTTCCCTGTTCACCCTCCTTGGAAACCAGACCATCCCACTTGTTGCAGGGCACAGCCCCTCCTCCATGATGGAGCCCACAGAAGCCACCGTGATCTGATCCCCAGTCCCCTCAGGCCCTCACCCTGCGCCTCCTGTCGGACCCTCAAACAAGCCCCATCCTCACCCCTCAGGTACCTCGCATCTGCTGCCCTGGCCCCTTTTCCTCTTGGGGAACTGCAACCCCCACTCCAGGCCTCAGCCCAATGTCTAGTGACTGCAGGGCCACTTTGTGGCACTTCCCAAGTTTTTCATTGTGCAGATATTTGTGAACTGACTAGTGCACTGTGAGCTGTATGAGGTCAGGGCTGTGTCTGTCTGGTCCCAGAGCCTGGCCCAGTGCCTGGCCCTGCTGTGCGTGCCGGGTAGAGATCTGCTGGATGAATCAAGGGAGAGAGGAAGGGGAGCAGCCCTGGGATTCCACAGGTACTTTATGTCTAGAGACAACCACGCAGGAAACAGTGGCCAAGGCACGCTGGAAGCAGTGCTCCCGCCCGACAGCATCCCCAAGACGGAGGCTGGGATTCACACACTGCCGCCCTCAGGCACCAATCAGGCCTGTGGCAGTCACAGGGGCACATTCCTGACACCAGGTCTGTCATTCCAGCATGGATGGGGCCATCTTCCTCACCATCTGCAGTCTGGCATCAGATATTCCCAAATAAAGGATAGACAGTTAACTATCAGAAAGTGCTGGTGCTCGGACCTGGAAGGGAGGGAGCCAGTGTCTACTGGGCACTCGCAATTTTGGCCACTGTGCAGCACCCCGTGTCCTCAACCTCAGGGCCTGGACCACAGCTCCATAAGACCACAGGGAGGAAGCAGAGTCACAGGAGAAAGAGTGATGAACAGCACTGGCCATTTGATTTGCAGGGCACGGTGCAAAATGGAAACGCACAGTCCCTTGTTCCAAAAGCGATGAAGACTTTTAAGGCGGGGATGATAGAGCGCTGCAGTGGGCACAGGGCCCTGCTGGGTGGGTCACAAGCCTGCCAAGTCAGTCCTGGTCAGGTGTGAGGAAGTGGCACTAACAAAGGCCCAGGGCCACCCGATGTCCCACAGGCCCATGGGATCAGTAGCCACCCACAGCTGCCAACCTGAGTCTGTGGCCCTGACACTGTGGCAACAACAGCAGGCGTCAGTGCCAAGCCCTCCAACGCCTGCAAGGAGCAACCGTTGCTCCTGGAGTGAGCACTGGGTGACCAGGCTTCCCAGGCACTATGCTCATTCTTTCTTTTCACAGATATTTAAGCAACAACTGTGTGCCAGGCATTCCTCAAAATGCTGGAAATTCCACTGTAAGCAAAAGATTCTCCTCCAAGCTAATGTGCTAAGTGACCTGGAGACACATCCCCACTCACCCTCACTGGGCCTCAGTTTCTGCATCTATTAAGTGGAGTTCCAGGCCTTGGTGCTTGGAAGGCCCGTTGCCCAACAACCAGATGGGGTCACAGGCTACCGGGTTTTGCCAGCCTGGGCTCTGAGTGGGGACAGGAGGGCACCGCACAGGGTGTCAGCAGCCCTGGGTTCTAAGTCTGCTCCTCCCTCCCGATGCAGGTGTCGAAAGGCCTGGCTCCCACTGTGTTTCTACAGCTTTTACAATCTGTGTGACTGTTGGCACCTCAGTATCCTCATCCGTAACGTGGGCACAGAAAAAGCACCAACTAACCCTACAGCTCATGACAAGAATCCCGGGAGATGATATATCTGCAGCGTGCGGGCAGATGCGGTCAACGGTAAGTGCTCCAGGAACACGGCACATTCTTCTTGCTCCCTGCTGTTCCTGCTACTGCGTGGACAGTGGTACCCCTGTGCCTTGCTTTTCTCTCTGCTTCCAGGGCTACCGTGCCTATTAAATGACACCATGAAGGGTGCCCGCCCTCGCGCAGGCCCTCAGTAAATGGGCATGTCCTTGACGGCCAACTTGGCTCCAACGGGGCAGGAGAAGGATCATTCAGACTCAGCTACAGAAAAACGGACTTTTGTGCAACTAACGCTAACAAAGCTGGAAAGGAAAGAGGAACTACGGCCTGGGGAAAAGCTTGTATCAAACATGACAGAAAGTCAATATCTAAAAGAGATAAAGGGCTTATCCCAATATATAAGACCCCAAGAGATAAACAGGCAAAGGACTTAGACAGGAAGAGGAGACATACAAAGTAATCAAACCCAGGGAAGATCACTCATCCTCACTAGTAATCAAAGAAGCAAATTAGCGCAAAAAGTAACGCCGCTTTGCTAAACCCCCGTGCTGGTGAGGATTTGGAGAAACCGGGAGCTGCTGTGGGAGCCAGTCTGGCTCTGCCCTGAGTGGTGAGTCTGTTAAGCGCTGGGATTTCCTAATTCATTTAGTCACTCAGTAAGTGCTCCCTGATGGCTGCTCGGGGCCAGGGCTTGAGCACGTCTGGGCTGGCTCAGGCCGCCATCTGCCAGGTCAGCAACAGATACCTATTTGCAGGAACAGAACCTGAGGTCAGCTCCCAGGATGTCCCCAACCCTGAGTTTCAAGAGTTTGCACCAGGGGCAGGAGCTTTCCAGCTGTCTTGGACAGCTTTTGTATGTGGAACAGCTGGTAGCGCTGCCTGCGGCCTCTTGGGGTGGACAGGAAGGCTCTGCCTGCAAAGGCCCTAAAGACAGCCACACACCCTGCCCTGCACACTCGTAAGTACGTGCAGGCCACAGTTCCTGCGTTCATTCATCCTGGCCAGTCTGGGGTCCCTCCCCACAGTGGCAGGCAAGGGGAAGCAGGACCTGTCCTGCTAGAGAAACAAGGATGCATGCGCACCCATGGGACCCCAAACCTCACACTGTCCCTGAGAGCCTGCCCCACAGAGCAGAACCTCTGCCTCCTGGAGCAAGAGGAGGTGGCAGTTCATCCCGGGGCCTGGCTGCCTGTGGGGCTGCATCGGGGGCTCCTGCTCCCGCCCCCAAGTCTGGGAGCACATGGGTCTTGGCCTTGGCACCTTTCCTGGGAAAACACCTCCCTCTGGGCCAGGGCAGTGCAGAGCAGTAGACGCGGGCAGCTGTGCAGTCAGAGTGATGGGTACCAATTCTGGTTCCTGCACTTGGCCCAGGCCACCTGACCTGCCACCCCCACCAGCAACTGCCCGGCCAGCCTCCCAGCCATGTCACCTTTCAGGGGCAGGACATGTCCTTGATTCCTTCCTTCACACCATGTCCTGGAAGCTCCACCTCAAACTCCTCCTGAACTCACTGGCTCCACCCCACCGGCATGGGCACCGCAATCGGTCACTGGGATTCCTCCCTGCTTCCACCCCCTCCACCAAAAACCCTCCAAAGGCCTCCCACCACACACAGAATGAATTCCCACCCCACACCGTGACAGTCCCTTCAAAGCGATGAGTGCTGCCCATCCCTCCTGGCCCCGCACGCCTCCCACTGGGATCCAGGTACTCACTCTGCTTTCTGCCCCTTGGTCACGCTGCAGTAACTCCAGCCTCAGGGCCCCTGCGTGTGCTGTTCCCTCTGCCTGGAACACCCTTCCCAGGGCTGGGCTTTCCCATCACCACCAACCTGGGGCACCTCCCTCCATTGCCTGCCTTCTCATGCTGCCCTTTCACCCCGTTTTACTTTGTTCACAGGATTCTCCACTGTCTGCAAGCATCTGCTCACCGGGTCTCCCCTGCTGGGCTGTGAGCCCAGAGATCAGGGACTCAGTCAGGTTCCTCCGCTGCTACAGCCCCAGCACCCAGTCCTGCCCCAGACACACGGCGGACACATAGCAAGAACAGTGATGAGTGAATGAAGGAGAACACACTCGTGGTAGCAGGCAAGGTGCCCTCTCTGAGTCTCGGTCTCCCCCTAAGCAGTAGAGCTGCTAATGCTATTATTCCTCCTGTGATTTGGGGAGCAGCATTATAGTAATAATGAGCATTACTGAACCCACATGGCACTCAGGTGCCCAGCCTTTTCCCAACCAGACCAGCACCAGCCACCTCTCCATGCAGGCGCAGTGCCCAGATCACCTCCTGCCCTGTCCTGTAAGCTCTCTCTGGGTGTGCACCACCATCCTGACAGGTTGGGATGGGAGCCGTGGGAGGCGCCAGTGCGCTCCTGGCCGGGTTCTCTACCAGCTTTGCCCGTGGTGCAGCCCACAGCTCAGGGCAAGCGCCGGCCAAAGGGACCACGTCAAGAGCTCTGAGAGAGACATCCCAGCGGAAGAATCCAGCCCGTGCCCCAAATGTGTGTGCACAGGCACGTGAAAGAGGGTGAGACAGAAGGAGAGGAAAATGAAGCCAGAGATCAGGACAGAGAGAAGCCAGACGCCAGCACGTCCATCTGACTGTGCGACCTTTTCCCCGCTCAGAGCTCCTTCAGGGCCCAGAGCGCAGCGCTGCCGAGGATTAATTTCAAAGAGAAACGGGTCAAAGAAAATTGGAAATTTTTATAGAAAAGATTTCAGGCTTGGAGCTGGCTGAAGTGTCTGCCAACCTGCAGAGAATTCTGAGAGGAGGTGGGGCCTGTGGTCAGAGGCCTCCGTCTGGCACAAACTGGCAGAGTTTGGACCTCGGACCCAAATGCAGTTTCTGAGCCAAGCTGGGGAAGTGCTTCCTGTCCCCTTCAGATGTCCCTCCAGCTGCCTCTGCTGATACCCAACACCTCTCACCTGTCGCCCCACCCCCTCTCTTTCCCCAAGAGGACCCACCATGGGATGCAGTCCCTTTGTCCCCATTATGCAGGGTGCCCATGTCTCTTCCACAGTCATCCATGGGGCACCCAGGGCATGAAGAGAGCCTCACCTGGGTCCCAAGCAGGCCCCACTGCTCCTTGCCCCAACCTCACCCCAGCCAGCAGGCTCCTACACCCAAGGCACAGATGTCACAGACGTGGAAAGATGCCCTGGAGACATCGCCTCTCTCCCAGGAGGCTGCCTCTGCCCTGCTGGGGACCCGAAGGGGGGCGTGCCCAGCCCACAGCTGCTAATCGAACACCAGGTGCCCCTGTGAGCAGATCACGGCTTCGCCCCTGAGCCGTGCACTGTCTGCATGCCAGGCGTGGTTACCCTGCGCATCACCAGAAAAGCTCTCTGGAGGTCATTCCCAACACAGATTCAAGGGAAGGAAAGAAAGTATTAGTTCACTGTGTCTGTGGAAGACGATGAGACAGAGTAGGGAAAGGGGACTGGAGAGCCTCAGCAAGCGTCACAGTGAGCACCGGGCAGGCGCCCTGTGCCCTGTGTAATTCCAACAACCCCTGTGCTACCGCACCCAGGTACGGAGATCCTGAGGGGCTGAGTGAGCTGCCCTGGGCCCCTCAGTGAGCCAGCACAGCAGCATGCCAGGTGGAGCTGAGCACACTGACCCCTGCACCAAACTGCCCGCTGTCCACCCCACTCACCCACCTCGCGCTGGAAGCATCTGTGGGAGCAGCCCTAATGCAGTTCCTCAGAACCACTGACCGGTCTTCCAGAGTTGTCCCTGCACTCGAGTTGGGGCTGCAGCCAAGCCAGGGCCAAGACCACCATCTTCCGGGTCACGCTTGTCACCTGCCCACGGTGCTCCACCAAAGATCCAGGCTCTTGCCAGCCACATTCACCTGGTCGGCTCCACCCCTGAACCAGAAACCATATTCGGAGGCGAGAGGTGGTGGGGGAAGGGCAGGCCTGAGACTCAGGGACTACATTTATGTCGGAGGCACAGGGGAGGAGCTGCGCACGTGGGGGCTGTCAGGCGGAGTGCCAGGCCCAGACGCCATGGAGGGGGAGCACACCCTGGCACATCTCCCCTGCGGGATAAGGGGGGCCAAGCCCTCGCCCAGGTGCAAGCCTCGCTTCTGCCTTCACAGCCCGGGGTTGGGAAGCACCCACAGGGCAGTGCTCCGAGCAGCAGACGCCAGCCGGAAAGCCAGCCAGGCCTGGGAGCTGGCCCCTCCTGCTCTCCCCGGCTGACCCCAGGCAACTCCAACCTCGGAGAATGTGCAGCCTCGGCTTTCCCAGCGCCCGCCCCCGCCCACCCCTTCCGCGTGGGCCACATCACCACACTGGCATCTCCGACAGTCATCCCAAGGGCCCGGTCTGCACGAGGACAGGAGCGCCACGGCGTCTGCCAAGGGTGCGCTCAGCCCTGAAGCACGCCTCCCGGAGCCGCCTCGGGTTTCACAATCCGTGCTTCTCCCTGGGTTTCCCGGGGCCGGGGCTGCAGGCACAGCTCCAGAGTAGAAAGAGAGGAAGCTCTGAGAGGGCTCTAGGGCGCTGAACTCAGTGAGTTGGCAACAGTGGCTTGGCAGGGCCCAGGCTGACCAGGGTATGAGAGAGAGCGCCTATCACTACATGAGAGGCCCAGGCCTCAGGGGTCCAGGGAGTTGCTCAGGAAGTGACTGGCTGGAGACACAGAGACAGGTCTGGGCACAAGACGCTGGCCAGGTCCAGGGCTCACCCTGCAAATCCAGCCAAAGGCCTCTCTCCATTCTCCCTTAGGACCCGAGGTTCAACACTCAGACATGTCAGCTGAATCATGAGCCCCCCGAGACGTCCATGTCCTAATCCCTAAAACTCGTGAGCGTTACCTTATATGGCAGAAGAGACTTTGCAAATGTGTTTAAATTAGGGGTCTTGAGATGGGGAGAGTAACCTGGATGGTCCCAGTGGGCCCTAAATGTTGTCACAAGTGCCCTTCTAAGAGGGAGAGCTGCCTATAGAAGAGGAGAAGCCATGTGACCAGGGAGGCAGAGACTGCAGCAATGTGGCCACAAGCCAAGGAACGCCAGCAGCCTCCAGGAGCTGGGAGAGGCCAGGAATGGATCCTGCCCTGGAGCCTCCAGAAGGAACCAGTTCTGCCAACACCTTGATTTTAGCCCCTAAAAGCCTATTTCCAATTTCTGAGCTCCAGAACTGTGAGAGAATACATGTATACTGTTTTAAGCCATTAAGGTGTGGGTAAGTTGATACAGTAGCCACAGGAAGCTGAGATGGACGTCAACAGCTACAGGGCTGAAGGGCTCTCTGACCCGGCATTCGGCAAACTTGCAGCCCCCAACAAAGCAACAGCCGTCCTGCCCTATCCTGGGCCCCCCAACCGCCACCAGGCCTAGCCTCACATCTGCTGTGTCAGTGGGGCTGGCTATTTGCTCGACACTGAGTAGATGAGTCTCGCCTGCTCCCCGGTCCTGTGGCCTGAGAGAACAGAGCTCCTCTCTCTCTCCTATGCCATTGCTCCAGCCTCCCCGACAGCCTCCCTGCCTCCAGCCTCCCCCACACTGCAACCAGCACAAGCTTGCTGAAACACTCAACTCTTTTGAAACTGGAGGGCGCCATCACCACCTTGGGTCATTCAAGGCTGCAGCTTCCACAAAGGCTGCCCCATCAGCTCCCTGCCTCCAGTCCTGGGCCCTGAACACCCAGGGGCAGCTGTCATACCTGAGGTCCCCTCCCCTGCCCACTCTTCCCCCAGGATCCCCTGCAGCCTGGAAAACTCCTACCCAACTCAAGGCAAAGTCACAGGGTGGAGACTGTGGGTCAGGAGGGGGCTCTTCCTGGCCTGGTGGGGAAGGGCTGGCTGTGGGCTGCAGGTGGCAGCCACGCTCAGCCACATGGAGGAGCTGCCCTGTGCCGGCGCTTGTCCTCTATTTCCTGGCGGGCTTTCCTTGGTGCAGTGAGGCTGAGAGGCTCCCATGGTGCTGTGCCTCCTCTGCCCGTCAGGGAGGACGCTGCAGCCTGACAGCAGCAGGCAGAGGCTTGGCACCAGCGGCGTCTGGAGTGGAGGCAGCCAAGGTCACCGGCACATTGCTGTCTGACTTCTCTTCCTTCAGCCCAGCGGGGTGTATGCACGGCAGCCTGGTAGCAGTTCCCCAGGACGGGAAGCACCTGCCCTTCCTCTGTCCCAAGGCCAGACCCGGGGAAGCCCCAGGAGAGCAGCCCACAGAGGAGGGCAGAGGATGCTTCCGCCTCTGCATCACAGCCAGCCAATGGGGAACCGTGTTTTGTTCGATCCATATAGTGAACACGGGAGGGGACCCCAGGCATGAGAGCTCCCACTAGATGTGCAGGGCCCGGGGCTGGAGGCAGAATGCTGATGTGGAGCCTTCTGTGGAAAGAGGGCTTTGGCTGGATTTGCTGGCTGAGCCCTGGACCTGGCCAGCGTCCTTGTGCCCGGACCGTCTCTGTGTCTCCAACCAGGCACTTCCTGAGTGACTCCCCAGACCCCCGAGGCCTGGTCCTCTCGCTTGGTGATAGGGGCTGTCTCTTGTACTGGGGTCGGCCTGGGCCCTGCCGAGCCAGCTCTTGCCAACTCACTGAGCTCAGTGCCTCGGCTGGATTCCTGGAGCCCTCTCAGTTCATCCTCTCATTCCAGAAATTTGAAGACACATTTTAACATCAGGAAGGTTCACATAAAAATTCTGATGTCTGGATTCTCTTGATAGGATGTTCAGCTGCACCAGACCCACACTTCTACCAGATTGAGGTCAAGGGAGTTGAGGAGGGTCTGTCGCTCCTTGCAGGGTCTCCCAGATGCCCTGTGCCCATGGCAAGGCCAGGGCTGGACACCACAGGCAGCTGCATTCCTGCTGCTGTTTCTCTTTAGTGGAGATGTATTCTTGGTCGTCCATGTTTCTATCAAAAGGAGAGAAATGAAAGCCAGGCCAAGGGGGGTGCAATTATCTGTTTTTCCTCCACTGCTGTCCGTGTTGGCATTGCCTGCCAAGCCCTGCCGGCCTCTGAGTTTGCAGCTCTTGTCTTGACATTCTGCAAATGGCACTGTCTGAAACAGAGACCACATGCCCAACACATGACTCGGGGTCTTTCTCACTGTGTGGCAACCTTCGCGGAATCCCAAGGTCAGTCTCTGGGAAGCTAGAGAGGCCCTCAGTGTCAACAGCAGCATTGGCTTCTCTATGCACGTGGTCTTGGAGTCAGCCTCTCCAGGTCCCTTAATGCAGGGGATGGGGGAGGACTGCCAGGCTGAGATGGGCACTCAGGCATGCAGGGAAGAGCTCCCACACCACCGGGTGGAGGGTCCAGTGAGGGAGGCAGCAGGACCAGGGCCTGCCTGGGCTGTGCCTCTGGGCTATATGCCCTGGGAAGGAGTAAGTGAAGCCTACAGTGCTGATCCTCCACATGACCCAGACGGGCGCCTCCCAGGTGTGCTGTGCACTGCGTGGCCAGCCTTGTACGCAAGGGCCATTCACATCCTGTAGCTGGCTGCACGGTGCCCCCAAAGATGCTGGGTCCGGATTCCTGCAACCTGAGATGGGTACCTTCTATGGGAAGAAAGGGCTTTGCAGATGTGCTTACGGGAAGGCTCTTGAGATGAGAAGACTGTCCTGGATTACTGGGGTGAGTCCTAAATGCAATCAAGGCATCCTTGCAAGAGGGAGGCACGGGGACACTGTCAGAAGAGGAGGGGGTGATATGACCCAGGGATAGAGATTGGCATGATGCAGCCACAAGCCAAGGGAGGCTGGCAGCCCCCAGGAGCTGGGACGGGCCAGAAACACATTCTTCCCTGGGGCGTCTGGAGGGAGCACAGCCCTGTCCACCCTTGATCTTGGCTCAGTGAGATTCATTTCAGACTCCTGGCCCACAGAGCTGTGAGAGAATACATGGGTATTAGTCCGTTTTCACGATGCTGACAAAGACACACCCGAGACTGGGCAAATTACAAAAGAAGGAGATTTATTGGACGTTCAGTTCCACGCGGCTGGGAGGCCCTCCCAATCACGGCAGAAGGTGAAAGGCACGTCTCACACGGCAGCAGGCGAGAGACAGAGAGAGAGCTTGTGCAGGGAAACTCCCGTTTTTCAGACCATCAGATCTCATGAGACCCATTCACTATCACAAGAACGGCACGGCAAAGACCCACCCCCATGAGTCAATCATCTCTCACTGGGTCCCTCCCACAACACAAGGGAATTATGGGAGCTACAAGATGAGATTCAGGTGGAGGCACTGAGACAAACCATATCAACGTTTCTATTGTTTCAAGCTCCCTGGGGCTCCCTCCTCAACAGTCCTACACAGGATGAGACACACACACACCAGAGAGGACAATGCCACAGGGCCCCCTGTCCCTGAACCCCAGTACAGTGTCCCTGGGCACAGAGCTGGCCTTGGGAAGGGCAGAGAACAGGGATTCGAGATGCCTGTCAGAATGCCTGGCGGGGGGAAGGGGGGGCACCTCAACCACCTCTCCCCAAAAGGTCACCCAGCCTCAGAGCTCTGCCTCTGGTCCTGGCCAGGTTCCCAGGCCAGCAGCACTGAGCAGGACCCTTCTGCCAAGGCCAGCATGGCCAGGGAGGAGAGAAAAGGACCCTGCCCGCTCCCTCCCTCCCCCTTGGCCCTCCTAACACTCTCTCCCGGGTATTACCTAAGCTGCCCAGCGCACACGCTCATCCCTGGCCTGAGTCTGTGAAACATGTTAAAACCGTCATTTTCCATCCGTTTTCCCAGGTGATCTGCAACCCAGCAACTGATCTTGGATGACACAGACTCTTAGTGAAAATGATTTCCTGAGGCTCCATGAGCCCCCGAGATCACCCTGGTCAGCCTGTGGGCTTCTCGGGGAAAACAGGACACCCGTCTCAGCAACCCTGAAAAGGAGGCACCCCTGACCCTGCAGGGAGATCCCGCCACCCAGACTGATGCCCACCCCCCTTTGGGACACCCAGGGCAGGTGTGTCACCTTCCCCGGCAGAACATAAATAGCAGGGTGCTTCACACCCACTTCCAGACGTTGCTTTTCGGGAGGCAGGAAGAAACTGCCAGCCAGCACCTCCTGCCAGCTTCCACCAGGGCCACACAGATCTATAAGGGTTCCCTCAGAATTCACTAGAAGAAAGGGTCCCCTACACACACACACACACACACACACACACCCCTGCACCCAGGTCCTGGAGCTATGTGCCAGGCAGGCTGCGCCCCTCACTATACCACAACACACAGCTTCTATGCACCTCCCCGTTGCCACTCAAAGGCCCAGGCAGATGGAAAGCTGGACGCCTGAGGTCACCGTGGGCCCTCCACCCAGCTCCGCTCTTCCAGCCAATGTGTCGACCTCAGCCCAGGGCTGCATGGGAACAATTAACAATTAGGTGCATGGAGTGGGGGCTAGCTCCCTGAAGGCCCAGTCCCCTCACACAGGGTCCTGCAGACACCAGACAGGAACATCAAGCAAAGGGGACTTGGCCCCAGCCCCAAGGCCTGGGATCCGGACCTATAGCCCCAGGCCCACGCCCACACCCATAGCTTGGGCTTTCAGCTGGAGACCCTGGGTTTGCAGCCTGGGCCCAAGGCCTCGATCTCAGGCTGGACAGGCTCGCGTCCTCCCCCACAGCCCGTTACCAAACCCCCACCTTCCATCCCAGCCTCACCCCTGACCTGGCAGCCGGCCTCACCCAGCGTCTTCTAAGGCCAATGGTTTCTGGGCTTATTCGGAGTTTGAAATTCCTTTCCTGTGTTCTGAATTTCAAGTTCTCATTAAAGATATGTGGATTGGGGGTGGGGGTGGAGGGAGGATTCAGTAGAAGATGCCAAACACCAGCAGAAGCCCAGAAAATAAGGCAAGGCCGGCCAGGCTGTGGGGGAAGGGCTGCCATGTTCAGGAAGACAAGCACCATATGGAATTTGGGATCAGAGACATGGCCAAGGGCACACGGCCAGCTCCCCTCACCTGAGCAGAGGCCCCCAGAACCCCCCTGAGTCTTCCAGGAGAGGCCAGCCAGAAGCACCAAGCCCACAGCACCAAGTGACCAGCCCCGGAGCTCTCGGGGACACAGGGGTTGCTAACGCCACTGGGCTTGCCCCAAGGCAGCTAGCTAGCCAGGAGCGAAACTGAGGCCCAGCCCCATTTCACGCTTGCCCTCCTGGATTACTCCTCCTTCCTTCCCTGCAAAATAGTCCAAGGCGGGGAATAAGCAGTCGAGGCTGAGACCGCAGCTGGAGAAGGCTGGGCAGGCAGTGCCCAGTGGCCTGGTTGTCTGCAGCACAGGAGACGCTGACTTGGCCCCAAGGAACAGGGGCCACCGGTTACACTGACGTCTCCAGAGCACAGTGGGCTTCCTGACGGAGCCATTCCTTTTCAAAGGTATCTGATGCCGTTTCATGAAATTAGAATTGTGCCCTGCCAGGCTGTACTCAATTTATCTGTCAAGCTAGGAAGTCAGAGACACCTACAGTAAATGAGGCAGGGATGCTATGGAGTGACAGGAGTACCTTAGTAAATCACAGCACAGGGGCTGCCCAGCCCAGGTCCCTGGAGCATTCGCTGTGAACAGGCAGGTGTGCCTGACCCTGAGCCCCAGGCTCTCTTCACCCAGGGGGTCCTGACCAGAGGCCGAGGGCTGAGCTCACAGCTTCCCACTCTCCCAGTAAGAGCCAAGCACAGGCCAGGCGTCCCCGACCACACAGGGGACCCTGAGAACTATGGGCCCGTAGAACCACATCAGACACTGACCCTGGCTTCACCACAATCCAGGACCAGAGATTGGGAGATGCTGGGAGGTGGAGGCTGGCACAGCGAGGCCAGGTCTGAGGCGACAGTCAGGGACTGTCACCATGGCCACCCGGCAGCTCCTTTCAGCTTTCTGGGCCCAGGGCACACATGGGTTCTGAGTTGAAAAAGACAGAAGCCGTGAGTCTGTGCGGAGACTGCTGAGGCTGCTGGGAGCATCTCCAGAGTCTTTGTAGGGCACATGCCTCCAGGGATCCAGAAAGAGCATGCAGGGCCTTTCTTCCTGAGCAGCCAGGCGAGGGCTGGGACCTACCACAGGCACCCTCCCGGGGACCGTGGCAGCACAGAGGCAGGGGAGGCGCTGTCTGGGGCACTGGAGGCATCTTCACAGGCACAGACTCAGAGATGCGGGCACTGGACTCAGGCCTGGTCTGGGCCCCACCCCACTCCACGACACTTGCTCGCCCTTAGACAACAGAAGACAAGCCCTTGAACAGCCTTCATTGTCCACCATGGAGGCCCCAGACCTGAAGGCAGAGGTGCCTGGGCTGCTTGTCACCCATGTGCACCCAGAGGAGAGGCCCCAGCCCCAGCAGCCCTGCTACGCCCTGCCGTCTGCCAGGCAGCTGGCCCATTCCTGAGCCACTGAGACTGGGGCTCAGCCTCAGCGGCGAAGCTGGTCTTCAGAGAGCTGCCTGAGTCTCTGGGATGCTCCCCTGGGGACTAGGGCCTCAGAGGGCTCTCCACACAGCCTGCCCACCTGCAGTAGCCTCACCTGTGTCCAGGGCCTGTGGCCCCACTAGAGGAGGGGACTTGGGGGGCCGGCGATACACCACGTGCACGCGGCCTTGCTCAGCCTCCTGCGCCGCCAGCCCCTTCTCCAAGGGTTCGATGAAGAACTCCTCCTCCTCCATCCGGATCAGACCAGCCTGCAGGACAAAGACAACATGATCAGATTTCCAGCACACAAAAGACCAAGGAAGGGGAACAGTCAGGAGACCCCCTCAGGGAGTACCTCCCATCTGAGGACCCTGCCCAGCACCCCATCTGGTGCTCAGCTTGAAGCCTGGGCTGGCCGGAGGGCATGAACATGTGGCCCCAGAGGCCCCCCGCCCTCCGCCCTGTCTAGGAATGGGGGCCTCTGTCTGGGTCGTCTCCACCCCTGTACGCCAACCCTCTCTGCTTTCAGAAAAGTTACTGTGTTTATAAAGTCATAACTGTCCAGAGATGCCTGGAGACATTCAAGGGCAGCTGTGGGCCTGTGCATGTCCCCAGAGGGCACCCACCAAAGTGCATCAAATACGAGCCAAGAGCTGCCCCCACTCCCAGGAGCCCAGAGTCCAAGACAAAGGTCAAAACAGTCAGCCAGGGATGGAATCTGCCCACAGACATGTTCCATTTGGGCCAAACAACATTTTTAAAGCTCTGAAGCTAACACTCAGAATGATGAGATTTCATGTCTTGAACACGGAATCCTAGCTTTCCTTGGAAAACGCAGGCCCTGACCACAGCGGGTCTTGGACAGAACACACGCCCCTGCAGCTGGCTCCAGTCCCCACTGCCCCCCACTCTCTCCCGCTCTCTGTGTCAGCCACCAGCCCAGACTCCACAGGCAGCTGAACTGATGCCCCTGACCCGCTAGACCAGCCAGTGCCCTCCCTTACTACAAACTCCTCGCTGGGCCCGCATTTCCGTTGGAACTCAGGCTGCTCTGTACACTGGCATTCAGGCTCCTGACCTGCCCCACCCTCCCAGACCCTGGCTTCCACACCCCACGCTCCTCACTGGGCTGTGTGCACCCTGCCGAGCCACCCAGCCCCTGAACCCACCATGCTGTCAACTCAGGAATCCCCATTCCCCACCACCCCACTCCCAACTCGGCCATCTGGTAAACCTGTGTTCTCCCTTTGAGGCCTGACTCAGCCCCCCTCACCTCCCCTGCCCTCCCCTGCCATCCAGCCTGCCCGCCCCTGCTGTCCAGCTTGCCCTTCCCTGCCCTCCTGTGCCCTCCTCTGCCATCCAGCCTGCCCTCCCCTGCCCTCCCCTGCCCTCCCCAGCCCTCCCCTGCCATCCAGCCTGCTGGCACCACCAGGTCCACCCATCCCATGACCACTCCAGTTCCCACACTTTTATCTTTTAGTCCATTATCCATAAACCAAAGTCTCACACTGGAAACTCACACTGTGTCCAGCCTTCAGAGTGTTTCCTTCAGATCACTGGCTTATGACCCATGCAGGGGATTTTAAAAGCTTGAATTTGTTGCTCAAACTTAAGAAACAGGAGAGTTCACATAAATGACCAGATTTCCAAACTCTCTTGAAAATCAGAAAAGCTGGCATTTCTAGCACCCATCGATGCTCCAAAGCTTAGCCGGCACTGGCTGGGGTCCCCTGTCCAGTCAGGAGTGTGCCCTCTGGTGGGTAGCCCCGGCACCTGCCATCTGGATGTGCGAAAACCACGCACCCCCGAAGTAACCTGGTGATGGCCTCTGCCACATCATCATCCTGGCTGGGGCAGGGGGCACAGTGGCGTACGGGCTGCCCTCCTTCTGCCTGACCTGAGGTGCTCGGTGAGCACCATCCTGTTGCTGGCTGGGAGCCCCTGCAGACTGAGATGCAGTCAGTGCCCACAAGGGCCTGCTGGGCGGCTGCCCCAGCCTCAAGTAGGGAGGGAGGCTGGAGATGCCTGCCGGCGCACTCAGCCTGGGTCCTTGGGAAGCTGATGTGCCAGGCAGGGGCTGGTGGAAGTGCAGGGCCTGGAGGAACACAGGGCCCAGCATCAGGCCTGGCTCCCGAATGAAGGATGCCTCCAGCAGGAGGTGACATCTATCCAAACCGACCCAATCCCTTTGCACTGGCCAGGCAAAGAGTTGGAGAGAGAATCAGTGCTCCAGACAGAGGAAACCGCACATGCCATGGCTGGGGAGGTGGACGGAGCACAGCTGGTAGGAACCGCTGACCAGGTGGGTGGACAGGAGCATCGAAGGCACAGTGCCCAGTGGCCTGTCACTCAGGGGGCTGGTGAGGGAGGGTTGTAGGCAGCCAGGGGCTTCTGGGGGGAGCCTTGATCTGATTCCTGTTCAGAAGCATGGTGGCTGCCGCAGGGGGAATGGGCTGAAGAACAAAAATGGGTCCGGGGTCCTGGGGAGAAGGCATGGCAGGTGCCTGGGAGAGGGACAATGGTCCAGATGGGAGCATGAGAGACAGGGACAAGTGGCAGGTATGAGGGAGGTGAGGAGTGGAATGGACAGGACGTGGTAGGGTAGATCCAGTTGAGATGGGAGGGAGGAGGCAGCACCCAGGTGGGCTTCCAGGTCTGTGGCTGGCTGAAAAAGACGGCCCCCAAAGTCACCCAGGCCCCCGTCCCTGGCAGCTGTGAGGGTAGCAGGACATGGTGGAAAGAGACTCTGCCGGTATGATCAGGTGGGCTCTGGGGCTGGCTGGGCCCTGAATGCAGTCACTTGTCCACTTCCTTACGGGGGAGTAGAGGGGGACTAGGCAGATGCGCAGAGGACGAGGCCATGGGCAGACAGGGAGGGTGCCAGATGCCAGCCTTGGCGATTGGAGCAATGCGACCTCAAGCCAAAGAACACTGGCAGCCCCCAGGAGCTGGCAGAGGCCAGAAAGTATCCTCCCCTGGAGCCTCCAGAGGGAGTGCAGCCTGCCGACGCCTGGATTTGGGTCAGGTTATGCTGACTTCGGACTTCCAGCCTCAGAACTGAGAGGACGAATTCCTGCTGTTTTAAGTACTTTCTTACAGCAGCCGCAGAAAACTAATTCAGGGTCCCAGTGGGTGGCCGGCAAAGCGGGTGCCGTTCTCTGAGGGGCATGAGAAGAAGGGCAAGGAGCACAGGACACTCTGGGCTCGGGCATCCTGGGCTTCTGGGGAAGAGGCTGAAGAGGCAGGGGGAACCAGAGTTACCAGGGCAAGACCGAGGTCGGGGAAGGAGGTCATCAGGGCTGTGGGAGGAGTGTGGAAGGGGGCAGTGGGAACCCTGCAGGCCCCACGCTTCTGACTCATCCCTGGGTCTCAGGGCCCAACCAGGCCTGGTAGAGACTCAGCAGATGCCTGTGGGATGAGTGAACCGATGACCCCAAAGCCAGAGGCTGCGACCCCCAAGGGAGGCACCGAGCAGGCAGGCGGGGAGACCACAGCCATCCCTGTCCACTGGCACGGGCGCAGCGTGTTTACCAGTGCAGGATTTGGGAGGGTCCAGCACTGACGGTCCCAGTGTGTGGTGCGGGGGAGGCTGGTGCCTCAAATCCATCTTATTACTGAAACTCATTCGATGAAGTGCAGGAATTAACCCTGGGGAGTGGCAGCGGACAAGCTGTCCTGGAGTGTGAAGTTCTGAGTTCCTGGCACCCTTTCTAGCTGGCCAGGTGACCTCAGGCAAGGTGTCAAGCTCCCCAAGCGTCCAGTGACTCGCCTGTACATGAGGCCGGTTGCCCTTTCCCGTGCACACTCACACAGGAGCACATGCAGCCTGGCAGACGCTGAGAACCAGGCCATGCCTCCACCCAAGTGACTTCAGCCAGCCAGCTTGCTTTCCAAATGAGGAAACTGAGGCCTAGGTGGGCAGACAGCCTGCGGACACAAGTTCCAGGAATCAGAGCCCACACCTGTGCAGAAAGGGCATCTCCCAGACAGGCCCCTGGGCCAGACTGGGCTGATGGAGCCAGTTAGGGCAGGACACTGGGGCATGAGGACCCCTTATGGCAGCCCCATCTTCTGGAGGACCTTGCAGCCGGGAGCCTCCATGCCACAGGCCTGAGGCCATGGGGTTATTCTGGAGGGACCTAGTGTAACGATGAGGCCAGGCTCAGCCTGGGGATGGGCAGTACTCTCTGGCCGGAGCAACCCAGGAGAGTTTGGGGTCTCCCTGACCAGCAGGGTCAGGCTCCCCTCCCTGGCTGCCTCCCTGAGGACAATCTCTTGGCTGAGCCAACGGCACTAGCTCCATCTGATGCTGCCCTGGGCCTTGCCTCCTGGAAGGGCATCCTTGCAGGAGACTCCGTGGAGAGCACAGGAGCACACTGGGGTCCCTGTGAAGCAGGGCCTGGGCTCAGGCTTCCTCACACAGCCAGAAGCCTCCAAGCGGTGGCTTTCTCAAACGCAGATGCTCAACACGCTCCTCACGGCCCCGCCCGTCTCTGTGGACCACTGTGTGATGTGCACAAGCATGCGGCACTTGCCCCGAGACCAAGGCTGACCACCCCAAGACCACCAGCCAAGACCACCGGCCAGAAAAATTCGCGGAGCGGCGGGCACTTCACAAAAGAAGTGGAGATCATTTTATCCCCTGATTTTCAAACACTTTAATATGCATCCCAGGAACGATCTGTCAAAAAAACACAAGAAAATTGACAGAAGAGCAAAGCACAAAATGTGAGCTAGGTTTTGCTGCATTTTTTCCAGGACTTTGATTTTCCTGCTGCCAGTGTCACGTATCTGTTTTTACATGCAATTTTTATTAATTAGAATCCGTTTCCTCTCCCCACTCAATAAATATTCAAGAAACTCCAGGAGCACACTAGGCTGAAGAGCACTCAGTTGGGAGCCTGCTGGCGGCCTGTCTGTCCAACCCCACAGCTGTCCAGCCTGGGGTCTTGCAGAAAGGTTGACACCCCGACCCGGCTCTCCGTGTGAGTCCTGCCTTGCTCTTGAAGTCTGTGGATGTCTGGCAAAGCTAACCAGGTTCTGCCCTGGGGGATGGAGAGAGGGTCATGGGGAGGGCTCTGTCCCTGACCCTCAGGTGCCACTGCAGGGGCCCAGAGCCTGGCAGTGCCTGGGTCATCAAGTAAAGCTGCCGGCATTCAGACCCTGGTGAGTTACACTCCTGCCCTGCCTCTTCCTTCTACAGAACCTACTCCTTTGCAGTTGGATTGATGGTAAAGTAGTTACTAGAAATGGCAACTAGACGTTAAAAATGTATAAAGATCCAAAGGCTTAACAGTTCTGTTACTCTGAATTTTTAAGTATTCAACCACAGACACCCTGGAAGTTAGGGGTTCCCGGGAAACCCAGGCATGCGTCCCGTTCCCCTCTGCAGGGCACCCAGGCTGGCTGGGCCTCACTGCCCCTCCCATGGAAGCCACAGCTGCAGCCATCAGCAGCCTCCCATCTGTGCATGACTGGGACCTGGCCTGTCACTCAACCTTGTCAACCTCCAGCACAAAGACTGTCAGGTGTGTGCCAAGGTTGCAATGGCCACAATCAAGCGTGGAAGTCACAAAGCATAAGAAGCACAGAGGCACCCAGACTTTGCCAAGGGACAAGGCAGCAAGTCCCTGTTGCCCTCAAACTCACCTCCCTCTAAAATACACACACAGCATGCACACTCGCCAAAAAAAGTCCCCTAAACGCTGGCATCTGCTAAGATTCCCGTTCCAGAAAGTATTCTAACTCCAAGATTCTTTCTCTCCTTCTTCCTTTTGGTAATGAACCTGGGAGTTTCTGCTGGGCAACGGGGCACTGGCCAGGCAGCCTCCCCTGCTGTGGGAGCCGCCCGGTGGAACGACAGTCTCACAGGGAGAGCCGCAGGGTGCCTGCAGCTCCCAGGGCACCTCCTCAGAGCCTGCTCGGGCACTCTTGCCCCTCCCAGCTCCCCAGGGAGGTCTCTAACAACCTTGGGAGCTTTCAGGGAAGGGGGCTGTACCCCTCGCCACTCAACACTCCCAGGAGTGGGAAATATCATTGAGTGGGATTTGAGCCACTCCGTCCTCACCACCATGGCCTCCTTCACAGTTCAGCATCCCAGAGGATTTCACATACTGACTTTTCCACTTTTCCAAAAGGAACGCTAGCGGGCAGAGCTGTCCATGGCGTTAGGAAACAGCTGTCCTCACCCGCATCTCCACTGGCTCCCCCTCTGTGTTTCATGGAGTCCTCGCCAGATGCCAGCCACTCCCTTCCTTCCTCTTGGAGAGCGACCCCTTGTCCAGGGCTCTGTCTTGAAGCTGTGGCTGGAGCTGGGCCTTCCAGGGTTCTGTTGAGGACAGTGACCACAACAGAGGTGCCTCTGAGCTCCACAGAACCTAATGACTTTGCCCGACTGCTCTACCCTTCCCTGGACCCAGTTTCAGGCCCTACAGACCTTTACTCCAGAAAAGTCTCTTTTTTTGGCCTAAGCTGGCCAGAGCCAATCTCCGACAGGACCAAGGAGCCCCGACAGTCACATGCCCACCGAGGCTCTAAGGAAAGCTAGACTCCACTTTGAAGGGCAGGGCGGGGGGCAAGGCAGGGAGGGAGAGCACTGGACGCTGAGCCAGGGGACCTGGTTTCCAGTGCGGTCATGGTCAGTCCTGTCCCCTTGCAGGTCCCCAGTTCCCTCTTCTGCAAACTGAGGAGCTGGACCAGGTAGCCTATGAATTACTGTTTATCCTGTTTATTCATCACCCCAAAAAGAAACCCTGCACACATTGGCAGGTGCCGTTTATCCCTCTAAAACTCTACTAGGACCAAGGAGAGCTCCAGGAGAACGAACCAAACCGAAAACCAGAAACCCACTTCTACAAAATAAAAGTCAAGGCCGTCTCCCGGCACACAAGGCCCTCCATGGAGTCCTGGCAGCCCTCTGTCCCTGAGCGTACCCCCAGTGTCTTCCTCTGTCTCCCTCCCCAGCACCCCTCACCTGCCATTTTATGCAGCCTGGACTTGATTTTAAAACTGAGTCACCTGGCCGGTGGGGAACTCACAGGTCGAACTAGTGGAATTGCCCTCTGCACCTATGCTACAGGGATAATTAGGATTACAAGAAGACATTTAGCATATATTCTTGGGGAAAAAAAGCTATGTAATATATAAACTATTCATAATTTAACTTTAATAAATGGGGGTGAGCAAAAAATTGCCAAACAAGCCCACAAAACTCAGACAAAGAGTAGAGGAAGAAAAAAGGAATTACAGTTTAATTGCACTTGTTTCCTAATCTTCAGTTAGGATCAACAGTTATTGATAAGTTTCTAAAGTCAATAGATACAAGTTGAAGAATTCTACTCAAAATTAGAAAAGTCACAACTAGTAAAAGTAATGTATACCTTCCAAATTACTGAAGATAGGCCATATAGAAAACATGGCAGACTAGAAAAACAGCAAAAAAAAAATCCAGAAAAACAGAAAACAAAAATTAGATGACAGAAGTAAGAACAAATATATGTTATAATAATAAATGTAGGCTGGGAATGATGTGATCCCAGCGCTCTGGGAGGCTGAGGCAGTCAGGAGTTTGAGACCAGCTTGGTCAACATGGTGAAACCCTGTCTCTACTAAAAATGCAAAATGAGCCAGGCGTGGTGGTCCACACCTATAATCCCAGCTACTCAGGAGGCTGAGGCAGGAGAATCACTTGAACCCAGGAGGCAGAGTTGCAGTGAACCAAGATCATGTCACTGAGCTCCAACTTGAGAGACAGAGAGAGACCCTATCTCAAAAAAACCAAAACCTAAAACTGAACAAATAAACAAAATAAATAAATAAATAAATGGTCAGATTATTATTACTATTAATATTATTTTGGACACTCCAGTCTGGGAGACAGAGAGATATCCTGTCTTAAAAAACCAAAACCCAACCAGGCGCCGTGGCTCCTGCCTGTAATCCCAGCACTTTGGGAGGCTGAGGTGGGCAGATCACAAGGCCAGGAGTTCGAGACCAGCCTGGCCAATATAGTGAAATTCTGTCTCTACTAAAAACACAAAAATTAGCTGGGTGTGGTGGTGTGCGCCTGTGGTCCCAGCTGCTCGGGAGACTGAGACAGGAGAATTGCTTGAACCCAGGAGGCAGAGGTTGCAGTGAGCCAAGGTTACATCGCTGCACTCCAGTCTGGGCCACAGAGTGGGACTCTGTCCCAAACAAGCAAACAAACAAACAAAAAATAAATGATCAGATTATTATTATTATTATTATTATTTTGGAGACAGTGTCTTGCTCTGTCGCCCACACTGGAGTGCAGGGGCATGAGCTCAGCTCACTGTGACCTCTGCCTCCCGGATTCAAGTGATACCCCTGCCTCAACCTCCCAACTAGCTGGGATTACAGGTGCACCCCACCATGCCCAGCTAATTTTTGCATTTTTAGTAGAGACGAGGTTTCACCATGTTGGCCAGGCTGGTCTCAAACCCTTGACCTCAGGTGATCCACCCACCTCAGGTGATCCTCCCCCCTCAGCCTCCCAAAGTGCTGAGATTACAGGTGTGAACCACCACTCCCAGCCAGTCAGATTATTTCAAAAACACTCTGTGCCCTGCAAAATAATTTTACAAAATTTACAGATTTTTGCTAGGCTAAAAGAGTTTCACAGATTTTTGACCACTTAAGGAACGGACATACCCCTGACATACTGGTGACCGAAGAAGGCAAGCCCAGCTCCAGCATCGTCTCCTTATGTAAAATCATGTATGTCTCTGGGCCCAACGTCAGCACAGCCTAACAATTAAGCATGTGGCCTCTGCGTCACTCTGCCTCAATTCCAATGCTTACTTCACCTCTGGCTAGCTGAGTGGCCTCCCTGTGGCCAGTGTCTGCCGGGTTGATTAGGGATAACAACAGAGCTTCCACGGCTGATGTGAGGTCTGAGCGAGATACTGTGTGGAGAGCACTGGGCACAGCACCTGGTAAATCAGCCGACCGGCAGCACCACTGCCATCATCACGATCGTGGCATGACAGTTGTGAGGAAACGCGTAACAAAGGGTCAGCAGTGTTACGATCGGGGGTGAGTTTCACTTGTTATTAGTATTTTCTGTATTTTTTGTTTGTTTGTTCTACATTTTTACAAAGGGCATAGAGCAAAACAGGCAATTCATGTGAAGATAGTAGAGAGGGAAAGGGGGAGGGCAAAGAGAGAAAGATAAGGGGAAAAATGGAATAAACAAGATGTCGACAAGAATGCCTCATGGGGCCAGCGCAGGGGCCAGCCAGGCGGCCTTCTGCTAAATCAAGCAATGCTTGAGAGGCTCCCTCGGGACCTGGCCTGTCCAGAATGTCCCACACTCAGCCCTCTGCAGCCAGCTCCCCCATCTCCATGGCTCCTGCACACACCAGTGCTGGGGTAGCCTCCAGGAAACAGAGCTGGCCAGCCAGAGCCAGCCAGGACACAGAGGTCAGTGGGTCAGACCCAGACCCTGGGACTGCAACAGGCCTGCCTATTTATCACGAGAACTGACACTCGTCCCTGCCAGATGCTCTGGCTGACATTTCCCAGATCTTGTTCAGCATGAAGACCACGTCGGGGAATGTCCCCAGTCACAAGTTAACATTCACATAAATAACAGGGCGCTCTCGACTAAAGAAGAAAAATGACTCGTGCTGCAGGAACATTTGCCAAGCTATCAAAAAGCGAGATTTTTCTTTCTGAGCTTCCAGGTCTCACCAGCTGGACCACAGCAGATTGTGGCCTTGAGGCATGTGGTGGAGGAGAGCTCGTGCAATAAGGTCCAACATCCGCATTCAAGATCCTGTCAACAGGCCGGGCGCGGTGGCTCACGCCTGTAATCCTGGCACGTTGGGAGGCCGAGGCAGGCAGATCACCTGAGGTCAGGAGTTTGAAACCACCGTGGACAACATGGTGAAACCTCGTCTCTACCAAAATAGAAAAAATGAGCGGGGCATGGTGGCATGTGCCTGTAATCCCAGCTACTCGGGAGGCTGAGGCACGAGAATCACTTGAGCCTGGAAGGTGGAAGTTGCAGTGAGCTGAGATGGCACTGCTGCACTCCAGCTTGGGCTACAGAGTGAGACACTGTCTCAGGGAAAAAAAAAAAAAAAACCACCCTGTCGACAGGCCCTTCCCTGGGCTGGCACCTGGCCCTAGGGCAGCCCACACCAACTGGAACCTAACACCTTTGCACAGCTGTTCCCTGCCAGCCTCCCTGCCTCCTTGGAGGCCTATACACACTGCCCCTCCCCTCCCCCGACCAGCCCCGGGAGCCCAGCACGCCTGAGCACCAGCACCCCCAGAGACAGAGCCAGCATGGTGGGTCTGTATGCTCTGGGGGCTGGGGTGGCAGGGGCACATGTCTGGGAGTTGCCAACATGTGCTTCCATACCAGATTCCCCAGGGGACTCAACCTGGAGAGCAACCAAAGCCTGCAAGGCCACACTCCAGGAACTAAGGGCCTGGGGACCCAGGACGGTCCCTCAGCATTCACAGCAGCCTCACCCACGTCTACCAGGAGATGCCACCCAGGGAGACTGCCAGCATCCCCTCCCACAGGAGGCCGGGGCCGGCGCCTTCCCTAGTTGCTCGGGCAGCCGTCACAGGGCAGCACAGCCTGGGGCTTGAACAGCAGAACCCATTCTCTCACAGTCCTGGAGGCTAGATCTCTAAAATCAAGGTGTGGGCAGAGGAGGTTTCTCTCGAGACCTCTCTCCTCGGCTTGTCGATAGCGTCTTTCCCCTGTCCTCACATGGCCGTCTCCCCGTCTCCCCGTGTGTACTTCTGTCCTAATGGATTCTTCTAGGGAAGACACCAGTCATTCTGTGACAACAGTCACTGTTGAATCAGTGACCTCATTTTCAGTTAATTATCTCTTTAAAGACCCTGCCTCCAAATACAGCCAACATCCTGATCTATGGGAGTTTAGGACCTCAACAAAGGAATTGGGGGGTGTGGGGAGGGCACCACTCAGCCCATAATAGCCTCTAGGCGCCAAGGCCACACAGAGTTGGAGCAGGCTGCTGGCAGGGTCCGGTGGCCAGAGCTGGGCGGGCTGTTCCTTGGGGAGCCACTCTAGACAGGCCGGAAGGTCGATGCCAGAATCACTCCCCAGGGGCCAGAAATCCGGCACGGAGGAAAGCTGCCACTCCAGGGAAGGTGGAGCGCACCCAGGGCTGGCCACATGGGATGCCCACCTCACCCTTCCTTCTGACCCAGGCATTCTCACACAGGGACACGAGGTCATGAGTGCAGGCACGGGGAGACGAGAATGCTGCCCGGCTGGCGGGTGGCGGGCAGGCCTCAAGAGCCCTCCGCCAATGGCAGGTCACTCTCTCACGGTCCAGCAGGAGCCCTGCTCCAGAGCCCACGACTGGGGCCAGCTGAGGCTGGTGTCTCACATTCCTGCAGAGAGGCTGGCTAAGGTTCCGGGGGGGGGGCACTCCCCATGCCCACTGCACCCTATAATTTTCTGGGTGATCCCAAGGCTGAGTTGACGCAGCTGTTGGAAGACGGGGCATGCAATTCTAGATGTGTGGCATGTTTTGAACAGCATCCAATACCCTTTCCAGGACAGCTCAGCCCGGAGAGGAAGTCCCCAGTCTTGAGGACCCAGGAGGCAGGGTCTGCTCCTTCCCACGTGGCGTGCTCCTCCAGGAGGGGCCAGGTGCTCAGAGGGAAACCAGGGCCCAGCTGCCTGGCTGGCAGGCAAAGGTGGGTTTGGTGGGCAAGGAGCCTGCAGCCTCGCCCTCTACCCAGAATTCCCTTAACACATGTCTGTCAGGGCCGGGGCAGGGGCAGTGTAGCGGGAGTCACGGCCGTGGCAGGAAAAAGGTTGCTGGGCTGGCTCCCAGCGGTGTGGGGAAGACACACTACCCAATGGATGTGCCTTCAGAAGCAGGAACAGACAGAAACTCCCATGGGGAGAGCACAGGCCGGGACACAGCACACCCAACACCAGTCCCCCCAACTCCACTGTGCAACAAGGATCAGCCTTTTCTCTCTCGAAGCCTCTGTTCCCCCAGAGGGGGCTACAGTTGAGAGCTGACGGTGAGACTCAGTGGGGCGTGTCCTCCATGTCCGCTTGTGCAAGGGAGCCCAGATCAGGCAATTTTCCCAGGCAGACAACACCCCCCTTTCACTTTCCATCACAGGCTGTCATTTCCCCAGGTCCCTGGGCCACAGGCCCCTCTCAGGACCCCTCAGGCCTCATGCACACACACAGCCTGTGCACTGCCTGACTCTGGCTTCCTTCGAATTGGGCTTCTTTTCCTGCTGTGATCTCTGGGGCCCACTGTGCTATCCAGGGCAGGCTGACCGCCGACCGTCCTCTGCCCGCCTGCCCAGCTGCCACTCCCGGGCGGGCAGCCCTGCCGGGCCTGAGGCTGTCTGCTTCCCCTTCTGTCCAGAGTTCCCAAAACAAAAATCAGGCCATGCCATCTGATGAAGGATCCTGTCTGGTTTATTTATGGGAAGAGCCAGGGCTGTGAGGGCCAGGTTGTCTGGGCTGTGGCCAGGCTGCTCTGCAGGCCTTCAGACACTGCCCAGCCCGTGTCCCCACCCATCCAGGGTGGATCTGGGGCAGCCGGCAGGGAGGGGGGGCAGGGCCTCAGCACTGGTGAGCCCACACTGGTGACTCTAGGATATTTATTTATTCTAGAGCCAGGACAGCAGCCCCTGGGGCCCGAGGACCTTCTGTGGGTGGCTGGCCCACTGGAGAGCCTGAGCAGCAAGGCCAGCGACGACCAAAGGTGCCGTATCCAGAATGCAGGCAGGCTCAAGTGCACCTACCCTCCCTAGATGCCCCTAGATTCAGGGAGACTGAACTCGTAGGATCTGGTGCCCCACAAATCCTGGTCCTCACAGGGGACAAGGCTACCAGGTGTCACCCCGGGAGATGGTGGCGCCCCAGGGTATGAAAGGCCACATCAGGCTTATGTCCAGTACCCCTGCCTGCAGAACAGCACAGCATGGCATCCATACCACAGCACAGCCCCACCCTCCAGCAGTGCCAAGCCTGGGATCTCAGGGCCCCTACAAGAAACCAGACAGGTGAGCAGGTGACAGCTCAGACCAGGTGCTGACCTTGTGCATAGCAGGCCTTCCCCAAGAGCAGACTGAAGCCCTCCCAGCCAGTTCTCACTGCCACAGGACTATGCCCCTCCTGTAGGGCTCTGCTCACCCCCACACTCCCTGCTCAGAGAAGGCCTGTCCCACCGCCCCATGTGAAATCACACCCAAGCACAGCATGCTTTCAGTGGTCAAATCTGGGGTAATTTGAACACAATAATAAATAATGATAGTAACAAATTAGAACCCATTGAATAAAATAAATATCCACAAATCAGTACTGGCAGAAACAAATAATGAATAATAAGCAGGAGGGGAACGGCAGCTCTTTCTCACAGGGGAATTCAACTAAAAATGTAAAAGAAATGATGAGACAGAATATCATGGTAGTAAACTCCGTCGGCAACAGCACAGTAAGGACTGCTGCAGGTACAGTATCCATGGAAGCTACAGTTAGCGAAAGGATAACTAGAAACAGAATGTCACATCATGTCATGGCAGCTACCCACGGGAGATTTATTCGTCGCAATGGGAAAAAATGGTACCTTTACTGGGGAGAATCCCAGTCAGTAACACCTTAGCCAAATGAAGAAGGGTATCACTGACAACAGGAGACAACTGGACACCCCAGTGTGATAATCCCAGCGTGATGCCCTGTGGACGGTGCAGTGCTTCTGTGACAGTCCTGCCAGAAACACGGAAGCTCAATCCAGTTCAAGGCACACCAGAAAAACCCATGCGGAGGCACCGTCTACAAAACAGCTGACCAGTCCCCTTCGAAAACATCCAGGTCATGAAACCTCAGATGGGAGGAAACAGGAGAGACACAACAACTAAATGCCATGTGGGATCCCGAGTGGGAGCCTGAACCAGACAACGGATGAGTCGGAAGACTGACAACATTCAGTGCAGTCTGGAGTGTTACGGTGAGAATGTGATTCGTTTGTTCCCACCAAAACTCATCTTGAAATTTGGTCCCCAGTGGCCGGGCGCGGTGGCTCACACCTGTAATCCCAGCACTTTGGGAGGCCGAGGCCAAGATCTCACGAGGTCAGGAGATCGAGACCATCCTGGCTAACACAGTGAAACCCCGTCTCTACTAAAAATACAAAAAATTAGCCGGGCGTGGTGGCACACGCCTATAGTCCCAGCTACTTGGAAGGCTGAGGCAGGAGAATGGCGTGAACCCAGGAGGCGGAGCTTGCAGTGAGCCGAGATCACGCCACTGCACTCCAGCCTGGGCAACAGAGCGAGACTCTGTCTCAGAAAAAAAGAAAAAGAAATTTGGTCCCCAGTGTGGCAATGTTGGAAGGGGAGGCCTGGTGGGAGGTATTTGAATCATGAAGGCAGATCCCTCGTGAGTGGCTTTACACTGTTCTCGAGGCAGTGAGGGAATTCCTGCTCTGAAGAGACTTGATTAGTTCCCGAGACTGGGTTGTTATAAAACCAGGACACTCCTTGGGTTCTCCTTCTTTGCATACATCGGCTTTCCCTTTGACCTTCTCCACCATGTGATGACACAGCACAAAAGCCCTCACCAGAAGCTGGGGCCATGCTCTTGAACTTCACAGCCTGCAGAACCATGAGCTAAATAAACTTCTTTTCTTTATAAATTACCCAGTCTCAGGTATTCCATTATAGCAATGGCAAACTAGACTAAAACTAAGACACTAAGTAACAAAGCTTAGCATCAACCTTCAAAGTTCCTGGTTCTAGTCCTTGTTCTGCGTTGCATACAGAGGAAGCTGGGTGAAGGGCATAGAGGAAATCTATGCTATTTTTGCAACATTTCTTGCAATTTTTCCAAAACAGCATAGATCTAAAGTTATTTCAAAATTAAAAATTTAAACACATAAAAATAAAACTGGGCCCCAGACTCCCTCAGTGCTCCCTGGCCAGTCCATTCTTCACATTGGCTGCCTTTGCCTGGAATGGAGGCACCCGGCTTTGCCACTGCATCCCTGGGAGCAGGTCCTGTAGAAGGTGTTAGGTTCCAGGGATGGAGCAGCAAGTACAGAGGCCCTGAGAAGGAAGCTAACCTGGAGTGTTCCAGGAACACCAGGGAGAACCGTGTAGCCAGAGCAATGCTCCTGTGCAGAGGCCCCATGCCTGAGCTGCCTTCTGTGGGCCCTGCTGTTCCCTTCAGGGCACTCTCCAACCCTCTACCCTGTGCACGGGGCCCACCGGATGCCCCAGGAGCTCTAGGGCTGTGACTCTGAGGTTGCTTCAGGTCTCAGGTGAGTGGCTTGATGAGCAAACAACCCTCACTGGCCAGAAGAGTACGCCCTTCATAGGTGTGAGCAGGGTGGAGCCACCAGCACGATGCTGACACGGGGGTTTTGATGATTTCCACTCACATCACACAGAACGAGTGCAGGGCTCTGGGATACAGCTGCCCAAGCTGCAAGCCTGAGTGGCACTCGTGGACTCATGCATCGGCTGTGGTGCCACCCCCGGGCTCTGGTGTTCAGGGGTGGGCAATGGCAGCAGACATCCTTTGCTCTGTGCCTGTCACTGGTGCCCAGGGCAGTAGCCCACACCCTCAAAGGTTCCGTGTCATTTCTGGGCAGTCTTCCAGGGCCGGCTGCATCCACCTGCGTGGAGAGATTTCAGAGGGAAGCTGCTGCCCTGCCACGCCACGACCCTTCCCCCGTGTCCTCTCTTGCCTCCCAGCCGTGCTGGACATCACGCTCTCCCAGGCTGGTCTGCAGAGGGATGGAATGCCTGTCACAACTGGGATCCCTCTTCTCTTGTCATTTTGCCTGCCGGTGGCAGAGTGTGGAAGGTGGGAGTGTGCCCACCATTCAACGAGGTTGAATTCTGGGAGTGCAGAAGTAACAGCCTCAGGACTGATGGGGGAGATGAAGCTGCAAGATGAGTGGTTCTTCCCTTATGCTATAAAGGTCCAAATGGCATTTTTTTTTTTGAGACAGGATGGTACTGTGTCACTCACTGCAGTACAGTGACTCAAACACAGCTCACCGCAGCCTGGACCTCTTGGGCTCAAGCGATCCTCCCAACTCAGCCTCCCAAGTAGCTGGGACCACAGATGTGTGCCACAACAGCTAGCTAATTTAAAAAAAAATTTGTAGAGATGATGTCTTGCTATGTTGCCGGGGCTGATCTTAAACTCTGGGTGCAAGTAATCCTACTGCCTTGGTCTCCCAAAATGCTGGGATTACAGATGTGAGCCACCACACCTGGCCCAAACATTGAATTTACCACGACCAGATGAGGATCTATGGCTCACATTTTCTTGCACACTCTGGGCGAGATCCATCTTGGTGGTCATCGTTAATGAAGCACAGCAACCACCTTCAAGGAAACGACAGAAGCCAGCATTCCCGGGGGCAGACAGAAGCGGCAGAGTCAGGAGAAATGCCATAACCAGCACTAAATACATGGGGCTGGGGAATGCGGGGCAAGAAGATATACAGCATCTCCACACAAACAGGTTCCAAAGAGCCACACATTGTGAGCAATAACAGCATTGCTATTCCCCCCCACACACCCCAGCTGTGGGAGATATAAACACGAAATTAGCTGGGACAGCACACTCGACCCTAAAGAACAGGAAGAGGTGGCTCCTGAGCCTGAGTGGCAACGAGGGTCGCTGCGTGCACTGAGCAGACAGTGAGCAAATGTGTTCATGCCTCTCCTCCCTGTCCCTAAATCTTCCTTGATACATCTTGCTATTCCCCATGTGGGCTCATGAATCTTGTTATAAATTTTTAAATCAAATTGTCTATATAGACAGGAGCTCTGCAAGAAATATGTGCCCAGGGTGCCATGTCATGTATCCTAGGGACAGCCAGCCACACCTCTGGGAACAGTCTAGAAGGACTGTCAGTAGGGGCCGGGTGGGTGGAGTCAGCTTGCCCAAGGTGCCTCTCTCCTTGGAAGATACATCTGAGAGAGAAGCCCGTTGTGAGCAGGGCCGATCCAAGCTCCCACACCGCCCTGGAGAGCAGACCACTGCCCAGACGGCTTCCTGAGGTCCTGGCTGGGGCCCTCCAAGGCACCCCATTTCCAGGCCTCCAGCCCCAGCCCCCCAATAGCCTGCCTTGAATTGTCTGCTGCTTAAGTGAGCTAAGGTCAGTTTTGCCATCGAAAGAGAAGCCCTCCTGTCTTCCTAGAGGTTGTCAGGAGCTACATTGGCCGGTCCCCCGGGCTTGGGACATCCTCTGTTGTTGGGGGGAGAAGGCAGGAAACATCTTTCCTACAGCCATCAACTCACCTCGGTGACGGCCACGACTCCTCACTCACAGCACTCGTGTAAGTGTGAACCTGAAGCCGCTCCTCCTTGTCCATGGGGAAGACAATCTGGCCCCACTTGCCTCTGCTACCCAAAAATAAGGAACATTATTGTGTTGCTTTGTCCTGACAGACGCACTCCTTAAAAAGTGCTAATCTTCACAAAAGAGGCAGAGGCCTGTGCCTTCCTTGAGGAAAGTCAGATTAATTAGCTGACTCCCGCATGAGGAGCCTCTGATTCTTGCAGGCTTTGTTTACGGATCAGAAATCAGGCTTGAAGTGAAAACTGACATCTCAACGTGAAGAGTATTTTCCCTGCTAACTGCAGTGAGTTAGGGCCGTGCGCTGAGCTAGACAGATAGGGAACATGGCCTTCGCATGTGGACTGGAGTGTGCCAGCGCCTCCGGGCCAAAGCCCGGGACAAGCGTAGGACATCAGCCTCCCACTGCGAGGCCAGCTCAGGCCAGTGCCCCATAGATCCCAGCCCAAGACAAGCACCGGAGCTGGCATATTCCGGGGTGGCTTTTCTGCCTGTTTGTTTGTTGTTTGTTTTTCTCGAGGCGGAGTCTTGCTCTGTCACCCAGGCTGGAGTACAGTGGCATGATCTGGGCTCACTGCAACCTCCACCTCCCAGGTCCAAGTGACTCTTGTTTCTCAGCCTCCCAAGTAGCTGTGATTACAGGTGCCCGCCACCATGCCCAGCTAACTTTTTTTTTTTTTTTTTTTTTTGTATTTTTTAAGTAGAGATGGGTTTCACCATGTTGGCTAGGCTGGTCTCGAACTTCTGACCTGGTGATCTGCCCGCCTCTGCCTCCCAAAATGCTGGGATTACAGATGTAGCCCCTGCACCCGGCCAGGGTGGTTTTTTTCTGTTTGTTTGTTTGTTTGTTTGTTTTAAAGTATTGGTGCATCTCAAACATTCCACTTAATGACTGGGAACTGGGGCCTGCAATCCTAGTAGTTTGGGAGGCTGAGGCGGGAGAATTGCTTGAGCCCAGGAGTTCCAGATCAGCATAGTGAAGCCTCATCTCTACAAATAATTTAAAAATTAGCTGAGTGTGGTGGTGCCTGCCTGTGGTCCCAGCTACTTGGGAGGCTGAGGTGGGAGAATCACCTAAACCCTGAAGGTCCAAGCTGCAGTGAGCTAAGACGGTGCCACTGCACTCCAGCCTGGGTGACAGAAAAAGACCCTGTTTCAAAAAGAAAAAATATGACTGGGAACTGGGTAAATGGTGCTGATGAAGGTATGCAGCCTGTAGTCAGACCTGACAGCCCAGAAACACGTCCAGCCACAGCCAATTCATTGTAACAAATGCCCTTCCTTTGGCAACTCAATCCCATGAACAGGGAAGATGGGTGCATGGCTAGAAGCTCTGTCCAGGCTCCAAGAGCTGCCCCAGCAGACCCCCCCAGAGGGTGCCAGGGTCAACCTGACCCAAGGATGCTGAGCACCCAAGCAAGTCTGACCCACCCATGTGGCCCAAGGAGGCAGCTTGCGGAGGTCAGGAATGGAGGCCTGGAGATTGGGCACCCACAGACTCGGGGAGTGGAAAGGCCACTCCAAACCCTTCCCCTGCCCCCACTGCAGCTTCCCCGCAGGGCTGCACCCACATCCGCAGCGTGGCCTCTGCCCCATGTGCCCAGCTTCCAAGTTGGCCTGCCCCTGCTGCCAGAGAAGCTCCCTGCTGGCCAAGTGGAGGGGCTTGCTTTCTAGGGTCAGCAGGAAATGGCAACATTTTCCCTGAAAAATTCTTCAATTCCCTCATTGAGTCTCCAGTAGACATAGGTCTTGTATACGCTCAACAGGGCAACTCTTCCCCCTCAAAGGCTGAGAGCCTCGGATGCAGTCTAAAGAAGGAAGGAAGAGTCAGTGTGCGGACTCCTGGCATGGAGGCCCTCCCGTCGCTCTCATCTACTGCCTCCAGGCGAACGGTCCTGGGCATGGAGGCCCTCCCATCGCTCTCATCTACTGCCTCCAGGCGAACGGTCTTGTGGGGAACTTGGCAGGTTCCCACTGGCTGCATGGATCATTGTTTCCACTTCAAAACCAGGCCTTGAGCACCCTACTGGAGGCTGCTGGGTTTGTCTGTCATCCTCAGAGCCCGAGATCATCTGGCATTAGGCCTGGCTGAATAAACAGGTTCCGGATCAGAAAGGAAACCTGGCTTTGAAAAGACATGGAGAAGAACAAGGTCCCTGCCTCCCTTCCTTCCAGGCTGATGTTCTGGGCTGGTGGGTCTCTGTTGGGCTCCCCACCCCCTTCACCTTCTGCCCTCTCTTGCAGCCCAGTAGGCTGACCTGACGGACTGGCTCTCCCTGGGTGAAAGGGGGCACCAACAGGAAACCAGGGCTGGGGAGAGAGAGAAGGTTTTCTTTTTCTCAGTGGTGGGCACAGCTCCCACTGTGGTAGCCCCCAGCTTCCCCACCCCGCAGGATCCCTTGTCCTGCCCTCAGCTCTGTGTGAGTCAAGCCTTCATCAACTCCCTTCTGTTGGTCCCTTATGTGTCCCAGGCCCCTGACTGATCTGAGGTGCCCTGTAGCCTGACCAGGCAGCCCTCACTCTCATAGTCCGGGTGCTGGTCCCATCTCTCAGATGTGGGGTGGCACTTCCACGCTCCAGTCCAATTTCCACCCTGAAGCACATGGGTGAGCCAGTTCCCTGCAACCACCACAGACTCAGACACAAAGTCCCAGTCTGGTCCAGAACACTCTGAGCAGGGCACAGGAGCCCCGCCCATGGCGGCAGGGGCAGTCCCGCAAGTGAGAGTCGTGGTAGGAGGAGCTGGAGGCTCTGGAAGGGATTTAGGAGCAGCCACCAAGGCCACCTTCCACACACACACCCACAAAAGCCCTTCCACATTCCGATAAAAACCAAGTGTGGGGCCTGTGCTGGGAGCAGGGGAGGTGCGGAGACATGTGGGGCTGTGGAAGGAGGCTGCCGTGAGGAGGGAAGGCTCCTCCAACCCAGGACGCCCTGCTGCAGGAGGAAATGACTTTCTGGCTGTGGTCCAGGAGACTGAGGGTCCCGCTCAGCCACACGGCACGTGCCAAGGTGCAGAGGAGAGCCCAGGAGAACAAGAGCAAACCGAGGAGCTGGCGGTGCCTTGGACGAGGTAGTGAGGGTGAAGCAGGAGGATGGGGGAGGCCCGAGCCGTGGGGACAGGCGAATGACCACAGGATCCACACCTCTGTGGTCTGTGGGACCTCAGCAGACGCTTTGGGTGATGCCAGAGAGCCATGGAGGAGGTGGAGGAAGGGTCTGTGCTTCTGAGAATGCTGACAATGACAGGACCCGGGAGCAGCCGGAGCTCCAGGGACCAGCGGGCGGGGCAATGCCTGAGCCTGTCTGCGCTCGGAGGAGGGGGAGGTGGGTGAGCAAGGGGGCCGGTGAGCAGGGAGAGGGAAGGTCCCAAGGGGGAATGCTGCCTGCAGAGCCCAGCAGTCGGGAATGTCAAAGTAGATCCTTCAGCGAGGCTGGGGCCCCTGCTTAGAGGCAGGAAAGTAAGGGAGGAGGGATGGGGTTAGACCCAGCCATTCATCAAGGAAGGCAGGGGGCGGGAGACAGTGGTACAGGCAGGGAGCAAGTGTGGCGAAGAGGACCAGTGGCATCAACTCGAGT
This sequence comes from Rhinopithecus roxellana, assembly GCF_007565055.1. Classification (NCBI taxonomy): domain Eukaryota; kingdom Metazoa; phylum Chordata; class Mammalia; order Primates; family Cercopithecidae; genus Rhinopithecus; species Rhinopithecus roxellana. The sequence continues at coordinate 165,672,641 of NC_044551.1, forward strand.
AAGGAAGAGCTGCAAGGCAGGTGGAGATGGGCTCAGTGGGTAAGGTCCCCAGGGGCGGCCTAGGCTGAGGGCAGGAGGGAGAAGCGGTGGGCAGAGAGGGGCTGCTGCGTGCTGAGGGTCAGGAGGGGGGTGCCTGGGGAGACCAGCTGCCTGCCTACCCCCAGGGCAGACGTGGGACACGTCAAGCATAAAGATGCGGAGGTGTGGGCCAAACAAGGGACAGGCCACTAGGATCACTGACACAGCTGTCAATGGGTTTAACACTGCAGTTAAAGATCAACCAGACTGAGATTGAACAAACAAGGCATGCTGTCGGTAAGACATGCCTGAAACATGCTGAAAGAGAGGCAGAGAAAACTGCAAACCCAGAAAGCAGGGCGTCTGTAGCATCATCAAACTAGAATTCAGAGCAAGTACTAAATGACTCGAAACTCCTGTTGTATTGACAAGGCTTGGCGAAAACACACAGTCACCACGCTTTACAAACCAAGGGCCGCAGCATCTGCCGTGGTTAGAAGCACAAGTGGCCCAACAGCCCTGTCACGGGGAAATGTTAATGGCCACTCCCAGCGGGTGACAGGTCTCCTAGACCACGGCAGAGGGGCACAGACTCATTTAATCGGGAAATGGGCTGGATTGATTTCCGGGTGGATCTGACAACTTACAACTGAAAGCAAACGGATATTCTTTACAAGCATGGGGGAACATTTACAAAATTGATCCCAGCCTCCCCTGCCTGCCTGGCCTGAATCCCCCAAGCCTGTCACCTGTAGCCTCCCACCACACCTGCCCAGCAATGCCAAAACCTAAGATTGCTGCTTCTTGGCACCAAGAACCAAGAGGTGAAGTTGGTAGGGGGACGCCCCTCTGCTCCGCTCCCTGCCGGTGCTATCCAGCCTGAAGGCCCTCCGCACAGCCTGCCACCTTTCTCTTGACTGTTCCCTTCCCCAGTACCCTGAGGCCCCATGTCTCCCAGGACCCTCCCTCAAGACCCCAGCTTCCCTCTCCAGGGTGACTTGGGCCCTTGCATCATGGGGCATGATGCCAACTCCCCACCCCTACTGATGAAGTCACTGGCAGAGTGCCCCCAGCACCTTCCACTATAATCCCAGAGGATGGAGAGCTCCTGCTCTGAGCCGAGACAACCCACCGCCCACCACCAGCTCCCTCAGGGCTCTCCACAAGTCCCTTCTCCCTTCCCCTACTGTGTCGTCAGCCTCCTCCTCTCTAAAGTCCTCTTTCAGCCCAGCAACAGGCCTGGATCTCTCCAATCCTGAACAAGAAGACTCTGCTTCCCCTCCAGCTACAGGACGTCCCTTCCGCTCACAGCCCTTCTCAACAGGCTGGCCTCTGCTGCTCCCTCCCACACACCAATGCCCATGGCCTCTGTCCCTCCTCCTCAGGGCTTGTGAGATCTCCACGACCTCCTCCTCAGCCTCTCTCTGGCCACCCCCAGCTGCTCCGGTTTCCATAGCACCAGAGGCCACGGTCCCCTCATGCCACAGTGACCCTGCAATGCAGATTCTGTGCTCCCTTCAGCAGCCCACCTGACATTCATAGAAGCTGAGCAAGCACCAGGAGACAAAGGCAATTTTAGAAATTCCCCGAGGCTTGGGGAACCCAGGTTGCCCCCTTCACTCCTAACTCAGTGGAGGGCCTGGCCCTGCCAAGCCTCCATGGAGATGAGCTCTTCCTGTCCTGCGGGAGTCTGGCAGCTGGGGAAGGTGTCTGACACCCTACTGCTGTGGTCTGAATGTTTATGACCCCCTAAAATCCCTGTGTTGAAATGCTAACCCCCAAGGTGATGGTGTGAAGTGGGCATTTGGAAGGTGATGAGGTTGTGAGGGTGGGGCCCCCATTAATGGGATTAGTGCCCTTTTCAGAGAGGCCCAGGGAGCCTGTGCACCCTCCACCGTGTACAAACACACCAAGAAGGTGCCAGCAGTGAGCGAGGAAGCAGCCCTCACCAGACACCAAATCCACTGACACCCTGATCTCACATGTCCAGCCTCCAAAACTGTGAGAAATAAACTTCTGTTGTTTCTAAACACCCAGTCTGCGATATTTTGTTATGGCAGCCTGAACAGATGGACAGCTGCACAACCGGGGATGCCCAGAATACACACCTGGCAGGAGGGGTGTGGACAGGTTCGACGGAACTGGGAGATGCCTAGAAATGCTAGAGGGGTTGGGAAGGAGACATTCACAAGCCCTTGTAGGAAGCTGAGATCTGCACTGGTTAGGGGTGGGGTGTCACTGGAATGGGAAGATGCAGATATAAATGCTGACAAGACCCAATTTAAACCCAGAGAGGCTAAGGTCTGAAAACATTTGGATTGTACTAGGATTCAACACAAAGCTTAACAACCTAAAATCCAACCACTCGGAAGTTTTTTCAATGTTCCTCTAAATGGCTCTTAGGTTACTGGAATCAAAATCATCAATCTTTTTAAAATGATGACAGTGAGAATTCAGCACATCAGAACCGTGGATGAGACAAAAGCCACCACCAGAAGCAAGTTCAGATCCTTCGAGGCTTCATAATTATAAACCAGAGTGAAAATAAATGAAGTGAGTGCTCCAGTCAAGAGGGCAGAAGAAACAGCAAGCATAAACCTAAAGAAGGGGATACAAATAGCACAGGTGACACAATCTCATTTATAAGTAGTGACATATATGTAACAAGATGGAAAAATGGTCACCAAATATCAGTGGTGACTGTGTTAGTTTCTATAGCTGTAACAAATTACTGCAAATGTAGTGGCTTAAAAAACACAAATTTATTATCTGACAAAGTTCTAGAGATCTGAAGTCCACAGTGGGTCTCAATGAGCTAAAATCAAGGCTTGAGGAGGGCTGCATTTCTTCTGGAAGCTCTAAGAAGAATGTTTCCTTGTTTTTTCCAGCTTTTAGAGGCCACCTACATTCCTTGGCTTGTGGCCCCTTCCTCCATCTTCTGACCTCTCTCTGACTCTGAACTTCTGCCTCCATCTTCTACTTTTTTTTTTTTTTTTTGAGGCGGAGTCTCGCTCTGTCGCCCGGACTGGAGTGCAGTGGCCAGATCTCAGCTCACTGCAAGCTCCGCCTCCCGGGTTTACGCCATTCTCCTGCCTCAGCCTCCCGAGTAGCTGGGACTACAGGCGCCCGCCACCTCGCCCGGCTAGTTTTTTGTATTTTTAGTAGAGACGGGGTTTCACCATGTTAGCCAGGATGGTCTCGATCTCCTGACCTCGTGATCCGCCCGTCTCGGCCTCCCAAAGTGCTGGGATTACAGGCTTGAGCCACCGCGCCCGGCCCATCTTCTACTTTTAAGAATCCTTGTGGGCTGGGTGCGGTGGCTCACACCTGTAATCCCAGCACTTTGGGAGGCCAAGGTGGGCAGATCATGAGGTCAGGAGATCGAGACCATCCTGGCTAACATGGTGAAACCCCAAATCTACTAAAAATACAAAAAATTATCCGGGCGTGGTGGCGGGTGCCTGTAGTCCCAGCTACTCGGGAGGCTGAGGCAGGAGAATGACGTGAACCCGGGAGGCGGAGCTTACAGTGAGCTGAGATCGCACCACTGCACTCCAGCCTGGGCGACAGAGCGAGATTCCGTCTCAAAAAAAAAAAAAAAAAAAAATCCTTGTCATTACACTGTGCCTTCCTGGATAATCCAGGATAATCTCCTTATTTTACAAGTCAACTAATGAGCAACCTGACTTCCATCTGGAACCTTCACTCCCCCTGCTGTGTCACCTGACCTATTCCCAGGTTCTCGGGACTGGGACATGGGCAACCTTGGGAGAAGCATTATTCTGTCTCTCACAGAGGCCATCTCAAAAGAGTAGGATTTCATGGTTTTTGCTTTTTTCTTAATACTATTCATTGATAATGACCACATGTTTTGTATGTTCAAAAGTAATTTTTAATTGGGAATAATGTAAATTAGTGTGAATCATGTTGTGTCAATTGTTGTGAATAATGTTTAATTGTAAACAATGGAAAACTAAAGAAACAAATGAAGAGCATCCTCTTGGCCGGGCGCGGTGGCTCACCCCTGTAATCCCAGCACTGTGGGAGGCCGGGGCGGACGGATCACAAGGTCAGGAGATCAAGACCATCCCGGCTAACACGGTGAAACCCCACCTCTACTAAAAATACAAAAAAATTAGCTGGGCGTGGTGGCGGGCACCTGTAGTCCCAGCTACTCGGGAGGCTGAGGCAGAAGAATGGCAGTGAACCCGGGAGGCAGAGGTTGCAGTGAGCTGAGATTGCGCCACTACACTCCAGCCTGGGCCACAGAGCGAGACTCTGTCTCAAAAAAAAAAAAAAAAAAAAGAATAGCATCCTCTTGTAGCACCCATTGATGCTGTCTTTGCAACACTTTTTGGCTGGTCTTTTGTCCCCATCCCCCCGACTATGAGCTGCCTGAGGACAAGCCAGACTCCTCACTCCTGCAGCTCTGGCTCTAAGCATGAAGACGTTGGCCCAGCCAGCTTTAGCAGATGTTTCTCAAAGTGAAGATAAATCCCCTGATAAAGGAGGCCCTGGTTTAAGAAGAATGATGTGTACACTGAAAAATGCACTTTAAGGCCAAGATCCAAATAAACACAATGACATTATTTTATTTAAGAGTCTTCATATGTAAAACTTAATTCAGTAACAGTCTGAGAAACGCAAGCCAGCAGACAGATAAACCGTTATTGCTGATAAACCGTTATTGCTCTGGCAAAAATTCTTCATCTATGCGGAGCCAGAAGAAAGCCAATTAAAAGTCGGAGAGGTCCCGCAGGACGGAGGCAGGAGGGTGTCCCCACACACTGAGCACAAGCCCCAAACACAGGCCTCCCCAGACTGGAGCCGGCGGCCAGCCCCCTCCTGGCCTCAGTGATGACTGGACTCCTCACTCTGTCCAAGTAGGAGGAACTGGTCCCAGCTGCAAGAACCACCTACTGTGATCTGGGCAAAGGCTCTGAAGGGTTTGCCTGCTCCTGTCCCCTTCTCACTCCCCCGCAAAAAAAACCCAGAAAGCAGAGGGCATTGCTCAGGGGCCCAGCCTGGCTGTGTCATCCCTAAACATCCTGGGCTAAAGGAAAAAATTGGGCCCAGCCAAAACTTGAGATCTTTAGACTGAAATTCCTGCTCTGTCACTTGTGGCTATTTGGCCTCTTTCAGCCTCTGCTTTTTCGTCTCTAAAATGGTACAATATTACCGACTTTACAAAGTTATCAAGGGATTGAAAATAAAATAATGAAGACAAAGGAAGTGAGCTCAGTATCATTATGCCCATTTTACAGATTGGAAAACAGGCTCCAAGAGATGACATGACTCTTTCAGGATTAGACAGCTAATGAGCGGTGGATCCAGACCTGCGGCCACAAAGGTGCATTCACATTTGCGACCCGTGGCTGAATGCAGACCCTGGGTGCTATCTCCTGGTGGGGCAAATGGCAGCAAGCAAGCAAACAGGAAGTCGACAGAGAGTGATGCAGCCGTGAGGACAGCAGTACAGGGTATTGTTGAGGGGGGAAGGGGACTTCCTGGAAGAGATAACATTGGGACTGAGGCCTAAATGATTGGAAAGAGCCAGCCATGGAGAGATCTGGGGAAGTGGGCTCCAGCAGAGAGAACAGCACATGCAGAGGACCTGGGGTCAGAACAGACCTGCCATGTTTGAGGAAAGGAAAGAAGGCCAACGTAAGTGGAGTGTGGAGAGCAAAGGGTGGGCGGAGGCAGAGGAGACGAGGGCAGAGTGGCGGGCCGGGGCCGGGGGCACGAGGGCGGAGTGGCGGGCCGGGGCGGGGAGCACGAGGGCAGAGTGGCGGGCAGGGACAGACTGCACAGAGCTTCCTCCGCTGTGGGGAGGAGCTTGGATTTTCTCCTCTGGGCAATGAGTAGCCCCTGGAGGGTCTCAGGCAGGGGTGGGTGAGACCTGATTCCCGTCAGTTGCTCTGGGCATGTGAGAATTGTTGGGGGCAGGATCTCTCTCCCTCTCTCTATGAAATTCCTCTTCAGCTGGGATCTGGCTTGGCTGTATTTCTGCTGGTAGAAGTCCCTCCCTGATTATAAACCGCCCAACACATAGAGGGGTCCCTAGGAGGAGGTTCAGGTTCCAGGTAGGATGGTGTGAGCACACCTCACCTGCGTCCCCACTGCCTGCAGCCACCCAAATGCACTGAATCATAAGCAGATAGCTGAGGACCCTGGAAAGTAAATAACAGCACGCATACTGGGGAAGAAGACTGGAATGTGAGGTTCAGCAAACCCGCAGAGTTTACTCTTCATTCTGCGGTATTCCTCAGCCTAGACACGAGGCAGATCAAACCCCAGAAGTAAGCACTGGGTGCAGACAGACAGAGCTCGAGACAAGCCCTGGTGCTGTAGCTCAAGGACAGAAAAGGCATTTCCGAATGCTCAGAGCCAAGCCAACGCCTCATTTTTCTTTCCTATTTCCTTTTTCTTTTCTCCGTGTTCTCACTCGCCAGCCCATGGCAGCCCACAGACACCTAAAACTCTGAGAGGGGAGCCTGGCTGTGTAGTTGGAGGTGCTGTGGTCCTGGGAAGGAGGGGTGAAACCCCATTGCTCTTTCCTCTTTTGGTCCCCCTCAGGAGTGTAGTTGCAGGAAGTGTGCAAGAGAGCAGGGTCAATAAAGCCCCAGCTTTCTGGCCAGAGAGCCTTAACGGGGAGCCACAGGAAACTGGACAGGGCTAGGAAGATGGCAGAGACAGCAGAGCTCGGGGAACTGGCATCAGAAAGCTGGTTGGAATCTCCTGGGCTCGCGCTTGAGCTGTGCATGAGTGGACCTGACCCTAAACAACACACTATAGATTCCGGGGACTGACTTATGAGGTGGACCAATGTCCAGGTCCCAGATGAGCCACAGGGTTGTGTGCATGTGGGATTGATCGGAATAGGACTGCACAGGCTTTGAAAATGGACCTGACATTGAACCACAATCCACAGGCACATGGGAACGTGCAGCCAGAACCCAACAGGGTTAATTACGTGATCAAACAAAAATAATGACCTTCTCCATAGCATTTAAACAAGATCCAAAGTCTCATAGGATAATATCAAAGTGTCCAGGATACAGTCCAAAATTACTTGGCATACCAAGAATCCAGGAAAATCTCAACTCCTCCAGGCAAACACAACCAACAGACAACAGGACTGAGATAGCACGTATGTTGGAATTAACTGACAATGATCTTAAAGCAGCTATTATAAAAATACTCCATAAAGTAAGGGCAAAAACTCTGACAACTAATGGAAAGATGGTCTCAGCAAGAAACAGAAGACGTATTTTTAAAAAGGACCAAACGGAAAATTTGGAACTGAAAAACATAATAACAGAAACTTTAAGAACTCACTGGATAGGCTCAAGAGCAGAATGGATATGACAGAGGAATGAGTCAGTGAACTTGAGGATAGAGCAATAGAAGTTACCCAATTCAAACTGCAGAGAGTAAAAATATTTTGTAATGCAAAGAGCCTTAGAGACTGTGGGAAAATACCAAAAGATCTAACATTCATGTCCCAGAAGGAGAAGAGGAAGAATGTATTACGAAACAAATATTTGAATAAATAATGGCTGAAAACTTTTCAAATTCCGTGAAATGCATAAACCTACCAATTCAACAGATTAGCAAACCTCAAATGAGAGCAATCCAAGGAAACACAATCCCACACGTTATAAACACACTACTGAAAACTATAGACAAAAAAATCTTGAAAGCTGGCAGAGAAAAACAGTTCATTACTTCTAGGGGAAAAATGGTTCAGATAACTGCAGATTTCTTATCAAAACTGTGAGCCCAAAGGACGTGCAAAACATTGTTAATATGCTGAAAGAAAAGAACTGTCAACCCAGAATTCTATCTCCAGCAAAAATACCCTTCAAGAATTAAGGAGAAATAAAGACATTCTCAGATAAAGCAAAACTTATAGAATGTGTAGCCCGCAGATCTACTCTAAGATGGTTGCTGAAGGAAGTTCTTCAGACAGGGGGAAATGATGCTAGAAAGAAATTCTGAACATCAGGAATAAAGGAAGAGCAACAGAAATACCTGAAAAAATATAATAGACTAGGCCCTTGCATACTTTAATGATAACGTTGTCTGATGTAGTTTTCCATGTATGTAGATGATACAAGACAACAATATTCAGGGGAGGACAGAGGGACCTGTATGATGGCAGGGTCTCAACATTCAACTTGAAGTGGTAAAATACTGATTCAAAAAAGACTGTAAAGAGTTACGTAGGTTTATTATAATCCCTGGAACAACCGCTAAATGCTATACAAAGATATACAGCCAAACACAATAGGTAAACTAAAATGGAATACCAAAACATGCTCAAATAGAAAGAGAACAGCAAAATAAGCCCAACGCAAGCAGAAGGGAGGAAATGATAAGCGTAAAAATCAATGAAACTGAAAACATAAAAATAATACAGAAGATCAATGACACCAAATTTGGTTCTTTGTAAAGATCAGTCAATTGATAAATCTCTAGTAAGAGGGAAGAAGAAAAACAGAAAAAATATGAATTACCAGTAGCAGAAAATTTTTAAAAAGGGTATCACTAACGACCTCACAGCCATAAAAAAAGATAATGGAAGAGTATAAACAATTCTATGCACATGAATTCATCAATGTTGAAGAAATGCATGATTTCCTCAAAAACTATAAGCTACCAAAACTTATCCAAGTAAAGTAAACAGCATAAAAAGTTCTGTAACTATTAAAGAAAAAGAATTCATAGTTTAAAATCCTGCAAAAAAGAAATCTCCAGGTCCAGACGGTTTTACTGGAAAATTCTACTAACCACTCAGGAAAAAATGGCACCAATTCTCCCATTCATTTTATGAGGCCACCATTACCCTAATATTAAAACCAGACAAAGATAGTTCAATAAAGAAAAAAAACCCTACAAACCAATATCCCTCATGAACCCATAAACCAATATCCCTCAGTGAACACAGACACAAAAATCCTCAACGAAACACTGGCAAGTCTAATCCAGCCACGTATAAACAGTAGAATGCACCACAGACAAGTCACATTCGCCCTGGATTTGCAGTCTGGCACGATATCCAAAAGTCAGTGTAATCCACCATATTAACAGACTAAAAAAGGAAAAAACATATGCTCACATCAAGTGACAGAGAAAACCATAAGATAAAATTCATTCAGGACCAAAAATTAAATACTCTCAACTAACAGAGAAAGAAACACGCTCAACCTGGGAAGAACATCTACGGAACAACTAAAGCTAACACAATACCGCGTCCTGAGAAACTATTTTCCCCTAAAATAAGGAGCGTTTTCACGACTCCTACTCAACCCTGGGTTGAGTCCTAGACAGCACCTCTGTGCACGCCCAGCACCCAGCACACACCCTCAGGCCAGGGCAGCCTGTGGGCAGGAAGGGGACCCAGAGAGCTTCCCCAAAGCTCACGTTCCCGGGGAAGGTGGATGTCCAGGAAGGGTGACTGGCTCCTAAAGCCTAGGGGAAGGGGGGCCCTCCTGCTCCAGCCTCACGAAACTTTGTTCTCCTGTGCCAAGCCTGGTGCCAGCAGAGAGCTAGGCAGATAAACTCAACCCGGGAATGGACACCCAGGAAGGAAGCAAGTCCATGAGATCCAGTCCCATAGCACCACGTGCTCCCACGGCTCTGAGGACACAGCTGTTATTCCAGGACCAGGCCCGACAGGAGCACAGCCTGAGGGGATGAGAGGGCAGGGCAGTCTTCTGCTGGGTGGGGACTGGGCCACCAGGGCCAGTCCCACCTCTCTTGTGGCCCTGGCAGGATCAACCCTGGGCCTGAGTCCTTGGGGGTGAGGCCAGCACATAGTAGAGGGGCAGCTGAGTAAGAAGAATCCCTCGAGGAAGTCAGTGGCTGGCCAGCCTGAGCCTGGCCCAGACCCTCACCCTGCTAGCATGGGACAAACACAGGGGGCCCGCACTGCAGAGCTGCCCCGGCCCACGCGCCCCTGCCCTGCTGTGCCCTGCGATCTGCCCCAGCAGTGCTGGGAGAGCATCGCACCCTGCAAGCCTCAGCCTTCAGGGACGGCAAGACCTGGGGCCCACAGGAGGTCCACCAGCCCTCTCAGGGCTCCAGCACCCAGCCAACCCTGGGTGGCCACTGCTCAGCACTCCAGAACAGCTCCATGACACAGCAGCAGCTCTGCCCGTGAGCATTCAACAGCCTGGTCCTGGGGGCACCACCACTCAGGGGCTTCCCAGGTCACGCTGTACCATCTGCTAATAGCACCATCAAGTATGCCAGGCTCGGAGCCAGGGCGTCCCAAGCCTGTGTGACCTCAGTCTCTACGCTCCACATGGCTGCCCCACAGAAGCTCTGAGACACGACTCAGACCTGTCACCGCCTGCCCAAAGCCCTCCAGCAGCTTCCCACCATGTGACTGCCCTGGTCCCTGCTGATTTCTCCTTCACTCAAGTGCCAGCCATGGAGATCTCCTCTGTGTCCTTGGCACACTTCAACTCAGCACCTGCCTCAGGGCCTTTGCACCTGCTGCTGCCTCCACCTGGAAGGGCCTTCTTCCAGAAGTCCAGGTTCTAGCTCTGACGCCTCCTCACAAGGACCTTGTTGAAGGGTGTCCCTTCCCCATCACACTCCACGCTGCCGTCCTGTCCTATTTTTTCATAACACCCTTTCCTAATCATCGACACATGGCTTCTTTATCAGGTCACTGTCTGCCCTCTGACCAGAGATCTTGCGAGAGCAAAGCTGTCCTTGCTGAGTCCACGTCACCAGACCAGTGCCTGGCATCTCACAGGCATGGAGTGAGTACAGGAGGTCACCGTCCCTCCCGAGGCTCCCTTCCCCTACTTCAGGATGGTGTAAGGTTTCCTTGCCAAGATCCCTGTGGTGCAGAGTGGGCCGAGTTTGCCGCCTTCTGGAGCGAGAGCAAGGAGAAAACAGGGGTTTAAGCGGAGGATCCAGTGCTCTGATTCCTCCCCAGTTAGTAAAGCATTCGGGTTGCGTGGTGGAGGTGGGAAGACAGGCGCTGAGAGTTGTCTGACACAATTGTCTTAGCAGCAGGAGACGCTGATGGGATGTCAGGAGTCACCAGGACCATCTGACAAATGACCACCTTGGGGACCCGTGGAGCTCAGCGGCGTCCAGAGAGAGCACTTGAAATGCCAGCTGGAAAGGTCGCGCTCGCCAGCTGGAAGGGGAGCCGTGCAGCCCCTGGGCAGGCTGAGGACAGGAACGGGCGGCCGCCACTGTTGACGAGCAAGGGTACAGGGGCACCGGGGCCCACAGGCGCCTGCAGGCCCCCACAAGAGACAGCCTTATTTTTTTTTCTAGGCAAAAATTTTGGGAAGATCCTTTTAATTGTATTTGCAAAACAGTTTCTCCCAACATGGCGCCCATGTGTGTAGATTGGGGGAGATTCCCAAGGCCACTCAGAGAAGTGACTCCTTCCCAAGATGGTGGTCCCAGCAGATTAATCTGGCTGGTGTCCTGAGAGGGAACAGGGCACTGGCTGCCATGGAACTCCTCCCTCCTGAGGTTCCTGGCCCCTCTGCCTCCTCTTCCTTCCCACCCCAGGGTCCCTGGGATGCGGCTAGGCCAGCTGGGAGCCAGACACCCACTGAAGCCCTTGGGGCACCGTTCCCTGTCTTTAACACCCGTCAGGTGCCCATTCATTCAGCCATTCTTCTAGGATGACAGGCCAGGCAATGGTGAGGCCCTGGGTCCAGGGAAAGGTACAAAGCGGGCTGAGGCAGGGAGGTTCCTGCCCTTGGGTCTCTGGTCACCGCCCCGGCAGCCCCGTGCCTCTGCTGTGGACTGGAGTTCTGCAGCTGTGCCATCCACAGGAAGCTACATGGAGAGATAAGCCAGCTCAGCAGAGGCGCAAACACCAATTCAGTTGAAAACTCAGTGTTTCCCTGCTAGAGGCCAGTTAGGAGCCAGCATGCCTCCCAAGGGTTGTGCAGGGAGACCTCAGCAGGCACCCTTTGGGGCAGACCCAGCCCCACTGCTTCTGCCTCCAGTGGCCAGAGGCCTGGGGCCATTGGTGGATAAAGCTGGAGAAAGGCCACCTCTTTGGGACCCAGGTCACAGATGTCCCCAAAGCCATCCCAGTCAGATGTCTGCAGACACCTGCTCCCCTGGCAACAGTGACCCAGACCTGACCTTCAACTCCAACTGTGCACAACTTCCTAGCCAGGCCCCCAAGCCGAAGCCTGGTCCCTCAAGATGCTGCAGAAAGCTGGGGCTGACTGTAATTCCAGCACTTTGGGAGGCCAAGGTGGGTGGATCACGAGGTCAGGAGATAGAGACCATCATGGCTAACATGGTGAAACCCCGTCTCTACTAAAAATACAAAAAATTAGCTGGGCGTGATGGCGGCGCCTGTAGTCCCAGCTACTCAGGAGGCTGAGGCAGGAGAATCACTGGAACCCGCGAGGTGGAGATTGCAGTGAGCCGAGATAATGCCACTGCACTCCAGCCTGGGCGACAGAGCAAGACTCAGTCTCCAACACAAAAAACAACAACAACAAAAAATTGCTCTGGCCCTGCCACTTTACCACATGGGTCACCACTCTGTGCCTCAGTTTCTTCTATTTAAAATGCATGGGGGAGGAACTCTGAGGGCAAAACACTCTGGGTTTGCCTCAGGGCAGGGCAGGACCCTGGACCCAGCAGGATCCCAGTGCATGTCCCTCCTGCCCTCCCTGCGCCCCCCCACCCCCCAGCCCTCCAGCTTCTGGGATTCAAGTCAGGGAGGCCTTGGGAGTAGCCTGCAGTCCTGGGGACAGAAGAGGGTGCCCCTGAATGTTCTGCGGATCTGCCCAGGTTGGTGCCTTGATTGCTCCTTCCTGTCACCCAGGACCCCCCGGGAGAGGCCACCCCAGACTGTGCCTGCCCAGGGCTCCCTGTACGCCCCACGTCCCCACAGCGCTCAGGCGAGGAGAGGTCACTTCGGACTATGCCTGCCCAGGGCTCCCCACACGTCCCATGTCCCCACAGCGCTCAGGCACTGAGATGCTCTGCCGTCTGCTGTGCGGGCCTGTGGACGGCCCTCCTCCCCCACCAGGTTGCAGCTCCCAGTGGGCAGGGATCTAGGTGTGCCTTGCTCATACCACAAGACAGAAACACACAGTGAAGAAAGACAAAGAACTGGTCTTGTCGTCTTCGGGGGCTCAGCACCCCCAGCCCCAAGCTGGAGGATCAGGAGGCACCTACAAGCCTTTCTGAAGCCCCCACATAGGCTGCCTTGCAGGGTACAGCATGGTCTAAAGAGCCCCAGAGGGCTCCCCTGGTCATTAAATATCTCAGGATTCCCAGGAACAAGGAGAGGTCCAAGCCCACAGAAGTGTCTGATTGGCGTCTCTGGGTTGCCCACCGGTGCTAGAATCCCAGCTAGGGTGAGGGATGGTGGTGCAGAGCCTGGCCACGCAACGTGTGGCCTGGAGCAGCCTGGGGGCCCTGGGAGCTTCTTGGAGATGCTGAATCCAGGCCCCACTCAGACCAGCTGAACAAAAACCTGCATTTTGGCAAGTTCCCAGGTGGTTTGATGACATTAAAGTCTGGGACACACCGCTCTAGACCGTCCCACAGTCCGTCAGAGGTGGGCACAGAGGCCCTACTGCCCTGCCCTGGGGAAGCAGCAGCAACAGGACCTTAGTCCTCCCCCCGGGGACAGTGAAAAGGCTATACCCCAGACCATGGCCAAACTGCAGGGGTCAGGGAGGCACCGCCCGGGACAGCAGCTCAGCAGCGCGCCCACCCCCACTGCCCCTGCCGGCCCCAACCCACTTGCCAGCTGGGTCCTCTGGACCTCCGCCCCGTTCCACCCCAGGCTGGAGCCAAAGACCACCCTCTCCACTCCCCACCCCCCACACCCCAACCCATCGAATTCAGAGCCCCTTGGCTCCTGTCTCAGCAACAACAGGAAACCATTTTTCCAGACCACATGATATAAAAGGGGAGAATGCGTATGTTCAGCAGATGTTGACTCTGAGGCCGAGCCTCCCCCGCCCTCTGAACAGGAAGGCCCTATCCCCATCCTTCTCCCCCAGGGCCTGGTGCTCCTGGCCCAGGTGGAGCTGCCTCTGGCTGGCCACTCCTCTGGAAGGGCCTCGTCCAGCTCTGTCCTGTGCAGGCTCATGCCCCTCCACTCTGCTCTCTCTAGCCCACGGGCAGGCACCGCCTGGCTCAGAGGCAGAGCAATGGGCCAGGGTCAGACACTGGTGAGCAGCATGTCAAGAATTACAGGAACGCCCACCTACCAGCAAAGACACATGACGACAAAGCACCTGAACAGTGGACATGGGTAGGGACTCTCCTGCTTGACCAAGCTTTAGTTCGGCTCCTGAACCTTCTCCTTCGCCCACTTCCTCGTAAGACCCAGTTTATCAAGAACTCTGCTAAGTCACGAATGCCTCATCTCTCCATATCTGATCACCCTTGATATCCCCTCAGCTTCCTCATCCCCACCACCCCTCTGGTGATGTCTGGTCACCCTAGCCTGTCTTCAGCTGGATCGTGTAAGGTGAGTTTAGCTACAATCCCTGACCCCTGATGTTGCTCTTAGTAATTCCCCATCCCCTGGTCCCCACCCTGCCCCTTGGCTATCCACCCCCACTCGCCCATGCTGTATTCGGAGTTGAGCCCAGTTTCTTTCTGCCACGGCAAGAGCCCACTCTAGCGGTTCCTGTCTCTATCTCCATGGTCCTGAATGACATCTGCCTCACCACGCGTTAATAAGTATCGTTGAATCATTTTTCATTTAACAACACTCTGCCCTGCTGAAGGGAAGGTGGAAAGGACAGAAGTGGGGAGGGGAGGGAAGGGGCATGGGAACCCTGTGACACTGAGGGCGTACTGTAGACCCTCTGCCCTAGGCTGACGTTAGAAGCCGCAGATGTGCAAACATAACAGTCAAACGACCAGGGGAGTGGTCAGCTGAAAAACGGGTTCCAATCCCTAGAACCCGTAGATGTTACCTTTCATGGCAAAAAAGAACTCTGCAGACGTGGTGAAGCCAAGGACCCTGAGATGGAACGACTGCTGGATTTTCCGGGTGGGCCCTGTGATAGACGGAATGTTTATATTCCCCCCCGATTCCGATGCTGGGAGCTACTCCCCCAAGGTGATGTCGTAGGAAGTGGGGCCTTTGGGAGGTGATTATGTCATGAGATCCCATCCACATGAATGGGATTTGTGCCCTTACCAGAGGGACCCCAGGGAGCTCCTTTCCACCATGTGAGGATGCAACAAGGTGCCTTCCTGAACCAGGGAGCAGACCCTCACCATTACTCAGCCATATGGGCAGCTTCCAGAACCGTCAGAAATAAGCTTCTGACGCTTTTAAGCTGTTTCGTTTATGGTATTTGGCTATAGCAGCCTGCATAGACTAAGACAGGCCCTAAATGCAATCACACTTCTCTTTATCAGAGGAAGGCAGAGCAAGATGAGAGGAGAAGGCCACGTACGGGCAGAGCAGAGGAAGACGGAGGATGTAGGCCTTGAAGCCTGGAGCGAAGGGGCCACAAGCCAAGCACCGCTGGCCGCCACCAGAACCTGGAAGAAGCCAGGAAGCCTCCTCCCCTAGAGCCTCCTGAGGAAGCTCGGCCCTGCTGCCACCTGGGGTTTGGCCTGTTGAAACTGATTCCAGCCTCCAGAACTGTGAGAGGATACATTTCTATTGTTTCAAACCGGCAAGCTTGTAGTAATTTGTAGGCAGCCTCAGAAACCAATACAATGAGGAACTCTGATCTGGACTAAAAGTGGTGACAGAATTATTGTAGAAGAATGGGACTGGGCGGGGCAGCAGGGTTATCAGTGAGCTAAACCCTCATCTTCCAGGACAGGAAGTCAGTGGAAACCATCGAAACCCGATACATCAAGAAACAGCAGTAGGATAGCATTTCAGGACTTCATGGCAACACCAGAACCAGCCAGCAGCCTAAAGCCTTGCAGAGGCTCCTCCTCGGGAGTGGCCTGTGAAGAGGGGACATGCACACATTCACACTCATACACTCGCTCACACGGAGACAGAGGAGGGCCTGGCCGGAGCAGGGGGGTCAGCTCCAGGACCAGGAGTTCCCAGCCAGAACCTGATGGGTGGGGCGGCGGGGGGGGGGTCCTCGCACGCCCCATACCCCTGCCTATGCCCAGACCTCCAGCTTCAGGCTCTGCATCCACTCGGAGGCTTCGGATTGGGTGCAGCCTGGGAGCACACAGATGAGCCAGGGCCAGGGCCAGGACTGGCATTTCCCGGGCTTCTGGTCCCTTCCTGCCCCTCCCACCAGGTCGGCCCTGTCCTTGTCTTGCTCAGCTCAGGGGAAGCACCTCTCGCCAGCCATCTGGGGCTTGGCTGGGTCTCAGCCTCCTGGCTGCCACGTCTCACTGGGAGCTGGGCGGCCGCCAGCTCTGAGCTAAGTGAGTGCAGAGGAGAGTGCAGGGAGCGGCAGGGCCAGGCTCCTCCCCACCCCGTGGCGTGGCCGGAATACTCACTGCTTTTCCCTGCTTTTTGAGACAAGAGTAGTAAATCCACCGAGCTGTACTCAGGAGCCCAGGAAGCAGCCCTCCCACTCGCAGCGCTCGTGCCTGCGCATGGCTCTGCAGCCCCCAGGCCGTGTCCCTCTCTCATGAGCCCACATCCTCACTGGACTGTCTCCTTTTTACAAATGAGGTAAAACAGCCTGCAGAGGCCAATGTGCTTGTCCAACAGGGTGACGGGCCAGAATTACAAGCCCCTGACTCTGGGGGGACCACTCTCTTCCGCCTAGCCCTTGTAGCCTTCCTGCACCCAGGTGGGGCTCCCATCCCACCTCCAGTGCCCCCAACCTCTACTCCAGCAGACCTCCACCTACGGACAGGAGTCTTGGGCACACACCTTTTTGTGCCAGGCCCAGCCAAGAGCTACAAGGGATATAGGAATGTCCCTTAGCATGGCCTGGGAGCCTCAAGCCCAGGGCCTACCTAGAAGTAACTCTTTCCTGACATTAAGCAACTCCCCTCCTGGAGCCTAATCGCAGCCAGCTACGCCCCCTTCTCCCAGTTATTCAAGCCTGGAAGGAACCTGGAAGTGGTAACTGGATTCCTACTCCCACCCCCACAATCCCCAAGGCCCCACCCTGGCCTCTTCCTCCCCCCCGCCCCTGCATGGAGCAGGCCTCACTCACTCCCTCTCCTCTGTTCCTCCTGGGTCCTTGCCTCAGACCCTCCCACCTAACACAGCTTCTGTCCCAAGCCAGAGAGCTCCTCCCAAGACACGTGTCCGCATCACCATGGACAAGATTAAATACGCTGGCTTCTGGAAAGCACTGAGCCCACAGTGCTTTGGGAAGGTCATGTTGGGGTCCCAGGGCCGACTGCACTCCTGCCGGTGAAGTGGGGGTGTCTCCAAAGGGCGTTTGTTTCCCCACCGTCCCCCAGGGGAGCCAGGATCCCGGGTCAGGAAACAGCTTGGGTCAGTCGTCACACACAGGGTGGGAGGGGAGCCGTCTCTGGGGACTTTCCTCCCATCTCCCTTGTCTCGCTCACAAGGAGAAGCTGGAGCAGGAAGCTGGCATGAGCCTTGCTAGGACCACCAGCCACAGTCCCCACCTCCAGAGACACGAGCTAGGATCTGAGTGGCACAGGTACTATGGTATAGAGAGGCCATGCCCAGGACTGCCCATGGCACACAAAGGAAAACGGAAACAACCATCCTTCCAGAAATAAAGAACAGCCCCAGACAGCTGCAGGAACGGGCCGCCCCCGGGAGCTGCTTAGCACAGGTGCCACTGGAAAGAGGGCTTGGTGGCTGCACCGAATAGCAGGACGGAGGAGCTGAACAGCCACCGCCACCGCAGAGCTGGGGATCTGGCCAGAGCTCTCACTGTATGCTAGGAAAGGAGCAAGAGAGAGAGGGCAGCGAGAAAAGCTGGGAGACATGGGCAAGTCCCAGAAAAGAGCAGGGGAGGTGAGAGAAGGAATATTTGAACAAACAATGGCCAAGAATTTCTCAAAATTAGATGAAAGATTTCAACATGGATGGATTCCTAGAGACCTTATCAGTATATATCTAAGAAAAAGCCCCATAGCTAGACCCGTGGTAATGAAACCTAACAACATCAAAGACAAAGAGGAAGTTCAAAAGCTCCCAGAGGGAGAGAGCAGATCAGATCAGTGTAAACAGGGAGGCACCAGGCAGATGTCCAAGTCCCGGACTGGGGCATGGGCTCTGGGCAGCAGATGGGAGACAAGAGCCCAGGAAGTCCTGTTGGCAAAGAATTCAAAGACTCTCGCCGGGAGGGAAGAGGCTGCCTCATCCCCTGAGGCCAGAGTGACAGCCACTGCAGCAGAGGGCAGCTGTGTCCCTCAGAGGGGTCAGCAGTGACCAAGACCACACCAGAGCAGCAGAGATCTAGCAACCCAGGAGGGTGACACCCTGGGAGATGCCGAGCACGGCGGGGGCCAGGCTGGGAGACGCCGAGGACAGCGGGGGCCAGGCTGGGAGACGCCGAGGACGGCGGGGGCCAGGGCCCTCAGAAGCAGGGATGACGGGTTGGCCACAGCTCAGGGGGTCATTCCACGTGGGCATCCCAGGCTCCGGCCTAGGCCCGCTAGGGCTCCCCACCCCCACAGAACACCCTCCCCGCTCCCGGGGATGGCATTCGAGACCTTCCTGCTGTGTCTCTCCAGGAACCTGTCAGCTCCAAGAGAAGAGAAGGCTGCCTCTTCACCCCGAGTCCAGCAAGGCCCAGGACAGAGCAGGAACGGAGAACCGCTGTTGAACGTGAAGTGGGGACCGGAAGCAGCGGCGTACAGCTATAATCCCAGCACTATGGGAGGCCAAGAACCGCTTAAGTCCAGAAGTTCAAGATCAGCCTGGGCAACATAGTGAGACCCCACCTCTACAAAAAATAAATTTTAAAAATTGGCCAGGCATGGTGGTGCATACCTGTACTTCCAGCTACTTTGGAGGCTGAGGCTGGAGAATCCCAAGGTCAAGGATGCAGGGAGCTATGACTGCACCACTGCATTCTAGCCTGGGAGACAGCAAGACCCTGTCTCAAGAAAAGGAAATATATTTAATTTTGTAAAAAGAATACAAAGTTGTGAGAAAGGATGGAAAGAAGCGAGGAAAGGAAGGGGAAAAAACAAAAGAAGGAAGGAAAGAAAGAAATTCCGGCTAATTCTCAGCAACAGTTACAAGAACACAAGGACAAAGCCCAGAGCCCTAACCCCCAGGCGGCTGGGGTCCCCACAGCCTCCAGCCCTCCTGTCGCTCTGCCAGCCGGCAGAAGGGCTGCCTCTGAGCGTCCTTTTCCTCAGCACTTTGGCCTCTTTCCTCCCAATGGTTTCTTGGTAGTTCCTCATAAATCCACGTGTAGGCTCTGGCTAGAGCTATCCTTGTCCCTGAAGATGGACTCAGTTAACAGAGCTGCTGAGACGGTAACACGGTATCACACATCTCATCCAAGCCTGCTTGGACGCTGCCCTTCTGACCCCAATGCCTGTCACCAACACAACAGGAAAGGAGCTTGAAGACCCACGAGGCCACAGCACAGTTCCTCGTGGAGGGAGAGAGATGCGAACAAGTGGGCGGATGGTGTACTCCTGAGACTTCTACAAGCACGGACCCAGAGGCCATCCCAGCGACACTGTGTGAGGACTCCTGCACCTCTTTCTGTTGCCCAGACCATGGGTGGCCAGCAGCATTGCACTATTGGTGTAATCTGTGTCTCCCGGATGGCCAGTGGGCATGGAGCATATGTGTGCTGAGGAACACATGCACCACACAAATGCCCCCACACGTGTGCATCACATACATCACCCACAAACACACACGTGCATTTCAACACACGTCTGGGGAGGTTAGCATGCCAGCGCCAGTTGAGACTCCCTGGCCAGACTCAGCGCCAGCTGGAGAGAGTGGAGCAGACGTGCAGGGTGGAGGTGGGGCTGGGCCACAGTGAGGGAGGGAGGCAGGTGTAGACTGGGCCAGGGAAAGGTTCCAGAAACCCATACTGAGGTTCTCTGGGGTCCCTGGGGGCTCATCCAGGGCTGGGGTGGAGCTGGGACATAAGGAACGGGCAGTGGTGAGTCTGAAGCCCTGCTGGTCAGCAGACGCTCCACCTGCACATCCTCCCCAAAGGTCAGGGCAGGCTTCAGCCTGGCCAGGTCTCTACCCTGGCCATTAGCAAAGAGGCCCTCCTTGGACTAGGAGGGACAGAGTGGGCCAGCCCTCCCGCCCTCCCCACCCAAGACTCCGGCCACTCTGATGGAGATTCCGAGCTGAGACGTTCCCAGCAGAAAGGGTCATTTATCTCAGAGCTTAACTAGCCCCTTGCAATTAGTGAGGAATAAAATGGCAGCATTTACTCTGAAGAACTGCGATGTGAGAGTATTAATTAAATGCACTGCCGCTGAGCCTCAGCACACAGGAGGCCGAGCTCTCATTAAAACGGCATGAGAGGGAGGAGAGGCGGGGCGAACTAGACAGGAGACGGGGAGAGAAGGAGATGCCGGGCGGGGCGGGGACATCCAGGGACGGCCACAGCTGCCTGCCAGGAGGGACAGGGCCCACTGCAAACTGGGACAGCTGCCTCCAGCCCTCTCACCAGGAGGCTGGTGGGGAAGACGCCAAGCACAGCAGAGGGTGCCCGCGCCCTGCGCCTCCGTCTTTTTGGAATCTTGATGGTTAGAAGATGACAAGGGCCACTGTCCAGTGGCTGGCATTTGTCCCCATGAGACCACAGAGAGGCAGAGGACAGCTCCTTCTCAGACCAGGGCGGGTGGGGTGATGCCAAGGCCCCCTCGGCTCAGGATGGAGCTGAGCCTCCCCAAGATGACTGCCCCTGGGGGAAACACTAATGTCCTGTTTGAGCACTGAGACCTTGAGGCCCGGCCTCTGAGGGGCGGGGGCCCGAGGGGTCTTCCAGGAAGGTCAGACCCCGACCCAAAAGCTGCAGGCCTGGGCCACAAGGAGAGCAGATCCCCGGGCCAGAAAGCCCCTTCCACCATGCACTCTGGGCAAGGGGCGTGTGTGCCATGAGGAACACACCTGAACGCTGTTTCTCTCCTGTCTTCCTTCAGCTGAGGATTTCACATGGCTCTGTTATGACTGTGGGTTCCCAACAGTTATTCCCGCAACACACACACACCCCCACACATGCATGTGCACTCACGCACTCCTACATGCAGCATGCACTCACATACAAAGGTCCACGTACGCATCACATGCACCACATGTGCACTCACATGCAGGTGTCACACAGGCACCGTGCAAACACTTGCACGCATGCATCACTCATGTATGTGCATCCCCCATGCCATATGCATCACACACACATGTCCACACATGTGCACTGCACACACAAGTACACACATGCACCAGAAAAATGCCCCATACATGTGCATCACAGACATTACCCACACATACACATGTGCATCATTCATACATGTGCATCATATGCAGGTGTCACATGTACAGGCATGCAGTGCACACACACATGCATCAAACACATGCATATTACATACATACACCCACACGTGCACACATGCATGACACGCACTCACCCATGCCTCACATTTGCGCACATGCATCACACTGACATGCTTGTGCATCCTCCACACACATGCACTCACTCACACCCTGCTGCTGCCCCCGGCCTCACTGCCTGCTTGCTGATGTTCCCGGGTCTTGCCACTATCTGAAAAGGTATTTATTTGACCTCTTGCTTATTATATGTCTCCACCACCTCATCCCACCCCTCCCAGCCCTCCCCATCCACACTCGTCCAGTAGAATAGAAGCCCCTCCCCTCTGCTGAGGCAAGCTGTCACCCTCTTTCACCCAGAAACCACACAAAGCATGCGTGCAGACTGGACTCAGCCTTCACGAGCCTCTCCCAGGCCCAGCAGTCATCACGCCTGGCTCCCCAGTGCCCACACCCAGGTCACCGCTGGCCAGCACATTCATACCCAGCCTGCCACATCTCCGGCCTGGCCCAGAGAATGCCCGGTCCCAGACTCCTAATGTAGGAAGACTACCCTGCCTGATCTCAAGGCTTGCTTCTCTGCATTCAGGCCACTCCTGCTGCCCAGCCTGAGGGCTCCTGGAGCAGCCGGTGATCAGTCAACCTCCTTAGCCTCATGCTTGCCTTGCAGAGCCAGCCGACTCCCAGGAGAGCTGTAGAGGCTGGTCAGCAGCCTCACCGTCCCTGCCCTGCCCGGTGAGGGAAGGGAGGCCACAGAGGAAATTCCCTCCTGCTCCATGTCTGCCTCGTATCCTTCTCTCTCCTACTGCACTCCTGGGCAGCAGCTCCCTCCTCCAGCCTTCCAGGGCTCCCAATCCTGGCCCCAGCCACTTCCTCCAGAACCCTAAGCTTGCCTAGAGCCCACCCTCCTCCTCCTTCTTCTTTTTTTTTTTTTTTTTTTTTATGAGACGGGGTCTTGCTCTGTCGCCCAGGCTGCTGGAGTGCAGTGGCGCAATCTCGGCTCACTGCAAGCTCCACCTCCCGCGTTCACGCCATTCTCCTGCCTCAGTCTCCCGAGTAGCTGGGACTACAGGCGCCCGCCACCACGCCCAGCTAATTTTTTTTTGTATTTTTAGTAGAGACAGGGTTTCACCATGTTAGCCAGGATGGTCTCGATCTCCTGACCTCGTGATCTGCCTGCCTTGGCCTCCCAAAGTGCTGGGATTACAGGCGTAAGCCACCACACCCGGCCCACCTCCTCCTGATAGCACAGCCCCTGTGTCACTCAGGAACCACCTCTCATCCCTGCGTCACCAGCAGAGAAGGAGGGCACATGACCCAGCCTAGGCCAGGGAGAATACGTTGTCATCTGACTGCATGAACACAGATCAGTGATGAGGACTTGCCACAAGGTAGTCCATCGAGTGAAATCCAGGAACTATTGCTGGACTTGTTGGAAAGGAAAAGCTGTCTCCCCTGGGTTGTTGTCCTGTGAGGAGGTGATGCAGCAGATGCCTGCATCCATTTTTCTGACTCAGAGAAGGGCAGGCCTGAGAGTGAAACTGACATAGAGGAGAGCAAAGCCAAGGGTTGGAGAATGTGGGGGAAAAAAAAACTGAAAATTTATTTGGGCACCTGGATCCAGCCATACCTGAAGCTAAATAGCTCTAGATATTTTTCGTCTTGCAGATTAACCAGTAAGTTTTTTTCTCTTTTTCCTGAAGCCACTTTTACTTGGATTTCCAACACTTGAGGAGTAACACCTGACTAATACACTCTTTCTCTTCTATAGCTTCAAACTCTCCCTGTCTCCTGGATCCTTGTCCTCAGTGCAAGCCACCTAAAATCCTCTGTGTGAGAGGCAGGGCCACACACACATCTTCACAAGTGCACACATAAACACTGCACGCATATGTGGATACTCACATCTAAGACTGCACATCCTCTCCAACTGATGTCTGCCCCACGACAGCACGTGTGCCATGTGCACCAGCTTCCCTCCACTCCCTTGCCTCTCACTGGCCCCTCACCTGTCGGTCTAGCTTCCACCAACTCCCCACACTCCTGCCCCTGATCCTGCAAAGCCCCCTCTTGGCTGCTGGGCCTGGTGCCCCTGCCATCCCAATTCCCTGAACCCCCTCCTCTTGAATCTCTCTCATCCTTTAGCACATGGGCAGCCCTGCTGCTAAGACCCCACTGCCTCCTCCACTTGTCTGCACATGGTGGGAGGCGAAGGAGCACTTCCTCCTCCTTCTGCCACCCTCTTCCTTTGGTGCCCACCCACCCTAGGACGTGGAATCCACAGCCCTCCATACAGAGTGCTCCCAACCCGAACTCTACCCAGACCTTGCCCCTGCACCTAGGACCTGCATTTCCAGCTGCCAACTCCTTCCAAGAGACAGCCCCAGTGACATACCCTCTCTCCAAGCAACCCTTCCTCTCTACCACCCCTCTGCCCAAGTCAAAAGCTGGGGAGTGCTCCTCCTCAGCCTCTCCCTCAGCCCCCAGGCCCACAGACCCAAGTGCCTAGAGATCCTGGCCTCTCCATGTTCCCTGAGTAGATTATGCTGCCTCTGTTGAAAGATGTTCCAGTAGAACACGGGATGATCCAGAAATATTTCCATTATATGTAGCATGAACAAAGGCAGATCACAAAGAGAAGGTACAATACGACCCTTTTGTCATTAAGTATGTTTACACACACGTGCGCGGATGTGGGAAACACACGGAAATGTTGAATGCTAATGGGATTGCAAGGATTTCCATGTTCTCCTTTTGGCTTATTTTTGCATTCTCTTTTATATGAAGGCACATATGACACTTTTTTTTTTTTTTTTGAGATGGAGTCTGGCTCTGTCGCCCAGGCTGGAGTGCAGTGGCGCCATCTCCACTCACTGCAAGCTCCGCCTCCCGGGTTCCCGCCATTCTCCTGCCTCAGCCTCCCGTGTAGCTGGGACTACAGGCGCCCACCACCGCGCCCGGCTAATTTTTGTATTTTTAGTAGAGACGGGGTTTCATCGTGTTAGTCAGGATGATCTCGATCTCCTGACCTCGTGATCCGCCCGTCTCGGCCTCCCAAAGTGCTGGGATTACAGGCGTGAGCCACCGCGCCTGGCCGACACTTTTTAACTTAAAGACGGGATAAAAAGTTGCCAGCCATTGTAAGCCACCCCAGGACTGCCGGTGCTGGAAATGCTAAAATCTGATGGGACCCAGAGCAGGTGGGGAGAGGAGCTGAGGACGTGCCCCCGGCCTGTGCCTTCTTTGAATTAGTCCTCATGGGGCCATCTCAAGGCAGAGACTCTGAAAGTGCAGAGAAGTGAAGTAGCCTGCCCACGGTCACACAGGAGGGAGTGCAGGGTCCAGTTCTCCCTACCCAGGTCTGCACCACAGGCTCTGATCCATGCCCTCCCTTGAGGGCAAACCCTGAAGCCATGCTGGGTCCTCCCACAGGCCCTGAAATAGAGCTTCATTGCCACATCAGACACCGGGAGACGCGAGGAGGCCGTGAGCCAATTCCAGATGACTTGTCAAGACCACGCCAGCCACCGAGTCAGGGAAGCCTCTGGCTGCCTCTGTAATACAAGAACCAGGACTGGAGGCCCCTCTGGAAGGGCACTAGATGAAAGCCTTGGCAGCTCCGCAGGCAGGTGGAGCCCAGGCCGGGTGGGGCGGAAACCCAAATGTGGTGATGCAGGCTGGACAGAAAGAGGCCTGTCTGGGCTGCGGCTCCCTCACTCCGGGCCTGACAGTACCGTGGGGAGTTGATCTCCCACACACAAGCTGGCGCCAGACCCCTAACTGCAGGTGTCTCTGAGGAGAGGTGCCCGGCAAGGCCGCTCCTGGGAGGGGACACTCCCCTCCTGAGCACGGTGTGGAGGCAGGGCCGTGCCCAGCATGGGTGCGTGAGGACTGGATCCTGCCTGCAGACAGGACAGGTGGGAGGCAGGACTTGAGCTGCCTACGACTGAGGCCACTCCAGAGCCA
This sequence comes from Rhinopithecus roxellana, assembly GCF_007565055.1. Classification (NCBI taxonomy): domain Eukaryota; kingdom Metazoa; phylum Chordata; class Mammalia; order Primates; family Cercopithecidae; genus Rhinopithecus; species Rhinopithecus roxellana. The sequence goes on from NC_044551.1 coordinate 165,698,064, forward strand.
AGACTGACAGTCTCTACAAAACCAAGGAGCCCTCACCAGCCCCATGCCCGGCGGAGGCCACACAGTAAGTGACCGAGGCCTGGTGCCCTCCAGAGGCAAGCACCAGCTGAGCCAGTGTCAGGGAGCAGGGCTGCACACTGATGGAAAATCCATGCCTGGTCCCCCTTCTGACAGCCCTTTGGCTGCCTTCCCTCCTAGGTAGCTGCGAAGGGAAGTGGCCTGGCAGAAGGAAAAACAATGCGGCCCCAGGGGCAGCAGTCCAGGAGGGCCTGGGCCCCCGCCCTCCAGCTGTAGGACTCCCAAGCTAAGGACAGAGAGAATACTTGGGGGAGGAGAAGGAAGCAGATACCAGGCTTCGTGGCAGGTGTCAGCATGGCTGAGGGCAGGCAGAACAGCCACCAGCTTGATCTGGACACCTGGTCCTGCCACAGGCCACAGCACTTGCCAGGGTCCACTGGGGCCTGTCATGGCCCTGTGGGAGCTCCCTGGAGCGTTCTTAACCTGGGCTTCATACACTGAGAAGAGAGAACACTTCAACTTCATCTTCACTAACTGCAAACTGAAAGCTGCCGTTCCCTTCAACTCTGGAGAGAGGCAGCAACCCCCAGACTTGGCAGCACCTGTGCCCATCAGGGCAGAAATCACAGGCTTCAGCACCTGTCAGCACCACTGCCACAGATCAGACCAAATGGTGTTTACGCTCAGCACAACTTAAATTATAGAGGCTGCAAGATGTACTCCTCGGTCTTGTTATGTAATGCATTAATTAAAAGCACATGAAAAAGTTTTATATGAATGTTCACGGCAGCATTATTCACAAGAGCTAAAGGGTGGAAACAGCCCAATCCATCAATCGATGAGTGGATTTAAAAAACTGTGGTACATCCATACAGTGGAATCGTATCTTTCCATACAAAGTAATGAAGCTCTGATGCGTGCTGCAACCTAGATGAACCTTGAAAACATTATGCTGAGTGAAAGAAGCCAGACACGAAGGGCAAATACTGTGTGATTCCATTTCTACTAATGAAATGCCCAGAACAGGCAAATCTATAGAGGCAGAAGGCAGGTCAGTGGTTGCCTAGGACTGGGAGGACAGGGTAATTGGGGGTTACTAAAGGGTCGGGTTTCTTTTCAGAGTCTTGAACATGATCTAAAATTGTGGTGATGGTTGCACCATTCTGTGAACGTACTAAAGCCATTCATTGAATTTTACGCTACAACCTGAGCCAGTGAGAACTGGCTATAAGTCGGTAAAGTATATAGTATGTGAATTATATCTCAGTAACATTACTACCAAAATTTTTTAAGATATAATAATGATTAAAAAATTTAAAAGCATGTGTATGTTGACAGCTTTCTTTCTTTCCTTCTTTTTTTTTTTTTTTTTTGAGACAGAGTGTCACTCTGTAGCCCCAACTGGAGTGCAGTGGCGCGAGCTCGGCTCACTACAAGCTCCCCCTCCGGAGTTCAAGTGATTCTCGTGCTTCAGCCTCCCGAGTAGCTGGGACTACAGATGGCCGCCACCACGCCCGGCTAGTTCTTTGTATTTTAGTAGAGGCAGGGTTTCACCATGTTGCCCAGGGTGGTCTCAAACTCCTGAGCTCAGGCCATCCTCCTGCCTTGGCCTCCCAAAGTGCTGGGATTACAGGCGTGAGCCACCATGACTGGCCAATAGCTTTATTTCAATTGGATTTATTCCCTGTGTATTTTGTAGTGTGCACTAAAAACATTATTTTGATCAGGGGTCCATGGGCCTCAACAGGCTGGCAGGAGGGTTCAGGACACGGAATAGCTGTACTAACTACCATGAAAGAGGACAGGAAGGCTTCCTGGAAGAGGGGTGACGAGGAGTTGGCCAGGTCTATGGGGTTTCCAGCACTTCAGGTAAAAGCCCAGAGGTCCTCAGGGACGCCCCACTGTCTGCTCTGCTAATGCAAGCCCATGAGGCTGAAGGAGTCTCAGCTTCCTCAGCCACCCAATCACACCCCTGATGTATACTAGGCCCTGGTTCCTTCAAGTCCTTAGGTCATTTTCAGATTCAACTTCAGCCAAGACAATGGTCCCCTCCTGCACCTGCCACAAGCACTGTTTCCAACGTGGGCAGAGCTGACAGTTGATGGGTATGTGTGATCTTTCGGAGCTCCTGTCCCAGGCCCACAGGATGAACGGGAAGGTGGATGCGGTGGGTACAGCAAGCAGGAAATGATGATGGTCAGGAGGGGCCTTGAATGCTGGTCTTGGGGGCCTGTGCTTTACCCTCCAAGTGGAGGAGCCGTGGGGAGCATTTAGGGTAGGGCACGGAAGGGAGGCTGTGTGCTTATCATGGGCAGCTGGACGGAAGTGGGAGAAACAGGAGGCAGGGAGAAGACAGGGCAGATGTCCTGGAGACAGAAGGCAATGGGGACCCACAGCTCCTCTGGACAACAGCAGCCTGGCTTTCCTCTGGGGCCCATCCTCTCCCCGACCCACTCCCAGAGGGTCAGAGGACAGACGCCAGCCCTGGAGCCACAGCGGTCCTGTGACCAGGCCTGGCCAGCCAACGTCCCACTCCGCTGCCCTGGCCATAGTGATTTGCCTGAAGCATGTGACCCAACCTGAGCCAGTGAGAACTGGCCACTGGACTCTCCCAGAAACCCTCGGGGAAGCTGGGCCTCTCTGCCGGGCGCCAGGTGCACTGCCCAGGCAGGGCCCACGGGGAGGGCGGCTGAGCTGAAACTGTGCGGGAGGCATGGACCGCCGCCCTGAGTCCCGCATTCCCCCTTTGGTCCCAGCTGCTTCGGCCCCGGTTTTCTGTCACTTGCAGTCACAGGAGTGTGGACCTGGGGACGGCCTGTGGGAGGGACAGGGGCACAGGCGCCGGCTGCACAGGTGTGGATGGGAGGACAGGAGCGAGGCCAGCCGCCTCTGGACCACACCCTCCGGATTCGCTGCCAAAGGAGAACGGCCAGGCGGCCAGGCCCTCCCAGCAAAGGGGTGCGGAGGAAGGGACCAGGGCACTCCCCGAACAAAGGCTGCCTCTCCGTCCTGCACATCCCCTCGCCACACTGGCCTCTCGTCCTGCACATTCCCTCGCCACACTGGCCTCTCCATCCTGCACATCCCCTCGCCACACTGGCCTCTCCGTCCTGCACATCCCCTGGCCACACTGGCCTCCATTTCCTTTCTTGGGGCCCGCCCGCCAACAAGACTCTTCTCCCGTTCCAGACTGGAAATCTTTCCCACGTCTTGACTAATTGTGTTCAGGTGGGAAGGATTTGGTGGAGAAACGGCGTGTGTGTGTGTGTGTGTGTGGTGTGTCCACCCCCAGCCGGGCAGCTGCCCCAGGAATGCTGTATTGGCAGGAAGGGCTAGAGGACCCTTGGCCTCAGTCATGTCCTGAGGGGCTCTCGGTGATGTCAGCGGCTCCTGGCCTCTTCCAGTAAACATCTGTTCTCCTTATTCTGACCCAGGAATTCCATTTCAGAACAGTAACGGCCTCCGCTGGCAACACATCCCAGGCCGGTGATGCCTGGGGCAGGCAGAGCATCCTACCCCGGCCTGTGCCCCGCCCCTGGTCCCGCCTCCCCACTCCCACGCCCGCCCAAGCCCAGCCCACAGAGCTCTCAAAAGGGACAAAATCTGCACCTGGCTCCGTGTGTTTCCAAGCGCTTTCACACTGTGGTTCCTCCTAGCAGCGCCATCAGGAAAATATTATCTTGTAGTAACAAAGGCTCTTCGCTGCTCGTTGCTGGCCGTGGGACTCACTTCATTTAATCCTCATAACCCACCAGAGTAGTTACTGCCATTAGCTTTTACCTTTCACAGATGAGAGACAGGAGGCTCGCCCAGGGAGGGAAGGAGCAGAAACCAAGCCCACGTGATGGAGCGAGATCGCGTCTGACTCCAGTGCACGGGGCCTTGCGTGGGGCTGATGGCCAAAGACTGAAGTCATGGGAAGGAGAGGGAGAGAGGGGGAGGAAGAAATGACCGGTTCCAAAGCCCAGCAGCACTCATCTCAAGAGCAGAGAAACTCTCAGGTGCCTACACAAGGAATGAATGTGAATGAAGCCCACCCGGGTAATCAGAGGGAGCAGCAGAGACTCCCAAGGCACCTGGAACTGTGGGACCCTTCTAGACGGTTCCATCCTTGCTCCACTCTAGCCCTCCAGCACATAGGCCCCGCAGATTTCCTAGTTCTCAAGAGAAACTGGAAATCTTGAGCTTTGTGAGAAATTTTCAAACTCTGGGAAAGCCAAACAAAACTCATCTGTGGGTGGACATGGCACACGGCCCGCCGGCTCGCAAACCCCGCCCTACACAATGGGGACACTGAAGTTCAGAAAATTATCTCATTGTTACGGGTAAAGCAGGGACTCCAAACAGGGCTCATAAGTCCAGATTCCTAGAGTTTCCAGGTTGTACCACTGAATCTACGTGCCAGCCTTCTCCTGAAAGTGTCTCACTGAACCACATCCCCCATAGAAACTAGGGCATCTTTCAAAGACCGCAGTGTTCCTGCCAGCCTGCAAACAATCCTGTGCATGGCTGGTGCACTGCTCCCCAACCACAGGGGACACCTAACAGACCACGAGGGGCTGAGAGAGGCTTCTTGACTGAAAGGGAAGGTCAGTCGCTGCCACTCGTCCCCATAAAACCACAACATGGGCACATCCTGCGTTCGAAGCTCTACTTGATGCAAGAGAGCAGGGAAAGGAAAGCCGTGCCACCGTGGGGAAATGGACATGGGAGATCCATTCAGGCCAGCGTTTGTCCACGTTGGGTCTACCACCACCCACGTTCACAGAAGCAGCAGCACCTGGTTCTCAATTACCTTAGAAGCAGGGCTAGATGCTCTGAAGACAGGGTTGTAGCTCCCACACAAAATTACTAAAGACATAAAACGAACACATATGGAAAAAGAAGAGACAATATTATGAACTGCAGAAAATAACGACACACTTAGAGAATCCTCACCCCCAAAAACATCTACAAAAAGGGAACCAAATAGTAACAAGGAAGTTCATGAAAAGTCTAGATGCAAAATAAATACAGAGACTCATAGACCTGGGAATGCAAGCATGGGAAACATCCAAGCAAGAGATTTAGTTTTGCTTTCTTTTTTTTTTTTTTTTTTTTTTTTTTTGAGACGGAGTCTCCCTCTGTCGCCCAGGCTGGAGTGCAGCGGCGCGATCTCGGCTCACTGCAAGCTCCGCCTCCCGGGTTCATGCTATTCTCCTGTCTCAGCCTCCCGAGTAGCTGGGACTACAGGCGCCCGCCACCACGCCCGGCTAAATTTTTTTTGTGTTTTTAGTAGAGACAGGGTTTCACTGTGTTGGCCAGGATGGTCTCGATCTCCTGACCTCATGATCCGCCCACCTCAGCCTCCCAAAGTGCTGGGATTACAGGTGTGAGGAACCACGCCTAGCAAGAGATTTATTTTAAAAGGACTTTTTGTGATTATCTGTGGTTCATATTTGTAAGACATGGGAAGACACAAGTCATTGAGAGCAAAGGATCAGAAGCAGGGGCTGTTGCCAGGGAGGGCACGCCTTGAGGACAGCAATGCTGGGGCTGGGGTTTGCCAGGTCAGCCAAGGTTGTCAAATGGTTCGCTGCAGCTCTGCACATGCATGTATAATTTGCACTAATGTGTCATTTTTAACTCTGTTTCCTCCCTGGGAATAAAGATGTCTGTCTAAATTCTGAGAATATCTTTAGTCTGAAATAAGCAGGTCCCAGGTATTCCGAGTAAATAATCATCTACTGTATTATAAATTAAAGGTATTCCCAGATATCTATAACAGTCTGCTGTAAAATATAATGAAAAAGACCCTATTCACAATGGCAATAAAATTCTAAGTCTCTTAGTAATAAACCTACTGGGCTATATTTTTAAAGATCTGAATCAATGTTCTTATTTCCATGAGAAAATTAAACATCATAAAGATGTCATTCATTTGTTCAGCAAAGATTTGTTGAGGGCCTGCTGCAAAGGGGACACTCTTTTAGGCATTTTTTTAAAACCTCATGATGGTGATACTTGCCCTATCAGATATCGGAACGTATTGTCAACCAACAGCAATTAAAAACCCCTGGACTGGTGCAAAAGAAAAACAGAAAGGGCAGAAATAAACCCCATCGCCTCCATGAACTTCAGAGATGATGGAATATACATCCCAAAGTCAAGAAGAAAGAGTGAATCAGCAAATGAATGGTGCTGAGACAACAGCATGGCGATTCAGAAAAAAAGAAACACTTAAAACCAACACCTTAGACAGTATAAGAAACACATTTCATTTGAATTAAAGGAGTTAAACATTTAAAAATCAAGTCAGGAAAAAAGCAAAACATATAATGGAGTACTTCTTTGAAAGGCTGGTAATTTTCTACAGCCTGAGTAACAGAAGAAAGCAACAAGGGAGGCCTGCCAGAGCTGACCAAAGAAAGGAAATGCCAGCCCGGTAGAATAAAAAAGGAAGTTCTGCAAATATAAACCCACCCAAGCTAACAGAGGGCTAATGACCAGCCCCAGTGAGAACCAATCAGCTTCAGAGGAGGAAAGTTGGAGGCAGTAACCACCAGCCATTAAAGAAACAAGTTTCAACAACAAGGGTCCCAGGCCAGCCCAGCCCATCCCCAGAGGACTCCTGCAGGCCTTGGGGAGCCAGGTGGGCACCTGCGGGCAGGTTGGGGAAGGTTGTGAGGACTCTGAGCCCCCAGAGACTATCAGGACAGGCTGACACCAAGACAGAGACGGCCTACATCTACCCACCCCATACCATGCCCACTCCTGGACCGGCCATCCCCGGCCCCAGAGGCCACAGTGTGACCACAGCCGAGACTACCCCAACCAGGGCCACTCAGCTTGCAGTCAGCACACCCAGGCCTCGGCATGGTGTGTCTCTTAATGTCCCTAGTCCCGAGGATACAGAAGCTCCCCAAAGAGAAGAATGCAGGAACTCTGGCAACCCTGACTGTGGAGGCAGACACCTGACACATATTTCCCCTCCCCCAGTGCCCGAGATCTCCACCCAGCGCTGGGCACCCTCCAACCTCCACTCCATTCACTCCTAGACAGAGCAAAGGCTGGCCTCATTGACCCCCTTGCCCAGGTGCCCTCGAGCAGGATACCACCTGCACAACCTTCCCCAGCAGCTCTGCTCATCGGACCACCCTCCCCAGTGAGGACACAGCCCATGAGAGACTGGGCACCCCAAGAGGCAAGACAGCCCAAAGGCCAAGCCACCCTATCTGAGGCGGGGGATGCTCTGGCAGGGCAGGGACTCAGTTTTGACCTTGTTTGCTGGAAAATGCACCAAGAACTCAGTAGCAGGCCAAGGAGAGGAGAAATTAATCCCCCTTTTCAGCAATTCGCCCTGCTCGTGCGGGTGGGGAGTTATCTGTACCTCTGAGGAGGCACAGGCGCTCCAGCTGCAGTGGAGGGGGCTGGGCTCTGTGGGCCCTGGGGTGGGTCACTCCCCGTCGCTGTGCCCTGATTTCCTCCCAGCACATTGGGATGGGTCGTTGTTGGTTCCCAGAATGTACCTGTTGGCAACGGGGGCTTCTTGGTGGTGTCACAGGAGGTGACGTGTAAACAGGAAGGTACAGGTGCAGAGTGCAGCTGACGATGAAGGGCCCCCAGCCAGGAAAGGTCCCCAGGAGTCCTGGCTGATGAAAGACTCTGGGAAAGAAAGGTGGGGAGAGGGAGGGGGCAGAAGGAGCAGGGAGGGGAGAGGGCATAAAGGGAGAATGGAGAGAAAAAGAAAAAGGGATGAAGGAGAAGAGAAGGGAGGGGAGTGGGAAGAAGAGGAAAGAGAAAAGCAGAAGGGGGAAGAGAGAGGCGGGAAGGGGAGGAGAAGCTGGAGGGAGGGGAAAGGGAAGGAGGGAGAGGCTCCCAGCACCAGGACCCAGCACAACTGTCTTATGACAGTTGTCTCTGCAGCTGCATTTAGGGCTGTTCCCGAAACTCAGGCCTTCTCCCTGTCCGCGGGGCTGAGCCCTAGGCCCTAGCCTGGGACCTCCCGTTGTTCTATCAGAGGCCCCAGCCTGGGTGAGGTCCACAGGGATCTGTTTTCACTCACAATGCTTCTGACACCAAACACGTGGTTTCCCTCCCACCACCCAGTGCTCCAACCTCCAGATGCCAGCTGGGTGTCCCACAGTTCAGTGCAAAACTCACACTAACTACCTGGGGTCAGCGTAGCCCTCAGGCTAAGGGCTCAGTCCCACAAGGCGGCCCCACTTGTGGTTGCAAGTCCCAGCTTCCCACCTGTGCTTCTGACCCAGCGGCTATACATTGGGAGGGTCCCACAACTCCCTCCTCAGGCTCTGTAATTTGCTATTAGGTTGGTGCAAAAGTAATTGGGACCTTGTGTTCATTAATAGAACAGATCACAGAACTCAGGGAGGCACTTTACTTACTATTTCTAGTTGATTATTAAAGACACAACCCAGAAACAGCTGCATGGGAGGGATGGGCAGGGCAAGGTAACGGGAAGGGCTGCAGAGCTTCCATGCTCTCTCCAGGCACTCACCCTCCCAGCACCTCCGCGTGTTCACCAACACTAAGCTCTCCAAACCTTGTCATTCAGGGGTTTTCATGGAAGTTCCGTGACTCCCATCCCCAGAGGTTAGGGCAGTGAGGCTGAATTCTCAACCCAGTAATCCGGAAACTCTTATATCAGGAACCAGGGGGCTTAGACCAAATATGAAAATAAAAGGTGTTTCTATCACCCCTTAACACTCAGGAGATTACAAAGGTTTGAGGAGCTCTGAGGCAGGAGCCAGGGATGAAGAGCAAATAAACATTTATAATTTCCACTATCACAGGGTCTCAGACAGCACCTCAGCCTGTGACCCAACCTACACTGCCCCAGAGGCCCAGACCTCAGCTCAGGGCCAGTGCACTGGGATCAGTCGCCAGTGGTCAGCCGTCGTGCAGAGACAGGGGGGCAAAGGAGAGGGAGGGAGGTGATGGGAGGAGAAGGAGGGGAAGGAAGGGAAGGAGAGGAGACCAGGAGCCTCCCAGGGCCTGGGCACCTGCCTGGGAGGGCACTGAGGAGCACCAAGGAGGATGCCTACCACTGCCCCCACCTTGCCCTGATCAGGTCTGCAGGATCAGTGCTCAACGCCCATGGAGCTCCAGGTGCCCACCAAGTGTGGACAGCCCTGCAGCAAAGGCCAGCTGCTGCCCTGGTATCCTGCCCACTTGCATGTGAGGACCCCTTCCTACCGTGTGGCCTTGGGGACGTCCGTGCAATGGGGGCTGCCTTCCTTCTGCCAGGGCTCTGAATTTCCAGGTGAGAGACCCGAGAGCAGAGGGCCAGGAGCCGACACCGCCAAGGCAGCTTCCCGCATCCCAGGCCTGGCCATCCCCACTGGATCACTTCCTTCCACCTCAACCCCCAACGGAATTCCCTTTGACAGAGGCCAGCCAGCCTCATCCCCCTCTGCTCCCTCGCTGACACATGCCTTGGGAGGCCGGTGGTGTCTTAACTGGGGAAACGGAGGGTCACAGGCCAGCAAGAGAAGAGCCAGGCCCCAAGTCTGGTCTGGTCTGAGAGCCCTCACTACCCACAGCCCTCTCTAGTGAGCAGCTGTCATGCTGTGCCAAAGACTCTATTGTGTTTTGAAAAATATAGACCCCGGGGCGCGTGCAGTTCTGACAAACCAGAATTTCTCAGGATGGGGCCTATGTACAGATGCTATTCAAAGCTCCTCAAATTCCATGCCCATCAGTGGATAGGCAGATAGATCACACAATGGAAAAACTCTTCTGCAAGACAAGCCACAGGCTTTTTCTTTGTTTTGTTTTGTTTTTGAGACGGAGTCTCACTCTGCCACCAGGCTGGAGTGCGGTGGCGCGAACTCAGCTCACTGCAAGCTCCACCTCCTGGGTTCAGGAGATTCTCCTGCCTCAGCCTCCCAAGTAGCTGGGACTACAGGTGCGTGCCACCACGTACAGCTAATTTTTGTATTTTTAATGGAGATGGGGTTTCACCATGTTGGCCAGGCTGGTCTCAAACACCTGACCTCAAGTCATCCACCCGCCTCAGCCTCCCAAAGTTACACAGGCGTGAGCCACCGTGCCCTGCCTACAGATTTATTCTAAGGAGGGGAATGTCTTTGCTTGGAAAAACACCTTCTAGAAGCACATGGGATAACAGGTAACAGTGGGACTGCACAGTGGGACTGTGCAGGCAGCGCCAGCACCTCAGAGCAGAGGGCAAAGTCCGCTGTAAGGCACAGGAGGAAAATGGAGGGTTGCTCCAGAGAAACTGGACAGAGGGAGGGAGATACCACTGGGAGGGGAGACCGCAAATCAAAGTGGAAATTCCCCCACACATGGCCCAAAGGGCTTTCCAAGGACAGGGTCCTGTTCTCCCCGAAGCCACCTGCACGGCGGGAAGTGCTGGCTCCCCCACCAGGGTCCTGTTCTCCCCGAAACCACCTGCACGGCGGGAAGTGCTGGCTCCCCCACCTTCCGGAGGAAAGCTCCCCTCCCTACGAGTGCTTCCCATGGGGCGTAAATGGGGACTGGGTTTCATCTCTGGCCCAGCAAAGTGGACAGCTGAGGCCCTGAGGCTGAGAACACAAACACCCCGGAATTGCAACACCTCTGGCTTTTGGAGGTGAGAGAAGGGAGCGTTAAGAGTTAAGACACATTTTATCCCGATTTCAGCTCCTTTACTGATAAAAATGGGATCTTAGAAAACAAGAATTCAGAGGATATTGCCTTCACATGAAATCCATCTTAATCCGCAAGCAAGCGTTGTATTAAGCAGAGAAATACTGGGGGCGTTGCCGCTAAAGCCAGGCACGGACGAGGATGCACGTAGCCATGGCTATGACTTCCCATCGCTCTGAAGGTTCCAGACGGTGCAGATTGGAGATGAGGAGCCAAAATTATCAGTGTTTACAGAGAGCACAACTGTATACCTAGAAAACCCAAGGGACTTCACAGATATATTAGAATTAATGAGTTCAATCAAGCTACTCGGTAAAAGATAGTTCTATAAAAATCAATAGCCTTCCTGCGTACCAACAACAGATGTAAAGTATTTAATTAGCAATGGCAAAAAGGAAAAAAATCCTCAAAATAACCCTGATTTTTAAAAATGGATGACCTGTATAAAAATATATATATATAATACTTTACGGAGCAACATCAAAGCAGAATGAAATAAACTGAAAGATACACTGTTCCTGATAAATACTGTAAATTACATCGGTTCCTTCTTTCATTCGTTTCTAAGTTTAATTTGCTATCAATCAAATTCACGAGGGATTTTTCTACCCGACAAAACAATTCTAAAATTCATTTGAAAGAATAAACTTATGTGACCAGCCAAGAAAATTTTGCAAGAGAATACCAGCAAAGGGGGAAGTATCCAGCCAGATGTTCCAAAGCCACACAGTCCAACAGAAATAGAACTCGTGCTTTATATGTAGCCACGTTTAAAAAAAAAAAAGACACAGGTGAAATTAATTCCAGTAATATATTTTATTTAACCCAGTATACCCAAAATACTATGATTTCAACCTGTAATCAATGCTTTAAAATGATCTATTAAACACTGCACATTCTTTTTTTGGGGGGGCACTGTCTCTGAAATCCAATGTATATTTTACACTCAGGGTCCCTCTCAATTCAGACCAGACACATTTTAAGTCTTCAATAGCCTTGTGTGGCTTATAGCTACTGTATTGGACAGCGAAGCTTCAAAGTACTTAATACTTTGAATATTAGAGCCTTAAAGTTCTAATAATAAACACAGCTTAGTATTGGTACAAGAACAGAATGATGGAAAAGTAGAATGTTATCTGTGGTATTGCTTAACCTGAGGTTTCATTTGCCACTGACTGGCGATGGTACATGCTATAATCCATAAAATAGAGATATAAATATATACCAACATGCTCACCGCTCTCAAGCCCCTTTTTGTCATATGTCCAGAAGCTCTGGCCCAATCAGAATGGCCACTAGCAAGGCTTAGACAAGCCTTGCACGAAACATAAAGACACCCTCCTTTCCATGTGGTCCCAATCCTTGCTTTCAAACAGCTGCATGGGAGGGACGGGCAGGGCAAGGTAATGGGAAGGGCTGCACAGCTTCCACACCCTCTCTGACCACTCACCCTCCCAGCACCTCCACGTGTTCACCAACCCTAAGCTCTCCAAACCTTGTCGTTTAGGGGTTTTCAAAGGAAAAATACCCAGGTTTAAAGATGACAGGCTTTAATACTTTGAAATACTTTTAATACATTGAAATTTCAAATGAGGGCTTTCAAAGGAAAAATACCTGGGTGTAAAGATGAATCCTGGACATTCTGCTCAGAGAGCTGGTGAGGGCTGCTCCCTCCAACACACATCTTTCAATTTCCCGTCCCTGAAGTGAGGATGCAATTGGCAGGTCTCACACCCTGGCCCTGGCCCCCGCCTCCTGGGCCACCACACTTCCAATGCAGTCCCTCACTGGAGACGCGTGCAGTGCCAGCACCCTGGACACTCAAAATGTCTTTGAAGAGTCACACTGTGAGGTCAAAAAGTTAGGGTGCTCGCAGAAAGGCGCAGGTAGCTTTGCACTGGTGAGGCAAATACCTATCCCTGGAGGAAGGACTGCTACTTCGTAATTCACAAGAGGAAGACCCCCGGAGGCAGACGAAGCCGCCTGAACTCAGTTCCTGGGAGCCGTGCCAAGCAACGGCCAGGCAAGAGAAATGGTCCACCCATTAGGCTGCAGACAGCATCAGAGAAACCAGGCACTACAGTGGCGGGGCCTGCACCTCCAGGGGACCCAGTTAGGGCACAGAGTCGCAGTTTAAATGGGAGTGTCTCCTCTTTCTTGGTGGCATATAAAGTAATGGTGTGTCCGGTAACTGATGGCACCTCAGAGCTAATGAGATGCAGACACGGCCCCCGCTTTCTCACCCCCAGGCCTGGGGTAGGCGCTTGCTGCACACCCATCCTTTCACTGCCAGTGAAGTGCATGCGGACAGAACCCATCTTTCGCTATTGGAGGAACCGAGGTTCGCAGCATCATGGTGCTGGTCCGCCCTACGCAGTCACGAGGGGCACAGCGGACCATGTGACCTGCAGCAGCCTCCAGCCCACACTAGGCCCCTGCTTCCCTGGGTTAACCCCTGAAATGCACAGGGCAGCGTGGGGATGGCGTACAGCCTGCCTGGCTTCAGCAGCACCCAGGCCTTGGCCTTGGACACTAGGGGTTCCCTTTGCCTCTGAGCGGAAGCCGTGCACCCCACTCTGCAGCCCTGGAGTCGTCGTGCAGTGTAATTGAAATTCATGGACAAGCCCGAGGAGCCAGCTCCAGGCTCGGTAATAACTTCTCCATATTAATGGCAGCACTGCAGACCCGGCGGACAGCTGACATTTAATATGAAACATACGCAGCAGAGTGTGCAGCTCCTACCTGGATCCTCCCATTCCGGGGTGACCACCAGTAGGGGATGGGGGTATCTAAAGTGGCGCCAAGATTGAGGGGCTGGGTCCTCCTCTCCCCTGAGTAACTCAACCCCACTTGAGGCCCCTCTTCTGCAGGGTGCAGGAAACCCCTCCCGAGAAATACATAAACACGTGCTGGCCCATGCTCACTCAAATGCACACACTCCCATGCAGACACACTTGTGTGCACACACTCACATGTACACACTCATTCAGACATGCACGCATATATGCACCCCCACACGCACACTATGTGCACGCACCCCTACATGCAAGACATGCAGAGGCAACATGTATGTGCACACACTTCCACACACTCCTGCCATGCACAGCCCCAGGACATGCACACGTCCACATGCAGCCAGCAGACTGCTGTCCTGGCAGCAACACAGGGACCTCCAGGGCTGCCCAAGCCAGAGAAGGAGGTGGGGTAAGGAAGGACATGTCTGCCTGCCAGCACAGACCCAGGGTCCCAGGAAGGCCGCCATGCACACTTGCCCCTTTGGGTCTCCAGATACCAGAGTAGGCAGGCCCAGACCACAGCTCAGGCAGCCACGAAGCAAAGCCGGCCTCGCTCCTGAGTGTATGTTCCTGGCCCTGGGGCTCAGGGCAGATAAGCCCCTAGCTGATTCCCTTACTCACCCAGGTGTGGCCCCTGTGAGCGTCACAGCAGGCCTGGGTGAGGACCTGGCCTTCACCTCCCAGCTGACTCTGCAGGAGGGCCTGCTTTCTCTCAGGCATGACTCGCTAACCACTGGAGACACAGGCAACAGGGAAGCCACGGCGAGCCATCGGGCAGGAGAAGCCTGCCACACAGGAATGAGCACTTGGCTGCGCGCATTGACCAGTGCCAGAAACACACCCAGCCTCGCAATGGAGTGCAGGCTGAGGCTGGGCAACATGATACGGGGGTCCCAGGAAGAGCTGGCCTCCCTGGGCTGCAGCTGAGACCAGCACTGACTAGGCTGGCCTTCATGAGGGGCTGGGAGCTGGCTCCACTCTGCCCCTCCCTAAAGGATTCCAGGAGAGACGCCAGCCCACACAGAAAGAACCCGCATATGTAACTCCTAGAGCCTCGGTTTCCTACCTGTGAGATGGGGCCACGGTGGCTGGTTCACAGGAAGACCGCAGGGGCTGGGTTCACAGCCCCCAGCGGAGGTAGATGGTTTGGATGCTGCTCCCCGCACCGGCTCCTGAGGCTGCCCACCGCCTCTGCCTCTGGAGGGACTGCGCTGCACTGCTGGATTCCTCAAGCGTCTCCGTAGGGGCCCTCAGCTCAGGTAAGGCAGTAGGGGAGGGAGTCACTGCCCACCCTCCCAGGGGCACCTGAGGAGGACGCTGGAGTTCTGCCTCCTGCAACCCTTGCTCCCGGAGTCTCACTGCAGACCAGCAGAGCGTGTGACTCGGGCCGGAGCTGGAGGGCCCTGGCCAGGTCATGGGGACCTTGAATGCCAGGCCAGTGAGTTTGGGTTTTTTTAAGAGCAGTAAGAACCACCGAGAGGTCTTAAGTGAAGGCGTGACGTGAGTTTCTGCGTGGTTTCTGAAAATCCCTCTGGCTGCAGTGCAGAGAAGCGTTGTTGGAGAGAGACCATGGAGCACTGGGGGGCACAGGAGCAGAAGGCAGCGGCTGGCGCCAGGCGGGAGGGGAGCCGGGCCAGAGAGAGCTCTGGGATTGGAGCTGGCTACGGGAGGGCAACCCTGGAAAGGTGGGATCTGGAGGAGACTGCGGGGAGCCATGTGACTTGAGGAGTACGGGGTCATCCAGGGAAGGGGGTTCCGGAGGCAGCTGAGCAGGCAAGCCTGGAGCCCAGGAAGACTTCTAAGCCCAACATGGGCTCTGGAGTCCAGGGGGAGGGAGGCCACAACCGTTTTCACCACACTGCACAATTGTCGTCCTCCCTTCTTGTACAATAGAACCCTCTCCATTCCAGAGTTTGGGAGTCTGTCCCTCCCCCTCAGTCCCAAAGGTGGGCAGACTTGGGCTAGGCCTGCACCACGGCTATGGGTTTGAAGATGAGCCTCCAATTCCTCCCCCAACTCTTACAGGTGTCACCCAGAGAGGAGGGCTTTCCGTTTCAAAGGGTTGCCTCCTTGGAAAACAAGTTAGGTCTGGAGCCGCTGGTGGCCCCATGTGGTGGGCTGGGGGTGAAGAACAATTCTGAAATCAACACTGAGAGACAGGGCTGAGAAACAGATAGCATGCTCTGAGCCCCTGGATGCAGCTAGACCTGAAGCCCACACTCCTCAAGACCCCGAGATAATTGGGGCCATGGTGTCCCTTGTTTGTTTCATCCAATATGAGAAGGGGTTTCTGTCACTTAAACTGAGCAAGACTTAAACAAGGAAGGTGACAAGTATGGCAGAGGCTGAGACTGGCCTTAGCAGCTGTGTAGGCTGCTTGCAGCTGGGGCCCACAGGAGCCTCTGCTCCTATCTGGGGAGACCTGACACCCTAGGGAACCCAGAGGTTTCTTCAGCCCCTCTTTGGTCTTCCTGACAACCTCTCATTGCGATCCAGGCAGTGCCAAGGCGGGGTAGGAGGAAGGAAGACCCTACCAGCGGCAGCTGCAAATCCCAGGCACCCTGCCCCACACTGCACAGTCCCAGGGCCCGCCCACACCTGCCTGATCTGCTCTAACCCCTGAGCCTGCTGGAGTCCAGTGTGTGGCCTCGAAGGCAGCAGCCTTGCTGGGAAAAATGAAACTCATCTCGATCCCTTAGGCCAGCTTCTGACTTCTCTCTGTGGCTTTGATGACTCTTAATGTCCAGCAAGACAGAGTGGGTGCCTAGCCCAGACAGCAGCCCACAGGGGAGCCACATCTTGAAAGGCAGCAGCCCTGGCTTTCTTCTTGCTATGGGACCTTGGGTCTCTCTGAGTCTCAGCCATGCAGTGGGGCAGCTCTACCTCACAGGGTTGTGGGGCTCGCATCAAGCACCCAGGGCAGAGCATACACTTCCTCCTTTGGGCCCCAGGATTGGACCAGGCCTTGGAGGGCAGACCATCTCCACTGCCCAGCCCATGGAGGCTTCATCCACTGGCCCTGCCTAGCCTGGCAGGAGAAGACCCCTGTGCTGCCCTGAGTGGGGAGGCAGAGGCGGGCAGGGCTGCTTCCATCCCACAGAAGTCCCAGCTGCAGTCCCCCACCAGTGAGGACTTAGGCCAGCCATAGGAACTGCAGCCCAGCACAGGTCACCAGCCAGTCAAAGCCACTCAGCTCCCAGGCCTACTCCCGGCTCCCCACTGACACTGACAACGGTCAAACCCACAATGAGAATGTCTCCAGGAGTCAAATAAGAAAGGTGGGAAATGTTTTTAAGAAATGCATTTTTAAAATTCTCTTTGTAGGCATGCAGAAAAAGGCAACAAAAAGTAGTGAGCATGGCCTTGGAATTGGCTTCAAAGCTTGAAGCAAGCTATTTCAACTTTTGGAGCCTCGGTTTATTCATCTGTAGAAGGGGGATGATGTCGGGACACGTTCCATAGGGTGCTGTGAGGATTAAACAATGCAATGTGGCATAGGGGGCTCAGCTGAGAGCCCGGCACACAGCATTAATAGGAACACAGTCGATTGTCACTTACCATTATTACCTTTTACGCCAAAAGGCTTCTCATTGGGTTTTTAATGGGCATGTAAAAATCATGTAAAATTAGCACACTTACCATGCTGCCCAAGAGATACTAGAAAACTCTTCCGTAGCAATATGATGCACAAGAACACACTGTTGAGCATTTTTTGCTCATGCCTTGTGCAAAGGTACATTTTGCTGTGGATATTATGAATAACCCCTCACTGTGGATACTAACCCTCTCTGTGGGTACGATGAATAACTTCTGTCTAGTCACTCAACCTCCCAGAGCCTGAGTGCTCCCCCGTAACCAGGAATGAGATGCCTCCCCGACAGGGGCTCTGTGAGGACAAGAGGCACCCTGTATGAAGCCCCAGGTCCTTAGCAAATAGCCCCAGGTCCTATCATGGTAGCAGAGGGGGATTTAAAAGCAAAACAGACACATACGCAGCAAAAAAGTAAGAAAAGAAAAGAAGATTCTGGTTGTGGTGGCTCACGCCTGTAATCCCAGCACTTTAGGAGGCCAAGGTGGCGGACCACCTGAGGTCAGAAGTTCGAGACCAGCCTGATCAACATGGAGAAACCTCATCTCTACTAAAACTACAAAACTAGCTGGGCATGGTGGCACATGCCTGTAATCTCAGTTACTCAGGAGACTGAGGCAGGAGAATCGCTTGAACCCGAGAGGTGGAGGTTGCAGTGAGCTGAGATTGTGCCATTGCACTCCAGCCTGGGCAACAAGAGTGAAACTCTGTCTAAAAGAAAGAAAGGAAAGAAAGGAGAGAGAGAGAGAGAGAGAGAAAGGAGAGAAAGAAAGAGGAAGGGAGGGAGGGAGGGATGAAAAGAAAAGAAGAGAAGAGAAAAGGAAAGAAAAGAAAAAAGAAAAGAAAAGAAAAAGAACCAATGGTGCTGTCCCACTGTCCAAGGCCATTATTCACTGACAGCATTCAACGCCACTCAGGCAGGTCCCAGGTCCTCTTCGAACTCCAATATTCTTCCCAGCTCTGTCTGGTACCTGGAACACCTCAGCAGTCCTTTCCTGCCCAGTCCAGTCCACACCTGGTACTTCTGCACATGCTCCTCCCTTTGCCCAGGTTGCCAACCTGCGTCTTTTCCAGCTGGCCACTCATCCTTGCAGCCCCCATTCAAACTGCCCCCCAGGACCACACTCTCCAAGTCCTGGCCAGAGTGTCCATCAGCCACCCTGATGGCAGGAGGCCTTGGGTGGGTACCAGACCTGCCTCATCGCCGACCAGTACAGGTGGTAAACACATAAGAAGGTGCTGGCTGAAAAAATGAATCACCAAATGAATTGCTGAATGAATGAAACAGTGACCAGTCCTCTCCACAATGCTCTCCATCAGGAATGCACAGTACACAGGTGTTGGCCCACCACCAGACTGCAATCCCATGTCAACTCCCACCACCTTACCTCACCCTAAGTCTGTAGCAAGCATCTCCTTTCATTTAGGAAATTTGCCTCCAGCATAAAATGGGACAGACCTCTGAGGCCCAGGATGTCCTCGGAGACAGTGGGCGATGTCAAGGGCTCGCCATTTTAACCCACCTCCTCCAGGGATATTTACAGTTGTTTGCAGTATGGCCAAGTTCTAACTAAATCCAGCCAAAGGCAGTGATTTTCCAAAGCAACAAGTGATATTTTCTGTGTCTCCATAAAAAGAATGGCAGTGGTTGTGGAGCCCTGGTGTAATTGCTGGCTCTGCAGACTGTAGGATGAGCCTGGGCTGCCTGAGTATGGGTGTGCTCAGGGGCCGTGGGGCTGGGAGAGTGGCCACTGGCTCGGGGCAGGAGTGCCCTGAGTAGCAATTAGAACGGAGCCCATGGTGGGCGGCTTCAGATGTCTGGCCAGCACAGCCAGCCTGACCACCACACACCCAATCCAAAATAGAAAACTGCAGTGGCCTCTGCTGTGTGCCAGGCCCCGGGCAGCCGGACAGAGCACTGCCAATGTCAGCCTCCTCCCTCAGCATCGATCCAGGCTTCCTCTGAGGCCCCCTTGTGCTGAGCCATGGTCCCTCCTGCCCTCTCCAGGAAGCAGAGCTTCCCACAGCTCCAGTCACAGGACTAGAGAGTCCCAGGCAGTCTCAAAAGGGATCCCCTAGCCTCTCTCTTGTCCTTCAGGGGCTGCCCCCAAAAGATCGAGCAGCTTCTGGGCACTAGAGCCTTCATTTCCAAATGCACCCCTCAGCTCAAAATAGAAAAAACCAACTTTTCAAAGAACCAGCTGGAGTTCAACAGGAAACCACAGCAGAAAAACCAGTGATTCCCGGTCAGCCAAGGGGCAGAGGGCTAACTGGGCATTTCAGCACCACCGCCTGCTCCCTGGGCTGGCATCACCCCCACACAAGGAAACAGGAAGACTGACTGCCAGCCCATAAGTCCACCACAAACATATCACGCATACCAGTATGCACAAGGACAGACACAAACTCAACAGATGCTCAACACACTTACACACAGAAACCCAGACACATACGTGCACAAAAGACACTGGCATATGCACATGTTCACACAGGTGCACAGGCACCCAGATGCAGGTACACACCAACGTTCCAGAACACATGTGCACACACTCACGAAGGTACACACACATACATGGACGGACCCACCCCTGGATGCAAGCCAGAGACCTGTTCAGGCAGGCGTAAGAGAGAGGCGCACGCTGCTGCCTGCTGAGCCTTTTGGAGACCCGGGCCTCCCCTTGCATAAATAGCCCCCTGCTCAGACCAATCAAAACAACCTGCTTTCCAGCCAAGCCCTTCAGTTGGAGCACGAGGCTCCCTAAAGCACGGGGAGGGCAGGGAAAGTCCTCAGCGCAGGCCTTGCCCTCGCAAGGGACTCCCAGGTAACCCTTTTCCAAAGCCCAGGCAAGAGCAGCGGAGAGAAAGGAGCCAGAGAAGTGCGTACTCACCAGCCCATCGCAGTTGCTGAGCGCCACAGAGGAGGCTTCCGCTAGGCCGGCCACGTCTCCGACGTAGAGACAGCTCCCGAGCAGGGGCTCCACGCGGGTGGTGCCTGTCTCGCCCTGCCACTCCATAGTGGCCCCAGGCGCCACGAGGCGGGCGTTGGGCCGCAGCCGCAGGTGCAGGTCTCGGCCAAAGACCGTGACATTATAGAAGAGGTGACTGCCAGGGTCCTCCTCGTTGCCTCCGGGGAAGCTCGGGGTCCGGACAGGGGCGGCCCTGCGGGCTCGTACCCCTGCTCTGGCCGTAGCTGCCGACACCACGTGGGACACCAAGCGGCCCCGGGCGTCAGTGCGCACCGGCACCGCCAGGATGCGCTCCGCTCCGTGCCCCAGGGGCCCGCCTGCAACGGGAAGGGGCATTAGATCGGCGGAGACCTCCGAGCCCCAGAGCCTCAGAGCCCCGCCGGCAAGCCACGCCCCCCAGACCCCGCCCCACTGCGAAGGGCAGGGGCATTCCGCCAGGCAACCCCAGAAGCCAGCCTGCACCTCCCCGGCTTTCCTGCAACCGGGAAGGGGCGTTAACGGGGCCACCACTCCGGGGCTCCGCCACTCCCCAGCCGTTCCCTCCTTAGGGGACCTTGCCTGCCGAGAGCGCTGCCCCCTGCCCCGTTCAGGGTTGGGGCTCTGTGGGAACCTCCCTGTGCCCGAAGAGACGACCCTGTCAGAGAGTCCCCCGAACCTTGAACCCACCGTCCTTGGCAGGACGTGGGGCTGCTCGGAAGCCATTCCGGGTTGGCCCCCTCACCCGTGTGCCACGACCCCTCGGCGGGGCCCTGCTGCCCAAGTGCCCTCACCGCTGGCCTCCGGAGCGGCGGAGTCTCGGCTTCCCCGAGCACGAGCGGCCTGTCCTGC
The DNA here is from genome assembly GCF_007565055.1 of Rhinopithecus roxellana. Taxonomy (NCBI): domain Eukaryota; kingdom Metazoa; phylum Chordata; class Mammalia; order Primates; family Cercopithecidae; genus Rhinopithecus; species Rhinopithecus roxellana. Next base: position 165,718,910 of record NC_044551.1, read on the forward strand.
CTGTCCAGCTCCCGCTCAGCCCGCTGCCGGCCCCGTCTCCCCGAGCGCCCGAGGACTGGGAGGGGTGGAACAGGGTCCCTCCGATCTCTGGGGATCCCCTCCGGAGCGCCCCAACCAATCCTTAGGGCCCAAGGCTACGCGCTGGGCAGCCGGCTCCTCCGGAGCGTCCCCGGACACGAGCCCGGGCGCCGCCTCGCCCTGGCTCCCCCCCGGACCCGCTGGGGCTGACTCTGCGCTCTCCGCCGCGGGGCTTTTCCCGGCCCTCCGTCCCCACCCTCCGCGACTCGGGAGCCGCCAGTGCTCCGAGGCTGCCCCCGGCCCAAGGCGCTCGGGTGCGCTGCGGGGCGCCCCCTGCGCGACCAACCCGGCCCCGAAGTTGGCCAACTTGGCCCCGGGCGGGGCGCGCGGAGTTTGCCCAAGTCAGGCTGGACGACGCCTGGGGAGGGGGTGGCGGGGCACGCGGGACAGGGCCAGGCCGGCGGGGGTCCCGGGGCGTGGGGGCCGGGCCGCGCCTACCTGGGGGGTCGGCGGCAGCTGCGAGCCTGGCGTTCGCGGGCGGCGGCGGCGGCAGGAGCGGTGGCAGCAGCAGCAGCAGCAGCGCGGGGCAGAGCAGGCGGCGAGCGGCTCCCGCCGGCAGATCCATGGCAGCCGGACTGCAGCCGGGGCCCCGCACTGGCAGCCGGCGCGAAAGTTCCCCGCGAGCCGCCCAGCCCACATCTGGGGGCAGCTGGAGCCGCCCGCAGCTGCAGCACCGCAGGGCGCGGGGCGGAGGAGACGAGGCGCGGAGGGGAGGGCGGGGGAGCGCGGAGGGAAGGCGGGGAGAGGGAAGGAGCGAGCGAGCGAGCGAGGGAGGCGGGAGGGAGGGAGGCGAGAGAGGGGGAGGGCGGGGACGGCGGGCGCCTCAGCCTGCGGTGACCCGGCGCATCTTGGCGCGGCCGCCGCCGCCGCCCGCTTCCCTCTTCGCGCCGCCGCCGCCGCGGTGCCGGGCTCGCAGCGAAGCACAGACACCCCGAGGCGGCTGCAGAGAAGCGCCGCGGGCCGGGCCGGGGGAGCCCAGCAGCCAGCCACCCCAGGCGAACAACCTCCGAGGAGCGGCGCCGGCAGAACGTCCCCACCTAGCGAGCACTCGGGGTGCTGGGTCCCACTCATCAGCCCTGGGAATCAAGGGGTGCACCCCCTCTCTCTGTGCCCTGGGACAGGACAGGGTGAGGGAATGAAAGGAGAGGGGGGACTGACTACTGGGTCCTAGGGGCTGAGCCAGGCCTAATGCCCAAATAGAGGCCACAAAGGCCAGAAGATGCTAAGAGGGTACACCCAGGGCACGACCCCAAAGATCAACTTTTGCCCTTACAGTGAGAGGCAAGGCTCCCTCAGTCCCCAGTTCCTCTTCCTCTGAAGTCCCTGTCCCCTGTCCCCCATCTGCCTTCCCATCCCTCCGCTGCAGCCTCAGCACAGCCTCTTCCTGCCAGACCTGGGCTCTCTGCCCAGGAGCACAGTCAGGCTCCTGCCCTCACCTGTCCTCAACCCCACGTATGCATTCTGTCCTCCCGCCACTGCACTCCTGGCCCCCAACCTGAAATGTCCTCTCCAAGGTCTGCCTACCTTTTCCACCTAAGCATCCAAGGACACCTGGGTCCATCCTGGAGCCAGTTTGCTGTTAGAGCCCATTGCCAACTGGAATCCCTCCCCAATCCCTCCTCTCCAGCAAGGCCCTGATCCTCCTATGCTGTCTAAGCTCAGCGGCCTCCCTCCAGGGACTGCCTGAGAGCCCCCACTCAGGCTATTGGACATCTCTGCCCTGGGACCCCCAATTTCTGCCTCACTTCCCCAGAGGGTGAACACCTACCCCTTCGATTTTCTCATTCGCCCTGCCCCAGGCCTGTGTGGCCAGGGCTTTGATCTTTGCCTTGGCCAGGGGCAGAGGACCCAGAGATGACTCAGGCCTCTCCCTGCTGGCCAGGAGGTCCCAGTCGTTGGGGGAAACATGACTTACACAGCAGGCTGTAACTGTGATCTCACGTCCTTGGTTCTTTCGATTCTGGGGCCTGGGTGTGAGGGCACCGCAGCTGGACAGCCATCTTCACCTGCAAGCTGTGCTCTTTCTGGGTCACCTAAGGGTGCCCGAGGCTGGATCCAGCCCCCAGGCATGGTGAGATGCCACATGGAAATTTAGATTGGTAACTTTTCTTGAGATATTGGAAGATGTGGCCACACTAGACCCACACTCCTGCTTAGCAGCTGTTAAATGGGCACTTACCTTGCAGTTTGTGGCAAGTCACTCCACTCCTCACTCTCTGTAGGCATCTGCTCTTGTGACCTCTGATGACCCAGGTGGTTCCAGAGAAAGTTGGAACTGGAATCCTAGTGTATCACAAGAGAGATGACTCCAGAGCTGGGCATCCAGGAGGACTTCCCATAAGAGGTGGCATGAGTTGAATCGTGCAGGCTGGGGGAGCCAGGCAATCCCAGAGTTCGGTCCAGCCAGTTGGCATCCTAGAACCCATGAGACATTCCTCTGGTGATTGTCAGTGCTTCCATCCTCTTCAAAACACAAGTGAAACCCAACCAGCAGCCGCCCCTACTTCAAGGGGCATGTTCTACACCTTCCTGCCGTGTTTATGGTTGGGTTTTTCTTTACACAGCGCCTAAAACTTTATTCAAAAATTTAAAGGATACTTTAAATCATTACCATAAATGGAAAAGCCAGCATCTCACCATCTTTCCATAAATCAAAGATAATTGCTAAAAACAAATACAACAAGAACAGCAATGTTATCAAATTCCAGATACTTCGACCTGCTAAAGGTACTGAAGGCTGAAGCTGATTAGCAAGTGTTACAAAAGCCTTAAGATGGACTAGCACAGAAGTCACTGCTTTGATGTGATCAGAAGTAGGAAAGGAGACCTGAAAAGGAGTAACTCTGGCTTTGTGAGTTGATGGCATCTTCTAACAGGTTCACGGAGCTAAATTATTTTGTATACTTTGGGATACTTGCTTTAGGATATTTTTTGGAAAAAGAGTTTGTCTCCTGGACACTGAATAACCCCTGGCAGCTGTTTCTTCCCACATCACCCATGTCCCTGCCACCAGGGATGAGTTGGGGACGGAGCAGCACCCTTGCCCGGCCCATCCTTTAATGCCCCCACTGTCACCCACCAGGGTGGTGGATGAACGAGGCTCACATGCATCTAACTTCACAGTTAAACCCTCAGGGAGGTGGAGGGGACTTGCAGACACATCCCAGCTTCGTGATCACTTGTCCTCTACTCAGAAACAAACAGAAAAACAAAAAACAACCAAAGAACAACAACAAAAATCTTCCTACTTCAAACCTCCATGACTCAACTCTCGCCTCTCCCCTCTGCTGGTGTTTGCCTTTTTCTCTGGTCCCCCTTTTCCTCTTCCAGGTAAAATATGGGACACAGAAGTCCCCAGTGGCTCTCTGCCCCTCTACGTGCGTCTAGGTCCCAAAGACAAAAACCAAGGGCCACTGGACCGACGCCGCTGGATGTGTTGTTCAGCCCATGCCACGTGCGTTAGTTTCTACTGGAGCCTGAATCTTCAGGTCTGACTGTGCTCTCCAACTTACGGCAGTCCTCATCACCCGCTGTTGCCCTACACCTGCCTATTGCTCGTGATTGTCAGCACCACGGTCCCTGAAAACCTGGAGTTTTCACCCTCACCGAGAAGCCCAGTGTTTGTGGGGAGGAGTGAGGACAATTCAGGGTCAGCTCCGGCCTTACACACCCAAGCCCTTTAAAACCTTCCTGAAGATGTGAAGTGCGGAAGAGGTGAGCACCTTTCCAGGTCATCTTGGGTGCCACGAGTCACCCCCCATCCCTGGCAGAAGAAGCATCAAGGAGGAGGAATGTTCTCAGTTGCCCACTTCAGCTCTCAGTTGGTGGTTGCCCTGCGTTGCCCTGAGAGGAGGGTCGGGCTCCCTGGTCTGGCTCAGGCTTCCGGGTGACATTTGTCAGCACAGACCTCATTAAAGACAGGAACCTATTTGAGAGCCAGTGCTGTCCCCCGATGTCCACACAGAAACCAGCCCCTGAGAAGGTCTCCTGCACTTTGACAAAGTCACCTTTCTTGGCACGACCTGCCAAGCAGATGGAGGCAGGGAGGTTTCACTGTCCTCCCTAATGACAGACAAGCTCTCAGGGGCTGTGGGAAAGGAGCTGGACTCTTAGTCTCACTGGTGCCTGTGTGCAGAGTGCGTCAAGCATGAGGGGCTAGTTACCTTGTCGAGGGGCCTTGAAGACAGCAGCTCTGTCCGACTTTGCTGTTGGCACACAGCGAGTGCAGTGGTCCCATCAGATGCTCTGGTGGAGTTCTGGCCAGGAGTGGCCCTGGGGAGCAACATGTCAAGGGAACGCTGATTGAACAGAATGTGGAGGCCTAGTGGGCTGCAGAAAGAGTGGTTCTTGCTGTTTCTTGAGCATGCTCCTTCCCCATGCCATGTACACACTTTAATAGGGAGCAGCTGTGTCCAGCAAAAGAGGAAAGATGGGTGGTGTTTCAGTAGCAATTGTTTTTACTGCCATTTTGCACCACGGAGGCGTCCCATCGCCATTGAGATTGATTCTGCCTGGAAGTGAAAGACAAACTGCTTGAGGTCTGGAGGCTTGGGGATCAGGGCTTGGTTAACATTTCTACATGGAGATGCAAGATGGAGACTCAGACTCAGTCTAAGCATTTATGGCCCTGGGAAGGATGTAGCTTAATGCCTATTTGTGATTGTCCTTTGCACATATGCTCAGCCTAGCAGAGAACAGAGAAAAATTTTAAAGGGGCTATCTGGGTGTGTCAGGCAACAACACCATTTGAGCAGGGGTCTAAATCTCTGGGTTCACCTGTGTCTGGTCCCTGTCAGGGTCAAGGGGCCATTTTGTCCAGCCCCCTCATCTGGGAAAGGCCTTTAGGTCCCTCAAGATGCTCCTTGCTGCAAGTAACACAGCCAGCTTAAACCACAAGTAAATGCATCAGCTCGCACACCCGGAAGTCTACAGGTGTGATGGCCACGGAGCTTAACCGCAGCACCAAGGGCCCTGCTGTCTGCCTAGCATCTGTGCCCCAACCAGGTAGAAGGATGGCCAAAACACAGGTGCACTGCCCTCTCCCAGAAGGGCTGCTGTCTCCCCTGTGGTCTGTGGGCCAAAGCTGGGTCATTTGCCGAACCAGTTGCTGACAGGCTGTGGGTGAAGGGACGACTGGGAGAAACCTGGATTGAGCATCGCATCCACCTCAGTGCCCCCAGCATTGCCTTCTGTCTTTATTTCCAAATCAGAGTATTGCATAGTACCAGGCATCCTCCTGCCTGGCGAAAGAAGCTTTTCCCATGTGACGCTATATTTGTATCCCGTTCCTGTACTACATCATCTGGACAGCGTGCAGAATTCCTTTCTTTTTATGTAAATCCTGTAGGTAACTAGTGAAGAGCCCAATTATATTACATTATGGGGATCTGTGTTCAAAGCCTTTTCTAAGCCTGTCTGGACACTTTCTTACTTCCTAGATTTTGAGGAACGCCATTGGTGGCCCCAGCCCAGGCCTTGCTAGATCCCCGGGATCCCTGGCCTCTGGGGCTTCATTCCCTTTAGGTCACCCTCTGCGTCAATGTCCTTCCATCCAGTCCAGCCTGACCCTTCCCAGTTCACAGGATCAAGGGTGTGGGCCTTAAAGACACTGAAGCTTCTGGCTGGGACTTCAGGGCTATGGTGCCCATGATGAAGCCTAAGACAAAGACCCTGGTGGGAGGAAAACTCTGGGTGCAGGGCTGGGGGCCTCCGACCATCTCTACAGCCTTGGGGACCCCACTTCTCCTCCAGGAGGGAGAAGGGTCCCTCCTCTGGCTGGTAGGCGCATCCTTCTTCACTGCTCCTGCCAACAGCTCCAGGGGTCCTTCTTCCTCTGCAGAAACACTGAGACTGGACACAAATGCCAGGACACTGAGAGTGGGGCTCCTGGAGGAACTGGTCGCCTCTGCTCCCTGTAAAATGGTGTCCCCTTCCTCTGAGGGTGCCAAGAACAAAAAGAAAGAAACAAAAAAATATATGCTTGTATCCTTTTGGTAATTTTTTAAAAGTTTGTTTTTAAAAACGCACTAAATCGTCCCTGTGCTCAGTGTCTCTGCAGCTCTGGCTCTGGGCCACCCCTCAGGAGGAGAAGACTTTTCTCTTCATGCTGACCCAAGGCCAATCCTTAGGGCTGGTCCCTGACCCCTCTGCTTCCTGGGCAGTCTCATCCTTTCTCATAGGCTCGAGAGCTGGTATGCTGATGACTGCCCACCGGCCGGGTTCACCCTACGGGTAAATGCGGCTCCCCCAGCCACCTGCATCAAAATGTCTCAAAGCCTCACCAACTCACCAACCCAGAACTGCCCCATCTCCAGCCTGGCCCCAGCCCTGGCCCAGTCCCGTTGGGCTCAGCATCTGGCATCTCCACTCTCCCTGCAGGCACCCAGCCAGGGACCCAGGAGTATCTCGGTCCCCTCCATTCCTTTTTCCCCACATGAAAGCACTCTCCAATCCCACCCCCTCCCTACCACCCTCTCTACCCCAGCCTCAATACCCGTCCCTGACATGATGGAGCACCCACAGGACCACCCCCGTTGGGCACTAGATGCCTGAAATTGAGCCCGTGGGCTCAAGTGACATCCTCTCCTGCTAGTCAGATGGGGGCGGCTCCAGGACAGCACCCCACACACAGTGACCTGCACACAGCACACATCTTCTCATGCCTGCCTCTGTCTCCTCATTGGAGTGGGCTTGCACACCTCTCTCCCAGTCTTGAGCAAAGCTTGAGCATGGCTTATATTTGTTTTCAACAGAGGGTAGATGCGAGTAACCCCTAAAACAAGTTGGTGGCTGAAAGTGCCAGTGTTCTTTGGAATAATGAGGCCCATCTCCCAACTGGACAGCTCCTTCTCCACCCTGCGGGCGTGGCTGTCCTGGGTAGCAGGGGGTCGGGTTTCCTGGGGTTAAGGGGAATTCCGCCAGAGCTCAATGGCTTAGATTATTTCAACTCCCCTTTCCAGTCGTGTGCCCTTGGGAAAGTTAACCTCTCGTGCCTCAGTTTCTTAAAGTGTGTATTGGGCATGATAATACCTCGTCATAGAGCAGTTTTCAGAATCAAATGATGTGTTTTTTTTGAGACCGGATCTCACTCTGTCGCCCAGGCTGAGTGCAGTGGCGTGATCACAGCTCAGTGCAGCCTCAACATTCCAGGCTCAAGCGATCCTCCCACCTCCGCCAATCAAGTAGCTGGGACTGCAGGCATGTTGCACTGTGCCTGTCTAATATTTTATATTTTGTAAAGACAGGGTCTTGTTTTGCTGCCCAAGCTGGTCTTGAACTCTTGGGCTCAAGCGATCCACCTACCATAGCCTCATCAAGTGCTGGGATTGCCGGTGTGAGCTACCACACCTGGCTGAGAATCAAATGATTGACCACATATGTGGGGCTCACAGCTGATCCTCACAGAGTGAGCACTGGTACCTTTGCTAGTATCGCTCTCCATTGCTTCCTGTACATGGCTGGACCCACAGTGCAGTATTGGGCCAGAAACACAACACTGTGGATGCTGGAAATTTGCAGAGTGTTTTGACCATGGCCTTTTTCATGCCATCACTGACTTTAGAACCAAACCCTGACTGTACTGTATGACATTAATGGCAGGAGGCCAGGGTTGACTTTGGACTGGTAACCTTGCCAAAGTCTTGCAGAAAATATGGCAATTGACAAAACACAGCCTGGTACATAGTAGGTGCACAGTAAATATTTGTAGAACCAAACGAGTAAGATGATTTTCAAAGGTAGATGCCATGAAGGAGATAAAAGAGGCAGGTGATATAGAACACGTGTGACAAAGGTGGTGGATGGTGGGAGGGGGAGGTTTAGGCTAAAAGCTAATCAGAGAGAATTTCCCAGGGAGAGTGGCTTACACAGGGAGCACCTCAAGCAGACAGACGGCACGTGCAGAGGCCCTGAGATGAGAAAGAGGTTTCTGTGCTCTAGGAAAAGCAAGAGCAGTGCAGCAAGAGGGTGGTGAGAACAGGAGAGAGCAGGAGGGGATGGAGTGAGAGAGGAAACCGTCGTGGAGGCAGGGACTTGTGGGTCTCAGCCAGGGGGTTGCATTTTGTTCTAAGCAGAGAGTTTAAAGTAGAGGAAGGAAGCAAGATCATGCTCACTGCAAAATGCCCTGGGAACTAGGAACTCTCACTGGGACACTGGTTGAGGGGTCCCCAGCCCTCTTCTCAGGAGAAGGATCATGCATGTTTCTACCCCATGACCACCCTCATCTGCCCAGATCAAAGGTGACGGGGTCAGCTGGACCCTGCAGTTTCCTCTCCCACTGGAGCAGAAAGATGCCATCGTTGGGCAGCTCTGCAGGTAAATTAGCCAAGGTCTTCACAAACTGCCTCCCCTGAGCCTCGTGACTGCCCGCAAGGTGGAACTGCAGCACCCCACTTGCGGTGAAGAGGCTGACACTCAAGGACAGCAGCCCCCGAGGGTTCAAAGGCAGATCGAACCCCCAGACTCCAACGCTCACCCCATATAGGGGTGTCCAGCGGCTTCTGAGACCCTGGGACTTCTGGGGTCCAGCATCTTCCCATGAAGCCCCCCTCGTCCTGGAGTGGTCATGGAGTCATTCACTGTCACTCACAAACTCAAGCATCCTATCCTAAGTGATGCATAAGGGGCTGCCCACTGGTGGCTCATAGCGTTTTATTTTTTAACTCAAATTATTTGCTAAGATTTAAAAAAGCAAAAGATGGCCCATGAAAACATGCAGCTCTGGCTTCCACGGAAAAAAAAAAAAAAAGCCCAGTGCTCCTCTGGGCCCGCTCTGCCACGGGGCATCCACAAGCGGGAACTGAGGGCCTCCAGACCCTCACGTTCCACACACAGCCACCTCGCCCCTGGGCCTGTGACCTCCAGCCCATGTGCTGCAGAGCCCAGCTCTGCCTCATTGGATGGAGAAGCTGGGGCAGCCCCGGGGAACCTCTGTAGCCCAAGGCTTTGCATACCCCGTCCCGGGCTTCTCTGCTGTCTCACACGCGGACCTCTACGATGGCTTCAGCTGCTAGAACTTTCCAAAATGTTCCTTTTCCTATCCCCATGTAGCACCAGTGACCCCCTGCTACCCATTAAGAGGTCCTGCTCTTTGGCTGCAGATAGGAACCGTGACCTGAGGAAGAGACCATCCCCAAGGCCCTCCAAACCTAAGTCTGGAAGCACAGGATGCTGGGAGGGAGGACAGGAAGGCAGGGGTGCAGGGTGGAGGAGAGTGCCATGGGAACACTGTCATCTCAAGGCTGGGGGACTTCCCAGCAAATTGATGTGAAAGGGAACAGAAGCCAGTTCAGGTTGCTGGATGGGTGACTTCTCCAGGAGACCAGAGGCGAGAGTTCACTTGCACATGCCTGTATACACACACTCGCACCACGGCACACACAGGTGGTGATGCACGTGCACTAGCAGGCATGCAGACACACGCCAATCTGCAGCCCGCAAACGCCCACAGACCCAGACACGCAGACGCACGCTCCAGAGCCCACGCAGTGCCCCGGCCTCCCTAATTGCATTTCTGAAAATGAGAAAGAGGAAATCGAATGACTTTGAGGCGGCTGCCGTTACCCCATGGCGATTTCCCATCTCCGTTCAGAGAGGCCGCAGCAGCAAGGCTGTCTGGAGTTCCGTCTGAGCCCTGAGACTCCTTAGCAACCCTCAGCATGGGCCATACTGCAAGCTGTCTCTGGCCTCGGCCAGCCGGCCTGCTGTGGATGGGAGCTGCCAGCTCACCTAGGGCTTGCAGTGGTAATAAGGGCCACTGACCTGCTTCCTAGGGCAACTGAGACCCCAGTGTCTCTCTGTTCTCAAAAGGCACCCCAGAGCCCAGGACCACATTTCCCAGGGCCCCTGCCCCATGCTTGGTGCATCCTAGGACCCTGTGCCTATAGGATGAGAAGCTGCTGCCCAGAAGACCCCTTCCTATGGGCCAGTGCCACGGTGTGTTCTCCCCCTGAGGCTCTTCCCGTCCTGAGCCACTCCGCAGATGCTCTGATTGGAAGCTCCCCCAGACCCCTTATTCCCCACGACATCTCAGACACAGCCTAGGCAGGAGGTTGCTGTTGGCCATAATATTGTCTTCAACGATAGAGCAAATTGCATGATCAGCCACACTGTTATCTTGGAGGTCAACCGAGACCCTGAGATCTTCCTCATGTAAACATAGTAAAGCATGTCTCCCGCACCCACACAGGACACGGACGACAGAGGCTTTGAACTGATTACAGGTGTCACTGGTTTCCCTCTATCGGTTTGAATCTGCGATGATGAAGTGCACAGCTGAGAAACAGCACAGTCCCTGGGCCAGGTGGCTCCAGGGAAGCCCCATCCCTGGTCTGAATGACCGAGCCCCTATGCTCCTGCATCCTCCTGGACACAAGAGAGGCAGTGGCTGGACCTGAGAACTGTAGAGCCAGGTGGTCCTGGACAAGCCATCCCTGCAGAGGAAGACCCTCAGCCCTGGGATCAACAGGGAGTGAGCAGTAACTTGCTTCAGATTCATCAGAGGTTTGTGGACAATTCCATCCACCTGACACAGGGCAGCAGGGAAACAAATGTCTCCGAAAGGCCTTACTCTCACTGGAAACTGGGATCTGGCCTTGCACAGTCCCAGGTCTCAGCCTCTGCCCAGACTAGACCCTGGCCCTCCATCTCACTGGGCCCCAGGCTGTGGCCACGGTAGGCCCCAGGTGTCAGCTTTGCTGGATCATGGACCTCAGTCATGCAGAACCCTAGGCCTCAGCCTCACTGAACCCTAGACCACGACCTTATTGGACCCTGGACCTTGGCCTCACTGACCTTGGACCTTGGCCTTACTGGACCCTAGACCTCAGTCTCACTGGACCTTTGACCTTGGCCTTGCTGGACCCTGGGCCTCGGCCTCCCTGGATCCTGGACCTCAGGCTCACTGGACCCTATAGACCATGGCTTTATTGGACCCTGGACCTTGACCTCACTGACCTTGGACCTTGGCTTGCTGGACCCTAGACCTCAGTCTCATTGGACCTTGGGTTATGACCTTGCTGGACTCTGGATCTTGGCCTCACTGGACCCTTGGTCTCAACTTCACTGGACCATGGGCCTCAGCCTCATGGGATCCTGGACCTCGACCTCACTGGACCCTGGATCTTGACCTCACTGGACCCTAGGCCTCAGCCTCACTGGACCTTGGCCTCACTGGACCCCGGACCATAGTCTCACTGGGTCTTGGCCTTGCTAGGCCCTAGACTTCAGCCTTGCTGGGCCTTAGACTCTGGCCTTGCTTGACCTTGGACCTCAGCCTCACTGGACCCTAGACCATGATTTTATTGGACCCTGGACCTTGGCCTCACTGGACTTGGACCTTGGCCTTGCTGGACTCTGGACCTCGACCTCACTGGACTTGAACCTGGGCCTCGCTAGCCACTGGGTGCTTGCCTCCGATTCTCTAGCCCCTCTGCAGGCTGCAGTCCTGCCATGCCCCCTCGTCTCTGTGCTGCCAGCACAACTCCAGTCTCACCCTCTCCTCTTCTTGGGGAATTTGAGGCTCCTTAGAAAATGCCTTCTGCAGAAGGCCTACTCCACCAGGCAAGCTGCTGTCCTAGAGAAAAAATAAAAACCTCCCAGCCTCACTTATAACAAACTTGGTCTGTTGTGCAACTTTGCAGTACAGAATGTACATGTGCCCAATCTCCCCACTGTTGCATAATTTTCCAGCTGTTTTCAGGACTCTTTCATCCCTCGTCTGGCATATTTCACAAGCCATATATAAAAATTATATATATGTAAATATAAAGATGAGCATATGTGTGCGATGAAACGACAAATGTGAAGTGAGGGGAAGGAGGTAGGGGACCAGGACTTAGCAAAAAGACGGATGAAACAAGTGTAAACATTTTGAATGCCACCTTCTAGACGTCTGGGCGAGAAAAGGAAGTTGGACTCCATTTAAATTTAAAGTGAGACATTCATCCAATAAAATCGATTTCAAACTTGGTGCTATTTGACTTCCCTCTTCTCCAGTAGTTTTCTTTTTTTCGTAGTCACCCTTAAAACCCCATCCTATTTGTTACAGAAATTCTGTGTGCATCTTCTTGCCAAATATTTCTTAACGTAAGCTGAGATGCCCCACATGGCAGAGAAAGGCCACATCCTGGCAAATCCCGGCATCCTCATGCCCTTATCATGACCCTTCACAGAAAGAAGCTCAACACTTCCTCCCGACAGGAAACCTGGGTCTCTGCTGGTCCAGCCAAAGTCACCTGCCACAAAGGAGGTCACTCTCTTCCTGGAAGCAGGATCTGCCCGGGATGGCTGGGCCTGTGACGGGGAAGCCGCTGAGCTGCTGAGCAGAGCGATCTGCAGGGCCAGCAGGTCACACTCCAGGCCACAAGCTGGAGGCTTGCAGGCAGAATCCTGACCATGGGTGTGTTTGGCTGGGATAGCACAGTCATTTTTAAAATTTGAATTAGATGCACATGTTAAAAACTAGGTGCTTTCAGATTAGAAATCTAGATTCTTGGCTGAGAACAGAAAACTGATAAAATAAAATGTCCTGACAGCACTCCAGCACGGCAGCGGGAACAGGGGCTCAGAAGGGGGTGCCTATCCATTTCAGATCCCTTCTCACCTGTATCAGTTAGCTGTCGGCACAGGAGTACTACCTTGCCACCTACCCCAGGGAACAAGAGCCATCCTCAGGTCACAGCTCTGCAGGTCCAGGCTGCAGCCGGGGCAGCTCAGCTCCATGTCAGCTCATGTGGAGCCCAAAGTGCTGGGACAGCAGCTCCTGGGGAAGCCCATCTCATGGAGGAGGTCAGAAGCTTCCAGAAAGATGAGCATAAAGACCTCATGCTTAAGGTCCGGGCTCCAATCCAGCACACCATCACTTCCACCTGTGTTCCATTGGCCAGGAAAGACGCACGCCCAGCCCATCGGGAGTGGGGTGAGGAGGGACACTTCATCCTAGAGGGAGAAGCTGCAAAGTCACACAACAGTGGATGTGGAGGAGGGATGTGTACTGGATTGAGCAGGGTCCTCCAAAAATGCAAAAATGCAAATCTGGAATCTTAGAAAGGGATCTCATTTGAAAACGGGCTCTTTGCAGATGTAATTAGTTAAGAGGAGGTCACAATGGATCAGAGTGGCCCCAATCCAATATGATTGGTGTCTTTCTAAGAAGTGGAGATGCAGAGACACTGATACACAGAGAGAAGGCTGTATGGTGACAGAGACAGAGATCAGAATGATGCCACCACCAGCCAAGGAACAGCAAGTGTTGCCAGAGCTATAACCTGAATTGTGCCCCCTTCAGATTCACATACTGAAGCCCTAACCCCTAATGGGACTGTATCTGGAGACAGGGCTTTTGGGAGGAGATTAAGGTCAAATGAGGTCACAGGGGTGGGGCCCTAATCCAATAAGATTGGTGGCCTTATAAGAAGAGGAAGGGATATCTACCTCCCTCATTCCCTCCCTCCCTCTCCCTCTCTCTCTTGCTCTCACTCTGGCTCTATCCATCACCTGAGGACACAGCAAGAAGGCGGCCAGCTACAAGCTGGGAAGAGAGCCCTCACCAGGAACTTAGGTGAATGGCATGTTGATTTTGAACTTCCTGCTTCTAGAACTATGAGAATAGATTTCTGTTGTTTAAGCACCTCTATGACATTTCAGTGGCAGCCCAGGCTGAGTAGTGCAGCCAGCAGTCACCAGAAGCCAGGAGAGACACACGTAACAGACTTTCCCTCAAAGCCTCCAGAACAAGCCAGCACCTTGATTTCAGACTTCTGGCCTCCAGAACTGTGAGAGTCGATTTCTGTTGTTCTAAGTCAATTGAGTTTGTGATCATCCATTACAGCAGCTCTAATATAGGATGGGTGAGGAATTGGAAACAACAAGAAAATGTACCACAGACTGTCCTTTTGGACACAATTACTCAAGAGGCTTCCTGCCATGGTTTGAACATGGCCCCTACAAAATTCTTGCGTTGGAAATGTAATCCCCAATGCAACAGTGTTGAGGGATGAGTTGTGATAAAGGGGGCTTGTGAAAATCAGTTCTGTCTCTTCTGCTCTTCTTCCATGTGAGGACACAGGAAAAAAGCCCCCATCAAATGCTGGTGCCTTGATCTTGCCTTCAGAATGGTGAAAGAATAAATTTCTGTTCTTTGTAAATTATTCAGTGTTGGTATTCAGTTACAGCAGCACAAAATGGACAAACATACGCCTGCTCACAAAATATACTCACTCCATCCTAAGACCCTGAAAGCCTTAACCACTCATTATTCAAGCTTCAAGACCAGAATCCCCCATCCCACATCACATCCAGATGTGACTTCTCTTGCTCCAGAGACCTGTGGAACACAAGGAGAAGTTATGTTCACCCCTCCTACCTTCCGTGCCTCACACACACCCCACCAACACTCCCATTCAAAGGAGGGAAGAACAGGAAGCCCATAGCAGTCACCAGTTCATAGCAATTCTTAAACCCTGTTGGAAAAATGTTGCCAGGTGCTGCTCCCCTGGGGGTTGGGAATGTACTGGGATGAGGCCCCAGGTTCACCCTCTGGGACTGGACCTTCAATCCATTGTTTTCTGTGGCTGTTTACTCTCCAGGAGATCCTTCCTTTCCCATCCTTCTCCTTGGTCACCTCTGAGAAGGACCCTGGAAAATATGCCCTTCATGGCAGCTGAAAGGTCTTGTTCATAAAATGTCAGTGGCCCCCAAATTTTTTTTCCACATTAAATACTCTTAGTCTCTTTTAGTCCAGCCTGGTGAGCCTTTGTCAAAACCGCTCTCTCAAAAATGATGCATTTCATAGGTACTGAATGCTGTCTGCCAAAAGCCATATTCACAATTTATTACAAGACATGCCTCTCTCTACACTGAATTGCAGGTACTGTGAGCCCCCTAAGCTGCTTCAGGACCCACAATTGATCTTTCTAGTAACTACTAGGCATCGTTTAATTCTTTCAGAGGTCTTCACACAAGGTGTGATAGCTGCACCTTTAATTTGATTTTTGCCCCCGAGCTATATCTTCATTGACTTGAATTTTCTTCTGGACTGTATCTTAAGTGGGAAATCCTTTATTGGATGGAGAGATTGGAGATTACAAATAGTTTTCTTGACTGGACACAGTGGCTTACACCTGTAATCCCAGTACTTTGGGAGGCCAAGATGGGAGAATAGCTTGGGTTCAGGAGTTCAAGACCAACCCTGGCAATATAGTGAGACCCTGTCTCTACAAAAAAATTAAAAATAATAAAAATTAGCCAGTCATGGTGTCACATGCCTGTTGTCCCAGCTACTTGGGAGGCTGGGGGTTGTTGATCACTGGAGCCTGGGAGGTCAAAGCTGCAGTGGGGTGTGGTCATGCCACTGCACCCTAGCCTGGAAGACAAAGCAAAACCTTGTCTCAAAAAACAAAAAAGAAAAAAGAAATAGTTTTATTTTCCAACCCAGAAAGTTCCAGAATTTCCAGGATCTCTTTTCCCTCTCAATTCTTCCTAACAAGCAGCCAGTGTTTTCCTGAGATGTCTCCTGTTTGTGGTTCCACATCAATTGTGAGCAGCAGAGGCCAGCGCATGCCTTCAACCTCCTACCCGGACACGCCCAGTCCAAGGCCGTGAGTGTACCAAGTACCTTTTCTAACCTTCAACTTACTGCAAGTGACAGTTTTTAGCAAATGTCTCACCATTCCATAACACAGGCCATCATTTTTGCAGCCTCCTATAACAGTTTCTGGTTTCAAAGCCAATTCTGTTCTAGGTGCCGGTTTCCATAGCGGTTCACCACTGCCATAATATCGCTGCATAATAAACCACCCTAAAACTTGGCAACCTAAAACAGCAAGAACGTATTCTCAGGCTCACAGCTCGGTTTCTGTGTGTGCGTTCTGGGGCCCGGGCTGAGGGGGCAGCAGCTCCCACGGGAAGCTCATCCCATGGGTGAGGTCAGAAGCTGCCAGAAAATGTCAGTTCGCCCACGTTCCACTGGCCAGGCAAAACTCACTGCCCAGCCCATCCTAGAGGGAGAAGCTGCAAAGTCACGTGTCAGAGGGCATGGACGTAGGGATGGGGAGGCCCAGGGAACAGCAGTGCAGCCCAACACAGCCTGCACTGAAGTTTCATTATTTGCCAGTTTTCGCGTTATGAAAGTGCTAGTTCTTGTAACAAGTGAAATGATTCCAAATCATGTGAACCAAAGCAAGTATCTGTTCCCTGTGTATCTCTCACATCGCCTTCTTTGCGGATAGAGAAGAATGGAGCCATGGTGGGCGAGGAAGCCAGGAGGAGAGAGGAGGAAGCAAGACTGAAGCAGGGAAAGGGCTGGTGCCTCCCCTGCCCCAGTTCCAGCCCCGCCAGAGGCTCAACGCGCTTTCCCACTCCGAATGTCATGGAATCCGCACCACCCTCATTCTCAACACAGAAGGACCCAATTTGTGCATGACGGTTTAGATGGGTTTCTCTTCTGTATTAGCTTCCTGTGGCTGCTGTAACAAATCAACACCAACTTGGTTTAAGCGAGGCTTAAACCAAAAGAAACTTATTCTCTCCTGGTTCTGGAGGGCAGAAGTCCGAAGTGAGTATCAGAGCATAAAGCGGGTGTCTGCAGGGCTGCACTCCCTCCAGAGGCTTTGGGGAGAATCTGTTCCCTGCCTCTCGCAGCTCCTGGGGCTCCTGGCATTCCTTGGCTCATGGGGGACTCCCTCCCATCTCTGCCTCCCTGGCCACATCACCGCCTCCTCTTCTGGGTGTGTGTCTGTGTCAAACCTCCCTCTGTCTCCTCCTTATAAGGACATTTATCCAATTTAGCACCCACCCAGATAATCCAGGATAATCTTCTCCTCTCAAAATCACCCATCAAATCATATGTTCAAAGACAACTTTTCCAAGTGAGGCCACCTTTACACCTTTGTATACCATCATTCCACAGCCACACCCAGAATAGGGGAGCCAGGTTATGAAGGGTGGGACCTGCCTACGGAGAAGAGGAAGAGTATCAGGGCACAGGCAACAACCTGAGGCACCGGAGAGGGAGAACACAGGTGACGTGCCTCAGGAATGAGTCGCATTTCAGCCTGGTGCCTCCTTCAGTACCATGAGAGATCGCCAGAGGACATGGGCTGTTCATTCTGTTCTCTGAACCTACAATTAAGCCCAAAGCCAGGGGCTGCTTTTCCCTAATGAACATGTCCTTCTTCGGTGGAGCTGACCCTGTAACGGAAAAGCCCTGCTTTGATGAAACCAGTTCTTTAAAATGAAACATTTTATTAAAAGCCATAACAGGATCCCGTGAAATTAAACCGGGAAGACAGACATTCTAAATGCCCCCCGACACTGGTTTTGATTTTTTAAGTTGTCAGTTAAATTAAAGTCAGGCCACAGAGACTCAGTGCTCAGCTTGCCTTCCTGGAGGAAAATGCGCCTCCCCCTAACAGGTCCTCCTCTTGCAAAGCTCTTTGAGGTTGGATACAGTCCTGCCTGCAGCCCATGTTTCAGCTCTGGGGCTGGAAGGCAGGAAGCCACCGGTGAGAGCCAAGAACTATTCACGAGGTCATTGAGGGATTCTGTCTGTATCAGCCTGTCTCCAGACCGTGAAAGGGCCGTTCCTGAGGGCTCAGATGTGGATAAGAACTGGTGGCCTAAATATGGTTATATGGCAAGTGACAGAAACTGACTTGGGCTGACTTGGGCAAAAAGGGAAGTTACTGTTTCACAAAATTAAAAATCCAGGGATAGTCTGGCCTTGGACAGCTGAAATGTTGTCCTCAGGACCCCATTTCTTTCCCTCCAGCTCTCTGTCCCTCTTCCTATGGGTTGATCCCATCTCAAACAAGAAATGTCCTCATGGTACCAACGGGGCTGCCACGGCTCCAGCTTCACATTCTCAGAATCTCAAGCCCTGAGGGGAAGAAGGCTTCTTCCCCAACAACTCCTATTGGGTCCCAGGTATCTAGTGGGCCTAGATGGGGCCAGGGGCCCATCCTTGCACCAACCTAATAGCCAAGAATTCACTTGAGGAGCCAGGACTTGGCCAAATGATCCACCCCACCCCCAAAGCTAAGGGCTGGGTTAGCTTCATCCTAGTTACATGCCCCACGGAAGAGCATGAGTGGCTAACAAATAGTAAGCGTCTTCTATACTATTTAATGGTCTGACTCAAAATGCCTCTAGTAAGTCAGAAAAGCGGTTAATTCTCATAGTGTGGATCGTCCAGTTTAACGGCTCTGTTAGTCAAGAGTTGCCGTTAGAAAACACCACACACTGTGTGGCTTGAGCAACAGAAATGTATTTTCTCACAGTTCTGGAGGCTGAAAATCTGGGACCAGGGTACTAGCATGGTTGGCTCCTGGTGAGGCCTCTCTGGCTTGTAGACACATCTCACCATGTCTTCACACAGCCTCTTCTCTGTGCAAGAAAGGAGAGGGGGGGAGAGAGGAGTGGGAGAGAGAGGGAGAGAGAGGGAGAGGGAGGGAGAGGGAGGGAGAGGGAGGGAGAGAGAAAGAGAGAGAGAGGGAGAGAGAGGGAGAGAGAGGGAGGGAGAGAGGGAGAGAGAGGGAGAGAGAGGGAGAGAGAGGGAGAGGGCCTGAGCTCAAGCGTGCACTCTGGAGTCTTTTCCCCTTTCGTTTGTTTGTTTATTTATTTCTGAGACAGGGTGTCACTCTGTCACCCACACTGAAGTGCAGTGGCACAAACATGGCTCACTGCAGCCTCGACCTCCTGGGCTCTAGTGATCCTCCTACCTCAGCCTCCCAAGTAGCTAGGACTATAGTTGCACGCCGCCATGCTTGGTTAATTTTTTTTTTTCTTTTTTTGTAGAGTCAGAGTCTCACTATGTTGCCCAGGCTGGTTTCAAACTCCTGGGCTCAAGCGATCTTACCTCCCACCTTGGCCTCCCAAAGTTCTGGAATTCCAGGTGTGAGCCGTCGCACTGGCCCCTCTTTTACAAGGACAACAGTTCTATTGGATTAGGGCCACACCTTTAGGACCACACTTAACCTTAATCACCTCCTTAAAGACTATCTCCAAACACAGTCACACTGGGGCTAGGGTTTCATCATCTGGGTGGACGAGGCACAGTTTAGTCCATACGAGGGTCAAACTAACAAAGTAACTGCATATTTCCACTGGGTCCTATGTAAGCATGGCTTGATATCCCAAGAAATACCACTTCAACAGCCCAAGGGAAATCGGGGCTGGAGGTGAAGGTGGAAATGCTTTGCCTGCTTCCAGCCTGTGCATCCTCCCTTCCACACACCACCCCAGCCAGCCTACCCTGCTCTAGGCCACCCCAGGCCTGGTGGAGAGGCCAGGGCCTATAGGGCAAGCTGGCTCAGGTCAGCCAGGTACCAGGTCCCCCCGGCCTCCAACTCCAGCCCCAGTGGTTGCACCCACTTCTTTTCAGAGTCCAGTCTCAGAACTCCAACCTGGGGGCTCCCTCGTCCCCCTCAGAGCCACTACCCTGTGTGCCTTTCTCTATACCTACTATAGGCTGGCCTTTTATCACCTCCAAATCTCATGTTAAGATTTGGTGCCGGTGTTGGAGGTGGGGCCTAAGGGAAGTGTTTGGGTCATGGGACAGGTGTCCCTTGTGAATAGAAATCTTTCTGGCTGGGCGCGATGGCTCACACCTGTAATCCCTGCACTTTAGGAAGCTGAGGTGGGTGGATCACCTGAAGTCGGGGGTTCGAGACTAGCCTGACCAACATGGAGAAACCCTGTCTCTACTTAAAAAAAAAAAGAAATCTATTAGGTTTTCTACTCATGAGGGACACCCGTCCCCCGCACCCATCCTGGTGAATTCCCTCCCTGTGTGGGAGAAGGTGAGTGAGCTCTTGCTCTTTTAGTTCCTGTAAGAGCCTGGCACCTCCCGTCTCCCCTGCTTCTCTCTCACCATGTGGTCTGCACACACCAGCTCCCCTCCACCTTCCTCCATGAGTGGAAGCAGTGGGAGGCCCTCCCCAGATGCCCAAATCTGAACTTTCCAGACATCACGTCAATCTCCGAGCCAGATAAACGTCTTTACTTTATAAACTACCCAGCCTCTGGAATTCCTTTAGAGCAACACTGAGACACTGCCTTGCCCTTACCTCCTGGTAACCCCAGGCTCAGACATGACCCACACTCGTGGACATGTGAGCATCTTTGGAGGGGTCTTTTGGTCAAAAATGGAATCATTCCATAGGTGTCAGCAGCTAACAGTTCTCACTTCCTGACACGTCGCAGCCGTCTATTGAGGACGATAGCCTGAGACCTACGGCCTTCTCCAGCAGGTGCTTAAAAGCCCATAGTTGTGATGTGTTCGGTTCAATTCAAGTACTCCTGTATTTTTTATTGACATTTGTAGGTTGTTTGCAGGTGTGTGTGTGTGTGTGTGTGTGTGTGTGTGTGATGACCAGCAGTCTTGTAGTAAGCATCCTTGCTTCTTTGTACACTGGTGCTATCATTTCCGTAGGATAAAATCTCTAGAGTGGGGTTGTGGGTTCAAGCTAATGTGTCTTTTAAGCTGAACAGATATTGCTGGCAGGTCTTCGATAGGATTGAACCACTCCCCTCTGTCAGTGAGATCCCCTGGGGGTGCGTCTCTGCCTCCCTGCTGGCTCAGGCCACTGCTGCTCTCTGCCTCCTTGCTGGCTCAGGCCACTGCTGCTGTCTCTGGTCTTTGCTAAGCTTACTCTGCACAGAGTGTCTCCCTGTTTTCATTTGCACCTCCTGACCCTAAGGTGTGAGGCTGAGCACTGTTGCTTTTGTTTGACAGACCCTGAGGCACCTGATGGAGCCTGGGTTGCAGAGAGCTTTCCGGAGGCCAGGCACTCTGAGTATGGATGAAATGGCTTAGGCTGGAGAAGGGGAGGAGAGCAGTGCGGAACAGCAGGGTGGAAGCTGAGGGGCTCTGAGCGTGCCCAGAGACTGGGGGTGAGGATGGGCAGTGGCAGGGGTTGTGCACAGGATGAGGGAGTGGCCTAAGACCGCCATATAGATGCCTTTAAATGGGACAGCTGGGCTTACACTAAGGCACCCTGTAGAGTTTCCATTCTAACCCAGCTCGGGCCATCGTCTCAGGAGCGCCCCTGCCCCTGTGGGCCTCCATTTCCCTATCTTTAGCTTCAGGGAGTTGGCCCAGTTGATCTCAGTCCTTTTAGTTCTAGCATCTTCTGAGTGATCAGCAAAAGCCTGCACTACCAGCCCCTTCTATAAACATTAATTCACGAACGATGTTAGAGGCTGTGGGAGCCCTAGAGGGAATCCCGTGCAACAGGCTCGTTTTCAGAGAGATTCCCAAGCACTCGTTCCCTGGCCCTGGGGCCCACTTTGGGCGGTGAATGTGCGGAACCTGAAAGAGAGGGCTGGTGAGAGCTTGGCCTCAGCGTGACTTGGGCCATGAGGCTGGGTTCAGGGGACTGCTTGCCACCCCTTCCTCCAGGCCTCTGCTCCTGTGGGCAGGAACGCCCACGCCCACGCTCCCCAGGCGCCCAGGCCAGGATTCTATAAGGTGTCCTCATCTCTTCCCCTCCCCTCTGCCCCATTCAACCAAAGGAAGACATCCTGCTCACTCCTCCTGTTGAACTACCAGGAGAAGGTGTGGCGGGAATGGCAGGAGCGTCCTGCCTGGGAGATCAGGAGGCCGCGGAGTGTGCAGGGGTGGTGACCTCCTTCCAGCAGCAAGTCCAAGGCACGGGGGTCCTGAGGGCCAGATGGGAGGCTGACGTGGGGCACCCTGCCTGGGGTTTTTTTCATATGGGGTCCTGCCGCAGAGGGGAGCTGGCAGCAGCCAGCCGCCCGAAGACTCCCCCAACCCACTCCTCCCCACACACCAAGGAGTGCAGAGCCCGGGAAGCTCTGGGCAGTGGCTCCAGGGACCTGTGGGCGCCCAGCAAGCCATGGAGCAAGGTTGAGATGGTGACGAATACTGTGGACTAGACGTCTAAAGGGGTTGAAAAGCGATGGCATTTGAGATGTAAAATGACTGTGAGACTGTTTATTACTGAAGGGCCAGGCCTGGTGAGGACATGGATGAGGTCAGCAGACTGGACAGGTTAGCTATGGGGCTAAGTGTTCTCCAGGGGCCTTCAGGCTGGCCCTAGAAGCCAGGTCCTCCCAGGGAGGAGAGCTTTCAGCCCCACCCTCAAACCCCTGCCCTGCGTCCTGCCAGCCCAGCACCTCTTGGCGTTGCTCCTCTAATGAGACCTCGGAACGTTCTCCTTTGCTGACTCAGGCTCTCAGGGCGATGGCCTCCTCCTCAGCTGTCCAGATCATTAGTGAAAAGGTTAATGGATCCCGCTGGGCAAAAAGCCTGGGTATTTTAGGGACCTGCCGTCCTCTGTCCACGTACCCAGGCAGGGTCCCCGCACCCAGCAGAGCACAGACTTGGGAGAGGAGGACCCAGCCCGCAGCAGAGAAAAAGGGTGAGGCAGCCCCGGGTGTGCGCAAAGGATGGAAGATCGGCCAGGAACAGCACCGCCAGCTTCATTCTCAAGGTTGGGGGTGGGACTTGGACTTATGGAATGTCCCAGGCTATGCCTTGCCACCACCTCCAGCCAGGACCTGGGCGTTTCTCTTCTCCACCACCGTTCCCAGGCCTGCCTGCAGCAGCTATCTCCAAGCCACTCTTGCTGCTCTGCAGGAGGTGACCGGCTCCTGCTCCGTGCTCTGGGATCATGGCTTGCCTCGGGCAAGACAGGCTTGGGGTTCTTTAGCCCCAACTCTCAGGGACACTGCTGGGAGTCCCAAACCAGGCCTTATCTCCCGCCTCCTCACCCTGGCCACACACTCGTCTGCAGAACAGATGAGTGAGCTAATGAGCAGATGTGCCAGGTTCTGCCTGGATCCAGTGGTCCCAGTGGGCCTCTGTTGTGCCCCGTGCACCTCTCCCCAGGCACAGCCTCGTGCCTCCTTCCTGTGTCCCTGCTATGCTAGGCCCAGCCCTGTACCTGGCCTAGCCAGAGACGCAGTGCCACCCTGTAGCCAGTAGGAGGATATGCAGTGAGGACACAAAGACAGGGTAATCCTCAACGACTCCAGCATGCACCCTCCACTTCCCGACATCCACTCACAGCATCTGGGTGAGAGGAGCCCTTGGGAACTTGGAGAACGTGGAATCCAGCCCTGCACTCCTGGCATCCTGGGCTCACACCACCAGGTGACTCTCAGGCTGAGGCTGGAGAAGAAGCCCTCGATGCAGCAAGCCAAAGCCAAGGGGGAGGTGGCCTCCTGCCTCTCACTCCCGCAAGACCAGTGCAGGGGCCAGCCCCTCCCGAAGCCGCCTTCACTCTGTCCCCACACACAAAGGACTAGGCTCACAGCTATCTGAGTGCCCATCACGTTCTGTGCAGACCCTGGCGAAACCCTGTGTGCCCCCCAGATGGGGCATGAGGGGTCTCACCCAGATCTGGCCTGCCATTGCCTGTCACAGCATCTGTACGTAACTGGCACTCAATTATTGCTCTTCTTCTCCAACTTCTCCTTTGCCTCTGCTGGGCTGGGGGAGGGGCCTTTACCCCTATCTGCAGGCCCCATCTCATTCTCCCAGGCCTAGGCCCTGAGCTCAGTCCTGTAGCAACCCCAGGTCCCCTCTGATTTCTAGCCCAATCCTATCCATTCAAGAGAAGGAAAGGCCGTAAATCCTGGCAAAGATGTGGGGCCCCGACCCCTCTCCAGGGATGTGCACAGGAACCCTTGGCATTTGTCCCTCCTCAATTGGGACAGCAGTGCCCGGCTTCAGAAAAAGGGTCCTCTCCAACGCTACTGAGGGAATGGAGATCAGGGACAATGGGACGGTTACATTGATTTGGAGTCATCTGGAGTCACATGGCCTTTCCCAGGGACAAGGAGTGCCTGACATGTGCCTGCTCTGTTTAGCCTCCACAGTGTGGAGAAGGAGATGGGGGCTGGCCTCCTATGAGGGTCAAGCTGGAGATCCCCAGTTTCACCGCCTTGGAGCTCCAGGTCTGATGCAGGAAGATCACTGAAAAAAAGCAGCTTGGGTTCACCCATCCACTGTGGCGATTATTAGCTTGGTACCAGCTGGACGGGAGAAGAACTGGGGGCTTAAACGTGGGGCTCCCCAGGCGCTGGCTGCAGATTTTAGAGGTGTCGGGGGCAGGCCCTAGCTTAGCAGTTTCTCTTTTTCCCCATGCCTAGCACCCAGCCCCCTTCTCACTTCTTCTACCCATAAGCTGGAAGAGATGGTCTCCTGTCTCCCTTACCCTCGACACTACCCCCATCCCAGCCCCACTGATATTACAGAAAGAAATGGAGCTCAGAGCCCCCTCATAGCGCCTTCCTGCAGTAACCTGCCTTGGGGAACGGTGAGGGCCTCCTCCATCACGGCTGCTGAGCCCAGAGGCCCCACGGGCCCTGCTACTCTGAGCTTTAAGATGTCATTAAAAAGATGAGTCTAAAAGAAAAATCTATTAAAATTCACAATCCACATGCCCATTTTTCTACCTTGCCCGTGTACCCAAGGGGACCTGTACAAGAGTACGCCTGCAGTGTTGTGTGTAGCAGCAAAACATCGAGAACAATGGAAATGGCACGGACAGTAGTGCCACCGAGCAGGCTGGGCCCCCACTGAGAGGAGGTCCCACACGCCACCTGCACACGGGCTCCACTCCCGCTGCCAGGAAGGAGCGCGAGGTGCAGAGTCCCCTCCAGGTGACCCCATCCACACACAGCAATGGCAGAGTCCCACTCTTCCCCAGGGAGTAGCTCCACACCACTCCCTCAACACAGAGGCCCCTGCTCCAGGGCATGTTCGCTGTCTCCGCAGCCACCCTGTCTGGTCATCTCCTCTTCAGGATTCAGCCCCCGGACTGCCCAGTGTGTGCTGTGTGCTGCCCTGGGCTGAGCACCCAGAACCTAACAACAATGCCTAACACTTGCGTTCATCAGCTGGGCTCCCATCACAGAGCCCCACGGACTATGGGACTAGAACAGCAGAAATCCATTGTCTGGCAGTCCTGGAGGCTGCAAGGCTGAGTTCAAGGTGTTGGCAGAGTTGCTTTCTCACAAGCCCTCTCTCCTTGGCTTGCAGGTGGCCGCCGTCCCCTGGCGTCCACACACGGTCGTCCGTCTGTGTGTCTGCGTCATAAACTCCTCTTCTTATAAAGACGTCAGTCATATTGGATTAGTGACCTCATTTGAATTCAGTGACTTCGTGAGGTCCTGTGTCCTAATCTATGCACACTCAGCGGTACTGGTGGTAGGACTGTAACCGGTGAATTGTGGGGGAACACAGTTCAACCCATTACACTTGTCCAGCACCGACCATGTGTGAGGCAGTACTCAAAATGCTTTAACTCACTCATTTCTCTCAACATCCCTCAGAGGTGGGAACTATTTTAACCATCCTCATGTGACAGATGAGAAAACTAAGGCTCAGAGTTAGGAGAGCAATTGTCCAAGGTCGCCAGCACCTACACTGGCTTGTGTGTGCCTCTTTGGTGGCCTCAGCTAGAAGCTGTGCCCCATGAGGACAGCAGTTGATTGCACCATTCCCAATGCCTGGCACAGAGAGAGTGCTGAATGAAGGAATGGTAGCCAGAGAGGAGCTGCCCTCCAAGGACTGCAGCCCCGCAGAAGCCTCTCTTTCAATTCTCAGCTCAGAGCTGAGCTCTCTGGCCCCCTGGCAACCAGCCCCTGCTCCCCGGGCCCCAGGCCTGCCCAGACACAGGAGCCACAGGGCCACACAGACGGCACAGCCCTTTGGTAAAAATCAATGCCATCGCCAGTGAGCAGCTGGGCCAAGCTTCCCAGAGCTCCACGGTATCCCAGCAACAACACGCACATCCCCTTGTCTGCGCGCTCCTGAGAAGATACTGCTCCCAGACACCAGAGCCCAGCGAGTCCCAGCTTGGCTCAGGAGCCACTGAACCTGCAGCCTCCACCCAGGCTGGTATGGGCTGGGCAGACCTCCTGGGCCAGAGACAGACCTGGGGGTGGGGGGAGGCTGAGAATGGGATCCAGGTTAAAGACCCCACCCACCACCACAGGCCCCCAGGTCAGCCGCCCTCCTGGTGGGCAGTTAATCCTCTTAGATCAGGGCAAACTGCAGGGAGCCTGTCTGCCATGTGAGCAGTTAGGATTTGACAGGAGTCTGTGAGCAGATGCATGTGCAGGACGCTTCATGGAGATGCAAAGTAGTTGAACCAGGAAAGCATCATCCTCATTCACCTCGATCAGCTACAGAAGTGGGCATGAACCCAGACCTGGGCAAGAACCCAGAGGATCTGCTCCCTGTCTCATCAGCTTGTGTGGTCAGGGTGCCCAGTTCCACAGCCAGGGAGTCTGGCTGGCCGTGAGAACTTCCTAGGGCCCCTTGCCAGTGTGGGGCTGCCAGCCCTAGGCCCGGGGGGGAAGGGGAGCAGGAGGCTGGAGCCCAGCTCCAGACTCATAGAGACTGCACAGCTCCAGCCCTTCCTGAGGCTCTGGACTCACATATGTTGAGGTCGCCTATGTCACTGTTTCCTTGGCCTTGTTTGCTCCATTGCTAATGCTCTTTACTCTCCGACTTTTAACTTTTCAGAAATCTTTGGAGCTCCTTTCCTGTTTTACCTTGCCCATTGATTGAGGAAGCTGTTGGTTCATTTCATCCTGTGTATTTTTCTTGTCTTACATTTACAGTGTATTGTTTTGCTTCCATCCCATTGTATTTTGAAGAATCTTCTCTATTTGGCCTTGTCTGTGGGTGGCAGCATTTTTGGAGGAAGGGCCCAGGTTTTGGAGCTGGGCAGACCCTGGCCTAGCTATAGCTCTGCTAGGCTGGTAATTTTTTGGCCTCTTACAGTCACTTTAAGTCTCTGAGCCTCAGTTTCCTCCTATTAAAAATAGGAATAGTCATACCTGTGGGAAGGTTCAGGCCTGTTCAGTGTTGTTAATTTAAAGCGCCTGGGACAGGGCCTGTCCATATGGGGGCCCTGTCATTGCTAGCAGACGTCAGTGCTGGCACCAGGAGTCTGGGTTTCTGAAGAGTCCCAAATTGTGAGACCAGTGGTTTTCTTTGTCTTCCTGTCCCACACCTCAGCGGCTGTGAGGAGGGTCTCAGCCACATGCCAGGAACCTCAGTGTTCCCCCTCGATAAGGGACAGAGCTGTCCCAGCTCTGCCGGAGCCACACCACCCCTTGCCCGCTTTGGGACACTGCTCGGTCTGGCAGTGGTAGGGGAGGAGAGCTGTCAGTCAAATGCTGTGCCTCACCTCCTGCGGCAGGATTGGACGTTCAGCCCTAGCGGGACCTATCAGCATCCTTCCCCAGTGCTTTTGGACTGGACCTAAGGCTTGAGGCACACGTCCTCTTGGAGGAGTGGCTCTGAAGCAAGGGTCTGCTACTGTCAGGAGCCTAGAGGGGAAGAAGCTGGCCTGGCCAGGCCCCAGAAGTGGATGAGAGAGAGTCTGGGCATGCTGAGCCTGCTGCCAGGGCCCCTTGGACGCAGCAACGGTTTAGTTCTAAGAGCCCATCAGCTGGTTTGAGCTTCTGACACTCGCAGCCAAGAATCCTAACTCAAATGCCCACTGCTCTGCCAGGCCACCAAATGGGTTCCCATAACCTGAGCTCCCTCTCCAATTCAGACAGACTCTGGAGGGCTCCCCAGGGAACACATGATCGAGCCCACTTACCAAGCCAGCAGGCTTCTCTCTCCAGGAAGGCACCAAACTTTTCATGGACCAGCTCACGAGCTAGAGCCTGGGGTGGCTCCACACCTCAAGCAGGCAGGCTCCTTCACACAGGACGACACCCTGGCAGGGGTGCCTGAGAGCAGGGCCCCACAGGCCTGGGTGAGTAGGGCATCTAGGTGGCTCATGAGGACACTGCATATTCTGAGTCTCAATCCCTAGGAAGGAGGCCAGGGTGTGTTCTGGGAGCTGGGAACAGGGCAGATCTGTGGGTGTCGGGGTATGAGGTCTGCACCCAGTCAATCAGCCTCGGGGTCCAGGGCACGTGCTCTTCCTCACTGCAAGAGAGGGGCCAAGGCAGGGAGCCAGGACACAGGGTACAGAAAGCAGGCAGTCAGATGGATGGGGCCAGCAGGGACAAAGGGAGACACACCAGGCCCAGGGCTGTGGCAAGTCCATCGAGGGACTCTCTGCCCCCTCAGAAGTGCCCTCACGCTGTTCAGCAGCCAGGCATAGGTGGAGGGTCATGGTGCAGCCAGGCGGCCCCAACATCAGGGCAGCAGACACGGAGGATGTCAGGGCAGGGGGCACAGAGGATGTCAGGGGAGAGGACTCGGAGGATGTCAGGGCAGAGGGCATGGAGGATGTCAGGGCAGGGGACTCGGAGGATGTCAGGGCAGGGGACTTGGAGGATGTCAGGGCAGAGGGCATGGAGGATGTCAGGGCAGGGGACACGGAGGATGTCAGGGCAGGGGACACGGAGGATGTCAGGGCAGGGGACTTGGAGGATGTCAGGGCATGAGACATGGAGGATGTCAGGGCAGGGGACTCGGAGGATGTCAGGGCCCTCTCCTCTAACCATCTCAGGTGCTGTTCTCTATCACCTCATCAAGAGCAGGACCGACTGCCACAGCCTCCGCGGTAGGGAACTTTCTCCACAAGATTGTGCTTATACGTTTCTCATTGTCATAAAAGAACGCCCAAGACTGGGCAATTTATAAAGAAGAGCGGTTTATTTGGTCCACAGTTCTGCTGGTGGTACCGGAGGCATGGCAGCAGCATCTGCTGGGGGTCAGGGCCTCGGGAAGCTTCTACTCCTGGTGGGAGGGGAAGGGTAGCAGAGGTGTCCCACTGTGAGAGATGGAGCAAGAGAGGGGAGCCGGCCAGGCTCTTTCTAACAATCAGATCTCACGGGAACTCACTGCCACAGGGAGAGCACCAGGCCATTCATGATGGATGGGCCCACGTGACCCAAGCACCTCCCACCAGGTCCCACCGCCAGCATTGGGGGGTCACATTTCAATATGAGATTTGGAGAGGACAAACATCCAAACCATGTCAACCACCCTACAAGAACCAGCGCCTGCCTTTCTGACCTCCCCACTCACTCTGCTCCCCCTTCCCCATGATCGCCATCCTTGTCCTTAACAGGCCATGCAGTCCCCACCCAGATGGGAACGCAGGAGTGCTGAGCGGCCTCTGGCTGCTGAGAAGGACGGGAGGCTCTCAGGCAGGGCTTCACTGAGGAGCGCCATCTCCAGCTGGGAACAACTCTTCCACACAGCATCCATGTTGTTTGTCTATACTCGGGTTTCTCTGCTCTCAAATAATGTCCCAGTTAGCCCAAGAGGGCACTGTCCTCTCATCAAGCTATGAGGGTCCAGAGGAAGAGGAGCTAGCCAGGGGATGGGAGAAGAGGGAGGAGTCCAGCTGGGGGAGGAGAAAAGGGGGAGGAGCTCAGCAGGGGAGGTGAAAGAAGTAGGAGTCCAGCCAGAAGAGGGGGGAAGGGGAAGGAGCTCAGCAGGGGAGGGAGAAGAGGGAAGAGTCCAACTGGGGGAGTGGGGAAGGGGGAAGGAATCTAGTCCCCAGGGAGGAGGAAAGGGGGAGGAGCCCAGCCAGAGGAGTGGGGGAAGGGGAAGGATCTCAGTGGGGGAGGGGGAAGGGGAAGGATCTCAGTGGGGGAGGGGGAAGGGGGAGGAGCCCAGCCCAATGCCCCCTTCTGGGCTATACTGCATGAGAGATGAGAGTGGCTACCAGCTAGACCAGCCATGCCTACACCACCAGGTCCCACCAGAATTGTGGACTGGCCAGGTGCAGTGGCTCACACCTGTAATCCTAGCGCTTTGGTGAGGCTGAGGTGGGTGAATCACCTGAGGTCAGGAGTTCAAGACCAGCCTGGCCAACATGGTGAAACCCCATCTCTACTAAAAATATAAAAAATTAGCCAGACGTGGTGGCGGATGCTTGCAATCCCAGCTACTTGGGAGGCTGAGGAAGGAGAATTGCTTGAACCTGGGAGGCAGAGGTTGCCATGAGCTGAGATCACACCACTGCACTTCAGTCTGGGCCACAGAGCAAGACTCCGTCTCAAAAAAAAAAAAAAGTGTGGGTGGTGATGGACCTGTACCCCACTCTCCATCCACAAAGCGATCCGGAGCACATCTCAGCCCTGTAAGGGAGCCGTGGCGACCCTCAGGTGGATGCAGGGGAGATGCGGCTCACAGAGACAACACCCATCAGGCCAGATCCAGAGACACTGGCAGGACCTGCCTCCTGGGAGACCGTAGAGAGACCATCTGGAGCAGGCTCGTCGGAAGGAAGAGCATCCCTGTCTTTATACTCGTTTAACCCAGAGCCACCCACTCCTCTCCAGGCACCAACTAAATCCATACACGGTGAGGCAGGTTTTAAAGCCATCTTCTCACTCCTGTCTCAGGACCAGGAAAATGTCTCCTTCTATTTACATAACAGAGAGAAACCCCTCCCAGAGCAAGGGAGATGTGCCTAGAGGAGGCTAGTGCACCCGAAACAGCCTGCAGAGTCCGAGGAGCACAGACACACATTCAGTCCCCGCAGGGCACTGCTCTGGTGGGGCACCTGTGCCAAGGCAGGCAGGTGTGAAAGCACGTGACCTGGTGGGGAGAGGGCCAGTGTTGGATGCCTGTGGTGTGTAGCTGTGCAGGGGCTGCGGATGTGGCTGGAAACGTGGGGGCGTGGAACTCAGCCAGCCTAAGGGTTTAGCTGTCACTCTGGGAGGATTTTTGTCAGGAATTCAAGACAAGGATTGGATGTCCTAAATTTGACCACAAGTCTTCCTTGTTCCAGGAAAGAAGGCACCAGACCCTGCATGATTGTTTATTCACATCCACTTAGCAGGCTGGGCAGCAGAACCAGAACCAGGATGCAGGACAAGGACGGGGGGCAAGGATGAGATGGGCACAGGATGCCTCCCAATCGAGGCTGCTCTAAGGGTTTCAGAAACGGGACACCCATCCCTTCAAGCCTCCATAGTGTGTGAACTGTAGGACTATAGGGTGCAGGTCACCCCAGAGCTCAGCGTCCAAACCAGTGAGGCACAGGTTCGGCCTCCCACCTGCCCAGTCTCACCAGAGATGCTGGCTGTGGGCAGAGATGACCTGGAGCCAAGAGCTGTGGTGCAGCGGGGAGAGGCTGGGCCCACCGCCATGCCTTCGTGGTGGGGCTATTGCCAGATTCCAGCTGGAAACAAAGACCCTCCAGGCCCAGCCCTGGAGGAAGAAAGAGGCATTAGAGAATAGGGGGGGTGAAAATGTGCAGAGGCCCCGAAGCCTCCTTTCCAGCCAGTGACGCCAGGAAGCACCAGGGGCGGCAGCAGACAGGCCACGGTGTCCTCTGAGACTGGGTGAGGCTCTATGGCCCAAGTGCCTGACACAGAACCAGGCACACAGGGCCACCCCCAGCGGATGTGCTTTACTCCACCTGCTCTCAGAACCCGGAACCTGCATGTTCCTATTCTTTGGATGGGGTGACAATCCTTAGCTCCATAGCTCAGTGGTGCAGGTCAACGTGGTAAGGGAGGTTCAGTGCCCAGCCCAGTGCCTGGCACCCGGGGCTGCTCACCACAGCCTGGGGATGCATGCTTCCAGGTGCCACCATCGTCCTCATAGCTGGCACCCTCAGTATCCACCTCAACTCCTATCCCTGCACCCAGGGCCCTGGTGTTGTCTCCAAAGCCTGGAACTGATCTCTTTATGTCCTTGCTGAAAACCTGCCCATGCCTCCCCACGTCCCGCACTGTCAAGGGCAACTTTCTTAGCCTGACATACAAGGCCTGTTACTCACCCTGGCCAGGCTTCCTGGACATGCCATCAGTGACAGCTCCACAAACCCTCCTGTTCTCCAAGCACAGAAGCTTCATGCCCTGGTCTTCCAGACCTCTGTGTCACTGACTGGGCTGGGGCCTTCGTGCACCCATCAGGGAGACAGTAGAGCAGCGAGAGTTTGGGCTTCAGGCATGGATTCATATCCACCGACTCCTGACAGTCTCGGGCAGAGCAGCTGCCTGCCTGCTTCTCAGATCCCTGATATAGAAAGCAAGGGGCCGTGATGACAGCATAAAAGCATGTGTTGGCCACACACAGGCTTCCCACCACTGCTTCTGCCCTTCACATCTCTGTTGCCTTTCCCCTAGTTCCCCCCAACTGAACAATCTCCCGGCTGGTTTCGATGCTGAGCTCCGGGATGACCTTCACCCTACAGTCCTACAGTTCACACACTATGGATGCCTGAAGGGACAGGTGTCCCCATTTCTGAAACCCACCGAGCAGCCTTGATTGGGGGGCATCCTGTGTCCATCTCATGCCCCCTGTCCTTGTCCTGCACCCTGGTTCTGGTTCTGCTGCCTCCTCGGCACGCTGCCACTGCCTGCTAAGTGGATGTGAATATTTTCCCAAACAATCATGCAGGGTCTGGTGCATTCTTTCCTGGAACAAGGAAGACTTGTGGTCAGATTCAGGACATTCAATCCTTGTCCTAAATTCCCGACATAGAATAGGACTTAAGACAGCACATTGCGTGTCGCTGGTCCCAGGGATTTCTCAAGCAACTTCAGTGGGTCTAATCAGAGTGAGCCTCGGAGTTCCCAGGACGGAAAGTCCCTCTCTCCCGTGGGTGCCTCAGGAACACAAAACACTCTTCTCCAGGAGGCAGCTGTGTGCAGGTGGGTGGCTGGCAATGGCGCAGTTACTTGCCTCTGTGGTGGGGACCAGGCTAAGGAGGAATCCAGTAGCAGAACCAAGAGATTCCCAAAGGAGGACTGGAGCTGGTTCTTGGTGACATCATTTGAATGGCTGGATCAAGCCTCACCTGCAGCCAGCAAGATGACCTCTGGCCTTGTCAGGAACAGGAGCCAATCAATTCCCTTTAGAGTTGAAGCCAGTTTAAGTGGATTTCTGTTACTTACAATGCAGATGCATAGTGGACACTGCTGCCTCACACAGGCTTGTGCATGGCACACACGCAGTCAGTGGCACCTATTCCAGGAAGCTCGACTTGCGGTCATAAGGCAGATGTCTTCTTTGCCCACCCCTGTCCCATCTGCATCCTTGAATTCTCAAGAAAGAGACTATTTTCAGGCACCCTTGCATGCTCAGAACCTTGGTGTGGTATGTCCAACACACACCAGTGCTCAAACACGTAAGCTGAGTGAATGGTCACTCCGGGATGCAAGCAATGTGAAATTCAAAAGTGGTGAGCACGTCAAAGTTCAGCCTGCATGCCAATTCCTACTCAGCTTCTCAGCATCCAGGAGAATATCAAGGTGTACTAGAGGATTCTGAAGAAGAGAGTTTAGGGTGCATTTATTTGGAGAGAGCCTTTGCTATGCTGTGCACACTCCTCTTCCAAGGAGGAAGCGTGGGGTGACACCTCCCTCACCTCTAGCCTCCTGAGAGTGCTCCCGTGGTGTCACGTGGAGGCCCCGCACACTGAGAGCTGGTGTCTGCTTCCCACATGGGAGCCAGTGTCAGCGGAGTCAGACCCTGAACCGACTGCGGCACTGTGCTCGGCCTGCCTCCCAGAGTCCGGTGGGGCCGAGGACGCAGGATGCTCCTGAGGCCCTGAGCCTAAGCAGATATGAGGACTCCACGAGGGGGCTGCATGCAATGAACTTGCAGAAAAAAACTGAGGCTGAGGACACCAGAGGGGCCTGAAGAAGAGGAGACACATCAGCCCCATCGCAGGAGTTGCAGGTGAAAAACGCCAGCAGGGAACCTTCGGGGAACCATGGGGCGGTCCCCTGAGAGAGGCAGTTTCCGGCACCCCCAGGCCGATGGGAAGCCGGCCCACCCTGCTGGCAAGGGGGGACTCCGGATGGAGAAACAGAAAGGCGGCCCCACCACGAGGGGCATGCAGGCACATTGGGAGTCTAGGCCATTCTCGTGAGCTGGACGTGCTTATTTCTGAATGGCAGCTGTGAGAGCCTCTTGCCTGAGCATGAGCTGAAAGGTGCTGAGACCAGGCCAGTTTTCACATGGGGAGGGTGACACCTTCTCCAACCAAATGCATTATAAGGGGCCAGTGGGAGAAAGGCCGCTGCGTTTCACTGCGGGGGGTGTTTGCTCCCCGATCCAGATGAACACACGTTTGGCTCCCACCGGCTGTACGTGAATGTGCCTGTGGCTCAGGCTCCTGCCAGTGCACCATTTTACAACATGCATCTTTTTGTGTGTGTGTGACTTAATAACTGTGCAAGGTGATAACACCTTATTGGTTGCCATTTCTTTAAGGACTTACAAACTGAAACACTTATTTAGACACCAGTTCTTGGTGTGTTTCCTTTTTTATTATTTTTATTTTTATGTATTTATTTATTTTTGAGATGGAGTCTGGGTCTGTTACCCAGGCTGGAGTGAAATGGCATGATGTCGGCTCACTGCAACCTCCGCCTCCTGGGTTCAAGTGATTCTCCTGCCTCAGCCTCCCACGAGTAGCTGGGATTCCAGGTGCCCACCACCATGCCCAGCTAATTTTTTTGTAGTGTTGGTAGAGATGGGATTTCTCCATGTTGCCCAGGCTGGTCTCGAACTCCTGACCTCAAGCGATCCACCCGCCTTGGCCTCCTAAAGTGCTGGGACTGCGGGAGTGAGCCACCGCACCTGGCTTGGTTTGTTTCCTTTTAAACAACGTCATTTTCACTTGCTTTGAACACTTTATTCGGGAGAATGAGAGTTCTGACAAGCCCTCACACTGATGTCAGTTCTCCCCATCATCTTTATGGAGCTCGTTATTTCCCATCTGTGGCTGCTTTTCTTTTGATTATGTTTCATGCCTTTATGTGGCTCTTACCAGGACCCCTGCCCCATGGATGGTCCAAGGCACAGGCTCTGAGACCACCGGCCTGGGCTCGAGACCAGTTCACATGCTGCTCCAGGATTTCAGGCCAGGTCCTTACCTCCCTCACCAAGGGCCAAGAGCCTCATCTGTTAAGTGGAAATAGTAGGCGATGGCCACGAGCAGTAGAAAGAACAGCCTTCACACGACTCAGTGCTCCACGTGGCTCACTGCTCCACGCGTAGCTTCTGACACTGCCGAGCATTTGCAATAGCCGTGTCTCAGCCTCACGACTGTGACCCATGGTTCTTTCTTCCAGGGTTGAGATGACATGCAACTACTTTTCCTTGTAATTTTTAAAATTTCCGTTTAAATCATCAGGAATTCATCGTGATGTCTGGGATATGATATGGATTAAAATTTCTTTTTCTCTAGATTAAAATCCAGTTTTCCCATCTACATTTATTTAATAGCTTCCCCATATAGAAAGAAATGACCTTGTAAATTCAGTTGCAAACCTGGAACTTGCTTGACGATTCATAGATTTCTTTGGACCTCTGCTGCAGAGATTCGTGTTAAAACCATACTCCTCAGATCACAGCTTTTGTTAACACAGATGCGTGTTCACGGACACCTCTGACTTCTTTTTTCCCACTTAATTTTTCCCATCTTCTCATATCATCCCGCCCACGACCTCTACAGGTGCTTCCTCTAAGTCTGGTCTCCTTAAAGACGCGTGCTTCCCTGTAAAGTACTTGGGGTGCCACTGTGTATGTGTTGTTGACTTGCACAAACAGTGTGGTTCTCTGACTCCCTTCCATTTCGCTTCTCTGTTGTAGTATTATTTTTGAGCTCTGTCCGCAGAACCACAGACAGTAGGTTCAGTGTTTCCTCCCCTGTGTATTTCATAGTACACCACAGCTTGCATCCATGTTGAACCTGGCGATGAACCCAGAGTTCATCTCCAGCCCTGCTCTCAGAATCAGTGCCACACACAAAAAGCCTAGTTATGCACACTCCTGCAGGCATCCTGTGATCACCTCTCCAGCACTGCTGGGTCAGAGGAAGCATGCACTCAGTCTCACTAAATGCTGCTCAATTAATTGCCCGGAGGAACGTTCCCGTCGATTGTGCCTGATGTTCTAGCACACACCCACATTGCTATTTGGAATCACCCACCTTCTCAACGTTACCACCCTGATGGATGGACAGTGGCATCTCACTGTTGCTTTAATTTGCATTTCTTTGTCCACGGATGTGTTTGAGTCTCTTCGAACACTTGCTAGCCATTTGGGCGTCCCCTTCTGAAAACCACCTCGTCTTTTCCTTTCTCATTTTTCTACTGAGTTACTAGTCTCTTTGTATTGATCAGCAGGAGATCTTTCTATATTCTAATAGTAATCCCTTAGCATTTGTAGGCATCACAAGTGTCTCTTCTCAGTTTGCCTTCTGTTGGCATGGGCTGTGGTGTTCTTCTTTTTCTTTTCTTTTCTTTTCTTTCTTTCTTTCTTTTTTTTTTTTTTTTTTTTTTTTTGTGAGATGGAGTTTTGCTCTGTCGCCGAGGCTGGAGTGCAGTGGGGCGATCTTGGCTCACTGCAAGCTCCGCCTCCCGGGTTCATGCTATTCTCCTGCCTCAGCCTCCCGAGTAGCTGGGACTACAGGTGCCCACCACCACGCCCAGCTAATTTTTTGTGTTCTTAGTAGAGACAGGGTTTCACTGTGTTAGCCAGGATGGTCTCGATCTCCTGACCTTGTGATTCGCCTGCCTCAGCCTCCCAAAGTGCTGGGCTTACAGGCATGAGCCACTGCACCTGGCCGGGATGTGGTGTTCTTTACTAAACAGATAGCTGTGATTTTGATTTAGCCAAATCCATTCATTTTTCAGCCCTGGTTTGCATGTGGGGAGTTTTGCTTAAGAAAACTTTCCCCTGCTCTAGGTCACCAAGATGTTATCCTGAGTATTCATTGATCAGCTCTGAAGCTTTTCCTTCCATCTGTAGCCTTTTAATCCAGCTGGGGGCCACCTGGGATACTGGGGTGAAGTGGAAGTCTGGCTTCAAAGGGAGTCGGTTTTCCCAGCCTCATTCACTAAACAACCAACCTTGCCCTTTCCCTTTGTGCTGCCACCTCCATCGAGTCTCTGTCTACCCCAGGTCTGTTTTGAGCTCTGTGTTCCACGGTCCTGACGCCCTGGCCTGTGTGGTTCCCAGGACCACGGACTCTGCAACACACCATGGTGCCTGCTCAGGAGTTGCTCTGCCCCTTCTCTGCTCCTGTTGTTCAAAATTGACTTAGGTTTTTGTGTTCGCCCATTTGAACTGCTATTTAAAAAGTACCATAAACAGGGTAGCTAATAAACCACAGAAATTTTTCTTTTTTTCTTTTTTTTGGGACAGTCTCACTCTGTGGCCCAGGCTGGAATGCAGTGGCATGATCTTTGCTCACTGCAATCTTGGCCTTCTGGGCTCAAGCGATTCTCCCACCTCAACCTTTTGAGAGCTGGAACTACAAGCACGTCCCATCATGCCTGGCTAATTTTTAATTTTATTTATTTATTTATTTATTTATTTATTTATTTATTTATTTATTGTAGAGGCACAGTTTCGCCTTGTTGCCCAGACTAGTCTCCAACTCCTGGGCTCAAGCGATCAACCTGCCTTGGCCTTCCAAAGTTCTGGGATTACAGGTATGGGCAACTGTGCCCAGCCTACAGCAAAAAAAATGTTACTCACAGTTCTGGAGGCTGGCACGTCCGAGATCAAGGTGCTGGTAGTTTCTTGTTATTTTATTTTCCTTTTTTTTTTTGAAACGGAGTCTCGCTTTGTCACCCAGGCTGGAGGGCAGTGGCGTGATTGCAACCTCCGCCTGCCAGGTTCATGCGATTCTCCTGCCTCAGCCTCCCCAGTAGCTGGGATTACAAGCATGTGCCATCACACCTGGCTAATTTTTGTATTTTTAGTAGAGATGGGGGTTTCACCATGTTGGCCAGGCTGGTCTCAAACTCCTGACCTCAGGTGATCTGCTCACCTCAGCCTCCCAAAGTGCTGGGATTACAGGAGTGAGTCACTGCACCTGGCCAAGGTGCCGGCAGTTTCAGTGTCTGGTGAGACCACGTCCTCATAGGCCTCCTCACTGTGTCCCCACGTGGTGGAGGGGGCAAGGCTGCTCTGAGCCTCTTGTATAAGGGCACTCGTCCCATTCAGGAGGGCAGCACCCTGACGACCTCATCACCTCCCAAATACCTCTCCTTTCCCATTTTTCTACTGGGTTAGTTTCTACTGGCCCCACTTCCTAATCCCATCACAGCGGGGACTAAGTAGTAGCATGTGAATTTTGGGGGGACACAAACATTCAGTTACAGCATTTTTCTTACACCTTAATCCTTCCACATAAATTCACAGTGCGTTTATTCATTTCCTCGACAATTCCAGCTGGAATTTTGGTCAGGATTACATTTAATGCATAGGTGAATCTGGTACAGTTGGGAACCTGTAACATTAAAGCATCGCTTCATTTAATAATGACTCCAGCTATGTTTTTTTTTTTTTTTTTTTAAAGAAGAAGTCTTGCTCTGTCGCCCTGGATGGAGTGCAGTGGCACGATGTCGGCTCACTGCAAGCTCTGCCTCCCGGGTTCATGCCATTCTCCTGCCTCAGCCTCCCGAGTAGCTGGTACTACAGGTGCCCACCACCACGCCCAGCTAATTTTTTTGTATTTTTTAGTAGAGACAGGGTTTCACCGTGTTAGCCGGGATGGTCTCGATCTCCTGCCCTCATGATCTGCCCGCCTCGGCCTCCCAAAGTGCTGGGATTACAGGCGTGAACCACCGCGCCTGGCCTACGACTCCAGCTGTGTTCTTTACTGGAATGTTCCATGTTTTATAGAAAAACCACGTGTATTCTTTGTTATGTGGACTGTAGGATGCGTTTTAGGTTTTCAGGTATTGCAAATGACTTTTTTTCAGTGTATTGGTCACTTTTCATTAACAACTTGTTCCTATGAAGCCCTTCACAGTGTTTTTGAAATATTAGCATTTTTATAGTACCTTTGCTGTATATGTTTCTTTACTCCATTTTTCAGTAGAGATAATTTATTTGGCGGCCAGTGTCTCATCATCGATAAGACCAGTGGAGGGTTTAGACCAGCTATTTGTGGGTTGTCTGAAGAGAACTGTATAAATCTGTAGTCCAGGGGAAATTCTCCTATTACTTCAAAACTTGAAAAGGCAGTAGCGTGGTAAGTACTGATTCTCTGACGAGACTATGAAGCAATACGTCTGCACTTTCCAGTGCCCAATTCAATCAATAAGAGAGAGAACGGCCTAACCCAAGGGCGGGGCTGGGCGTGGTGAAGCGCCCGCTTGTAGTCCTGGGCATGCTGCCTCCCACCACTCTCTGCATTTGCCGTCCAGAAAGCGCCATGACTTAGTTTTTAGTTGGCTGTGTCACTGGTGTAGAGAGAAGCTGGTGGGCCCATGAGTTGACCACATATCCAGCAGCCTTGCCTAAGCTCCCTGCTAGTTGTTATCTTGCCTGCTGATTCCACGGGTTTATGTGATGTTATCATCTGCAAGGAATGAGGCCTTATCTTTTCCCTTCTGATCCTGAGGGGTCTTCTGCCACTTTCGTCCCTCAGAGCCTCAGTCAGCCCCCTTAGTAGTGGGGCCCGTATGGACTTACAGTGAGAAGATTCATCTTCACCAGGACTCCTGGGGCAGTAGGCTTTTGGGGTGTCGCAGTTATGAAGTTAAGAAACTTTCTGTCTACTCTTAGTTTCCTGAGAGTTTTCAAAAGTCATATATAAGCACCGAACTGTGGTTTTCTCAATCTATGAAGATACTTGAAATCAGCATTCTTAAAAATATATTTAAAAATGGGCCAGGCGTGGTGGCTCATGCGTGTAATCCCAGCACTTTGGGAGGCCGACGTGGGCAGATCACCTCAGGTTAGGAGTTCAAGACCATCCTGGCCAACACGGTGAAACCCCGTCTCTACTAAAAAAATACAAAAAAACTAGCCAGGCAAGGTGGCGGGCGCCTATAGTCCCAGCTACTCGGGAGGCTGAGGCAGGAGAATGGCGAAAACCTGGGAGGCGGAGCTTGCAGTGAGCTGAGATCCGGCCACTGCACTCCAGCCTGGGCGACAGAGTGAGACTCCGTCTCAGGAAAAAAAAAAAAAAAATTAGCTGGGTGTGATGGCGGGCGCCTGTAATCTCAGCTACTCGGGAAGCTGAGGCAGGGAGGATTGCTTGAACCCGGGAGGTGGAGGTTGCAGTGAGCTGAGATACATATATTTAAATATCCAAGAGTGCACTTTTTTTCATTAATAGCTAAAAAAAAAAAAAAACTCTGAGGGAACCCACCGTAGACACTGTAAGGTAACCAGCCAGGTGAGGATGGTGATGAACCAGCCTGGGCCACCGGCTCCACCCTCAGCCCAGCTGGGGACCCAGTGCAGGAGTGGAGAAGCCTCTGGGTGTGAAGAATTAAAATGACACTCCAGGAAAAAAGGGCATTTCTGCCTGATGTAGAGGGGAGGTGGCTGCTAGTGTGGAGGGGCCTATTGGTTGTGGCCAAGGGTGCAGAGTCCAGTGTGAACCCCATGGCCTCAGGTGAGCCATTGCCTCTCTCCCTGCACACCACCCCCCTACCCGCCCCCAACTGCTACAAGACCTAGAACAGCAACCTCTGTGTGTCCTTCAGGTGGGAGGGTGGGGTCAGGTCCTCTAGAGTGAAACCCAGTAAGAGCTGGTGCGGGAGGATTGTGAGCTGGCCCCAGAGCTCCCCTTCCCTCCGCACACAGCCCCTGCCCTCACTGAGCACCAGTTAGCTATAGACGAAGGGGAAGGCTCTTGGAAGACAGCAGTCCCCAGGCTGCCGGATCCAGAAGGTCTGTGAGGGGCAGGGCCACTTGATTGGGGGCATCTCAGAGTGACCATCAAGCCCAGACCATGGGGCTCACTTTGGGCTCTTTGCCCTGGGGCAAGCCCGTCTCCCAAATCCACTGGAAACATCCCAAGCTGCTGAAACTAGTCCCCCCCATACAGTGCTCAGCCTCAGACAAGGTAAATGATCCCCCAGGGGACACTGGTGACCACCCACAGGTAAACACAGGTGTCTAAACTTTTGGAAACAGATTGCCTAAGCAGGGAATGTGCTTTCCAGTGGCCACAGTCCCCACCACCCTCTTTTGTTCAGCATCTGCCCTGACTCATTTGTGTTTCATACCTGGGCCCCTCTGGGGATCTGAATTTGCAAGTCCCACAGAGGCACGGTTTCAAGTTCCTCCTGCCTTTACTGATCTAATAATGGTTACAGTGTGATTTTGTGCACAGGGTCTGCCCTGGGACAAGCCACATGATCTCCATTTAGGGTAGAGCTGCTCCTTCTTCTTCAGAACACCATGCAGGGTGGGGTGGGAATGGAACCAGATAATGACGCTGACACATGTGAAGCACTGTCTCGCTCCACTTCGAGTTTTCTTTCAGTCGCTTGCTACCAAAGGGTCTCCTGCCAGAGCCCTGAGGAAAATGAATAGCTTCTGATTGAGCTCAGACAACCACATCAGAGCAAACCCCTTGGTGAGTCTGTTTATTTAATTGCCTGGTGATGACCGTGTGGTTAACCCCAGCCTGGTGAATCTGTGGGAGATGCACTGGCTTCAATCAAATAGTCTCCAAAATTGATTTATGGACAAGACAGATGACACCAGGATGTTACCCTTCTCAGGATTTCATGCACTCCCAAGGCCTCAGGAGAAGGGGTCACCAACTCAAATGTGGGTCACAAAAACAAGTGAGGTTAGAGGCTAGACACGTGTGAGGAAAATCACATTGCCCACTCAACATATCTTTGCATTATTGTAACAGACATGGGTGGAGAAACTCGGACTAGTAGAAATGAGAACCGCAGCATAAGAATCACTGATGGTGGGCCGGGCGCGGTGGCTCAAGCCTGTAATCCCAGCACTTTGGGAGGCCGAGACGGGTGGATCACGAGGTCAGGAGATCGAGACCATCCTGGCTAACACGGTGAAACCCCGTCTCTACTAAAAAAATACAAAAAAACTAGCCGGGCGATGTGGCGGGCGCCTGTAGTCCCAGTTACTCGGGAGGCTGAGGCAGGAGAATGGCGTAAACCTGGGAGGCGGAGCTTGCAGTGAGCTGAGATCCGGCCACTGCACTCCAGCCAGGGCTACAGAGCGAGACTCCGTCTCAAAAAAAAAAAAAGAAAGAATCACTGATGGTGAATGGATCTGTCAGGCCAGATGCATGCTGCCGTGGGGTGTGCAATCTCATGGGACAGTCAGGATTTTCAAGAGCAGCAGAGAAGCTAACTTTTAAATGAAATCTTCCTTTTTTAAAAAAGTTGATTCTCTTAAAAAACACACACACGTGTGCACACACACGCACACACACACACGCACCCACACACGCATGCACACACACGCACACATGCACACACATATACACACGTGCACACACACATACACACACGTGCACACGTAAACACACACATACACACACGCACACACATGCACACACATACACACACACGCACACACACACACGTGCACACACACGCACACACACCTACACACACGTGCACACACGCGTGCACACACACACACATATACACACATACACACACATACAATGTTGGGGATTTCTCTCTCCAGCCATGATGGTGTGATTGGCACTACCCTTGTCCTTCTGCCTTTAATGGCTTTAAAAGTGGGCAAAATACATAAAGCAAAATACGTTGCCAGGCATTGGACAAGAGCCAGACCCTGAGAGAAGGAAGCATGCTGGGGTAGCCCACGCACACCCAGACCCCTGGCCTAGGACAGTCACCTGACCACAGCAAGGAGGCCAAGCCCAGCAGGCCCAGCAGAGAGAGTGCAGGTACTGAGTTGAGGCAGAGGTTACAGTTTTGGGCTGATGAAGCACCTGAAACTTAAATAGGTGGGTGACAAAGAGGAGGGAATTATGTAGAGAGAGTTCGCAGATTTCTGGCTGAGAGCTGGATGGCTTATGCACAGGGGAAGACTGACAGATCCAGCAGAGAGCAGTTGATGCACAGTTGGAAGCAGAACTGAGATACCGAAGTTCACGCCCTGCTTGGAGATATGGGGGTTCTGGCCCAACCAGAGTGAAGAGCCATCTTTAAGACTTTCGGCCAAGCCACTATACAACCCACATTTTACCAATAAGGGCCACATTCTAGAGAAGTGATTCTCGATTTGGGGGTGGGCTGCCTTTTCCCCTTGTGACCATGTCTGGAGACATTTTTGACTATCATCAGGGGAGTTGCTACTGCCTGCCGTCTCGTGGGTGGGGATCCAACATTAGGCTAACCATCCTGCATTGCAAAAGACAGCCCCCACCACAAAGAATTTTCCAGCCCAAAAGGTCAATAGTATTGAGGTTAAGAAATCTCATCCTAGAGTAAGTGCTACCCCAAACCCCTGTAGGAGCTGGTAGCCAGCCTTCCAGATGACCGCTCATAATGCTCACCTCCTTTTGTTCATACCCTTTTATAGACCTCCCTACCACAAAGACGTCCAAGTGGGAGGGGCAGACGCTTCTGGCCAGCAGTCAACAATGAGCAGAGGCCTGCCAACAAGCACATAAGTAGGTCTGCAAGCACATTCTGCAGCCACAATTGAGCCTGAGATGACTGCACCCCCAAACAACAGCTGGATGGGAACCTCGTTAGAGACTCTGAGCAAGAATCATTGAGCTAAGTCACACTCAGATTCCTGATCTTTGAAAATGATGTGACAACAAATGCTTTTGTTTTAAGGTGTTATTTTGTGGGATAATTTGTTACAGAGCAATAGATAACAAACACAACCCAGCCCTAGCAAAGCCTAAAACTAAGCCTTGATAGGATCAGGGAGAGCCACCAGTAAATTAACTGTCTGCCAGAACAAAACTCAAAACTCTTTAAAGAAAGAAAACATAAACTAGATTCCTTCAAGTGTATGATCTACAATGACCAGCATATAGTAAAAAATTACCAGACACACAAATAAACAAGTAATATGGCACAATATTTTTAAATTTAAAAAAGCACTTGATGGAAAAGATCGTGAGATGACCAAGATGTTGGAATCAGCAGACAAGGATTTTAAAAGCTATATTAAAAATATGTTTAAGAACTTAAAGAAAAACATGATCTTTATGAGTGAACAGATGTGAAATTTCAGCAGAGAAATAGACATTCTGTTAAGGGAACCAGTGAAAATTCTATAACTGAAAACAAAATATCAGAAATCAAAATTTTACTTGGTTAAATTAAACTAGACAGATTCATAAAAATTTCCACTCTGAAGAAAGGAGACTAAACAATAATTGTTAAAACATGAACAGAATCTCAATGACCTGTGTGACAATGTTAAGCAGTCTAACATAAATGTAATTCAAGTCTCACAAGAAAGCAGAGAGAATGGAAAGGAAAAATATTTTGAAGAAATAATGATTAAAATTTTTCCAAATGTGGTAAAAACAAATGAAAACAACAAAAAACATCAACTTGCCAATCCAAGAAACTAAATGAACCCCCAAGCATGATAAATACAATGAAAACCACAAATAGGTACATTATAGTCAAACT
Organism: Rhinopithecus roxellana; assembly: GCF_007565055.1. Taxonomy (NCBI): domain Eukaryota; kingdom Metazoa; phylum Chordata; class Mammalia; order Primates; family Cercopithecidae; genus Rhinopithecus; species Rhinopithecus roxellana. The sequence goes on from NC_044551.1 coordinate 165,763,277, forward strand.
GCTGAAAACCAAAAATAAAGAGAAAACTTTGAAAGCAGCCAGAGCAAAATGGCAAAGTAAATGCAGGGGAACAATGACACAAATGAAAACTGTCTTTTCATTAGAAACAATCAACCAACCACCAACCACAGAATGACATGGATGAAGAAAGAAAAGAACTATAATCCAAGACTTTTATGTCCATCAAAAATATTCTTCAAAAGTGAGGATGAAATGAAGAGATTTTTGATTATTAAACATTGAAAGAATTAAAAGCCAGCAGATTTTCACCACCAGAAATTCTAAATAGAGTTCTTAAGCTGAAGAGAAATGACACCAGAGGAAACAGATTTACAGGAAGAAATGGTAAGTGCTAAAAAAAAAAAAAAAAAGTTAACATGTAAATTTAAAACACTAGCTTTTTCCTTAATTTCCTTAGAAGACAAATGTCCATTTAAAGCAAATGTAATAGCATTATAAGGTGGGGTTTATAATATATATATATAACTAAAATTATGACAATAGTACAAAGGATGGGGAAGAAAATGAAGTTGTACTTGTATTAGTTTCTTAGATTTGTGAAGTGTGAATAGTAATGTGTGAAACAAAACAGTATTAATTATAAGCAGACTGTGATAAGAACACATATTGTAATCCCTAAACTACTAAAATATAAAAATAAAAAATAATAGCTAAAATGCCAATGACAGAGATTTTCTAAAAAGAATACAAGATATTCAGTTATTCCCAAAAAAGGCTATAAAAGAGGAAGAGGAGTACAAAGCACTTGGGGTAAATATAAAACAAGTAAGCAGATATTAGACTTAAAAACAGCTACACCAATAATTTAGTATGAATGGGCTAAATACTAATAAAAAGTCAGTGATTGTCAGAATAGATTTTTTAAAGCAATGCCTGACTGTATGAGTATAAAATACAAAGACACAGATAGGTTGAAAGTAAACAGATGGAAAAAGATGTAACATGAAAATGGTTAAAATAAGAAACATGGTGTGGTTGTATTATAAGAAGACAAAGTAGGCATTAAGACAAAATGTATTTCTTCAAATAAAGAAGGACACTTGATAATGACAAAATGGTTAATCCAACAGAAAGTTATAAAAATCCTAACTTTGCACCTAATAATTGTTTCAAAATTCATAAAGCAAAAGCTGATTAAAAGAAAGAGAAAAATAGGCTGGGCACAAAAATAGTCTCACCCCTGTAATCCCAGCACTTTAGGAGGCTGAGGTGGGTGGATCACAAAGTCAGTAGATCGAGACCATCCTGGCTAACATGGTGAAACCCCGTCTCTACTAAAAATACAAAAAATTAGCCAGGTGTGGTGGCAGGTGCCTGTAGTCCCAGCTACTCAGGAGGCTAAAGCAGGAGAATGGCATGAACCCAGGAGGCAGAGTTTGTAGTGAGCTGAGATCACGCCACTGCACTCCAGCCTGGGTGACAGAGAGAGAGAGACTCCGTCTCAAAAAAAAAAAAAAAAAAAAAAAAGGAAAAAAAGAAAGAAAGAGAAAAATAGACAATTCACCAATCATAACTGGAGATTTTAACACCTCCATCTCGGTAATTATAGAACAAAGAGATAAAAAGTCAGTAAGGATATAAAATATTGGAACAACACTATCAACAAACTTGATCTAATTGACATTTTCAGAATATCTCACTATACAACTTCAAAATACACATTTTTTTCAAATGCATATGGAATGTTCACCAAAATTAACCATATTCTGCACCATAAAATGTATCTCAATACATTTCAAAACATTAAAATCTTACAGAGTGTTTCCTGGTCACAACAAAATTAAGTTACAAATCAATAACAATAATATATCTAGAAAATTCCTCCAAAGTTTTGGAAAATAAACAATATACTTCTAAATAACTCATACGGCAAGAAAACAGCAGAAAAAAATAGAAAATATTTTAACTGAATGATAATGAAAACCAAAAAAAAAAAAAAAAACAAATTTTATGGAATACAGTTAAAGCAGTTTCTAGAAAGAAATGTATTACTCTAAACGTTCATAATAGGGAAAAAGTAAAAATTAACAATTAATAGTTTAAGTGTACATGTTAGCAACCTAAAAAGAAAGAAAATATTGAACCTACAGTAAATAGAAGGAAAGAAATAATAAAGAACCCAAATCAATGAACTACAAAACAAGCCAATAAGAGAGAAAAATAACAAAACCAAAAGATACCTCTTTGAAAAATTAATTAAATTGAAAAATCCCAGTAAGACTGATCAAGAAAAAGAACACAAATTACAAAATAACTTTCTGTATGACAAACAAAAACTCTGTGTATTTATGTTGTACAACATGATGTTTTGATATATGTATACTCAAAATATCTGAAATGGAAGATAACCTATCACTACAGATCCTACAGATACCGAAAGAAAAACTACTAAATACTATGAACAACTTTATGGCAGTAAACTCAACAATTTAGATGAAATGGACAAATTCCCTGAAAAACACAAGTTACCAAAAGTGACTCAAGAAAAAATAGAAAAAATGAATAGCCCTACTTTTCAGTATGCTATTGCTTCATAGCCAATCCCAAAGCTTAGTAACTTAACAATTATTTTGTTGTTGCTAAGTTAACTGACCTCAGCTGGGTGGTTCTTCTTTAAATGGTGTTGTCTGGGATGACTCACTCTGGTGCTTTCGACTGGCAACTGGGCCAAACTGGAAAGTTCAAGAAGGCATTAGTCACATGTCTGGTACCTCAGTGCTCCTCCACATGATCTTCCCATGGGAGCTTCCTCATAGCATAGTGGTCTCAGAGCCATCAGACATTTTACATCGTGTCTGGCTTCGAGAGAGACAGCTAAAATTCTAAAATTTATATGCAAATGCACAGTACTTAAAATATCAAAACAAACTTGAAAAAGAATAACAAAGTTGGAAGACTCCCAGTATCTAATTTTCAAAAGTTACTATAAAGCTATGGTAGTCCAAATTAGAATCATTGTAGCAAAAAGATAGACACATAGATCAACAGGAAAAAATAGAACCCAGAAATAGACCCAAACATAGACCCTTAATTGATTTTCAACAAAAGTGCTCAGGCAATTTAATGAGGAAAATGCATTCTTTCTGTATTGCTGCATAACACATTAGCACAAATTTATCAGAATAAAACAACACTGATTTATTATTTCACATATAATTATATATTTCACATATTTCTATAGGTCAGAAGCCTTTGCATTGTATAAGTGAGTTCTCAGCTTAGGGTCTCAAAAGGCTAAAACCAAGCTGTCAGCCTGCATGTGCTCTCATATGGAACTTGGACTCCTCTTCCAAGCAAGTTCCTTTTGGTCATAGGATTGAAGCCCTCAGTTCCTGGAGACCACTCCCTGTTCCCTGCCATGTGGCCCACTCCATGACAAGCTCTCTCACTTTGAACTTTTTTGACTTCTTTTAAGGTCAGGCCAAGAAAGGATAATCTTCCTTCTGACTAACCCAAAGTCAACTGATAAAAGACCTTAATTCCCACTGCAGCTTCTAGAGCCTCCCTGATTTCCTTGACTTATGGCCCCTTCCTCCATTTTCAAAATCAGCAGCAGTAGGCCAAATTCCTAGCACATTACATCATCTGACCTTCTCTTCTGTCTCTCTCTTCCACATTTGAGGATCCTTGTGATTACATTGAAGCCACCCAGATAGTCTAGGATAATATCCCTATCTTAAAGTCAGCTTGAGGTAGGAGGCAGGACCTGACTCCAGACCAGATAGAAGACTGGCTGAAACAGGGAAGAGGCCCCAAAAGCACCTCTATAAGACATGCCTGCCCACCAGCACCATGACAATTTACCACTGCATGGCAACTCCTGGAAGTTACCACCTTTTTTTTTTTTTTTTTTTTTGAAGAAATTTCTGAATAACCCAACTCTTAATTTGTGTGTAATTAAAACTGGGTGTAAACATGACAACAGAACTGCCCCTGAGCTGCTACTCTGGGCAAACCACTTGTGGGCTAACCCTGTTCTGCAAGGAGCAGTGCCTCTGCTGCTGCTGTACACTACCGCTTCAATAAAAGTTGCTGTATAACACCACCAGCTCACCTTTGAATTCCTTCCTGGATGAAGCCAAGAACCTTCCCAGGCTAAGCCCCAATTTGGGGGCTCATCTGCCCTGTATCAAGCTGAGCAGAAACCTTAATTCTGTCTGCTACCTTGACTTGTTTCTAACATGTACCATGATATTCAAGGTTCCAGGGACTTTGTGGAGTCATTTCTCTGCCTACCCTAGGAGACATCTTAGCATTTTTCGTACCACAGAATAAGGGTAATCTTTTAAACAAATGATGTTAAATCATCTGTATAGAGAAAAAGGAAAACTCAATTCTTACCTCACACAAAAATCAATTAAATTAATAATAGATGTAGGCTGGGCGCAGTGGCTCACACCTATAATCCCAGCACTTTGGAAGGCCGACACGGGCAGATCACAAGGTCCGGAAATCGAGACCATCCTGGCTAACATGGTGAAACCCCGTCTCTACTAAAAAAAAAAAAAATACAAAAAATTAGCCGGGCAAGGTGGCAGGCACCTGTAGTCCCAGCTACTCAGGAGGCTGAGGCAGGAGAATGACGTAAACTCAGAAGGCAGAGCTTGCAGTGAGCTGGGATACCGCCCCTGCACTCCAACCTGGGTGACAGAAACTCCGCCTCAAAAAAGAAAATAATAATAATAGATGTAAATGTAAACACTGTATAATATAAACATCAAAACTAAAGCTATAAAAAGATATATGGATGACCAATAAGAGCGTTAAAAGATGTTCAACATCATTAGTTATTAAAAAAATGCAACCACTAAAATGGCTACAATTAAGAGAGAGAGAGCAAGAGAAAGAAAGGGAGGGACGAAGGAAGGGTAGAAGGAAGGAAGGAAAGACAGAAAGAGTTGGTGAGGACATGAAGAAATTGGGACCCTCATGACCTTGCTGGTGGGAATGTAAAACGGTGCAGCCACTTTGGAAAACAATATGGTGGCTTGTCAGGTAAACATAGAGTTGCCATATGACCCAGCAATTTCATTCCTAGGAATATGCCAAAGAAAATTGAAAACATGTCAAACAAAAACTTGTACACACATTTCAGAGAAGCATTATTCATAATAGTCAAAAAATAGAAACAATCCAAATGGCCATCAACTGATGACAATATATGGTACATCCACACAATGGAATGTTATCATCATAAAAATGAACGACGAACTTTTATATGCTTCAACATGATAAACTGTGAAAATGTGTTTAAGAAGCCAGACGTGAAAGGCCACATATAGAATGATTCCACGTAGGCTGGGCATGGTGGCTCACGCCTGTAATCCCAACATTTTGGGAGTCCGAGGCAGGTGGATCACAAGGTCAGGAGATCAAGACCATCCTGGCTAACACGGTGAAACTCTGTCTCTACTAAAAATACAAAAAATTAGCCGGGCATGGTGGCGGGCACCTGTAGTCCCAGCTACTCAGGAGGCTGAGGCAGGAGAATGGCGTGAACCTGGGAGGTGGAGCTTGCAGTGAGCTGAGATTGCACCACTGCACTCCAGCCTGGGTGACAGAGCGAGACTCCATCTTAAAAAAAAAAAAGAAGAATTCCATGTGTATGAAATGTACAGAATAGGCAGCTCCATAGGGACAGAAAGTAGATGAGTGGTTGCCAGGAGTTGGGGAGAGGGACATCGGGAGTGACTACCAATAAGCACAGGGTTTCTTTTTTTTTTTAGATGGAGTCTCGCTCTGTTGCCCAGGCTGGAGTGCAGTCCCTCCCAAAACGCTGGGATTACAGGCGTGAGCCACCGCGTCTGCTAATTTTTTGTATTTTTAGTAGAGATGGGGTTTCACCATCTTGGCTAGGCTGGTCTTGAACTCCTGACTTCGTGATCCACCCACCTTGGCCTCCCAAAGTGCTGGGATTACAGGCGTGAGCCACCGCACCTAGCCGAAAAGACATTTTCAAAGATGAAATGCATAAAATATCATTACTGGCAGCATTCGCAACAGATTTTGATGATAGGAAACATAACTTTGAACCCCAGTTAAGTGAAAATGCTATCCCTCCACCAAAATTCCATTTTTCTCATTACAAAAAAATTTACTCAATTATTGTTTTGAATTCTGTCAATTAAAAAAGTGAAACTACAAAACTTCTAGAAGAAAACTTAGGTGGAAATCTTCATGACTTTGGGATAACTAAAGATTTCTTGAGATACAAAAAAGTACTCTGCCACCATAACATTTTTAAAACTGATATTGATTTCTAAAAATTAAAAACTTAGGATTTCCAAAAGTCATCATTAATAAAACAATATGAAAGGAAAGATAGTTGCAATACATATATCTGAGAAAGGTCTTGCATCCAGAATATACACAAAACTTCTACAACTCAACAGTAAGAAGACAAACAACTCAATTTTTTTAATGGGCAAAATATTTGAACAGATATTCAATGAAAAAAGATACATGAATGGCCAATGAGGACATGAAAAGATGTTCAACATGTTCATCAGTGAAATTCATGTTAAAACAATGAAGAATTATCACCAAATACCCACCAGGATGGCTAAAATTTAAAAGACTGAAAATACCAAATATTGGAGGGGATATACAGCAATTGGTACTGTCACACAATGCTGATAAGAGTGGAAAATGGTGCAAACACTTCAAGAAACAGTTTGGCAATTTCTTAAGAAATTGAACACACACCTTCCCTATGAGCCAGCAATCTACCCCTAGGTATTTAACCAAGGAAAATGAAAGCATATGTTCATAAAGATACATGCACAAGAATTTTCATACCAGCTTTATTCATAATAGCCAAAAACTGGAAATAATGCAAATATCTATCATCAGTTAAGCAGATAAATTTTGGCATTTTTATACAGTGGAATAATAATTAGCAATAAAAAAATGAGGCATGCAACCCAGATGACAGACATTATGTTGAATGACAGAAGCCAGGCACAAAGAGTACTCTAGGGCCCATTTCCATGACATTCTGAGCCAGGGGGCACTGAGCTGGAGTGGTAGATGTCCCGGGAATCAGTTCTGCTGCCAGGGAGGAGAATAGACTGGGAACTGGCACAGTAGCTTCCTGGATGAGGGAGGTTTCTTTATCTTGATTGAGGTGGTGGTTACGTAAGTGTGTATGTATATAGTGTGTGTGTGTGTGTTCATGTGTGTGTGTGTATATATATATATATATATATATGGTTTGACTGTGTCCCCACCCAAATTTCAACTTGAATTGTATCTCCCAGAATTCCCATGTGTTGTGGGAGGGACCTGGGGGGAGGAATGTGAATCATGGGGACTGGTCTTTCCTGTGCTATTCTTGCGATAGTGAATAAGCCTCATGAGATCTGATGGGTTTATCAGGGGTTTCTGCTTTTTGCTTCTTCCTCATTTTGTCTTGCCGCCATGATGTAAGAAGTACCTTTCACCTCCCCCCCGTGATTCTGAGGCCTCCCCAGGCACGTGGAACTATAAGTCCAATTAAACTTCTTTTACTTTCCAGTCTCAGGTATGTCTTTATCAGCAGCGTGAAAACAGACTAATACCTACATATATATGTATATCTATATATGTGTGTACATATATACACATATAATAACTCACTGAACTGTACACTTAAACTCAATGCATTTTATTATATATAAACTATATCATAATATACTTGATTTTTAAAAACATCATATAGGCCAAATAAAACGTGTTTGTTGACTGAATGTGACTCATGTGCTATACCAGTTTGCAAACTCAGCTACAGAGTTAAATGAGGTGAAGGTCAGTCCCCCAGTCCTTCTGACCATGTACATGTGGGCCAGTTGCATTATGTGCTCTTAGGATAGACACTTTCATTTTTAAGGCTTTTTTTTGGGGTGCAGGGGCAAAGGAAAAAGAAAGAGAAAGACAGAGTGACAGAAGGAAGGAGGAAGGGAATGGAGGGAAACACCAATTATCATTGCTCCAACTCCTTATTTGGTCCAAATGAAGGTGACTGGTGTGGCCTGCCATAGATGCAATGGGGTGACCCCCTCAGCCTGAGGCTTAGTACCTCAGGCTCCCAGGCTTGTGAGTCAAGCATCATCTGAACAAGCAAGGCATGCAGCTCCATCTTATGCTGGTGTAGTGACAGAAATGGGTCCTGATATGGTTTGGCTGTGTCCCCACCCAAATCTCATCTTGAATTATAGTTCCCATAATCCCCACACGTCGTGGGAGGGACATGGTGGCAGGTAATTGAATCATGGGGATGATTTTCCCCATGCTGTTATCATAATAGTGAGTGAGTTCTCACGATATCTGATGGTTTTATAAGCATCTGATATTTCCCCCGCTGGCACTTCTCTCTCCTGCCACCATGTAAAGAAGGACGTGTTTGCTTCCCCTTCTACCATGATTGTAAGTTTCCATAGGCCTCCCCAGCCATTCACAACTGTGAGTCAATCAAACCTCTTTCCTTTATAAATTACCCAGTCTTGGGCAGTTCTTTGTAGCAGCATGAGAACAGACTAATACAGTAAATTGGTACTGGGAGTGAGGTGCTGCTGAAAAGATTTCTGAAAATGTGGAATTGACTTTGGAGCTGGGTAACAGGCAGAGGTTGAAACAGTTTGGAAGATTCAGAAGAAGACAGAAAGATGTGGGAAAGTGTGGAACTTCCTAGAGACTTGTTGAGTGGCTTTGACCAAAATACTGATAATGGTATAGAAAATGAAGTCCAGGCTGAAGTGGTCTCAGATGGAGATTAAAAATTTGTTGGGAACTGGAATAAAGGTAACTCTTACTATGCCTTTAGCAAAGAGACTCATGGCATTTTGCCCCTTCCCTAGAGATCTGCGGAACTTTAAACTTGAGAGAGACAATTTAGGATATCTGGCAGAAGAAATTTCTAAGCAGCAAAGCATTCAAGAGGTGATCTAGGTTCAGGCTGGGTGTGGTGGCTCACGCCTGTAATCCCAGCACTTTGGGAGGCTGAGGCGGGCGGATCGCGAGGTCAAAAGATTTATACCATCCTGGCTAACACAGTGAAGCCCCGTCTCTACTAAAAACACAAAAAATTAGCTGGGTGTAGTGGCGGGCACCTGTAGTCCTAGCTACTCGGGAGGCTGAGGCAGGAGAATGGCAAGAACCGGTGAGGTGGAGCTTGCAGTGAGCTGAGATAGTGCCACTGTACTCCAGCCTGGGCAACAGAGAAAGACTCCATCTCAAAAAAAAAAAAAAAGGTGATCAGTTTTACGCATTCACAAAGAGATGGTTCAGAATTGGAACTTATGTTTAAAAGGGAAGCAGAGCATAAAAGTTTGGAATATTTGCAGCCTGACAATGCAATAGAAAAGAAAAACCCATTTACTGAGGAGAAATTCAAGCCAGTGGCAGAAATTTGCATAAGTAGTGAGGAGTCAAATGTTAATCGCCAAGACAATGGGGAAAATGTCTCCAGGGCATGTCAGAGGCCTTCACGGCAGACCTTCCCATCACAGGCCAGGAGGCCTAGGAGGAAAAAATGATTTTGTGGGCTGTGCCCAAGGCCTTAATGCTTTGTGCAGTCTCAGGATTTGGTACCCTGTGTCCCAGCTGTGGTTAATGGGGCCAATATATGAAGGCCAGGCCACTGCTTCAGAGGGTGCAAGCCCCAAGCTTTGATGGCTTACTTGTGGTGTTGAGATTTTGGGTGCACAGAAGTCAAGAATTTAGGTTTGGGAATCTCCACCTAGATTTCAGAGGATGTATGGAAATGCCTGGATGTCTAGGCAGACATTTGCTGCAGGGGTGGAGCCCTTGTGAAGAATCTCTGCTAAGGTAGTGTAAAGGGAAATGTGGGGTCAGAACCCCCACACGAGAGTCCCCATTGGGGCACTGCCTAGTTGAGCTGTGAGAAGAGAGTCACTGTCCTCCACACCCCAGAATGGTAGATCCACCAACAGCTTGCACTGTGCACCTGGAAAAGCCACAGACACTCAACACTGGCTTGTGAATGCAGTTAGGAGGGAGGCTGTACCTGCAAAACCACAGGGGTGGAGCTGCCCAAGGCCATGGGAACTTAACCTCTTGCAACATTGTGACCTGGATGTGAGACATGGAGTCAAAGGAAATTATTTTGGAGCTTTAAGATTTAATTACTGCCTCGCTGGATTTTAGACGTGCATAGGGCCTGTAGCCCCTTTGTTTTGCCAAGCTCCTCCCATTTGGGATGGGTGTATTTACCCAATGCCTGTACCCACATTGTGTCTAGGAAGAAACTAACTTGCTTTTGATTTTACAGGCTCATAGGTGAAAGGGACTTGCCTTGTCTCAGATGAAACTTTGGACTTGGACTTTTGGGTTAATGCTGGAATAAGTTAAGACTTTGAGGGACTGTTGGGAAGGCACGATTGTGTTTTAAAATGTGAAGACATGAGATTTGGGAGGGGCCATGGGCAGAATGATATGTTTGGCTGCGTCCCCACTCAAATTTCGTCTTGAATTGTAATTCCCATAATACCCACATGTTATGGGAAAGACATGGAGGGGGGTAATTGAATCATGGGGGCAGCTTTCCCATGTTGGTCTCATGATAGTGAATGAGTTCTTATGAAATCTGATGATTTTGTAAGCATCTGGCATTTCCCTTGCTGGCATTTCTCTCTCCTGCCACCATGTGAAGAAGGACATGTTTGCTTCCCCTTCCAACATGAATGTAAGTTTCCTGAGGGCTCCCCAGCCATGCGGAACTGTGAGTCAATTAAACCTATTTCTTTTATAAAGAAGGAAAGAGGCTGTTATTTATAGCAGCATGAGAACAGACTAATACAGGCACAATGTTCACCCCATTTAAACCCTCTTCCTAGATACCCAGGAAGGCAACATTCCCAGCCTCCTTAAAGGTGGATGGGGACCATGTGACTAAATCCTGGCCAATAAGATGTTGTGAAAGGAATGTACACCACCTCTAGAACTGGCCATAAAAACAAACTCCCATGCACTTCCCAGCTCTCTTCCTCTTCCACCACCACCTTGGAGGCCGGGTGGTTGGACATCCAGGTGGTGGGGCCTCAGCATGGAACAGGCCCAGATTCCACAGTCACTGCTTGGCAAAAGCTGTGAGGAGACAAGACACCCAACCTACTTCTGGCTTTCTGTGAGCAAGAAATAAATATTTGTTGCGTCTAAACTCTGAGAATTGGAGGTTGTTATCCTAGCTAATCCCTAACACGGGCATGTCACACAGACTTCTGGGTGTGTATCCACTTCTATTACTGTGAAAAACACCAAAAGAAAACAGGAAAGTGTATTGACTCTTATGTTTTTTCACTACCATCATAAAAAACTCAACAGTAGAAAAACAAACAACTCAAGTACAAAATGGGCAAAGACATGAACAGATATTTCACCAAAGAGAAGATGGAGATAGCCAAAAAGCATACGGAAACATGTTCCTCATCATCGGCCATTAGGGAAATGCAAATGCAAAGCAGAAGGAAACATCACTACACACTTATGAAAACAACTATAGTTTAAAAAAAAATGCTAGCAAGACTCCACAGAAAGTGGTTCTCTTATCCATTGCTAGTGAGAATGTAAAACTGTCAGTGTCTCACAAAGCTAAACCTGCATCATAATACCCACCCCTCACACCTCGCATTTATTCAGAGAAATGAAAATTGACATTTGTGTAAAAACCTATATGTGAATATTCACAGAACCTTTATTCACCATATTTGCAGAAACTCTGGTACATGCCTATAATGGAACACTACTCAGCAGTAAAAAGGAACAAACTATTGCTACTTGGATCTCAGGAGAATGAATGCTGAGTGAAAAGTCAGCCTTGAAAGATGATGTAGTGTATGATTCCATTTGTACAACATTCTCATAATGACAAAACGATAGACATGGAGAACAGATTAGTAGTTGCTGGAAGACAGAGACAGGGAGGGGGAGGTTACAAATTCCAAGTATGAAGAGGTAGTGCAGGGGTGTGCATTGTGATGATGATGTGTCTTGACTCGTGGTGGTGATCGAAATTTACACACAGAATGAAATTGCATAGAAACAGAGAGAATGAGAGAGGAATGACTGCAATCTTAACAATAATGAGAACTGAATAAGGTCTGGAGTCTAGTAGCATGGTTGTACCAATGTCAATTCCCTGGTTTTGATCTTGTGCTGTGGTTATATAAGATGTCAGCATTGAGAGTAGCTGAGGGAAGCTTACAAGACACTCTGTACAATTTTTCCAACTTCCTGCAAGTGTACAATTATTTCAAAATAATTTTTTTCCCACAGGGTAAGACATGAGCAATGATAATTCCAACCAGAGACTGTCCACTAAGTGGACCCGTGGCCAAAACACCAGGCATTCTCACTGTGATTCCTACCTGCTCTGGTGAAGTAGTATCTCTCCTCCAGTTTTAATAAAGAGGACGAGTTGTTATTTTTCTTCCCAGCAAGCCAAAAATAGCAGCAACAATCCCCACCACCCAGGGGTATGACATACATCCTGAGAAGCAAAGCTCCTGCACCGAGGCTTGCTGGAAGCTAGAAAGCAGCCACGTCCGTCCATGGCATGAGTGTGAGCTGAGCCCCTACTAGGTGCCAGGGACTGTGCTTGATGTTGAGTGGAGAACAGGCTGAAGAAGACTTGGGGAGACAGTCAGGGAACTCAGAGTCCAGGTAGGAGAGAATGATGACTTGGCCAGGAGGTTGTAGTGGGGAGGAAGAGAAAGCATGGATTTGAGACTCCTCTGGAGGTAAAATAAACAGGACTTGGGGATTGTTTGGATGTGGACAGTGATGAAGAGGTACCTAGGGTGACTTCCTGGCCTACCCTCTCAACTTCTGTGACAAAAGCCAATGCCTCCAAATCAAGATTTCATTGCTTGGGCATCGAGAAGTCCCAAACTCTTTGCACAAGTTTTCTGTTCCAGTGGCCAGCGCTCAGAATCTCCCTGCCCTGGGCCTGCTAGAGATTGTGGGGCTCATAATGGGAGCCAGAAGGGGGTAGCCCCTGGAAAGCTCCATGCCAGGGTGGGTCTACTTTGGGCTATGCCTGTGCAAAGCCCTCCACCAGCTCCAGGGGTGGCCGGTGCAGATCTTGTTCCCGGTCCTGAGATGGAGCGAGGGGAGGATACGCTCCCGTGGGGAAGACTGGAGGAGGAGCAGATGGGATGGTGGAGAGCAAGTTCAAGCTTTGAGCGGCTGGAAAGGTAAGTGGCCTGTCTAAGCTCAAGGTTGGAGTTTCTGAGCTGGGAATCATCAGCCCATACAGCTTTGCCTGGAGATGGTTTAAAGTGAGCAGGAGCAAGAGCTGAGGACAGGGGCTGAGTTTAAAGATTGTGTGAAGGATTGAGAGACAGAGTAGGGGCAGTCCACCGGGTAGAAAGAAAAGCAGCAGAGTGCTGGGGTAGGGGTGCAGAGAGAATGACAGATCCAGGAAGACACTCTGGGATCTGCGAGCTAAGAGGTGACAGCGCAGACACATCCACTGAACTGGAGCCCTGCTGGCCTCTGCTAGTCACGTCACGCACAGTGGGGAGCACGGGGCCTTCAGGCCACTTGTTCCGTGGACACCCGGTCATGCTGACCTGGGTCAAGGGCACAGACTACTGCGCTGGAGGGCCAGCGTGGGAAATGGGCTGCCTTCCTGCATGAATGGGGCTCTCTGCTTGCCTGCCTGGGCGCCCCCAGTGGAGAGTCTCTGGTAAGGAGACCATGCGCCCTGGAGTGTTATGTGTTTCTGCTCAAGGGACCCTTTCCATGGGTCCACTGGTGACTGTAGCCCCTTGACTTCCTTCTGAGAATCATCAGGGCTGGGACGCGACCTGGAAGTTTTGGGCAAGAGGCTCCCTCCCCTCACCCAGTGGGGGAATGAGCCGGGAGGAGCCTGGAACTCCTGAGGTCTCATGTGGGGAGCAGGGTGAGAAGGACCAAAGGACAGGACCCTGCTGAGGCTGTGGGAGCCCCTGGCCTGGCTGCACCAGGCCCTCCTGTCACTGGCTCATCTCCCCCACTTAAGCCACTGGGGTGGGTGCCTGAGAATAAACTGACAGGGGCCTCCCATCCCTGCATCCAGGCCTCTCTCCCTGCTGGACCCGCCTCCTTGACTTGGGAACAAACCAGAGTCCTAGACAGGCTGTCTGGACTCCTGGCAGCCACTGCCTATGCCCACCCCCATGTTCCACATGTTCCAAGGACCTAGCAGACTCCAGCCTGGCCCTAGCCAGCCCACCTCACCTTCCCCAACCAAAAGCTGGGGAGACCCAGGCCGGTGATGGTTCCTCTGTGGGGCTTTGTCCTCCACACTGTTTAGATTCTCAAAACATAAGATCCAGTTTGTTAGCCCCTTCCCATGAAACACCTGGGCCTGCAGACTCCAAAATTAGACAGAAGAAGCTCTTCTGGGAATTCGAAGACACCTTCTCTGCTAATTCTCCTGTTCCTGAGTGGTTTTCACAGCTCATTAGAGCCACCAGGACTGGCTTGGCCTCCCTAATGAGCCAGCGCTTCCTCAGCTGGGAAGTCCTCTGGCCCTAATGAGTTTTTCTCGGCCATAAATGTACATGCTGTGGGTCAAGAATGGGGAACCGGCATTTATGGCGGATCCCGGTTTTAACAAGGCCAGGCAGGGAACGCTTTCAGGTAAGCCCACAGAATGCCACCTATGGCAGGGCAGGGACAGAGGCATGATTTGGGTAGCTCAGGACAGTGACATGACCTTGAGGAGGTACATCCAGCCTCTCCCACGTGGGCAACATGAGGATGACCCGCTTCCTCAGCCCTGGTTCCCAGCCTGGCCCCCACCCCCAGGCTATCTGACCAGCCCTCGCCAGCCCTGCCAGCTACAGCTGCAAAATGGGATGCACAGGCTACAAGGTCCGAGGGTATCCCCAGGGACTGAGGACAGTGGGCAGGATGGCGATTCCAGGAGATGCTGTTCCCCCTCCCCTGCGGGGCAGTGACAGCCCTGGGGAACCCACTTTTAGAACAACACACCAGGCTGATTTGTGGAGGTGCCAAAACCTTCCAAGAGCCAGACCACGGGATGTGGACCTGCTGCTGCTGCTGGACCTGGGGAAACTGGACAGGTCGCTCACCACCCCACTGCAGGTGTTAGCAGAGCAGGCTGTCGGCAGGTGCCGCTCCTCCAGCCCCAGCAACAGGCCTGGGAGCAGCCGACCAGGAGGCCCCGGGGGAGCTTCGGTCTCCAGCTTCTTACTGGGCCCCTGTATGCTACACGCAGCTCTGCTGGTAACGCTGGAGCCCTCAGGTCCATTTGTGCAGGGAGCCCTGGGCCCCAGAGGATGTCGCTAATCAGCTTCTTTGCTGGCCAGGGGAGACTTGCAGGCCTCACTGCGGGGCCACTGCAGCTGATTGGGTGCCTGGCCTGCCAGTGGCCCCTCACGGGTAGGCCCTCCCTGTTGGTAACCCCCCTTAGCCCCTGCACCCTGCTCTTCTCCCACCGGCCCTCAGGCCGGCTCTCCACCTGTCCCCCGCTCTCCCAGGCTGGCTTGAAGCCCTGGTCTGGGAAGCAGCGTTGCCACGTGAGGAACCCGGAGCCAGGCCTCAGGACACCACACACGCGTCTGCTGCAGAGCAAACAGCTCTTGCCTCTCGGGCCCCTTGCCAGCTTTTGATTCGTGCAACTTAGAAAATAAGACATATTTTCATGCCGTTGGCCACGTTTACGAAGGAGAACTTGTTTAATTGACTGGCCCAGGACCTGCCCTCTCATCCGCCGGCAGAGGCGCAGGCCCCTCCAGGTGCCTCTCACTCTTTCCTGGGCCTGGGTCAAAAGCGCTAAACCTGCTCCAATAGCCAAAGCAGCCAGGCCTCACTCTTCCAGATGAGCACGTCGGGTCAAGCATTTTCTTCCCAGTCTCAATCCTCAGCCCTTCCCCCAGCATCTTGTTTCCATAATCCTGAGGCTTAGGCAATTAAAATAAAATATCCTTGTAGTCTCTAGATGTTTACTAAACCAGCTGGTAATGAGCTAGGCAGTATCATCTCTATTACATAAAGGAGAAGAACAAAGAATTGGGAATATGGAAGACATTCAAATGTCTTAATTAGTGCTTCCATCTGTAAAAGTTGCTCCATTACTAAGAGCTTCTCTCAGAGGCACACCATGGAAAGGCCAGGGTCCCTAAAGCCCCAGTGCAGACAGCAGCAGCATCGTCAAAGGCGAGCTTTGGTCTCGGCCAGGCAGGCCACCTAGCCACCGTTCCACACTCAGGGATCTGAGGACCCTGAAGCTTCAGATGATGGTGGGGCCCCAGGTGGGGTCCAAGCTCTGCGTGGACTCCTGGAAAGGGAGAGACGGGCAGTGTCTACAAGCGGATGTAGCCGACAATGAGGCAGAGCCCTGGGTTCCTGATGGCTCCCTCACTGGGGCAAGTCTCGGCTGTGCCCCTCGCCACACCACTGGCAGTCCCTGTGCCTGGCTGGAGAAATTCCTCCAGCTCCCAGCCTCTTTCTCACCCTCCCTGAAGGCTTCTGGGTTCCCTCACAGCCTCTGCTGAAGCCTGAGCACCAGAGAACCCAGAGGATGAGCGAGCCACAGACTGCCCTTCACCTCGGGGCAGCAGCCAGGACCCCCAGGCTCGCCCGGGCAGCAGAGCTGGGCTTGTGGGTGGGAGGGCAGCATGACAGTGGGAGGTGACAGTACCGAGCAGAGCTCTAGGGTCAGAGAGTCAGGCTGAGCCTGTGCCTCAGCCCTGGTCCTGCCCCATGGGCTACCCATGGTTCCCCCTTCTCGGTGATGTCATCCCAGACCGCTTCATAATAAGCACAGCCCTGTGTCCTGAGTCCTGCCTGGGGTCAGGCCTGGGCTAAGCACTCCACCACATTTACTGTCTCGCCAAGGCCTCACCATAACCCCATGGGGTGGTTCTGTTACTAGCCCACTTTACATCAAGGCAGAGAGAGGAGAACAGCCATCTCAACCAGCCAGCTGGAGCCCGGAGTTCACAGAGCTCGGAGCTCCGCTGCTCACCACGTACCCGGAGCTGCTGCCTTCGGCCAGCATCCATCCCCAGCCTCCCAAGCTTGGCCCAAGCCCCCGGGCCTTTGTGGAGGACACCCTGGACCCATCACTGAGCACACCCAACAGTCCCTCATCCCACAGTTCCCTGCCTCCCCACCTCTGAGCCCAGCACCTCGCAGAGGCCTGAGGAGGGCACAGGCTCAGTAAACACGGGTGGAACTACACTGACTGAAGGTTGGAGACTTTCTTGAATTAAACCATGACGGATGACTCTTTTCAAAGCAGGGGAATGAGAGAGGAAGAAAGTAAAGCTGATATGAGTAGCCTTAGGCTTTCAGCGGGCCCAATTTAACAGTTCAAGAAGTTGCCACTATTGAACAATAATTCTTTCCTGCGAAGCGCCCTGGTCTAATGCTGGACAGAGTCCTCTGAGCTGTGCTAAGCCAGTTCCCTGCCTTTATGGGTCTTATGTCTTAAACCTTTGAAAGTAAACGTCAAATGTATGACACTCCTGGGGCAAGACTCTCTCACTGGCCACATTTCTGGAATACCTGAGACTTTAAATAGCCAAACTTCAAATGGATTCAACAAACTTGTTGAGTATCTACATGAAGAATTGGATAATGCCCTTGCCCTTGAGGAAGACATGGGAGAGGAGGACGAAACATGAGACAGTTGGGATGCGTCAGGGTAAAGGCTTTACTGAAAAGATGTAGGAATCGCTACATTCCTCCCACTTAGCCAGGGGGAAAGGTAATTCTGTCGTGGCCGGGGTTGGGTGGGAGGGAAGGGATGCACGCGGGGGTAGTGTTTTACAGAGGAAAAAGGCATTTGACTTGACCTTGAGGGAGAAATCGGAAGGTCGGCAGGGGCAGGATATTGGATATTCCACGCAGAGGGAGCAGCACACTCAAGCACCGAGTGACGTGAGGCTGTCAGCGCAGGGAGCTGCAACCGCCTGCTCCTCCATCGGCCTGAGGGGCCCCTCGTGGCGTCTTCCGAGTGCTATAGGACACCTTGCTCCTACTCCACCCTCCCTGCCTCTCAATGCCTTCGTATTTATCTCATCGGCTGTTGTCTTTTTTCCTTTCCTTTTCTCCCTTACATATCCAACTGACACCTTTTCTACTTTGCTGTAATTATTAATTCATGGATTGATTAAATCATCTACTCCACAGATACTTACAGATGAGCTGCTGTGTGCAGCGTTCATGGAAGGCACTGAGGAATCGGGATCAGGCGACTGCCCTGAAATCCCACACAAAGGGGACAGCAGGAGGAGGCTGCTCAGCTGCGGGAGGGGGACAGGGAAAGGGAGGTTTCAAGGTCAAGTGGAAGAAGTGGTGATGGAGGGAGGTATTCCAGGTGGGTATACTCTCACCCACTCATTCACACCATCCGCACTGCCCAGACACACACACACACACACACACACATGCTGGCTGCTTCTCTGCTGTACACCTCAGAGACCATCTATGCAAACCTGATGGAAGTGTGTTTAGTTATTTCATTAAAAGATGCGTGGTCAGGCCGGGCGCGGTGGCTCACACCTGTAATCTCAGCACTTTGGGAGGCTGAGGCGGGCAGATCACGAGGTCAGGAGATCGAGACCATCCTGGCTAACACCGTGAAACCCCGTCTCTACTAAAAATACAAAAAATTAGCATGGCGTGGTGGTGGGCGCCTATAGTCCCAGCTACTCGGGAGGCTGAGGCAGGAGAATGGTGTGAACTCGGGAGGTGGAGCTTGCAGTGAGCCGAGATCACGCCATTGCACTCCAGCCTGGTGACAGAGCAAGACTCCGTCAGTCTCAAAAAAAAGAAAAAAAAAAAAAGATGCTTGGTCAACACCGTTTCCTTTCTTGGCCCTGCTGCCCGAGGTGGCCACAGCTCTGCTGTCTCCAGCCCCAATGGTAACTCCCTGACCCCCAAGTCTGCGGGTTCCCTCCTCCTGCCTGCAGCGCGGTGAGTCATGCCTCACTCAACACCCTCCATCTGCGCCATCTGAGCCGACCCATGTCCCAGCGGGAGGCTGACTCCTCCACGTTGGCCCTCGGTGGAGGCCGGGAGGGTCTGAGGTCCTGGAAAGTCACAGAGATGGTGGAGGCAGGATTCCAAGGTGTGGTTTCCCACCTTGCTGATTCTCCCTGGGTTCTGGCTGGCCAGGCCTGGGTGGATGTCCCCTTCCTGTCCTCTTCCCAGGCTCCTGGGCCCTCCTGGGGGCTGAGTGCTGGGCGTCAGGCCTTCTTTCTCCAACAGCCCAAGGATTGGAACATATAGGGTGGGCACCAGAGAGCAAGCTGGAGGCCAGGCCTATGTTGGTGCAAAGAAAGGCTCACAGACCTGGGTCAGGTGGGCATGGGGCCCATCCCCCCACTTCTCTGTTCCCACGCCCAGGGAAGGGGCCCAGCCCATGCCTGCTCAGGGCGGGAGGATCAGGCTGAGCCAGGTCTGCCTTTCTCTCGGCTCCCTCCCAGGTAAGGGTGTCTTCCCTGTGTGCTGACTGGAGTCAGGGAGGACCAAAGGATGGGGACACAGTCACAGCGAGGCCCTGGCTGACGCTCTTTGTCCCAGGTCACCTTGACAGGACTTCACAGGGATTCAATAAACTTGCTGAGTATCTCCAAGAAGAGTTGGACAAAGCCTGAGATGGGAGCCTGGACTGGGTGGATACTCGAGGACAGGTGTTCTTCACTGTGTAGCTCAAGGTGAAGGCGATGACCACCACAGGCCCTGGCAGGAGATTCGGGACCAGGGAGCCAGACCCAGACCTCTGCCCAGGGCCTAGTGCTTGGCCGGGACCTGCCCTGAGGTCACCCCTGGAGATAGCGCCAAGTGCTGAAGATGTGACGGCAGCACGCTGACCGGCGGCCCAGGCTGGGTCAGAGTTTCCGGGGCCAGCTCAGACGTTGGACGCCTGGGGAGGCTGGCCCCAGCCCCAAAGGAGGGACTGAACTTGTTTCCACGGCAACGGAGAAAACAACACAGAGAGGAGCAGGACACTCCGCCAGGCCTGCAACAGCCATCCTGCCCTGGGCCGGCCAGCTCCCGGCAATTACAGGCCCAGGACGGGATGCAGATCCCATCGCAGCTTCGTCACCCCTCCTGGGATGCTGGCAGCCTCACAGCCTCCCCCAGCCCTGTGCCTGGAGGCTGGGACAGACAGCCACGGGCAAGAGAGCCAGCAGGAGCCTGGCTTCCAGTCTGACAGCTGTCCCCAGGGTCCCCATGAATTTCCCAAGTGATCGCTGTCCCCAGACTCAGTTCCCTCCTCTGTAGAGTGTGGGCATTCACGCCCCCGGCGGTGTGAGCGCGGGTGGAAGCATGAGGATGCACTGTCCCCATTCTCTAGCCCCCACAGCTATTGCCTGGCACCGCTCTGTGGCCTCAGCCTGAGGAATGACCCTGAAACCCAGGGAATCTCTACCCTAAGGAGCGGGCAGGAGGGCCGGCTCTGGGGGGGCAGGCAGGCATGCTGGGACCCAACGGAGGGTAGGATCCTCAGTTTCAGAAAGCACAGCCACAGGACACAGCCACCCTCCAGATCCCAAATCCCAGCCAGAGCCTCGGCCTCAACTTGACATAAAATAGCCCTGAGATCCAAAGGTGTAAACCACACCAGTTGGGGCCTAAACCCTACTTGTGAAGTCAGGGAGGATAAAATAAGTCCAATGCAGAACTCAAGGTGGGCGAAGCAAGTGAACCCAGGATGGAGAGGAGGCAGCCACTCTAGCCTCTGGTGACCTTCATGGTGGAGACTCCAAATGAGGGGCCCGTGTCCAGCACTGTGGCTTGAGTCCACACAGCTCGCGGAGCCCTTGCCAGCTGTGGCTGCCTTCACTCACTCCACTCCAGCCTCCTCCTGCGCCACCCGCATGCCACCCTCCCACCCACCGACCTTCCACCCTCCCGCACCACGGCCATGCCGGGACTCCCATCCCATCCCTCTTCAGAGCAGCTGTGAGATGCACAGCCCCGTGCTGTCTGCCTGTCATGGTTTGAGCTTTGGAGGGAAGGAACTGCATTCACACTCTTCAGTCTATGCCTGCGTCCCACGAGGGCCCCCAAGATCCCTGCCTTGTTCTACTGAGTTCGCCGGCCCCTTTCGCCCCCGCTCCAGCTCCTGCTGAGCAAGCCTTCGATACACGACCAACACTCGATCTCTTTGTCACGTCTCTGCCTTGTGTGTGTCCCTGTGAAATGGGGGCTACTTCTAGGTGGACACCGCGTTCCCACACAGTGTGGAATAACCCTTGCTGAGTGAGGACCCAGCCATGTCACTGTGAATTTCCAGGATTTGCTGCTTCTCATGGCAGCAGAGCTCGGGGTGTCCCCAACACTACCCCCACAAAGGGTGCCCAAACAAGCTGGCGACAAACTGCAACAGGAGTGGTATGACTGGACTGTGCAGGGATACCAGCTGAGCTCTGTCTGACGGGTGGGGCCCTTTTGTTCTTGGAAGGGCTGTGCCCATCTCCATCCCTCAGCAGAGCCGCCAGGTGCCCGTCCCACATCCTCACTCTGCGGCTTTCAGTGTTGACTATTTGGTGGGCCAGACAGTGCCTGCTCTCCCCGCTGGACAGCAGCTCCCCAGGGCAGGATCCTGCCCATTAGAGAGTCTGTCGCAGCCATACTCCCAGCAGGGCCCAGCACCTGGGAGCCAACCACAGCCTGTCCACGCTTCTTATGCACTCTCCTGTAAGCAGCACTCACCTGCAGCAAGGTCCCCTGCCCACTCCCCACACCTTGCCCAGCTCCCAGGTTGGTCTTTGGCACAGTGCTTCTCAGAGACCCCCTCTGCAGAGCGGCCTCCCCACCTGCCTGCCAGCCTCCCTCAGACAATCATCTTGTTGATGTCCCCCTGGGAAGGTCAGCTCCAGGTAGGCAGCACTGTGTCCATGCTGTGGGCTGCCCCATCCCGCACCTGGCACAGAGAAGACCAGACCTGGGGCTCTCGGGGCAGCAGCATCCAGGGAAAGAAGGGAGGAGGCTATGAAGGGAGGGCCCTTCAAAGGGAGCAGAAGCCCATCCAAGCAGCGCTGTGCTGGCTGCGGGGCCAGAGCAAGACAGGGTGGGACGCAGGACGTGGGGGCCAGAGCAAGACAGGGTGGGACGCAGGACGCGGGGGCCAGAGCAAGACAGGGTGGGGCACAGGACGCGGGGGCCAGAGCAAGACAGGGTGGGACGCAGGACGTGGGGGCCAGAGCAAGACAGGGTGGGTCGCAGGACGCGGGGATCTGAGCTGCTGTGGGAGGCAGCCCCAAGACATCTATAGCCATGTTCATTTGCAAAACCCTTTCTGAAATGGGATAAAGTGATGGTGGAAATGCAGGCACATCACACCAGAGCAAGGTCACGGGCAGCCCTGTCACCACTTCACTCTCACACGGCAGCCCTGCCTCGGGAGCACACAGACCACTGTGGTGTGGTCCCAAGTGCAGGACCACCCTCAGGCCCAGTCCCAGGGTCTCTGTCCTTGCCCCTGCTGTCGGGCCACAAGCAGGAGACCCTCCCAGATACAACTCAACTTCAGATATGCGTGGGATTCCAGAGCACCTTTCCCAGGGAGCTGCTTGGCACTGGCCTCGTTGGGGCAGCCGGCTCTGGAAGGAGATGGGGCCCCCTCAGCTGGGCTCAACCCCACCCGCCCCAGCCATGGTCAGTGACCCACAGTGACTTCAGAGTTAATGAGGCCGAGGGACCTTTGACAGGTGAGTTACACTTTGATTCATATCCATTAAGCCACAGTTACTAATTTCTTCACATCAGAACAAGAAATGTCAACCTCAGTGATGTGGACCATTCATGTTTCAACAGAGCTGAGTGACATGTGTCACACAGGGTTGAGATTCGTTTGTGGAGGAGGAACTAAGGCAGGCCCCTTGGCTGCAGGCACAGAGGGCCTGTCCATGCCACGGATGCAGCTCCTGTCTGTCCACAGAACCCTCTGAGCAAGGCAGATGAGCTAGAGCTGTGACAGCTTCCCTCCCCTGCCATCCCCCCTCCCCTGCCATTCCCCTCCCCTGCCATCTCCCCTCCGCTGCCATCCCCCTTCTGCTGCCATCCCCCCTCCCCTGCCATCCCCCCTCCGCTGCCATCCCCCCTCCACTGCCATCCCCCCTCCCCTGCCATCCCACCTCCGCTGCCATCCCCCCTCCGCTGCCATTCCCCCCTCCCCTGCCATCCCCCCACCCCATCATGACTTCTCTAAGCTTCATCCTGAGTGGGGTACCCCTCCAGCTGCCACCAGTGCAGCACTGCCCCCCTCTTCCCCTGCAACTTGTATGAGACCAAAGACACTGACTAGAGGTGAGAGCTGGAGAAGAGCCCAGACCTCACCAGCTCTGCTGCCGCCAGGAGACCCCACCTGAGGGAAGACCCAGTGTGGGGTCACTTGGTCCTCACAGGAAGCTGGGTCTGCTCTGTCAGCACTGCAAGATGGCCCCCCAGGATACAGCTCCCCATCTTACCCCCTCTATGCTCCAGATGAAGGTAGGAATCGTATTTATCATTCTTAACAGGACCCCACAATTTCAAAGTGGGCCCTCTTGGTGCTGCTCAGTGAGAGCATCTCAGCCCCTGACCAGAGGGACTGGCCCAGGGCAGGCATATGACCCAGATCAGGCCAATGAGACATGATGAGGTGTCTGCAGGGATTGTGCGAGAAATGCTTCCCTATTCCCCAGGAGCTTCTGGGGCCGGGTGGGAGGGCACTTCACACTCAGTAATGAAGGGCATGATTGCAGTTGCTGCTGGCAGCCACTCTGCTACCAAGAGTAGAGCCAGCCATAGGATGAGGCTGGCACCATTGGAGGTGAAAAGCAGGCAGCCAGAAGGGATCCATGTTTTTCCTGATACCATTGAGCTGCTCGATCAAGCCTCTCCTGAAGTACACATACCCTGTATGAAATTTTCATTAGATGACTCTATAAATTAGCTTCAAGTACAGCTGGATTTAGGGGCTCAAAACAACACCCCCAGTCCCTAGGTTCTCCCTGTGTCTCCAATCTAATCCTCATGGTGGCAATGTGGCTGCCACCACATTGTTCCAGGCCTCATTCTCCCCAGGTTCACATTCATAAAGAAGGGAAGCAGTTCTTCCCAGAAGTTCCCACACCAGCCCCAGGACTCAGTAGAATTGAATCAGCTTGATGTTCAGGCCTCTACCATGAGCCAGTGGAGAGGGGCTGGAGCCCCACAGAGACCACAGGGTCTATGAAGAGAGGTGGGATGGAGGCTGCATCCCAAGGGCTCCTGGGCACTGTTCCTAGGAGAAGAGGGAATGTCTGACCAACAGGCAAAGTCCATAGCACTGGCCCCAACAGTGCCCTCCCTCCTCACCTCACACTGCCGCCCTGCCTCCCTCCTCAGTGCCCACCCCAAGGAGCGTCCACAGGGTCACAGCCTGCCTGCCACACCACTGCAGCCAGCATCTCCCACAGCTGCCCTGAAGACCACTCGTCACCAGGACAGCACCACCTCAGAGATGGTGTCGAACCTCACACCCCAGCCGGCCAGGGCTCTCCCAGCCCACGCCCCTCCCCGGACCTTGATCTTGTCCACACCTGCCCCCACCTCTCTTCCTTCCCTACTCAGCCTGGAACCAGAGGTTGAGCTGCCCACCTGCTCTCCCGCCAGGACGTCTGCCATCCTTCCAGGCAAGCCCAGCAAAGCTTTGCTCCCGAGGGATGAAAATGGGCCTTTTCTCAAATAACCAGGGGACTGAGGTGGCCAGAGACTCCCCCACGAAAATCCAGGCTCCTCAGGGGCAATGGTGTCCTCAGCAGCACTGACACTGGCTCCTGGCCCTGCTGTCGTATCCCTTACCCTCGCCACACCCCGCAAGGGGCCCAGGCAGACCCTCCTGCTTCACTCAGCCTGAGGAGTCTCCTCTCCGCTGCCCCCTCCCAGAGCCTCCCCACGGGCTCGGAGGCCCTGCTCTACTCAGGAGCCATGCCCCTGTCCTCCCAGGTAAGGGTTAATAAGATTAGCTGTCACTGAGATGAGATGTTTACCCACCTCCAGACTCCGGATGAAGATAGAAATGGTATTTATGATTTCTACCCAACGTTTCTGGAAAGGATTTAAGGTGCTTACGAGAACACACATATATAACAGGATTGCATAAATTAAATGTGGGAGCCAAAAAAGACAGGAAAACGGGGATGGGGACATAACATGGAGCAGGGGAGGAGGCTATGGTGGAAACAAAGGCCATGTGCGCTCTGGGCTTGCCTGGGTGGCCGCAGTGTGCCCCACAGCTCTCCAGCAGCTGGTCTGAAAGAGCAAACCAGGGGCTGCAAGCGGCGGGGCCGGTAACATTAAAACGCACACCATTACCCAGGAGACATCCCAGCGGCAACAGGAATGTCTCCCGAGGGAGCAAACAGCAAGAACGGTTAGGAAGGTGGGGTTGACAGGCTTCCTTCCGGGGCTGTGGGCTTGGAAGCTGGGATGCTGGGCAAGAGGCAGGGAATGAGGTGGTTCTGGCCACCCTGCTGCCTGCACTGGGGCCGTGAGGAAACCCCACATCGGCTGCGCCCTCCTGGGCAGGTGCTGGGCTGTGAGGCTGGGCTCTCTATGGGCTCAAAGGGCCCAGCCCAGGCAGCACCTGGGCCCCACCCACCTCTCCTGCACCTGCCCTCTGTCCTGGGTCACTCCTGATGGCTAGGGTCGAGCACTCGCTGGCCCCCTTCAGGGCATCCCAGGACCCAGGAAATCCCTTCTGCTCCTGCTTCGGGCCCCAACTCATTCCCCTTTCATATCTTTAGTGCACAAGCATTTACTAAGCACCTGTAGGATGCAGCCTGAGGATGTGAAGGTTATAGAGGAAAGGAGAGGAAAGTTTCAACTAAAGCTGCCTGCAGCCACTTCAGTCTTTTGGGAAGTGACACAGGGTCAAGAGGGTGCCCAGGTCTCATGGCTCAAACCTCAGGAGGGTCCCCTGAGGACAGGGCCAGTGGCATGCCCCAGGGGCACAGTGGTGGAGAAGGTCGGGGGCAGAGACCGGCAGCCTGGGTGGCATGGGTAACAGGCAAAGTTCTGGGAGCCTTGTGTGGGTCTTCCAGAAACAGCCAGGAGACCACGGGACAGGTCAGACTCTCGGGCTGCCATGGGCTCAGGGAGGGGAGGCAGGTCCCAACGCCATGTGGGCCTTAATGCCGAGTGACTTCATGGGTACCCCAGGCTCACAAGGCCCTGCACAGTCCTGCCACAGATGAACAATTCTACTTGCATGGCACCTGTTACATCTTTCTCTGGTTGCAAATGTAATGTGCTCTTAGTATCAACAACAACAACAACAACTTTAAAAATGCGAAAGGGGATAAAACACAAAAACCAGCCACAATTCCACCATGTATTGTGCTTGCAGTGGCTCTCAGTTTGGTGTATGACCTGCTAGTCTTTCTTCATTAATACATATGTATTTTGGGCTTGGTGCTGTGGCTCAGGCCTGTAATCCCAGCACTTTGGGAGGCAGAGGTGGGCGGATCACCTGAGGTCAGGAGTTCACAACCAGCCTGGCCAACATGGCAAAACCCTGACTCTACTAGAAAATACAAAAACATTTATACCTGTAACCCCAGCACTTTGGGAGGCCGACGCGGGCAGATCACGAGGTCAGGAAATTGAGACCATCCTGGCTAACATGGTGAAACCCTGTCTCTACTAAAAATACAAAAAACTAGCCGGGCGTCGTAGCAGGCGCCTGTGGTCCCAGCTACTCGGGAGGCTGAGGCAGGAGAATGGCGTAAACCCGGGAGGCGGAGCTTACAGTGAGCCGAGATCCGGCCACTGCACTCCAGCCTGGGCCACAGAGGGAGACTCCGTCTCAAAAAATAATAATAATAATAATAATAATAATAATAATAATAATCAGCCAGGTGTGGTGGTGGGCGCCTGTAATCCCAGCTACTCGGGAGGCTGAGGCAGGAGAATGGCGTGAACCCGGGAGGCGGAGCTTACAGTGAGCCGAGATCGCGCCACTGCCCTCCCGCCTGGGCCACAGAGCAAGACTCTGTCTCAAAAGAAAAACAACAACAACAACAACAAAACCGTGTGTTTTGGAAAACTGCATAACAAAACCTCTATGGCCAAAATAACAATTAAAAAAAGACAAACTGGGGAAAATATTTAGATCTGATATCCCTGATAAAGACCCTAGAAATAGGCCCTAAAAGGGCCGGGCGCGGTGGCTCAGGCCTGTAATCCCAGCACTTCGGGAGGCTGAGGCGGGCAGATCACAAGGTCAGGAGATTGAGACCATCCTGGCTAACACGGTGAAACCCCGTCTCCACTAAAGAATACAAAAAAGAAAAAAAATTAGCCAGGCGAGGTGGCGGGTGCCTGTAGTCCCAGCTACTCAGGAGGCTGAGGCAAGAGAATGGCGTGAACCCGGGAGGCGGAGCTTGCAGTGAGTGGAGATCACTGCCGTGACACTCCAGCCTGGGTGACAGAGCAAGACTCCATCTCAAAAAAAAAAAAAAAAGAAATAGACGCTGGAAGTCACAAGAAAAAGATATAATTTAAATGTACAATAGCAATAACACATAAGTCGGGATGAGGGTGTTCCACGGTCTCTGTGTCATCTGGCAGGAAGACGAGGGTGTTTATCGACACAAACTTTGCTAAGTTAAGAACGTGTGTGTGATTTCTAGGATGACTCCTCAGGGGGATTTACAGAATTCAGGACAGTGTCTACCTGTGGGGAGGAGGAAACCAACGACACAGAGAGCTCGCGCTGTGGAGTGGGTCCCGGTGCTGGGCGGGCTTCTGTTCCTGCCCAGCCTGCTGGCTTATCTCAGTCTCACTGAGCACATTTATCGCACTGTGCAAATGCCTCATATGCCTTGCTCGTCACATGTGCTAAGTCACAAGTTTTTTAAAGAGTATTAAAGGATGCTTAACGCCATTCATAATAAGATGCAAAATTTCAACTCTTTTCCAAAGATCAAAAATGTAAGAGCTCACTGTGTTGGCGAAGGCATGGAGAAATGGGCTGTCCACGCACTCCTACTGGAGTGTGACTGGTGTGTCCGCCGTGAAGGGTGCTTTGGTGATTTCAACCCAAATTTCTGGATACAAAACTTCACACACTTCTAGGACTTTATCTACAAATACCGTCACACACAAAAGTGTGAACAAGTGCCACACTAACGTGTGCAAAACCTTCTTCATCGAAAAGGATGGGAAACAGCCTAAGCATCCTTTGTTAGGTAAATAACGGTACTTCCTACAGTGGGGTATTGCAGAGCCATGAAAATGAGGCTCTCAGACGCGTGTGCAGTCAGAGCCAAGACCCATCAAGTGAAAAGCAGGATGCAGAGCAGTGTCCATGGGAGCAGCTGCGGGGAGGCATTCCATGCATGTGTTTGTCTGGATAATCATACAACTTCCGAAAGAAAACGACTGCGGGAGACCACACGAGAAATAAATAACTGGCTCTGAGGGGCTGGAAGGCATGGTTAGAAATCGTGGTTATTGCTATATAACACCGTTTTGTGTTTTTTGAACTTTAAAGCAGAAAGCACATATTCCAAAATATTCACAAAAAATCTGAGTGGGGCTGGGTGCAGTGGCTCACGCCTGTAATCCTAGCACGTAGGGAGGCTGAGGTGGGTGGATTGCCTAAGCCCAGGAGTTCGAGACCAGCCTGGGCAACACAGTGAACCCCATCTGTACTAAAATACAAAAAAATTAGCCAGGCGTGGTGGCAGATGCCTGTTATCCCAGCTACTTGGGAGGCTGAGGCAGAAGAATCGCTTGAACCCAGGAGGCAGAGGTTGCAGTGAGCCGAGATTGTGCCACTGCACTCCAGCCTGGATGACAGAGCGAGATTTCATAGATAGATAGATAGATGATAGATAGATAGATAGATAGATAGATAGATAGATAGATAGATAGAGAGAGATATATATATAGAGAGAGAGAGACTGCGAAATATATATATATATATGGTGGGACTGGGGAATCACAGAACCTTGCCTCAGCCCTGCCGCCTTGCTGCGCCTGAGGCTTTCAGGGAGGCTGTGGAAAGGGAGGCGGACAATGTCAAAGGCACATGGAAGCTCCCCTTTTATTATTAGCTGGGTGTGTGCCCAGCTCCTCCCAGACAGAACAGGGCTGGGACTCAAAGTGGAGGCTGAGGCTTACCCTCCTGCCTGGTGCCATTGTCCTGCAGACAGCCAGAGGGAGGAGGCACCAGCCCAAGGGAGGAGGCATTAGCCCTCCAGAGCTTTGAGGACATGAGGCAGGAGAGAGCTCAGTGGCGTGACAGTCCAAGAGGCAGGCCTGGCCTCCTGCAAACCTGTAGCTGGGAGGTTCACCCATCCAGAGCCACCCAGGAAGGAGGCCACCACATCCAGGGACAGGACCTGCAGCACCGTGTCCTGTGGGTGGGAGGGGGAAGGCCCACCACACACACGCCTACTTCCACTGACATTCAGATGAGCAAAACTTGGCTCATTCTGTTCACGCTGTTTTATAGCCTGCTTTTCCCACTTATTAGCTTATCGGGAATGTTTTCACGTGTCAATAGCTTGCTCTTTGACTGCATGGTTTGTAATGACCAAAGTGTGCCCAGCCGATTCACTGTTATCCGCTGAGATTTTTCACTGTCATGACCAATGCTTTGATGAAAATCGGTAGAGCTAAATTTTGGTGCCCAGCTTTAATTCCATCCTGAGAATAATATCCTCGAAGGAGCCCTCTGGCTGAAGCACAGGCACTTTATAGCTTGGTATACAGGTCACCGCACGGCCTTAAAAACATGTGACCCGCTTTACACTGGCCAGAGGATCAGTCTTCCAACTCCCTTCCAAACCTAGATAGCAATGTAATTTCATCTTTACCTACTTAATGACCATTTGGAGGGGCCTGGGGGAGTGGCTTGCTATTGCTTGAATTTGCATCCTTTGATGACTAATTGGGTTGAGGCTTTTCCATGTGTTTGTGTCCCCAATTACTCATCTAACCCAAATCGCCTGTTTGTACATGCACACACCCAGCACCCTCCTGCACCCCCTCTTGGCTCAGGCCTGAAGGTCGCTCCTTATATACCCACAGCTGTCAAAACTTACCATCCTTCAAGGTTAAATGGCCCGCCCTGACCTTCCCTCCAGGCAGTCATTCCGGACTTCCCGCAGCTCTTGGCCTGAAGCACTTGCCGCTTTGGTCCAGGTTCAACACTCAGGTCTGCATGGCTGTGCCCCCGCAGTCTGCACCAGCTGTTCGCTTTACTCCTCAGGGCCAAGGCTTGGCCACTGCCCCCATCTAAAGACCCCGTGTCAACAACGTTCCCTGGGCACCTACTATCCAGTGAGGGCTCCGGGGCACCAGGGACGAACTGGACTGTACCCCTGCCCACACGCCCCCTGGAGCTGTAGCACCAAGGACAGCCACCTCCCATGAGCCAGCTGTCTGGAGCCCAGGACTCTCTGACCAGAGGTCTGGGCTCATGCCTCTTGCTGCTGTCAGCTCTCCTGGGGAAACTCAGCCTCCAAGACCAAGCAGCATTTTCCCCTGGGCTGCAAGAGAAGGCAGAACTCCCACTAGAGGTTCTTCTCTGTAAGAAGCAGAGCCTGTGTGGGGAGGAGAGTGAAGCCCTGGAGAAGTCCAACAAGGGGGAAGGCAGATTCATAGGGGTTTTAAGTGGGTGGGAACGTTAGGGCTTTAAGAATGGATTCCAATAGTGTCTGGCTGTGTTCAGTGACTGGCCAGCTTGGCTATCTCAGGCCATGCTCTCTGGCAACTTGTGTTTTGGCAACTCTCAACCATGTGTCCATGAGAGCATGGTCCCCAAAAGGGGATGGAGACCCCAGCAGCACTGAGAGCTGAGGCGGAGGAAACCATGGTTCTCCAGAGATGCCACTGCTACCACAAGTGAGGGGCACGTATGCGTGAGAGGCCCTCATGGAAGGAGGCAGAATGAGCTTGGGGCTTTCCTGCAACCCTGCTCAACTCTGCTGGGCATGATTTGGTGCCCTGGAGCTTGTGGCAGCACCTTCCCTGGCTGGAGATGCCAAGACACTGGGCAGCGCCTGGTCCCACTGGCCTCTGAGACCCGGCGCCCAGCCCCAGCCTCTCCCAACACCAAAGGAAGCCCCTGGTGTCATCACAAAGGCGATGCAACAGTCAGAATGACCTTGGGCTCCCAGCACTGGAGGAGATGACAAATTTCCGTTCTTACTGCTGAAAACATGATCCATCCTTTCATGGGTCCCTGGGGGCCAGCAGCACGGCACATGCATTATGGAAGCTTTTGCCTGGGCTCGTCTCCTTGCTGCCCAGGCTGACTCTGTGCCGACTCTTCTTTAAGCCCTTGAGAGACTGAGAGCATTTCATTGCCAAGAAGGGAAAACTCAGGGATGTTCCTGAAAAACGTATTTTTCTATCAATGGCTGCTGTCCTGGTTTCCGGGCATTAATTTCTTAATTTGAGCAAGAATAAGCTCCTCCATGTCAGGCACTGGGAGGCGTGTGACCGCCACAGATCTGCCCTCATGGACCGTGGTGGTGCCACCCGCCTGCAAAATCCATGGCCTGGAAGATCTGTGGGCCCCCAGCCCAGACCTGTGAGTCCAGCCGAGACCTGTGAGTCCAGAAGGTCTTCCCCGAGGACATCACACAGACGCTGAGGCCTGAAGGCTGAGGGGCTGCTGGTCAGGCAGTGGGTGGGGAGGAAGCCTCCTCGAGGTTGGGCGGGGTGAAGGTATTGACGGGAGTGCTGACGAGGTCACCTGAGGCTGGGCCACTGGGTCTGAATGCCATCCTGACAGCTACAGGAGACCGTGAGGGAGCACTGGTCCGGGAAGTGACACCAACAGCTCTGCCTTCTGGAAGGATCATGCTGGCGCCTGCAGGAGTCTCCTCAGCAGGAAAGAGCATTACAGCAATTCAGAGTGGCCAGTTCGGGGAAGCGCTGTGCAGATTCACGTACAACATGCATTTGAGAGATGGAATCGAGAGGACTGAGCAGTGGAATGAGCAGCTGACTGGTGGGCCAGGAGCAAGCAGGTGTCGGTGGGCACCCCACCGTAAGCACCTTGGACAGAGGGGTCGCTGGGGGAGGTGAAAGGGGTGCTTCGAGCATGGATGTGCACACTGAGTCTTAGGTGCCTGCAGAATGCAGACACAGCCAACAGGCAAGTTGAGGTCATTGGAGCAGAAAATGCATCTCAGGCCTGGCACTTAGCTACACCTGGGCAGAGACACGGACCTGCCCACAGTGTGGAGGCAGACAATTGCCTAATACTCCCATGGATAAAGGACAGTGACCTCTAGAAAAACGGCTCCTAGTTTGAGTCCTGCTGGGGATGTAGGGGAGAGAGTCTACGTAACAGAGGAGCAGCAGGGTGTGAATTAAGTTTAACTAAAAGCTGTCTTCTTGTATATTTTAACTTTGGCCTACAAGTTCCCCCATACAGCCGGGCATGGTGGCTCACACCTGCAATTCCCACACTTTGGGAGGCTGAGGCGGGTGGATCACCTGAGGTCAGGAGCTTGAAACCAGCCTGGTCAACACAGTAAAACCAGGTCTCTACTAAAAAATACAAAAATTAGCCAGGCATGGCCAGGCGTGGTGGCTCATGCCTATAATCCCAGCACTTTGGGAGGCCAAGGCGGGTGGATCATGAGGTCAGGAGATCGAGACCATCCTGGCTAACACAGTGAAACCCCATCTCTACTAAAAACACAAAAAATTAGCTGGGCGTGGTGGCAGGCACCTGTAGTCCCAGCTACTCGGGAGGCTGAGGCAGGAGGATGGCGTGAATCTGGGAGGTGGAGCTTGCAGTGAACTGAGTTCATGCCACTGCACTCCAGCCTGGGGGACAGAGCGAGACTCTGTTTCAAATAAATAAATAAATAAATAAATAAATAAATAAATAAATAAAATTAGCGAGGCCTGGTGGCAGGCGCCTGTAATCCCAGCTATTCAGGAGGCTGAAGCAGGTGAATTGCTTGAACCCGAGAGGTGGAGGTCGCAGGGAGCTGAGATTGCACCATTACACTCCAGCCTGGGCAACAGGAGCAAAACTCAGTCTAAAAAAAACAAAAATTCCTCCATACATAGTGAACAGTCCTGGAACTGGGTGTGTGACACACTGTAACCCACTCTTGTACCAATCCCTGAGCTGCCACCTAAGGCAGCCAACGACTCAAACCCTGTTCAAATAAGGCAAACGTCAAGCTGTAAGGAATCCAGTTGCTTCTGTACCTCATTTCTCTTTTCTGTACATCACGTTCCTACTTCTGTTCATAAATCTTCTCCAGTTAAGTGGCAGAGCTGGAGCCACTCCGAACCTACTCTGATTGGGGACCTGCCCAATTCGAAAATCGTTCTTTGCTCAAACTCTGCTAAATTTAATTTGTGTACATTTGTCTTTTAAGAAGGCACAGAGGTCTCTCGGAGAGGCTGCCAGGGCGTCTGCGCACCCAAGGAGAGCTGGGGTGGGATGGAGAGGAAGAGAGCATGGCCGGAGAGGGTGGGGCCAGCTTGCATCTTAGATCAGGAGCACCTGTGTCCAAAAGTGCTATTTTCCTTCCTTATCCAATACTGAACACACAGGAGCTCAGAAATAATGCACACCTGCCAATGAAAGGCAACCTCCATCATTGGATGTTCACCTGGAGGACGAGGGCAGGTCCAGGGAAATGAGGAAGGGGAAAATCTTACATGGAAACAGTCTGCAGTTTGCAAGTGCTGGTTTTCAAAGTGTGCAAAACACTTGGGAGAAGCAATGAAGGAATCCATCCCATGAGATATTAAAACGTTATACAACCTTAACATCAAGACAGTGTGTCACCGCACAGACACAATCCACAGACCAACAGGGAGGACAGAGATCTGCATACAAGCAAAAAGTTAGTCAGTGATAAATGCAGCATCTCAACCAGTGAAGCAAAGATGAATGGGTTAATAAATTATGTCAGGATAAATTGGCAGCTTTCTGGGAAAAGATCAAGTAAGATCCATACTTCACACCATACATCCGGATAATTTCTAAATGGAGCAAAAATTTTAAGTGTATAAATAAAACCATGAATGTATGGTGAAAAAAATATGGGTGGATTCCTTTACAAGGTGAAGGAAGGAAGACTTTTTGCGATGTAACTCAAAATGTAGCCGCCGTAAAAGATTGATAGACTACACAAAAATTGGAAACTTCTGCAGGGCAACAGCCACGGTAAGCAAAGTCAAATGACCAACCGAGAAAAAAATACTTGCAACTCAGATTACTGTCAGAGGGATAAATCTCTAATATGTAAAAAGCTCTTAGAATCGGCCGGGCGCGGTGGCTCAAGCCTGTAATCCCAGCACTTTGGGAGGCCGAGACGGGCGGATCACAAGGTCAGGAGATCTAGACCATCCTGGCTAATACGGTGAAACCCCGTCTCTACTAAAAAAATACAAAAAACTAGCCGGGCGACGAGGCGGGCGCCTGTAGTCCCAGCTACTCGGGAGGCTGAGACAGGAGAATGGCGTGAACCCGGGAGGCGGAGCTTGCAGTGAGCTGAGATCCGGCCACTGCACTCCAGCCTGGGCGGCAGAGCAAGACTCCGTCTCAAAAAAAAAAAAAAAAAAAAAAAAAAAGCTCTTAGAATCTAATAAGAAAAACATCAATGACGCAGGAAAAAATGAACACATACTGACATACAAATGGCCCTCAGACATAAGCAGAGATACCCAATTCACTCTTAAGAGTGATGCTGACTAGCCCTGTGGTGGCTCCTCACTGTGGGCTTGGCAGAAATGCAAATCTGACAGCATCCTTGGGAGGTGAAACTTCATGGGGAGAGGAGCATCCAAGTGGCAGGCACTTTAGTAATGACTATCAAAGTTGTGCGTGCATTTACCCTTTCACCCAGCAATTCTCTTCTGGAAATGAATCCTTTGGATATACCTCCATGAGTAAGAGCAATAGTTTGGAAACTAAGTGAAGCCACAGGAGACTCATTTTTACAACAAATGTATATGGAACAGCACGCATGGAAAGATCTGGAAACCCATTAGCCATCTTCCCATTGCCTATCCAGATTCCACATCATCCACCCTGTTCAGGACCCCTGGAGGCTGTGGTAGGACTGTGACAATGGTCCCCTTGCCCTCTGACTTCCAGCTGGGCTCAGCCAGTGGGGAGAGAGGCAGTACAGTTCATTCCCTCCCTGCAGGAGCACTTCAGGCTGCCTGCATCTTAGACCGAAGGTCACAATTCCTGCCAGGCCTCGGGTGATAAGGACAAAAGTCTTGTCCCACTCACACCCTTTAAAGAGTCTTCTAGAAAATGCTCCTCAAGGCCGGGCGCGATGGCTCAAGCCTGTAATCCCAGCACTTTGGGAGGCCGAGGCGGGCGGATCACGAGGTCAGAAGATCGAGACCATCCTGGCTAACATGGTGAAACCCCGTCTCTACTAAAAAATACAAAAAAATAGCCAGGCGAGGTGGCGGGCGCCTGTAGTCCCAGCTCCTCTGGAGGCTGAGGCAGGAGAATGGCGTGAACCCAGGAGGCAGAGCTTGCAGTGAGCTGAGATCCGGCCACTGCACTCCAGCCTGGGCAACAGAGCGAGACTCTGTCTCAAAAAAAAAAAAAAGAAAGAAAGAAAAAAGAAAATGCTCCTCAAATTGCCCAGTTTGGGTGAGCCATCTGTTTCCTAGTGGGCCCCTGGCTGATGCCACGGCTATGTATAAAAGGATGGGCACACACTCCAGGCATCCATCTGGAAAGATTTCCAGGTCCATTCTTAATTAAAAGTACATAGTAGTTACTTTTATGGGAGCCAGGTGGAGGGAGAGGGAGAGCAGGTAGCTGCATCTGCTTGTATTTGCATAAAGAAGTGCAGGAAGGACCCACAGGAGGGTGATAAGGTGGTTGTCAGTCATCGGGGGCTCAATGGGGGATGGGGCAGGTGAGGAGGACTTTTCTCTCTGTGTTTTATTTGCAAGCCCCTTCCTTTCCCCTGCTCAGCTTCACGGAACTCAGGAAACAACTTAATGGACTTGAGCCTCCGTGAGTGCCAGTCCTTCCCGGGCACCTGACCCGGAGCGAGGCTGGATGCTACAGCCTGAATGTGTGTGACCCCCAAACCTCACAGATTGCAACCTGATCCCCAGTGGGATATGTTAGGATCCGGGCCTTTGGGAGGTGATTGGGTCACGTGGGCAGAGCCCTCATACATGGGATTAGTGTCCTTATCCAAGAGACCCCAGAGAGTCAACTAGCCCCGTCCACTACTTCCAGGCACAGCAAAAAGATGTCCTCTTTGAAGCAGGAAACAAGCCCTCACTAGGCTCCGAGTCTGCTCACATCTTGATCGTGACCATCGCAGCCTCCAGAACTGCGAGAGCGAAGTTTCTGTTGTTTATAAGCCATCCAGTGTTCGGTCTCTGTCGCAGCAGCCTGAGCAGAGGCCCTGGTTCTCTCCTCTGTCAGCAGCCCGTGCCCTTGGCCCTGAGATCAGCGTCTCCGACGAGGAAGGCAGAGAGGACTCAGCAGTTTCAAACAGGAGCAGAGCAGGGAAGCTCGCTGGGCACCTGAAGGCCACTCGCAGGCACTCAGACGTCTCTATAAGCTCAGATCCACAGAGTCTTCTAATAGTAATCAGTTTCAGGGGAAAACAAATCAGTGAGTCTGTGAGCCTTTTTGGGACCCCAAGAAGGAAGAAGCTTCGGAAAACCCCATGGTTGCCTCTCCCCCTCCCAGGGCCTCTCCAGCAAGTTCCACACACCAGTCCTGGTCTCCTTTCCTCCTCCGGTCACGTGACCCCGTGTTGAACCTGGCTCCTGGATCCCCTGGGTCCCGGGTCCCCATTCCCCAGTCGATCAGAGTGAAGGCTGTGAAGGCCCCTCTTGGGATTCCCACATTTAACTCAGTGGGGCTGTCCTAAGCTGAGCGCCGGTTCTGAGGCTGCCTCCAAATCCACCTCTGTGTGTCCCCATGGTGTGGCCACAGGTGGGGCCTCCCTGACCTCATCTGCAAACCCGCGAGCTCCCAGCTCCGGTTTCTGGGGGTTGCCAGATGACGGCAGGCAAGACCCTTCACGTACAGCCTGGCACACACAACAAAACTCACCATGGAGAGGGCGAGGTGCCAAGAGAGACCCCAGGCAAGGGCCAGCCTGAATGGCATCCGCAGTTTCCTGCCTGCACCTCCCAGCTCCTCCTGGGACCTGCAGAGCACAGCACCTTGTGTAGTCTCGGCCCCAGCCCAAGGCTGCGCACTTCACAGCCTTCAGTTCATGGAGGTGCTTCACCAGCTCCGAGGTCAGTATCGCCATCACAGGCCGGGCGCGGTGACTCACGCCTGTAATCCCAGCACTTTGGGAGGCCGAGGCGGGTGGATCATGAGGTCAGAAGATCGAGACCATCCTGGTTAACATGGTGAAACCCCATCTCTACTAAAATAAAAAAATTAGCCAGGCGTGGTGGCGGGCATCTGTAGTCCCAGCTACTCAGGAGGCTGAGGCAGGAGAATGGTGTGAACCCGGGAGGCAGAGCTTGCAGTGAGCGGAGATCGGGCCACTGCACTCCAGCCTGGGTGACAGAACAAGACTCTGTCTCAAAAAAAAAAAAAAAAAAAATCCCCATCACAATTGGCAGATGGAAGAGTAGAAACTCAGAGTGCCCAGGCCTGCCCCCCTGGCTGCAGCAGGTGGTCTGGACAGAGCTTCAGACTCATCTCCAGGCACCCCTCAGGGCCTGCAGCTCACTGCGC
Organism: Rhinopithecus roxellana; assembly: GCF_007565055.1. Taxonomy (NCBI): domain Eukaryota; kingdom Metazoa; phylum Chordata; class Mammalia; order Primates; family Cercopithecidae; genus Rhinopithecus; species Rhinopithecus roxellana. The sequence goes on from NC_044551.1 coordinate 165,800,973, forward strand.
CTGGCCTCCCTGGATCCCAAAGAACCTTCCTGGGATGAGCCCCCCACACCAGGAACCAGTGGATAACGGATACTGTGGTTCCAGCCATCACAGCAGCATTCCCAGCATTAGGAAAGAGGAAGGGGCGGAAAAGAAGGGGCAAAGAGCATGCCCCAGCCATCTGTTAAGGAAGTTCAGAAATCCCCCTTCCATACTTGTATTTCATGTCATCGGACCTAGTCACATGGCCACACCTAGCTGCAAAGGACATTGTGAAATGCAGCCTTTATGCTGGAAGGGCCTGTGCCCTGCTAAAAAGCCAGGTGCAGTTATAGTGAAAGAGAAACGTGGGCGATGGGAGCATGTTTGAGTCTCCATCATCGCCCTTGCTGAGGCGATGGGAGCGTGTTTGAGTCTCCATCATCGCCCTTGCTGAGGTGATGGGAGCGTGTTTGAGTCTCCATCGCCCTTTTGCTGACACTGATTACCGCCTCATTCATGCTAACCCAAGATGCTGTCTCACTGTGTTGTTGTTTTGAGACAGAGCCTCGCTCTGTCGCCCAGGCTGGAGTGCAGTGGCGCGATCTCCCCTCACTGCAGGCTCCGCCTCCCGGGTTCACACCATTCTCCTGCCTCAGCCTCCTGAATAGCTGGGACTACAGGCGCCCGCCACCTCGCCCAGCTCATTTTTTGTATTTTTGGTAGACGGAGTTTCACTGTGTTAGCCAGGATGGTCTTGATCTCCTGACCTTGTGATGCCTGCCTCAGCCTCCCAAAGTGCTGGAATTACAGGCGTGAGCTGCCGTGCCAGGCCTCGCTGTTGTTTCAATGGACATTTCCTCAGTTATTAGTGGCATTGGCCACCATTTCATCGTTCCTGTCTTGGAATTTCCTGAATTTCTTCTTCTTGGAATTTCCACCTTTTCTTTTCGATTGGTTTGTCTTTTGATGGTTGATTTGCAAGATGCTTACATATTCTAGTGTTCATCCTTTGTCTTTTTTATAGGTTGCAAATATTTTCACGTTGTCTATCATTTTCTTGTTGCTTATGGCATCTTTTGTCATAAGGAGAATTTTCAGGTCCATATTAAAAATTGTATGGACTCTCTTTTCTGGTTTATTTTTAGGTTGAATGTTCTTTAACACATTGTGTACTCAACCGCTGTAACCATATGCTATATTCTCTCAGTTCTGATTCTTTCATTTCTTATGTTCAGTCTTTGACCAATGAGGAATTTATCTTCTGAAAGTCATGAGGATATACCTCGGTTTGTATTATCCGGAGAACATGGTACACCAGCCTTGGCCTGTCTGCACCTGGCTCTTCACTTGCTCAGCCATGGCCTGTGGGGAGCGGCCCCCTGCAGGCCGAGTTCCCCACCTCCAGGCTGTGTCCAGCTGGGCTCAGTCCATGGAAGGCACCAGCAGAAGACTGGAGGGCAAGGGCGGGGGAGGGGCAGGTGTTTCCACTCCTCATGCCCTGCCTAGGTTGCTCTAGCTCCCCAGGGGGAAGACCCCTGCACTCCCAGCCTCTGCCAGTAGCCCCTGCCACCCTTGTCCCTCCAGCCTCTGCTGGGACTGCTGTGTCTCTGGACCCTGTTGGCGTCTCAACTCTCCCATCTCCTGTGTAACCAATTCCCTGTGTTCAATTCCTCCTATTTTCAGTATTCCTTTCCCATGTGTGCCCTGTCTAACACAAATAGCAATAACCATACCCTGTTTATTATTTTTTTTAAGAAAAAGAAAAAGAAAAAAAAGCTCTTCCCACCAGTTGGAGATGCCACTTCCACCTTGCAGTAAATTCCCATAAATGCAGAGACGTGTCCCGGCCTCTCTCCTGGCTCACTGTCCATTCTGTGTCTTGTACCACCAGCACGCGAGTCCAAGCCTGAGGATTCCAGCATCTCAGAGGCACCTGGTAGTGCCCATTGGCTGCTACTCCCCATGCAATGGTGAGTAACTGCTGCTGTTCCTGTAAAGCACATTCCACTCTTCTTGCCCATGTTGTCTTCTGTGTGAATTCTGGAATCAGTTTGATGAGTTTCATGAAACATCCTTCCTAGGAAGATTGTAATTGAGATTTTATTGAATTTATATGAACTCAGGAAAGAAGTCTTTGCAATATTAGATATTTGCTTCCTGCATATGTTATTTCTTACCATCATTTTAAATTTTCTTTTTTTTTTTTTTTTTTTTTTTTTTGAGACGGAGTCTGGCTGTGTAGCCCAGGCTGGAGTGCAGTGGCGCCATCTCGGCTCACTGCAAGCTCCGCCTCCTGGGTTCATGCCATTCTCCCGCCTCAGCCTCTGAGTAGCTGGGACTACAGGCGCCCGCCACCACGCCCGGCTAATTTTTTGTATTTTTAGTAGAGACGGGGTTTCACCATGTTAGCCAAGATGGTCTCGATCTCCTGACCTCGTGATCCGCCCACCTCGGCCTCCCAAAGTGCTGGGATTACAGGCTTGAGCCACCGCGCCCGGCACTAAATTTTCTTTTATATTCTCTAGTAAGGTTTTTATGATTTTCCACATTGGGATCCCCCCATTTCATGTTAGATTCATTCCGAGGCATTTCCTAGATTCTGTGGCTATTGTGATTGGTATCTCGTTTCTATTGTGCTTTTAAATAGTTAATGCTGTGGTTAGGAACCCCACTGATTTTTAATGTTGATCTTATATTTTACCATTTTGCTGAACTCTCAAACAATAGTAATTTCACAGCTGATTGAATCAATGATAGTTTTTCTTCTCTTCCTTTGCAATTTTAATTTTTTCTTAGCCAATTCCACTTTTTAGCTAGAAGTGATGACAAAGAACTTATCTTGAGTGACTATCAGGGATGAGTCTAATTATTTCACCATTAAATATAACATTTGTTTGAGATTTCCAGCAGACACACTTTATTAAGTTGAGGAAGTTTGATTTTATTCTTTTTTATTTTATTTTTTTAGACGGAGTCTCGCTCTGTCGTCCAGGCTGGAGTGTAGTGGCACGATCTCAGCTCACTGCAAGCTCCACCTCCCGGGTTCACACCATTTTCCTGCCTTAGCCTTCTGAGTAGCTGGGACTACAGGCGCCCACCACCATGCCCGGCTAACTTTTGTATTTTTAGTAGAGACGGGGTTTCACTGTGTTAGCCAGGATGATCTCGATCTCCCGACCTCGTGATCTGCCTGTCTCAGCCTCCCAAAGTTCTAGGATTATAGGTGTGAGCCACCACACCCAGCCAAGTTGATCAAATTTTTAAAGCATTCAATAAAGAGGATAGACAAAGCCAAAAGATGGTTCTTTAAAAAGCAAAAGAAAATGAGGAAACCCTGCTAAGCACTTGAGCAGGAAAACAGTAGAGAAGGGGCAAGAAGATACAGTCAGAAATGTTGGGGAGAGATCACTACAGGTCTTACAGGCAATCAAAAGATAAGAGGACAAAGTATCAAACAGAAAGTTACCAGATAACCCAGCATTGAAATCACACATCCACACAGAAACTACACAAATGTTCCTGTTTGTACACTCCAAAAAGGAGAAACAACTCAAATGCCCACCAAGTGATGAATGTAGAAAGCAAATGTGGGCCAGGTGCAGTGGCTCACACCTGTAATCCCAGCACTTCGGGAGGCCAAGGCGGGTGGATCCCAAGGTCATGAGATTGAGACCAGCCTGACTAACACAGTGAAACCCCGTCTCTACTAAAAATACAAAAAATAAGCCGGGCGTGGTGGCGGGCGCCTATAGTCCCAGTTACTCAGGAGGCTGAGGCAGGAGAATGGCGTGAACCCGGGAGGCAGAGCTTGCAGTGAGCCGAGATCGCACCACTGCACTCCAGCCTAGGCGACAGAGCAAGACTTCACCTCAAAAAAACAAAAACAAAAGAAACCAAATGTGGTCCGTCTCTACAATGGAATATCATTCACTCTTGAAAGTAACTGAAGTGCTGCCACATGCTCCAGCAGGATGGATCTCAAACGCACGGTGCTGAGCGACTGCAGTTGCATGTGGCATGACTTCTTTTATCTGAAATGTCCAGAGCAGGCAAATCTCTAGAGACAGGAAATACACCAGTGTTTGCTCGGGGATGGGATGGGGAGGTGACTGCTGAGTACAGAGATTCTTTGGTTGGGGGATGACAATGTTCTGAAATTAGACAGCAGTAGTGGTTGCCCGGTATTGTGAATATATGTAATCCACTGAATTGTATACTTTAAAATAGTGAACTTTGTGTCATATGAATTTCGTTTCAAAAACAATTTTGCAAAAAACAAACAAACAAAAAAGATAAGAGATGATTACGAACAAGTAAGTTTGTGCCAATGCATGTGAGGCCCAGGCCCCAGGTCCCGTCTGCAGCTCCCAGCACGTCGCCTTCCGTCCCTTCCTTCTGCCGCCTCTCCGAGGGTGTGATGGAGGGCTGCTGCCCTGGAGCCTGCCTTCCCTTCACCTGGGTTCACCCCCAGACTGGACTCAATCAGAATCTTCGCTTCCATTACAAACTCCTAGAAGAAGGCATCTGCTTGGCCAAGCTAGGGTCGGTTATCCACCCCGGCCCGATGAATGTGGCCGAGGCGACAGGACCACGTGGCCTGAACTTGGCTGCTGTGAGCCATACCGGGGAGGAGTGGGGAGCAGTTCCTAGAGAAAGGGAACTAAACACCGGAGGGTGGAGCCCTTGCAGCCTGATCATCTCGTAAAGGCCCCACCTCTCAATACTTTAACAATGGTGACTGGATTTCAACCCGAACTGTGGAGGGGACAAACATTCAAACCATAGCCCCATACGAACAAGCTGGGACCTTGCCCAAGAGAAACGCGTAGGTACCTCCAGAAGGGTCTGGACAGGAGAGCAGTGTGGCTGGGGTTTTGTTGCCCACAGTCTGGGGCTGTGGGAACATGGCCTGGGAGATGACAGAAGCAGGGTCCAGGGGTCCAGGCGCAGGACTAGAGAGAGTGCTGGAGGCCAAAGTCTTGGGGACCAGGAAGCAGGACTGTGCAGGTGCTGGAGCTCTACCTGCCCAGAAACTGTCCCAAGCGAGGTCCTGGGTGCTGTGCACTCGGAGCAGGCTCTGCTTTAAAGGAGAGAGTGTGGGCAGCCCCAGCCCGGTGGCCATGGCGGCTGTTCTTGGCCAGCACATCGCAGACGCCACTCACCCAGGCGCCCTCCTGCTGCCGTGCGTTATTAAATTATTCCTGGGGAAATTAGAGGAGAGGCATGAATAATTCAAACAAGGGATAAAATCAAATCTAATCAAGTCTGTCTGCCTGCTTGAACTTTGACATGACGACCAGCATCAAAGTTCTGTCCACAGCCGGAAATGAGAATTCGGCTTCAGGATCTGCACTCAGACGTTTCTAGGGACGCTCCGAGGTGAAGGAAGCGGCAGGTCGGAGCTGCTGCGGTGACTCCCACCTCCCCAGCTGGGGCCTCGTTGGCCTTGCTGCTGCGGCTAGGCCCCAGCACTGTCCAGCCATGTGACCCTGGGAAGGTGCCTAACCATGCCCGGCCTCAACTTCCTGGTCTATAAAATGGGAGCAAAAGTACAATGTGCCTCAGGAAGTTGTTTTCCACACTCAGCAAAATAACACACAAACAGCGTTTCGTGCCAGTAAAGGGGAGGCAGGGAATAGAGGGTGGGTGCCTGCATCCTTCCATGCTTAATAAAAACGTCTGGGTAGAGTACAGCTGAGCCTTTCCTGTCAGCTCAACATTGCCAATTTTCCTGCCTGAAATGGCCGTATGTGTGTGCACTTATGCAACGGCAGACACAGGTCTTTCTCATGAAAGAGCTACACGGGGATTTAAAGTTCAGGAGAACGGAGCTGGCCTTTTTCCTCCGTAAAATGTCCAGACAGTTTTACGGTTTCAGCAAGCAATGGAGAAATAAGGCATCAAGAGCAGAGTGACTTTGGCGAAGGCGGCTGGCGGTGGCTTCCGGCCCCACCTGCTCAGGCAGCCTCTATGGCCCCTGCACACTGCCCCCAGGGCCAGGATCAAGGTTCTACCTTGGCCACTCTGCCTCCCAAGGCCTCCCACCAGCCTGCGGTCTGACATCTGGACTGTCGCCATAGGCCCCCGTTGTGGCTGCTGGCTAGCAGGACAGCGGTCACCCACCAAGACAGGCATCCACTGTCTACGGCCACTCCCTGCTTTCTCTGCAGCTCGGTGCCAGGAACACGGTGACTCCTCCAGACAGGATGAAGGCTGCCACTGTGCCTGTGCCCATGTCCCACCACTCTGCCCGAGCCCTGATCTCAGGGCACTGCCTGGAGTTCCTTTCACGGGAAGGATCAGATGCCCCAAGGGCCCTTAGGGCAGCCCGGGGTGGGTGAAGCCAGCTAAGCAGGGCTTTCCAGCACACAGGGATGTCGGCCCCATGGCGGGCATCTTCAGAGAGACCCAGAGCATTGAGGCTGGGTGTGGAGCTGCCAGGGCAACACCATGGTGGCGTCAAGCAGAACGCGTCTTGCCACCAGATCTGGCATCTGCACTGCCTGCCTCTCCTGCCGCAGGCTGCCACTTCCCTGACACAGGGACCCAGCCCAGCTGGTGTTCTCACATGAGCCTGGGGGTGGGGGTGGCTGTTGTCTGCCCCTCCAGGACGCATGTGCCTAGGCCTGAGCCCCTGCTTGGCTCCTGCCGCACCCTGCGGGCTCAGCTCTGCACAGGGCAGCTGTTCTTCTTCTTGACATTTTCCAGATAAGTGGATGTTTTTATTCTGGAATTTGAGAGCGACCTTTATCCGCTGTTTGGAAGGAAGCATCTGTCACCAGTGTAAAGCCTCTCAGTCTCCCAGGGCTCCACTTGGTGGCCCCCACATGCTTGAACCAGTCCTCCCAGACACCACTATTGAGGGCAGGGCTGGCCCTGGAGTCAGGCAACAACCAGAGCAGGCAGCTCCTCCGGGACGCAGCTCAGGCCGGGAGGAGGCAGATGCAGGCACCACGGGACCTAGGTGACCAGGCTCTGTTCACTCCTCCCGTCTCTCAGTGCCCAGCACACGGCGGGGCTGAGGAGCATGGAGAAGGGAGGAGCAGGGAGCAGCTAGGGCAGGGGCCTCGCTGCTGGGCCTGAGGAGGAGCAAAGCCTGCCTGGGACCCCCCGGACTCCTCCGCACTGCCAGCCTGGCCATGCAGAGGGGCCCAGCCTCCCCTGGAGCACACGGTCGCCCCACGGCTGGTCACAATTGGGTAGACAGCATGTCTTCCCTCTCCATTCCTCAACTGCAGAGGGAGTATTCAAAGTGGGACAGGCAGACAGCCATCTGCCCAGGGGCTGTGCTGGGAAGGAGGGTGTGGTCTCAAGAAGGGAGGCCTGGGCCCTGAGGTGTTTCCAGGTAGGAAGCAGACAGCTCCTGGGTGGCTGGAAGAGGCCGACCCTAGGGCTTGTGGACCCTGGGCAAATATATTCTATGCAGGGAGTCTTTGTTTATGTAAACTATCAGGGTTTCCTAAAGTCAACAAGACAGCACCAGGCTGGCAGCCCTACCTCACATGATCCAACTAAAGGAAGCCCACACAGTCTAGCAGGGAACCTTCTGTTCCTAGGCCCCCTTTCTAGAACCGAACCCCAGCCACACAGTCTTTACAACCACCATCAGCCTGAGTCCCAAAGCTCCTTCAGACCTGCAACCAACTTTCCGCTCTGGGCACAGGGCCACACAGTGCCCGTGGAGAAGAATAGGGGCCACCAGGCCCCACATGGGTCCCCATTCAGGCTTCGGAGCCACCCCTGGGCACCTTTGGCAGACCTGACTGGTCCCAGGCACTGGAGGGGGACTTGGAATTTCTGAGAAAAGTATTCCAAACTGGGAGCCCCAGGATCCCAGGGCAGGGCACCCACCACCCAGGTCTAAAGCAATACCAACTACGGAGACCCCAGGTGACAGGACCGAGGGCATCCCAACGCTTCCCTCCCAAGAGCCAGGACTGAGCCAGACACAAGGGACAGAGGAAGGGCTGGCCTGGGATGAAAGGGATACTCACGGGGGCAGCTCCCTGGAGCCAGGACTAGCCACCCACGCTCAATCTGCAGGCAGCATCACCCCACACACCCCAGATGCCAGGTGATGCAGAGCTCAGATGCTGCACCCATCTGCTTCCCTGTGCCCAGGCCACCCCACTCCAGGCCAGGGTGGGAGCCAGGCTTCCTTTGCCAATCTCTGGGCCCAGGTAGACTCCTTCTCCCCGAGACTCTGCTCAGAAACACCAGAGGCTTTCTGAGCCTATCCAAGACCAGACAGTGTTCATCTCTCAGTGTCAATAAATCGGACGTCTCCAGGGCAATGACTTTTACTTGGTAAATACTAAGCAGGAAGAGACGGCAGCATGAGCCCCCATTCTAGGAGAACCGCAGCCAGCAGCCGGCCACCTATTGATCTCATCTGCCTGCAAGGCCAGGGTGCTGCAGGGAGGAGCAGCCTCGCCACTGACATGACCGCGCCCACAGGGACAGGAGGAGCAGCCGTGCTTCTGTCCAGTTGCATGAGGCTGTCTTGCAGGGGAGAGACAGTCCTCCCAGAAGGAACCTCGGTAGGGCTATGGCAGCTGGTGCAAAAATCCACCACAAAAGGTAGAAGGAGCTGCACCAGGCTGTTGGCAGTGAGAGGGGAGAGAGTCCTGGAGGCAGGGAGGGGACCAAAGGGAAGGCAGCAATTCAGATGGCCCTGCGGGGTCAGACAGGGCTAAGATAAGAGGCTGTACTGGCTGTTCTCGCACGGCTGTAAAGAATCACCTGGAACTCAGTAATTTATAAGAAGAGCATTTTAATTGCCTCATGGATCTGCAGACTGTACAGGAAACATGGTACTGGCATCTGCTTCTGGGGAGGCCTCAGGAAACTTCCAGTCATGGCGGGAGGCAAAGGGGGAGCAGGCACATCACACGGCAAAAGCAGGAGTGAGAAACGGGGGGATGGGCGCCACACTTTACAACAACCAGGTCTACCGAGAACACACAACGGCGAGGACGGCACCAAGCCAGGAGGGATCCACACCCACGACCCACACACCCCACCTCCAATGCTGAAGACTCCATTTCAGCCTGAGATGTGGGCAGGGACAAATATCCAAACTATATCACAGGCGTCAGGGCCCCGTGCCCATGGGTGGCCGTGAGGGTGACTATGCTGTTCTCTGCCCCGCTTACCTTTCTTTGGGATCACCCCCCCTCCCCGGTCCCACCATTCCATAAAGATTCTGCTCAGAACTGAGCTGGGGTGTGACTCAGCCCACTTCCCTGGCCTCCAGGCTGGGCTCGTGTTTCCAGCTTGGCCCATCTCTGTAGTCCGCTCCCTGATGTTAGGCCCTCCCCACTCCTGTCACCTCCGTGAGTGGCACATGACCCAAGCTCCACCAAGCCCTGGGCATTCCCAGCCCATGGGAAACAGAGAAGCGTTTCCCTCCACGGGCACCTCATCCCGTGGTCTGCTGGGTCTGGGGTTGGGAGCAGTCCTGTGTCTGTGGGCAGAGGAAAGAACGAGAGTCGCAGGGGTTTCCGCTCCAGGACACGGGGGTTCACTTCAAAAACACCCTAAATTGAGCCAGGCGTGGTGGCTCATTCCTTTAACACCAGCACTTCAGGCTCATTCCTGTAACCCCAGGTTGAGGTGGGAGGATAGCTTGAGGCCACACTGGAGACCAGCCTGGAAACATAGTGAGACCTTGTCTCTATAAAATAAATTTTTTGGCCGAGCGCGGTGGCTCACGCCTGTAATCCCAGCACTTTGGGAGGCCGAGGTGGGCGGATCACGAGGTCAGGAGATCGAGACCATCCTGGCTAATACAGTGAAATCCCATCTCTACTAAAAATACAAAAAAATTAGCCAGGTGAGATGGCGGGTACCTGTAGTCCCAGCTACTCCGGAGGCTGAGGCAGGAGAATGGCTTGAACCCGGGAGGCGGAGCTTGCAGTGAGCCGAGATCCTGCCACTGCACTCCAGCCTGGGCAACAGTGTGAGATTCCGTCTCAAAAAATAAAAATAAATAAATAAATACATTTTTTAATTAGCTGGGGTGTTGGCACAAGCCTATGGCCCTAGCTATTCAGGAAGCTGAGATGGGAGGATCACACAAGCTCAGGAGCTCTAGGCTGTAGACAGCGAGACCCTGTGACCAAAAAACAAAACAAAACAAAACAAAAAAACGCCTAAGTCAAGCGTTGTTGCAGAGTAAGATGCATTCTCCCGTCAGCAGGTCCATATGGGAAATTAACATGCCTCCTAGTCACATGACTCCAACGTTCTTCCTGGTGAATAAATAACAACATTGCGTCTTTGGCTAAAGGGGAGGACACTCACCCCTTCCCCTACGGTGTCCCATGGCCATGACTTCCTTCCCAAAACTCTCAATGAAATGTGCCAGGGCACAGATGCACAGATACTTTCTCCACACCCTGCATTTCTTTTTGTTTGTTTTTTTGTTTTGTTTTGTTTTGTTTTGTTTTTTGAGACAGAGTCTCACTCTGTCGCCCAGGCTGGAGTGCAGTGGCGTGATCTCAGCTCACTGCAAGCTCCGCCTCCTGGGTTTACGCCATTCTCCTGCCTCAGCCTCCCAAGTAGCTGGGACTACAGGCGCCGCCACCACACCCGGCTAATTTATTGCATTTTTAGTCCAGACGATGTTTCACCATTAGCCAGGATGGTCTCGATCTGCTGACCTCATGATCCACCCGCCTTGGCCTCCCAAACTGCTGGGATTACAGGCATGAGCCACCACACCCAGCCTACATCCTGCATTTCTAATCATCCCACCACCTTTGTCTCCACATGAACTATATACTAGGCTGCGCCCCCCTCAGGGCCACCATCCAAATACCTGCTAAAGATAAAGATGGATGGACGAATGGGTGGATGGATGTGTGGGTAAACGAATGGGTGGTAGGATGGTTGGGTTGGATGGATGGATGTTTGAGTAGCGAGTGGGTAATGGGTAGCTAGATGGACAGATGAATGAAAGGTGGACACATGATTGGGCACCTGAAAGGATTGGGAAATGGATGGATGGATGTGTGGATGAATGAATGGATGAAGGAATGGGTGGTAGGATGGTTGAGATGGATGGATGGATTGATGGATGTTTGAGTAGTGAGTGAGTAGCAGGTAGGTATATAGACAGGTGAATGAAAGGTGAACACATGATTGGACAGATGAAAGGATTGGGAAATGGATGGATGGATGTGTGGGTGAATGAATGGATGAAGGGATGGGTGGTAGGATGGTTGGGGGGGATGGATGGATGGATGAGTAGTGAGTGAGTAGTGGGTAGCTAGATGGACAGATGAATGAAAGGTGGATGCATGGGTGGACAGATGAAAGGATTGAGAAATGGATGGGCACATGGGTGGGTCGATGGATGACCATTAAATGGATGAAAAAAATAGATGGATTTCTCATAGGAGGAGGTAAGCTTTATGGAAGGTAGGACTGTGCATTTCACTTCCTTGTTTTTATCTACAGTGATTTCTGCACAACAGTTTTCACAAAATATTTCTTACTTGTAACAGACTCTCCCAGACAACACTGACAGGGTTATTGCCTTCAGATCCCACATGGACCACTCAAGATTCTGAGAGAAAAATGATAAAATCAGTGGGAGTAACTTTATAATGGCACCCCCCCAAAAAAAGAAATTGCATTTAGGAGCTACTTTATGAAAACTGCTGTTGTTTGTACCCTTTAAAATGTACTTTGAAATATTATTGATTAATATATATGTATATTTATGTATATGTATATACATATATTGTATATGTATATACATATATGTATATTTTTATGTATATGTATATACATATATGTATATTTTTATGTATATGTATATACATATATGTATATTTTTATGTATATGTATATACATATATGTGTATTTATACATATATATAACATATATGTCTATATATCTATGTATATATCTTTTCTTTTGAGGCAGAGTCTCCTTCTGTTGCCCAGGCTGGAGTGCAGTGGTGTGCTCTCAGCTCACTGCAATCTCCGCCTCCTGGTTTCAAGCGATTCTCATGCCTCAGTTTCCCAAGTAGCTGGGACTACAGGCATGCACCACCATGGTCGGTTAATTTTTGTATTTTTAGTAGAGACAGGGTTTCACCATGTTGGCCAGGCTGGTCTTGAACCCCTGACCTCAGGCAATCCACCCACTTCGGCCTCCTAAAGTGCTGGGATTACAGGCTTGAGCCACCGCACCCAGCCCATATTGTAGTTTTAAATTGAGGCATTTTAAAATATTTAATCATTAAGTTATTTTTAAAATAACAATAATAAGCCTAATAATGATAATAAAAAACCATAATACATGCTTATATAAGTAACACATTTTTGTGTGTGTTTTCTAAAAAAAGCTAATTCTATTTTCCAAGACAAACCAAAAACTGTAGTGAGAAGAGTGGTACTGTTGGAACGCTTTGCAAATCTCTTCACTGCCTGGATGAAGAGCAGACAGCTGACTTCTCATCTCTGCTCTGCCTTCAGTCTGTGTTGCGATGTGTTCTCAGGTTGAAGCATATGAAGAAATTCCAGACTCCTGAAGAGAGGAAACTAGGAAAGGGAACCGTGGCCGGGCGCGGTGGCTCACGCCTGTAATCCCAGCACTTTGGGAGGCCGAGGCGGGCAGATCACAAGGTCAGGAGATTGAGACCATCCTGGCTAATATGATGAAACCCCTGTCTCTACTAAAAATACAAACAATTAGCCAGGCATGGTAGTGGGCACCTGTAGTCCCAGCTGCCAGGGAGGCTGAGGCAGGAGAATGGTATGAACGTGGGAGGCGGAGCTTGCAGTGAGCCGAGATCGCACCACTGCACTCCATCCTGGGCAACAGAGCGAGACTCTGTCTCAAAAAAAAAAAAAAAGGAGAAGAAGAAGGAAAGGGAGCCGTGTTTTCAGAGCATTTTCAGGGAGCTGCAGGTGTTCTTACTTGATGCTACTCCAGAACTCAATGAGTAGCAGTTTCCTAAGGGTTAGTTGCCGGAGCCTGACTAGGGTGAGCAGAGTGAGGCCAGGGTGCAAACTCAGAGAGGTGCTGGTTCTCAGGCGTGTGCAGGTGCTGACCCTGCACCTCGTTCCCTTCAACCTAATATCCACCCTGCTAGATGCAATGTGAAGTTTGAATCCAGAGTGATCAACTTTTGTTCTCTGCTCCATCAAAATTCATTCATCTTTCTTGTACTTTGAATGGATCTTTTGCCCATGCATGTTTGCACGGGGGTGGAACCATCAGGACTGGGATTTCATTTTACTCTACTACAAACTAATCTATTAACTTGCCACTCTCCTGTGTATGTTGACAAAAGAGATGAGATTCCTGTGTCAGAGACAAAGGACTTTATTATTCACAACATGCTCACACAGCAAGCAGAGTGAACATCAGCCTGTTTTGCACTTGTTCCCTCTGCCCCCCAAGTCCTGCATAGGTGACGCAGAGAAGCTGAGATAGATGCTACACACACAGTGGGTTTGCGCTGCAGCTGAGGAACCCTGAGCCTGGGAACCCATCGCTTCTGTAGCGTGCAGTAAGCAAGCCTGCTGTTTGTCCCAGAAGGAGACAGTATCTCATTCCTCAAGGCTACTCACTACAAGCATAAATCTTAGAAATACTTTGGGTGGACCAGGCACAGTGGCTCATGCCTTTAATACCAGCACTTTGGGAGACCAAGGTGGGTGGATCACTTGAGGCCGGCAGTTCAAGACCAGCCTGGCTAACGCGGTGAAACCCCATCTCTACTAAAAATACAAAAATAGCCAGATGTGCTGGTGTGCACCTGTAATCCCAACTACTTGAGAGGTTGAGACAGAAGAATCACTTGAACCAGGGAGGTGAAGGTTGCAGTGAGCTGAGATGGTGTCACTGCACTCCAGCCTCGGAGACAAAGTGAGACTTTGTCTCAGATAGATAGATAGATAGATAGATAGATAGATAGATAGATAGATAGATAGATAGATAGATAAATTAGCTGAGTGTGGTGGCAGGTGCCTGTAGTCCCAGCTCCTAGAGGTTGAAGCAGAAGAATGGCATGAACCCAGGAGGCAGAAGGTGCAGTGAGCCAAGATCGTGCCATTGCATTCCAGCATGGAGGACAGAGTGAGACTCTCTCAAAAAAAACAAAAAAAAAAAAAGAAAAAGAAAAGAAATAGTTTGGATAAAAAGAGTGCGCAAGCTTTGCATTCTTGGCACACCCAGCAAGACCTGTAGGAGTGTGAGAGATCCACAGAGGATGATTGTCTTTTCCTGGCGGAAATATCATGCATTGGTCATTTGGAAAATTTTGATCCACTGAGTTATGTAGATCCTCCAAATGTTGACACGTCTTTGCACAATATCAAAAACCACATTTATCAACATCATCATTAATCTCATCAGAAAAGTCTTTAAGTACCGACAAACCAGCAAGCTTACAGTGGCTGACACAGGTTTGCCAAAATTCTAATTTTTGCTTGAAAGCCCAAATTTCATCTTGAGGAATGAGCTCAAATTTTATCTTTAGGAGTTGTTTAAAAATAACTGTTCCGTGCTGTCAGTTATTTTCCTTGAAGAGATACGTTTACTTTGCTCGTTTTCAATAGAATGTCTTCCAAATATCCAAGTCTGAATAACCATCATATGACCATCAGCCAATCCTCCAGGTAGAAATTGTATTCCATGAGAAAAGTGGCTAGCTCAGCTTGAACTCAAACAATTGCACACGTGCTTTTCTTTGAGACAACCATACTTCAGAATGTAGCAGAAACGTTTTCTGTCTACTTCCCACTTCATGACACAGAACACTAAAAAGACATGTACCCGGAGGTCAAGATTTAAAAAAATTAATACATTTTACTTTTCCATCCGGGACATTCTTGCTGGGCACAGTGGCTCACACCTGTAATGGCAGAACTTTGGGATGTTAAAGTAGGATCACTTGAGCCCAGGAGTTCCAGACCAGCCTGAGCAGCATAGTGAGACCCCGTCTCTCCAAAAAAAATAATAAACAGGCATAGTGGCACATGCCTGGGTCTCAGCTACTTAGGAGGCGGAGACGGGAAGATCCCTGGGGCACAGAAGGTGGAGGCTGCCACGAGACAGGATCCCATCGCTACACTCCAGCATGGAAAACAGAGTGAGACCCCATCTTAAAAACAAACGAAAACAAAAAAACCCAGGACATTCTTAAGTAAAGTCATTTTTGTGGCTCTGGGAGTGTGGAGTAGTAAGGAACACAGTGCTGGCACATTTGGGATCCACTACCTTGATCTGACGTAGTCTTACCCACTGTCATTTTGTACCTTTAGGCCAAATGTCAACATGATAAAAAGGGCAAACAATGTCTTAATAGTCACATGAAAATAGTTTTACTTCACAGACCTCTGAATAAGTCATCGGAGCCCTAGGGTCCTGCAGACCACAAGGGAAGAACTATTGATTTTCACACTGGATACTCGGGTTTCTGTTTGCACCCTTGCTACAGGTCCTGTGAACTCCAGGGAAGGATGTTCCAGGGATACAAACAATAAGAGAACAAAATATTTGTTTGTCTTCAAGGACTTCAGGGTCTTTAGCAGTGTTCAAAACTACAGGTGACTTCAGGGACCAAGAGGCAGAGAGATGGGAGGAGTGTCCGGGTGGGGCCCGGGCAGAGTGGAGGACCCAGGTGTGAATTTGTGGGCAGCCGCTGCTCCCTCCAGCCAGCTGTGGCCATGTGGACATTCAGACCCAGAGCAGCCAGATCTTGTAATTTCCAAGAAAGCCAAAACCCAGATTTTTATATAAAATTTCTGAAATGTTAAAAGTTGGCAACTAATTATCTTAACGAAACAAATCTGTGAGGCTAAACAGAAGACCCCCAGGCTGGGTTCAGGCTATGGGTGCGTGTGCAGCCTCTGGTCTCAAGGGAGAGCCAGACACATAAATCATTGCAACATGAGCTGATGTGGGGCTACAAGGTGCTCTGGGAGCAGAGAGAAAGAAGGGTCTGATAATCACAGCTTCTCTCTCCTGAGAACTTGCAGGTGCCGGGGGATCTACACACCACGGCTCATGTAATCCACTCGGCAACCTCACGCGGTAGGAACCATGACGACCTGCTATTTTATAGATGAGGAAACTGAGACTTAAGGTGCATATGTAACTGGCACAGCTCTCCCCTCACTTCCTACAGCTCTCCCCTCACTTCTTACAGCTCTCCCCTCACTTCCTACAGCTCTCCCCTCACTTCCTACAGCTCTCCCCTCACTTCCACCTCTCTGTCCCTCTGGGTTTCTTGCTGCACTCACAGAAAGCAGGTTTCTGCCTCGGGGCCTTGGCATGTGCTGTCTCCTTCTGTCTGGATGGTTCTTCCCCCAGAAGGGCTTCCTCCTCCCCTGCATTCAGGCATCCACTGAAATCCACCTTCTCAGAGAGCCCTTCCCTAACTCCCTGTCCCATGATAACTACACACACACACACACACACACACACACACACACACACACACACACACTGTACACCCTTATGCTACTTTATTTCCTTCTGTGTGTTATTTCCGGAAATTACTTGATTTCTGTTCTGGCTTATTTTCTACCTGCTGTCCCCGCCGGCGCCACCCCCACTGGAATGACACTCCCTGCGGGAGGTCGCCCGGCACCTAGGACCGTGCTGGGCCCCTTGAGTGCTCCCTAACTGTGCCTCTTGGATGGAGGGAGAATTGCTGCTGCCAGGCTCAAGACACAGGAACACGAGGCACACACAGCCATGACTCATCAGACCCTTGCAATTTATTTTGAAAGAGTCTAATGACAACAAAATGTAAAACGCTATGAGAAATCAGCACAGGGAGGGAGAGGTGAGATGAGTGTGAGATCGGGACAGGCCCCCTCCGGGGGGATGTGGTGCTTGGGCTCCAGAACCCCCCCGGGGTCTTTCTCGCACGCACAGCCACCCAAGGAGAGCTCACCTCTGCCGGCCCGCAAGCACGTTACCTACTCAATTCTTCATGCACAAACAGTAGTGACAGACACAATATGAAATCGACTGATAACCCAATTTTCAAAAATAACTAAAAGCCTTATGGGAGCCTTCCCAAAAGAAGATGGCAAGTGGCAGATACACATATGAAAAGGGGCTCAACCTCTCTATTCATCAGAGACATTCAAATGAAAACCACACTGAGATACCGCAGTACTCCAGCAGAATGGCTGAAATTAACGACTGGCTGTATTCCGTGTGGGTGTAGATGTGGGGCAATTAGGACCCTTGTGCACGGTTGGTGGGCATATAAATGGGTATCAGCACTGCACAGAAATGTCTGGAAATCCCTCCTCTTCCCTAACATATGCTGGTCCTTTGACCCACATTTTTCTCTCTTGTTCTATACCCAAGAGAAATGAGTGTGTATGTTACAGAAACACCAGGGGTTTGTCTAGATGCTGCTGCTCATCACACAAAAAGCCAGTCACTGAGACAAGCAGTATTGCCAGAGAAGAAGCTTTAATCCCCTGCTGCAGCCCAGGACATGGGAGATCAGTCTCAGCCCATCCCCTGACCCACTAAAATAGGTGTTTATCTAGCAGAGAAGAAATGTAACCATGTGTGAAAACAGGAATCAGAGAGGAGTGAGGAAGAGGAGTCGGTCACCAGGAAGCAGGTGGTGGGTTAGACAGTTTTGACGGGGAGGGTGCGGTGGTCTCCTAAGTTTTCTTGATTCTATCTGGGAGGTGGGGAGGGCATGGTGGTCTTTTGAGTTTTTTTTATTCTATCTAGGAGACCTGATGGGTGGTTTCTTGGGAAAGGAACTCAGATAAGACAAATGTAACTTTCTCAACTTGTAAGACTGAGAGGATCATTTCTATGTTTATTCAAAGAAACCATAAACATCAGTTCTATGGGATAGTTGGGCCGGTTTCACTTCTCTCCGATAAAGAACACACTCAAGAATGTTCATAATAACTTTATTCATAATAGTCAAAACCCCAAACACTTACCAATAAATGAGTAAGTGAACTGTGGCCTGTGCATATGAAGGAGCACTACACACACACAGCAGATGACAATCTCAACAACATGGTGACTCTCATGCTGGGTAAGAGGCCAGACACAAAAGGGAACATACTGAATGATTCCTTTAACATAAAGGACAAGAGTAGGCAAAACTGTTATGTGGAAATGGAACAATGGTTACCTCCTAAGGCAGAGGAGTGTACAGACCAGGAAGGCAGACGAGGGGCTGTCCTGAAATGCACCTGGGGTTTTGTTTTCCTCAGCTCTGGTCAGATGACAGCCTGGGAGACACTGCCTTTGAATGAAGAGTTGACGACTTTCAGCTCCCAGCATGGGGAAGCACCAGGTCAGTCCTGAGGCAGAAGAAGCAAGGGGAGAGCCCTGGCCGGGCCTTCACTGAGGTGTTTGTGGGAAGGAATGGATGAGAGTGGAGGCGAGTTTGAGCAACCTTCGGGTGGGCCCGTTTGCCTAATGTTGGCAGGTCTGGGGCTATGGGGTGGTCCCTAGTCATCCAGTACCATGCTCTGGAGTGAGATAGGGCAGGGAGAATATTCACTGGGTGTGTGAGAGTTAAAGGGTGTTGGTGGAGGAAGGGGCTTCTGACTGCTGGTCTGCATAGGGAGCTGTGTGCTGTCTCTAGAACTAGCCAGCCCTGGGAGAGGCAGTCCCTTCCCCGCCACCAAAGCCTCCTGCATTGCCAAAGCACCACAGAACACAGAAACCAAAAAGTGTGGTTAATCCAGTAGCCGCACGAGGACTGATGCCTTCCATATCGGTGTCCTGTATGTGCTCTGCCATAGTCTACCTCCTCTTTTTAAAATGCAAATAGAGAATCCAATCTGAAGAACTAATGCAAATGAACTCTTTAGCACTCATCAGCCACCCCTCCTCCGCCCCTCACTGTCTTTCTGGTATCAGCATCCTCCTCCTCCTCCCTCCCAGACTCCAGGCCCTGGGCTCCAGACACGGTCCATCCCTGTGGCTTCAAGGCGCAAGCACATCCATGCCAGCTTCAGCCTCTCCAGCAACACAGCTGTGCAGCTGTATGCTGAAAATTTAACAGACTGTCCCTCTGACTTTGTTTCTCCTTCACTTTCTTGTAGCAAAACAAAAAGGGGGGAAAATGCATCCCAGGGGCTGCCAGCTGCCACTTTTTCAAGCCACCATTAGGCTTGCCAACCCCCCGCCAGTTTCCTCCCACCCTCCTGGGATGCCTGGGGGGCTCCATCACCACTTCCTGGAAACTGCCTATAGTCAGAGGTGGCCTGGGGCTTCCCACACAGGCATGGAGACGTAGAGGACGCAGCCTGATGCCGGACTGCACAGGACCCTCTTGGGCCAGATTCCCTGGACACTTCCATCCCCTCTTCTTGCAATCATGTCACTGCATGGTAGTGTGTCCAGAATTGGTGTGTTCTTGGTCTCGCTGACTTCAAGAATGAAGCTGCAGACCCTCACAGTGAGTGAGCATACAGTTCCTAAAGATAGTGTATCCGGAGTTTGTTCTTTCTGATGTTCAGACGTGTCCAGAGTTTCTTCCTCCTGGTGAGTTCGTGATCTCACTGACTTCAGGAGTTAAGCTGCAGACCTTCACCGTGTTACAGCTTTCAAAAGGCAGTGCCTCTGGAGTTGGTCCTTCCTTCTGGTGGGTTCGTGGTCTCGCTGGCCTCAGGAGTGAAGCTGCAGACCTTAGTGGTGAGTGTTACAGCTCATAAAGGCAAGGCAGACACAAAGAGCGAGCATCAGCAAGATTTATTGCAAAGAGCCAAAGAACAAAGCTTCCACAGTGTGAAAGTGGACCAGAGCACGTTGGCACTGCTGGCTCTGGCAGCCTGGTTTTATTCCCTTATCTGACCCCACCTACATCATGCTGACTGGTCCATTTTACAGAGAGCTGATTGGTCCGTTTTACAGAGAGCTGATTGATCCGTTTAGACAGAGCGCTGATTGGTGCATTTACAATTCCTGAGCTAGACACAGAGCGCTGTTCTCCAAGTCCCCACCAGATTAGCTCCATACAAAGTGCTAATTGGTGCATCCACAAACCTGGAGCTAGACAGAGTGCTGATTGGTGCAATTACAATCCTCCAACTAGACATAAAAGTTCTCCAAGTCTCCACCCAACTCAAGAGCCCAGATGGCTTCCCCTAGTGGAAAGCAGAGCTGCCCCTCAGTCCCGCACCGCGCACCTGCACTCCTCAGCCCTTGGGCGGTCGATGGGACTGGGGGCTACAGAGCAGGGGGCGGCGCCCATCAGGGAGGCTCAGGCCACACGGGAGCCCGCAGGGGTTGGGGGGCTGGGGCATGGTGGGCTGCAGGTCCCAAGCCCTGTCCCCGGCGGGAAGGCAGCTGAGGCCTGGCAAGAATTCCAGCCCGGCCCAGGCAGACTGGCAGTGCTGGGGGAACCGGCACACCCTCCGCAGCTGCTGGCCCGGGTGGTAAGCCTCTCACTGCCCGGGGCAGCGGTGCCAGTGGAGCCTGCGTCCACCCGGAACTCACGCTGGCCCGCGAGCACTGAGCGCAGCCGGGGTTCCCACTCACACCTCTCCATCCACACCCGCCCCCAAGCAAAGGGAGCCGGCTCTGGCCTCGGCCAGCCCAGAGAGGGGCTCCCATAGTGCAGCGGCAGGCTGAAGGGCTCCTCAAGCATGGCCAGGATGGATCCCCAGGCCAAGGAGGTGCCGAGAGCGAGCGAGGCCTGCTAGCACGTTGTCACCTCTCAGTAGCACCTGTGTCCTAAGGTTCCAATGCCACAAGGCTGGGGCCCTTCGCTCCTGTCTCCCGAGGCCAGCACCCAGCCTGCTTGGCCCAGAGGAGGGGACAGTAAATGTTGTGGATACAAGCAGCGATGGGAGAGTGGTAAATGTGAGGTCGTCACAGTGACACTGAGAAGCTAAGATACACTCTGTGACACAGCTCAGCCAGGCACTGCCCACAGCTGAGGTTCCAGAGGATACCTTCTGTGTCACCATATTCCAGGATTCAAATCCTTGCAGCCTGGGACAAGTTCCACGGGGTGCCATGAGGCTGCCCCAATTTGATTTTAAAATGTACAATGAAATGCCTGCCTTGGTGGTGGCCAAGCCCTGGCCCTGTCAAGGACAGTCTGGGCGTGGCAGGGCAGGCCCAGATGCCCCCTGCTGATGGACACACAGGCACCACACCCACAGCTCGGGGAGCCCACTCCAGCCTGCCATGGAGCCCAGGGCCAGGTGGTGAGCCATGAGCCTGCTCGGGACAGTCCTTCCTGATCCTGGAAGGGACCAGCCCAATTATAACAGCTTCCGGCCTGCGAGGCTCTCAGTGGAGCCGAGCCCAGAGAGGAGGCCTGCGCTGCCAGATGGACGAGCTCATTAGAATGGGCGTGTGGCATTTTTTATGCAAATGAGGGCAAATACATCCATGGGAGAAATGTGAACAACAGACACAAGCAGGAGCATGGACTTCACTGGGTTTCAAGAGGAGAGGGAGCTGGGACAGGAGGCCAGGAGAGATCCCTGCCCCCAGCACTGCCCTGCAGTGGCCTAGCCCAGGCCTTCTGGATCTGCCTACCTGGGATGCTCAAGAGAGAAACTGAGGCCCCAGGGGCCCTGCACATGGTCGGAGGCTGGCTTGACCTGCATCCGGGAACAGAGCTGCCCGGGCACCTGTGGGCAGGCAGGAAGTCACTGGGCAGCAAGACAGGCACAAGGCCAGGCCCACAATCCTGGCCAGGCTCCAGGGGAGGGAGATGCCCCAGCAAATGGGACACAGGCCAGATGTAGACTGTAGCCAAGGGACCCGGAACAGGAGCACTGGGGCCCAGTTTTAGGGAGCACAGCACAGGAGGCAGGGCTTGTCCTACACCTCAGAGATTCCACAGCTCAGCACTCTGGGCTCACCCAGGTTGGGTTACCAGCCAGATGCACCTGTTCCATTCCCATTATGCCACATCCTATTACCCACAGTCCAGACCTGGGACTGGGATCCCACCTTCTGAGCCCTCTCCCAGGCTTCCTGCCCCTCAGGGTCCTGCCAGCCCCTGCTCCTACACATCCACAGTAAGCCCCTTGCCTCTTCCATCTCTGCCCTTCCCTGCCTCATGCCTCTGCGGACCTCAGATCGCTTTCCCTGTCCCTTCCCAATGCACCCATGGCCTGCCCACCCTGACCACCCATGGCCACCTTCAGCCCCCTCTCTCCTCCCTGGCAGCTGCAACTCCCTCAAGGCTGCTGCCTTGGCCCCTGGTCTGTACTGCCTTCCACTGACCAGTCCCTTTGCCCTCTGACCCTGTCCAGTCCTCACATTCCAGCATCTTCCTGGAGCTCCTTCCCGCTCTCCAGTGACCTGCCCTGGCTCAGGGCGTGCAGGGCCTTCGCAGCACTGTCATCGCTGATCTCTGCAGGCATTGCTTTCTGCTCCACCAGCTCACATCTGTCCAGGTTGCGCCATCACAGCCCAGACACCAACACCCTCAACTAGGACTTGCAGTCCACCATCATGCCCACCCCTGCTGAATTCCACACTGTGCCTCTCAGACACACTTTCCACTCTCATTAGGTGACGAAGGCCTGGGTACCCCCACCTCTGCCTCCAGCACCCTCCTGAGGCGAGCAGACAACACCCAGGCCAGGCCCGGGGTCATGAACCCATACGCTAGAGCCTTAGGCCGGCACAGGGAAGACACACAATTACCTGACCTGCCTCAGGTCCCTCTCACTCTGCTGTCCCACCTGGTGACTGAACGCCCTCTGCTGTGCTCAGCTTCTGGGACCTAACAACCACACACACAACCTCAGATTTGGTTCACTGCAACAATAGGAGAAGCTTTCCATAGCTCTCACCCACAAAAGGTCCCTTCTCAGCACTTGCACCCCAGAAACTACCCTCCCACCAATCACCATCATCTCCACACACCATCTTCACACTCTCCCACCCACCTCCATCATCCCCACACACCACCCTCCCACTCTCCAACCCATCACCATCATCCCCACACACCATCCTCCCACTCTCTCACCATCACCATCATCCCCACACACCATCTTCACACTCTCCCACTCTCACCATCTTCCCCACACACCACCCTCCCACTCTCCCACCATCACCATCATCCCCACACACCACCCTCCCACTCTCCCACCCATCATCATCATCCCCACACACCACCCTCCCACTCTCCCACCCTCACCATCATCCCCACACACCACCCTCCCACTCTCCCACCATCATCATCATCCCCACACACCACCCTCCCACTCTCCCACCCATCATCATCATCCCCACACGCCACCCTCACATTCTCCCACCCATCATCATCATCCTCACACACCACCCTCCCACTCTCCCACCCTCACCATCATCCCCACACACCACCCTCCCACTCTCCCACCCATCATCATCATCCCCACACACCATCCTCCCACTCTCCCACCCATCATCATCATCCCCACACACCACCCTCCCACTCTCCCACCCATCATCATCATCCCCACACACCATCCTCCCAGTCTCCCACAATCACCATCATCCCCACACACCATCCTTCCAGTCTCCCACAATCACCATCATCCCCACACACCATCCTCCCAGTCTCCCACAATCACCATCATCCCCACACACCACCCTCCCACTCTCCCACCCATCACCATCATCCCCACACACCACCCTCCCACTCTCCCACCATCACCATCATCCCCACACACCACCCTCCCACTCTCCCACCCATCATCATCATCCCCACACACCATCCTCCCACTCTCCCACCCATCACCATCATCCCCACACACCACCCTCCCACTCTCCCACCCATCATCATCATCCCCACACACCATCCTCCCAGTCTCCCACAATCACCATCATCCCCACACACCATCCTTCCAGTCTCCCACAATCACCATCATCCCCACACACCATCCTCCCAGTCTCCCACAATCACCATCATCCCCACACACCACCCTCCCACTCTCCCACCCATCATCATCATCCCCACACACCATCCTCCCACTCTCCCGCCCATCATCATCATCCCCACACACCACCCTCCCACTCTCCCACCCATCATCATCATCCCCACACACCATCCTCCCAGTCTCCCACAATCACCATCATCCCCACACACCATCCTTCCAGTCTCCCACAATCACCATCATCCCCACACACCATCCTCCCAGTCTCCCACAATCACCATCATCCCCACACACCACCCTCCCACTCTCCCACCCATCACCATCATCCCCACACACCATCTTCACACTCTCCCACTCTCACCATCTTCCCCACACACCACCCTCCCACTCTCCCACCATCACCATCTTCCCCACACACCACCCTCCCACTCTCCCACCATCACCATCATCCCCACACACCACCCTCCCACTCTCCCACCCATCACCATCATCATCCCCACACACCATCCTCCCACTCTCCCACCATCACCATCATCCCCACACACCATCCTCCCAGTCTCCCACAATCACCATCATCCCCACACACCATCTTCACACTCTCCCACCCATCATCATCATCCCCACACACCACCCTCCCACTCTCCCACCATCACCATCATCCCCACACACCATCTTCACACTCTCCCACTCATCACCATCTTCCCCACACACCACCCTCCCACTCTCCCACCATCACCATCATCCCCACACACCATCCTCCCAGTCTCCCACAATCACCATCATCCCCACACACCACCCTCCCACCTTCCCATCCTCCAACCCATCACCATCCCACTCATCACCCTCATCCCCACACCACCCTCCCACCCGTCACCATCACTCCCTGCCCTGCCCTCACTTGTTAGCACAAGTGTACTAGGCAGGGACACACCACTCTGTTCTTCCTCTTGGGCCTGGATCCCCATCCACTCACCACCTCCAAGGTGCTGCCCAGCAATTCTCTGCATGTTTCTCTCTGTTGTATCATCCCATAAGCCGACCGATAGGCTCTTCTGTCACCCCTGTTAGCCACAACTGAGATGACTCCAGATCCCACCCCCAGCTTCCATGCAGCTCCCATCCTTTGCAGCAGCATCCCCCACCCTCCCTTCAGTGACTCCATCCGGGCTTCTCCCCACCCTCCCTTCAGTGACTCCGTCCAGGCTTCTCCCCACCTCTCCACCAAGGCTGTTCTCATGCAGGCTCATGGCCTCTGGGTCATCATCCTCCAGCAGTCAGTGGCTTTGGCTCAGCCCAGGGCGCCTTCCTCATGGATCCATGGTCTTCACTTGGCTCCCAGGACATCCACCCTGGCATTCACCCTCCCCCTTGGTTGTTTCCCCTCCATCTTGGCTTGGTTCTGCTCTTCTTTCCACCTTCTGACTGCCACAGTGCAGTCCTCTCCTCTCTTCTAACTGTACTCGCTTCCCCACTGATCTCCCAGCCCACTGCTTTAGGTGCCATCTATAGACCTCCCACCCCCAGGTGCATGCCTTCAGCCCAGCCCTCACTCCCAAAGCCCATGGTCAAATGTCCAGCTGCCTGCTGGCCTCTCTCCTGGATGCCTCATCGTTGACTCCAATGAAATACACCCAAAGCTGCATTTCTGCTCTGCCCCGGCCCCACCTGCTGCAGGCACCACCTTCTGCTTCTCAGTTGATGGCAACATCTTTTTTCCAGTTGCCTTAGCTCCTCTTCTTCCTTTACACCCCTGCCCCACCCCCTGGCCCCCCATCCAATCCATCAGCAGATTCTCTGGACTCTACCTAGAAAGTACACTCCCATACTTGCCCCATCCCACCCTCTCCACAGCAGCCTCTGGGTCTGGCCCACCATCACCTCTCGCCTGGAAGACTTTGACCACCTCCAACCTGCTTCTGCTCCTTCCCTCCTCTGCTCATGGCCCCCACCATGACTCCTCATTTTCTCATGTAAAAGCAGAAGTCCTTTCAGCAGCCTGAGACCCTCAGGACCAGCCCCCTTTTATCTTTCTGGCCCCACCCCCTGTCACTCTCCCTGGCTCACTTCCAGCAGGCCACACCCATCTCTCTTCGGTCCCGTCTTGGGTGCTGGGCCACAGTTCCCCTGGGCCGGGAACTCTTCCCCACTCGGTCAGTTCCTTCACTCAGCTTGAAGATTTGCCCAGAAGCTCCCTTCTCAGTGATGTCCAACCTGACCACCCTGTTTCATACTGAATTCTACCTCCTTCTCCCTCACCCCACTCTTCATCTTTCTTCCATAGCACCAATCATTTCCTAGCACGTGAAGTAATGTATTGACTAATCGTGCTTATAGTTTATTAGCTATTCTCTCCTACTAAAATGTGAGCCCCATGAGGGCAGGGATCATTTTGATCTGATTTGATCAGTGATGTATCCCAAGTGCCTTGAATAATACTGGTACATAGTAAGTACAGACGAGCTGAATGAATAAACATGAAACGCCCCATGACTACTCTGTTTAGGAACATTAGGTGAGTACAGCTCTGGGTCTAACTTTCCAAGCTTGACTCTTAGGAGAGAGATTAGTAAGATGGGTATTTTTTCTTTTTTCTTTTCGTTTGGGACAGGATCTCGCTCCATTGCCCAGGCTGGAGTGCAGTGGTGCGATCATAGCTCACTGCAGCCTTGACCTCCTGGGCTCAAGCAATCCTCCCACTTCGTCCTCCCAAGGTACTGGGATTAAGGGCAGGAGCCACTGCTCCTGGCAGGATGGGTATTTTTCAGGAATGTTCTAGTTTAACGTGTCCTAATGCAAGATGATGTAACAAGCCTTTATTGGCTCAGGCAGTAAAGAGGAATTAGCTGCAGGCATGGGTGGATCCATTCAAGCAGATGCTGTGGTCATGGTTTGGGCTCTTTTCTGCTGCCTCGAGCCTGAGGCAGGCTACTTCTCCTGTGCGGCTGCACAGCTTCAGGCCAGCCCCGTCCCTTCTCAAATCCCTGAGGCAGAGCTCCTCTCAAGAAGACTTCCAATGTTAGGTTGCCTGGGCCCAGCTTGAATCGGGTGCCCCCAGCAGAGTCGCCCTCCCAGGGGATGGAATACAGTGACTCCCAGCCCCAGAGAACTGGGTCTGCCTGAGCCACGGGGACTCGGATGGAAGGCAAGTGAGGCCTGATACCTCAGTGCAGATACACAGCTGGCTTTGTTGCAGGACTTTTCCTTGGTTTAGCTAAAGACGGGGATCTTGTCCATCCCACGGCCATGAAAATTTAGGCTCACAGACGGTTTAAAGGGTGAGTAAAGCAGGGTTTTATTGGGTGAAAAGGGAAAAAAAGAGGTGGGTAACAGGGATTCTCCACAAGGCCAGAGTCCCCTGCTAGAGTGCTGCCTGCCTGCCCCATTCAAATCCCAGGTTCCACACAGGAAGAGGCGGTGCCAGGCTCCTCCCCACTGCAAAGGGCACAAACTTCCCAAGGCTCCACCTCAGTGGCCAGGCTGGTTCTCCAGGGATCCCCTCCCATTGGCTGTTTCAACTTGAGCAGCTGTCCATGCTGGGGTGCCCGCCAGGGCTGTGGGAGCCACTCCCAAGAGGCCTAGCAATCCCAGCACTGACCAGGGTTGACCCAAGGAGTAACCTCTCTCCCCCAGAAAACCTGAGCTGTCTTCTTCACACCACTCAGATGTGAAGTAATGCAAAAGGCTCAGCATGGTCAAAAGAGCCCCAATAGCCAGAATCTGGCCTCTGTTGCAAAGCAGCTTAACATGCAACAGCTCCCTATACATTCTCCTGACCCAGCCTCCACCAACTCCCAAAGTCAGAAGCCATGAAGTCAGGACAAAGAAGGGTGGCGGCCATGATATCCCATTGTTCTCGAGGTACAGGACCACACAACGAGGACAAAATAAGAAGTTTAAATATTCAAAAGAGGTGTCTCTACTATAATGTAGATAATACGTTTATAAACCTGGAAAACACGAGAATGGACTGTGAAGGTATTAAAAATAATAAGATAATCTAACCAGGAGGCTGAGGCAGGAGAATTACTTGAACCAGGGAGTCGGAGGTTGCAGAGAGCAGAGATCGCGCCACTTCACTCCAGCCTGGCAACAGAGCAAGACTCTGTCTCAAAATAAATACATATAATATTATATTATATAATATAATAGTAAAATTCTAAATGACGTGAAAGACTTGATTAAATAACATATCTTGTTTTTTAATACAATGTCAACATGAATTTTAAAGATATTATACCAGCTTTAGTAGTGTTTTCCCAAAATTTAAGTCCTTCCTGTAACTTCAGAATGTAACTTTATTAGGAAACAGAGTCATTGCACATGTAATTTAAGATGTGGTCATAGTACAGTACATATGTATGTAGTACAGGATGTGTCCTTAATCTGACACAACTGGTGTCCTCATAAGACAAGGACAAGAAAGAGAGAGTGTACACCAGGGAGGATGCTGTGTGAAGGCGGAGACACAGATTGGAGCGATGTGGCTTCGGGTCAGGAAACACCAAGGATTGCCAGCAAAGCCAGAAGCCAAGAGAAAGGCATGGACTAGATTCGCCCCTAGGACCTTCAGAAAGAGCATGGCCTTCCAATACCTTCATGTTGGACTTTAGCCTCCAGAACTGTGAGAGAATACATTCTTATTATCTTAAGATGCACAGTTTGCGGTCATCTGTTACAGCAATCCTAGCACACTAATAAGGATCTCAGTTCTTCCCCATATTGGCTACAAGCTTAATTCAATCCTGATCAAATTCCTAGTAAGATTTGGTTGGGTTTAAGGTTTTGTGCTTTGGGTTGTTGGTTGGTTGGTTGGTTGGTTGGTTGGTTTTTTGTTTGGTTTAAGATAGTATTTTCTATTTTTTTCCTCTTGTTTTTGCCTTTTTTGAAAGGGTAAGAGACTTAGAAGTCAACGTATCAGAATGAAAACAAAGTTATATCCAGGAAATTTCTGAAAAAGAGAAGTAACAGAGCAGGACCAGCAACTCCCTTCCAAAGAGTGGCCCCACTGCTGAGAGGGAGGCGCCGGGACGTAAGAGGGAGTTCCAAAATAGCCTAGGTATGAACGGGGATTTAGTACACAACAGGGGAGGAATGTCGAATCAGTGAACAAACATAAATCTTTCAATAAAAGGCATTGAGAAGACTACAGAGTTGATTGGTTAATTATTATTATTATTATTATTATTACTATTTGAGATGGAGTTTCACTCTTGTCACCCAGGCTGGAGTGCAATGGCACAATCTCGGCTCACTGCAGCCTCCACCTCCTGGATTCAAGCAATTCTCCTGCCTCACCCTCCCAAGTAGCTGGGATTACAGGCACATGCCATCACGCCTGACTAATTGTTGTATTTTTAGCGGAGATGGAGTTTCACCATGTTGGCCAGGCTGGTCTCGATCTCCTGACCTCAGGTGATCCATCCACCTTGGCCTCCCAAAGTGCTGGGATGACAGGCGTGAGTCACATTATTATTACTATTAATGCCAGGTCACAGCTATACTCCTTTCACTCAAAATCCTGATGGATCAAATTTTTAAAACTAAATTATTCAGACCGGACATGGTGGCTCATGCCTGTAATCCTAGCACTTTGGGAAGCCAAGGCGGGCAGATCATGAGGTCAGAAGATCGAGACCATCCTGGCTAACACGATGAAACTCCATCTCTACTAAAAATACAAAAAAATTAGCCAGGCGTGGTGGCGGGAGCCTGTAGTCCCAGCTGCTTGGGAAGCTGAGGCAAGAGAATGGCATGAACCTGGGAGGCGGAGCTTGCAGTGAGCCGAGATCTCGCCACTGCACTCCAGCCTGGGCAACAGAGCAAGACTCTGTCTCAAAAAAAAAAAAAAAAAAAAAAGTTAAATGATTCAGAGAAGTCCAATTCATGATGAGGGACCATATTTATATCACAGCCTTCACTCCCCAAATAGCTAAGAAATGGCCAGATAATGCGTCACTTTCTAGGGAATAAGTTCCCCCAGCTGCATGGGGATATGAGAACCATACTCTTGGTAGGCCACATATTTGAGGATTTCTGGAAAACAGAAGGCAAATTATATCAAACTTATAAGAGAAATCAGAGCAGAGGAAGCTTCATGTTAGAGTGAGGATTCATTTTCCCACCAGATCTCCTTGGTGCCTCTTGCAAAGGGGTCCTCGACACCCAAACATACCTGAGTCCCAGAGCGTGTGCTGCTCATTCTCAGAGACAAAACCCAATACTCTAATAAGGAGAAAAATTACTAATGGAATAACATTTCTGTTCATCTCCCTTTTGCAAAAATCATCCTCCTTTTGCAAAGATTTGGGGAAAATGGATCAAATAGAAATTCCCAAAATTCGAAGGCTTTTTATTGGCATAGACCAACCTCTAAGACATATAGGACCTTGTATAATACAATACATAAACCAGTGTAAAACACACTGCCTTACACTCTCACCACCCCCAGGACCACTTGCCATGTTTGCTTGTGGTTTGTTCAAACAAAGAAAATAAACCCCCAGGGATGCACCCACTACTTGGACACTGCACAGAGGGGAGAAACGCAGTCCACTGGGTTTCAGGCAAAGCCCAAATTCCTTTTCCCTTCTCCTTCCGCTACAAAAATCCCTTTCCAACAGTCCTCAGGCTTTTCGTAAGCTGTCCTCCAAAGCCCTTCCCCAGCGAGGACTACGGGGCTGAAATGTAGTCATTCTCCTGAAGCGTTGCTGAGTTTTGCCGCGTCCTGCTGGTGCCCCAGCCACTGAGTGTGTCCTTGGAGCTGGTTCTAGAAGTTGTGATGGATTTTCACTAATCACTTCCCGGTCCCTCTCAGGTAGCCTGCAGAAACAGAGCCTGCCCTGTGGTGCTGCACGGAACACCTTGGCCTTGGCTGCACAGTGGAAGAGCGCTCTGTCTATTCTTGAGAAATGGGGAATCTGTGTGCAGGCTGGGGCCTCCTCCTCCATTCCCCAACAGAGTCAGGAGGCAGCCCCGGTGGGCAGCGAACTGGGGAATAAACACTGTGGATTACCAATGGAGAAGCCTGGACCAGGCAACTC
Source organism: Rhinopithecus roxellana (assembly GCF_007565055.1). Lineage (NCBI taxonomy): Eukaryota > Metazoa > Chordata > Mammalia > Primates > Cercopithecidae > Rhinopithecus > Rhinopithecus roxellana. Next base: position 165,831,830 of record NC_044551.1, read on the forward strand.
ACACATGTGTTCACCCCTTGCTATTATTAAAGGTAAAGCACCATTGAAGTCCATTTTATATCCACCAAATTAGCAAAGAATAAGACAGTTCTGGCCAGGACACAATGAAATTGGCACACACAGGCACACAGGGCTACTGAGCATGGGCCTTCCTGCCAGGAGACATAGAAACCAGTCACTCTCCAGTTTCCCCTTGGCAAGCTCAGGTCGTCTCTGTCATTTTCAATCCTAGAGTCCTGACTACACAAGGACAGTGCACAGAGATGCTTACAACAGCCGTGCAAGATTAGAGACCACCTCGGCTTACAGCACAAGACTAGCTAAAAAAATGTTGACGTGTCAGCACAACAGAATAATATAAAGACTAATAGCAAAATGGAAAAACAGGTCAGGCACGGTGGCTCACGCCTGTAATCCCAGCACTTTGGGAGGCCGAAGTGGGCCGACCACCTGAGGTCAAGATTTCAAGACCAGCCTGGTCAACATGATGAAACCCTGTCTCTACTAAAAAATACAAAAAATTACCTGGACATGGTGGCACATGCCTGTAATCTCAACTGCTCAGGAGGCTGAAGCAGAAGAATGGCTTGAACCCAGGAGGTGGAGGGTGCAGTGAGCCAAGATCGCGCCATTGCACTCCAGCCTGGGCAACAGTGAGACACTGCCTCAAAAAAAAAAAAAAAAAGAAAAGAAAAGAAAAGAAAAGAAAAGAAAAATGGAAAAACAAACCACACATGATTCCCAGTTAAGGGAAAGAGTGCCCCGAAGGATCCCATCCTGTGCTTTCAGCTATAGAAAAGGAACCACACGTGTAAGCCAGGATGGTCCAGATGGCAGGTGTTCACGGCACCCTACCCTGTTCCAGGCCTGGTGCTCTGTGGCTCACCAATGTTATCACGTGTCACATTCACTCTAATTCTGAGGCAGGTACATCTTGCAAAGGAAGACACTGAGGCATCAAGCAGTTCCATCACTTGACCATGGTCAAGAAGGGGGTCCCAAACTCAGGCTGTGGGCCCCAAGCCAAAGCTCCAAAGGCAGCAGGAAAGGGAACAGCAGTCATTGAAAAGGGGAGGTTGTTTGGGGGCTTTTTATTTGTTGGCCTGGTTTCAAATTTCATCTTGAGTTTTTCCATTATCTTTTCCAATTAAAAGAAAATCCACAAGAAATCTGTGGGAGGGGGCCAGGTATGGTGGCTCATGCCTGTAATCCCAGCACTTTGGGAGGCCGAGGCAGGTGGATCACCTGAAGTGGGTCCAGCCTGGCCAACATGGCGAAACACCATCTCTACTGAAAATACAGAAATTAGCCAGGCGTGGTGGCACTCGCCTGTAATCCCAGCTACTCAGGAGGCAGAGGCAGGAGACTCGCTTGAGCCCAGGAGGCAGAGGTTGCAGTTAGCCAAGATTGTGCCACTGCACTCTAGCCTGGGCAACAGAGCAAAACTCTGTCTCAAAAAAAAAGAAGAAGAAGAAAAAGAAAAAGAAAAGAAAAGAGAAAAGAAAAGAAATCTGTGAAAAGGTCAGCACACAGCCCCCTCTTGAGGACACCCACCCGATGGCTCCTTTCTCGCTGGGGCCCTCCACCCTGATCCCCCACACCATTCAAGACTGAGTTTCCGAACGCACCTCCCCAGGGCTGTGGGCTGTGATGGGGTCCAGCTTTGTGTCCACATCCCAGCACCTGGCACGGGGCCAGGCAACAGTGACCCTCAGGCCCTGCTGGTTGGATTCATTGATTCAGTAATTAACAGCCTGAGGGTAGGGGACAGAGGCTATTCTCAATCCAGGACCTCCCTCCTCCCTAGGGTGCCCTGGGGATCTCTCCTGGGCTCTGGGCCCACCCACCACACCCCATTGATTAGGTGTTCCACAGAACTCTCAAATCCACTCCCTCTACCCCATGCCTGGCACCGCGGCCCCAGTTCAGCCCTGGTTTCAGCAGCATACTCCTGTTCCAGGACAAGCTGTCTAAAGGGTGAGTGTTCTGCTTGCCCTGTCCCATTCCAGTTGTTCACAGGCTCACTATGGCCTCCAGAGAAAATCCTGACGTTACGGCCTAATGTCCCTGCTGTGCCCACAGTCCCTGTCTGCCACCCTCCCCCCACCACGCTCACACTGCTGGTTGCCCCCGGCACACCAGGTCCCAAATACACCACGTGTGCTTCCTCACACCCCTGGACCACACCGCTCTCCAGCCCAGCACTCTTTCCACACTGTCTGGTGAGTTTTTTTTAAATAAAAACTGTATTGAGGCCGGGCGGGTGGCTCATGCCTGTAATCCCAACACTTCGGGAGGCCAAGGCAGGTGGATCACAAGGTCAAGAGATGGAAACCATCTTGGCCAACATGTGAAGCCCCGTCTCTACTAAAAATACAAAAATTAACTGGGCGTGGTGGCGTGTGCCTGTAGTCCCAGCTACTCAGGAGTCTCAGGCAAGAGAACTGCTTGAACCCGGGAGATGGAGGCTGCAGTGAGCAGAGACCGCACCACTGCACTCCAGCGTGGTGACAGAGTGAGACTCTGTCTCAAAAACAAAACAAAACAAAACCAAAAAAACAAAAAACGTTTATTGAGATACAATTCATATACCATAAAACTCACCATTTCACACCATTTTAACATGTAAATTGAATGGTTTTTAGTAATTCATCATCATCATAACTATCACCGCAATTTTAGAATTTTTTTTTTTTTTTAGACAGAGTCTCCTGTCTCCAGAGCCTGTTGCCCAGGCTGGAGTGCAGTGGCAGGATCTCAACCCACTGCAACCTCTGCTTCTCAGGCTCAAGCAATTCTTGTGCCTCAGCATCCCGAGCAGCTGGAATGACAGGAGTGAACCACAATACCTGGCTAATTTTTGTATTTTTTGTTTTGTTTTTTAGTAGAGACAGGGTTTCACCATGTTGGCCAGGCTGGTCTTGAACTCCTGACCTCAAGAGATCCACCTGCCTTCAGCCTCCCCAAGTGCTGGGATTACAGGCATGAGCCACCACACCAGACCTAAAACACTTTCATTGCCCCCTAAAAACCCCATGTCCCATTAGCCCCCAACTTCTGTCCCTCCCCATTCACCCCTTTGCTCTAGGCAACCTGAAAGCTACTTTCGGGCTCTATGAATTTGCCTCCTATGGATGATTCATATAAATGAAATCGAATCACTGGTCTTTTCAGGCTGGCTTCTTCTTCACCTGGCATGTTTTGAAGATTCATCATGTGGCTATAGCACCTCTTGTTCCATTCACCAGTTGATGGATTTGAAAGTTGTTTTTCTTGGTCGACTCTATGACTAACACTGCTGTGAACATTCATGTACAAGTTTTTTTTGTGAATTTTTTTTAATTTTTGTTGGGTTTATACTGAGAAGCAATATTGCTGGGTAACATGGTTGCTTTATGTTTAACCTTTTGAAGAACAAACTGCTGGGCTGTTTTCCAAAATACTGGCACAGTGATACATTCCTATCAGCAGCGTTAAGAGGGTTTCAGTTTATCCACATTCTTGCTAACACTTGCTATTATCTGACTTTTTAATTGTAACCATGCAGCTGGGTGTGAAGTGGTGTCTCTCTGTGGTTTTGACTTGTAATTCCAAGATGGTTGATGATGTTGAGCATCTTTATATGTGCCTGTTAGCCATTCGTATGTTCTTTGAAGAAATTTCCATTCTGATCATTTGCCCAGTCTCAACTGGGTTGTCTTTTCTTATTGAGTTGTAAGGGTTCTTTATATATTCTACATACAAGGCCTTTATCAGATATGCAAATATTTTTACTTTTTCTGATGGTGTCCTTTGCAACGAAATGGGAGACGTTCCCTTGCGCCCGTCACAGGGGTGTGGCTCACTTCTTCAATGCCCCACTGCTCAAATCCCTAGCGGGAACGTGCAAACGGGTAGGTCATGGGGAACGTTTCTGGGCTCTGACCCCACGGCAGCGACTAGAGTTGAGTGTTTACAGCTCTCGAAGCCCCACTGGGCATGTGTTACGGTGTGGTCTTTCAGCTTTGCCATCTGCAGGTGGCTTGTGTTAATCAGCTCAATTAGACCCTCTGCCTTATCGCAAGGACAGAGGGCTTTCTGTATCCCGGGTTCTTGCCATGGTGTACAGAAAAGTCAGATCACATGTGGGCTTGGAGAATGAGTGCGAGGTTTTACTGAGTGGTGGAAGTAGCTGTCAGTGAGATGGATGGGGAGCCAGAAGGGGAATGAAGTGGGAAGGTGGTCTTTCCCTGGAGTTGGGCTGCCCAGCAGCCGGACTCTCCTCCGACAGCCCCTAACTGAATTCCACATCGTCCTGCTGTTGATGGCCTGCCAGCGTCTGCTGGTGTCTGTCAATGTGCTCTTCTGGTCCTCTGCCCCTCTCAACGTCCAGCCACTTGTGTGTGTGCCCACTAGGGTCTCAGCATATTTATGGGCACAGGATGGGGGGTGTGGTGGGCCAAAAGGCAACTTTTGGGGCACAAAAACAGAAATGCTTGTCCTCACTTAGGTCCATAGGCATATGCCCGAGGGTGGAACCCTCGCCAGGGACCCCACCCTTCTCTACCCAGCACTTCTCTGCCCTGTTCCCATATCAGCAACACAAAAGTTTTTAATTTTGATGAAATCCAATTTATCTATTTTTTCCTTTCATTGCTGAGTACTCACCGAAGCAGGTGCACAATGGGAATTTTTTCAAATTTTATTTTGTAGAAATGGGGTTCCACAATGTTGCCCAGGCTGGTCTCGAATCTAAAGTGCTAGAATTACAACATGAGCCACCATGCCCAGCCTGTTTTTCATCTTTTTTCTAGCTTTACTGAGTTCTGTTCCCTGTGCTGTTGGTGTCAACTGGCTTATGTGCTATAGGTCTATTCGAATTTTCTATTTCTTCTTGAGTCAGTTTCAGTGGTTTGTCTCCCCCTATGAATTGTTCATTTTATCTAAGTTATCTAATTTCTCATCAAATACTTGTCCAGATGTTCCTTTATAATCTTTTTTATTTCTGTAAGTGATGCTTTTTTTTTTTTTTTTTTTTTTTTTTTTGAGACGGAGTCTCGCTCTGTCACCCAGGCTGGAGTGCAGTGGCGCAGTCTCAGCTCACCGCAAGCTCTACCTCCTGGGTTCACGCCATTCTCCTGCCTCAGCCTCCCGAGTAGCTGGGACTACAGGTGCCCGCCACCATGCCCGGCTAATTTTTTTGTATTTTATTAGTAGAGACGGGGTTTCACCATGTTAGCCAGGATGGTCTTGATTTCCTGACCTCATGATCTGCCCACCTCGGCCTCCCAAAATGCTGGGATTACAGGTATGAGCCACCGTGCCCAGCTGCTCCTTCTCTTTTTTTAACACTTGAGTCTTTCCCTTTATTTGTCAGTTTTCAAAATAATAACTGGCTCCCTACCACCTCCCTAGGTGTGTGACACACTGCATTTTAGTTATCTGCTACTGTACAATGAATCACCCCAATATCAGCAGCTTAAACAATGACTGTCATTATGGTTTTTATGGTTTTGTGGGCCAATAATGTGGCAAGGCCCTGCTGAGCATTGTTCTGCTCCTTATCACACCGACTGAGGTTACTGGATGGTTTTTCACCAGCAGATGGATGGTCTTGGACCCAAGAAGGCTTTATTCACCTGGCTGGCACCTTGGTGGGCATGGTGGGAAGGCCAGATACAATGCACTGCCACATAGTGCCCACCCACAGCCACTGAAGCATGATGGCCTTGGGACAGGCACCTTCCCACAGGGCAATTCAGGGTGTCTGCAGGCTTCCCACAGAGGAAGTGGAAGCTGCTAGTTTCTTAAGGCCTGGGTCCACACATGTATCATTTTTGCTGTATTCTACCAGTCAAAGAGGTAGAGGATGACATTCATGAGGATAGGGACAAAGGCCCCACCACTGTAAGGAAGTACTGTCAAAAACTTTGGGGCCGTCTTTAATCTGCCACAAACTGGGTGTGCTGCTTTGGGATTTTGTATTTTTATGAACATGGATTCAAACACAATGATGAGTTTCAATCCACTGCAGTTATTATTACTGATGCTCAAATTGACCCCATCTGGGGCAGGAGGAACTCTTCAGGTTGTCCCCTGAGTCTTATTAGCATAACCTGGTGATCCTCAGTAATGTCCTTGCTTTGGGGTACAACAAGCTGTTCCCACTCACCTTGCACTTGTCTTCGTTAGGCCTGGAGTTGATCATTTCCCTGAGAGGTAAAGGACTCAGTAAGAATTCCAATCCTCCCCGGGCCGGGCGCAGTGGCTCACGCCTGTAATCCCAGCATTTTGGGAGGCCGAGGTGGGCGGATCACGAGGCCAGGAGATCGAGACCATCCTGGCTAACACAATGATACCCTGTCTCTACTAAAAATACAAAAAAAAATTAGCTGGGCGTGGTGGCAGGCACCTGTAGTCCCAGCTACTCTGGAGGCTGAGGCAGAATACTCTATTGAACCTGGGAGGCAGAGCTTATAGTAAGCCGAGATCACGCCACTGCACTTCAGCCTGGGTGACAGAGCGAGACTCTGTCTCAAAAAAAAAAAAAAAAGAATTCCAATCCTCCCTTTCTGTCACTTGGACCTGTCCTCTCCACTCCTGTGGCCCAGGCTGGAGTGCGATAGTATGATCTCAACTCACCACAACCTCCACCTCCCTGGTTCAAGTGATTCTCCTGCCTTAGCCTCCCTGGCAGCTGGGATTACAGGCGCCCATCACCACGTCCAGCTTTTTTTTTTTTTTTTTTTGTATTTTTAGTAGAGACAGGGGTTTCACCATGTTGGTCAGACTGGTCTCAAACTCCCGACTTTCAGGTGATCCACCCGCCTCGGCCTCCCAAAGTGCTGGGATTACAGGCTGGGATTACCACGCTTGGTCCTTTCCTCTCTTTTCAAAGTTATTGATCAACACTGACTTATCGGTATCAGTGACCTGTTTAACTTTTCCTGCCTTAACCGTAGGTACCTCTGGAGCCACTGGGAACACCCACTTGCTCTTCACAGTCACTGACTCTTGCCTCTGGCTCTTACCTAAGGTCCGATTGTTTTACTGTCACTTTCTCCCATCAGCTCTGAACGCTGAGGACCGATAGGCCCCAGCCCTCCCTCCAGGCCTTACTGTCCCCCTTTGCCTAGGAAGCTGGTATTCATCATCTAAAATCCATCTGATACTGACCCAGTTCACCACCTTCCCAACACGCCCACGCATGACTTCCCCACTGTGTTCTGCATTCGCTGCCCACCTCGGTCACGCTGCAACCCGGGCACCTAGTCACCCTGTCACAGCCTGCATGCTTCCATGTCAGGAATCTGTGAGTTCTTCAGAGGTCAAGACCTCACCCCTCATCTCAGTGCCCAGCTGCCGGAGCAGGGCTAGCTAGCCCGGCTGTCACTGAACTATGTGAGTCTTTGCTGGCATCAAAGAATGGGGCACCCTTGGCTTTCTCTGGCACCCCCTTCTTTGATACCTAGGAGGCAAAAAGTGGGAGCAGGCATGAAGTAACGTGAGCTGGGAGCTGGTAAGGGAACACTTTTCCAAATGCGATGGCCCACCAAGCCTTCCTACGGGGTAACAAGTTCACTCTAGACCGTGTGAATTAACTGCTAAGGAGCCGGGTGTGTGAAAGGCTCTGGGGCGCCCCACACCATTAGCTACTCATGAACTGTTTTGTGTGCCCACTTCTTTCTCCAGAGGTATTTGGCATGAGTGACTTAACTGATAAGGTTTGAAAGTTAAAACCAGTTCCCACTAAGGTAGAACCAGGGTCCTCCGGACACTATCGCCAACCATCTGAGTCTGTAACGAACACCCAGCACCAAACAAAGCATGTCAGGACTGCTCCAGTGGGGCTGGGCGGTTTTATGGGATCCCCTTGCTAATTAAAATTCGCTCTTCCAGACAGCTGTGATCTTTGGTGTCTTAGGCACTTGAAAAATATATCTTGACATTTAAGCCATGCTTGCTGGGATGGTGCGAGTAGCAGTGATAAGCCACAAATTCCAATCAGTGTAAAAATGCTAAATTCCATGTTGGGGCTTGATTTGAAGGGCAAGGGCACCCAAATTCCTATAGTTTGTCCCCACTCCATCAACACCCGCAGAGACAAGCCTCTTCCTGTTCTTGAGATGACACAGACGTCCGCCCAAGGCCACTGCCCACTCCTGAAATTTCAGGCTGCAATAACAACAAACTACATTTTCGCTCTGGATAATTTCGGGTGCTGTTATCAGCCAGTTGGTGTCTGCACAACAGATAGTTCAGGAATGCTGTGGGCCACACAAGGTCACAAGCCTGGGTGAGGGGAGCCTCCACCCCTGCCCCAGCTCAGCTCCCAGCCCATGGTGGATCCAGCCATCATCTCTGCCCAGGGTCCCTAACCAAGATCCAAAAGCTTGGGGGGAGTAGGAATGTGCCTGGCTTGTTGCGGAATCCCTGCTCCCAGGCACCCCCATCCTGGGAGCCTAGCCCCTGAGGCACACAGGGGGATCTCCCCAAGGCCCCTCCCACTCTCTCCCAGGTCCCCAGGGGAGGGTACCCATGGCAGGGCAGGATGCTCCATAAGCCCAGCAGGCCTCTTCTGTCTGGAAGCCCAAGTCATGCATCTCTGACCAAGGTGGCTTTGAAAAGGTGTCTGAAGTGTGGGCCCCAAACACTCTCCCGCTTCATGCCTTGGCAGGAGTTGCTCTATGAGGCCGGAATGACCCCCACTCTCTGCCCCATCCCTCTCCTGTACCACACCAGCCGAGGAAGGTCAGCCACCTAAGCTCTGGGGACCCCATGTTCCTAATGCAGACAGCTCGTACAGGCTCCCTGGCACTGCTGTGGTCTGCCGTGGCCTGTCCCCACCCGTTGTAGGGAGAGCCACATTCTATCATGGAAGGGGGGTGAGGCTGGGGATGGGAGCATAGGGAGACCTGCCCTGGGGGTCAGAAAGACCCCCCACGGGTCCCTGGGTCACTCCAGGTTCAGAGCAAAGGGTGGGATAGGGAGTGTGGGCGCCATGGAGCTTAGGTGGCCTTCTCAGGGTGGAGAGGTTGCCCAGGGAAGTACTCTCTTTCTTCTTTTTGTTTCCTCTAGGAGATTTGCTTAGGGTGGAGGCAGGGCGAGCCCAGGCATGGGACAGGGGCCTCTCCAGAGGAGAGAGACGCTGGACAAGCACGGCCCTGGGGTGGGTGGGGTGCACGCAGCTCAGGACGCCTCCCACCTGTACTGTGGGTCTCCTCTGTCACCTGCCCCGAGGTTTGTTAACAACGTAGATGCTTTGCCTCTCTTAGTGCGTCCAGCTGTCATCACAGAATACCGTAGACTGGGTGCTTATCAACGACAGAAATTGCTTTCTCGCAGTTCTGGAGGCTGGGAGTCCGAGATCAAGTGCTGGCAAATTCAGCGTCTGGTGAGGGCTGCTTCCTGGTTCACAGACAGCCCCTAACCCTATTCATGAGGGCTCTGCCCTCATCACCTCATCACCCCCCAAAGGTCCCTCCCACCCCCTGATACCATCACATTGGTCACTAGGCTTCAATATATGTAGCTGGAGGTGACACTAACATTCAGACCATAGGATTACCCACTGGCAAAATAAAATTCATCTTAAAAAAATGTGTGACGGTGAAACCCCGTCTCTACTAAAAAAATACAAAAAACTAGCCGGGCGTGGTGGCTGGTGCCTGTAGTCGCAGCTACTCGGGAGGCTGAGGCAGGAGAATGGCATAAACCCGGGAGGCGGAGCTTGCAGTGAGCTGAGATCCGGCCACTGCACTCCAGCCTGGGCGACAGAGCAAGACTCGCTCTCAAAAAAAAAAAAAAAAAAAAAAATATGTGTGAAAGGCCGGGCGCGGTGGCTCAAGCCTGTAATCCCAGCACTTTGGGAGACCGAGGCGGGCGGATCACGAGGTCAGGAGATGGAGACCATCCTGGCTAACACGGTGAAACCCCGTCTCTACTAAAAATACAAAAAAAAATTAGCCAGGCATGGTGGCGGGCACCTTTAGTCCCAGCTACTGGGGAGGCTGAGGCAGGAGAATGGTGTGAACCTGGGAGGTGGAGCTTGCAGTGAGCCAAGATCGCGCCACTGCACTCTAGCCTGGGTGAAAGATCAAGACTCTGTCTCAAAAAAAAGAAGTATGGCAGCGTGAGGCAGAAGCATCCCCAGCCAGCAGCTACACCCGTTATCACCCTCCAACCCACCACGCGTGGCTGCTGCTCCCCTGCTCTGTGAGCAGCACCAGGTGTCGTCGGAGACACCTGTTGGGGGACACAGAGGCCTTGGGCCAGGTCAATGCTGCCAGCTGCTCCTTTGGGGAAGGCAGGATGAGGGGCCGGCTTTTAGGATGGTGGCTGCTGGGAGCTGCCTACACGCTCTGTTTAATATTTGCTTTACCTCAAGACCTTCTGACACCATGCTGGAGGCTGATGAAGGGGAAATCTGACAGGAGCTATAGGGTGGGTCTGAGATGTGAGTCCGGGCTCTGCCTTCTCTCTCCTCTCTTGGCGCATTTGGGTTGGACCTGAGGCCGTTGGAACTGGGACGTTTAGAAGTCCCTTGCAGAACGTTTGCTAGCTTTATTGTTAGGCACCCTATACTTTTTGTTATTTTAGTAAATTGATTTTTTTCATTGCTTTTTGGAATGTAGAAAGGCAATTGATTTTTGTTTATTGATCAAGCAACTTGCTAAACTACCCTATTAATTCTGTCATCTGTCTGTAAGTTTGGGATAGGTTCTATTTAGATAATCGTATCATTGGACAGCAATTACAATTTGCGTTCTCTTCTTCTCATTCTTATACATTGAATTTCTTTTTCTTCTCTGCACTGTCTGGGGCCCTCAGGACAATCTCCAACAGAAACAGCATGCTGGGCATCTGACTGTATTCCTGACTGGTTAAGGATGACTACTAGCATGTCACTGTCAAATGTGACATTTCCCGTAGATTGTTAGTGTATATCTTCTTTGACTTCAGATTTGCTAAAAGTTTGAGTTTTTTTCCAATCATGAGTGTTTTTTACATTTTATCAATTTATTTTCATGCATCTATTAAGAATATCATCTACTCTTGGCCAGGCGTGGTGGCTCACACCTGTAATCCCAGCACTTTGGGAGGCCAAGGCCGGCGGATCACAAGGTCAGGAGATCAAGACCATCCTGGTTAACATGGTGAACTCCCGTCTCTACTAAAAATACAAAAAATTAGCCGGGCGTGGTGGCGGGTGCCTGTAGTCCCAGCTACTCTGGAGGCTGAGGCAGGAGAATGGCGTGAACCCGGGAGGCGGAGCTTGCAGTGAGCCAAGACTGCGCCACTGCACTCCAGCCTGGGCGACAGAGCGAGACTCTGTCAAAAAAAAAAAAGAAAGAAAGAAAGAAAGAAAGAAAGAAAGAAAGAAAGAAAGAAAGAAAGAAGGAAGGAAGGAAGGAAGGAAGGAAGGAAGGAAGGAAGGAAGGAAGGAAGGAAGGAAGGAAGGAAGGAAGGAAGGAAGGAAGGAAAGAAAGAAAGAAAGAAAGAAAGAAAGAAAGAAAGAAAGAAAGAAAGAAAGAAAGAAAGAATATCATCAGCTGTCTTTTCCCTGTGCCTATTAATATGGTGACTTCACAGGTAGATTTTCTAATGTTAAATCAACCTTGAGTTTCTGGAACATAACAACCTTGACATGAACTGCTATATTTCTTTCTTTTTTTTTTTTTTTTTTTTTTTTTTCCGAGATGGAGTCTTGCTTTGTTGCTCAGGCTGGAGTACAGTGGTACGACCTTGCCTCACTACAACCTCTGCCTCCCAGGTGCAAGGGATTCTCCTTCCTCAGCCTCCTGAGTAGCTGGGATTACAGATGCCCACCACCATGCCCGGCTAATTTTTGTATTTTTGGTAGAGACAGGGTTTCACCATGTTGGCCAGGCTGGTCTTGAACTCCTGACCTCAGGTGACCTGCCCGCCTCGGCCTCCCAAAGTGCTGGGATTACAGGCGTGGGCCATCATGACCGGCCTGGACTCTTATACTACTGTGTGTTTTGCCCAGTATTTTACCTAGAGGGTTTTCGCATCCATGTTCATAAGTAGGTTGGCCTGTAATTTACTTGTCTCCCGATTTTCTCTTTTTGGTACTATAAAGTGAATTGGAGAACGTTTCCTCTTTGTCTCCAGAACACTTTATATATAAAACCAAAACCATCTTCTCCTTTAAAGATGTCTTAAACTTACCTTGGTCTGTTTCCTTTGTGAAAGATTGTTTACTAATAATCGAATTTCTTTAAATTTTATCAGACTCTTCATTCAGGTTTTCTATTTATCCTTAAGCTGGTTTTTATTGATTGTATTTTCTAGGTGTTTTAGACAGTTTTGAGTCCATGAGCATCAGGTTGAAACGGGAACGTTTCTCTTGTCCTCCTCACAGAGCGTGTGACGGGGTATGTCTCGCTTCCTCAGTGCCCCGCTGCTCAAGTCTCTAGGATAGCAAACATATAGGGGTGGATGTTCACAGCTCCTGAAGCCCCAGGGGGCATGTGCTACATGTGCTTTTTTAGTTTTGCCATCCATAGGTGGCCTGTGTTAACCAGCTCAATTAGACCCTCTACCTTGTTGCGAGGACAGAGGGCTTTCTATATCCCGGGTTCCTCCTTGATGTCCTGGAAGAATCAGATCACACGTGGGTTCAAAGAATGAGTGCGAGGTTTTGTTTGTTTGTTTGTTTGTTTTGACAAAGTCAAAAGACGGAGTCTCGCTCTGTCACCCAGGCTGGAATGCAGTGGCACGATCTCGGCTCGCTGCAAGCTCCACCTCCCGGGTTCCCACCATTCTCCTGCCTCAGCCTCCCAAGTAGCTGGGACTACAAGTGCCCGCCACCACGCCCAGCTAATTTTTTGTATTTTCGGTAGAGACAGGGTTTCACCGTGTTAGCCAGGATGGTCTCGATCTTCTGACCTCGTGATCCGCCTGTCTCGGCCTCCCAAAGTGCTGGGATTACAGGCGTGAGCCACCATGCCTGGCCGAGTGCGAGGTTTTATTGAGTGGAAGTAGCTGTCAGCAGATGGCTGAGCCAGAAAGGAAATGGTTTTCCCCTGGAGTCAGCCACTTAGCGGCCGGACTCTTCTCTGACCATATCAGCCAAACTCCGTGTCATTCCCCCAGTCAATGGACTGCCAGCGTGCCGGCCTCTGCCTGTGCCTGTCGGTGTGCTCTTCAACCTGTGTGCTCCTGTCAACGTCCAGCCGCCCGTGTGTTCCTCTGCTAATGCGCTCCTCTGTCCAGCCACCTGTGTGTCTGCCTGCTAGGGTCTCGGGATGGGGGCGTGGCAGCCCAGGGTAGTCTTGGAAAATGCAGTATTTGGGCAGGAAAACAAAAATGCCTGTCCTCACCTAGGTCCATGGCACAGGCCTGGGGGTGGAGACCCAGCCAGGGACCATGCCCTTCCCTTCCCAGCACTTCTGTATCAAAGTCATCCATAGTACTTTTTCCCGTCATTTTAATCATTGCTGTACCTGAGATGTATCTTCTTTTTCACTCCTGAAAGTTTTGGAGTGTATGTGTGCCTTACTTCTTTTCTTACAGCTTTACTGAGATATATTTCACATACCATAAAATTCACCCATGTAAAGTGTCCAGTTTAATGATTTTTAGAATATTCACAGTGGTACAACCAACACCACCATCTAATTTTAGAACATTTTCAGCATCCTTAAAAGAAAGCCCAGCGACATCAACAGCCACTCCCTATTTCCATTCTCCCCTTCTGTTCCATTCTCCCCTTCTGTTCCATTCTCCACCTGACATTGGCTTTTTTTTTTTTTTTTTTTTTTGAGACAGAGTCTCACTCTGTCACCCAGGCTGGAGTGCAGTGGCGCAATCTCAGCTCACTGCAAGCTCCGCCTGCCGGGTTCACGCCATTCTCCTGCTTCAGCCTCCCAAATAGCTGGGACTACAGGCACCCGCCACCACGCCCGGCTAATTTTTTGTGTTTTTAGTAGAGACGGGGTTTCACCGTGTCAGCCAGGATGGTCTCGGTCTCCTGACCTCGTGATCCGCCTGCCTCGGCCTCCCAAAGTTCTGGGATTACACCGTGCCCGCCCATTTTTTTTTTTTTTTTAGAGAGAGTCTCGCACTGTCACCTAGGCTGGAGTGCAGTGGCGTGATCTCGGCTTACTGCAACCTGCGCCTCCTGGGTTCAACCAATTCTCCTGCCTCAGCCTCCTGAGTAGCTGGGACTACAGGCTCCCACCACCACACCCGGCTAATTTTCTTTTTTTTTTTTTTTTTTTTTTTTTTTTTGTATTTTTAGTAGAGACGGGGTTTCACAATGTTAGCCAGAATGGTCTCGATCTCTTGACCTCGTGATCCGCCTGCCTCAGCCTCCCACAGTGCTGGGATTACAGCCATGAGCCACTGGAACCTGGCCGAGATTGGCTTTTAATATGTTGCATGTTTACATGGTTCAAAAGTCACAGTGATATGATGAGGTATAAACTAAGTATAGGCTGGGCACGGTGGCTCATACATATAACCTCAACACTTTGGGAGGTCAAGGCAGGAGGATCACTTGAGGCCAAGAGTTCAAGATCAGCCGAGGCAACATAAGAAAACCCCATCTCATTAAACTTAGCCAGGCATAGTGCTGTGTGCCTGTATTTAGCCGGGCATAGTGGTGTATGCCTGTATTCCCAGCTACCCGAGAGGCTGAGGCAGGAGGATTGCTTAAGCCCAGAAGTTCGAGGCTGCAGTAAGCCATGATCACACCACTGCACCTCCAGCCTGGGCAAGAGCACAAGACTCTGTCTCTAAAAAATTAAAAATTCAAATGGAGTATAAAAAATATACAAAAAAAATTCTAACTCCCATCTTCATCTTCCCCACAACTGTCTCTCTCACACATGTAACCATTTTTATTCATTTTCTTTTTATTTTTCTGTATTTCTTTATACATCTACAACAAGGAAATGCAAATCTATTTATTCCTATTTTCCACTCTTTTATTACAGAAAGGTAACATCATTGATACAGTATCCTGCACCTTCCTTTTTTTTCTTACTATTAGCTTCTCATTCTTTCTTACAGTTGTGGTTCATGTTTATTCAACCAGCTCCCCACAGGCAGGCCCTTGGCTTGTTTCCAAGCTGTTGCCATTGCAAACAGTGCTGTAGTGTATAACCTCATTCATGGGTCATTCTATACTCGTGAATATCTATCTGCAGAATAGATTCCCAGAGGTAGGACTGCTGGGTCAAAGGATAAATACATTTGGTTTTTTTTGAGACGGAGTCTCGCTCTGTCCCCCAGGCCGGAGTGCAGTGGCGTGATCCCGGCTCACTGCAAGCTTCGCCTCCCAGGTTCACGCCATTCTCCTGCCTCAGCCTCCCGGGTAGCTGGAACTACAGGTGCTGCCACCAAGCCCAGCTAATTTTTTGTATTTTTAGTAGAGACGGGGTTTCACCATGTTAGCCAGGATGGTCTCAATCTCCTGACCTCGTGATCCGCCTGCCTCGGCCCCCCAGAGTGCTGGGATTTACAGGCGTGAGCCACCACACCCGACCAATGCATTTGTATTTTTTATAAGCAATGCCAAACTGCTCTCCACAAGGTTTGTACAATTTTGCATTCTCCGCAACCAAACCTGTTTCCTCACAACCATACCAACAATGTATTTTACAATTTTGGATTTTTGCCAAATTGAATTGTGCAAAATGGTGTCTAAGGGCAATTTAATTTGCATTTCTCTTATTACAACTGGGGTTGAGCATCTCTTGATGTTTAAGGATCATTTGCATTTCATTCTGTATGAACTATTTCTTTCTTTTGCCCATTTTTTCTTTGGAGTTCTTGATTTCTTTCTTAGGAAAGTAAAAGCTATCTTTATTGCTGCATGACAAATTATCTCAAAACCTAATGGCTTAAAGCAGCATAATGTATTATTCCTCGGGATTCTGTGGGTTGAATGGGCACAGCTGGGTGGTTCTTAATCTTAGTTTTTAGTATTGTTCTAACCCTCAAGATTGCCAACCCTCGAGCCCTGTCTTTAAACAATCCAAGCTCGTGATGCCCCCAACGGCTAAGACAAGCTCAAGGTGATGCCAGCAGCTGCGCCAGTTCTCCCAGTTTATCCTAGGTCTTTGGCCCCGCTGGCCACCAGTGCGTTCCTTCCCTGTGGCCCACACCACTTCTCCCAGTGTGCTACCCACTGGGGTTACCCACTTGTCTACATTTGGCTGGCAGCTTGGCTGAGCTGGATGGTCCACAAAGCCTTCCCTCACTTGTCCAGTGCCTTAGTGCTCGTCTACATAGCCATGTTCCCTCAGCTTGGGCTTCCTCACAGTATGGTGGTCTCGTGGAAGTCAGCCTTCTTCCATAGCAGCTGGCTTTCAAGAGGGAGGAAACAGAAGCTGCCAATCCTCTTAAGGCCTGGGTTCCAAAGTCATGGAGTGTCATTTCTGCATTCCTTTGGTCATAGAAAGTCACACGGTCAGCCCAGATTTAAGGAATAGGAAATAGACCCCACATCTGGATGGGAGAAGTGGTGTGGGCGACAAGGGAAGGAACGCACTGGTGGCCATCGGAGCCAAAGACCTGGGATAAATGGAGAACTGGGGCAGCTGCTGGTATCACCTTGAGCCTGTCTTAGCCGTTGGGGGCATCGTGAGCTCGGATTGTTTGAAGACAGGGCTCGAGGGTTGGGAATCTTGAGGGTTAGAACAATACTAAAAACTAAGGACACACATACATTTTGTTGTGATTTTCGGTGGAGGAACTTAGTGAAAGTGGTTACGGGGTCAGAGAGAACGTGTAAAAACTCGGCCATGGGTGGGTTGGTGCTGACCCTTTCTCCCACCGGTTTATGGCTGGTGAAGGTGGGAGATGTCAGCTCCATTTAGGGGACTGGAGGGACCTGGACAGTTTTGAAGGGGAATTTGAGAGTGGAATTTGAGAGTGTGCTTGTAAAGGACTCGACCCTGCCAGTCGCAGTTCAAGGTCAGGGCTGGCTGTAGGTGGGAGGCCGTGCAGTTCCTGGGAAAGCTAACTCACTGCGGGGCCTTCACTTTCTCACCCGAGAAGAGCCCTGTTTGTGCTCCGCTGCTGCCTGGAGTCTCCAGAGGACACAAACAGGCAGAGGGGGGTGTGTAGGGAGAAGCACTTGCTTTTTCTTGCTTTCCTCTTTATAGAATTTGTTCTTCTCCCACGAGACCACTCTAGCCACACCAGGAGCTTTCTCAGAAACAATCACAATCTGTTTTTTTCCTTTTTTTTTTCCAGACAGGGTCTCACAAATGACAAACAAGACAAACGACAAACAGGCAAAAAAAAAAAAAGAAAAGAAAAGAAATTCTTTTTTTATTCCAAGACAAAACCGAAATTGATTCAGCGGCATTTTAATTAGGAAATCCTATAAATCAGGATCACTCTTGATTTCAGACACTCCATTATGAAGTGTACATCCACATCCAGAGGATGAATACGCCGTTGAATCTGTTAAAAACTGGCTTTTTAAAAACTGTTGCCCAGGCTGGAGTGCAGTGGTACAATCTCGGCTCACTGCAGCCTTAAACTCCCGGGCTCAAGTAATCCCCCTGATTCAGTCTCCCTAGTAGCTGGGACCACGGGTGCGTGCCACCACCAGGCTGGCTAATTTTTTTTTTTTTTTTTTTTTTGAGATGGAATCTTGCTCTGTCGCCCAGGCTGGAGTGCAGTGGCGTGATCTCGGCTCACTGTAACCTCTGCCACCCAGGTTCAAGCAATTCTCCTTCCTCAGCCTCCCAAGTAGCTGGGATTACAGGCACCTGCCACAGCACCTGGCTAATTTTTGTATTTTTAGTAGAGACGGGGTTTCACAATCTTGGCCAGGCTGGTCTTGAACTTCTGACCTCGTGATCCACCCACCTCCCCTCAGCTACCCAAAGTGCCAGGATTACAGGCATGAGCCACCGCACCCCATCTAATTTTTGCATTTTTGTGTAGGGATGGGATCTCACTATGTTGCCCAGGCTGATCTCAAACTCCTGCCCTCAAGCAATCCTCCTGCCTTGGCCTCTCAAAATGCTGGGATTATAGACATGAGCCACTGTGCCCGCCTAAATGATCTCTTGAGCCTCTCTCCTATCCTCCCAGCCAAGCTTTCTTTTTTTTTTTTTTTTTGAGACAGAGTCTCGCTCTGTCACCCAGGCTGGAGTGCAATGGCCGAATCTTGGCTCACTGCAAGCTCTGCCTCCCGGGTTCACGCCATTCTCCTGCCTCAGCCTCCCAAGTAGCTGGGACTACAGGCGCCTGCCACCTCGCCCGGCTAGTTTTTGTTTTTTTTTTTTTTTTTTTTTAGTAGAGACGGGGTTTCACCATGTTAGCCAGGATGGTCTCGATCTCCTGACCTCGTGATCCGCCCGTCTCAGCCTCCCAAAGTGCTAGGATTACAGGCTTGAGCCACTGTAGCCAACCTTTCTTATTCCACCCTTGCTGGTATCTATAGGAATGGACAAGAGACCCTGGATGTTTTTCTGCTCTGTGCTGGCCTCTGTGAAGCCGTGGGCCTCAGCCTCTGCACATCCTCACCCTCTCGGCTTGTCTCCTTCTCCCATGCAGCTGTTCTTTGTGACCGAAGCTGGTTTTAAAATGTGGCTTTCCCAGAGAAGAAATCACAGGCTTTGCCCTTTTGAAGTCTGATGGTGTCTTACGAAGGTCCTACCCCCAAATGCAAAGGTAGCAAAGACAGTTTTTAAGAGATTCAACGGCTTGTTCAACCTCTGGATGTAGATGTACACTTCATAATGGAGTGTCTGAAATTAGAGTGGTCCTGATTTCTAGGATTTCCTAATTAAAATGTCTGCTGAATCAATTTAGGTTTTGTTTTGGGAAAGAAAAGAATTTTTTTGCCTGTTTGTCGTCTTTTCACTTTGCTTATGTTTGTGTCTGTGCGTGCATGTGCACACATCACACAGGGTTTTCCTGAATGTTTTATTTGGAAACAATTATAGATTCACAGAAGTTGTAAGGATAGTATCGAGATGTCCCCATTTACACTTCACACAGTATCTCCCAGTGACAATATCTTATATAACTATGGTACAACATCAAAACTGGGAACATTGACATTGGTACTATGTGCATCATCTTTTTTTTTTTTTTTTTTTTTTTTTTGTGAGACAGAGTCTTGCTCTGTCACCCAGGCTGGAGTGCAGTGGTGCGATCTCAGCTCACTGCAACCTCTGCCTCCCAGGTCCAAGCCATTCTCATGCCTCAGTCTCCCGAGTAGCTGGGATTTCAGGCACACGCCACCAAGCTGGGCTAATTTTTGTATTTTTAGTAGAGAAAGGGTTTTACCATGTTGGCCAGGATGGTCTCTAATTCCTGACCTAAGGTAATCTGCCCTTCTCACCCTCCCATAATGTTGGGATTACAGGCATGAGCCACCAAGCTCGATCCAATGTGTGACATCTTATCACATGTATAGTTTTATGTAACTATCACAATCAAAATACAAAACTGTCCCATTGCCACAAAAATCTCCCTTGGGAGCCACCTCGTGATAGTCAACTACACAGCCATGTCCCCACCATCCCTAACCTCTGACAGCCACCCATCTGTTTTCCATCTCTGTAGGGGGTGATAGGCCTCCAAAAATGTATGTCCAACTCCTAACCCCTGGAACCGTGAGTGGGACCTTATTTGGAAAGGGGTCTTTACAACTGTAACTAAGTTAAAAGTCTCGAGCTGAGATCATCCTGGAGTGAAAGTGGGCCGTGAATCCAATGACAGCTGTGAGAAAAGGAAGAAGGACATTGGAGACAAAAGGCAAAGAGGAGAAGGCGATGTGGAGACGGAGACACAAGTGGCAGTGACACGTCCAAAAGCCGAAGAAGGTCAAGGATTGCTGCAGCCACCGGAAGCCAGGAGAGAGGCGTGAACCCAATTCTGTCTCAGAGCCTTCAGAAAAAACACTTCACTTAAACTGGTAAAAACCAAACCCAAACAAAAACATCGACAAAGGGGAATCCACACGGGCGGGGCATTAGAGCATTCAACAGATATGAGCACCTACCATATGCCAGGTGCTGGACGGAGCATCTGGGACACTTCAGTGAACGGGAAGGCGAAGGCCCTGCCCTTGAGCAGCTGATGTGCTGATGGGTTGTTGATTTTTTCCGGGCTATTTTCTTTCTGCTATTCCGATTGGATAATATATATCATTGTACCTCCGAGTTCACTGATTTCTTTCCTCCATCCTCTCCATTCTGCTGTTAAACCCGTCCATTGAGTTTTTATATTATTGTTCTATATTTTATCCTTACTTTTTTATTTATCTTATTTTATATTTTGAGACGGAGTCTCGCTCTTTGTCACCCAGGCTAGAGTGCAGTGGCACAATCTCGGCTCACTGTAGCCTCTGCTTCCTGGGTTCAAGTGATTCTCCTGCCTCAGCCTCCCAAGGAGCTGGGATTACAGGTGCCCACCACTATGCCCGGCTAATTTTTTTGTATTTTCAGTAAAGACGGATTTTCACCATGTTGGCCAGGCTGGTCCCAAACTCCCTCAGGTGATCCGCCCAGCTCGGCCTCCCACAATGGTGGGATTACAGGCATAAGCCACTGTGCCCAGCCTCACTTATTTATTAATATCACCTATTTCTGTCAGACGGGGTGGCTCACGCCTCTAATCCCAGCACTGTGGGAGGCCGAGGTGGGCGGATCACGAGGTCAGGAGATCAAGACCATCCTGGCTAACACAGGGAAATCCCATCTCTACTAAAAATACAAAAAATTAGCCGGGCGTGGTGGTGGGCGCCTGTAGTCCCAGCCACTCGGGAGGCTGAGGCAGGAGAATGGCTTGAATCTGGGAGGTGGAGCTTGCAGTGAGCCGAGATTGCACCACTGCACTCCAGCCTGGCGCACAAAGTGAGACTCCGTCTCAAAAAAAAAAAAAAAAAAATCACCTATTTCTTTGCCCAGACTTTCTCCTTTTTCATTTGTTTCAAGCATATTCATAATGTGCACATTGCAGCATTTTATGACAGCTGCTTTAAAATTCTCATCAGATAATTCTAACATCTGTGTCATCTCAGTGTTCGTGTCTGCTGTCTCTTCTCGTTCATGCTGAGATTCCGTCCCTACAAAAATTAAAAAATAATTGGCCAAGCATAGTGGCACGTGCCTGTGGTCCAAGCTCCTTAGGAGGCTAAGGCAGGAGGATCCCCTGAGAGCATGAGTTCAAAGTTGCCATGAGCCATGATCACACCACAGCACTCCAGCCCGAGTTACAGAATGAGACCATCTCCAAAATAAATAAATAAATAAATAAATAAATAAATAAATAAATAAAAGTAAACACATTTAAAATATTTTACTCACCTCATGAATGAATGAGAAAATCAGTAAGCTACCACAACTAGTTTAAAGGAGAATTCAAAGAACAGAGACACCTATGGATTGTGAAGTGGATGTATAAATATATTTCAGATTGGCTCTTTTTTGGTAGAGTTTGCATTAGCTTCCTCTTGCTGCTATGACAAATTATCACAAATGTAAGTGGCTTAAAACAGCAAATGTATTGTCTTGCAGTTCTGGAGATGGGAGGTCCAAAGTGGGTTGACAGAGCAGAGTTCCTTCGGGAGGCCCCATAAGAGCCTGTTTTCTGGCCTTTCCGACTCCTAGAGGTTGCCCTCATCCCTTGGCTCATGGCCAGGCCTCACTGCACCCTCTGCTTCCACAGCCACATCTCCTTCTCTAACCCCAGCCCTCCTGCCTTCCTCCTAGAAGGACCCATGTGGTTACACCAGGCCCTCTGAGATAATTCAGGGTAATCTCCTCACCTCAAGACCTCTACCTAATTTACATATGCAGAGTCTGTTTTGCCCGTGAAGTAACATACTCACACTGTGGACATCTTTGGGGGTCAATTACTCTGCCTGCCTCGATAGGGAACCAAGTGTTCTTTCTACCAGAAAGAATTAATTTGCACATGTACAGATGAAAATCATTTGCATTGCTGTTGCTTATCTACAATCTACAAAGTCACAAAATAGCACAAAGACAATGAAAAGCACAAACCCAAAAGTGGGTGGCCCGGAAGAGGGTGCTTCATTTTACACTGAGATCCAAAGCAGTTTTCTACTGAAGACGCCTAATCATTCTTCTGGTCCATTTCAAAGGCTTTTTACCACTTTTCCTGGTATTTCTAACCTGCTTCATTCCTTTACTTCTAGTTCATGCTTTTTCCTCATTTCTGTCATCTATATGCCTTAGCATGCTTTCAACTCTGTCTGTCTCTCTTAAACTCCTTTTAATTTCATGTTCATTCTGAAATAGGTTTGCATTTTCTTCTATTTTTTTTTTTTCTAACTCTACCAGTCCATAATGTCCACCTGCTATCTGGTCATCTCTTCCTCTTGTCTGGCTATTTCTATCCTAAGTTCTTATATTTCTGCTTTGTGGTCTTTACAGTTGCAACTATTTCACTGAGGTGTTTTTTTCTTAATATATGTTGGAAGTTTGGAGTGCATGCAATTTTCCTCCACCTTTGGCAACATTTTTCTGGCATATTTTCTTCATCTGCAGAGAAATTCTGTTTCTCTTTTTCAGGATTTTTCTTAGGTATTCTGTATGAATTTGAAGTTATAGCTATTATGTAACTAATATTTGGGTGAGTTCTTTGATCCCAGACCAGCTATTAGCAGGAGTATCCTGAGTGTTGGTGGTGGTTTGTTTCTTTTGTTTGAAATGAGATTTATGTTGTCCAGGCTGGTTTCAAACTCCTGGCCTCAAGCAATCCTCCCACCTCAGCCTCGCAAAGCACTGGGATTACAGGTGTGAGCCACCACGCCTGGCTCATCCTGTGTCTTGATAGCATAAACTCAGATGTGGTCCAAGGGCCACCATGAATGACAAACACGCTCTTGTCACTTGGAGAATTCCAAGAGCTTTAGAAGCTTCATCCCATGAACTCTAGGGAAAAAAAAAAATTCTTTACAGTGAAACAGAGGGACTTTCTAATTCGTATGCCTGAGGAAGCGAGAGGCTGAAGCTTATCGGAACTGCTACAGGTATCAAGAGAGAAGGCCTGGGAAAGAGAAGCTGGAAGACAGGAGATCTGTCTCCATAAAGAGCTACATAAGTCATGGCATTTGTTCCTCTGGGCCTCAGAAGACGACTGGAAACAGGCAACTCCAGATCCAGGAGATGAGCTGTGTGTTAGAGGGAAATGCTCCTTAGCATTCGAATCCCCCTGAGACAGCGATGGGCTAAGCCAGGAACCACCATATCTGCAAGTGCCCTGGGCCTTCATGTGATGTGGGGCCTTGAAAGATCCTGCTCTAGGGAGGAGTTAGGTCACCTGTGAGGGTCATCACAACTTGCAGGGGCCCAGCACAGTGGCCAGGCCTTCACATGCACTTGGTAGACATTTTCTGTCATGCTGTACAGACTGTCTCTCCAGGTTTTGGAGAAGTAAGGGGTGTGGCGTTGGATCCACCATTGTACACAACAGGGCACAGTGTAAAACTGAGGAATGGGTCATGTCTGCCAAGCCCCTCAACCACAACCCTATGCGAGATCATCTTTACTCCTCATGCCGCCTCTTGCCATGGGCTGGGTCTCCTCCTCCCTTCTCACATGGTGTCAACCCCTCATCCTCAAATTCTTATGCACAATCCCAAATAAGGCTCCAGGAAAACCTTTGCTCAACCAGAAACTCATGATGGTGAACCTTAAATGAAGTGTCAACCACCCTTGCCCCCTGCTTGCAGCAGCACAACTAGAAGCTTTGATATCCTCTTCTTCAACACAGCCAGGACCTGCTCTTAGCAAGGCCCCCAACCTTGACTGCAGGGTGGGGTGTTTCTTCCTGCAGAACTGGGTGTGAAGACCATCATCCACCCTGGCACCCCTGCTCCCTGTCCCTCTGCTGTACAGCCATTGGGGCTGCCTGGTCACCTGCTCTGGACTCATCATGCACCAGCTCATTGGGATTCTACTGACTGAAGCCTCCATGATGCCCCCACTCCTGGTTTCCCTTCCACCCTGTCCCCTATTCATGGTGTCCCCAGAGTTCTGCCCTTCTCCTCTGTGTCTCGTGACTTTCACACCCTGCCTGGGTCTCATGGCTTCCCATCTTACCCAGTTGCTAAGAACCCCCAGTTTCTGTTTCCTGTCCAAATCCCCCTCCCATCTGTGGATGCAGACACAGAAACTCTTTCACTGTGGTTTCCTTTGGGGAGAGCTGCGAGGAGCATAAAGTGATCTATACACGTAGAGGGTGACTATAAGTGTTTCCTCCCATCTCAAACTCCTGCTAGTTCTCCCCAGTTTGAGACTGCAGTGGGCTATGATCATGCCACTACCCTCCATCCTGGGTCACAGATCATAGTTACTTGGTTTTGTGCTTTTGTCCTTTTTTTTTTAAGACAGGGCTGGCTGGGCGTGGTGGCTCACCCCTGTAATCCCAGCATGTTGGGAGGCCGAGGCGGGCAGATCACAAGGTCAGGAGATCAAGACCGTCCTGGCTAACACAGTGAAACCCCGTCTCTACTAAAAATACAAAAAAATTAGCCGGGCATGGTGGCAGGCGCCTGTAGTCCTAGTTGCTCAGGAGGCTGAGGCAGGAGAATGGCGTGAACCCAGGAGGCGGAGCTTGCAGTCAGCTGAGATTGCGCCACTGCACTCCAGCCTGGGGAACAGAACAAGACTCCGTTTCAAAAAAAAAAAAAGGTGGGGGGCACCTAGCTCTGGGCTCCAGCAATCCTCCTACTCCAGCCTCACAAGTAGCTGTGACTACAGATATGTACCCCCACAGGCAGCTAATCATGTTTTGTAGGGACGGGGTTTCACCATGTTCCCCAGGCTGGTCTGGAACTCCTGCACTCAAGTGATCCTCTCACCGCAGCCTCCCAAAGTGCTGGGATTACGGATGTGAGCCACAGCCCCTGGCCATGATGGTCGGCTTCGTGGGTCAACTTGGTTAGACTATAGTACCCAGTTGTTGAATCTGTTAAAAAAGTGAACCAAGACAGTAAAATTTTAAAGCGTTTATTTGAGCAAAATGATTTGCGAATCAGGCAGCTCCAAACCAGAGGTGGTTTGAAGGTCGCACTGAAGGTGCAGAGGCACAGGTGTTATCGGGGAAATGCAGAAGTGAGGCGCAGAAAATATTTAACTGGTTATAATTATAAGTTGCCTTATTTGGTCTATCACACTGGAAAGTCCTTAGTTATATAATTAGAAGTTTTTTGGCTGATTCTGACTAGCTGAGCTTAAGTTCTGTTTCTCTTTAACATAGACATTTATAAGAAATAGCTCAAGTTAAGTTTCACTTATGTTTGCAAATCAAGCAAGGTGAAGGTCACCTATGGGGCCTAACTGGCTTTGTCAGCTCAAGGTTTCTTCAGACCTGGTCTTCATTCTGATTGACTTTAACAAACGCAACACTAGCCTAGGTGTTCTGTAAGGCGTTTTGTAGATGCAAATCACGTCTGCAGTCAGCCAACTTTAAGAAAAGGAGATTATCCTTGGTAACCTGAGTCAGCCTCATCCAATAGGAGGAAAGGCCGTGAGCAGAACTGAGGCTTCCCAGAGGAAGGAGAAGCCCTGTCTGGACTGCAGCATCGGCGCTCGCCTGAGAGTTCCCGCCTGCCCTTCCGGTGCCCTGGCCTACGGATTCCTGACTTGCCCTACCAGCCCCACCTTTGGGGAAGCCAGTTCCTTGCAATGCATCTGTCTCTGTATATATGGACATACATACTGGTTCTGTTTCTCTGGAAGAGCCCTGACCAATACACTACCTAATACAATCAATTAAATTCAAAGTCATCATTCTCTCTCCCACTATCCTCCACCATCACACGGCCCCCGAGGCGCCCTCATAGTCCTCATCCTGATGAATGGCATGGTCTGCCTTGCTGCTGCCCAGGCCAGAAGCTGCGGGGTCTGGCCAGACTCCTCCCTCTCTCTCCTCCTGCATCCAGGCATTGGGCCAGCCCAGGGGTGTCAAGAATCCGCACCCACCCCTCCACTCACATCTCCACTGTTTGCCCTCTGGCTTTCCACTGTAGACATCTCACTGGATTCCCTGTCTCCATGACAGTCTCATCTCCCCTGCTCCACCCACCAGCCAGGGTGATCTCTGAGAATCCCGTCTCTCCTGTTTAAAGGCCTCTCCTATGGGCAACATGGAGTCCACACCCCCATGCCGGCTGGCCCTCTCACTCCAGCGGCTGCCCCAGGACCAGGGCATCGGGCCTCCATCTACCCACCGGCTGGCTGCTTGCTTTCCTAAATGCCCGGAAAACCCAGCCACCAGGGGTGTGGGCTGGGTCTCTCAGTGCCTACTTTGGAACCTAAAACCTAGTAAGTACATTAAAAACTATTTTCCTGCAGTGCAATTGAATGGATTTACCCCTCCCTCTCCGTCTCCTCTAACTACTCATAATACAGAACCCAAGAAATCTGCTTAATTAGTTTGGGGGTTACCAACAGGAATTTCATTGTCTTTGTTCATGATTTAATGGTAGGTAGTTAGCGCAAAAAAGGTTGCCCCTTAAGAAAACGAAATCTGCCTTTGTCTCATGTGTGGTCTTCAAATGAGTTTTATTTTTTGTTTCGCAGTGGTGCTTGATACTAAAATATGTTTTACTCTGCTGTTGATCCTTCAACAAGTCAAGAAGAACATGTGGCCTCAGGGCCATTTCTTTAGGGTCCTAAGCAGAGAAGAAGAGCTTTGTTCTATCCCACGTTCCAGTGGCCCCCACATTCATGTCTCTATTAGATGGAAACTGCTGGAACATCTTCATTTCTGGAGACAGAGCCTGAGTCCTTGGCCCCAGGCCTTTCTCTCCATCCCTGTCATGGAATTCTTTTAAGTGTTAGCTCCTCACATAAAGCCTGTGGTCTGCCAGAACCCACCCTGCTGGCCGAGAGCCCCATGCCTGGCTTCCCCAATACCCCAGGCTGGGAGCTCAGCAACCACAGTCTACAACTTGGAGCAGGAAGCACTTGCTGAAAGGCTCACCATGAACTTGGACCTGACTTTGACTTCTTCTCTGTTTGAGAGCTTGTGTTTCCCCCACTGGAGTCTGAATTCCTAGTAATCCTGTGATGAGTCCTCTCTGGAACAATGACAGTGACTAAGCCAACAGTGTGTGCTGCAGGAGGCAACTCTGACCCACACAGTCTTATGAGTTCATGAATCAAAGATGCCAGACCCTGAGCCCGAAGGGCCGGGTGCAGTGACCCTGTGAAGGTCATCCTGTGGCCCTTGCAGGGGGGGCCTGTCTTTCCTCTGTGCCAAGCGTGCTCCTGCTGCCCACCATGGGAAGCTGAGCCCCTGAGTTCCAGCCTCCCTTGCAGAGATGTGCACTTTCCTGGTACTTTTCCACCCTGGCATTCTGCATGACTGCCAGGCAATTGCTCGGAGATAAAGTGTACCTTTTATAAGCCCAGAACTTTAAGTTTCTCTCACACAGAGATCAGACTCCTAAAGGGAGTAACTGAAGACATTCTGCGAGCTCCAGGAACTGAGAGAAGCAGAAGGAGGCCGCCTGCCTCCTGCCAACAGCCAGTCAGGTGAGCTGCGAGCCACCTGGCTGTGTCCCCGGCTGCCCTCCAGGGCCCACTGCCATGGAAACCGCACACAGCATCGCTGCTTGAGAGCCAGACAAACACGGCTGGCAGGGCCACTGGGTGGGCAGAAGGCAGCTGAGCAGAGCCTCGGGAAGCTGGGCTTCTCTTCTCAGCCCTGCCGCCCCCTCTTCACCATGTCTGGAACAAGGTATTGCCCCACTAATGATTTGCTCCCTTGAAAGGGATAAATAATCTCACTCTTCGATTCAAGGATACAGAGCCCTGGTTCTCAGGCACCAGCTGCTCTGTGAGCCTGTTTCCATCAACATGCGCTGCACAGCGACCAGAAGGACCTCTCCTGAGGAACCGAGTGGGAAAGTGGCCTCAACCTTTGCAGTCGGGAAGCGTCGTCCCAAGGTTTTCTCCCCAGGCCCCTCCGTGTCATGGAAGGAGTGGTAGCATTCGTGTGCTACCATAGCAGGTAAATGGAACAATTAAAAGTGACAGAATCACGGCAGTCTCTTCCCCATCCTTCACAGCCGCTGGAATTCAAATCTGCCTTAACGGAGTGGCCACCTCCTTCTTCCTCTGTGAAGCCCTCCGTGGCTGCCCATTGCTTGCAGGAAAATCCCAGAGCTCTGAGTGCATGGCAGCTCACCTTCTTCACGGTCTGGCCCTGATCTTCCCTCCGGCTGCTCAGCAGCGTGAGTGTGGGCCCAGCCGGCCTGCCCTCCGCATCACCCCTGCAACACCTAGTTCCTTCAGTGCGTTCTCATCTCAACACCACAGAGCAAGTGTCCCACATTGTCTACTTACAGGTGGCTTTCCTTTTGCAAACAGAAACTTTACTATACCCAAAAACAAATACAGTACTTTCAAAAACAGGTGCAAATATTATTTGGTCCTGGGAGACAAGAAAGGGTTAGAAATATTCTGACTCAGGAGAAAGAGCCTCTCAGACACTGCTGGGAGAGAGTAAGATGGTATCTCCCCTGGAAAGAGACAGCTGGCAGAATCTGCCAAAATTACAGACGCAAGCACCCCTTGATCCAGCAAGCCCACTTCTGGAAATCAATTGACAAGTGCCCATGCATGCATATAAATGGCATAAGTATGAGATTATTCACTGGGACATTCATTGTAATGGCAAAAGATGGGAACTACCCCAAGTGGCCATCACTAAGGAACTGGTTCATGTGCAATGATCACTCACACCGTGGGATATTTAGCAGTAAAAATGGCAAGGGGGGTCGCTGTGCACCACTAGGAAAAGGTCTCCTGGCTGCATCAGTGAGTATACAGCATACCAGCCTCTTTAGGAGGGAAAAATAAAAACGTATATCCATATATAATTGCATAAGGAAACACTAGAAGTGTAAACAAGAATCTAACAGACATGATTACCCAGGCCAGGCGCAATGGCTCACGCCTGTAATCCCAGCACTCTGGGAGGCCAAGGCGGCTGGATCACCTGAGGTCAGGAGTTCAAGACCAGCCTGGCCAACATGGTGAAACCCTGTCTCTACTAAAGGTACAAAAATTAGCCGGGCACGGTGGCGGATGCCTGTAATCCCAGCTATTCAGGAGGCTGAGGCAGAAGAATCACTTAAACCAGAGGCAGAGGTTGCAGTGAGCCGAGATTGCACCATTGCACTTCAGCCTGGGTGACAGAGTGATACTCCATATCAAAAAAAAAAAAAAAAAAAAAAAAAGGCCGGGCGCAGTGGCTCATGCCTGTAATCCCAGCACTTTGGGAGGCCAAGGTGGGTGGATCACGAGGTCAGGAGATTGAGACCATCCTGGCTAACATGGTGAAACCCCATCTCTACTAAAAATACAAAAAATTAGCCAGGCGTGGTGGTGGGCACCTGTGGTCCCAGTTACTCAGAAGGCTGAGGCGGGAGAATGGTATGAACCCAGAAGGCGGAGCTAGCTTGCAGTGAGCCAAGATTGTGGCACTGCACTCCAGCCTGGGTGACAGAGCAAGACTCCGTCTCAAAAAAAAAGGTTACCTAGAGGGGGACGTGGGAAAAAAAAAAAGAAGTTACCTAGACAGGGAGGTGGGGGAAGGGGGGAAGGAGAATGAGCAGATGGGGATATCTTTTCATATCATTTTGATGGTTTGAACTATGTCATGCATCTCCCATTTGAAAGTTAAAGATATTTTTTGAAAAATTATACAAGCATAAAACATTGTTAAATTCAGTCACTTCACAAAAACATGTACAGTGGGACTCCACATGCCAGGGGATCCGTGGAATCTGACTGTTCTGCCTCTTCTCCCCTATGTAAAGCTTTCTCGAGGGCAAGCATCTTGTCCTATTCATCTCTGCATCACTGGGCCCAAGCACATAGTAGATAATCAACAAATCTTTATTGAATAGATGGGTTGTGGAAACTGACAGCCACAGATTAAACGCAGAAGAAGGCACTAGTGCACATGATCGGGACTGCTCACTTTATTTAACAAGAATCACCATAGTGATGAGAGATGTGAGGGAAACGACACTGCGGTTGCCAACAGCAGCAGGCTGGGGCCAATGGGCTCACGGAGGCAAAGCCTGGACCATTTCTGAATGAGGGGCTCATAATTGCCTAGAACTTCATGCTTTATGTGTGTGTTGGGGGGGATTTCTTTTTGCAAAATTGTGTTCGTTTTAACAGCAAATGTTGAAAATGTTTCAATATGCATTCTCCCCTAAAATGTGTAGTTATAAGACAGGAGACTTGGTTTTCCATTTTTCCTTTGCTGATTAAAAAAAAAGAAAAAATAAAAAAATACAGGAAATGAAATCTGGTTTATATATAATTTGTCACACATGTAAGATATCCAACTTTGTAAGCACTCCAAGTTTTCATTAACTCTGCTAAAATATATTTACATTAAGAAATTTCCCAGCCCTAATGTCATTAGTTTCAAACTTCCAAACTCAGTTGTTTTGCTAAAAATGCAGATCGGGGCCAGATGGAGGAACAAGCACCCCTGATTGACCTCCCTCAGAACCAAAATCCCATAAATGTTAGAAACATCTTCCTTAATTAGAAGTAGCACAAAAGGGAAAGAAAGGGGACGGAAATGCGTTATGTTCTGGGAAAATCGGCAAGCTCACCAGCATCCCACAGCATTTGCCCCCAGTTGAAATGGAAAGTGTGAATACTTGGTCCAGAGAAGAAAGACAGTCTCCCCAGGAATCACCGAGTCCCTGTCCCTGAGAAGGACAGGGAACTCATGGCCGGGCGCGGTAGCTCACGCCTGTAATCCCAGCACTTTGGGAGGCTGAGACGGGCGGATCACGAGGTCAGGAGATGGAGACCATCCTGGCTAATACAGTGAAACCCCGTCTCTACTAAAATACAAAAAATTAGCCGGGCGTGGTGGCGGCGTCTGTAGTCCCAGCTACTCTGGAGGCTGAGGCAGGAGAATGGCGTGAACCCAGGAGGCGGAGCTTGCAGTGAGCCGAGATCGCACCACTGCACTCCAGCCTGGGCGACAGAATGAGACTCCATCTCAAAAAAAAAAAAAAAAGGACAGGGAACTCCTTCACCACTCTGAGGAATGAAACCCGCCACCCCCAATAATCATTAGAGGCAGATAAGATCAATAGAAAAAGCAGGTGAACAGGAACTCTTAGATATGAAGATGGGCAGATGGCCAAGGATCTCCAGACATTTGATCAAAAGACATCAAATGCAACCACAGAGAATTATAACCAGAAGAAATTAATGAAGAAAATAAAGAAGATGTGATAATACATATACTTTCTATCTTCTGAGAGGCTATTTCATCCCTTAAAAATTAATTATAAATAATAGAGACTGAAGATTAACTTCAAAAACTTGATAGATTGAATGAATGGCAAAATAAATGCAGTGAAGGAAAATTAGGGACGTGGGATATCACACCAAGGAATACTTTAGCCTAATGTGAAAGGACAAAGAAATAGACAATGTGGTTAAAAGTCATTAGTCATGGAGAGTAGACATTCCAATCTCGTTATAAAAGAAGTCCCAATAGGAGAGAACAGATAAAATTGGAGTGAAGAAACACTCAAAGAAATAATGGGGGGAGATGGGTCCCAGAGCTGAAGAAAGCCATCGGTTCTCAGGTTGATAGGCTCCATTCAATACAAAGCAGCCCCAATGAAAAATAAAGCAGGGGCCGGGCGCGGTAGCTCACACCTGTAATCCCAGCACTTTGGGAGGCCGAGGCGGGCGGATCACGAGGTCAGGAGACCGAGACCATCCTGGCTAACATGGTGAAACCCCATCTCTACTAAAAATACAAAAAATTAGCCAGGGTTGGTGGCAGGCCCCTGTAGTCTCAGCTACTCGGAAGGCTGAGGCAGGAGAATGGCTTGAACCCGGGAGGCAGAGGTTGCAGTGAGCCGAGATCGTGCCACTGCACTCCAGCCTGGGCCACAGAGCAAGACTCTGTCTCAAAAAAAAAAAAAAAGGAAAGAAAGAAAGAAAGAAAGAAAGAAAGAAAGAAAGAAAGAAGAAGGAAGGAAGGAAGGAAGGAAGGAAGGAAGGAAGGAAGGAAGGAAGGAAGGAAGGAAGGAAGGAAGGAAGGAAGGAAGGAAAAAAAAGAAAAGGAAAGGAAAGGAAAGGAAAGGAAAGGAAAGGAAAAGAAAAGAAAGAAAATCAAGTGGGAGGCCAAGACAGTCACTTGAGGCCAGGAGTTCGAGACCAGCCTGGCCAACATGGCAAAACCCCTTCTCTACTAAAAATACAAAAATTAGCCTGGCATGGTCCCCTGTAATCCCAGCTACTTGGGAGGCTGAGGCAGGAGAATCACTTGAAGCCAGGAGGCAGAGGCTGCAGCGAGCAGAGATCACCCCACTGCACTCTAGCTTGGACGACAAAGCAAGACTCCGTCTCAGAAAAAAAATAAATAAATAAAGTGGAATTTTAGAAATCTAGGCACATTGCAGGAAAATTTTGGAATACCAAGGAAAAAAGGAAAATCCTCATAGTTTTCTGACTGAGAGAATAGGTTATCACAATAGAATGAAAATCAGCTTGACACGAGACTTATCATCAATCCTGAATGCTAAAAGAGAGTAGGGCAATTTCTCTAACATTCCAAAGAAAAAACTATTTGTAACCTAGGATCCAAGACCCAGCCAATCTAGCCTTCAAGTGGGGGTGCAAAATAAAGACACTTTCATGCGCACATGGGTTCATCCCACCTATAAACTCCCCCCAAAGAATCTAAGAAAATAAAAGGTATCGACTACAGTAAGTGCTGGAGGGAGAAATAAAGACCGAGTTGGTGCACTAAACTGGTTTTAAAAATATGAAACTAAAGTCTCAAACGAGCTGAGTGTGGTAGGGAATTGGTCACGGGGGCAGGAGCAACAGCGAGAGAACAGCGAGTAAATTCACGTTTCCAGCGCAGGCGTGACTGTCCCAAGGCAGGAGCGGAGCTTTCAGCAAATGATCCAGTCAGAACTGCTGCACTTCTGAAAATAACTTCATTTGGGATTTATAATAAACTGGACTGATTCACTAAATAATTGGACTAGTAAACCAGTTTCACTTTTTTTTTTTTTTTTTGAGATGGAGTCTCGCTCTGTCGCCCAGGCTGGAGTACAGTGGCGCGATCTCGGCTCACTGCAAGCTCCGCCTCCCGGGTTCACGCCATTCTCCTGCCTCAGCCTCCTGAGTAGCTGGGACTACAGGCGCCCGCCACCGCACCCGGCTAATTTTTTGTATTTTTAGTAGAGACGGGGTTTCACTCTTTTAGCCAGGATGGTCTTGATCTCCTGACCACGTGATCCGCCCACCCTAGCCTCCCAAAATGCTGGGATTACAGGTGTGAGCCACTGCGCCCAGTCCAGTTTTGCATTTTTAAATTAATTAAAGTGTTTATAAATTTTGTGTCCTTGAACCCACTCAAGGCCAGGGGAAAGAGGGGAAACACATCTAAGAAATTCATTTAAATGACTACATATCCTTTTCAGCTCCCTTTAAACTGCAATAAATCAAACCATGCTAGTTGGAGGGCTGCCTGGATGGGAGACAGATTATGTATGACCAGGATCTGTACAGTAAAAGCTGGACCCAGACAGGTTCTCTTAAAGAGAGTACTGAGTTGCTGAAATATGAAAAACAAGAATTTCTAACTCATCAACATAGTAAGTTAAACAGAAATCTCTCCTCATCCTTTCAATTCCAATGAAGCTCTGTCTCTTAACTTACACTGGCAGGAAACTGGTAACGTAGATTGAATGACCCGCCCCAGTTTTTCATCCACACTCACACCCTCGCCATAGCCTCCCTTTCCCACCCCTTGACTTTGGACTTGGCCAAAGGGATGCCAGCAGGCATGACACAGCAGAAGTGGAAAGGTGCTTGTGGGGTTAGACGTGCCGCCTCTCAGGGCCCCGCCATCAGCCAGAGATGAGCCTGCCCCTGCTGGTCCCAGGAAGAGGATGAGAGGCACGTGAAGCAGGGCTGCCCAGCCAACTCACAAACGCGTGAGGAAGAAATAAATGATTACTGTTTGCCACTGAGATATGGGGATGGTTTGTCACACAGGATAACTGTGGCAATAGCTAACTGATACTCAGAGAGCAAGTGCCCCCGCAGCAAACATGAGGACGAATTCCTGAGCCTTGATATTCAAGTGGCTGCTCTCACTAGAGACAGAATTAGACTCTGGCTGGTGCGATGGCTCTCACCGGCAGTCCCAACACTTGGGAGGCCAAGAGCAGAGGATCGCTTGAGCCCAGGAGTTTGAAAGCAGCCTGGGCAGTGGATCAAGACCCCACCTCTACTACTACAACAACAACAACAACAACACAGTGTTTTAAACTAAAGGAGCCATGCAAAGGATGTAATACAGATTTATTAAATTCAAAACCAGGTTGGGCATGGTGGCTCGCACCTGTAATCCCAGCACTTTGGGAGGCAGAGGTGGGTGGATTATCTGAGGTCAGAAGTTCAAGACCAGCCTGGTCAACATGGTGAAATCCCATGTCTGCTAAAAATACAAAAATGAGTCAGGCTGTGGTGGTGCACGCCTGTAATCCCAGCTACTTGGGAGGCTGAGGCAGGAGAATTGATTGAACCTAGGAGGTGGAGGTTGCAGTGAGCTGAGATCACACCACTGCACTCCAGGCTGGGCAACAAGAGTGAAACTCTGTAAAAAAAAAAAAAAAGAAAAGAAAAAGAAAAAAATCCAGAAAAACTACTTTTCTGGAATACAAATCAGAATAATGGCTGCTTGGGGATTAGGGGACAAGGGAAGTTGAGTAGACTGTAAAGGGATTGGGGGAATTTTCTACAATGGTGGCAATGTTTTCTGCCTTGATTGGGGTGTTGGCTACAGACAGATATTTGTAAAAAACCATTGAACTATACACTTAAGATCTGTATGTTTTACTAAACTATTCCTCAATTTTTCAATTAGCAATAATCGTGCCTTGGATAAACCTCATCAGCTACAATACTGCCACTGTGCAAAGCTATTCCTCAGTTTTTAAAAACATATCTGTATGGGGTGGATACCCAGACCAGGGAGAGGCTGAGGTGCAGACAGGCCTGCCTGAGGAGCTGGGCAGCCCTCTAAGACTCCAGGACTCGGTGGGCTCTGGGCCGACAAAACCTCCCTCTCGCAAAAGGTCTGGGAACCCTTTTCGGGGGGGCTCAGAGTCTGGCCATATCTCTAGGTTTTCTGACGTCCTAGATACACCATGAGAAAGAACTTTGACTGGGCTCTCGATCTGGTAGGTGACCTAGGATATGGGGCTTATATCCAGGACCAAGAACCCAGGGCTTATATCCAGAGCCTAGGACATCGGGCTTGTACCCACGGCCTAGAACCTGGGGCATATACCCAGAGCCTAGGACACAAGCTTATACCCAGAGCCTAGGACACAAGGTTTATACCCAGAAAGGACACAGAACTTATACTCAGGGCCTAGAACCCGGGGCTTATACCCAGGGATTAGGAAATGGGGCTTATACCCAGAGCCTAGGACATAAGGCTTATACCCAGAGTCTAGGACATGGGGCTCATACTCAAGGAATAGAATCTGGGGCTTATACCCAGGGCCTAGGACCCAAGGCTTATCGCCAGAGCCTAGGACGCGGGGCTTATACCCAGAGCCTAGGACCCAGGGCTGATACCCAGAGCCTAGGACCCAGGGCTTATACCCAGAGCGTAGGACCCGAGTCTTATACCCAGCGCCTAGGACGCGGGGCTCATATTCAGAGCATAGGACACAGAGCCTATATTCGGAACACACTAACCTGGAAATGGATGCTCTGAAACAACTAGGGGAAAACGTGCAAATGCCAGTCGTGATTGTCTCTTGTCCCCGTGCAATAGGATTCCAAGTGCTTTTCTTTTCTCTTTTCTTGTTGGTTCCTTATAAATTTAAAATAAATGAAAATGATTAACCTCAAATATATTTACGGACATGTGATTCCATATAGAAGAGTGATTGTTAAATATTTTTTTCTCAGGATAGCTTTATACTCTGAAAATTTCCTGTGGACCCTAAGGAACTTTACGTGAATTGTATCTATCAATTTTACTGTAATAGAGATTAAATTTGAGGAGATTTTGAAATATTTACTTATTTTAAAATGGCAATGATTCCACGAGGTCTACGTATTTCAAAACATCATGTTGTACACATTAAATAATTTCATTTTCAATTAAAAATAAGCTTTAAAAAGAATCCACATTGCGCAATTTTTTAAATTAAAAAACAACAAACCCATTGTTGTATGTTAACAATAAATACTTTTGTATAGGAAGCAACAATATCTTCTGAAAAAGTAGTGAGTTGCGTCGTTTTCCGCTGGCAAATCTCTAGGTAGATGTCTGAGCTGATTCTCAGATCTGCTTTTGCCTTCAATCTGTCGCAATGTCACACATCCCGGCGTCTCTGGAAAATTCCACTGTATATTCATGGGAGAATGAGAATGAGAAAAGGCAAATCACATCTTACCATCATTATGAAAATAGTTTTGGCTACACTTTGAGAACTACTAACATAGAGTATAATCACAACTGTGTAAAAATAGGCAAATGAAATTTCTGAGTAAAAGTGCCATGGTGCCACCTCGTGTCATCTTTAATTATTGCAACGTCTGCTTACCAAACTTGCCTGTGCACATGCATTAGGTTGGTGCAAAAGTCATCGCGGTTTTTGTCCGGGCACGGTGGCTGATGCCTGTAATCCCAGCACTTTGGGAGGCCGAGGTGTGCAGATCACCTGAGGTCAGGAGTTCAAGACCAGCCTGGCCAACATGGTAAAACCCCATCTCTACTAAAAATACAAAAATTAGCCAGGAATGGTGGCACACACCTGTAATCCCAGTTACTGGGGAGACTGAGGCAGGAGAATCACTTGACCTCCAGAGGCAGAGGTTGCAGTGAGCCGAGATCACCCCATTGCACTCCAGTCTGGGCAACAGAGTGAGACTCCATCTCAAAAAAAAAAGTAATCGCAGTTTTTGCTATTGAAAGTAATGGCAAAAAAATGCCAGGCGCAGTGGCTCAAGCCTGTAATTCCAGCACTTTGGGAGGCCGAGACGGGCGGATCACGAGGTCAGGAGATCCAGACCATCCTAGCTAACATGGTGAAACCCCGTCTCTACTAAAAAATACAAAAAAAAAAAACTAGCTGGGCGAGGTGGCGGGCGCCTGTAGTCCCAGCTACTCGGGAGGCTGAGGCAGGAGAATGGCGTGAACCCGGGAGCCGGAGCTTGCAGTGAGCTGAGATCCGGCCACTGCACTCCAGCCTGGGCGACAGAGCGAGACTCCGTCTCCAAAAAAAAAAAAAAAAAAGAAAGTAATGGCAAAAACCGTGATTACTTTTGCGCCAACCTAATAGTATATGGGGGGTGTGTGCACAATATGATTTGTGCATGCAGGTCATGGACATGTGTGGAAATATGTGTATCAGTGATGTGTGTGCAAGTATGTGTGAGCATGGTGTATGCATGTAGCGTGGTGTAAATGTGCATGCACACAGTGTCTACATATGGCTTGTATGTGCCTGTATCGTGTGTGGTGTAGACGTGCATGCATGCAGTGTGTGGCATATGTGTGTGTTCATGTGGGTCATGTGTGCATGTGATGAATTATGTATACATATGATGCACACGTGTTTGTTGGTGATGTGGGTCATATATGTGCATGTGGTACATGCATATCATGGGAATGTGTTGCATTGTGTAGTGTGGTAGGTGGTACACGTGTATGTGTTCCACTCTGTGTTGTGTGCGTGCAGTGTGTGTTGCTGCAGTGCGTGTGTGTGTGCCTGTGTTATGTGTGGCATGTGTTGTAGGTTTGCTTGTGTGGGGCGGAGGTGGTGTCTGTTTAGGACTCACACATGGAAGAATGGAAGTAATATTTCACCCCATCTGCATGCACGCCTGCTCTGTGCTAATCCCTTAACGTTCAGAAAACATACTTTAAGCTGCCTAGAGAGTATCAGGCAGGCCTGGGTCCCAAGAGACTTCCATTCATTCCTCTCCGACTTCATCCTATCAGCCTCCTGAGCTAGGCATTGCCTCATTTTCACCGACTCTCAGAGGTGCAGTTGCTGGCTTCAACTAACAAATAGGGGATCCAGGATTCAGACGTGGGTCTTCTGACCAGGGAGGAATTCAATCATCTTGCACTAATGTTATAAAAATTAGCATTAAATGTGAATGTAACATAACATGAAGGTTCTAAAAATCGTTTATATGGTAGGATCAGAAATGTGTAAAAGGCAAACAGACTTCTGAATAAAAATAATAGGACAGCATCAGGGGGCACCCTCTCGGCTCCCTGACTGTTTCCATCGTGTGTTAGTGTGCACTCGGGCCATGTACGCAGTTAGGAAGGCATTCACTAGAAATCACTGGGAACTGGCTTTATGCCAAGTGCTGTGCAAGGTGCTTTCGCATTCAAATATAAACGTGGCAAACACAAATCATCGGCTCAAAAGTCACATGTGCAAAATGTAACATTATTTTTCATAGCTCAGTTTCAATTTCTGATTCCAATTTCTGAAAATGTAATCCAGTCCCTCTCAGAAAATTTCAGCCCCCAGCCCCACGTATGGTCGCTCAGACCCTGCAGGTAGATTTAGACCAACCTGTCCTTCCTTCCCTTTCCTCAGAGTGGTGCCCTGGCATCAGGGAGAATGATGCCTGGCCCCTGGCTCCCTAGCATTTGCCAGGGTAGCACATGATGGGCTGGCATCTGTGCCCACCAGCATCCACGGAAGTCCTCCACAGGGATGGACTGTGCCTCGAGCCCCGGGCCTGGAGTCTGGGAGGGAGGAGGAGGAGGATGCTGATTCCAGAAAGACTTCGCCAAGCTCGCCTCCATCCTGGTCCATTCCTCTCCCGCTGGCTGGGAGGGGGAAGCACTTGTGGTGCATGCTTTTGTGACAGCTACATGTGCCCCTGGGGTTTACCAGTCCTCGCTCAAGAAACCCAGGGACGCGCAGCTGCTCTCCCTCCCACCTCCTCTCCTCTAGCTCCCGGGTGCTGGGACCCTGTGGCCAGCAGGCTTTCCTTCTCAGATGGGCACTGCCTCACACGACCCAGCCTGGGGGCTCTCTCCTGGCCTGTGGACCTTATCTTCCAGCTCCCACCAACCTGCATTCTTCCCCACTCTGTTTTTCCATGTAGAAAATGTTGAGGCAGAGTCCTTCAGGATGTATCTCTTGATGGCCAAAGCAAATCAAACACATCTTGATTTTCAAACTTGTATCTCCTCTGCTATGCGCTCCTCAAATCCATTTGGAAGTTCAGTTGGCAGCTGCTTCTTTCTGGCTGTGAGGTCTCATGGTCCACCTTTCCCTGGGCCAGGATAGAGCACTGAAACAGCCCACGGGGACCACAGTGAAAGTGAGAGCAGTAACCAACACGCAGGGAGATTGCTGGGGCTCAGTCCCACCCCAGGCACACCAAGAGAGAGCCCTGAGAAACAGGCACGGGGGTTCCCCATGGGACAGCTCAGTGGCAAGGGCCTTGTTGGCCGGCTCACCTGCCACTGCCTTCTGCCTTCCCTGAGAGAAGGACTTGTCTCCCTGCCTCATGCAGGCTGCTGAGAGCCTAGATCCTGACCAGCTCAGTCTGGAGGGGGCCTCACCCCTAAAAGCCAGGCACCGAGAATAGAGGCTGAGTCTCAACAGAATCCGCTGGGGAGCTGGAGCATATGAGGTCCTGGGCTCCACCCCAGAGATTTGAGTCAGGAGGTCTGGGGTAGGGCTGAAGAATCTGCATTTCCAACAGGCACCCAGGGAATGCCAGAATGTCATGGGTCCAAGGCCACACTGAGCAGCGCTGATGGTAAGGACGCGGTAGCTTTAGCGGCGGGGATCCAGGCTAAGCATCAGAGCGGGGGGGCTCCTGGAGAGAGGGGCTCCAGTGAAGACACAAGACAGAATCAGGAAAAAAAAAAATGTAATGAGAAGGAAATTTTTTTTTCATATTGTTTATTTGCAATATCTTCCTGACTCTCCTTAAGAGTTCTCACTACAGTCATTTTTATTTTTATTATAATTTTTATTTATTTTATATTATGTATGTTATTTATTTTAAAAGACAGAGTCTCATCCTGTCACCAGGGTTGGAATGCAGTGGCACGATCACAGCTCATCATAACCTCTAAGTCGTGTGCTCAACCGATCCTCCCATCTCAACTTTCTGAGCAGCTGGGGCCACAGGCATGCACCACCATGCCTGGCAAATGTTTTAGTGTTTTGTACAGATGGGGTCTAACTGCGGTGTCCAGGCTGGTCTCAAACTCCTGGCCTCAAGCAATGCTTCCCCCTCAGCCTCCCAAGGAGCTGCAGGTCAGGCCAGGCCCCACCCACGTGCAGGGCTCGTGGGGGGCCTCAGTTTCCCTCTTGGGCATCCCAGA
The DNA here is from genome assembly GCF_007565055.1 of Rhinopithecus roxellana. Lineage (NCBI taxonomy): Eukaryota > Metazoa > Chordata > Mammalia > Primates > Cercopithecidae > Rhinopithecus > Rhinopithecus roxellana. The sequence goes on from NC_044551.1 coordinate 165,872,201, forward strand.
TTTGCAGATCCGGAAGACCTGGGCTAGGCCACTGCAGGGCAGTGCTGGGGGCAGGGATCTCTCCTGGCCTTCTGTCCCAGCTCCCTCTCCTCTCAAAATCCAGTGAAGTCCATGCTCCTGCGTGTGTCTGTTGTTCACATTTCTCCCATGGATGTATTTGCCCTCATTTGCATAAGAAATGCCACACGCCCATTCTAATGAGCTCGCCCATCTGGCAGTCAGGCCTCCTCTCTGGGCTCAGCTCCACTGAGAGCTTTGCAGGCCGGGAGCTGTTATAATTGGGCAGGTCCCTTCCAGGATCAGGAAGGACTGTCCCGAGCAGGCTCATGGCTCACCACCTGGCCCTGGGCTCCATGGCAGGCTGGAGCGGGCTCCCCGAGCTGTGGGTGTCGTGCCTGTGTGTCCATCAGCAGGGGGCATCTGGGCCTGCCCTGCCACGCCCAGACTGTCCTTGACAGGGCCAGGGCTTGGCCACCACCAAGGCAGGCATTTCATTGTATATTTTAAAATCAAATTGGGGCAGCCTCATGGCACCCCGTGGAACTTGTCCCAGGCTGCAAGGATTTGAATCCTGGAATACGGTGACACAGAAGGTGTCCTCTGGAACCTCAGCTGTGGGCAGCGCCTGGCTGGGCTGTGTCAGACAATGTGTCTCAGCCTCTCAGTGTCACTGTGACGACCCACACTAAGTGCTCTCCCACCTGATGCTTCCATCCATGACATTTACCGCCCCCTCCCCTGGGCCAAGCAGGCTCAACCCTGGCCTCCGGGGACCGGGGTGAAGGGCTCAAGCCTGTGGCATGGGAACCTTAGGACACAGGCGCCCCAATGCAGTGGCATGATTGTGAGAATAGGGGATGGAGGTGTCCGGGGAACCTGGTGGAAGAGGGTCCTGTGCAGTCCAGCATCAGGCTGCATCCGCTACATCTCCATGCCTGTGTGGGGAGCCCCAGGCAACCTCTGACTGCTCTTCCTGGGCAGTTTCCAGAAAATGGTGATAGAGGCCCCTAAGCATGCCAGGAGAGTGGGTGCATGCTGGGGGATGTGGAAAAGCCTAAGAGTGGCTTGAAAACATGGCAGCAGGGCAGTCACAGTGGCTCACATCTGTAATCTCAACACTTTGGGAGGCTGAGGCAGGTGGATGACTTGAGGTCAGGAGTTCCACACCAGCCTGGCCAACATGGTGAAACCCCGTCTCTCCTCAAAATACAAAAATTAGCCGGGTGTAGTGGCGCGTGCCTGTAATCCCAGCTACTCAGGAGGCTGAGGCAGGAGAATCGCTTGAATCTGAGAGGCGGAGGTTGCAGTGAGCCAGGATCATGCCACTTCACTCCAGGCTGGGCAACAAAGTAAGACTCTGTCACACACATCACACAAAGAAAAACAGTGGCAGCTGGCGGCACCTGGGATGCATTTTCCCTCCTTTTTGCTTTGCTACAAGAAAGTGAAGGAGAAACAGAAACTCAGAGGGATAGTCTGTTAAATTCTCAGCTCACAGCTGCATGGCTGTGTAGTTACAGAGACTAAAACTGGCATGGATGTGACCAGTGCCTTGAGGCCACAGGGATGGACCGAGCCTGGAGCTCAGGGCCTGGAGTCTGGGAGGGAGGAGAAGGAGGATGCTGACACCAGAAAGACAGTAAAGCCGGGTGTGGTGGCTCACGCCTGTAATCCCAGCACTTTGGGAGGCTAAGGCGGGTGGATCACGAGGTCAGGAGACAGAGACCATCCTGGCTAACACAGTGAAACCCCGTCTCTACTAAAAATACAAAAAATTAGCCGGGTGTGATGGTGGCGCCTGTAGTCCCAGCTACTAGGGGGACTGAGGCGAGGGAATGGCGTGAACCCTGGAGGCAGAGCTTGCAGAGAGCCGAGATCGCAGCACTGCACTGCAGCCTGGGCGACAGAGCGAGACTCCACCTCAAAAAAACAAAAAACAAAAAACAAGAAAGACAACGAGGGGCAGAGGGGTGGCTGATGAGTGCTAAGGAGTTCCTTTGCGGCCGGGCACGGTGGCTCATGCCAGTAATCCCAGCACATTGAGAGGCCGAGGCAGGCAGATCACAAGGTCAGGAGTTTGAGACCAGCTTGGCCAAAATGGTGAAACCCCGTCTCTACTAAAAATACAAAAATTAGCCAGGTGTAGCAGCATGCACCTGTAGTCCCAGCTACTCAGGAGGCTGAGGCAGAAGAATTGCTTGAACCCAGGAGACGGAGGTTGCAATGAGCCGAGATTGTGCCACTGCACTCGAGCCTAAGCAACAGAGCGAGACTCTGTCTCAAACAAACAAACAACAGCAACAAAGAAGAGTTCCTTTGCATTAGTTCTTCAGACTGAATTCTCTATTTGCATTTTTAAAAGAGGAGGTAGACTATGGCAGAGTGCAGAAAGGACACTGATATATAAAGCATCAGTCCTGGATTAACCCCGCTTTCTGGTTTCTGTGTTCTGTGGTGCTTTGGCATCGCAGGAGGCTTTGGTGGCGGGGAAGGGACTGCCTCTCCCAGGACTGGCTAGTTCTAGAGACAGCACACAGCTCCCTATGCAGACCAGCAGTCGGAAGCCCCTTCCCCCACCACACCCTTTAACGCTCACACACCCAGTGAATATTCTGCCTGCCTCATCTCACTCCAGAGCATGGTACTGGATGACTAGGGACCACCCCATAGCCCCAGGACCTGCCAACATGAGGCAAACGGGCCCACCCGAAGGTTGCTCAAACTCACCTCCACTCTCATCCATTCCTTCCCATGGAGACCCCAGTGAAGGCCCGGCCAGGGCTCTCCTCTTGCTCCTTCTGTCTCAGGACAGACCTGGTGCTTCCCCATGCTGGGAGCTGAAAGTCGTCAACTCTTCATTCAAAGGCAGTGTCTCCCAGGCTGTCATCTGACCAGAGCTGAGGAAAACAAAACCCCAGGTGCATTTCAGGACAGCCCCTCGTCTGCCTTCCTGGTCTGTACACTCCTCTGCCTTAGGAGGTAACCATTGTTCCATTTCCACATAACAGTTTTGCCTACTCTTGTCCTTTATGTTAAAGGAATCATTCAGTATGTTCCCTTTTGTGTCTGGCCTCTTACCCAGCATGAGAGTCACCATGTTGTTGAGATTGTCATCTGCTGTGTGTGTGTAGTGCTCCTTCATATGCACAGGCCACAGTTCACTTACTCATTTATTGGTAAGTGTTTGGGGTTTTGACTATTATGAATAAAGTTATTATGAACATTCTTGAGTGTGTTCTTTATCGGAGAGAAGTGAAACCGGCCCAACTATCCCATAGAACTGATGTTTATGGTTTCTTTGAATAAACATAGAAATGATCCTCTCAGTCTTACAAGTTGAGAAAGTTACATTTGTCTTATCTGAGTTCCTTTCCCAAGAAACCACCCATCAGGTCTCCTAGATAGAATAAAAAAAACTCAAAAGAGCACCATGCCCTCCCCACCTCCCAGATAGAATCAAGGAAACTTAGGAGACCACCACACCCTCCCCACCAAAACTGCTTAACCCACCACCTGCTTTCTGGTGACCTGCTTCCTGGTGACCGACTCCTCTTCCTCACTCCTCTCTGATTCCTGTTTTCACACATGGCTACATTTCTTCTCTGCTAGATAAACACCTATTTTAGTGGGTCAGGGGATGGGCTGAGACTGATCTCCCATGTCCTGGGCTGCAGCAGGGGATTAAAGCTTCTTCTCTGGCAATGCTGCTTGTCTCAGTGACTGGCTTTTTGTGTGATGAGCAGCAGCATCTAGACAAACCCCTGGTGTTTCTGTAACATACACACTCATTTCTCTTGGGTATAGAACAAGAGGGAAAAATGTGGGTCAAAGGACCAGCATATGATAGGGAAGAGGAGGGATTTCCAGACATTTCTGTGCAGTGCTGATACCCATTTATATGCCCACCAACCGTGCACGAGGGTCCTAATTGCCCCACATCTACACCGGGGTACAGCCAGTCGTTAATTTCAGCCATTCTGCTGGAGTACTGCGGTATCTCAGTGTGGTTTTCATTTGAATGTCTCTGATGAATAGAGAGGTTGAGCCCCTTTTCATACGTGTATCTGCCACTTGCCATCTTCTTTTGGGAAGGCTCCCATAAGGCTTTTAGTTATTTTTGAAAATTGGGTTATCAGTCGATTTCATATTGTGTCTGTCGCTACTGTTTGTGCATGAAGAATTGAGTAGGTAACGTGCTTGCGGGCCGGCAGAGGTGAGCTCTGCTTGGGTGGCTGTGCATGCGGGAAAGACCCCAGGGGGGCTCTGGAGCCCAAGCACCACATCCCCCCGGAAGGGGCCTGTCCCGATCTCACACTCAGCTCACCTCTCCCTCCCTGTGCTGATTTCTCATAGCGTTTTACATTTTGTTGTCATTAGACTCTTTCAAAATAAATTGCAAGGGTCTGATGAGTCATGACTGTGTGTGCCTCGTGTTCCTGCGTCTTGAACCCGGCGGCAGCAGTTCTCCCTCCATCCAAGAGGCACAGTTAGGGAGCACTCAAGGGGCCCAGCACGGTCCTAGGTGCCGGACAACCTCCCGCAGGGAGTGGCATTCCAGTGGGGGTGGCGCCAGCCAGGACAGCAGATAGAAAATAAGCCGGAACAGAAATCAAGTAATTTCTGGAAATAATACACAGAAGGAAATAAAGCAGCGTGAGGGTGTACAGTGTGTGTGTGTATGTATGTGTGTGTGTGTGTGTAGTTATCATGGGACAGGGATTTAGGGAAGAGCTCTCTGAGAAGGTGGATTTCAGTGGATGCCTGAATGCAGGGGAGGAGGAAGCCCTTCTGGGGGAAGAACCATCCAGACAGAAGGAGACAGCATATGCCAAGGCCCTGAGGCAGAAACCTGCTTTCTGTGAGTGCAGCAAGAAACCCAGAGGGACAGAGAGGTGGAAGTGAGGGGAGAGCTGTAGGAAGTGAGGGGAGAGCTGTAGGAAGTGAGAGGAGAGCTGTGGCCTGGCCAGTTACATATGCACCTTAAGTCTCAGTTTCCTCATCTATAAAATAGCAGGTCATCATGGTTCCTACCACGTGAGGTTGCCGAGTGGATTACATGAAGCCATGATGTGTAGATCCCCCAGCACCTGCAAGTTCTCAGGAAAGAGAAGCTGTGATTATCAGACCCTTCTTTCTCTCTGCTCCCAGGGCACCTTGTAGCCCCACATCAGCTCATGTTGCAATGATTTATGTGTCTGGCTCTCCCTCGAGACCAGACGCTGCACACGCACCCATAGCCTGAACCCAGCCTGGGGGTCTTCTGTTTAGCCTCACAGTTTATTTTGTGAAGATAATTAGTTGCCAACTTTCAACATTTTGGAAATTTTATATAAAAATCTGGGTTTTGGCTTTCTTGGAAATTACAAGACCTGGCTGCTCTGGGTCTGAATTTCCACATGGCCACGGCTGGCTGGAGGGAGCAGCGGCTGCCCACAAATTCACACCTGGGTCCTCCACTCTGCCCGGGCCCCACCCAGACACTCCTCCCATCTCTCTGCCTCTTGGTCCCTGAAGTCACCTGTAGTTTTGAACATGCTAAAGACCCTGAAGTCCTTGAAGACAAACAAATATTTTGTTCTCTTGTTGTTTGTATCCCTGGAACATCCTTCCCTGGAGTTCACAGGACCTGCAGCAAGGGTGCAAACAGAAACCCGAGTATCCAGTATGAAAATCAACAGTTCTTCCCTTGTGGTCTGCAGGACCCTAGGGCTCCGATGACTTATTCAGAGGTCTGTGAAGTAAAACTATTCTCATGTGACTATTAAGACATTATTTGCCCTTTTCATCATGTTGACATTTGGTGTAAAGGTACAAAATGATACTGAGTAAAACTAATTCAAACCAAGGCAGTTGATCCCAAATGTGCCAGCACGGTGTTCCTTACTGCTCTACACTCCCAATGTCAAGAAAAGTCGCTTTTGGGAGGCCGAGGCAGGTGAATCAGCTGAGGTCAGGAGTTCGAGACAAGCCTGGCCAATATGGTGAAACCCCATCTCTACTAAAAATACAAAAATTAGCCAGGTGTGGTGGCACATGCCTATAGTCCCAGCTACTCAGGAGGCTGAGGCAGGAGAATCACTTGAACCCAGGAGGCGGAGGTTGCAGTGAGTGGAGATCCCACCACTGCACTCCAGCCTGGGTGACAGAATGAGACTCCATCTCAAAAAAAAGCAAATAAATAAATAAATAAATGTGTTTTTTTGATGTTGTGCCAAGAAATGTGTCAACATTTGGAGGATCTACATAGCTCAGTGAACCAATATTTTCCAGATGATCAGTGCTTCATGTTTCCATTAGGAGAAGACGATCATCCTCTGTGGATCTCTTATACTCCTACAGGTCTTGCTGGGTGTGCCAATAATGCAAAGCTTGGACATTCTTTTTATCCAAACTATTTCTAAGATTTATATTTGTGGTGAGCAGCCTTGAGGAATGAGCTACTGTCTCCCTCTGGGACAAACAGCAGGCTTGCTTACTGCATGCTACAAAAGCAATGGGTCCTCAGGCTCAGGGTTCCTCAGCTGCAGCGCAAACCCACTGTGTGTGTAGCGTCTATCTCAGCTCCTCTGCATCACCTCTGCAGGACTTGGGGGGCAGAGGGAACAAGTGCAAAACAGGCTGATGCCCGCTCTGTTTGCTGTGTGAGCAGCAATAATAAAGTGCTTTTTCTCTGACACAGGAATCTCATCTCTTTTGCCAGCATCCATGCAACAGTAACAAGTTAATGGATTAGTTTGTAGTAGAGTAAAATGAAATCTCAGTCCTGATGGTTCCATGCCTGTTGCGAGAAGTCAGGGACCCTGAATGGAGGGACCAGCTGAAGCCATGGCAGAATAACATAAATTGTGAAGATTTCATGGACATTTATCACTTCCCCAATCAAAATCCTTGCGATTTCCTATGCCTGTCTTTAATCTCTTAATTCTGTCATCTTAGTAAGCTGAGGATGTATGTCACCTTAGGACCCTGTGATGGTTGTGTTAGCTGCACAAATTGTTTGTAAAACACATGTGTTTGAACAATATGAAATCTGGGCATCCTAAAAGAACAGGATAACGGTGATTTTCAGGGAACAAGGGAGATAACCATAAGGTCTGACTGCCTGCAGGGCCAGGCAGAACAGAGTCGTATTTCTCTTCTTTCAGAAAGCAAATAGGAGAAATATCGCTGAATTATTTTCTCAGCAAGGAATAACCCTGGGAAAACGAATGCACTCCCAGGGGGAGGTCTCTAAAATGGCCACTCTGGGAGTGTCTGTCTTATGCAGTTGTAGATAAGGGATGAAATACGCCCTGGTCTCCTGCAGTGCCCCCAGGCTTGCTAGGATTAGGAAATTCCAGCCTGGCGAATTCTAGTCAGACCGGTTCTCTGCTCTCAACCTTGTTTCCTGTTAAGATGTTTATCAATGACAATGTGTGCCCAGCAGCACATGGACCTTCATCAGTAATTCTAGTTTCGCCCTGGCCTTGTGATCTCACTCTGCCTCTCTGCCCTCATGATATTTTATTGCCTTTGAAGCATGTGATCTCTGTGACCCACTCCCTATTCATACACCCCTCCCCTTTTGAAATCCCTAATAAAAACTTACTGGTTTTGTGGTTCAAGGGGCATCACGGAACCTGCCAACATGTGATGTCACCCACAGAGACCCAGCTGTACCATTTATTTCTTTTGTATTCTTTCTCTTTATTTCTCAGACCAGCCAACACTTAGGGAAAATAGAAAAGAACCTACGTTGAAATACCGGGGGCTGGTTCGCCCAGTACACACCCACACAAACATGCATGGGCAAAAGATCCATTCAAAGTCCAAGAAACATGAATGAATTTTGATGGAGCAGAGAACAAAAGTTGATCACTCTGGATTCAGACTTCACATTGCATCTAGCAGGGTGGATATTAGGTTGAAGGGAACGAGGTACAGGGTCAGCACCTATACACGCCTGAGAACCATTGCCTCCCTGAGTTTGCACCCTGGCCTCACTCTGCTCACCCTCGTCGGCCCCGGCAGCTAACCCTTAGGAAACTGCTACTCGTTGAGTTCTGGAGTAGCATCAAGTAAGAATACCCACGGCTCCCTTTTCTAGTTTCCTCTCTGCAGGAGTCTGGAATTTCTTCGTATGCTTCAACCTGAGAACACATCACAACACAGACTGAAGGCAGAGCAGAGATGAGAACTCAGCTGTCTGCTCTTCATCCAGGCAGTGAAGAGATTTGCAAAGCTCTCCAGCAGTACTACTCTTCTCACTACAGTTTTTAGGTTGTCTTTGAAAATAGCTTTTTTAAAAACAAAACAAAACAAAAAGTGTGTTACTTGTATAACTGTATAATGGGCTTATTTTTATTTTTCTAAAACTTAATGAATAAAAATTTTTAAATGCCTCAGTTTAAAATTACAATATGGTAAACATTGATAGATGTAACCCAAATGAACAAAAACTCTTTGGGGTTCTCAATGATATTTTAGAATGCAAAGGGATCCTGAGCACAAAACGTTTGAGAACTGCTTGTCTAAATATTTGTAAATCAAGTTATGAATTAATGAACAAAGTGGTAAATAAAATATGTTCTAGCTCCACCCTGGAGAAATCTGCTGTTAAAGTGACTTTGTTCCCATTGAGAATTCTTGGCCGCCTCCAGATTCTATGCTGGACTGCAATGGGGAGGGCCCAGCACCCCGACTTCTGGTCAGCCCCAGCTCCAAGCAGCCCTGCAAACAGCTGTTTTATGACCACCTCTCAGGCCTACTAGCTATCTGGTCCACCCTCCAGGAGAGATCCATGCAAGAGGCCTGCGCTAGGCCCTGAAAGGGGCTCGGGACTTTTGGGCGGGGAACCGTGGGGCCTGGGGCAGCCAGAGCATGGACCAGGGGTTGTGGGAGTGGGCTCCAGGTAGGCACCTCCCCTTGGCCCTGAAGACACTGGATCCCGTGAAGAGGACCCTGCTGGAGGAAGGCCTGAGAAGAAAATGCAGGAGGACTGCTCCTCTGGTGAGCCACCACCCTGTGTGAACAGACAAGAGAAAGACTTGCTGGCTGGACAGAGAATTCTAGGACAGCACTGCAGCTGCTGCTCCTAATGCCTTCGTGGCCCTGGGCTGGCCGCTCCTCTTCCTGGTCTCCCCATGCTTCAGTGCAGGATGAGGGCTCAGCCTCAGGGTTCCCAGCACTGTCTTAAGGCTCATGTTCCTTCTAGGAGCATGGGGTTTCTGGGCTGCTTTGGAGACCCTGACATCCTTTTCACTGTGTGGATTTCACTGGCTGGTTTGAGAGAAAGGCAATTTTTCTATTTCTTGGAAAAATGAACAGAAATATTTATGAAAATTTCTTTATTAAATGATGTTGCTATTTATTCAGCATAGGACAAAGGAAATAGGCTCATACTGAATAGGAAAAAGAAGGGATTTCTCTCCTGCTTAAATCCCTCTCATATGCCTCAAGTTAAGATATATACACATATATAGGCCGGGCGCAGTGGCTCATGCCTGTAATCCCAGCACTTTGGGAGGCTGAGACAGGTGGATCATGAGGTCAGGAGTTTGAGACCAGCCTGGCCAACATGGTGAAACCTCATCTCTACTAAAAATAAAAAAAAATTAGCCAGGCATGCTGGCGGGTGCCTGTAATCCAGCTACTCGAGAGGCTCAGGCAGAAAATTGCTTGAACCTGGGAAGCGGAGGTTGCAGTGAGCTGAGATCTCACCACTGCACTCCAGCCTGTGTGACAGAGTGAGACTCCATTCAAAAAAAAAAAAGATATATACATATATACAGACATATATATTATACATATACAAATATACATATGTTATATATACATATATATTAATCAGTAACATTTCAAAGTACATTTTAAAGGGTACAAACAACAGTACTTTTTTTTCTTTTTATTTTTTTTTTGAGATGGAGTCTCACTCTGTCGCCCAGGCTGGAGTGCAGTGGCGCGATCTCGGCTCACTGTAAGCTCCGCCTCCCGGGTTCACGCCATTCTCCTGCCTCAGCCTCCCTAGTAGCTGGAACTACAAGCGACTGCCACCATGTCCGGCTAATTTTTTTGTATTTTTCTAGTGGAGACAGGGTTTCAACGTGTTAGCCAGGATGGTCTCGATTTCCTGACCTCGTCATCCACCCGCCTCAGCCTCCCAAAGTGCTGGGATTATAGGCATGAGCCACCGCGCCTGGCCAAACAACAGTACTTTTTGTAAAATAATCCCTAAGTGCAATTTTTTGGGGGAGGACGACCATCACTGTCACTGATTTTACCAGGTTTTCCTAAGAATCTTACCTGGTCTATGTGGGATCTGAAGGCAATAATCCTGTCAGTGTTGTCTGGAAAAGTCTGTTACAGTTAACAAATATTTTGCTAAGCCTGTTACGTAGAAATCACCTGAGGTCAGGAGTTCGAGCCCAGCCTGGCCAACATGGTGAAAGCTCATCCCTACTAAAAATACCAAAACTAGCTTGGCATGGTGGCAGGTGCCTGTAATCCCAGCTACTCAGGGGGCTGAGGCAGGAGAATCACTTGAACCTGGAAGGCGGAGGTTGCAGTGAGCTGAGATTGTGCCATCACACTCCAGCCTGGGGGACAAGAGCGAGACTTCAACTCAAAAAAACAAAAATAACAACAAAAACAAACAAACAAAAACAAGGAAGTGAAATGCACAGTTCCACCTTAAAAGGCTTACTTCCTCCTAAGAGAAATCCATCTACTTTTTTATCCATTTATTGCTCATCCACCTACCCAGCCAGCCCTCCATCTATTTATCAATCATTTCATCTGTCCAACCGTGTGTCCATCTTTCATTCATCTGTCCATCTAGCCACCCACTACCCACTCACTACTCAAACATCCATTCAGCCATCCATCCAACCAACCCAACCATCCTACCGCCCATCCCTTCATCCATTCTTCACCCACACATCCATCCATCCATTTCTTAATCCTTTCATCTGTCTACCCATGTGTCCAGCTTTCATTCATCTGTCCATCTAGCTACCCACAATCCACTCAGTACTCAAACATCCATCCATCCACCCCAACCATCCTACCAGCCATTCGTTCACCCACACATCTATCCATTTTCTTGTCCCATTTGTCCATCCATCTTTATCTATCCTGCAGGTATTTCGATGGTGGCCCTGAGAAGGGCCCAGCCTAGTAGCCTAGTAGTAATTCATGCGGAGACAAAGATGGCAGGATGATTAGAAATTCAGGAGGTTGGACGGGCACGGTGGCTCACACCTGTAATCCCAGCACTTTGGAAGGCCGAGGCTGGCAGATCACCTGAGGTCAGGAATTCGAGACCAGCCTGGCCAACATGGCAAAACTCCATCTCTAGTGAAAACACAAAAATTAGCCGGGCGTGGTGGCAGGCGCCTGTAATCTCAGCTACTCGGGAGGCAGAGGCAGGAGAATGGCGTGAACCCGGCAGGTGGAGGTTGCAGTGAGCCAAGATCGTGCCAGTTCACTCCAGCCCTGGTGACAAAGAGAGACTCTGTCTCAAAAAAAATTTTTTTAATAAAAAATTTTATAAAGTGTGCAGAAGCACTTATCCAGGGCTTGATTTGGTGCTCCATATTCAAACAACTCAAGGATCAAAACATTAACTAGAGTTCAACTATGTGACTTCAAATCTTTCTAGCAAATGTTTGTGTTTATTTCTTAACGATAATGGAATTTTTACATGGTGATATCTAGATGGAATTAAAAACAATAAGAAGCAATAAAGGGCAAATGCCTGTATAACTATGAATTATATCTTTGCTGAAACCAACATATTTAAAAATATGATTGGATGAATTAATTGGATGAAATTTTGCTTTGGTGTGAGAGTTAAAACTTGTATCCTCTGAAAGAACCATATGATCATTGATTGTAAACCTACATTACTTGATAATTAAGTAGAAAAGACTTCCTATGTCAATAGAAAATCATCTGCATTTATTTTGGTGTAGTAAAGAACCCTAACAAGACAAAATAAAGTTCTCATAAAGCTACAATGTTCTTGATAGGAGAAAGAAAGAAAGAACCCAATGTAGACATAAAACTACTATACTCATTGGGGAACATGAAAAAAAATAAAGCATCAGAACAGCAACTTTCACAAAGAGAGTTTTACAGCTCCATATTAACATTAATCATTCTTCAAAAACAAGTTGCTCCAATTCCTTGTAGATTTCCAAATGTCCTAATGCATGGTCTCTGGCGTTCTAAATTGCTTATTAAACACTTCAGAATATACTTCTGGAAATAGCTATAATGAAATAGGGTTAGTGCAACAGTTATTTCAGTACCTAGAATCTACTTTATCACATGCACACACTCTAGACACATGTGTTTCAGAATACGATCATTGCTTTTACTTTTCAAAAGTCCACTGGTATAATTTTCTCTATAACATTTGTTTCTGACACGTAAAAATTTGAGATCCCAAGAGGCAGATTCCCAGAATAAATAAGGCTTAGCCAGTGATGCCCCCCACTGTGACAATGTCAGCATTCTAACACAATGTTAGAATTACAAACACAAATGCACGCGATGTGCAGAGCATCGCAGTGCTGGGTGCGCTGACATCCAAGACTCCAGGAATTACACAGTTTAGCAAAGAGAATGTTTTTACCTAGGGCGGATCAAGATGGCCGAATAGGAACAGCTCCAGTCTCCAATTCCCAGCACGAGGGACACAGAAGACCGGTGATTTCCGCATTTTCAACTGGGGTACTGGGGTCATCTCACTGGGGAGTGCCGGACAATTGGTGCTGGTCAGCTGCTGCAGCCTGACCAGCGAGAGCTGAAGCAGGGCGAGGCATTGCCTCACCTGGGAAGCGCAAGGGGGAAGGGAATCCCTTTTCCTAGCCAGGGGAACTGAGACACACAACACCTGGAAAATCGGGTAATTCCCACCCCAATACTGCACTTTAAGCAAACGGGCACACCAGGAGATTATACCCACACCTGGCCGGGAGGGTCCCACAGCCACGGAGCCTCCCTCATTGCTAACACAGCAGTCTGCAATCTAACCGCAAGGCAGCAGCGAGGCTGGGGGAGGGGCACCCGCCATTGCTGAGGCTTAAGTAGGTAAACAAAGCCACTGGGAAGCTCGAACTGGGTGGAGCTCACAGCAGCTCAAGGAAACCTGCCTGTCTCTGTAGACTCCACCTCTGGGGACTGGGCACAACTAAACAACAAAAGGGGAAGCAGCAGAGGCCTGTGCAGACGCGAACGACTCTGTCTGACAGCTTCGAAGAGAGCAGTGGATCTCCCAACACAGAGGTTGAGATCTGAGAACGGACAGACTGCCTGCTCAAGTGGGTCCCTGACCCCTGAGTAGCCTAACTGGGAGACATCCCCCACTAGGGGCAGTCTGACACCCCACACCTCACAGGGTGGAGTATACCCCTGAGAGGAAGCTTCCAAAGTAAGAATCAGACAGGTACACTTGCTGTTCAGCAATATTCTATCTTCTGCAACCTCTGCTGCTGATACCCAGGCAAACAGCGTCTGGAGTGGACCTCAAGCAATCTCCAACAGACCTACAGCTGAGGGTCCTGACTATTAGAAGGAAAACTATCAAACAGGAAGAACACCTATACCAAAACCCCATCAGTACGTCACCATCATCAAAGAGCAGAGGCAGATAAAACCACAAAGATGGGGAAGAAGCAGGGCAGAAAAGCTGGAAATTCAAAAAATAAGAGCGCATCTCCCCCTGCAAAGGAGTGCAGCTCATCGCCAGCAACGGATCAAAGCTGGTCAGAGAATGACTTTGACGAGATGAGAGAAGAAGGCTTCAGTCCATCAAACTTCTCAGAGCTAAAGGAGGAATTACGTACCCAGCGAAAAGAAACTAAAAATCTTGAAAAAAGAGTGGAAGAATTGATAGCTAGAATAATTAATGCAGAGAAGGTCATAAACGAAATGACAGAGATGAAAACCATGACACAAGAAATACGTGACAAATCCACAAGCTTCAGTAACCGACTTGATCAACTGGAAGAAAGAGTATCAGCGATTGAGGATCAAATGAATGAAATGAAGCGAGAAGAGAAACCAAAAGAAAAAAGAAGAAAAAGAAATGAACAAAACCTGCAAGAAGTATGGGATTATGTAAAAACACCAAATCTACGTCTGATTGGGGTGCCTGAAAGTGAGGGGGAAAATGGAACCAAGTTGGAAAACACTCTTCAGGATATCATCCAGGAGAACTTCCCCAACCTAGTAGGGCAGGCCAACATTCAAATTCAGGAAATACAGAGAACACCACAAAGATACTCCTCGACAAGAGCAACTCCAAGACACATAATTGCCAGATTCACCAAAGTTGAAATGAAGGAAAAAATCTTAAGGGCAGCCAGAGAGAAAGGTCGGGTTACCCACAAAGGGAAGCCCATCAGACTAACAGCAGACCTCTTGGCAGAAACTCTACAAGCCAGAAGAGGGTGGGGGCCAATATTCAACATTCTTAAAGAAAAGAATTTTAAACCCAGAATTTCATATCCAGCCAAACTAAGTTTCATAAGTGAAGGAGAAATAAAATCCTTTACAGATAAGCAAATGCTTAGAGATTTTGTCACCACCAGGCCTGCCTTACAAGAGACCCTGAAGGAAGTCCTAAACATGGAAAGGAACAACCAGTACCAGCCATTGCAAAAACATGCCAAAATGTAAAGACCATCGAGGCTAGGAAGAAACTGCATCAACTAACGAGCAAAACAACCAGTTAATATCATAATGGCAGGATCAAGTTCACACATAACAATATTAACCTTAAATGTTAATGGACTAAATGCTCCAATTAAAAGACACAGACTGGCAAACTGGATAAAGAGTCAAGACCCATCAGTCTGCTGTATTCAGGAGACCCATCTCACACGCAGAGACATACATAGGCTCAAATTAAAGGGATGGAGGAATATCTACCAAGCAAATGGAGAACAAAAAAAAGCAGGGGTTGCAATCCTAGTCTCTGATAAAATAGACTTTAAACCATCAAAGATCAAAAGAGACAAAGAAGGCCATTACATAATGGTAAAGGGATCAATTCAACAGGAAGAGCTAACTATCCTAAATATATATGCACCCAATACAGGAGCACCCAAATTCATAAAGCAAGTCCTTAGAGACACAAAGAGACTTAGACTCCCAATACAATAATAATGGGAGACTTCAACACTCCACTGTCAACATTAGACAGATCAATGAGACAGAAAGTTAACAAGCATATCCAGGAATTGAACTCATCTCTGCACCAAGTGGACCTAATAGACATCTATAGAACTCTCCACCCCAAATCAACAGAATAGACATTCTTCTCAGCACCACATCGAACTTATTCCAAAATTGACCACATAATTGGAAGTAAAGCACTCCTTAGCAAATGTAAAAGAACAGAAATTATAACAAACTGTCTCTCAGACCACAGTGCAATCAAATGAACTCAGGATTAAGAAACTCAATCAAAACCGCTCAACTACATGGAAACTGAACAACCTGCTCCTGAATGACTACTGGGTGTATAATGAAATGAAGGCAGAAATAAAGATGTTCTTTGAAACTAAGGAGAACAAAGATACAACATACCAGAATTTCTGGGACACATTTAAAGCAGTGTGTAGAGGGAAATTTATAGCACTAAATGCCCACAAGAGAAAGCTGGAAAGATCTAAAATTGACACTCTAACATCACAATTAAAAGAACTGGAGAAGCAAGAGCAAACACATTCAAAAGCTAGCAGAAGGCAAGAAATAACTAAGATCAGAGCAGAACTGAAGGAGATAGAGACACAAAAAACTCTCCAAAAAATCAATGAATCCAGGAGTTGGTTTTTTGAAAAAATCAACAAAATTGACAGACCACTAGCAAGACTAATAAAGAAGAAAAGAGAGAAGAATCAAATAGATGCAATAAAAAATGATAAAGGGGATATCACCACAGACCCCACAGAAATACAAACTACCATCAGAGAATACTATAAACACCTCTATGCAAATCAAGTAGAAAATCTAGAAGAAATGGATAATTTCCTGGATACTTACACTCTTCCAAGACTAAACCAGGAAGAAGTGGAATCCCTGAATAGACCAATAGCAGGTTCTGAAATTGAGGCAATAATTAATAGCCTACCAACCGAAAAAAGTCCAGGACCAGATGGATTCACAGCTGAATTCTACCAGAGGTACAAGGAGGAGCTGGTACCATTCCTTCTGAAACTATTCCAATCAATTGAAAAAGAGGGAATCCTCCCTAACTCATTTTATGAGGCCAACATCATCCTGATACCAAAGCCTGGCAGAGACACACAAAAAAAAGAAAATTTTAGACCAATATCCCTGATGAACATCGATGCAAAAATCCTCAATAAAATACTGGCAAACTGGATTCAGCAGCACATCAAAAAGCTTATCCACCATGATCAAATGGGCTTCATCCCTGGGATGCAAGGCTGGTTCAACATTCTCAAATCAATAAATGTAATCCAGCATATAAACAGAACCAAAGACAAGAACCACATGATTATCTCAATAGATGCAGAAAAGGCTTTTGACAAAATTCAACAGCCCTTCATGTTAAAAACGCTCAATAAATTCGGTATTGATGGAACGTACCTCAAAATAATAAGAGTTATTTATGACAAACCCACAGCCAATATCATACTGAATGGGCAAAAACTGGAAAAATTCCCTTTGAAAACTGGCACAAGACAGGGATGCCCTCTCTCACCACTCCTATTCAACATAGTGTTGGAAGTTCTGGCTAGGGCAATCAGGCAAGAGAAAGAAATCAAGGGTATCCAGTTAGGAAAAGAAGAAGTCAAATTGTCCCTGTTTGCAGATGACATGATTGTATATTTAGAAAACCCCATTGTCTCAGCCCAAAATCTCCTTAAGCTGATAAGCAACTTCAGCAAAGTCTCAGGATACAAAATCAACGTGCAAAAATCACAAGCATTCTTATACACCAGTAACAGACAAACAGAGAGCCAAATCATGAATGAACTTCCATTCACAATTGCTTCAAAGAGAATAAAATACCTAGGAATCCAACTTACAAGGGATGTAAAGGACCTCTTCAAGGAGAACTACAAACCACTGCTCAGTGAAATAAAAGAGGACACAAACAAATGGAAAAACATACCATGCTCATGGATAGGAAGAATCAATATCGTGAAAATGGCCATACTGCCCAAGGTTATTTATAGATTCAATGCCATCCCCATCAAGCTACCAATGAGTTTCTTCACAGAATTGGAAAAAACGGCTTTAAAGTTCATATGGAACCAAAAAAGAGCCCGCATTGCCAAGACAATCCTAAGTCATAAGAACAAAGCTGGAGGCATCATGCTACCTGACTTCAAACTATACTACAAGTCTACAGTAACCAAAACAGCATGGTACTGGTACCAAAACAGAGATATAGACCAATGGAACAGAACAGAGTCCTCAGAAATAATACCACACATCTACAGCCATCTGATCTTTGACAAACCTGAGAGAAACAAGAAATGGGGAAAGGATTCCCTATTTAATAAATGGTGCTGGGAAAATTGGCTAGCCATAAGTAGAAAGCTGAAACTGGATCCTTTCCTTACTCCTTATACGAAAATTAATTCAAGATGGATTAGAGACTTAAATGTTAGACCCAATACCATAAAAACCCTAGAAGAAAACCTAGGTAGTACCATTCAGGACATAGGCATGGGCAAGGACTTCATGTCTAAAACACCAAAAGCAACGGCAGCAAAAGCAAAAATTGTCAAATGAGATCTAATTAAACTAAAGAGCTTCTGCACAGCAAAAGAAACTACCATCAGAGTGAACAGGCAACCTACAGAATGGGAGAAAATTTTTGCAATCTACTCATCTGACAAAGGGCTAATATCCAGAATCTACAAAGAACTCAAACAAATATACAAGAAAAAAACAAACAACCCCATCAAAAAGTGGGCAAAGGATATGAACAGACATTTCTCAAAAGAAGACATTCATACAGCCAACAGACACATGAAAAAATGCTCATCATCACTCACCATCAGAGAAATGCAAATCAAAACCACAATGAGATGCCATCTCACACCAGTTAGAATGGCAATCATTAAAAAGTCAGGAAACAACAGGTGTTGGAGAGGATGTGGAGAAATAGGAACACTTTTACACTGTTGGTGGGAATGTAAACTAGTTCAACCATTATGGAAAACAGTATGGCAATTCCTCAAGGATCTAGAACTAGATGTACCATATGACCCAGCCATCCCACTACTGGGTATATACCCAAAGGATTATAAATCATGCTGCTATAAAGACACATGCACACGTATGTTTATTGCGGCACTATTCACAATAGCAAAGACTTGGAATCAACCCCAATGTCCATCTGTGACAGACTGGATTAAGAAAATGTGGCACATATACACCATGGAATACTACGCAGCCATAAAAAAGGATGAGTTTCCGTCCTTTGTAGGGACATGGATGCAGCTGGAAACCATCATTCTCAGGAAACTATCACAAGAACAGAAAACCAAACACCGCATGTTCTCACTCATAGGTGGGAACTGAACAATGAGATCACTTGGACGCGGGAAGGGGAACATCACACACCAGGGCCTATCATGGCGGGGAGGGGGGAGGGATTGCATTGGGAGTTATACCTGATATAAATGATGAATTGATGGGTGCTGATGAGTTGATGGGTGCAGCACACCAACATGGCACAAGTATACATATGTAACAAACCTGCACATTATGCACATGTACCCTAGAACTTAAAGTATAATTAAAAAAAAAAAAAGAGAATGTTTTTACCTGAGATCCAGGTATTCAAAATAATTTCTCCAATCTGCTCTAGCCTGTTATTATGTATGTATTCTGTTGTAAATGAGAAACAAGACTTATTTTCTCCAGAATAATAGAACCGTAGTGACACTGAAAGTACGCCCAGATTCTTTCTTTCTCTTTCTCTTTCTTTTCTTTCTTCCTTTTCTTTTCTTCTCCCCCTCCTTCTTCTTTGTCTTCTTCTTCTCCTTCTTCCTCTTCCTCCTCCTCCTCCTTCTGCTTCTTTCTCTTCCTCTTCTTCTTCCTCTTCCTCCTCCTCCTTCTTCTTTCTTCCTCTTCCTCTTCTTCTCTCTCCTCCTTCTTGTCTTCTTCTCCTTCTTCCTCTTCCTCCTCCTTCTGCTGTTTCTTTCTTCCTCTTCCTCTTCTCTCTTCTTCTTCCTCTTCCCCCTCCTCCTACTCCTCTTTCTTTCTTCCCCTTCCCCTTCTCTCTTCCTCTCCTTCTCCTCCTTCTTCTTCTATTTTTTTGAGACAATGTCCCACTCTGTCACCAGGCTGAACTGCAGTCGCAGATCAGTGCTCACTGCAGCCTCCAACTCTTGGACTCAAGTGATCCTTCTGCCTCATCCTCCTGAGTAGCTGAGACTATAGGCATGCACCACCATGCCCAGCTAAATTCTTTTGTATTTTTTGTAGAGATGGGGTTTCCCCATGTTGCCCAAGCTGGTCTTGAACTCTTGGGCTCAAGTGATCTGCCCACCTTGGCCTCCCAAAGTGCTGAAACTACAGGCATGAGCCACTGCGCCCAGCCTATCATTATTATTAATGATTATTTAAAAGACTAAGATTTCCGCTGGGCGTGGTGGCTCACAACTGTAATCCCAGCACTTTGGGAGGCCAAGGCGGGTGGATTGCGAGGTCAGGAGATGGAGACCATACTGGCTAACATGGTGAAACCCCGTCTCTGCTAAAAATACAAAAAAATTAGCCGGGTGTGGTGGCGGCACCTGTAGTCCCAGCTGCTCGGGAGGCTGAGGCAGGAGAATGGCATGAACCTGGGAGGCAGAGTTTGCAGTGAGCTGAGATCACAATCATGCCACTGCACTCCAGCCTGGGCGACAGAGTGAGACTCCATCTCAAAAAAAAAAAAAGACCAAGTTTTCCTTTCAGGGTCCGCTTTTTCTTTGTATTTTAAACTTAGGATAGCATTTCTAGTATCATTTTTTAAACCACCAAAGCTAGTTTTCAGAATCTCCTATATCGTTTCTAATCATTTATTCATTATTTCACAGTGTGATTTGAGAGTTTTTTGGGCTGAGAATATGGCTCTAAAGGACTGATGATATCAATTATTCGGGAGTACAGAATGTTACCATTCTCGATTCGGTTATCCCCTTCACACTCTAATTTCCACATGGATATTAATAGCATTATTTGAAGTAGAGGAAAAATGAATTCAGTGAGTAGCATTCCTTCAGAATTCTGTGGCAAGCCTAAAAAAAATCACATTTACAAAAACAGAGTTAATCGTTACCCTCTTAATTTATGTCAATACCTTCCTGTAATGGTCTGAATTCACACGCTTTGCAAAGTGATCAATTTACCAAAACAATTATGATTTTCCTGGCTGGGCACAGTGGCCACGCCTGTGATCCCTGCACTTTGGGAGGCCGAGGCAGACAGAACACAAGGTCAGGAGACCGAGACCATCCTGGCTAACATGGTGAAATCCCGTCTCTACCAAAAATACAAAAAATTAGCTGGGCATGGTGGCGGGCACCTGTGGTCCCAGCTACTCGGGACGCTGAGGCAGGAGAATGGCATGAACCTGGGAGGCGGGACTTGCAGTAAGCCAAGATCTCACCACTGCACTCTAGCCTGGGCGACAGAGCAAGACTGTGTCTCAAAAATATACATATATATACATATGATTTTCCTGCATTCATATGAAATACTTTAACACACCATTTTATGTGTGTGTGCGCTCATATATGTATACATACACACTAAGGAACAAGCTAGAAATCTTTTTTTTTTTTTTTTTTGAGATGGAGTCTCACTCCATCACCCAGTCTGGAGTGCAGTTGCACCAATCTCTGCTCATGGCAAACTCTGCCACCCGGGTTCAAGCAATTTTCCTGCCTTAGCCTCCTGAGTAGCTGGGATTACAGGCACGTGGCCCCACACCTGGTTAATTTTTTTGCTTTTTTTCTGTTGAGATGGAGTCTCACTTTTGTCACCTAGGCTGGAGTGCAATGGCGTAATCTGAGCCCACTGCAACCTCCACCTTCCGGGTTCAACGGGTTCAAATGCTTTTCCTGCCTCAGCCTCCCGAGAAGCTTGGATTACAGATCCCCACCACCACGCCCAGCTAACTTTTTTATATTTTTAGTGTAGCAGGAGGAGCTGCAGACAAAACTCCTCAGACATCGGATTAAAGAAGGAATAGGTTTTTTTATTCGGCTGGGATCATCAGCAGACTCACGTCTTAAGAGCCGAGCTCCCCAAGAAAGAAATACTTGGCCTTTTTAAAGGCTTACAACTTTAAGGGGTCCATGTGAAAGGGTCGTGATAAATCGAGCAAGGGTGGGAAACGTGACTGGGGGCTACATGCATCAGCTAACAGAACAGAAAGTTTTACAATGCTTTTTTCATACAGTGTCCGGAATTTACAGATAACACAAGTAATTTAGGTCAGGGTTTGATGTCATTATTATTACTTTGTTTAACTCCTAGGGCTGGGTGGTGGTGCCAAGGTTGTCTGGCTATTGATCTTACTTTTGTTTCTTTTTCTCTTTACTCTTGTCTTGTGAACTAGGCAAGGTGGGGGGCGGAGGGCAGCAGGAGTAGTACTGGTCTCCTTCCTTATCCCCTCCTTTGAGAATTTTCACTAATTAGTGGGAGTTCTCACTTTTGTTTTTACTTTCTGAATCTCTGTACAAGACAGAACGATAGTGTTTTATGTAATATACTTGTGCTGAAGTTTTCTGATGAACCATGGTAGCTACAAAACCTTTTCTCATTTGAAGGAACAAGTGTAATACACAAGGGAGCAGCAAGCAAATTTCTATTATCAGTAATATACTTATAATAAGGGTTTTTAATTTTTATAGCTGGAAACTATTTTCTAAATGAAGACCTAGGATCAAACCTGTGTTAAACCTGTACAGGCACATGTATCAAGTTTGTCATGTCCCAAGCAGGTTAGTTTTGTCACTGGGTCTGAAAAGCTTTTTCTTAGCGAGTAACACAGTATTTTTTAATAACAGAAGTTTTTTTTTTTTGAGGCGGAGTCTCGCTCTGTCGCCCGGACTGGAGTGCAGTGGCCGGATCTCAGCTCACTGCAAGCTCCGCCTCCCGGGTTTACGCCATTCTCCTGCCTCAGCCTCCCTAGTAGCTGGGACTACAGGCGCCCGCCACCTCGCCCGGCTAGTTTTTGTATTTTTAGTAGAGAGGGGGTTTCACTGTGTTAGCCAGGATGGTCTCGATCTCCTGACCTCGTGATCCGCCTGTCCGGCCTCCCAAAGTGCTGGGATTACAGGCTTGAGCCACCGCGCCCGGCCAATAACAGAAGTTTTTTTCTTTCTTTATTTATTTATTTATTTATTTATTTTTATTATACTTCAAGTTCTAGGGTACATGTGCATAACGTGCAGGTTTGTTACATATGTATACTTGTGCCATGTTGGTGTGCTGCACCCATCAACTCGTCAGCACCCCTCAATTCATCATTTATATCATGTATAACTCCCCAATGCAATCCCTCCCCCCCCCCCTCCCCATAATAGGCCCCAGTGTGTGATGTTCCCCTTCTCGAGTCCAAGTGATCTCATTGTTCATTCCCAGCTATGAGTGAGAACATGCGGTGTTTGGTTTTCTCTTCTTATGATAGTTTGCTAAGAATGATGGTTTCCAGCTGCATCCATGTCCCTACAAAGGAAGAGCCAGATGCTTGAACTTGTGGCATCTGTTTGGGGAAAAAGTTAAAATAAAGTTATCTTGAGGCATTAACTCTTTTGCTTTTCAAGGCCGTTGGTCTCTTATGTTAACCTTTTTATAAACATAACAGGAAGAAACATCCAGGCTGCCAGCAATGTTTTCAGCCAACTGACCAAATAGGCTTTTTCTGTTTTTGCTAAAGGAAGAGGTTCTGGTAACTTCCGGTTTATATGTTTAAAGAATGGTTGTAAGACTCGGAATTGTTGCTGGGCTGGATGGGTCTGGGTTTCCTAAGTAATATGTGTACAGTGGGGACACCTTATATAGGTGTTTCTTCTAGCACAGTTATGGGGGGTAACAACAACAAAACAATGTACAGCAAGGACAAAAGAGGTCCTTACCTGGGAAAAAGGTTGAATACAGCAGCAGAACAATAGGGAAACAGTTAGTATTGCAGGAAAACTCTTAAGATTTTCAACTACATTTACCTGCTTGATGAGTCCTCAAGCTTCGGCCGTGCATAGACTAGTCAGCTGCTGGTGTTGACTAGAGCAGGGCTTGTTGTCTCCTCAAGCTTCAGTCATGCGCAGACTGGTCAGCCTCCAGAGTGACCAGAGCAGGGCTGTTGTCCTCAGCAGCAGCTTGGTCTCGTCTCAGAATCAGTCGGGTTGAATGATCTGTGTCCTGCTGGCTGGTCCACTTCTCCTGAGCTGCCGGTGTTAGCTGACTGTGGTGGATCCAAGACACCACACCTGCAAGTTTAACAGCAGTGGGACTGGACAAGGTTACAGTATAGAGCCCATCCTATATGGGTCCTAGAAAAATTAGATTTTACTTTAAACAGAGTCACTAGATTGAAAGGGGTGTCAGGCTTATAGGCATTTCTATTTATTTAATTATGAACACTTCGTATGGCTACTTTTAAAACCTGCAGTTGCTTTTTTAAGGTTCTTTAGTTTCTGGAGGTCACCTTTAATTTGACCTATGATTTGGGGGTGGCCGACCAAATAAAATCTTATAGGGCAAATACCTAGTTTGTTTGGTGGGGGTGCACCTGACTCGGAGACCATAGGCAAAAACCTGGTTTTATCTTAAACGAGCAAACAAGCACTAGCATGTACTGATAGTCTCCAGCACAGGGCAGTTCTGTAAAGTCTATAGGCAAGTTTCACAAGGTATGGCTCTTTTTACTGTTTTAAGTTTCTTAGAGGAGGGGTTCTTCTCCCCCCATCCCCCCACCTTTGTAACCCTATTTAGTGGCTTAGCCTTCAGTGAGAAATTGGAATCCAGATACAGCAGAATCTTGCTGCTTTTAACTTCTAATGTGACCATGGGCTCCTGGGAGCCTAATGAGAAGGTGTCGGGTCTGCCCTAGTCTTTCCATTCTTCAGCTCCTGTCAGCCTGAACAGATCAGTATTTGGTTCCTCCAAGGTGCGGCGGCCCATGGCCGATGGCCTCTTCGTCTTGCGGCCTTGGCCATTTCCTTCATTGACTTTTGAACATTTACTCTCCTAGTGCCCTTTCTTTTTGCGTCTCGCATATTAATCTCTCTCTTGCCTTGTCCAGCTCTTGAATCCTTGCCTAACTTGACTTCTTTCATATCTACATCCTCGTCCACGTCCTCTTACATTGCTAATTTTTTTTTCACACTTACTTTTAGTCTTTCTTTTTCTTTTGTTCTTTTCCAGTTTTGTTTCTTGGTCACAGCTAACATACACCTTGGTGGCCACTTTCATAGACTAGGTGGTACTCGTGCCTGCAGCTTCTGCTTGATGTTACCATGGGCTTGCTTTACAAATGAAGTATTCACTATATACTGATGTTCAGCAGCCTCAGGGTTAAATGGGGTGTAAAGCCAGAATGCTTTATAGAGTCTCTTATAAAACTGACTTAGGCTTTTGTCAGCTCCTTGAAGCATTTTTGAAATCTTTTTTTATATTACTTGCTTTTTTCTACCAACTCTTAGCCGCTGCAGAAGTGCTTCTCAGTACCTCTGCAAACGCTGAAGCTGAGTTGCATTCTCTGGGTGTTTTTTCCCCTTTTTTCTAGAATTTAACAGGCTCTTTTCTTTATATAATTCTTTATACACTTGGAGGGTTAAACAGGTATACCGAGAGTCAGTGTAAATGTTTAGTCTTACCTTCACTGAGTTCTAAGGCTCGAATTAAAGCAATAAGCTCAGCTTAACGACAGTATCCAGGGTTACCACCGCATATTCTGCACATCGCTCTCCTTGTGGGTTGATGAAGCTGTTCCCGTCCACGTATAGCTCCTAGTCTACTGATGCCCAAGGCTGGTCCCGGAGGTCAGGTCTGCTAGAGTAAACTTGAGTCCAACACCTCTACACAGTCATGCTCGACAGGGCTCTAGCTGCCAGGAGCAAGGTGGCAGGTTCAGGTTGTTTCCAGTTTAGTAGATCAATGGTTGAAAAGGGCTGGTAGATGAAAGTCTGCTGTCCCCCCGGATGTGGGCCTGGTCATTGTAATAGACAGGTCCTCGCAGCTTCCTGAGAGGCATTGGCATAGCTCGAGCAAGACCAGATCTGAGACGGCCACTTGACTATCTTGACTTCCTTCCTTGGCCTATTGAGACCTGGGGCGTGTTAGCTCCTGAATCTCATTTCTGAGGGGGCTGTTGGCCTCAGTAAAGTGGGGTTGGCTGGGACATATGGAGAAAGAATTTCTATGATCTCTGGAGGCTCCCGCCAAACTGACTTCTCCTGCTGTTTCTGGGACTCCCTTTTCAACTCTGTGTCTGCTGGCGAAGCTGCTCTTACTTTTACTTTCAGCTTTTTTGCAATAAGCTGTTAAACAGGGCTAAATTTATGCTGGTTTTGTCTATATTATATTTAACCATGAGTCAATATAAAGGAATTTGATCTAGGTACACTGGCTGTCCTATGACCCCTGTCACCACCTTAAATACATGGCCAGTTGTTCCCTGTCTATAGTTCCTTCGGTGGGCCATCCAACACCAACAGAGGGCAATTCTAATTTACACAGAGATCTTAAGCTCTAGGGGGTTAACTTAACTCTATAATCTCCTGCAAAACCTTTTTTAAGGTTCTATAACACGCATTTTAATAGAGTAAGTTTTGATGATTTGATGACTTTCATTTTTTTGAAATTTTTCTTTTTGAAATGTTTTAACACAGTTCCTGGCAGAGTAGGCTTACTTTGTGTCTGACCTATTTTTTTCTAGAGACAAAACAACATTTACACTACAAGAAGGAAAGGGTAAAAGGTCACTCACTCATCCAAGTTACACTAAATTAAAATCAAAACTAAAACCAAAGTGTTGTTAAAGGCACACCTGTTGGTCAAGCAATTTAAGCCAAGTCAAAATCAGAACCAAAACCAAAGTGCCAATAAAGGCACGCCTGTTTATCAAGCAATTCAAGTCAAGTCAAAATTAAAACCAAAGTATCAAGCAGTTAATTCAAGTCAAGTCAAAAACAAAAACCAAAGTATCAAGCAATTAATTCATAATTCAAGTCAAGTCAAAAACAAAAACCAAAGTATCAAGCAATTAATTCAAGTCAAGTCAAAAACAAAAACCAAAGTGCCGGTACAGGCACGCCGTGGGTGATCAGGCCACGCTTCCACTCAAATGGAGTGGGCAAGTTCCAAAGACCAGTCTTAGCAAGTTTCAGATGTCCAGACTTAAAGTGCCAGTACCTTCCCGGTGTTCAGCCACTGCGTTGATCCTCCGCGGGGGCCTGCTGTGCACTGCTCTGAGGAGGCGTTCCACCAGGGCAAATGCCTACCCGGCAGCGCTCTCAGGATCCGCATCGCTCAAGCTGGCCAGAGTCCCCCGCAGGGATGCTCTACAGGGCAGGCATAAGCTGCCTAAGGGGCTGCCTCCACCATCTGTTAATCACCTTGCTTCCTGGTCAGGGAACCAAGAAATGTAGCAGGATGAGCCGCAGACAAAACTCCTCAGACACCGGATTAAAGAAGGAAGAGGTTTATAATTCGCCCGGGAGCGTCGGCAGACTCACGTCTTAAGAGCCGAGCTCCCCGAGAAAAAAATACTTGGCCTTTTTAAAGGTTTACAACTTTAAGGGGTCCACATGAAAGGGTCGTGGTAAATGGAGCAAGTGTGGGAAACGTGACTGGGGGCTACATGCATCAGCTAACAGAACAGAAAGTTTTACAGTGCTGTTTTCATACAGTGTCTGGAATTTACAGATAACACAAGTAGTTTAGGCCAGAGGTTGATGTTATTATTATTACTTTGTTTAACTCCTAGGGCCGGGTGCTGGTGCCAAGGTTGTCGGCTATTTATCTTTCTTTCGTTTCTTTCTCTCTTTCCTCCTGTCTTGTGAACTAGGCAAGGTGGGGGGCGGAGGGCAGCAGGAGGAGTACTGGTCTCCTTCCTTGTTAGTAGAGACAGGGTTTTACCATGCTGGCCAGGTGGGTCTCAAACTCCTGACCTCAGGTGATCTGCCCGTCTTGGCCCCCCAAAGTGTTGGGATTACAGGCATGAGCCACTGCACCTGGCCATTTTTTTTTGTATTTTTAGTAGAGATGAGGTTTCACCATGTTGGTCAGTCTGGTCTCAAACTCCTGACCTCATGATCCACCTGCCTCAGCCTCCCAAAGTGCTGGGATTACAGGCGTGAGCCATCACACCCGGCCAAGTTGCTCCCACCTTTTATCTATTGTGAATAACACCGCTATCAACAGGGATGGGCGAGTGTCTTGATTTCCTTGCTTTCAATTTTTGGGGGATATATGCCCAGAAGTGGAATTGCTGGAGTGTCCTTAGGTATAATTTCTCGAGGAACTGCCATACTGTTTCCTAGAGGGGCGGCACTGTTTTACATTCCACCAGCAGTGCACAACGGTTCCAGTTTCTCCACATCCTCACTGGCATTTGTTATTTTCTGGGTTTTCTTTGATACTAGTCAATGTAGTAGGAGTGAAATGGTATCCTGTTGTCATTTCCATCTCCCTAATGATTAGTGATGCTGAGTATGGAGAAATGTCTATTCAAGTCCTTTGCTCATTTTTTTTTTTTAAGACAATCTTGCTCTGTCACCCAGGATGGAGTGCAATGGCATGATCTCGGCTCACTGCAACCTCCACCTCCTGGGTTCAAGTGATTCTGTCTTAGCCTTCTGAGTAGCTGGGACTACAGGCATGCGCCACCACACCCGGCTAATTTTTATATTTTTAGTAGAGACGGGGTTTCACCATGTTGGCCAGGCTGGTCTCGAACTCCTGACCTTAGGTGATCTGCGCACCTCAGCCTCCCAAAGTGCTGGGATTACAGGTGTGAGCCACTGCGCCTGGCCTTGCTCATTTCTTAATTTGATTGTTAGGTTTTTCTTGTTGACTTTTTTTTTTTTTTTTTTTTGAGATGGAGTCTCGCTCTGTGGCCCAGGCTGGAGGGCAGTGGCCGGATCTCAGCTCACTGCAAGCTCCGCCTCCCGGGTTTACGCCATTCTCCTGCCTCAGCCTCCGGAGTAGCTGGGACTACAGGCACCCGCCACCTCACCTGGCTAGTTTTTTGTATTTTTTAGTAGAGACAGGGTTTCACCGTGTTAGCCAGGATGGTCTCGATCTCCTGACCTCATGATCCTCCCATCTCGGCCTCCCAAAGTGCTGGAGACTTTTTTTTTTAATTGAAGCATAATATTCATACAGAGAAATCACCAATCCCCAGTGGGCAGCTTGGCAGATTATCGTAGAGTGAATACGTCTGAACACCAGCCCTCAGATCAAGAAATAGAATATTATCAGAGCCACCCTCCCCCAGAGCACTAAGACAATTGCTATCCTGACTTCTCACCAGATGTTTCTTTTGCTTGTTTTAGAGCTTCACAGAAACAGAATCGTGCAGTACCCATTCATTTGTGTCTGGCTTCTTCTGCTCAGCATTATGTTGCTGAGATTCACCAACTGTGCATGGCAGCTGTTAATCCATTTTCAGTGCTGTAAGAATTTTACTCTATAAATACACTGAGAGGTACTTATCCATTCTCCTGTTGGAAGTTGGAGCTATTGTGAATTGTGCTGATACAAACATTCTAGTGCACATCATTTGGTGAACACATGTACAGTGCACAGTTCCTTTGGGTCTATGCATAGGAGTGGAATGTGGGGATCACAGGTGTGGTCTCCTTCAGTAGGCATTACCCAAGGGTTTTCCAAAGTGGTTGTGCTATTTTACATTCCCAAAAGTAGTATATGAAGTTTCAGTTACTCCACATTCTTGCCCAAACTTGGTATCAAGTGTTTTTAATTTTAGCCATTCTGGTAGGTGTAACATTGGTTTCTCACTGTGGTTTAAATTTGATGGCTTATGAGGTTAAACATGTTTTATATGTTTTTTGGCCATTTGGATGTTCATTTGTTCTTTCCTCTCCCTTCCTCCCTCCTCCCTCCTGCTTCCCTTTTTTGTCCCTCTTCATTTCTTTCACCCATTGTCCTATTGGTCTGCCAGCTTTTTTAATTTTTTAAAAAATTTTATTTTACTATAAGTTCTGGAATACATGTACAGAACATGCAGGTTTGTTGCATAGGTAAACATGTGCCATGGTGGTTTGCTGCACTTGCCAACCCATCACCTAGGTATTAAGCCCAGCATGCATTTTTCTTATTAATGTACAGGTATTCTCTTTATACTCTACCTGTGATTCACCCTCCTCCATTTCCGCCTCTTTTTTTTTAAGAGACAAGAGTCTCACCCTGTCACCCCGGCTGGAGTGCAGTGGTACAATCACGGCTCACTGCAGCTTCAACCTCCCAGGCTCAAGTGATCCTCCTGCCTCAGCCTCCCAGGTATCTGGAACCACAGGCATGCACCACCACACCCAGCTAATTTTTCACTTTTTGTAGAGACAAGATCTTGCTAAGTTGCTCAGGCTGTTCTCTAACTCCTGACCTCAAGTGATCCTCCCACCTTGGCCTCCCAAAGTGCTGGGATTACAGCATGAGCCACCACACCCAGCCCCATCTTTTTACTCTCTTAATGATGAAAAAATTATTAATTTTACTATCACCCAATGTATCAATCATTTTCTTTGGGGATAGTGTTTTGTCTTATTAAGGAAAATTTTACCTGCCTCCTAAGAAGCCTTAAAAATCTCCATATGCCTACAAAGTCCCACTGTTCTAATGCCTATTTTGTGCTAGAAAATAAACGAGGCACTGTCCCAGAGGCTACGTCTATCTTGAGGGAAAACTGTCTTCATCATCATTTGCCAAGCCAGGAGATGATCAGGATGAGGACAATTTCCATGGCTCCCGGCATCTGAAACCCTTCCTGTATTAGAGAGAGCGGGCCTGATGCCATCGTGGGCCAGGCGGGTGCCCCATCCCCGCCTCACCTGCACCCCACAGGGACAGAGCATGAGGAATGGAGAAGGTGTGGTGTCCT
Source organism: Rhinopithecus roxellana (assembly GCF_007565055.1). NCBI lineage: Eukaryota > Metazoa > Chordata > Mammalia > Primates > Cercopithecidae > Rhinopithecus > Rhinopithecus roxellana. The sequence goes on from NC_044551.1 coordinate 165,902,292, forward strand.
TGGGCAGAGCCAGCTCAGAGATGTGGTTCTGCAAACAGAATGAGGGTACAGATGAGTCTGCCTGCATCGCCATGGGGCTCCAGGCAGGCGCTGCAGGAGGTGGGAGAGAAGCAGGTAGAGGAGGGATCCAGCAGGAAGAAGAGCAGAGCATTCTCCCTGGGAAGGGAGAAAGAAGGATGCACCTTTCGTTTAACAGCTCAGTGTTACAGGGACCGGAGGTGAGGTCACACCTGCTGGTTCCACAGCGCCTGTCTCTGCCATGAGTTGTTCAGATGTCAGAATTGGTGAAAAGTTTGAGATTGTACCAGCTGGTCCAGGAAAAGTAATGGGGGAGCTACAAAGCTTGTAGAAGGGCAGCAGGGCTGTCCTGTGCACAGGGGCTCCAGGGCACGTGAGCCACACTGTGGTTAGGGCCAGGCCTCCCAGGAGTGACCCAGACCAGCCTTTTCTTTCTCATTCTCTCATCCTCTGAATTCAAAAGCTTAAATATGCCATGAAAGGTCCATCCAATAAAAAGAAACTATTTGCCTCCTGGGCTCAGAAATGGTATGTAAGGAAATTGCAAATCTACTGACTGTGACAGAAAGCAAATCAGTGGCTGCTTGGGATGGGGTGGAGTGGGAGGGGCTGTAGGGAGGGATTCCAAAGAAGCATGAGGAAGCTTTGGGAGTCATGCTGCTCCTGGTCCTGACTATTGTCATGGTTTTGCCGGTGCGTACGTGTGTCAAAATTGATCAAAACAAAAATTTTTTTTCAGACGGAGTTTCACTCCTGTTGCCCAGGCTGGAGTGCAGTGGCACAATCTCGGCAGGCACCCACCACCACGCCTGGCTAATTTTTTGTAGTTTTAGTAGAGATGGGGTTTCACCATGTTGGTCAGGCTAGTCTCAAACTTCTGAGTGTGATTCACCCACCTCGGCCTCCCAAAGTGCTGGAATTACAAGTGTGAGCCACCATGCCCAGCCTTGTTCTCTTGTATGTCAGTTACCCCTCCATGAGGCTGCTAAACATCCTCCCAGCACACACACAGACAGACACACACCTGCCTGCCCTCACGCAGTTTGCAAGGCAGTAGTTGAAGTTACACTATAATCCCTCAAGCATGCTCACCTCGCTCTCCAAACCTGCCCTCTTGCAGGATCTACGGTTCTTCTAAGTGTCCTGGTCACAAGGCAGCTAGATCAACACTCAGAGGTACAGAGCAGGGCAGAATGTGGTCCCTGCATCTGTCTCGCCCCCACGATCTTGACACACAGAGACCTTCCCAGGAGCTGTGACTTGAACTTCACAATCTGCAGGGCCCACCCAGGAGCCGTGTCCTCCTCACAGGCAATGAGATCCCCTCCTCTCTCCACCTGTGTAGGAAGATTGGCAACAAAACAGAGAGAACGTGGGAGGTAAAACACTGAGGGGGTGGATGGACCACAGCTGAGAGTTCCCAGGGCACACATAAAAACTATTGGGATAGACCAAACCTGAGAGTCCCCAGCATGAGGTAAACACTAAAGGAATTAATAGACATACCTGAGGGTCTCGAGGATGGAGGTAAAACACTAAGAGGATGGATGAACCACAACGGAGAGTCCCCAGAATAGAGATAAAACACTTTGGGGATCGACCACATCTGAGGGTCCCAAGGCAGAGGTAAACGCTAAGGAAATGGATGGACCACACCTGAGGGTTCCCAGGATCGATGTAAACACTAATGGGATGGATAGACCACACCTGAGAGTCTCGAGGATCACGGAAAAACACTAATGGGATGGATTGACCACACCTGAGGGTCTCCAGGACCAAGGTAAACACTAATGGGATGATGGATGGCACCTGAGGGTCTCTAGGAAAGACGTAAAACACTAAGAAGATGGATGGATCACACCTGAGCATCCCCAGTACAAGGACCACACTAATAGGATTGACCACACCTGAGGATCTCCAAAACAGAGGGAAACGCTAAGGGAATGGATGGGCCACATCTGAGGGTCCTCAGGACAGAGCGAGGGACGGCTGTTGTTGGGATAGTAATTCCACATCTTTGGAGAACAAGAATTCCAGGTAGTTCTCTTCTCTCCAAACAGCGTGGTTATGAACTAGCTCTCACTCCAGGAGGCTTTAAAGCTTCAGATAACATCTGTGGTAATAAAGAAAAACAGGCCGGGTGCCACGGCTCACATCTGTAGTCCCAGCACTTTGGGAGGCCAAGGTGGGAGGACCACTAAGGCCAGGAGTCTGAGACCAGCCTGGGCAACATAGCGAAAGCCCATCTCTAAAAATAATTTCAAAAATGTAAAATAAATAAATAAATAAATAAAAAATAGGGGTAACTGTCACAACTAACATATTGTTACAAACAAAAATTTACACGAAGGTGAAAAAAATCAACTTTTTTTTTTTTTTTCACCAGAACGATGCCTCAGTCTAGGGAGAGGTATTTCCTCTACTGAAGCAGCTGAAGCCCTGAGCTGCTGTCCACAGGCGGACGGACTCTCCAGGAGCCCTCAGTGGGCCTCGGCTCCTCCACGTCAGCTCCTCTCTTGTCCCTCTGCTGGTCCACGGGCGCCGCTGCAGCTGGCCAGGTCTCTGGGAGTCAGAGAGGGCCATGGGTTCCACCCCAGAGCCCACCTCATCAGCACTGTGCTTTCACCATCTGAGCACCAGCCCGAAGGAAAAGGAGAAAGAAAGGGTGAGGCTGATCCCCCAAGCAAAATGGAAACGCCTCCGCCTCCCACCCTCAAAAGCAGCCAAATGGACCCTGGGCACCGGGGGCCTCATAGGGAGTTGTTTGCATCACAGTAAAATCTACAAAGTTCCCACGGCGCGTGAGTGGATGCTTCCTCGATACGGGAATGTCCGGCTGCCCCAAGGAATCTCCGGTAATGTCGAGATCTTTGAATAGGAGCAAGGGATCAAGGCCGACGGCATCTCTGAGGGCCTCAGTTTCCATCCATAATTTAATTTATTAGCACAAAAGCTAGTGTTAAAAATGTGTGTTAAAAATTGAGTCCAGGTGGGGCACGGTGGCTCACGCCTGTAATCCCGGCCCTTTGGGAGGTCGAGGCGGGCAGATCACTTGAGATCAGGAGTTTGAGACCAGCCTGGCCAACATGGTGAAACCGTTTCTACTAAAAATACAAAAAATAGCCGGGTGTGGTGGTTCATGCCTGTAGTCCCAGCTACTCAGGAGGCTGAGACAGGAAAATTGCTTGAACTGGGAGGCAGAGGTTGCAGTGAGCCAAGATGGCGCCACTGCATTCCAGCCTGGGCAACAGAGTGAGACTGTCTAAAAAAAAAAAAAAAAAAAGGGTCCCATCTGAGAAAATAAACTGAATATTTAAGTAAATTTCAAATCTTTTTTGCCACGTGATATTTAGGGGTTTCTACTAACTGACTTGGATGTTAAAGGGCTGTTTTTGTGATCCCAAAGCCATTGCCACTTACTTTGAACAAGTTGGACTTCTGGGGTACTTCAGAGCCAACTGTTTTCTCCACGCAGCCTGCTCCTTGCTGCTGGTTCCAAGTCCCTAAATGAAATCTGGGATCTTCATGGCTTACCTACTTACGTTCAGGAAAAAAAAAGAAAAAAGAAAAAAAAATCCTCCAGTCATCTCCAACAACAAGAGGTCTGATTTCAGTCATTAAACTGTGCAGTGTGATATCATAGCCAAATGGCCACACTGCATTGGAGAGCCAAGCTTCCTCTTCCAGAACAGCCTGCCTGGGCGTGGGCCACTATGCCCGGCTAATTTTTGTATTTGTAGTAGAGACAGGGTTTCACCATGCTGGCCAGGCTGGTCTCAAACTCCTGACCTCGTGATCCGCCCACCTCGGCCTCCCAAAGTGCTGGGATTACAGGCATGAGCCATCCTGCCGGGCTGCTTTTCGTTTTCAAAGAAGGTTTTCTTTATTTTTGCAATATCATTACTTGCGCTATTGACAAGTACCAAATGCACACTGTGTAACTACATCAAACCCATCCACCTAACAGCCCAATTCAACGTATTCGACTGTTCAGAGCCCTGAATGACATCTTGATAAAGCACCAAAAGTTGTTTCCATAAAGATCTTCAAGGTGTTTGACTCTGAGCACATCTTGTCAGACGCCCATAAAGGAAGTTGACTCTCACCGGGTTCCAGGTATTACGTGGTTACATCCAGAACAGCCCATCTGACAAGTGGCAAATACCTGTGGAAAACCAATTAACCATGCTCCTCAGTTTACCCTGGAGGATGGTGGGGGATGACGCAATAAGTTTGCTTGGAGCCTGCTTCAAGTTCCAGCTTCCTTGGAGTTAGTCCTATTTACAATTTAAAACACGCAAAAATCCACGCTTGTGCATGAAATATGTGTTTCTTCAGAACATGAGGCTAAGATAACATGCATATGATGGGATGATGGGCTGTTCGCAGAGAAATCCCCGTCCAGGGCACACTCAGGCCTGGCGCCTGGCCTGCCCCTCACCTGACAGGAGGAAGGTTTCTCTGGGTGGTCCCAGGCGGCACAGGTGACCCAGGGCGAGGAGCCTCTGGGGGGCTCAGCGAACCCAGCGTCCACTCAAGCTCGTCCTGCGCCTGCAATCCACGCGGTGCCGGGTCCCCCCACCCCGCCAAGTGCCTGGGGCTCCCCGCTGCTTTCGAGGTCTACAGAGTGGGTTTCTTGCAAATCACATCCTTCAGCTGGAGGACCCCAGAAAGGCAGAGCTCCCGTTCGGAGTGTGCTGGTCCCGGACGCAGACCTGCTCCCAAATGCCCTGGGGTCGGGGCTTAAGGCCTGGGGATCGCAGGAGCCTGGTTTCCTCACCGCGGTGCTCACAGCCGCTGCCTCTTCCCCGGGCGCCCAGTCTGAGGCCGCCGGGTCTGTGGACGCGGATCCGAGGCAGAGCTTCCCGAGGATGGGCTCCGCTCCAAAGTCACTCCTGAGGAGTCTTCTGCATCCTGCCCTTTGTCAGCGCCGGTCCTCATTCCACCGGCCCAGGGCCTTCAGGAGGGGCGGCACTCTCCGGCTGCGGGCGGCCCGGCGCTCGCCCCCCTCGGCCCCAGGTCCCCACTCGCCCCTCTCGCCCCGCCTCGTCCCGCCTCGCCCCCATCGCCGTCCTTGGCCCCCTCGCCGTCCTCCGGCTTCCCGCCCCTCCCCGGGGCTCTGCGCTTGCGTCCGAGGCGCCCTCTCCGGGGACAACGGGCCGTTGCTCCGCAGGCTGCAGTCAGGGCTGACTTCACCGGGCGAGGATGGGCGAGGCGCTGGGCCGAGAGGTATGTTTGAAACGATTCGCGTATGTGAATCTACTTTTTGAATTGTAAATTGTATGAAATCTAAATACAAATCATGTATTTTTTATGAAAATTTCGTGTCTGAATTAGGAAGTGCTATCAATATAAAATATCAGATTTCAAAAACGTAGTGCAAAAATAGAAGGTGAAATATTTCATTCATGTTTATGTTGATACATGTTGAAATGACACTACTTAGGACATATTGAATTAAATATATTAAAATTCATTGCACATATTTCTCTTTTTTAAGTGGCTACTACAAACATTAATCATGTGTGTTCTTGCATTATATTTCTACTGGACCGTGTGCTGTACAAGAAAATGGAAAAAGTATAAAAATTATCCAGCTCAGTCCAGGCGCAGTGGCTCACACCTGTAATCCCAGCATTCTGGGAGGCTAAGGTAGGTGGATCACGAGGTCAGGAGATCCAGACCATCCTGGCTAACACAGTGAAACCCTGTCTCTACTAAAAATACAAAAAATTAGCCGGCATGGTGGTGGGCGCCTGTAGTCCCAGCTACTCGGGAGGCTGAGGCAGGAGAATGGCCTGAACCCGGGAGGTGGAGCTTGCAGTGAACCAAGATCACTCCACTGCACTTCAGTCTGGGCGACAGAGCGAGACTCTGTCTTAAAAAAAAAAGAAAAAAGAAAAAGGGCATTTTCCTACGTAAGCATAATCCATTATCACATTTAACAGAATTTACAGTAATTCCATAATGTTATCTAGAATATCTAGTCCATATTCAAAGTTCCCCAACTAAAAAAATGTTTTTCCCAGCAGATTGCTCTGATCTCATCAGGGTTGTTCCTGGGGTTTACAACAGGTGCTGTTTTAACTTCCTCCTTTCTTCTCTACATTTTCTGCAAACTAAAAGCTAGATCTCAAGCTGTGCTGGCCACAGTACGGTAGTCACTAGCCACATATAAATTTAAATTAACTGAACTGAAGTGAAATTCAGCTCCTCAGTCAGGCAAACCACATTTCAAGTGCTCAGTAGCTGCTTGTGGCCACTGGCTGTCATACTGGACAGTGCAGAGGGAGAACATTCCCATCACCTCAGAAGGTTCTGCTGGACAGTGCTGCTCCTGATATCCGATGTGTTTTTAAGCAAACTTTTTTTTTTTTTTTTGAGACGGAGTCTCGCTCTGTAACCCAGGCAGGAGTGCAGTGGCATGATCTTGGCTCACTTCAACCTCCACTTCCCGGACTCAAGCAATCCTCCAGCCTCAGCCTCCCAAGTAGCTGGGATCACAGGTGCCAGCCACCACGCCTGGCTAGTTTTTGTTTTTTGTAGAGACAGGTTTTCACCATGTTGCCCAGGCTGGTCTCTACTCCTGACTCAAAGCAATCTGTCCATCACGACCTCCCAAAGTCCTGAGACTACAGGCGTGAGCCACCATGCCCAGCCTAGGCAAACATTTTTGGCAAGAAAACTTCATATCGCATCGTTCAGAAAATGATTTCACTGGCCGGGCATGGTGGCTGACACCTGCAATCCTAGCACTTTGGGAGGTTGAGGTGGGCGGATCACTTGAGGCTAGGAGTTTGAGACCAGCCTGGTCAACATGGCGAAACCCTGTCTCTACTAAAAATACAAAAATTCCAAGTGTGGCGGCAGATGCCTGTAGTCCCAGCTTACGGGCTGACGCTGGAGAATCGCTTGAACCGGGAGGCAGAGGTTGCAGTGAGCTGAGATTGTGCCATTCCACAAATTCCCAAAACACTCCTAGATGAAGTGGTATCCCTTCACTGAGAACTGGCCTTTCAGGGAACAGACATACCATGCAACCTAGTGAACTGGGCTGGACCAAGACAGGTCCAGGGAGCAGGTGGGCTTCTAAAGGGGCAGCACAGTTCATTCCCAAATTTGTTGCCATCAGGGAATATACCATGACTTACCAAACCTTCCAGTGATTCCAGAGAAAGCTAAAATCCAGATTCTTATGTGAAATCTTTTGATTTCTACATATCGGCAACAACTTTTAAGATTTTTAAACATTCTGGGAATCAAAACAGTTCTGCTGGTTTGGTGTGGCTCATGTTGCCTCACTTTGCAAAGTGTTAAGTGCTAGTGAAATTTTAGTGTTTTTTGAGACAGGGTCTCACTTTGTGGCCCAGCCTGGAGTGTAGTGGCCATGATCTCCGCTCACTATGGGCTCGACCTCCTAGGCTCAAGCGATCCTCCCACGTCTCAGCCCCCCAGGGAGCTAGGAGTGCAGCTGCCCCGCCACAATGTCCGGCTTTTTTTTTTTTTTTTTTTTTTTTTTTGGTATTTTAGTAGAGATGGGGTTTCCTCCTGTTGGCCAAGCTGGTCTGAACTCCTGGTGTCAAGTGATCCGACCGCCTGGGCCTTCCAAAGTGCTGGAATTACAGGCGTGAGCCACCGCACCCGTCCAAAATTTTCCTTTGAAATTCCCTTCTTTTCCAAGTGAGGAAACAGACTGAGTGTATAGTGACTTAGCCAGGCCACATAGTTGGATACTAGAGATAGTAGTCACAATCGCTAACATCTGCCATGTAGTCCTTACTGCAAATCTTGGTTAATAATGAGGTCGGCTTTTTGTTATCCCACTTAACTAATTAATAGGAGAAGCCAGCTCTGATTTCCGGTCCACTATCGTGCACTCTTTCTTGCCAAGCCGTCATAGTCATTAAAAAAAAAAAAATTCCCGCTTTCCTGCCTCGCCTGCGCGTTTCCTTAGTTGCCCTTTCGGGGCTTGTTCTGATGAGTGCTGCAGAAAAATGACGAAGTGGAAAATATAGAACATGAAATGAAAATTTAAAAGAGGAAATGGTGTCACAAAGAAAACGACGGCCACGGGACACCCCCTCCCCCCCCCCCCCCCCCCGCGAAGCGCCGCAGGGGGCACAACGGTCCTGGGAGAAAGTTCAAGAGGAACTTCCCCGCGAACACGTCCTGCCTGCGCCAGGGAATATGCACACTTTTTATGTTATTGGACCTTCCCGAACCTTTCGAAGCTGAAGGAAGGCGAGGCGGGTAGTGAAGAGGAAGAAAAATCTCGCCTATCGAAGGGAAAGGCGGTGGCCGGCCGCGCCCACCCCGCGCCCGCCCGCTGGGTCACGTGACACGGCCAAGATGGCCGACGAGGAAGGCGGCTGCGCTGCGGGGCGGGAGCTGGAGCTGGAGCCGGGGCAGGGGCCTGGGTCAGAGTTGGAGCCGGGAGAAGAGTTTGAGATTGTGGACCGAAGCCAGCTGCCCGGCCCGGGCGACCTACGGAACGCAACGAGGCCGCGGGCGGCGGAGGGCTGGTCGGCGCCCATCCTGACCCTGGCACGCAGGGCTACCGGGAACCTGTCGGCGAGCTGCGGGAGCGCGCTGCGCGCGGCCGCGGGGCTGGGCGGCGGGGACAGCGGGGACGGCACGGCGCGCGCAGGTAGGCTCGGGCCGGGTCTGTCCCATGGCTGACCCGCGTGTCCCCGCTGGCCGCTGGCGCGGGCGCGGGCGCGGTGGGGGCCGGGCTGGGAGGGCGCTGGCTAGTCGGGGAGGTTACGCGAGCTGTTTGTTGGCCGGCGGACGGCGCCTGGCTGCGCGTGGGTCTTTACTCCGGCGGCCCAGCCGAGACCGCCCCCGGCAGCCCCGCGTGCCTGAGCGCGCTCCGGCTCCCGCGCCTCTGTGCTCTCCCACTAACTAGGTGACGGACGTGTGCGCGTCCGGGCTTCGAAACTCTGTAGTAACTCTCCACACGGCACGGAGCCAGCACTGTTCTGCTTTTCAGTGGCTCAGTGCGGGAGTGGATCGCTGGCGGGTGTCGGGAGGGCGCGGGCCCGGTGCGCAGCGGACCAGCGGCGCCTCGGCTCACCTCTGCCTGTGAGATGGCGATTTTACAGTCACCCGATGATCTCTGAAGGACTTTTCAGCCCTTGTAATGAATAGAGTGCCAGCATATCAGTGATAGTAAGATTTTAACTTAGCCCTCCAACGCCAGACATCCAGAGCTGTGCTATCCAATACAGCAGCACGCATGTTTTTGTGTGTGTTTTTGTTTTTTGTTTTTATTTATTTTATTTTTTTTGAGACCGAGTCTTGCTCTGTCGCCCAGGCTGGAGTGCAGTGGTGTGATCTCGGCTCACTGACACCCCTGCCTCCTGGGTTCAAGCTGTCCGCCCGCCTCAGCCTCCCGAGTAGCTGGGACTACAGGCGCCCACCACCATGCTCGGCATGAGCCACCCCCCGGCCCCGTATTTTTGGTCGAAACGGGGTTTCACCATCTTGGCAAGGCTGGTCTTGAACTCCTGACTTCGTGATACACCTGCCTCGGCCTCCCAAAATGCTGGGACTACAGGCTTGAGCCACCGCCCGCAGCTGAATTCCTCAATTTCTAACTGAATCAAATTGAAACTGAGTACTTTTAAATTGAATTAAAAATTGAGTTCCTGGGCCGGGAGCGGTGGTTCACGCCTGTAATTCCCAGCACTTTGGGAGGCCGAGGCGGGCGGATCACGAGGTGAAGAGATCGAGACCATCTTGGCCAACACGGTGAAACCCCGTCTCTACTAAAAATACAAAAAATTGGCTGGGCGTGGTGGCATGCACCTGTAGTCCCAGCTACTCAGGAGGCTGAGGCAGGAGAATCGCTTGAACCCGGGAGGCGGAGGTTGCAGTGAGCCGAGATCGCACCACTGCACTCCAGCCTGCCTGACAGAGCGAGACTCCGTCTCAAAAAAAAAAACAAAAAAACCCCGGAGTTCCTCGATTACAGCGGCCACGTTTTAAGTGCTCAGTAGCCTGTGTGTGGCCAGTGGCTACTATATGAGAGAGCATAGCATAGAACATTGCCAACTTCATAGAAAATGCTGGGACAGAGCTGAGGAAAGGTGGTGGTGCCTTCCAGGGAGCATCATAGCACAGCCTTGAGGCCTCCTGATTCCTCCCCATCCACTGGTACCTTTGCTGTAGATGCACTGACCCCCAGGTAGTGAATTGTGAGATTTCCAGTGGTCAAGAAGGATTAATGAGTAAAGTTGAAAGGCTGACTGGTTTTGAGATCCTAGCAGTGGAAAGTAGTATTAGAGGGTGATGCGAGCCTGTGCAGCCCGGGAATCTACTTCCCTCTAGCTTGACACCTTTTCCGGAGATTTCCACACATCAGTGGATGCTGAATTGCATACTCGTTGACAGTAAATACTGAAAGTCAAGGCATGGCATCCCCTGGAGGCCTCTTAGATATTTCGTGGCAGGAGTAAGCAAATAATAAATGTTAATTCTTCCCTGATAGAATTTCTTTCCTTTAATGCAGAATCAAGGAAACAAAAAGATAAAATGATATGTGTCAGTACCTGGCACAGAATAGTAAGTGTTTGCTGAACAAATGCGTATTTGAAAAATACCTGTTTTCCATCTATGGAAGTGATATAAACAATAGCCAACACTTATATTGTCCTTCAAAGGTGCCAGGCATTAGTCTTAAATCTGTACAAGTATTCATTTATTCCTCACAACAACCCTATGTGATAGCAGGACTAGCTTCATGGGTGTACGGTCAATGCAGGCTTTGATCACTCTGGTGGAAAGGGCCAGGCACTCAGAAGTATCCCATGCTTGAAATTCTTAATTTTATCTTTGAATTTGTGTTTTTTAAGTGAAGGCAAATGGGACAGGTTCTCAGCTGCCCTGGCCCCCTAGAGCTGCCCTGGGGCTTCTCCCTAGCCTCCCTGATCCCACTCTTGCCCAGGCAGCGTTGGGATTGTACCCTCTGAATCTCAGGGCAGGGTTGTGGGTGCCACAGCACATTAGGCAGGCAAGTGGGCAGGGCCTCTCACCCGCCCCATCCCTGCAGGGAAGTTGCAATCCATTAGGGCTGTAGTAAGGGGGAGTCTGACTTCCACGCTCTGCTCCAGGCCAGGAATTTTGCACTGAGCCTTGTAAATTATGCAGATGGCACAGAGTGATGAGTACCATTATTATCCCCGTTTTATAAAGAGGTAAACTGAATTAAAGAGAAGTAACTTCATCAACTGCAAAATGTCAATATATATGCCCCATATGGATTTTAAAAAACTAGGCCAGGCATGGTACTCACGCTTGTAATCCCAGCATTTTGGGAGGCCAAGGCGGGTGGATCACCTGAGGTCAGGAGTTCGAGACCAACCTGGCCAACATGGTGAAACCCCATCTCTACTAAAAAAAAATACAAAAATTAGCCGGGCATGGTGGTGCGCACCTGTAATCCCAGTTACTCAGGAGGCTGAGGCAGGAGAATTGCTTGAACCTGGGAGGCGGAGTTTGCAGTAAGCCAAGACCATTCTACTGCAAGACTGTCTCAAAAAATAATAGTAATTAACTCGATTTAAGGAAAGTATTAATAACTGCCACTCACTCTAGCAAAAATGGTGACCATGGCTTAAAAAGAGATGAAATCTGGGGAACTGCTGGGTAGAGCCATGTGGCTGGTCCCGAAGGTCACCAGGATTTGAAGCCATCAGGTAGGACAGGAGCAGAGGTGGGGAAAGGAAATGGGCCAAGGGCGGTATGCTCTGCAGCGACACAAGAAAAACAGGTTGGGAGAAAGACAGTGACACCACTTCAGCCAGGCCCAGGCCCAAGGCTGACTCATGGTCTATTTCCCCACTGATCTGCCTACACAAGCACTGTGGACAGGCAGGACTTTCAGAGGGAGCAGTTTAGGAGCAGAGATTGAATGTGAGCAGCACTCTTACTGGATAATATTTTTTCAATGGTAGAAGCTAAAGGAAATGCTGCAGAATGTTTTGAATACTTGTTTTAAAATGTCCCGGTCAGGCACAGTAGCTCACGCCTGTAATACCAGCACTTTGGGAGGCCGAGGTGGGTGGATCACCTGAGGTCGGGAGTTTGAGACCAGCCTGACCAACATGGAGAAACCCCATGTCTGCTAAAAATACAAAATTAGCCAGGTGTGGTGGCGCATGCCTGTAATCCCAGCTACTCAGGAGGCTGAGGCAGGAGAATCTCTTGAACCCGGGAGGTGGAGGTTGCAGTGAGCCAAGATCGCGCCATTGCACTCCAGCCTGAGCAACAAGAGTGAAACTCCGTCTCAAAAAGAAAAAAGGTTGTCCCATGTGGGGTCTGGTATGTGATTGCATTGTCCATAGGTGTCCTGTTTGGTTCTGGAGGATTTTTTTTTAAGGTAATAAGTGAACATGATTTTTAAAAATCAAACCATACAAAAGCACATTCGGACAGGCGTGGTAGCTCATGCCTGTAATCCCAGCACTTTGGGAGGCCGAGGCGGGTGGATCACTTGAGGTCAGGAGTTCGAGACCAGCCTGGCCAACATGGTGAAACCCCATCTCTACTAAAAATACAAAAATGAGATGGGCATGGTGGCACACACCTGTAATCCTAGCTACTCGAGAGACTGAGGCAAGAAAATTGCTTGAAACCAGGAGGCAGAAGTTGCAGTGAGCCAAGATCGTGCCACTGCGCTCCAGCCTGGACAACAAGAGTGAAACTCTGTCTCAAAAAAAAAAAAAAAAAAAAAAGGGCAAATACTAAATCCTCCTTCCCAGAAATTTTCCGCAGTACTATTGTATCTTTGAGCTTTTCTGCACATCACACATGTGCTTTCCTCTCTCAACACTGGCTGTTTCCACACAAACAATAGGATGTACCCACAAGGAATACATCTTGCTTTTCAGAGAAATGCTTCCTAAAGGATGAGTAACAAACATGCGTGTTTTAAGAATTAACATGCTGGCGGGGTGCAGGTGGCTCACGCCTGTAATCCCAGTACTTTGAAAGGCCAACGAGAGAGGATTGCTTGAGCCCAGGCAAGCAATGGGCTTGTCACTTATTGCCAGTCAAGAGACTGGCCTGGCAATTTATTTAGCAATTCAGTAGGTGTAGAACTTCGTGATATTCTGTGTGTCATGTTGAACTATTATTAATGAAACTTAGAGATGTGAATGGTTTGGCCAAGGTCATAAAGCCATAAATTGAGAGATGGAACCGCTAAAAGATCATTCCGGGTTTAATTTTCCATGCCTCTAACTTGAGTACTAATGGGAACAGGTCACCCACAGTAGAGGATGCATGAGATGGCAAAATACTGCCAGCAGCACTTCCAGAGACAGCACCACTCAGCGCTGATTGCCTGGAACACTGGTCTTAACATTTTTTGCTCATGTAACCCCCTAAGAAAACTGCCTTTTTTTTTTTTTTTTGAGCCAGAGTTTCGCTCTTGTCACCCAGGCTGGAGTGCAGTGGTGAGATCTCGGTTCACTGCAACCTCTGCTTCCCAGGTTCAAGCGATTCTCCTGCCTCAGCCTCCCAAGTAGCTGGGACTACAAGCATGCACCACCACGCCCAGATAATTTTTTGTATTTTTAGTAGAGACAGGGTTTCACCATGTTGGCCAGGCTGGTCTCGAACTCCTGACCTCAAGTGACCTGCCCGCCTCAAGTGATATGCCCGCCTTGGCCTCCCAAAGTGCTGGGATTACAGGCATGAGACACTGCTCTCAGCTGAAAACTCCAACTTTTAAAGTTAACGTATAAGATTCTTCATCATATTTTAAAGTTGCTCAGAATTCATTTTCTGGCATAGTGTAAATATTGACTTTTTAAAATAAAACTGTTACATTGTGTTTTGAAATGTGTCAAGTGGTATGTAAATACCTTAATGAATTGATAATTACCACCATCCATCTTTAAAATAGGAAGTTATTTAATATTTGAAAATTTTACATTTTCCTTTTATTCATTGAACTTGAATTTCCATTCCACTTCTGCCATAGAATTAATGTAATAGATTTGTATGTTTTTAAAAGTGTTATTGGTCATCCTATAAGTCTCAGCAAAAAGTATGTAAATAAGTTAAAGTTTAATAAATTTTTATTATGACTAAAGCTCTAAGTGTATAAAAATTTTTCTTCTGGAGTGAATTATCATTAAGTTTATTAGTAATGCTACATTGGTAACAGGAACATAAATATAATTTTTATAAAGAATTATACATAAATTTTTCTTGAATTGCATTTTTTTTTGAGACAGGGTCTCATTCTGTTGCCCAGCCTGGAGTGCAGTGGCGCAATCTCGGCTCACTGCAAGCTATGCCTCCTGGGTTCAAGCGATTCTCCCACCTCAGCCTCCCCAGTAACTGGGACTACAGGTGTGTGCCAGCACGCCTAGCTAATTTTTGTATTTTTAGTAGAGACGGGGTTTTACCATGTTGTCCAGGCTGATCTCGAACTCCTGACCTTGTGATCCACCTGCCTCAGCCTCCCAAAGTGCTGGGATTACAGGCGTGAGCCACCACGCCCAGCCAATGAATTGCATCTCTTAATGAGATGAATGGTGTTGGTTTTTGTTATTAGCATATATCTGTAGACAAATACATATGATTTACTGCTAAAGTGTGATAGAATTCAGCATCAGTTTTAGTCCTGTTTTTTGTTTGTTTGTTTTAGTAATGTTGGTCATCTCTGAACTCTTTCCAAGTTATATGCCCCAAATCACACTGATCTAATGCCAAAAATTATTTTTTGTTCCCTTATTTTCTTTTTTTTTTTTTTTTTTATTTTTTTTTAATGTTTCTTTTTTTTTTTTTTTTTTTTTTTTTTTTATTATACTTTAAGTTCTAGGGTACATGTGCATAACGTGCAGGTTTGTTACATATGTATACTTATGCCATGTTGGTGTGCTGCACCCATCAACTCGTCAGCACCCATCAATTCATCATTTATATCATGTATAACTCCCCAATGCAATCCCTCCCTCCTCCCCCCTCCCCCCTCCCCATGATAGACCCCAGTGTGTGATGTTCCCCTTCCCGAGTCCAAGTGATCTCATTGTTCAGTTCCCACCTATGAGTGAGAACATGCGGTGTTTGGTTTTCTCTTCTTGTGATAGTTTGCTAAGAATGATGGTTTCCAGCTGCATCCATGTCCCTACAAAGGACGCAAACTCATCCTTTTTTATGGCTGCATAGTATTCCATGGTGTATATGTGCCACATTTTCTTAATCCAGTCTGTCACAGATGGACATTTGGGTTGATTCCAAGTCTTTGCTATTGTGAATAGTGCCGCAATAAACATACGTGTACATGTGTCTTTGTAGTAGACTAATTTATAATCCTTTGGGTATATACCCAGTAGTGGGATGGCTGGGTCATATGGTACATCTAGTTCTAGATCCTTGAGGAATTGCCATACTGTTTTCCATAATGGTTGAACTAGTTTACAATCCCACCAACAGTGTAAAAGTGTTCCTATTTCTCCACATCCTCTCCAGCACCTGTTGTTTCCTGACTTCTTAATGATTGCCATTCTAACTGGTGTGAGATGGTATCTCATTGTGGTTTTGATTTGCATTTCTCTGATGGCCAGTGATGATGAGCATTTTTTCATGTGTCTGTTGGCTGTATGAATATCTTCTTTTGAGAAATGTCTGTTCATATCCTTTCCCCACTTTTTGATGGGGTTGTTTGTTTTTTTCTCGTATATCCTTATTTTCATTCAAAGCAAATAACTGAAAATTGCCTGACCTGCAGCCTAATCATATTAAGGAAATTTCTCAACTTTTGGGAGTTACCAAAAAAAATTTTACCAAGACTTATCAAGTGTGAGCCAGGCACGGTGGCTCACGCCTATAATCCCAGCACTTTGGGAGGCTGAGGTGGGTGGATCGCCTGAGGTCAGGAGTTCAAGACCACCCTGGCCAACATAGTGAAACCCCGTCTCTACTAAAAATACAAAAAATTAGCCAGGCATGGTGGCGGGCGCCTGTAATCCCAGCTACTGGGGAGGCTGAGGCAGAAGAATCTCTTGAACCCAGGAGGCGGAGGTTGCAGTGAGCCAAGATCGCACCATTGCACTCCATCCTGGGCAACAAAAGCAAAAGTCTGTCTCAAAAAAAAAAAAAAAGAAAAGAAAAGACTTATCAAGGGATCATTTCACTTCTTATTCTTTCACTTAGGCACTTTGTTTAACCCAGAATACTCAGAATGGTTGCAGACATCTGAATATTGCTTATTTCATTCACCTTTGCCAATACAATACTTTTTGACAAAAATACTTTTAGTTTATCATGTATTTCAAATCCATTTTCATCAAAAACTTAGCTGCAGTTTGCACTCGTTTAATTTATGGAAAATGGCCATCAAGCTAATGGCATATCTTAGGGTTGTGGATAGCGACTGGTTGAACATAATTACATAGATTTGTGGGGAGAAAAATTTAACTTTCTAAATTCAGGATACCCAAGCAGAGGGTTAGAGACCACCCCTCTGCCCCAAGCCCAAGCTTAACTAAATACCATAAAGCAGTAAAAGATAGGTCTTCACATTTTCGGTTACTTAATCATCAAGGGCGACTCCCCCTCCATTCGGTGTGTGGAACCTAGTGCACCCCAGGTCACTGTATCAAGAGGAAGACAGGTTATGGAGTGAGTTGGCCTTCTTTAGAGGGAGGAGAAAGAGTGCCTGTGAAACTTGAAAATCTGGAAATTGAGTTCCTTAAAACATCTGGGCATACCTAGCTTTGGCAAGACTGCTGTATATGTATTCCAGTTTCAAGACCACTAGATTATAGAACTGGGCTTGGTGTCTTTAAGGATAGATCTTTACAAATTGCTTTTATGGTTATTGCTCTCTTCAGAGTTTCTCCCTTCTCTTGATGAAGTTTTACAACTTTTATTTCCTTTGCCAATCATCCATTAAAGTTTTAAAATTTATAAATGTAATACATAGGCTTCTCTCGAAGTATAAAAATAATTATACTGGCCTGACGCGGTGGCTCACACCTGTAATCTTAGCACTTTGGAACACCGAGGCGGGCGGATCACCTGAGGTTGGGAGTTCAAGACCAGCCTGACCGACATGAAGAAACCCCGTCTCTACTAGAAATACAAAATTAGCCGGGCGTGGTGGCACACACCTGTAATCCCAGCTACTCGGGAGGCTGAAGCAAGAGAATCGCTTGAGCTCAGGAGGCGAAGGTTGCAGTGAGCCAAGATCGCGCCATTGCACTCCAGCTTGGGCAACAAGAGTGAAACTCCATCTCAAAAAAAAAAAAATTATACCACCCCCAACCAAATGCTTTACTTAACCCACTTTTAACCCTCTCCACAACCAAGGTGAAATGCTTAGGCTGTTTCTTCTTGCCCGTCAGCTCTCCCTCTACCTTCTTGGGTTTTGCTGAGATAATTTTGAATTTTTAGTCCCAGGATGTCTCAATATTTATTTAAGGCCTTTACTACAAGTTCATGGCCATAATATTATCGTTCTTTTAGATTTAACTGTAGTTAACTATAAAAATATAGTACGTATAAATATGTTCTTTAATTGTCCATATTAATCAATGCTGGTGAAATAAAATAGGTAAACAAAGGATTAATATCCAAAATATGCAGGTCAGTAACACAAAGGCAAGCAATTCACAGAAGAAATACTAGGAGACAATAAAGAGAAGTTATTTAACCTCAGTAGTAATTGGACAGCTGCAAACCAAAAACAATACGATCCCCCGCCCCCAATCCAATTGGTAAATATTTCGAACACAATGTAACCGCGCTCCCGGGTGAGGGCCGCGCTTTGCACCTGGGGTTTTCCTGCCAGGACTCTTATTTTGGGACTCTTTGCACCTGGGGTTTTCCTGCCAGGACTCTTACTCTAAACTTTTCGTTTCTAGGATACCAGCTTACTGGGTTTAAGAGAACGTTTGGCCAGCACATATAAATATCTGATGATAATTGCAGACAGTATTATACCCTCAAAACAGTGCGACAAGATAATGGGAGTTGAAATGGAACTCTCTGAATTCATTTGACTCCAACGGTTTTCCTTACCAAAAAAAGAAAGTGTGCGTAAAACCTAAAATTGTCCACTAGTAGCGGACGAAAGATGGGCAACAATAATTTGAGCCTGGAACTGAGGGGAAGATGCTTGCCTGCAGGCACCCGGCTGGCACTATCCGGCAAGAGAGAAGGCTGGAAAAGCCTTCTGGGCGGGGTGTGCATCCGGCCCCGTGCGGGCCAGAGGATGCAGAATGGCGCCCACTACCTCCGTAGGCGTGGCCTTGGGCTGGACTCGCCCAATAGGAATGTCTGGGGGCGGGACGCTTTCCCAGCACGACCTCTAAGAGCTTGGGGCAGGGCTTCCTGTAGGTAGCGCCCTTCCATTGGTCGAAAATGGAACGGAGGTTGCGGGAGAAGCCAAACGCGGCGAGTCTTGCTGGAGCCGTCGCCGTAGCAACGCGCGGAGCCGCCTGGGAGAGGCCTCTGGAGCAGGAGGCCGAGTGGCTCTTCCGACCCGAGGCCCCGTTGGCCAGCTGGCGGGCTGTGGCCTCTAGGGATCAGGGACTACTTATCTGCGAATCCCGGTTATCCGCCCGCCAGCACGTCCGTTCCCTAAGCAGACCGCCTGGCCTCTTGCCTGACCCGTCTTCTCACTGTGGCCCGGAGTCTGACCTCCCCACACTGAGTCCACTAACGAAGCTATCCCTGCGCCTGCCCCACAGCGTCTAAGTGCCAGATGATGGAGGAGCGTGCCAACCTAATGCACATGATGAAACTCAGCATCAAGGTCTTGCTGCAATCGGCTCTGAGCCTGGGCCGCAGCCTGGATGCGGAGCATGCGCCCTTGCAGCAGTTCTTTGTGGTGATGGAGCACTGCCTCAAACACGGGCTGAAAGGTGAGCCTGAGGGGGCGTTTGGGAGCGTGGAAGTTCGGGCTGGGTGTTTGCTCAGCATTTTTTCATCAGTGCCGGACATCCTTCTAGGTGCTGAAATGCCAACAGTGTACAGAACAGACAAGGTTCCTGTCCTCAGAAGCGACTTTCTAGAGCAGCGCTGGACAATAGAAATATGCAAGCTACATAGGCAATTTTAAATTTTCTAGTAGCCAAGTTTCTTTAATAGTGTTAGATGAGGCCGGGCGCCGTGGCTCACGCCTGTAATCCCAGCACTTTGGGAGGCCGAGGCGGGCGGATCAGGAGATCAGGAGATCGAGACCAGCCCGGCCAACATGGTGAAACCCCATCTCTACTAAAAATACAAAAATTAGCCTGGTGTTGTGATGGGCACCTGTAATCCCAGCTACTCAGGAGGCTGAGGCAGAGAATTGCTTGAACCCGGGAGGCAGAAGCTGTAGTGAGCTGTGATGGCCCACTGTACTCTAGCCTGGGCGATAGAGCGAGACTCCATCTCAAAAAAAAAAAAAGGATTAAGCAGTGAAGTTGAGCAGCTTTCACTTTCACTTGGCTTTTGGGGGAGAGGCTGTGGGTCCCTGAAGAAATTTTGCAACCTGTTCTTATGAATAACACTTTTGTTTTTCCTTTTAGTTAAGAAGAGTTTTATTGGCCAAAATAAATCTTTCTTTGGTCCTTTGGAGCTG
The DNA here is from genome assembly GCF_007565055.1 of Rhinopithecus roxellana. Classification (NCBI taxonomy): domain Eukaryota; kingdom Metazoa; phylum Chordata; class Mammalia; order Primates; family Cercopithecidae; genus Rhinopithecus; species Rhinopithecus roxellana. The sequence goes on from NC_044551.1 coordinate 165,921,892, forward strand.
GTGGAGAAACTTTGTCCAGAAGCGTCAGATATAGCGACTAGTGTCAGAAATCTTCCAGAATTAAAGTGAGTGAGAAGTAGTTATGCCGATTTGATGATTTTAAAAACTCCCTCGTATTTACTCATTTCTCAATTCCTTGCTGATGAAGCCCTTTCTAATTGGAAAGAGCTCTACTGCTCATTATCCACATGATCTCGAGCAGGATTTGACTCTCTCTGAGCCTCAGTTTCCTTTTCGTTAAAATGGGGACAGTGATTCCTGCTTGCCACACCAGCCAAATAGGTTGAAAAGGTGTTGTCAACCAAAGGGCACTCACAGGAGGAAAAGGAACTACTGGTACACTCCTGGAATCACTGCTTCAGATACAGGTGGGCAGTTTTCTGAATAATACATTTTGGGCCAGATTGTAGATTCCAGGCCAAGGGACATTTGTAATTTGTTAGAGTGGGACTAACAAATTATTTGCCATGTCTGGATTTGTCCTTGGGATCGCTATGCTTAGGCTCAAAATCAAAACACAAGTAAGTCATCTTCATGGAATTTGGCATCTAGAAAGGGTCTTAGGGATCCGTGAGCCAATGCAAAAGAGCCCTCTGCACAGTTTCCCAGAGGGGACTGGACTGTTCAGCGTTTATTTGACCCTTCTTCTAGGGAGCCAGCCTATTCCATTTTCAGAGAATAATAACAGTCACTGCCCTCAGGGCCTGCTCTCTGACAGGCATTGTGCTGAGAACATTCCTTTTCATGATCTCATTTAATCCTCCACAACTGTCCTCTAGGATAGCTGTTAGTGTCCTCATCTACAAGTGTGGGAACTGATTAGAGTGGCTAAGTAACTTGCCCAAGGTGCCTCAGCAGGTGAGTGATGGAGCAGGAAGAAGACACGGGTCTGTTAGGCCCTGAAACCCTCTAAATCCCATGCAACTCCATTGCTGCCAAGTCCTGTGCATTTTTCTCAAGATTAGATTTAAGTCTTCTATGCAAATTCTGCCTGCCCAGCCTACGTGGCATATATTTAAAGTCTTTTGCACCTGTCAACCTTTCAAATGTTTATTTGATGACTTTTTTTTTTTTTTTTTTTTTTTTTTTTTTTTTTTTTTTTGAGACAGAGTCTCACTCTATCGGCCAGGCTGGAGTGCAGTGGCGCAGTCTTGGCCCACTGCAGCCTCTACCTCCTGGGTTCAAGTGATTCTCATGCCCCAGCTTCTTGAGTAGCTGGGATTACAGGCATGAGCCACCACACCCAGCTATGTTTTGCATTTTTCGTTGAGATGGAGTTTTACCATATTGGCCAGGCTAGTCTCAAACTCTTGACCTCAGGTGATCCACCCCTCTCGGCCTCCCAAACTGCTGGGATTACAGGCGTGAGCTACCGCGCCTGGCCTACAATATCATTTTTTAAATGGCCAAATAGTATTCTGTTGTATATCTAATTTTGTTTAACCCCCCTTGTGGCTGTCTTCAAATTCTTGTTACCACAAACCGTGATAATGATGTGGTGACCATCCCGAAACATACATCTTTGTGTCCATCTTCAGTTATTTCTCTAGGATATATTACTAAATGTAGAATTTTTGGTAACCTGTTGTCATCAAATTGCCACTAAAAAGTTGCACAGTTGACCAGGCACAGTGGCTCACGCCTATAATCCCAGCACTTTGAGAGGCTGAGGCGGGAAGAATGCTTGAGCCTAGGAGTTTGAAGCCAGCCTGGACAACATGGCGAAACCCCATCTCTACAAAAAAAAAAAAAAAATTAGTTGAGTGTGGTAGCGTGTGCCTATGGTCTCAGCTACTCCGGAGGCTTAACACAGGATTATCACTTGAGCCTGGGAGTTCCAGGCTGCAGGGAGCCATGATCATGCCATTGCACAGCAGCATGGATGACTGAGCAAGACCCTATCTCCAAAAAAAAAAAAAAAAAGGAAGTTGTAAAGTTTACAGTCTCACCAAGCAGCACTTGAGAGGCCTTTTTTCTTTTAATGTTTAATGCAGGCCTGTTCTTTCTTTCTTTTCTTTTTTTTCCTCTTCTTTCTTTTCTGCTTCTCTGGAGATAATGCTAGAATACAGAGAAATTACACCTTCAAGATTGGGGCTGGGCGCAGTGCCTCACGCCTGTAATCCCAGCACTTTGGGAGGCCAAGGTGGGCAGATCACTTGAGGTCAGGCGTTGGAGACTAGCCTGGCCAACATGGTAGATGGTAGAAACCCCATCTCTACTAAAAATACAAGAATTAGCTGGGCGTGGTGGCAGGTGCCTGTAATCCCAGCTACTCGGGAGGCTAAGGCAAGAGAATTCCTTGATCCCTTGAGGTAGAGGATGCATTGAGCTGAGATCACAATGGTGAGCCAGGATTGTTCCACTGTACTCCAACCTGGGTGACAGAGTGAGACTCCATCTCCAAAAAAAAAAAAATTGGTTCCACAACATTGTGAATGTACTTAACACTACTTAACTGTAAGATTAAAAATGGTTAAGATGGTAAATTTTATGTTCTGTGTATTTTACCACAATTAATAATAAAACATAAAATTGTACCTTTAAGGCCAGGTGCAGTTGCTCATGCCTGTAATCCCAGCACTTTGGGAGGCCAAGGCAGTCTGATCACTTGAGGCCAGGAATTTGAGACCAGCCTGGCTAACATGACAAAGCCCTATCTCTACTGAAAACACAAAAATTAGCCAGACGTGGTGACGCACGCCTGTAATCCCAGCTGCTCGGGAGGCTGAGCCACGAGAATTGCTTGAACCCAAGAGGCGGAGGTTGCAGTGAGCTGAGATTGCACCACTGCACTCCAGCCTGGGTGACAGAGCAAGACTATCTCAGAAAAAAAAAAAGAAAAAAATTGTACCTTTGAGCTAACCCCTTGGAGATTTTATAAGCTTCAACACTTTAGCAAGCACTAAGTTCTCTATTAGTCTTTTTTTTTTTTTTTTTTTTTTTTTTTTTTTTTTTTTTTTTTTTTTGAGACGGAGTCTGGCTCTGTCGCCCAGGCTGGAGTGCGGTGGCCGGATCTCAGCTCACTGCAAGCTCCGCCTCCCAGGTTTACTCCATTCTCCTGCCTCCGCCTCCCAAGTAGCTGGGACTACAGGCGCCCGCCTCGTCGCCCGGCTAGTTTTTTGTATTCTTTAGTAGAGACGGGGTTTCACCGTATTAGCCAGGGTGGTCTCGATCTCCTGACCTTGTGATCCGCCCGTCTCGGCCTCCCAAAGTGCTGGGATTACAGGCTTGAGCCACCGCGCCCGGCCTCTATTAGTCTTTTGAAAGAATGTTTATCCATTACACAAATCTAACCTGATATTTTCCTGTGATATTTTATGACTATAAGCAAAGCATTATCTAACTGTATTTGTAATAGTACTCAAAGGTGTGCAGTGAGCCATTTTCGATGCCTGCCCAGGCCACGTGCCTCCCTCCCCAACCCCAAACAGCCATTCTTTAGAGTATCCTCTGCATTTACAAGGGTGTGCTTCCTATGTATCTCCCTAGCTAAATCAGGTTTCTTTTCTGTGTTTGTTGTTGTTATGTCACAATAGTTTGATGCTCTGTTTGAATTCTAGGACAGCTGTGGGAAGAGGCCGAGCTTGGCTTTATCTTGCACTCATGCAAAAGAAACTGGCAGATTATCTGAAAGTGCTTATAGACAATAAACATCTCTTAAGGTATTTCATCAACTAGGTTTGCTTATCTTTTGCTTGGTAAATAATTAGAACATAGGCCGGGTGTGGTGGCTCAACGCCTGTAATCCCAGCACTTTGGGAGGCCAAGGCGGGTGGATTGCTTGAGGTCCAGAGTTTAAGACCACCGTGGCCAACATGGTGAAATCTCGTCTCTACTAAAAATACAAAAATTAGCCAGATATGGTGGCGGGTGTCTGTAATCCCAGCTACTCAGAAGGCTAAGGCAGGAGAATCGCTTGAACCCAGGAGGTGGAGGTTGCAGACAGCCAACATCGCGCCACTGCACTCCCGCCTGATCGACAGAGGAAGACTCCATCTAAAAATAAATAATAATAGGCCGAGCGCTTGGATCACACCTGTAAACCCAGCACTTTGGGAAGCCGAGGTGGGCAGATCACAAGGTCAGGAGTTCAAGACCAGCCTGGCCAACATGGTGAAACTCTGTCTCTACTAAAAATACAAAAATTAGCTGGGCGTAGTGATGCATGCCTATAATCCCAGCTACTCGGGAGGCTGAGATAGGAGAATCACATGAACCTGGGAGGCGGAATTTGCAATGAGCCAAGATCGCGCCATTGCACTCCAGCCTGGGTGACAGAGTGAGATTCCTCCTCAAAAAAATAATAATTAGAACATAGTTCTGTAGATCATTTTGAATTAAAATAAGTGTATCAGCCAAGTGTGGTGGCTCATGCATGTAATCCCAGCACTTTGGGAGGCCAAGGCAGGCTGATCACTTGAGGTCAGAAGTTCAAAAACAACCTGGACAACATGGTAAAACCCCATGTCTGCTAAAAATGCGAAATTAGCTGGGCATGGTGGCATATGCCTATAATCCCAGCTACTCGGGAGGCTGAGGCAGGAGGATTGCTTGAACCCAGGAAGCAGAGGTTGCAGTGAGCCAATACCACACCACTGTACCTCCAGCCTGGGCAACAGAGCGAGACTCTGTCTCAAAATAAAAAAATAAGTATATAATATTTACAGAAATTTATGACTGGTTCATTTTTCATATTTATAACTAAGCAAACATCATTATAAAAGGAATTTTCTCTAGACTATGGTGATTTATGAGGGAGGACTCTTTCCAGAGTTAAACCTCTGTTGTAATTGAGAGACATACTTTACAGCATAGCCTAAAACCCAAGCTTTTCAGTGTTTTCAAGGCATGGCTCATTATTGAACATATCTTTACACGACAAACACTGATTTACAATATTTCACGTACTCTGAGTACAGTTACACTGAGTAAGTTTGAGTTACAGATTTTGTTCTAATGAACTAATTCTTTTTCAATTAATTTTTTATTTATAATCAATACAAAATTATACATATTTGTGGGATACTGTGTGCATGTATATACTATATAATGATCAAATCAGGGTAATTACCATATTCCTCACTTTACTAATTAACTAATTCTTTTTTTTTTTTTTTTTTTTTTTTTTTTTTGAGACGGAGTCTTGCTCTGCCACCCAGACTGGAGTGCAGTGGCCGGCTCTCAGCTCACTGCAAGCTCCGCCTCCCGGGTTCACGCCATTCTCCTGTCTCAGCCTCCCGAGTAGCTGGGACTACAGGCGCCCGCCTCGTCGCCCGGCTAGTTTTTTGTATTTTTTAGTAGAGACGGGGTTTCACCGTATTAGCCAGGATGGTCTCGATCTCCTGACCTCGTGATCCGCCCGTCTCGGCCTCCCAAAGTGCTGGGATTACAGGCTTGAGCCACCGCGCCCGGCTGAACTAATTCTTAAGGGAAAAGTTCTTATGCACACACACACAGTGGCCTGGATGCCACTGGATTTGGTACACGAGCAAGTCATCGCTGACCAGAGCAGTATCAGGCAGGGGATGGACCCCCCCCCCCCCGGCAAATGGTCACGATGACTGGGCAATAAGGAAGTAAAGCAGCAGATGTTGCTCCGTGGGACGCAAGAAGGAGAAGTGTTATGCTTGGATGTGGGATCCCATTTCCTGTTTATATGGACATAAGTGGAGAAGTAGTTCATATCAACACAGACGAGGAGCCAGTGGAGACACAGGTGGGGAGAGTGACAGGAGTCAAGAGGAGATGAGGAGAACTGGGGTCCAGGGTCTGCATGGAGGAGTTCACTTCAGACAGCAGGAGGGACGAGCCCGTTCTAAGCCACAGGAAGAAAAGAGAGGACGGGAGAAAAAGCAGCCGTTGAAGCAGTGAAGGGAAATGAAAGGGAGGGAGGAAATCCACAGTAGTATCTTCTGGCTCCAGGGCACAGTTGAAAAGGCAGTTCAGGGTGGGGAAGGAGTGGGGATGGTGAAGCTGTTTCTGAGCATCCCGCTGTCCTGTCCATCTCTTGTAGCGAGTTCTATGAGCCTGAGGCTTTAATGATGGAGGAAGAAGGGATGGTGATTGTCGGTCTGCTGGTAGGACTCAATGTTCTCGATGCCAATCTCTGCTTAAAAGGAGAAGACTTGGATTCTCAGGTAAAACGGAATTTTGGCTCTAGACAGAACACTCATTAGCCAGGGACTTTACCTATGATCTGCAGGCAGGTACTGAACCCAAAGAAGGGCAGATGGCAAAGAGCCCACTGGTAGAGGACCGGCCAGGGGCAGGTGGGGAAGCAGCGGGGAAGGTCTTGGAAGGGTGAAGAAGTTGCATAGCCAGAGGTACACTTGGAAAGCTTGGCAGGTGTGGGAACAGGCAGACAGCTCTCCGTGGCTGGAGCAGAGGATGCTCTGTGGCTGAGGTGAAAGTGGAGGCTGGGCCTGGTTGTGAGGCCATGGGTGCTATGCTGAAGGGTGTAGCTGGAGTGCAGTGGTGCGATCTCAGCTGACTGCAAGCTCCGCCTCCCAGGTTGGCGCCATTCTCCTGCCTCAGCCTCACGAGTAGCTGGGACTACAGGCACCCGCCACCACGCCTGACTAATTTATTTTGGTTTTTTTTTTTGTTTTTTTTTTTTTAGTAGAGATGGCATTTCACCATGTTAGCCAGGATGGTCTCAATCTCCTGACCTTGTGATCCGTCCACCTCAGCCTCCCAAAGTGCTGGGATTACAGGTGTGAGCCACCGTACCTGGCCTGAAGGGTGTAGCTTTTATCCCCCTTTATCCTGAGCTTTAGGAAGCTGTTGGAGGTTTTTAAGAAGTAACTGAAATGATCATGCCTGGGTTTGAGAAAGCTCAATCTAGCAGCCACTCAGGTTATGAGTTAGAAGCGGCCAGGAATAGATATAGCAAAAGACTTGAGGTCGGGCGCGGTGGCTCACGCCTGTAATCCCAGCACTTTGGGAGGCCAAGGCAGGTGGATGACGAGGTCAGGAGATTGAGACCATCCTGGCTAACACGGTGAAACCCCGTCTCTACTAAAAATACAAAAAGCTAGCCAGGCATGATGGTGGGCACCTGTAGTCCTGGCTACTCGGGAGGCTGAGGCAGGAGAATGGCGTGAACCCTGGAGGTGGAGCTTGCAGTGAGCCGAGATCACACCACTGCACTCTAGCCTGGGCGACAGAGCAAGACTGTCTCAAAAAAAAGCCTTGAGTCTAGTCTAGAAGTCCCGCAAGGCTGGATGGGGAGTAGGAAGATAGAGTCAGGAGAGATTGGGAAGTCAGGTTGATAAAATGGCGCTAATGAGGGTAACCAGTAAGGTGTAGAGTCCTCTGTGGGAAGGACAGCCCTCTTGGGATGGGCTTTCTTCCTGCATGGGAGCTGGTAACCAGATCCAGGGCCTAAACTCCTGGTTGGCAGGGACTGTAAATGTGTGAGGGGGAATAGGCACGCTAACCCATTCCTCACTTCCACCCCCTCTTCAGGGCATCTGCAGCTGTGGCTGGGCCACTGCTAAGAAAAAAAGAGATTATTTTACACTGTCTAGCAAAATTCCCAGCCTTTTTCCTGTATTGTGTTTGATGAATCTAAAGATTCCCTGATCCCTCCATGTGCAGGTCAATGTTTTTTTGTAACCTCTCCTCCCTTAAAAAAAAAAAAAAGTTTGTCTTTGCATGTTGAAAAATATCTTTTTTTGAATTCAGAGAAGTATTTTTGAAAAGCCACTAAACATCACACATATTCTCATTACTCTGAGACAGATAATTCAGGGTTACGTTGTGGTATACATCCTTCCAGCACATGAATAAAGGTGTGTGCATGCATGTGTGTGTGTATATGTTTGTGTATTTTAGAGTGAGATGTTTGGAGGGTTTCTTTTTTTGTGAAACCAAATTATGATTATTTTAAGCACACCATTTTGTAATTTTTAAAAATGTAACTATGTTCTACACAGTTCTCAATAACAAGAGATATAAACCATTTTAGATGACTGTAGTTTTCATTTTTTAATGTACCATTATGTAACCAGTACCTTATTAATTTAGATCATTTCCTTATTGTGACAGTATTATTGCTGGGCACATGGCTCACACCTGTAATTCCAACACTTTGGGAGGCTAAGGTAGGAGGATCACTGGAGCCCAGGAATTTGAGACCAGCCCAGACAACATAGTGAGACCTTGTCTCTACCAAAAATAAAAAAAATTAGCCAGGCATGGTGGTGTGCTGCCTGTCATCCCAGCTACTCTGGAGACTGAGGCAGGAGGATTGCTTGAGCCTGGGAGATCAAGGCTGCAGTGAGCTATAATCATGCCACTACCATACACTCCAGTCTGGGCAACAGAGCCAGACTCTGTCTGGAAAAAAAAAAAAACCCACCAATATTATAGACATCCTTAAAGTAAAGTTCTCTGTACTCTTGTCCATTTATTTCCTTAGCATAATTTGGGGTTGTTGTGTCAAAGTATACAGCCTACATTTTGCTGGATAATGTAAAACCGGCCTCCGGAAAGGTCTTTGTGATAACCACCCACCAGCAGCGCGGGAGCCCATTTCCTCCCGACGCTGGATGTGGTGAGCATTCTTGGTCTTTTTCAGTCTCATGGATGAAACAACTCATCATCTCGAATTTACAAGTATTTTTGTGTTTTATTTGCCATTGGGGGTTTAGCATTTGTGATCATCTTTTCATACTTGGTCCATTTTTGAGTTTTCTTTCTCTGCTTCTTTATTAAAGACTAAGCACATTGACCTTTCTTCAGAATTATTTGTTATAATTTTTTTTTTTTCTGGTTTCTCAGGGGTGGTGTGCCCTGTACATTTTTTATTTTTAATTTTTGGCAACCAGATTGAGCAGGTGTTTCCTTTATACCTTCTAAGGGATTGTGCTGTGAAGGTTCTTCCCTATCTAAAGATTACCCTAACTTTTACAATCAAATGTGGGGCACCGGAACGCGGGTCCACGCGTGTGTTTGTCCGTCTGTCCAGCCTTTACCCCCATAGCTTTCAGTCATGGCCTCCGGTCAGTCACAGCTCGGAAAGCCAGCCCCTGACTTCAAGGCCACTGCCCTGGTGGGTGGCGCCTTCCAGGAGGTGAAGCTGTACCCTCTCGACTTCACTTTTCTATGGCCCACAGAGAGCATCGCTTACAGTGACCTTGCCGAGGATTTCCACAAGCTGGGCTGCGAAGTGCTGGGTGTCTCGGTGGACTTAGTTCACCCACCTGACTTGGATCAACAGCCCCCAGAAGTAGGCAGCCCTGGGCTCCCAAGCATCTCCCACCTGCTGACATGATGGGAAGCTTGTCTGAGGATTACGGTGTGCTGAAAACCCATCAGGGTGTTCCTACCCTGCCTTTTTATCATCGATGGCAAGGGTGACCTTTGCCAGATAACTGCTATTGATTTGCCTGTGGGGTGCTTCATGGCTGAGGCTCTGCGGCGGGGCCAGGCCTTCCAGTGCGTGGTCGAACACGGGGAAGTTTGTCTCACTGGCTGGAAGCCTGGTAGCAACAGTGAAGCCCAATGTGGATGACCAGGGATACTTCCTCAGTATTCCTTGAATACTGGAACTAGGCTGGCCAATGGATAGTGAGCTTGTACCCCTACCTGGGTACCCTGTGCTGACCCAGAAAAGGCCAGACCTGCCCCTCCAATCTCCACAGTCTGGGACCCTGGAGGGCTAGGCCAAGGCCTTCTGCTTCCACCTGGGTAATTTTTTACACACTTTATGTGTAAAAAATTTGTAAATTTTACACATTTTTGCCATTTATTTTGGCATAGTGTGAAGTAGGAATCTAAATTTCTTTTATAAATAGTTAACCAGTTTTCACAATATCATCATGTAATGTATTTTTTTTCTACTAATTTGAAATTCCACTTTTATCATATGGGAAATATCCATAATATGCATTCGTTTACTTCTGGACTCTTCTGTTGGAAATCTGAATCTCTGTTCCTATGCCAGTGGCACATTGTTTTAATGACTGGAGCCACATAGTATATTCTAGACTCTGGTAGTTAAGTACCTGCCTACTCTACTGTAGTTTTGTTTCAGATATTTCTGGGCCATCCGTTCTGCCAGATGAACTTGAACATTTTGTCAAATTCCAGAATAAAAACTCCATTGAGATTTTAATTAATTAATGGACGTGGTGAGCATTCTGGTCTAGTGCTGTCTTGAATGACAGTGCCTATAGTGTGTTGCCATAAAGTATACATGTTTGCTGCCGATGTCTGAGGGATGCTATGTCTCACGTTTAGAGAGTGCTATTCCACTCCAGTTTACTTTGTGTTTTGTTGTTGTTGTTTTGTTTTTTCTTTTCTTTGAGATGGAGTCTCACTCTATTGCCCAGGTTGGAGTGCAATGGCGCAATCTCCACTCACTGCAACCTCCGCCTCCCACGTTCAAGTGAGTCTCCTGCCTCAGCCTCCCGAGTAGCTGGGATTACAGGTGCCTAGCAACACGCCCGGCTAATTGTTTGTATTTTTAGTAGAGATGGGGTTTCACTATGTTGGCCAGGCTGGTCTTGAACTCCTGACCTCGTGATCTGCCCACTTCAGCCTCCCAAAGTGCTGGGATTACAGGCATGAGCCACCGTGCCTGGCCTACTTTGTGTTTTTATTAGAGATGAATGTTAAATGTGGTCAAATACTTTTTTTGGATCTATCAACATGTCATACCTGTTTTTAACCCATAATTATAATTGAATTAATCCATAGGTTTCTTATTGAATACTATCCCTGAATTTCTAAAATAATCACCACTTGATCATTGTAAACTCCTGGATTTCATATGTTTACTGTTTGGAATTTTTGTGTCTCTGCTTGTAAGTGAAACTATTCTGAATTTTCTATACTGCCTTTGCCACCTTTCGGTGTCAGAATTATATTAGCCTCATAAAATTAGAAGGCTGGGTACAGTGGCTCACACCTATAATCCCAGCACTTTGGGAGGCTGAAGTGGGCAGATCACAAGATCAGGAGGTCGAGACCACCCTGACCAACATGGTGAAACCCCATCTCTACCAAAAATACAAAAATTAGCTGGGCATGGTGGTGTGTGCCTGTAATCCGGGCTACCCAGAAGGCTGAAGCAGAAGAATCGCTGGAACCTGGGAGGCAGAGGCTGCAGTGAGCTGAGATCGCGCCATTGCACTCCACTCTGGGCAACAGAGCAAAACTCTGACTCAAAAAAAAAAAAAAAAAACATAAAACTAAAATAAACTTGAAAATAGCCTTCCTTTTCTTGTTTTCTACCACAGTTGATTAGATCAGGAATTATTTTTTCTGTGCAGGCTTGCTAGAACTTACTGGTATGAGCACTTCACCCTTATGCCTTTTTTGGTCTTTGTTCTTTGATCACTTTAACTTTTAGCATAGTTTTGATCAATTTATAGGTTTCCTAAGTCTTAAGACAATTTTTAAAGTCATTTATAATTTTTTTAGAAACCATTTCATTCAGATCTGTTAAGCTAGAGTTGTATGAAGGTATTCTCTTACAGCTTTTGAAAAATCTCACTGTTCTCATTTATAATGTGTATTCTAAATATGGATCACACTTAGTAGAAATATGTCTACTTGGTTGAACTTTGACAAACCAGCTCTCTTATTTATCAATTCTACTTTGGGAGTAGGGCTTTATTTGCTTTCTAATCTATTAATTTTTGCTTTGGGTATTAATTCTCATCTTTCTGTTGTTGGTTTTTTTCCCTGCATTTTTTTATGATTTTTTTTTTATTATAAAAGAAATACTTGCTTGTTGAAAAAAGTTAGGCAATACCAAAGTACATGATGTGAAAAGAGATGTTGAACCTCCTCACCCAATCCCCCATCCCAGCCCCAGTCCTTCTCCCTTTCCCACAGGTAATGGTAAAGATTCTGGGGGAAATTTTTCTAGAAGCTTTTCTACTTTTTCTACACATTTATGTTCACATAGGTTTTGTTTTAAATTAAATCTTTTCTGATCTTCTATTACTGTGTAACAAGTCAGCAACAGCACTTCAGCCGTAACAATCATGGTGTCTTTCACAGCTGGGGGCGGACTGGGTTCAGCTGGTTGGTTCTTGTTCCTGAGCGCATGTGATTACAGTCCGGGTGGCTGGGGCTGGAATCACCTGAAGGCTTGCTCTCTCCCGCGTCTGTCTGCCGTGCTGAGACCAAGGAGCTGGGGGCTGGAATGGCAGGGGTTTCTTGGACATCTCTCTGTGTACATGGTCTCCAGCATTGTGGCTTCAGGGAAGTCAAGACTTTTTACATGAAAGCTCAGAACTTCAAACGCATATGCCTCAAGAAAGAGCTGGGTGGAAGCTGTATTGCCCTTTTTAACCTACCTGCAGAAGTCACACGGCATCATTTCTACTGCATTTTACTCATCAAGACAGGTACTAAGACCTCCCAGAGTTGAAGGCTGGAAATATAGATTCCTTTTGGTAGGTGTGTCAGAGGTTGCAGACATGTGTTAGGACCATTACACATAGCCTTGGTTGCAACATAAGTAGGATTGTTATAATGAGATTGTACATATTATTCTTTAACTTGAAATTGTATCCTGTAGTTTTGTTGGGTTTTTTTGTTTGTTTGTTGGTTGGTTGGTTGGTTTTTTAAGGCACTGTCTCTCTCTGTCACCCAGGCTAGAGTGCAGTGGCATGATCTCAGCTCACTGCAGCCTCAACCTCCTGGGCTCAAGCAATCCTCTCACCTCAGCCTCCCAAGTAGCTGGGACTACAGGCATGTACCACTGCACCCAGCTAATTTGTGTATTTTTGTGGACACAGGGTCTCACTGTGTTGCCCAGGCTGGTCTTGAACTCCTGAGTCCAAGCCATCCACCCGCCTCAGACTCCCAAAGTGCTGGGATTATAGGCATGAGCCACTGGGCCCAGCTTTTCTATATTACTGCAAACGTATCGACTGCATTCTTTGTTATAGTTGCATCGGTTCTGTGATATGGCTGTAACATGATTGATTTCAACTTTATTGAACATTTAGGGTGCACCCAATTTTCCTGTATTTCACATAAGAATGACCTCACTTATTCATTTTCAAGTGCTTTATTTCTTTGCAAAGCCATTGGTGTTCAGATGTGTAAGGGGTCTTGGTTCTCCCTTGTACCTAAGGGGTGGAGAATTTTCCTGAAATACTGATTAGACCATTTTACCAAGATCTGGGGGAAGAAAGACTCAGAAATGTCAGTTAAGGTCACCAGTTTAGAGATCCACATCTTTTTTTATTATAATTACTTTGTACACAATTTTGTTGATCGTTGTAAACAATGTGATTATTGAATAAACAAGAAAACTAAACTAGGTCGTGAAATTTCAGAATAGTCTCTGAAATCTGATACTTACTAAGTTTTTCTTCTAAAAGGTGGTAGGGTTAGGTTTTTTTGGTTTGTTCAATTGATTGCCACTTCAAAGAGCTGGTTGGCCTAATTAAATGTTCCTAGGAAAGAGATAAGAATTTAAATACCCTGAATTTCAAAGGTTGTAAGGTTTATGAAAAATAGGACACTTTATTTAAACTTGTGCATTTTATTTCATTTAGGTTGGAGTAATAGATTTTTCCCTCTACCTTAAGGATGTGCAGGATCTTGATGGTGGGAAGGAGTAAGTACTGCGTTGTATGTCACTTTTTTTTTTTTTTTTTTTTTTTTGAGACGGAGTCTGGCTCTGTTGCCCAGGCTGGAGTCCAGTGGCACAATCTCCACTCAGCGCAACCTCCACCTCCGGGGTTCAAGCGATTCTCCTGCTTCAGCCTCCTGAGTAGCTGGGACTATAGGTGCACGCCACCACGCCTAGCTAATTTTTGTATTTTTAGTAGAGACGGGGTTTCACCATATTGGCCAGGCTGGTCTCAAACTCCTGACCTCGTGATCTGCCCGCCTCGGCCTCCCAAAGTGCTGGGATTACAGGCGTGAGCCACCGCGCTCGGCCACGTCACATTTTTAATAAAATTCTGGCAAAGGCGGGACTTCTGGCCTAGCCGAGCACCAGGTCTCCGGACGGAAATTGCCGAAGACTAGTGGAGGCCCCGAAGCCAGGAGTGGTGGGGCAGGAGGGGAGGGTGGGGGTGGGGAACTTCTTGGGCCCGGTGGGGGTGGGCTGGGCAGGTTAGGTGTGGCCTCTCTCCACACTGGCAGTGGGGCCGGAGGAGGCGGTAGGAGCGCTGGGGCTGGAGGTGTGCACCCTGGGTGGTGTTCCCCGCCTGCAGAACGGGTAATGAGGCTCTTCTCTGCAGCAAAAAAAAAAAAAACACTTTTCTTGTTTTTGCTTTGAGATTTTAGATTTTGTTTAGTTATTTTTAAGTACAGAAGCAATGCATTATTCTCATTGTTTAAGGAATTTGGCTCTGCAGAAGAATAGAGTGTACAGGTGAAATTTCCCCATTCACACTGTCCGCTTGCCTCCATGTCAATCCCATTCTTCCCCTCAGAGGAGGACTGTTTAATGCCTTGCAGGTATTTGTTTGTTGGTCGTGTATTTTGCTTTACCATTTGTTCAAATATAAATGGGATAGTAGTATATAAGTTGCCCTTGGACTTGTTCTTTAATCATAGTGTTTTAGATTTTTGTTTTGTTTTGTTTGAGATGGAGTCTCGCTCTGTCACCCAGGCTGGAGTGCAGTGGTGCAATCTCTGCTCACTACAACCTCCGCCTCCCTGGTTCAAGCTATTCTTCCGCCTCAGCCTCCCGAGTAGCTGGGATTATACGCATTCACCATCACGCCCGGCTAATTTTTTTTGTATTTTTAGTAGAGACGGGGTTTCACCATGTTGGCCAGGCTGGTCTCGAACTCCTGGCCTCAGGTGATCCGCCTGCCTTGGCCTCCCAAAGTGCTGGGATTACAGGTGTGAGCCACCGCACCGGGCCTAGATGTCTTTTTATGCCATTATGAAGCTCTCCCTCACCCTTGTTAACAAGGGTATTCTTTTAAAATAAGTTACCCAGGAGAAAAAATAATAATAACAACTATATATAACATACTGCCATTTATATACATATATATATTTTTTTTTTTTTTCTTTGAGACTGAGTTTCGCTCTTGTTGACCAGGCTAGAGTGTGGTGGCACGATCTTGGCTCACCACAACCTCCACCTCCCGTGTTCAAGCGATTCTCCTGCCTCAGCCTTCCTGAGTAGCTGGGATTACAGACATGCACCACTATGCAAGGCTAATTTTGTATTTTTAGTAGACATGGGGTTTCTCCATGTTGGTCGGGCTGGTCTCGAACTTCTGACCTCAGATGATCCGCCCACCTCAGCCTCCCGAAGTGCTGGGATTACAGGCATGAGCCACTGCGCCTGGCCCCATTTATGTTATAATAAAAAAGGATATACATACATATGTTTTACTTCCATATGTATTCATGGAACATTTCTAGAGTGGCATATCAGCCTCACAGTAGTGGTTGCCTGTGGAGGCAGGCATGGAAGGGGTTTTTCACTGTAAACCCTGCGATTGCGTTTGAATATTTTACCTCGCACATATGTCACCTGCCCTTCCATGTCTTCCCGAGGACTCTCCCGGTCTCAGTGCCTGGCAGTGCACCTTACCAAAGAATGGACCAGCAGGAACCACACTAAAGCTTCATGCATCCTAAGTACAAGGGCTCAACCACTTGAAATTTAACAAAATATATTCTTTTATTTCATATTAGACCAAATACTTCAAAGGAACAAAATATATTCCTTTTTTTTTTTTCTTTTTTTTTTTTTTTTTTTTTTTGAGACAGAGTTTCGTTCTTGTTGCCGAGGCTGGAGTGCAGTGGTGCGATCTCGGCTCACTGCAACCTCCACCTCCCAGATTCAAGCAGTTCTCCTGCCTCAGCCTCCCGAGTAGCTGGGACTACAGGCGCCCGCCACCGCGCCAGCTAATTTTTTGTATTTTTAGTAGAGATGGGGTTTCACTGTGTTAGCCAGATGGTCTCCATCTCCTGACTTCGTGATCTACCCCCCTCGACGTCCCAGCCACCGCACCTGGCCAGTTCTTTTGTTTGTAAGTCCGGTGGGCTCGTTTCCTTCAGTATAATAAGGGTTGTGTCAAAGCCATTTGCATGTGGCAGGTTGGTATTTTCACCTTGCTTGCTGATCCTGAAACCTTGGTCTGCAGGGAATCCACTCCCCTGGCAGCCTGGCCCTGGAGACGCTGGCTACAGTGCCCCAGGCCGGCTTTGCTGTCTGTACTCTGAGACTGGATGTTACTAAGCTCTGGCTGTCTCTTGGTTTCTTGAAGACACTGGTACTTCTACAAGGTGATTGGAAGGTTGGGGAACAGTTACAAAGTATTAATCATTAATTAAAAAAGTTCTCACTTTTTATGCTCCTTTTAAAAGGCATGAAAGAATTACTGATGTCCTTGATCAAAAAAATTATGTGGAAGAACTTAACCGGCACTTGAGGTAAGACTCCTTTTTTTCAATGTGACAGTTACATGCGTGGTATCCTGTCATTGTTTCATGGAACCTCTTTGAGTTGCCACATACTTATAAATAGCTTGTTTCCAAACCAAGACAAAAGGGTCATCATTCAGGCAACATTTATTTGTACAAACGGGAGAAGTATGATTTCTTCTTGATAAACTCTTGGGAAATCTTTATTCTGTGCTTTCTGCAGTTATATAATACAGAGAGGTAACTACATTAAACCTTGACTCTCTCCACTCCTCACCCCACAGCCACGTGGCTGGAAATCCCTTCATGGCAAGCACTGTTGCTGCTGGAATCAGCACACAGTACCCAGTGCATTAGGCCAGGAAAGAGAGTTGAAAACCACTGGGCTAGGCCCTCCAGAGCAATGTACTAGTGATCACAAGCATCTTTATCTTGATTTTTTTTTTTTTATCTTTGCTGGAGATCTGTGGATGTGTTTCATGAAACACTAATCCTTGGAGGTATTCGTGGGGAATGTGGAGAGACATGTTAGAGGGTACATTGCACATGACAGTTCTCCACAAGGGCAGCCTCTCTGGCCCCAAAAGCCAGGTGAGGAAGCTGGCATGTTCCTCCCAGTGTAGTCAGGGGCATATCGCTCTGGGGCTTTTTTCACTTTTGTTTTGTTTTTTTTTTTTTTTTGACAGGGTCTCACTCTGTTGCCCAGGCTGAAGTGTAGCGGCATGATCTCGGCTCACTGGAGCCTCGAATTCCCAGGCTCGGGCAATTGATTCTCCCACTTCAGCCTCCTAAGTAGCTGGGACTACAGGCGCATGCCACCCCTCCTGGCTGGTTTCTGTACTTTTTATAGAGTCAGCGCTTTGCCATGTTGCCCAGACTGGTCTCACCTGGGCTCAAGCAATCCTCCCACCTCAGCCACCCAAAGTGCTAGAATTACAGGCGTGAGCCACCACATCCAGCCTGGGGCTCTGCTTAACTGTGATGTTGGCTGTTTTTTGAAAGTTTTTTGATCAATTCCTAGTTTATTGAGAGTATTTATAAGAAATAGATATTGAATTGTATCAAATGCCTTTTAGTGTCCATTAAAATAATCATGGTTTTTATCCCTTAATCTACTGATGTGGTGTATTTTATTCATAGACTTCTTCATACTGGACCATTCCTGTGTCACAGGGATAAACACCACTTGATCATATTATTTTAATTAGGATTTTTTGAGACAAGGTCTTACTCTGTCACCCAGGCTGGAGTGCAGTGGTATAATCATGGCTCGCTGCAGCCTCCACCTCCCGGGGCTCAGGTGATTTGCCCATCTCAGCCTCCCAAGTAGCAGGAACCATAGGCATGCACCACTACACCTGGCTAATTTTTTGTGTTTTTTGTAGAGACAGGGTCTCACTTCGTTGCCCAAGGTGGTCTCAAACTCTTGGCCTCAAGCCTTCCTCCCTGGTTAGCCTCCCAACTGCTGGGTTATAGGCGTGAGCCACCTTGCCCAGCCAGGATATAGTTTTAATAATTCAATTATCCTTTTAATATGTAACCTGGCTGGGTGCAGTGGCTCACACCTGTAATCCCAACACTTTGGGAGGCCGAGGCGGGTGGATCACCTGAGGTTGGGAGTTCGAGACCAACATGGAGAAACCCCATCTCTACTAAAAATACAAAATTAGGCAGGCGTGGTAGCACACGCCTGTAATCCCAGTTACTCAGGAGGCTGAGGCAGGAGAATCGCTTGAACCCAGGAGACGGAGGTTGCGGTGAGCTGAGACTGCACCATTGCATTCAGCCTAGGCAACAAGAGCAAAATTCCATCTCAAAGAAAAAAAACGTAACCTGACTTGCTGGGAATTTCATAGTTTCCTTTCTCCGCCCTCATGTCAGGGTTATATAGTGTTGCAAAACAAATTAGTGAGCTTTTCCTCATGCCTGTGAACAGCTGGCTTCTAGATCATGGGCATTATTTGCCCCTTGCGAATATGAAGCAGCCAGGCGATTGTAATCCCAGCACTTTGGGAGGCCGAGGCAGGCGAATCACCTGAGGTCAGGAGTTCAAGATCAACCTGGCCAACATGGTGGCCATCTCTACTAAAAATACAAAAATTAGCCAGGTGTGGTGGCGGGCACTGGTAGTCCCAGCTACTCGAGGCTGAGGCAGGAGAATCACTTGAACCTGGAAGGCAGAGGTTGTAGTGAGCCGAGATTGTGCCACTGCACTCCATCCTGGGTGACAGAGACTCCATCTCAAAAAAAAAAAAGAATTTATGAAGCTCAGTGTTTATGAGGCAATACGTTGCTAGCTTTTCAGTTTTTACTTAGTTGTTCATCAAAAAAATATATAAATATATAAAATATATTTTTTTTTTAGACGGAGTCTCACTCTGTCACCCAGGCTGGAGTGCAGTGGCGCGATCTCGGCTCACTGCAAGCTCCTCCTCCTGGGTTCACGCCATTCTCCTGCCTCAGCCTCCCGAGTAACTGGGACTACAGGTGCCACCACCACGCCCGGCTAATTTTTTGTATTTTTGGTAGAGATGGGGTTTCACTCTGTTAGCCAGGATGGTCTCTGTCTCCTGACCTCGTGATCCACCCGCCTTAGCCTCCCAAAGTGCTGGGATTACAGGTGTGAGCCACCGTGCCCGGCCGGTCATTTATATTTTTAAGAAAAATATAAAATTTGGGGGTATTTTCTGAATTACCAAGTTGGCACAGAATTGACAATTATATACTCTTAAAACTTTTTACTCCCTCTGTATCTTTTGGTTTTTTTCCCTTTTTCATTTTGTGTCTTTGCATTTTTATATTTGCCCCCTGGTTCCTAAGCCTTGGTTCATCAGCCTTGCCAAGTTTCTTTCTTTGTGCCCCACTCACTGGCAACAGGGACCGGTGTTTGGCAGCATGGCCTGTCGCCCAGACGTGCAGGCTCTAAAGCCAGATTCCCTGGGTTCAGAAGCCAGCACCCCTTTGTAGATGTGTGAACTTGAGTGAATTCTTTTATATAAAATTATGGCTGCCTTGTCTGTCAAACAGGCTGACAATAGGATCTACCTCATTGAATTGTGGGGAAGATTAAATGAGTTGATGCATTTAAAGCGCTTAGAGGCCAGGTGTGGAAGCTCACACCTGTAATCTCAGCAGGTTGGGAGGCTGGGACGGGAGGAGGATCACCTGAGCCCAGGAGTTCAAGATCAGCCTGGGCAACATAGTGAAACCCCACCTCTACAAAAAAAAAAAAAAATACAAATATTAGCTGGGCCTGGTGGCACAGTGAGAGGCCAAGGTGGGAGGATCATGAGCCTTGGAGGTCGAGGCTGCAGTGAGCCACGATCACACCACTGCACTCCAGCCTGGGCAACAGAGCAAGACCCTGTTTCAAAAACAAAGAACAAAAAAAAAGTAGTACATATTATTAAGGAGTATTTTTTAAATGGGGAATGTGTAAAAGGGATTTTAAAAACATGTTGGGGCCGGGTGTGGTGGCTCACGCCTGTTATCCCTGCACTTTGGGAGGCTAAGGCGAGTGGATCACGAGGTCAGGAGATCGAGACCATCCTAGCTAACACGGTGAAACCCCGTCTCTAGTGAAAATACAAAAAATTAGCCAGGCATGGTGGCGAGTGCCTGTAGTCCCAACTACTCAGGAGGCTGAGGAAGGAGAATGGCATGAACCCGGGAGGCGGAGCTTGCAGTGAGCAGAGATCGCACCACTGCACTCCAGCCTAGGCGACAGAGCAAGACTCTCTCAAAAAAAAAACCAAAACAAACAAACAAAAATAACACCTTGGATCCTTCTACCCAAAAATAACAATACCATGTTAATGAATTTTACTTTAGGTATACGAATGCCAACATATTTTGGTTTCTATCACCTTTTGTGTTGGGAGAAAAATATTCTGTTTCCAGATGACTAAAAAAGAAATAGGCTCATCACAGTGGTTCATGCCTGTAATCCCAGCACTTTCGAAGGCCAAGGTGTGCAGCCTCACCTGAGGTTAGGGGTTTGAAACTAGCCTGGCCAACATGGTAAAACCTCATCTCTACTAAAAATATGAAAAAATTAGCCAGGTACAGTGGCACACACCTGTAGTCTAGGCTATTCAGGACGCTGAGGCTGGAGAATCGCTTCAACCCGGGAGGCGGAGCTTGCAGTGAGCAAAAAAAAAAAGATTCCTTTTTTTTTTTGAGACAGAGTCTCGCTGTGTCACCCAGGCTGGGGTGCAGTGGCGCAATCTCGGCTCACTGCAAGCTCCGCCTCCCGGGTTCATGCCATTCTCCTGCCTCAGCCTCCTGAGTAGCTGGGACTACAGGTGCCCGCCACCACGCCTGGCTAATTTTTTGTATTTTTAGTAGAGACGGGGTTTCACCGTGTTAGCCAGGATGGTCTTGATCTCCTGACCTCGTGATCCGCCCGTCTTGGCCTCCCAACGTGCTGGGATTACAGGCGTGAGCCACCGTGCCCGGCCAAGAAACATTAAATTTTAGGGATAAAACTTATTGAAAAATATGTTGCAAATGTGTATTTAGAATTCTCATCTTCTCTGAGTTAATTGGAGACCCTTTGCTTTTCCATTTCATACAGGAAATCTAGGAATCTGTCTTACTGTTTCCAGTTTGAGAAAACAGTCAGCTTTTATAAGTTTGTGTTTACCTAATATTATTATTTTCTACAGCTGTACAGTTGGGGATCTTCAAACCAAGATAGATGGCTTGGAAAAGACTAATTCAAAGCTTCAAGAAGAGGTTTGTAAGTTTTATTGAAATTTTTAGACAAAACAGAATGACCCAAGGTTAGAGAAATGGTGTAGTCGGTCTATGGAAGCAGAGCTTCTTGCTGGTAGGAAGGGGGCTTGCTAACCTCCAGTTGCCCCACATAGGACAGGGGATTGTCTGTGTTCTGCCCTGTCCGAGGCTCCCAGTGAGACACTGCAGCTGATCACAAGCCAGTTCTAAGTGACTTAGATTTTATCACCTCAGAGTCATCCCATAGAAGGAAATTGCTCTTTGGAAAAGCCCAGCTTCTGTTGTGGAAGAGCCGCGTCTTCCTCTTTTTCTTCCCTTCCTGTGATGCCGTGTGCCTCCCTGCTGCCCCAGAAAACACAGACTCTTGTCGTTAAGGAATAAGTATCCTCGCCCACCCCTTCTGCTTCGGCCTCAGGAGCATGCAGCCAGCCTCCCCACAGCGCGGTCTTGCTCTGCTTTCTCACTAGGAAGATAAGGAAAGGACAGGACAAAGGAGGGCTGAGCCGAGGAAGAGAGCTTGCTGCCAGCTGCCCGGCAGGCTCCTTGGTGGACACATCTTGTCTCCTGTTAGCAGGAGGAGGTGCGCAGCCCTTCTGAGGCTCTCCACAGGCGGCAGTCCCCGGCTGCCCAGGCCTCCCACCTAGAAGGACGAGGGCTGAGAGGGGCTTGAGAAGGAACATCTCCCCGGCATGGAGGTGGGTCACAGCAGAAAGGAGAGCCTCAGAGCCCACCTCTGTCACGAGGGACGCCGTGTAAGGCTCCTTAAAGCTGACTGCTCCCTCCTGAGGTGCCGGCCCTAACGGCTTTCAAGAAAGGAGCTCATATGCTGTGAGGAGAAGGAAATTCAAGACAGCGTCTTAGATGGGGGTGTCATGGGGGAAACTTCATGGAACTTAGGATTGGAGGCTTCACAGTCACCTTGGTAGGCAGGCCTTTGATCCTCAGGCTAGGTAGGTCGGTGGTTGAGCTCACTTTTCTCACCTCCAAATTAGGTAATAATACATACTTTACAACACTGTTGCAAAGATTAAGACTCATATCTTAGGGCAACGCTTGCCACATGGGAGCACTCGAGTTGTTTGATTTTAGCGCAAGCAGATTCACTACTTCTCAGTCAAGATGGCGTGCTTTGATGAAGGTCCGATTTAGCTTTTGAAACTAAACAGAGTTATGTGGGGTTTTCTGCTTTTTCAGACAGGGTCTCACTCTGTCACCCAGGCTGGAGTGCAGTGGTGCAATCGTAGCTTACTGTAACCTCAGACTCCTGGGCTCAAGAGACCCTCCTGCCTCAACCTCCCAGTAGCTGGGACTACAGGTACATACCACCAACACCCGGCTGATTTTTTAACTTTTTGTAGAGACAGGATCTCACTTTGTTGCTGAGGCTGGTCTCAAACTCCTAGGCTAAAGTGACCCACCCACCTTGGCCTCCCAAAGTGCTGGGATTACAGACGTGAGTCGCTGAGCCCAGCTTCGGTTATGTTTTCTTTTTTTCTTTTTTTTTTTTTTCCTTTTTTGAGACAGAGTCTTGCTCTGTCGCCCAGGCTGGAGTACAGTAGTGACGTGATCTCGGCTCACTGCAAGCTCCGCCTCCCAGGTTCATGCTGTTCTCCTGCCTCAGCCTCCTGCGTAGCTGGGACTACAGACCCCCACCACCACACCCAGCTAATTTTTTTTTTTTTGTATTTTTATTAGAGATGGTGTTTCACCGTGTTAGCCAGGATGGTCTCGATCTCCTGACCTTGTGATCTGCCTGCCTCGGCCTCCCAAAGTGCTGGGATTACAGGCGTGAGCCACCGCGCCCGGCCAGGTTATGTTTTCTTTAAAGGCAAATGATTGTAATGGAAAATGCTTCAGCCAGGTGTGGTGGCTCATGCCTGTAAATCCCAGCTCTTTGGGAGGCCAAGGTAGAAGACTTGCTTGAGCCCAGGAGTTTGAGATCAGCCTGGGCAACATGGCAACACTCTGTCTCTACAAAAAATGTAAAAATTAGGTGTGGTGACACACACCTGTACTCCCAACTACTCGGGAGGCTGAGGTGAGAGGATCACTTGAGCCTAGGAGTTAGAGGCTGCAGTGAGACAGAGTAACACCCTGTCTCAATTACAAAACAAAGAAATGTGCTTAGTGAAAAGCATCGCCCTCTTCAGGGTGTGCTCTCTGCATCTCCAGAGAGTAGAATGGGAATTAGCTTATGGTTTTTGCCTGCTTCTTCCCTTTGAGCAACTAACACACCCTTTGAAGCCTTGATGTTTGTTTTTTTGGGCACAGCAGTTATGTGTAGAAACCCCAGGCCGGGTTCTGAGTCTAAGTGGAGAGTAATTCTCAGGAGTTTTAGACACTGTTGACAGAGAAGGTGAGGAGTTAGTGCTTCGAGTCCCTCCACTAGCGAATGATGCTGAGAGCCAGCAAAGCACCAAGGACAGAGATCTTACTTCTTTCTCCTCAGCTGCACCTTCCTCTCTGCAAGCTGGGTGATGAGGCTGGAGTGAGGAGGGGCTGGTTTGTGTGTTTACTCATCTGCCTTGCCTCTTGAGACAACCTCTCCTTAGGCAGGTCCCTGACAGCGTCCTGCTTCTCTATGCTTTTCCCTCAGCCATGAGAAGTCCTTCCAGGGGAAGAAGAGGTCCTCTCGGGCATAACTCCAATGATTTGTTTTTTATTCCTCCCTGCAAATTCTTTAATCCTCCCTCTAGTGATTGAAATATACTTTTACTGATCATTAGCCTGAAAAACTGGAAAGAAAGAAGAGTCAGGACAAAAGCCCATAAGGCCTTCACTAAGTGACAGCTGTTCTTACCATTTTATTATTTGATATGTGTTGTTCCCATCTTTTCTTTTTTCTTTTTTGAGACAGGCTCTGGTCACCCAGGCTGGAGTGCAGTGGTGTGATCTCAGCTCACTGCAACCTCTGCCTTCTGGGCTCAAGCCATCCTCAGCCTCCTATGTAGCTGGGATTACAGGCGTGAGAAATCATGCCTGGCTGATTTTTGTGTTTTTTGTAGAGATGGGGTTTCACCATGTTGCCCAGGCTGGTCTCTAACTCCTGGGTTCAAGCCTCAGCCTCCCAAAGTGCTGGAATTACAGGTGTGAGCCACTGTACCCGGCCACTCCATCTTTTCTTAAGCATTTTTAACCTAGTTGATTTTTTTTAGTACAGGTGACAGCATACCATATGACCTTTTTTCCCTATTAGTATTATATCTTAAGTATGTTCTCAAGTGATTAAAAGCTTTTGTAAACATTTTATTGACGACATATTTATTTTATGCTTCCACTATGATTTGACTATTTCCCTAATAGTGAACATTCAGGCTGTTTCTTATTTTTTGTGTCTGTAAATCTTTGTCCACATTAAGCAGTATGCTATCATTTTTGTAGAGGGAGAAA
Source organism: Rhinopithecus roxellana (assembly GCF_007565055.1). NCBI lineage: Eukaryota > Metazoa > Chordata > Mammalia > Primates > Cercopithecidae > Rhinopithecus > Rhinopithecus roxellana. The sequence goes on from NC_044551.1 coordinate 165,946,390, forward strand.
ATCTGGAGAGGGCAGAGATGGCTAGGGGCAAGGGCAGAGGAGAGATTTTACTACATATATTTTCATGTCTTTGGAATTTGGAACCATGTATTATTACCTGTTGAAAACAAGGAAATAAAATATCAAACCTGTGAACATTGTCAACTGTGAAGATGCCAAATTAATGTTTTTAATTTGAACAGTAAGATGAATTTTGATGTTAAGAACTATAAAAATTTTCCTTAATCAGCTTTCAGCTGCAACAGACCGAATTTGTTCACTTCAAGAAGAACAGCAGCAGTTAAAAGAACAAAATGAATTAATTCGAGAGAGAAGTGAAAAGAGTGTAGAGGTGAGAAATTGACCTTACAGCTGGGCAGCGTGTTCCTTCCTCAGACACAGCCATTGTCAATCTCAAGCTCATAGCTTAAGAACAAGCCCGTCTTCAGAATGCAAAGGTGCCTTGCTTAATGTCAGAAAGTGCCTCTCACCACCTTCCCTGCCCACATCACTCTAAGACCACCTGGATCACTTGGACGGTGACTCCCTGCCTGACCTGTGGGCCTTTGCATGCCAAAGTTCCTACTCGTTGTTCAGCATCCACTCACCTGCCATGTCCTCCGTGATGTCGTCCCGGGGGCCATGGGCAGTCATGGGCCATCCTCCCGCATTCCCGTTGCTAGAAACCACGCCTGGGCCGGGCACGGTGGCTCATGCCTGTAATCCCAGCACTTTGGGAGGCCGAGGTGGGCGGATCACGAGGTCAGGAGATCGAGACCATCCTGGCTAACACGGTGAAACCACCCCTCTACTAAAAATACAAAAAAATTAGCCGGGCATGGTGGCAGGCGCCTGTAATGCCAGCACGTTGGGAGGCCAAGGCGGGCAGATCACGAGGTCAGGAGATCGAGACCATCCTGGCTAACACTGTGAAACCATATCCTTACTAAAAATACAAAAAGTAGCCGGGTGTGGTGGCGGGCGCCTGTAGTCCCAGCTACCCAGGAGGATGAGGCAGGAGAATGGTGCGAACCCAGGAGGCAGAGCTTGCAGTGAGCCGAGATCGTGCCACTGCACTCCAGCCTGGGCGACAGAGCGAGACTCCGTCTCAAAAAAAAAAAAAAAAAGACCATATCTGATTCACTTATAAATTCACTCAGTTCTAAAAACATGTTCATAAGTACTGGATGATGGGCTGAATGAGGGCTTTTCCTGCTAATGAAGTCTTGTTCCATTTTTTTTTGTTGTTGTTGTTGTTTTCTTGAGACGAAGTCTCGCTCTGTCACCCAGGCTGGAGTGAGTGGCGCGATCTCGGCTCACTGCAAGCTCTGCCTTCCGGGTTCACACCATTCTCCTGCCTCAGCCTCCCGAGTAGCTGGAACTAAAGGCACCCGCCACCTCGCCCGGCTAATTTTTTTGGTGTTTTTAGTGGAGACGGGGTTTCACCGTGTTAGCCAGGATAGTCTCGATCTCCTGACCTTATGATCCACCCACCTCGGCCTCCCAAAGTGCTGGGATTACAGGCATGAGCCACTGTACCTGGCCAAGTCTTGTTCTGTTTTAAAGAACACTGAATTTAAATTGCTTTATGAAAGTCACTTTTTTTTTTTTTGGAAACAGAGTCTTGCTCTCTGTCACCCAGGCTGGAATGCAGTGGTGCAATCTCAGCTCACTGCAACCTCCACCTCCCAGATCCAAGCGATTTTCCTGCCTCAGCCTCCCAAGTAGCTGGAATTATAGGTGCATGCCACCATGCCCAGCTAATTTTTATGTTTTTGGTAGAGACGGGGTTTCACCATGTTGGCCAGGCTTGTATCAAACTCCTGACCTCAAGTGATCCTCCCGCCTCAGCCTCCCAAAATGCTGAGATTACAGGCATGAGCCACCACACCCAGCCTATGAACTTAACCTTTCAAATATCTATGGACTTACTCTCATTCTTTTTTTTTTTTTGAAACGGAGTCTCGCTCTGTCGCCCAGACTGGAGTACAGTGGCACAGTCTCAGCTCACTGCAAGCTCCGCCTCCCGGGTTCACGCCATTCTCCTGCCTCAGCCTCCCGAGTAGCTGAGACTGCAGGCACCCACCACCATGCCAGGCTAATTTTTTGTAGTTTTAGTAGAGACAGGGTTTCACCGTGTTAGCCAGGATAGTCTCGATCTCCTGAGCTCGTGACTTGCCCACCTCAGCCTCCCACAGTGCTGGGATTACAGGCGTGAGCCACTGCGCCGGGCCAAATTTACCTTTTTCTATCTTGCTTAAAAAATAAAAATTACTTTACATTTTTTAAAATTGTGGTATATTTTTAAGTACTTCATAATTAGCTTGCTTTCCACAAGCAAACAATTCCTCTTGGTGTCCTTGTTTGATACAGATAACAAAACAGGATACCAAAGTTGAGCTGGACACTTACAAGCAAACCCGACAAGGTCTGGATGAAATGTATAGTGATGTGTGGAAGCAGCTAAAAGAGGAGAAGAAAGTCCGGTTGGTGAGTGTGTAAGACTGAGTGTCTAAGAGTTTCCCAGTAGCCCTCTAAGTTAATTCTGTCAGCACTTTTCAAAGATATGCTTAACCATCCTGATGCTTATGGAAAGTCAGAAGCTGTTCATTTTTAAAAAAGTTATTTTAAGCCTATGGTTACAACTCAGTTGTGCATTGTCACTTATATATTTTCCCATTTTATAAATCTTTATTTTTGTTTGTTTGTTTTTTGTTTTTTTTCAAGACGGAGTCTCACTGTGTCTCCCACGCTGGAGTGCAGTGGCGCAATCTCGGCCCACTGCAACCTCTGCCTCCTGGGTTCACGTAGTTCTCTGCCTCAGCCTCCCGAGTAGCTGGGAGTGCAGGCGCCTACCACCACGCCCAACTAGTTTTTTGGTGTTTGGTTTTTTTTTGAGACAGAATTTCACTCTTTTCACCCAGATTAGAGTGCAGTGGCACGATCTCGGCTCACTGCAACCTCCGCCTCCCAGGTTCAAGCAATTCTCCTGCCTCGGCCTCCAGAGTAGCTGGGACTACAGGCACACACTACCACGCCCGGCTGATATTTGTATTTTTAGTAGAGACGGGATTTCACCATGTTGGCCAAGATGTTCTCCATCTCCTGGCTTTGTGATCCTCAGCCTCCCAAAGTGCTGCAATTACAGGCCTGAGCCACCGTGCCCAGCCAGTTTTTTGTATTTTTAGTAGAAACGGGGTTTCACCATCTTGGTCAGGCTGGTCTTGAACTCCTGCCTCAGCCTTCCAAAGTGCTGGAATTACAGGTGTGACCCACTGTGCCCAGCCATTTTATGAATCTTTTACAGGGATTGCTATGAGACCAGATTGATGGTTTATTTGACAATACAATTCTCTCAGTCATAACCTCTGACCTATTCCACTCAACCTGTGCATCAGTGACCAGGTTACTTGTAAACACTGTTCTTGTGCCTGCTTTATTTCTTTGCTTTTTTGCATGAATACAAAGAGACATGTCCTGAGTCAGGACGGAACCATTTCAAAATGGTTGCACTTTCATTGCTATAAACTAGCAAATCATTCTAGAAATTCTAACATTGCACTATCAGGTCCCTTCCAGCACTCAGATGAGACAGATATTCTTTGAGAACATGCATTCTGATCTGTGGGTATGGAAAACTTGGTTGCTGGAACCTAGGCTCATCCTGCCACTGACCAGCTTTCTGTTGACTTGATGTGGAGCCAGCTTTAACCGTACAGTGAGGAACAGGGGAAACAGCATCTAATCCTGCTCCAGACAGACTCTTTTCAGTCTCCCTAACTTATTCTCACCTTGTTTGTTTTGTTTTGGTTTGGTTTTTTTCTTTAAGACAATCTCACCCTGTCACCCAGGCTGGAGTATGATGGTGGTGTGATCTCGGCTCACTGCAATCTCTGCCTCCCGGATTCAAGCAATCCTCCTGCCTCAGCCTCCTTAGTAGCTGGGATTACAGGTGCATGCCACCACACCCAGCTAATTTTTGTATTTTTAGTAGAGACGGGGTTTCACCATGTTAGCCAGGCTGCTCTCGAACTCCTGGCCTCAAACGATCCGCCCGCCTCAGCCTTCCAAAGTGCTGAGGATTACAGCCATGAGCCACCACGCCCAGGCTTCAGTTTGTATTTTAAGCACTACTTGAGATTCAACCCCAGTTAAATACATTTCTGTGATCTATTTTAATAATATTTTCCTTGTAAATATCCTTTTAAGGAACTGGAAAAAGAACTGGAGTTACAAATTGGAATGAAAACCGAAATGGAAATTGCAATGAAGTTACTGGAAAAGGACACCCACGAGAAGCAGGACACACTAGTTGCCCTCCGCCAGCAGCTGGAAGAAGTCAAAGCGATTAATTTACAGATGTTTCACAAAGCTCAGGTGGGAGTTGGCTTTGTGTGTGTAGCACATCCTGGTTTCTGCTGCTCGTCAGTCTTGTGTCATTCTTCTTACAGAATGAGCGAGGAGACACATGGAGCCCCTCGTATGTGTCAGACCTGCTCGTATGATGATTTTGATCCTCATGGCAGTCCCTGAGAAATGGGGGGAAATGTAAGTGGCAAGGCAGAGCCAAGTCACTAAATCACATGCCCCTGGTGGCAGCTCATAAGGGGAGACGTGGGTCTTTTTAACCCAAACCCAAACTTTGTACATCCACCTTCGCTGTCCCTACACTGTCTGTTTCCTTCTATTTCAACGATTTACTGTTTACACCAAGCATGGAGGAGTGAATTAAAGATGTCATTTAGGGCTGGGCACAGTGGCTCACGCCTGTAATCCCGGCACTTTGGGAGGCTGAGGCGGGCAGATCACGACGTCAGGAGTTCGAGACCAGCCTAGCCAACATGGTGAAATCCTGTCTCTACTAAAAGTACAAAAATTAGCCAGGCATTGTGGCACGCACCTCTAATCCCAGATACTCAGAACGCTGAGGCAGGAAAATTGCTTGAACCCAGGAGACAGAGGTTGCAGTGAGCCGAAATCATGCCATTGCGCTCCAGCCTGGATGACAGAGCAAGACTCCGACTCAAAAAAAAAAAAAAAGTTATTTAGTATTGTCTTTTCAAACTTTGCCATTAAGTTAATCTTTCTGAGTGTTCTGGGCCACATAGGTAGCTGGTTGCCTCTCCTCTGTCATTTCATGGTGGTCCAGGGGAACTGTCCCAGACAGAACCAATCATGCCAGAGTTTGAAAAACAGCATCTAGGCCGGGCGCAGTGGCTCACGCCTGTAATCCCAGCACTTTGGGAGGCCAAGGCAGGCAGATCACGAGATCAGGTGTTCGAGACCAGTCTGGTCAACATAGTGAAAACCCGGCCGGGCGCGGTGGCTCAAGCCTGTAATCCCAGCACTTTGGGAGGCCAAGGCAGGCAGATCACGAGATCAGGTGTTCGAGACCAGTCTGGTCAACATAGTGAAAACCCGGCCGGGCGCGGTGGCTCAAGCCTGTAATCCCAGCACTTTGGGAGGCCGAGACGGGCGGATCATGAGGTCAGGAGATCGAGACCATCCTGGCTAATACGGTGATACCCCGTCTCTACTAAAAAATACAAAAAACTAGCCGGGCGACGAGGCGGGCGCCTGTAGTCCCAGCTACTCGGGAGGCTGAGACAGGAGAATGGCGTGAACCCAGGAGGCGGAGCTTGCAGTGAGCTGAGAGCCGGCCACTGCACTCCAGCCTGGGCGGCAGAGCAAGACTCCGTCTCAAAAAAAAAAAAAAAAAAAAAAAAACATAGTGAAAACCCATCTCTACTAAAAATACAAAAAATTAGCTGGGGGTGGTGGCGGGTGCCTGTCATCCCGGCTACTTGGGAGGCTGAGGCAGGAGAATCCCTTAAACCTGGGAGACAGAGGTTGCAGTGAGCCGAGGTCGCACCACTGTACTCCAGCCTGGTTGACAGAGCGAGATTCCATCTCAGAAAAAAAAAAAAAAAAAAAAAGGAAAAGAAAAACAGTATCTAAAAATTAGAAAGCTTTTATTGCCCAGAAGCTCCTCAGAAGGGGACCATTCTGCATCTTTCTCAAAACTTTTGACATTCTGGTTCCTATTTTCTTGCCAAAACAGTCCCATTTCATTTTCCATGGATATAGCTTCACTCTTACTTCCTGTAACATCTGTGTCACAGATAGTATGAGACAGCAATAATCTGTTATTTTTTCCTATCTTTTTAAAACTATTAATCAGTCGGGTGTGGTGGCTCACACCTGTAATCCCAGCACTTTGGGAGGCCAGGCGAGCGGATCACCTGAGGTTGGGAGTTTGAGACCAGCCTGTCCAACATGGAAAAACCCCATCTCTACTCAAAATACAAAATTTAGCCGGGCATGGTGGTGCATGCCTGTAAACCCAGCTACTCAGGAGGCTGAGGCAGGAGAATCCCTTGAACCTGGGAGGTGGAGGTTGTGGCTCGTGCCACTGCACTCCAGCCTGGGTGACAGAGCAAGACTCTGGCTCAAAAAAAAAAAAAAAATTATTAAGGTTATAATAGTAACAATAACAATTGAAGTAAAACAAAAGAAGAAAGGAAGAATTTGCATCTCTTCCCCAGTAATTACAAAAAAAAATTAAAGGAAGGAAGAAAGGCCAGGCACGGTGGCTCACACCTGTAATCTCAGCACTTTGGGAGGCCAGGGCGGGCAGATCACAAGGTCAGGAGATCGAGACCATCCTGGCCAACATGGTGAAACCTCGTCTCTATTAAAAATACAAAAAATTAGCTGGGTATGGTGGCGTGTGCCTGTAATCCCAGCTACTCAGGAGTCCCAAGTGGGGGAATCGCTTGAACCAGGGAGTCAGAGGTTGCAGTGAGCCGAGATTGTGCTACTTACACTCCAGCCTGGTGACAGAGCAAGACTCAAAAGAAAAAAAAGCAAGGAAAAAATAGGAAGAAAATAGTTTCACCCTCCTGATAAATCATCTTTTTTTTTTTCTGAGATGGAGTCTCACTCTGTCACCCAGGCTGGAGTGCAGTGGCGCGATCTCGGCTCACTGCAACCTCCGTGTCCCAGGTTCAAGCGATTCTCCTGCCTCAGCCTCCTGAGTAGCTAGGACCACAGGCACGCAACACCATGCCCAGCTAATTTTTGTGGTTTTTTTGTTTTTTTTTCCTTGAGACGGAGTCTGGCTCTGTCACCCAGGCTGGGGTGCAGTGGCCGGATCTCAGCTCACAGCAAGCTCCGCCTCCCGGGTTCACGCCATTCTCCTGCCTCAGCCTCCCGAGTAGCTGGGACTACAGCCGCCCGCCACCTCGCCCAGCTAGTTTTTTGTGTTTTTTAGTAGAGACATGGTTTCACCGTGTTAGCCAGGATGGTCTCGATCTCCTGACCTCGTGATCCACCCGTCTCTGCCTCCCAAAGTGCTGGGATTACAGGCTTGAGCCACCACGCCCAGCTGAATTTTTGTATTTTTAGTAGAGACGCGGTTTCACTGCGTTGGCCAGGCTGGTCTCAATCTCCTGACCTCGTGATCTGCCTACCTCGGCCTCCCAAAGTGCTGAGATTTCAGGCGTGAGCCGCCACACCTGGCCATCTATTTTAATTTTTTAATGTTTTCTTCTGATGTTGGTTAGTAAATAGACATAATGTAAATATGTGTTCGTTGGCCGGGCGCGGTGGCTCAAGCCTGTAATCCCAGCACTTTGGGAGGCCGAGACGGGGGGATCACGAGGTCAGGAGATCGAGACCATCCTGCCTAACACAGTGAAACCCCGTCTCTACTAAAAAATACAAAAATCTAGCCGGGCGAGGTGGCGGGCGCGTGTAGTCCCAGCTACTCGGGAGGCTGAGGCAGGAGAATGGCGTGAACCCAGGAGGTGGAGCTTGCAGTGAGCTGAGATCCCAGGCGACAGAGCGAGACTCCGTCTCAAAAAAAAAAATATGTGTTCATTAGGGGAAACTAATCTGCTGTGAGAATTTAGCAGACCCCAAAATAGAGTAGCTTAAAAGTATGGGAATTTGATTCTATTCTTGAAGGCGATGAAGAAAGAAAAACACACACACGCACACACACATATATATATATGGGTGTGTGATGTATATGGGAATTTGTATGGGAATTTGTATTTCTATTATGTAATGGTTGCAAGATGGGCATTTCAGGCTAGCAGTTTTGTTCCCTGCAGTCATTTAGGGCCCCAGCTCTCCAGGCCACTCTAGTTGTCACCATTCCTGCCATTGCAAGGTGGGGGAAAAAGCAGAGTCCAGAGCCGGGACCTCCTCTCAGGCAGTGAGACGGAAGTTGCACACAGTGCTTCCAGTCAGTTCCGTAGGAAGGGGTTGTCACCAGTGGCACACATTGGTCCGAGGGGGACCTGGGAGCTCCTTTTTTCCGGAGCTACAAGCCCACTGAAGGGCAGGAGAAATGTTGGTAGACAGATCTTTGTCTCTACCAGAGTTGGCCCACGGGAACTGCGTGACATCCCGGCTGGACCCTGCATCCTCCTCAAGTCTGCAGTCCCTGGCTGATGTGTAGCCCTCTCCAGCAGCCCACGGGACCTGTGGCCCAGAAGGCCAGCGTCTTCCTCACGTTAGCCTGTCACCCCCAGCATGAAACGGTGGAGGAGAAACAAGACGTATATAGTGGAAGTGCCCGTGTGGAAAAGGGAGACACACAGCAGTCGCCGGCCCCATTTCTTAGCATGCCTGGCCACACTGGTTCTGCCTTTGCAGGAATTTCTTGATCAGCTGACCCCACAGCCCCTCAGAGGTCTGCCATCATCCATGGCCACATCTGAAGGGGGCTCGGAGCATGCCCTCCTCAGAGCCTGCGCAGCTTTTTCGACCAGCTTCTTCCAGGTGTCTCTTGGCCAGCCTGGCGGTTGTAGTGGGCATCAGTCAAGGTGTTTTTCAGATCAGACTTGATGTCTTTGACAAGGCAGTTGCCTCAGTCGCAGTCTCTTTTCGGTTTATTTCCCCTTGGTCTGTGTGTCAGTGACCAGAGTTCCTCCCTGAACTCAACTCAGTTCTTGTTCCTGCCTTACTGCTTTTGCTTCTTTGGGGGGTGTGTGTGTGTGTGTGTGTGTGTGTGTGTGTGTGTGTGTGTGTGTGTGTCTGTGTATGTATGTCTCTTCCTTTCTCCCCCTCCCTCTGTCACTTTAATGACCAATCATCTGAAACAACAGATTTAGGTGTGAGAGAAGCACCTTTGATCTGATCTTCGCTGCAGGGCTGTTCTGTAGCACCTTCATTGCTATTCTTAGTCTTGTCTATTTTAGAGTCCAAAAGCAGTTGACGTTTCTGGTTCTGTGAAGTCCCTACCTTTGGCCTCTTTATTCCTGTGCGTCTCTCTGTGCCAGGCAGCTGACTTCACCTGCGCACGGCCCTTCCTCACAGCGCCTTATTCGGACAACAGGATAGCCAACGTGCAGTAGACTGACTCCTGCAGCTCTTTCCATGCATTGCTGGCACTGCTGGCCTGTGCTGTTTGCCAAGCTTAGGCAAGTGACAGTTGTACCCAGCGCTTTGCCATAGCTAACAGGGATCACCAGCTTTCCAGCTGCCAGTATCTACTTTGACAACACCCACCCCTGCCTCCCAAGTCAGTGCCGCATATGGTCAGTTTTATTTTTTATTTTTTATTTATTTATTTATTTTGAGACAGGGTCTGGCTTTGTCGCCCAGGCTGGAGTACAGTGGTGGGATCTCAACTCACTGTAACCTCTGCCTCCCAGGTTCAAGCAGTTCTCCTGTTTCAGCCTCCCATGTAGCTGGGACCATAGGCATGTGCCACCACGCCCGGCTAATTTTTGTATTTTTGGTGGAGACAGGATTTTGCCATGTTTCCCGGGCTGATCTTGAACTCCTGGGCTCAAGCAGTCTGCCTGCCTCAGCCTCCCAAAGTACTGTGATTACAGGTGTGAGCTGCCACACCTGGCCCAATGTGGTGGGTTTTCATTTGGGAAGCACCACACACCAAGAGACCCTCTCGTACTGCTAGGCTCGTATCATCTTGTTTTCACTTCAAAGCCTTTTTCCCCATTGGGCTTCCAATGTAGATGATTGAGTCAGTCATAATCTCTTTTTTTTTTTAAGACGGAATTTCACTCTTGTCTCCCAGGCTAGAGTGCAATGGTGCGATCTGGGCTCACTGCAACCTCCGCCTCCCAGGTTGAAGTGATTCTCGTGCCTCAGCCTCCTGAGTAGCTAGGATTACAGGCATACGCCACCATGCCCGGCTAATTTTTGTATTTTTGGTAGAGATGGGGTTTCACTGTGTTAGCCAGGCTAGTCTATAACTCCTGACCTCAGGTGATCTGCCCTCCTCGGTCTCCCATAGTGCTGGGATTACAGACATGAGCCACCATGCCCAGCCTTTTTTTTTTTTTTTTTTTTTTTCCAATAGAGACTGGAGTGTCACTGTGTTGCCCAGGCTGGGCTCAAACTCCTGAGCTCAGGTGATCTGCCCTCCTCGGTCTCCCATAGTGCTGGGATTGCAGACATGGGCCACCGTGCCCAGCCTTTTTTTCAGTAAGAGACTGGAGTCTCACCATGTTGCCGAGGCTGGTCTCAAACTCCTGAGCTCAAGCGATTCTCCCACCTTGTCCTCTCAAAGTGCTGAGATTAAAGGCATGAGCCTCCGAGCCCAGACTGTAATATTCTTTTACAAAATTTTAAAATCTCTTTCATTCAGCATTTTTAGTTGCATTTTCTGCCTTTCTTCCTTACTGAGTTTTACCAAAGGTATGTCTCTTTTAATAATCTTCCCGGCCAGCCGTGGTGGCTCATGCCTGTAATCCCAATACTTTGGGAGGCCGAGGCTGGCAGATCACGAGGTCAGGAGTTCGAGACCAGCCTGGCCAACATGGTGAAACCCCATCTCTACTAAAAATACGAAAATTAGCCGGACATGGTGCTGCATGTCTGTAATCCCAGCTACTCGGGAGGCCAAGGCAGGAGAATTGCTTGAACCTGGGAGGTGGAGGTTACAGTCAGCCGAGATCACACCATTGCACTCCAGCCTGGGCGATAGAGTGAGACTCCATCTCAAAAAACAAACAAACAAAAACTTCCCCAAAAAACAACTTTTTTATCCTAATGTTTTTTTGTTTTTGATTTTGTTTTTGTTTTTTGTTTTTTGTTTTTGAGACAGAGTCTTGCTCTGTCACCCAGGCTAGAGTGCAGTGGCATGATCTCAGCTCACTGCAACCTCCAACCCCCGGGTTCAAGCAATTCTCCTGCCTCAGCCTCCCGAGTAGGTGGGATTACAGGTGTGTACCACCACACCTGGCTACTTTTTGTATTTTAGTGGAGATGGGGTTTCACCATGTTGGTCAGGCTAGTCTTGAGGGGCTCGTGGGAAGCCCCAGTGTATAGCTGCCTGGTCAGAAATACAGTGGCCATCTGAGGCTCCCAGCTGGTGGCTCAGCGGGGGCAGTCTTGTGGGACTGAGCCCTTCCTAACTGTGGATTCTACACTGACCCTGAGTAATTACAGTAGTATCAGAATTGAATTGTAGGACATCCAGTTAGTGTCAGAATTGGTTGGTGTGGAAAACCCACACAGCTGGTGTCAGTAATGTGCCTGGAACAGCTCACCCTCACCTTTGTGTTCTACTTGCTTTTTTTGGGTTTGCTCTGTAGCTCATTTTCAGCTTCTGAAATGCATACTTATTGCATTAGTTTTATCACCGTTTCCTTAAAAAATTTCTTTAAAGTTGAAAATTGCTCACAAGAACTAGTTTAGCTGCATCTCCCAAATTGTGACTGAAGTATGTCATCATTGCAGAAGCCCATTTTCCCCATTTTAGCGTATCGGAAATTGAGATGCAGCTTTTAGTCAAGATGGTATATCCTGTTTCAATCAGCAGCTTTTTCCTTTCTCGGTGGTGTATGAAATGGTGTTTCCTAGACTCAGTGGCATGTTCAGTGCAGTGAAATATCATATGGTGTTTGCATTGTCTTTTAGCTCTAAGTATTTCATAATTTCCTTTTTTTTTTTTTTTTTTTTTTTTTTTGAGACGGACTCTCTGTCGCCAGGCTGGAGTGCAGTGGCGCAATCTTGGCTCACTGAAACCTCTGCCTCCCGGGATCAGGCGATTCTCCTGTCTCAGCCTCGTGAGTAGCTGGTACTACAGGTGCCCGCCACCACCCACCACACCCGGCTAATTTTTGTATTTTTAGTGGAGATGGAGTTTCATCACATTGGTCAGGATGGTCTTGATCTCCTGACCTCGTGATCCACCTACCTGCCTTGGCCTCCCAAAGTGCTGGGATTACAGGCGAGAGCCACTGCACCCGGCCCATGATTTCCCTTTTTTTAGCTCAATCGTTTCTAGTAATATGCTATTTAGTTTCCAGATACGAGGTGTTTCTAGCTGTTCTTTTGTTGGCTGTCTGATTTTATTACATTAAGGTCAGAGAATACAGTCTGTATGGGTTTTTTTTTGTTTGTTTGTTTGTTTGTTTGTTTTTTGAGACGGAGCCTTGCTCTGTCGCCCAGGCTGGAGTGCAGTGGCGCGATCTCAGCTCACTGCAAGCTTCACCTCCCGGGTTCACACCATTCTCCTGCCTCAGCCTCCTGAGTAGCTGGGACTACAGGCGCCTGCCACCACGCCCGGCTAATTTTTTGTATTTTTAGTAGAGATGGGGTTTCACTGTGTTAGCCAGAATGGTCTCGATCTCCTGACCTCATGATCTGCCCACCTGGCCTCCCAAAGTGCTGGGATTACAGGTGTGAGCCACATGTGCCCGGCCTCTGTATGTTATTTTTCATGAATTTATTAGGACTTTTGTCTTCAGGCTTTTTTTTTTTTTTTTGAGACAGAGTCTCACGCTGTTGGCCAGGCTGGAGTGCAGTGGCACAATCTAGTCTCACTGCAACCTCTGTCTCCTGGGCTCAAGCAATTCTCCTGCCTCAGCCTCCGGAGTAGCTGGGATTATAGGCATCTGCCACCATGCCTAGCTAAGTTTTGTATATTTAGTAGAGATGGGGTTTCACAATGTTGGCCAGGCTGGTCTCGAACTCCTGACCTCAGGTAATCCGCCCTCCTTGGCCTCCCAAAGTGCTGGGATTACAGGCGTGAGCTACCACGTCCGGCCTGTCTTCTGGCTTTTTAAGGGTGTCTCTTGTAAACACACAGGAACACACAGTGCCCGCTCCTGGCCGCTCTGTGTCTGTCATGGCTAAAAGCTGTACTTAGAGAAAACCACACAGATGTGGGTGCGAACCCAGTTCCACCCCTCATTTGCCCTTAACCTTCATCAGTCACTTTCTTCTGAGTTTCTCAGTGGGAAAAGTGGGGTGACCACATCTTCCTTGAGAATCGTCAGGGCTTAGATGAACCAGTGGATGTGCCTGGCACGTGGGGACAGCTGGGGAACACTGAGTCTGACCCGACTCTGGAATACGCTGTCAAACATGAGCAAAGACTCCAGGACCTACCTCTCTGCCTTTCCTTCTGCTGACAAAGCTGAGAGCCTTGAGTCAGTTTGTTTTCCAGGGCTCTGGGGACGAGCAGCAATTAGCAGAATACTGTTGAAAGTGTCACAGAGGTACAAGGTTAACAAATAAGCCCCGTTTGTAATCCCGAGCAGGCGCAAGGATGCAGGACAGGCAGAGTATGAACCCCTCCTTTGCTTTTGTAGAATGCAGAGAGCAGTTTGCAGCAGAAGAATGAAGCCATCACATCCTTTGAAGGAAAAACCAACCAAGTTATGTCCAGCATGAAACAAATGGAAGAAAGGTAATCACTTCCCCTGGCAGATATTCTCTGGAAGGTGCCAAGCATTCCCTGGGCCTGGAGACTTATTCAGACTCCCTCTCCAAAGTGCAGGGCAGAGGCTGGGCGCGGTGGCTCACGCCTGTAATCCCAACACTTTGGGAGGCCGAGGCCGGTATATCACTTGAGGTCAGGAGTTCAAGACCAGGCTGGCCAACATGGTGAAACCCTGTCTCTACTAAAAATACAAAAAATTAGCCAGGCTTGGTGGCACACGCCTATAATCCCAGCTTCTTGGGAGGCTGAGGCAAGAGAATTGCTTGAACCCAGGAGGCAGAGGTTGCAAGTGAGCTGAGATCGTGCCATTGCACTCCAGCCTGGCCAACAGGAAGAGACTCTGTCTCAAAAAAAAAAAAAAAAAAAAAGGCCAGGCACGGTGGCTCACGCCTGTAATCCCAGCACTTTGGGAGGCCGAGGCAGGCAGATCACAAGGTCAGGAGATTAAGACCATCCTGGCTAACACAGTTAAACCCCGTCTCTACTAAAAATACAAAAAATTAGCCGGGTGTGGTGGCATGCACCTGTAGTTCCAGCTACTCAGGAGGCTGAGGCAGGAGAATTGCTTGAACCTGGGAGGGGGAGTTTGCAGTGAGCCGAGATCACGCCATTGCACTCCAGCCTGGGCGACAGAGCAAGACTCTGTCTCAAAAAAAAAAAAAAAAAAAAAAAAAAAACTCTCAAAGCTCAGCAGTAAACAATCAATCCAATTGAAAAATGGGCACAAGCTTGGCGCAGTGGCTCACACCTGTAATCCCAGCACTTTGGGAGGCCGAGGCGGGTGGATTGCCTGAGGCCAGGCGTTCAAGACCAGCCTGGCCAACATGGTGAAACCCCATCTCCACTAAAAATACAAGCATTTGCCAGGTGTAGTGGTGCATGCCTGTAATCCCAGCTGCTTGGGAGCCTGTGGCAGAAGAATCGCTTGAACCCGGGAGGCGGAGGTTGCAGTGAGCCAAGATCATGCCTCCACTCTATGCCAGGGCAACAAGAAAGAAACTTCATCTCAAAACAAACCAAAAAACATGGCGGGGCAAAAGACTTGAACAGATACTTCATCACAGAGAACATTTGGACAGCAGAAGAGTACATGAGATGATATTCAGACCATGAGCCATCAGAGAAATGAGTGGCACAATCCCACCGCACATCTGTTAGGACAGCTGTGGTTTCTTGTTTTGTTTTGTGTGTGTTTTTTTAATTTTTTTGAGCCAGAATTTCGCTCTTGTTGCCCAGGCTGGAGTGCAGTGGCACGATCTCAGCTCACCACAGTCTCCACCTCCCAGATTCAAGCAGTTCTCCTGCCTCAGCCTCCCAAGTAGCTGGGATTACAGGCATGTGCCACCACACCCGGCTAATTTTGTATTTTTGTAGAGATGGGGTTTCTCCATGTTGATCGGGCTGGTCTCGAACTCTTTACCTCAGGTAATCTGCCCGCCCTGGCCTCCCAAAGTGCTGGGATTACAGGCGTGAGCCACCGCGCCTGGTCAGCTACAGTTTCTTTAATGACAACACCAAGTGCTGATGAGGACACGGAGTTAATGGATCTCTCATACATTATTGGTAGGAATGCAAAATGGTGCAACCACTTAGGAAAACAGTTTCTCAAGAAGCTAAACGTCCTCTTACCATATAATCCAAATAGAAACGAAACCAAGACCAGTACATATGTTTATAGCAGCTGTGTTCATAACTGCCAAAAACTAGAAGCAGTCCCAGTGTTCTGCATTGGGTGAATGGATAAAGAAAGTGGTAATCTGTGCAGTGAGACAGCTCAGCCGTCATCTGTGCAGTGAAATACAGCTCAGCCATACAAAGGAATGAACCACTGCCCTTTGAGAATGTTCAGAGAGGAAACAAAAGGAATGAACCACTGACATACACGGAAACTTGGATTGATCTCAACGACATTATTCTGAGAAAAAGCCAGTCTCAAGGTTATATAATGTATAATCACATTTAGATTACATTCTCAAAAAGCCAAAGCCATATTGTTGCAGAACAGATGAGTGGTTGCCAGGGGCTGAGGTGGGGAGATCGTGTGGCTCCGGATGGCAGCACTGGGGAGTTTTGGGAGTGGTGGGACTGTCCTGTATCCTGAGTGTGGTGGAGCTGACTCTCCACGTGTTAAAACTCAAGAGCTAATTTTACTGTATGTTAATTTTAAGAAAGAATTTCAGCCAGCAAAAGTCATCCTTTCCTTACAAAGATTTGCTTCATTTGTGCTCTTGCTGGTGTCGCATCCAGGTTGCAGCACTCGGAGCAGGCGAGGCAGGGGGCCGAGGAGCGGAGCCACAAGCTACAGCAGGAGCTGGGCGGGAGGATCAGCGCCCTGCAGCGGCAGCTCTCCCAGCTCCATGAGCAATGGTAGGGGCCCTGCAGGGAGCCTGGGCTGGGTGTGGCTCAGGAGGGACTGGGAAGAACTGGGGGCAAGTAGTGTCCTGCTTCAGCACTCACCCCTGCAGGGTTCGTATGTTATCCCTAGGGAGCTCCCTCCCCGCAGGACGACTCACGTGGTCCAGCTCACCCCCAGAAGGTCTGGCCACGCTCAGACCGTGGTCCCAGGTCACAGCCTTTATTGCCCTTAACCACCCTTTCTAAAAAGAAACAACCGTGTGTCAGTGTTGAGCAGAAAGCCACCTTTCACCTACCCTTTGCTGATGCAAGCTGCGTATAATTTTGTGCACAGTTCGTCTACAGATTTTTTACTTTTCATTTATTTATTTATTTTTTTTTGAAACGGAGTCTCGCTCTGTCACCCAGTCTGGAGTGCAGTGGCCGGATCTCAGCTCACTGCAAGCTCCGCCTCCCGGGTTCACGCTATTCTCCTGTCTCAGCCCCCTGAGTAGCTGGGACGACAGGCACCCGCCACCACGCCCGGCTATTTTTTTGTATTTTTAATAGAGATGGGGTTTCACCATGTTAGCCAGGATGGTCTCGATCTCCTGACCTCATGATCCGCCCACCTCAGCCTCCCAGAGTGTTGGGATTACAGGCGTGAGCCACTGCGCCTGGCCTAATTTTTGTATTTTTACTAGAGACAGGGTTTTGCCATGTTGGCCAGACTGGTCTCAATCTTCTGGCCTCAAGTGATCCACCCGTCTTGGCCTCCCGAAGTGCTGGGATTACAAGTGTGAGCCACCGTGCCTGGCCTATAGATTTTTTGAGATAGTATATATGCCAGATTAAAAGCCTGATGTTGAGAGAAGAGAGAGAAGAGACATCTTTATTCCTACAGAGAGAGAGCAGACTCCAGGGGGTCCAGCAGTGCCCCCAGGGCCACTCAGCTGGCAGAAGGGAGGAGTCAGGTTCAGGCCGGGGCTCACTCCTGGCCTCTTCTCCCTCCAGGGTTCTCTATCGTGAGTCTGGCCGCAGGTTATAGAAAGCAGAATGAGGCTGGGCACGGTGGCTCATGCCTGTATTCCCAGCATCTGGGAGGCCGGGGCAGGGAGATCACGAGGTCAGGAGTTCAAGACCAGCCTGGCCAACATGGTGAAATGCCATCTCTAGTAGAAATACAAAAAATTAGCTGGGCGTGGTGGCACATGCCTATAATCCCAGCTACTCGGGAGACTGAGGCAGGAGAATCGCTTGAACCTGGGAGGCAGAGATTGCAGTGAGCCGAGATCACACCACTGTACTCCAGCCTGGGCGACAGAGCAAGACTCCATCTCAAAAAAACAAAAAGAAAGCAGATTGAATTGGCCAGTGCTGTGGCTCATGCCTGTAATCTCTGCACCTCGGGAAGCTGAGGTGGGAGGATCACTCGAGCCCAGGAGGTTGAGGCTGCAGTGAGCTGAGGTTGCGCCACTGCGCTCCAGCTGGGGTGACAGAGCTAGACCCTGTCTCAGAAAAAGAAAAGAAGGAATTTTGAACTTCCTTTCCTCAGGTCTCCGTGTCAGGGGCGCATTCTGCCTCTGTGGTCCTAAGTGTTCCAGAGCTCTCCCTTCTCTCCTGCATAAGAGTCGAGTATGGCCCTGCAGGCTTTTCTCCCCCTGGTTCCTGCTCTTTCCTGTGGAAGGGCAGGTGACCCTGGGGGAGAGGAAAGCCTTGCCGAAGGGTTTCAGTGCTCAAGTGGCAATTCAGAGAGCTCCCCGTTTCCTGGGCAGTGAGTAGGGTTGTCGGTCCTCCATGAAGATCTCCCACGAGACTAACTCAAGTTCGTTTTATGGAAACAGCTCAAGTCTAGAGAAAGAACTGAAATCAGAAAAAGAGCACAGACAGGCTCTTCAGCGCGAATTACAGCACGAAAGAGACACTTCCTCTCTACTCAGGACGGAGCTACAACAAGTGGAAGGATTGAAAAAGGTGAGGTGGGCCATCCTGGGGCAGGAGAGCCTCTGGCAGCCTCCAGAAGCCCCTGGCAGGCTCTTCTCCCCGCACCCTTTGTGTGGGGGCCAGGCGGCTCCAGGGTGTGGGGAGGCTGTTAGGGGGCTCCTGTTTTAGGAGCAAAGACAAATCATAAATCACTAAGCCTGCTGGCCAGCTCAGATAAAGGCGAGTGCCATGAAGAGAATAAAGCAGAACAGTGTCCTCACCCGTATGCAGGGGCCTGGGGAGGGAGTGACCGGTGAGCAGAGGCTCCAGTGAGTTAGGCCCTACAAAGCACCGCTTGGGCAGAGGCTGCAGGAGCAGCCAGGAGTGTGAGGAGCAAAGGGGAGGCCTCGGCGGCAGGCATCAGGAAGCCCTTCATGGGCCCTGGGAGCCAGCGGAAGGAACGTGGGTTTTGTTTTGAGCACAGTGGGAAGCTGGTGGAGGGACAGGATCCATTTCGTTTGCGGACGGTCATTGGTTCTTGTGTGGAGAGTGGGTGGTAGGCTTGCAGGAGAGGAAGCTGGGAGGAACCAGTCAACATCTCCCACCACATGGTAGTCGTTACCTCAGCCACTGTGCCCAGGGTGCAGACTGGGCCCAGTCTGACCCTGGGAAGCAGACTGACCCCAGCCCTCCACTTCCCCATCACCTCAGTCCCCGGAGGCCCCTCTTACTTGGAGGCATGGCCTGGATGCAGTGTGCTTCAGAGGGCGAGAGAAGTGGGGTCCGGCAGGCCTTCGCTGTCTGGCTGTGGAACTAGACCTCCCAGGAAATTCCGAGGCCGTGTGGAACATTCGCCCTAATGTAAAATCATTGACTTTTCCCAGAGAGGAAGAGGCTCTGCAGTCCTGGACGGGCTGACTGCAGCCTGGGGCGCTGTGAGGGGCTCCTCCCATGTGGGGATGGTGTGCCCTCTTCTCAGGCCCCTGCACTACCGAGCACCGCAGCGCAGCTGAGCCCAAAGCGGGCTTCCCTCGGCAGCTTCCCAGGAGGGGCCTTCAGGGCTGGGGTGGCTTCTGGACCTGGATTTTGTGGCGTTGAACACGGTAATGGACACCACTGCACGATCCGAGGGAGTCAGGAAAGGCGCTGTTGATTTCCGTCGGAAAGTGCCTGGAGTTGTTGGGGAAGGGAGAGCTTCCTCACGAGCCAGGTCAGGCTTGGAGAGTGGAAGGGAGGAAGTGCAGGGCAGAAGAGGACTTGTAGAAAGTTCTGCCTCGTCACGGGGCATACCTCCTTTATTCTGCTTCAAAATGCTTTGGTCAAAAGATTCGAATGACACAATGACAGCCCGCCCCAACAATAGGAACAAAACAATGTCTAGTATCCCCAGTTAAGCCACAGCGTGCCTTGCAAGCATGTAC
This sequence comes from Rhinopithecus roxellana, assembly GCF_007565055.1. NCBI lineage: Eukaryota > Metazoa > Chordata > Mammalia > Primates > Cercopithecidae > Rhinopithecus > Rhinopithecus roxellana. The sequence continues at coordinate 165,965,755 of NC_044551.1, forward strand.
ACAGAAGCAGAAGCTGCGGCACGGGGTGTGCGGGGAGCTACCCCGCCACTCGGGCCTCAGCACCACCGCTGTTCCCCGTGGTCCCCAGTTACTTTCTGGGTCTCCATCCTGGCCTTACCAGACTGGCTCAAGGTGCACTGGCCGCAGGTGTCAGTGCCGTTGTCCCCTGGGAAGTCTGCTCCGTGCAGGGCTCCTCGTGGTCCAGCCAGCCTCCGGGTTGTCTAGCCATGAAATGAGGTCCCAAGTCACTGCCTTCATCATCCTTGACCAGCGCTTTCCAAAACAGCTTTTTCAGAGTTGAACAGGAAACCACCTTTCAAACTAGTCTTTGCTGATGCAAAGTGTGATTTTTGTGCACAGTTCTTCTATAGATTTTTTGAGATAGCAATCTGGTTTTTTTTTTGGTTTTTTTGTTTTTTTTTTTTTTTAGACGGAGTCTCGCTCTGTCGCCCGGGCTGGAGTGTAGTGGCCGGACCTCAGCTCACTGCAAGCTCTGCCTCCCGGGTTCACGCCATTCTCCTGCCTCAGCCTCCCGAGTAGCTGGGACTACAGGCGTCCGCCACCTTGCCCGGCTAGTTTTTTGTATTTTTTAGTAGAGACGGGGTTTCACCATGTTAGCCAGGATGGTCTCGATCTCCTGACCTCGTGATCTGCCCGTCTCGGCCTCCCAAAGTGCTGGGATTACAGGCTTGAGCCACCGCGCCTGGCAGCAATCTGTTTTGTAAAAAGTTTATATTTTAAAAAGAAGCTCAAATAGGCAAAGCCTCATTTGTCCTATGAGGGTAACTTTTTTTTTTTGAGACAGACTCTGTTGCCCAGGTTGGAGTGCAGTGGAGCGATCTCAGCTCACTGCAACCTCCGCCTCCCCAGTTCAAGCGATTCTCCTGCCTCAGCCTCCCGACTAGCTGGGATTACAGGCATGTGCCACCATGCCCTGCTAAGTTTTGTATTTTTACTAAAGGAGGGGTTTCGCCATGTTGGCCAGGCTGATTTTGACTGCCTGACCTCAGGTGATCCGCCCACCTCAGCCTCCCAGTGCTGGGATTACAGGTGTGAGCCCCTGTGCCCGGCCGAGGGTAACTGTTTTTAATGTGGCTGATGAATGTAACTATCCTGTCCCATGTCTCTGTCCCCAGCTGCAGAGCCCTCGTAGAGTGCCTGCCTTCGAGCTGCCCAGTGTCGAGAGTAAGCTAGCAAGAAATAATCTTGAATGACATTAATACAGGACTGCATTTTGCTTTTTTTTTTTGAGCTGGAGTCTCACTCTGTCGCCCAGGCTGGAGTATAGTAGCACGATCTCGGCTCACCACAACCTCCGCCTCCCAGGTTCAAGCAATTCTTCTGCCTCAGTCTCCCAAGTAGCTGGGATTACAGGTGCCCACCACACCCAGCTAATTTCTGTATTTTTAGTGGAGACAGGTTTGCACCATGTTGGCCAGGTTGGCCTCAAACTCCTGACCTCAGGTAATCCACCCGCCTCGGCCTCCCAAAGTGCTGGAAGTACAGGCATGAGCCACTGTGCCCGGCTGCCTTTTGCTCTTGAAAAACATTCTGATCTGCTTGTTGCTCTGGTTGCTAAATCTTTAAAAAAAAAAAAAAAAAAAAAAACCGGCCGGTGCAGTGGCTCACACCTGTAATCCCAGCACTTTGGGAGGCCAAGGCAGGTAGATCACAAGGTCAGGAGTTCAAGGCTATCCTGGCTAACATGGTGAAACCCTAGCTCTACTAAAAATACAAAAATTAGCAGGGCATGGTGGTGTGCACCTGTAGTTCCAGCTACTTGGGAGGCTGAGGCAGCAGAATCACTTGAACCCAGGAGGCAGAGGTTACAGTGAGCCAAGATGGTGCCACTGCACTCCAGCCTGGCGAGAGAGCGAGACTCTGTCTCAAAAAAATAATAAAATTTTTAAAAAGGCCCGTGAATCCTCTGTCCAGCGTCTGGTTGGTTTGTTCATTTTAGGAGTTGCGGGAGCTTCAGGACGAGAAGGCAGAGCTGCAGAAGATCTGCGAGGAGCAGGAACAAGCGCTCCAGGAAATGGGCCTGCACCTCAGCCAGTAAGAACCCCACTCCCCTCATCTGCCTCTGCAGGCATACCAGTCTACCCCCCACACCCCTCAGGCCCCAAACCTACTTCCTTTTGACGAAAGGAGGGGGTGCCATTTAGGAGCCCAGTCTACTGTTCACAGATGAGGTCTCAGGAAGCCAGGCCTCAGAGGGACCAAGCACTGATTCCTGCTAACCCCCTGGGGATGTCAGTCAGCTCTTAGTTAATTCATCAAGCACACTCATTCCTAGTGACCAGGACACTCTTATTCCTTAGCTTCATATCCAGGGCCTTAGGGAACAGATGGGCAATGAGAGGATTGCTTGGTCAGTCTACAGTCAGGCCAGAGGGAGCGTGGCAGGTTTGAGAATGGAAGCCTGGCACGATAGAGGTGCGCTCACCGGCCTTGCACAGCACAGCCCCCTTCCTTTCGGGGAACTGGCCACCGCATCCGCCAGAGTCTGTCTGTCTGCTACAGATGCTGATGGGTGCAGATCCTGGTAGTTCTGCTCTCCTCTGACTTGACAGCTCCCCTCCTTGGTGTCCCAGTCTGGACACGTTGCTGTGGACACCTGGGCCTTGGGGTGGATCACACTTCGGATTGTGGAACTTGTCCATTTGTGTGATGATTTTGCATTTTCAACACAGTGGGTAGCCTTTTCTTCTCGAGTCAGGACTCTTGGTTGCAAGTAACAGAAATCCAACTCAAAGTGGCTTAAGCAAAAGAAGCCATCAGGAATCGGTCTCTGTTTCCTACCTCTGCTATCCTGTCTACCTCACAGGTGGGTCTGGACCCTTCAGGGGCAAAACAGCACTCAGCAAGGCCATCTGTCAGAGGAACAAAGTCCCTCTTCTTTCTGCATAGCTCCCAAAATCACCCAAGGTTGACTCTGCTCCCGAGTACCCATGCCTGATGCAAGCACCATGACCAAGGAGATGGGGCTCTCCTGGGCTCAGGTCCAGCACTGCATATATTTGACCAGAAAAGGTCCACACATGGAGATCAAAATGAGAATCAGCTTGAAACACACTAGTGTATAGATGTGTGCAGCCTTAGAATTTTTCTTGCAGTCTGGAAATGTGTAGAGTCTAGTACTATTAAGAAAATAGGCCGGGTGTGGTGGCTCATGCCTGTAATCCCAGCACTTTGGGAGACCAAAGTGGGCAGATCACCTGAGGTCAGGAGTTCGACGCCAGCCTGGCCAACATGGTGAAACCCCGTCTCTACTAAAAATACAAATATTACCCAGGCATGGTGGCAGGCGCCTGTAATCCCAGCTACTCGGGAGGCCAAGACAATAGAATCACTTGAACCCAGGGGGCAGAAGTTGCAGTAAGCCGCGATTGTGCCACTGCACTCCAGTCTGGGCGACAAAAGTGAGGATCCATCTCAAAAAAAAAAAAAAATAGCTGGTCAAGGAATCTGATGTCTGTGGTGGGAATGCGGTCTGCCCACTCCCAAATGCAGGTGTTGGCCACTCGCCATCTCTCCTGTGCCCCTTACCTTTCTACATCAGCCCATGGCTGCTACTCCCTCCCCTCCCACCCTCCGCCCTGCCTGCCACCCACTCAGCTGAGTGCCCTGTGCTGCTCTCGTCTGGCCTGTCAACTTGCCATGCTCTGGCCCCTGTTCCTCCCCAACCCCCAGGGAGCTCCTTGAGCGACGCAAGGCCCAGTGTCTATCCCTATGCTCAAGAGCACAGGCCAGCTGTGAGGGCATCCCAAGAGCACTCACCAGAAGCAGACATGGAACAGAGGCTGGCATGGAGCTGGCTTTTGGGGTTTGCAGCCAGTGTTTTCCTCTTTACATTGGATGGATGGCAAGGCAGTGTCACAGGTCCCCTCCTAGTGGACCATAGACCTCGAAACTGTGGATGGTCTCTGATCTTTAAAATGTATCTTTGTGGCCGGGTGTGGTGGCTCATGCCTGTAATCCCAGCATTTTGGGAGGCTGAGGTGGGCGTATCACCTGAGGTTGGGAGTTCGAGACCAGCCTGACCAACGTGGAGAAGCCCCGTCTCTACTAAAAATATAAAATTAGCCAGGCGTGCTGGAATGTGCCTGTAATCCCAGCTACTCAGGAGGCTGAGGCAGGAGAATCACTTGAACCTGGGAGGCAGAGGTTGCAGGGAGCCGAGATCGCACCATTGCGCTCCAGCCTGGCCAACAAGAGTGAAACTCTGTCTCAAAAACAAAAAAAAAAATGTATTGTTGCACTTTGTGGCTGCCTGGCATTACCGGCTACCCTAGCTTCCGAATTCCAGTGTGAGCTGCCTGGCCGCCACCACTCCCAGCAAGTGCTGTGCGTGTGACAGCATCAGGTGTATGCAAACCCAGACGGGGCTACCTGAGGAGTTGCTTTTGTGCTCTCTCTCCTCTTCCCTTCTTCCTCTTGCAAGCCTATGCCGGATGACAGAGATGGCAAAGCCTCTTCGCAGACCCTACATTAGCTACAGGAACAGTTTTCCAGTTTCATTATCTTGGGAACATCTGGATTCTTCCTAAATTGTGTTTCCCAGAGTTCTTGTATGTTCAGTTTGCCATCTTGACCTGGCTTCCCAAGGTCTGTCCATCTGGGCAGCCTCTTCTGATCCTGTCAATCTGCTGGCCTATTTCCTGTTTCTGCAGCCGGACCAGGAAGGGAAGGAGCTGCCTCCCAATCTTTAGCAAAAGCCACAGGGATTTTTCTAAATGCCCTGATGCTGTTTTCTAAGTCTAGCCTGTGTTTCCCAGAGACCTGCCATTTTCTCACTTTGATTAGTCTAATCTGATGATAGTTCAGACTGAGCTCAGTTTTTAAGAAAGGCTCAGACCAGGCTGGCGTGGGGGCTCACGCCTATAATCCCAGCACTTTGGGAGGCCGAGGCAGGTGGATCGCTTGAGATCAGGAGTTCAAGACCAGCCAGGCCAATATGGTGAAACCCCGTCTGTAGTAAAAGTACAAGAAAATAAGTTGGGCATGGTGTCAGGCGCCTGTCATCCCATTTACTTGGGAAGCTGAGGTAGGAGAATCACTTGAACCCAGGAAGCAGAGGTTGCAGTGAGCCGAGATCACACCACTGCACTGCAGCCTGGGCGACTCAGCAAGACTCCATCTCAAAAAAAAAAGAAAAAGAAAAAGAAACGCTCAGGCCTATAATCCCAGCACTTTGGGAGGCTAAGGCAGGCAGATCACTTGAGGTCAGGAGTTCAAGACCAGCCTGGGCAACATGGCAAAACCCCACCTCTACAAAAAAAATACAAAAATTAGCCAGGCATGATGGCTCGCACCTGTAGTCCCAGCTACTTGGGAGAATCACTTGAGCCCAGGAGGTCAAGGCTGCAGTGAGCCATGATTGCATCACTGCACTCCAGCCTGAGCAATATAGCAAGACCCTGTCTCAAAAAAAAAAAAAAAAAAAAAAAAAAGATCACACTGTTTCCCCACATCACACAAACTGCCTCATTTTATATGGTTTAGTTCTGCCAATTTAATCCGTGTTCAGTCCTGTCTCTTACATAAACAAAGGAATTGTTCTGACACTAACAAGAATGGAACAAGAACAAATGGCTCTGCCCTCTGAGCCTGCCCGTTCCAGACAGCAGGCAGCAGATTGGAGGCCAGGGAGAAGCCTGCAGACTCAGGTTCCTGCTGGGGAGAGCGGTAGAGACTAGCGCAGAACAGGGCCAGGTCTTGGACTTCTGGCCTCAGGCCATCCTCTCGCCTCAGCCTCCCTCGAAGTCGTTTTGAGCCCCTGCAGGCTAAGCCGTGTGTTCTTGTGCCAGATGCAATCCCAGGCTCAGCCTCAGCCCCCAGCAGACGGGAGCCAGTGTGATGAGGCGACTCTGGGATTGTACAGAGGCAGAAGGCATTTTAACAACCCATGTTCTGGGTCTCCTCACAAGTCCGGTATCTTCACAAAGCTAGTCATGAGAGCCAGCTGTGTTAGGGAGTCAGCACCTCTCTCTCTCTCACTGCTGTCTAATGGCCTTTTCTTCCTTAGGTCCAAGCTGAAGATGGAAGATATAAAAGAAGTGAACCAGGCACTGAAGGTACTGGCTTGCTAAGAACCACTTCTTCGCCATCAGCTTGTGCTGATGGCCTGTGTGCTCGTACGTTTAAGTATCCCAACAGTCAGGTGAAAGTGTGTGGTCGAGGCAGTGGTGGTGATGACGTATTTAGAGAAGCCAGATGCTGCTCAGAAACGTGTCCCTCAGCTGAGGGATGCTGACAGGTGGCAGGGCCAAAGCTGAACCTAGGTCTTCTGACTCCAGTTCTGCCATCAGCTGTGCTTTGAAAATAGGCCTGATGGGTCTTCCTAAAGGGGGAAGCAGGTGGCAGAGAGGAGAGACCCGCGGGTATCTTTAAACAGTGAAAAACAGGCCCTTCTGTTGAAGTGAAGGGCCAGAGGCCAGCCAGCCCCACTGCAGTGCCCTGTGCCATTGCTAAGGACCACTCAAGCCAAGCCCTGAGTTGGGCCAGGTTTCCACACCCTTGTGGGGAGGGCAGAATAACACATTCCACTGAAGAGCAGGAGCTTGCAGGTGCCCTGGTGCAGGTGCAGGTGCCAGGCTGAGCTGCAGGGTGGAGAGCGTGGGAGAGGAGGCAGACATTCAGGGGCACGGCAGCCTGGCCTACAAGATGGCTTTGCCTGCAGGAGCATCCAGCCATCGGCCTCAGCTGTGCTGTGGCAGCGATGCAAAAGCAGTCCCTTTCCACACTCTCCCACGCGGTGCAGAGCAGGGACCCTAATGTCTCTGGGCATCTAACTTCCAAGTGTCAGGTTAGGGGCAGCAATTAACAGCAGCCTGGACTGCTAGGTAATATCAGTTTCACAGTATCAGGGAGGATAAAAATCGTAAAACAGGACTCTAGAGCCGCCAGAGCTCTTTGATGTCAGGATGAACGTCCTGGGCACACACTGGCAGCCCTAAGGGTGTGTGACTCTAGCTCAGCCTATGAGGATCTGTTTGTCAGCAAGAAAATCACATCCAGCAGATGCTAACAGGCCAGAAAAGTACCTCATGCCTTTGACTCCTGGAACACCCCAGTCCCTAAGCCTGAATAAATCACAGGTGCTGCCTCTCCCTGAGAAAGCCCTCCCAAGAGCCACCTTTCAAAGCCTCAGCCGCCTCCCCTGTGGAATGGAGTCCATCTGCTCCCCAGGGCTGTTCAAGAATCAGGGCTTTGGCCCGCAAGGAGAAGCGCTTCCTCAGGCCTGTGGGATGCAGTGCCCGCTGTCCATCACCTTCTGTCTCCACAGCGATCAGCGTCAGCAAGTGTTCCAGTCTCACTCAGATTTGGCCCTTCCGCCACGCCTGCCAGTTCAGCTAGTCCCTTCGACCAGTGTCTCAGGCAGGGTCTAGGGTTGCAGGCACCAGAAGCTCGCTCTGCTTACTTCAGCCAAAGGGAACTGATGGAAAGTGGGGTTGTGCCTGAGTGAGCGGATGCTGGAGACTGCCTTGAGGCCCCAGGGCAGCCTGCAGAGCCAGGTGGAGCGTGGAGCTAGGACGCAGGAATCCTGGCTGCAGCCAGACCGGGAAAGGGCCCGTTGATGACAGTCCTGTGAGGCCACATCTGATGGAGAAGAAACAGTGCCTCACTAGGAAACAGGTGCTGTGAGGGACAATGGATGCAGCCGGAACACAGCTACGCACTCATCAGGGGCTTAGACAGAAAGTAGATTCTAGAATGTCCTTTCCTCCTCAGGGCCACGCCTGGCTGAAAGATGACGAAGCGACGCACTGTAGGCAGTGTGAGAAGGAGTTCTCCATTTCCCGGAGAAAGGTATGTGTGTGGGGGCTCCACCCACCCTCCCAGTGCCCTGGGTCATTGCCCGCTGAGATTCCCCTTTCTCTGGTTCCAGAAAGCCTGCATCAGACCAGGCCCACTGACCTGACTGTGCTCACTGGCTGGCAGATGGGCAGCCCCGCCTCCCCTGCTTGCCTCTGCAGATGGCTTTCCATCCTGGCACCCTCTTTCTGGGAAGCCTTGGCCAGTCAGAGGCCCCTGGTCTCCAGCACATCCTTTCAGTAATTGACAATGATTTTTGGGGAGATAGGGCTCCTTGTGCCAAGCTGCTCTAGGGGATTGTCATTGAAAATTCTCTGTGTGCGGCAGGACCAAAATCTGGCCCAACTTAGGCAAAAACAGAATCTATGGGGAACCTACAGGGCAGGAGGTCACCAAAAATCACCGGTGATCTAGGCAGGGTGCTTGTCCCCGTCTTCTAGGTTCTGGAAACAAGGCCCTAGGCTCACCCTGGGGTCTAGGGTTGACAGGGCCTTATTAATAGTCTCACCAAGACCAGCTGGGTAGGGGAAGAGTTAGATATAAGCAAAACTGGGAGCTAAAGGAAACACTGCCACCACCATGTTCTGTCTGTTCCCATCAACAGCCTAGCTCTGGAAAAGAGGAAGCCACAGCCACCCCCGACGCCCCACCCCGAGTTTCAGGCAGTGCCTTGCAGTGAGCTCAGAGCTAGAAACCACGGCCTGAGGCTGCCTGAGATCACGTGTGTCTACAAGGCCTGGCTGTTCCCATCTGTGGAACCACAGAAGCAGAGGCTGCACAGGTGCTCATCTCCGTGTCTTATCAGGCACCTAGGGAACCTGTTTAGAAAGGGGAAGACCCACTCCCACCCCCTGGAATGCAGCAAAGAGAACAAACCAGACTCTTCCCGTAGCTGGCTGGCTTAATGATGAAGTACAGCAAAAGTAAACTTTTTGTCTTAAGACCCTTAGGCTGGGCACGGTGGCTCACGCCTGTAATCCCAGCACGGTGGGAGACCGAGGCGGGTGGATCACGAGGTCAGGAGTTCAAGACCAGTATGGCCAAGATGGTGAAACCCCATCTCTACTAAAAAAAATACAAAAACTAATTGGGCATGGTGGTGGACGCTTGTAATCCCAGCTACTTGAGAGGCTGAGGCAGGAGAATCGCTTGAACCCGAGGCAGAGGTTGCAGTGAGCCAAGATTATGCCACTGCACCCCAGCCTGGGCAACAGACTCAAAAAAAAAAAGCCGGGCGCAGTGGCTCACGCCTGTAATCCCAGCACTTTGGGAGGCCAAGGTGGGCGGATCACAAGGTCAGGAAATCGAGACCATCCTGGCTAACACTGTGAAACCCCGTCTCTACTAAAAATACAAAAGGCACCGGGCATGATGGCGGGCACCTGTAGTCCCAGCTACTCGGGAGGCTGAGGCAGAAGAATGGTGTGAACCCGGGAGGTGGGGCTTGCAGTGAGCCCAGATCGTGCCACTGCACTCTAGCCTGGGCGACAGAGTGAGACTCTGTCTCAAATAAAATAAAAAATAAAAAAACCTATTTGCACACAGCCCTCACCACTCCACAGAAACGTAAGAACCCATTCCAGGCCGGGCGCGGTGGCTCATGCCTGTAATCCCAGCACTTTGGGAGGCTGAGACAGGCGGATCACGAGGTCAGGAGATGGAGACCATCCTGGCTAACACGGTGAAACCCCGTCTCTACTAAAAATACAAGAATTAGCCAGGCGTGGTGGCGGGCACCTGTAGTCCCAGCTACTCGGGAGGCCGAGGCAGGAGAATGGCGTGAACCCGGAGGCAGAGCTTGCAGTGAGCCCAGATCGTGCCACTGCACTCCAGCCTGGGCGACAAAGCGAGACTCCGTCTCGAGAAGAAAAAAAAAAAACCCATTCCTAACAAACGATGTGCTTCTGGGTTAGGAAGCAGGGAGGGTGTGCGGATGGCTTTTCCCTGGGTGTCCTGTGACTGCCTTCTTCCCGTCCTCTAGCACCACTGCCGGAACTGTGGCCACATCTTCTGCAACACCTGCTCCAGCAACGAGCTGGCCCTGCCCTCCTACCCCAAGCCGGTGCGAGTGTGTGACGGCTGCCACACCCTGCTCCTGCAGCGCTGCTCCTCCACGGCCTCCTGAGCGTCCGTCCTCGGGAGCACAGCCTCGCGGACAGCGCCAAACCCTGTGGGTCTCCAGGTGCTTGGGAAATGTGTTCTTTCCCAAGAAATCGAAGGAAAGAATCCAATTTCTCGCCCGGCCTCTGGCACTCCAGAGGACAGCGTGCCAGAACCAGCTGCTCTCACCTGGCCGTGATTCGTTCCGAATTAACTCCTCTGGATGGAAACGTCCATCTTACTTGGTTATATCACGGCTCTGGTTCAGATACAACTTCGTGATTTTGCTACTATCATTTTTCACTTTTCAAAGAATTTAACCTGTTTTACAGCAGTTCAGTTCTGCTAGTGAGTGGTTTCCCTCTCCCACCTCCCTTCTAAAAACCTGACTTGTGTACAGCGTTTAACAAACATGGGGTCTGTCAGTGTGCCTTCTCTGCTTCAGTCAAGAAATCACCATTTCATGCCCTTGTGACTACCTATCGTTGGTCCAGCAATAAAATCATTTATTTTTCACTTTGGTACATGCAGAAGCTCGTGTCAACTTCCAAAGAGCCCACCGTACTGTACCGGAGGAGGCCTCAGCACCCCTCGTGCCCGAGCCCAGTGTGAGCAGGAGGCTGTCGGTGCTGCCCCAGAGCCTGCAGGGCTGTGCCTGGTGAGCCTAAGGGCAGTTTGCAGGGGCAGCCTGCCACCAACAGGCAGAGGAAGTGACCCCAAGCCTGTCACCAAAGTGCAAGAGTAGTTCACATACATAATTGGGAGTTTGATAGGTTACAGATGGAGACACCTGTGGAAAGGCACTTGGCAGACAGTCATTTTTTACATTTCAAATGCAGTGCTAAGACTGGCTTCCAGTCCCTCCCTTGGAGGCCCCCACCCCCAAACAGCCAATGGCCTGGGGCTCTCTTCCGGTCAAGTCCAGACAGGCAAGTGTCAGTCTTCCAGGCCTCATCCTTCACCTTCTATACATACACCTTGTCCAGGACCCTACCTTCCCTTCCCACAGGCTCCCTACCCTCACCAAATCCAGGCCTCAGGATCCCACCCCTCCTCTGGGCTCCCCGACCTGGTCAGCCCTGGTAGATGCTTGCATGGCACCCTCGACTGAGTTTCCTCCTCTGCCGCTCCCTCCCTCAAACCGCTCTCAAGATGGAAAAGGTGGGAGCTTCGGCAAGGCTCAATTCACCCAGCATCCTATACAGCTTAGGACTGTGCGGCCAGACTTCAAGACGAGGTCTGCCCTGCTCCAAAACCATGTCCTAGCAGGTTTCCAACCCTATTAGGGAAGCACAGTGGCAGCCCTCCCCCCCTTCCCTCACCTCACCGTAGCAGCTGCCATCTCATACAGGGCCCAACTTTGAGGAAAAAACTGCCTCTCAAACTACCCCTAACTGGCATATATGACATCTGTGCCTTTTCAACACACCCAGTGTGGACCCCTAACTTGCTCGGCAGCCTTAGGCAAGTCGGTTCACTTGAGTCTTAGCTTTCATCTGCACACACAAAAGCAGAGTAATCCATCCCTCCCCTACTTCAAGTCAGTTCTGGCAGCTCAGTATAAAAACATGCAGGAGGTTCCCACCTCTGTGCCTGACACTTGTGTTTGTGACATTTATCACATCCATTTTCAAAGTTGGCAATATTTGGTGAAGATAACTTCCCTACTCACAAATTCAAACACATTCTAAGCCCTAACTTTGGCATCTCCAGTCCCTGGTTTGGTACCATACCACCTTTACCCAGCCTGAGAAGCGAAGGACAGATGTTCTAAGGCAGCACTTCCTAAGTCAACTGAGGTAGAGGTGGTCAGGATTTTGTTTAAAATGCAGATTCCAATTGACAAGGTCAGGAGGTTAATTAAGTCACTGCAAACAAGCTATGGAGCACAAGATTCCAAAGAACCATAATGCGTGTAGACTTCTTTTTGAAACAGGAATTTCTCTCATCGCCCAGACTAGAGTACGATGACGTGATCTTGGCTCACTGCAACCTCTGCCTCCCCGGTTCAAGCAATTCTCCCCTGCCTCAGTAGCTAGTATTGCAGGTGTGTACCAACACGCCCAGCTAATTTTTGTATTTTTTAGTATAGACAGGGTTTCCCCATGTTGGCCAGGCTGGTCTCGAACTCCTGACCTCAGGTGATCCGCCCACCTCAGCCTCCCAAAGTGTTGAAATTACAGGCGTCAGCACCGCCCCTGGCCTAGACTAACCGTATGGCTCTGGATTTAGTTTAACCTTACTCCAAGTTCCTAGTTCTAGCCCCTTCTCTAACAGGGCAAGCTTTATCCCTAAATGTACCACAGTTAACTCAGGACCCAGAGAAGGAACCCTCAATCCTTCTCAATACTGGGCCTCAGTACCAAACTACTAACACAAGATCTCAAGGGCAGTAACCAGGCTTAGAACACAGCTCAGCAACTCTCAACACTGCCTCCCCCGCCAACTGCTACTCTCTCGAAGACAAAACCAACAATACATACTCCAGATCCTTCCCTCTGCTAGTGTCCAGTCCTGATGGGGCAACGTGGTAGGGCAAGCAAGGTAGGATCTGCAAAGCCCTCCCTCCATGTCTCCTGCATGCACTGCTCCTGTGGGCAGATGGTTAGAAATGACCGATACTAAGCCACTCTGTCCAACCTACCTAGCCCTACCCCAACAACAAACCCAAGAGAAAACTTATCTACACTTTGCTTTAAAGGGCACAAGCCTATCTGACAGCCTAGCTCAGATGCTACATTTATTCTCATTTCATTATCAGGGACTTGAATCTAATGGGATGAGAGTAGCTGCCGAGCCCCTAAGCATCTACTGAAGGAACTCTGGGACCGTCCTTTCCAGGACTGCTTTTCTAATACCCAACCTTGTATTGAGTGAACAGACTCTCCCTTAGACACCTAATCTTGTTTTTAATATGAACAGGCTCTCCCTTAGCTGAGAAAGCCGGACGGCCTCCATTTGGCTCCTTCATTTACGAGATATCAAGGGCTCCTCACCCACCTGCTTCCTCAAGGACTTAACTTGTGCAAGCTCTCAGCATATCAGAGTGCAATTAACTGATAAGGTGCTGAAGCAAGCAGTTCCCAGCAATTTACTCGGAGATGGTACCATAAAGCCCCGTTTGTCCCATAGGTTAACGCCAGAGCCCCCACGTCTATCACCTTGTGATGAATTTAAAGCCCCTGCACCTGGAACTGTTTTCCTGTAACCATTTGTCTTTTCAACTTTTTTGTCTGTTTTTCTTCTGTAAGATTGCTGCAGCTAGAATCCCCCTCCCATCTCTAAACAAAGTATCAAAAAAAATCTAGCCCCTTCGGAGAGAATTTCGTGCCTTAGTGGTCTCTCGGTCGCCGGCTAATAAAGGACTCCTGAATTCATCTCAAAGTGTGGCACTCAGGTACACTTACACTTTAAAGCAGCTTGAATACTTCCTAGCATCATGTTGGAGCTCTGAACTACCAAAACGGGGATATATTTAGAGTTCATTTAAACTAGTCACATTAGCTCTCAATCACTACCTATCACTCTATCTCAGGCAATTTACATGTAATTCTGCTTCCAAGTGAAACTGATTTTTAGGAATGAGCCAAAAATATAAAAGTTCAAAACCTCAAGTTGAAAAACCATCTGTGAAGGCTGGGAACAGTGGCTCAAGCCTATAATCCCAGCACTTTGGGAGGCTGAGGTGGGCAGATCACATGAGGTCAGGAGTTGGAGACCAGACTGGCCAACATTGTGAAACCCCGTTGTCTACTAGAAATACAAAAAAATTAGTCTGGAGTGGTGGCGGGCACCTGTAACCCCAGCTACTTAGGAGGCTGAGGCAGGAGAATGGCTTCAGTCTGCAAGGTGGAGGTTGCAGGTGAGCCGAGATCACGCCACTGCAATCCAGCCTGAGACGACTAAGACTCCGCCTCAAAAAAAAAAAAAACACCCCACCGGTGAGCTAGAAGAAACCCACATACACATCATTACCTCCCTTGCCTCCAGCACCTTCCCAGCCAAGCATGAAGGCCTCATAGACATGCAGGCCATGCAGTGAGGGCACTGGCACCTCCCCCTTTGCTTTGTGCAAGTGCTTAACAAGTTATAGGCAAGTTAAGATCAGGTCCTGTGCAGCCAAATGACATACAGCCCTTCCACAAGGGCCCCAAAGACGAGTTTACCTTCAGTTGCACTGGAGGGAAGTCTGAAGACATCTACACAACAGCCTCAACTGCCAAGCCTCTCTGCCACAGCCAGAGATGTGGCCCTAGGCCCCAGGTGGGCACAGAGCACCAAGACTCAGTCCACATGACACTGAAGCACAGACAAGACAGAGTGCAGTTTTTAAAAGGAGGATTTATTTGACAAGTTTCACTTAGCGCAATATACCTAAAAGGAAATCACAATACAATGAAAGATTTAAATCAAGGCCTCAGAATTTCATACAAACACCAAGACCAAAATCCTAAAGTACTGGTATTGCGTCTCAAAATTTTCCCATTAACTTAAAAAAAAGGAAAGAAATAAAAGCTTAAACTTACGTGCCTTACAGGTTATTAAATGAAACTAGAATTAACGAACATGCCAAAATGTTTCACTTTTAATTGTAGACATAGCTCCTATATTGAGTTTTACAAAAAAATAAAAGCATGTCTTTCAACATGCATCCAAACAGTGTTCAATGTAACGTGGCAAAGGGCAACATTTAACATAATTGAACTGCTTTTACCTAAATACGCTTACTGCTTAAGTACATCCTATAACTAACTTGAGAAAAGCTGGAACTTAAGTTTAACAGTTATAGTTTACTCAGCTTCACTGTTACATCCTAGATTGAGTATTGTATTCAAAAATACTGGGCCTTAAGTCTTCATAACAATCCTGATTTCCACTTAGAGTAAGCATAAATCACAAGCTTGTATTGCAGAAACTGTTAAACTGAAGTTTTTTTTCTTAAAAAAAAAAGTTGACCAAGAGTCAGTGATCAGGATAGATCAATTACATTCCCCATCCACCACTCATACTGGACATGCTAGACATCCCTCCCATTCCGTTCACGCCCATAGATGCACGGCTTCCACTACTGTAGTAGCTGCTGTTCATTGCTCCTTGGTTACCTGTAAAGAGATCAATTTGAAAAGTTAGGAGTAATGTCAGACTACCAGTCAAATAAAATATAGTATTCCAAGAAAAAGTTTAAAAAGTATACGAGTACAAATGGCTGCTGTCCAAGTGGCGAGACGCATGTTTGGGAAAGGGGAATCCCGACTCCAAACAAGCCTCAATTAACCCCTTTTCTCTGCAGTACCAACTTGCCAGACTCTTGTGCTACCATTTTAACGGATTCTTCAGGATCAACATGAAAAATTAAGTTTAAAGGAAAACTAGTGTTTTTCAAAAATTGCAAAATTACTTCGTATTTTTAAGCTACACAAGGCATTTTTTAAAAAAATTTACCATAAACATTCACAATGTGTCCCTCAAATGGCATTTGAGAAAAAGGGAGCACAGGGGAAGTCTCTTGCTTTTCCTATTCACGGTGGGCAGGAAGTGAGACAACCAAGGTGGACTAAAGGCAACTCACTGTGCCCAAATGGCAGCCTCCATGGAGTTAAGTCAGAGCCATTGACTGCTATAGAAAGTATTATTACAACATATCAGTATTTGCTATTGGGAATTTAAATTATATTTTTTGAGAAAATATTTACCTATGCAATGTTTGATTGAAAATCACTGGAGTTTTCCTGTAAAACTTGGTCTGCAAAAGGATTTTGTAGGGTAAGACTATAATACCAAAATCACCATTCTTTAGACCAATTGAAAAAAAATAAATAAAACCAATCCTAGGTTAACTGACTAATAAATACGGTCCTGAACCCAACCACCATTCTACTATTCCAAATTCCCCATCTAAAATTGATGTAATGCTAACCAAAAGACAAAAAACCGAACAACTTTATTTAATGTTTTAATAAATGGAGGCAGATATTTTCTGGCTCGACAGTATTCCAAAGTTGCAATGACTAGTTTTTTATTCACAGAACACTTCCCCCTCCCAATGATTGTTTCTGAAAATTAAGCTAGTAAAAACAGTTACATTTGGATTGAAAGCATACATTTAATAACCCAATTTCACCAAAAAGGAGCCTCCATCTTCCCAACTAAAGAAACCTGCCTAAAACTTAATTCTAAGTATATTAAAAAAACAGGCTTACCGTATCCACTCATGCTGCTCTGGCCACCATAGCCGCCTCCATAACCACCACTCAGCTGCTGGCTGGCTGGGCCACCATAACTGGACTGGTTTGCTGTTAAGTTAAGAAAACTTTAGAACCTTGTTCCTTATGTAATGTGGTACCTGGTGGTACCCGGCTTGTAATTCTATATCTACATTTTCCAGTCTTGATCTTTTATTACTATAACCCTCTGCCTCCTTCTGCCAACTGTCTATAACCGGGCTACCCTTCTATCCATCATCTGAGCTACTCAAATATTTATAAACCAAAGTGCTAACAGTATATACATCAGCAGGACTAAAATCCACAAGATTCCCTAAGTAGAGGCATTTTGTGAAGATCTTATGAAACTGCTTGACTGGATTTAGTGGGGTTCCCCCTTAGATATACCAAAGGCATGTCAATACACCTAATTATGCCCACATTTATCTTAATCCTATTTTGCTACTTTAAACTTTATACTCAGAAAATTTAAGTAGTTTCACTCCGTAGTCCCCTCCCCCAAGAGTACTTAAATCTAATGTGAATTATCTATCCTAAGGAACTTCGTAACACAAGGATTTAAGTAAGCCAGATACAAAATTCAAGTATCAAGAAACTGCTTTCTTTGCCTAAGTTTGTTATGCTAAACTTATTAAATAAATAGATTAACAACTTATAATTGACTTATACAGATATAAACGTTTTGGTTTTTAAAAAAACTAACGATATTTACACAAGCCCATGCCTCCCATCATTTGGCTACCATAAGCACCACCGCTTGCTCCTGCTGTAGAATTCAAGAAGAGTTCTACATATCTGTGTTCTGAAATGAGAGAAAAAGCATACAAGGTTAGCTTAAAAAAAAAGACACTAAAGTGATATTTACACAAACCCATGCCTCCTAGCATTTGGCTACCGTAAGCACCACCGCTTGCTCCTGCTGTAGAATTCAAGAAGAGTTCTACATATCTGTGTTCTGAAATGAGAAAAAAAAAGTTTGAAAATGTTTGTTGGTGAAACAAAACAGGATAAGCACTTTTATAAAGCTTTTAAACAAGTAAATCTGTGAACTTCAAATACTTTGGCAAAGAAAATTCTAGCTACTTCTCTTAGGTGATCTACTTTAACTCCAATATCTAGCCTTTACATATTCATCTATATTGTCAATTAAGGATATACACTTCAAGATGTGCGTATCACAAATCCATTATACTAATTTTTAAAACCCAAAGCTTCTTCAACACACTGCCCCCCCATTCCCCAATAATTAATCTATTACTGGAGAGGACACTTCTCATATATCCTTATTTTTCCATTTCTCTATTGTAAATGTTAGTCATGCAATCACCTGTTAAGAGCCCACAAACGCTCCATCACACTTACGCATATTTGCTTTGTCTTTTGACATAGCTGCCACGGCATCTTCATGAGTTGCAAACTCGACATCTGCTTCACCAGTTACTCTGCCATCAGGACCAATTTCAATGTGTACTCTCACAGGATTGAGTGGTGAAAAAAACTACAACACAAGGCATTTCAAAGAATTAAATCGGCCGGGCGCGGTGGCTCAAGCCTGTAATCCCAGCACTTTGGGAGGCCGAGACGGGCGGATCACGAGGTCAGGAGATCGAGACCATCCTGGCTAACACGGTGAAACCCCGTCTCTACTAAAAAATACAAAAAACTAGCCGGGCGAGGTGGCGGGCGCCTGTAGTCCCAGCTACTTGGGAGGCTGAGGCAGGAGAATGGCGTAAACCCGGGAGGCGGAGCTTGCAGTGAGCTGAGATCTGGCCACTGCACTCCAGCCTCGGCGACAGAGCGAGACTCCGTCTCAAAAAAAAAAAAAAAAAAAAAATTAAATCAACTTTCTAATGTTACAAAATAAAACCACAATTTCTAACACAGTGCTCACATTTATAGAGTAAGGCTCAGACTTTTACTGCCATACTGAAATACTGACTTGCGAGTTCATCCTACACTTACATTATAAATGTCATTCTCAGTAGCTCTGTAAGGTAATCCACGCATGTGTACACAGTGTCCTGTTGTGCTCTGGAAAGTAGAGCCACCATCCCCGTATCTGTGATCAGACATTCCTGAAAAACAGTAATTGAGGTCTAGATGGACAAGAGTGTAAGCATCCTTCAACTGAGAAATTCAATTCTTACCTTACCTCTTCCAAATCTATCTGACCCAAATCCATAGCCATCATTATAGCCATTGTAATCGTCATAGCCTCCATAGCCTGAAAGACAAAGTACAATCCATCAAACAAAACACCTAAACAAAGGAACAGACTACTTGCCAAACCTTGCAAATCCTCACATACCTCCACCATAAGCACCGCGCCTCATCCTCTCAAAGCCAGCTCCTCTGCCAATGCTGTTATACCCTCTGCCAGCCCCAGGTCTGTCATAGGGACCTGGCCGCTGCATGGCCATAAGCTTTCGTGGTGGATCATAATGAGTTCTAACTTCAGCTCTACTGCTCTTAAAGATCTCAATATACCTAAAGCATCGTTCGTAAGGAAGGGGTAGGGAGGGGAGAGAAAACATTAGTTCATTTTATACAGGTATTTAGTTATACAAGAAATACAATCTAGTCATAGCCATGAAACTGACTAATATTTAAAGCCAGATTTCTTATATTTGCATAGGCAATGACCAGAAATTCACTCAATAAATAGTAAGACAATGTAAACTTTACAGAAAAAAACACTCACTCCTCTTGAGGCAGAGCCCAACCTTAGGGGTAGAGAGGAGTACGGTAAATGAATGTTTTAGGAGGGAAATAATTCCACTCAACTTTCAACATTTCAAGTCTTAAATCCATTGGCAGCATGTATAGCAAGTGGGCTAAAAAGCCAGCCTCCACCAACAGTCTAGCCCACACTACACATTTCCTTTCGCCAATAAATACCCCAGCCTATGCTTTTAGTAAGAATCAGCATAGGTAAGCGCATGCTTCAATGAAAAATAGTCACAAGCAAAGAGAATAAAACCTTTTGTGACAATTTCTTGAAAGCTATGCTTATTAATACTATGCAGAATATTTATATACAGCAAGAAAAAGTTTGTTGCATTTCAACTTTAAAAACAAGATCAGAAAGTATCACATTTTCTTATGGTAATATTAATTTACTCTAGGTGGGTGTTATTACAGCTAAAGCCAGGTTTGCATTAATTTTTTAAAGCCATAGTCTCTCAACTCTATTGATTGGGATTAATAAGACTCACAAAATTGTCAAGTAGACCAATTAACTAGGGACAAATTTTAAACCTAAAATTTGGTTTGCAACATGGGACTGACACAAGAAAAGTTTGGAAATCATGGCAAAACATCAATTACCTAGGACTACAAAACATTAATTTCTTCTTTTAAGCAGAGAGAATATGGATTTAACTGTTTACCATAAGAAAAGTGACATATCCAACCAACCATCCATCCCCACCTGTGCCCTATTCTTTCCTTGTGTTTCTTTAGAGCCTTTTCAGCTATTTCCTGTGAAGCAAACTGCACGAAGGCCTCCCCCGTACTCCTCCCCTGGAAGTCCACCGGCAATGTTATCCCATTTGGCACGATTTCCAACCCTTCAACCCAAGGACAAATAACCCCAGTAGGGGGGCAATATTAACATCACAAGCCCAGAAATGATTCTTCTTATAGCTTTAAATAAACCAGAATTTTTAACTTTAGGTGAATGGTATGCTTTCAACAAGTACTCTTTAAATATGCATTGCAATAATATGAAGTTCCATTATTACCAAGTGTAACTATTCTTAACACACCCGTGGTACAGTATATATTAAAACAAAAAACTTGCTGAACACAGGATGCATTAAGAATTCAACAACTTAAGAACACATATCTATGCAACTTAATGTTGAGAATTATACAAGAATTCAATTAAGTTTTAAGCATTAAATAACAGTTTTACTAAATTCAAAACACCTTTTACCTCATTTTATATTTCAATGCTTTAAGTTATTGGAACTTCAAGTCTTTAAAAAGGTATACATTTAAACATTTCATATAAAAACTAAAACATTAAATTATAATTGACAAACAACAATCTAAACTTTCAACAAAACTGATCTACACAGCACAATCATGCATGCTTATGCTCTAACAGTAGTTATGATTCACTTCTGGAAATTCCGTCTATGAAAAATCCTTTCCGTGGATACATTCCCAAGCTTACAAAAAGGACTTAAAGCACTTTCCTAGAAGATATGAAATTATGTTCATATTTAACGTTGACAGATAGCATTCAATTCTCACCAATTTAGAGTAAAAACAAAACAAGACTTGATTTTTAAAATTCTGACATTAGGACTTGATACATATATAAATTTTTAACATACTACACTAAACCATGAAAGGATTTCTTGCTTCCAGTGTATCACATCATAAATATTAATATTTAAAATATACGATATCTAACATTGTTAAACATGCAATCTTATCAGCTCTTCAGCATAAAAACATTCAAATACTTTAGGCCCAGGAACAATTTCAAAACACGTTATTTCAGATACTGAGACTACAAGCATTCAAACTACTCTCACTACATCTGATTTTCAGTAAGTTTATATCACACTGGTTAAACAGTCTTTCATAAATCGACTTCTGTATTAAAGAGAATTAGACCATTCTGGTCACATGACCCAAATATGTGTCTCTTGCAACAATACAGACACTTTCCATAATTTACAACAACCTAATTCATCACACTAATCTGATGTTAAGGGATCTTACCTTTAACGTGAGGTACTTAGCTGGACACCAATGTGAGGAAAAGCAGTTAAGCTGTTGAGGGCAATCCTCAATGAAAGATCTACTCTGAACTATAATACTAAATATAGGCAAAATTAACATTTTGGAAGTACTTCATTTCCACCTTTAAGATGGGCTTAAATTATTTGAAGGTCTCTAGGAAGAAAACATTAATTCATTGGCAATTTACAACCTATTCAAATACCTAAGCTACTCAACTTTAAAGTCTATTAAATCACCTTGCAGAAGCTAGCCAAAACTCACTGCTCATCAACAAACATGACTACATACCTGAGAAGAACTGAACAATTTCTTCCTTGCTACATCCAAAGGGAAGTCCTCTAAGCCGTACAAAGCCATCATTGGCCGTGTCAGGACTATTTGGACCAGTATGCTTCAACACCCAATCCATTTCAACGTTGTTTGACTTGAATACTGAAAAAGGTGCTTAGAATTAGTCACTTTTGGAAAATTAGGTAACAAAGTTCAGACTTCCTGGGTCTTTAGATAAGCTAGGAAGAGCTGCCACAAACTCCCTTAGATGACCATTTCCATGCAGTCAAATACCTAAAATTCAGAAGGGGTAAGACCTCTATTGTTTAATGCTTTATTTACTGGAACTAGGGCAATGTAAATCAAACCTTCAACATATCTGTGTCCCATAGTTTCTCTGTCTTTTTTCAGGGCCAATTTGACTTCATCTTCTGATTCAAGTTCAACAAAAGCCTCGCCACTTGGTCTGCCTTCTCTGGTGTAGATGAAACGAATACCTTGAGCCCCATTTTGAATTTTGCAGTCTGGAAAGAAAACAACCGTTAATATGGAATTTAAAACCTAAAACCAACTCTGGGTGACACAGATGAAATGTCTATTCCAGGTCCCCACTACAAATTACATAACTTGTGAAGCCTTCATATAATGACGATATTACCAACTCCTGGAACTCCAATAAAAAAAAAACCTCATTCCCAAGGTGATGTATTTCCAACCCATCAACAACATACAATATTCAAAGCAGTTTCAGAATGAATTTCTCTCAAGTCCCTGCTACTTATGTCCCCATCACTCATCTTTTATCAATTTCTTGATAATTTTATCAATTATCAAGCCTGGACTTTGTGACTTTATGGCAAACATACTTCCTTGCGAGTTGTTTTGGTCTGGCGCATTTGTCAGTTTTACCTTACCAGCAGCCACATTACGGTTTCTGATTCAAATCCAAATTACAGGCCCAATACTCACCTGAAAGGGGATCAGTGTTACCAAGCTAAAATGCTCCAAGTTGCACAGGTGAAGCCAAACCCAGTGTTGCCCCCTGCAAGGTGGCTTCCAGTGTACTTGGTTCTTGTTTTACAGGTCGTTTTCCGTTACCAATGCTAAATTCAGATAGTAAGTCAACACTACAAACGTCTTGCCAAAAGCTGTCAATTTCATACAAGTAGAATTTTATCACTCTAATTTTTCCCAGTCTAATAATGGGAACAAGGACATTCTGATAGAAAATATTCAGGAAACCTAGGGACTGCAAAAACACTTCCCTGGATTTCAGTGTTTTCAATTGTATAGTGAGCCAAATTAAGAACTAGATGAGCAAACACTCTTCAATTACCAAATCTTGATTAGGAAAACTGAAATTAAGACATGACATTTTAACTTTCCGAAAAATGCTCCTTTTCAAGGAAACACCAAAACTGGAAACAAGAGGTTACACTTCAAGATATTGAAAAACATTACTATTATTTGTCTAATTACTCGGCGATTTTCTCGAGATTGAGGCGGAAACCCACTTTTGCCAATTTATCTTTTCGCAAAAAGACACTCGGGCCAGGCGCGGTGGCTCACGCCTGTAATCCCAGGATTTTGGGAAACCCGAGATGGGCTGATCACCTGAGGTCAGAAGTTCGAGACCAGCCTGGCCAACACGGTGAAACCCGTCTCTACTAAAAAAACAAAAATTAGCCGGGCGTGGTGGTGAGCGCCTCTAGTCCCAGCTACTCGGGAGACCGAGGCAGGAGACTCGCTTGAACCCAGGAGGCGGAGGTTGCAGTGAGCCGAGATCGCGCCACTGCACTCCAGCCTGGGTGACAGAGACTCCCAACGCAAAGGAAAGAGAGAAAACGACACCCATTAAAGAAAAGTTGGTGTTCGAAGGTAGTAAAGAAATCAACAAGTCAGCCAGATCTGCCGCACTCCCCCAAGGGCCAGGAGGACGGGCGGGGCTTTCGAAAATTCCATTGCGTAACAGCTGCCGGCCGGGCGCGAGCCACACGCGGTGAGTGTAGTCGCCCGCGCCTCGCCAGGGGGCGCCCCGGGTCCCGCCCGGCCCGCCCCGCCCCGCCCCGCCCCGCCCCAGCCCGGCTGCCCGCCAGCCCGCCCGCCCGCCCGCCCCGGCCTCGAACTCGAACTCGAACTCCCGCGTCCTAGTTCTAACTCACCAGAAAAAAACCTCTGCACTTCATCGGCCGAGCAAGACCAGGGCAAGCCCCGGACCTTCACCACGAATCCCTCTCCGCCTTCGGTGCCCAACATCATCGTCTCTTACGGGGTCCGGCGTCGAAACAAACTGCCAGGCAGGGAGAAGAACCAGACCTGAGAGTGCCAATTAAGCCGTCCTCCGCCTCCGAGGCGCCCCCGGGCCCGCACCGGCCCCCCGACGAAGCAAAAACCGGGCGGATGCACCCACCCCGGCGGCTCCAATACCCAACACCTCCTCGTCCGGCGGCCAGACCCCCAAAAGCTGTTCTGAGCAGCAACTCTCAGCGCCCCGAACCGTGGGGACCCGGGCCGAAAGCCAGCGTGGAGGAAAGGAAATGGCGGCGGCCGCTTCCGCTCCGCCTCCTCCGACTTCTCACACAATAGAGTCGGCGCGGCCTGCAGGCCTCAGCTGCGGTGCCGACATTCAGCGAACCACTCGCGGCTCTCGATGGCAGCCCGCAGCTCGCCAAGATCCCTGTGGCCCTCCCAGAGGTATGAGGACGAACAATCCTCGCAAAAACGGGACCCACGGTGGTCGCTGAACTGCAAGCGAGGACTCACCAAGACTCACCCAGAAACCGGACTCCTGCGTGGCTAAGACGAAATGGCCAGCGGGCGCCTGCGCAACCTAAATAAGGCCCTTTGTGCGAGTTCTGCGCACGCGCAGCCAGCTGCCCGCACCGCCCCGTTGCGTCACAAAGAGCTCTAGCGCATGCGTAGTTTCAAGAGCCAGCCCACCGTCCGCCGGCGGATTATTTCACGCTTGGGTTTTGGGCGCAGCATCCCCACCCATAAACCCGCCGGGCTTTTTATTGCGCATGCGCCTTCCCGCGAATATTGAGTCTTAGCGGTTTATAATTGTTTCATGCGCATGCGTCTTCCTCGAAACCGTTCTCTAGCCTTACCCGCCAGCGTGGGGGAGGGGAATGGCGGCCGCCTGTTCCCTATGGGACTGTATAGGAGTCCCGAGCTCTGGGTTGAAGAGGTGAGCGTCTTTCTACCCCTTGCCCCCTGGCTCTTACCGTTCCGCTCCTGGCCGACCTGAAAGGAGAGGCGCGGCCTTCAGGCGTTTCCACTCCCCGCGCCGCCTGTCTCCCCTTTATCCCCAAACCGGCCGAAGCTGATCAGCCGCAGATGGTCGAGCGTCCTGGGAGCTGCGGGGCTGCGGACGTCCCGCGCCCGAAGCCACCCGGATGGTGCCTGGGGCACGTCCTAGCCATGTGTGCCTCCACTTCCCCTTACCTGCGGTCGTCGGGCCTAGGGCCCCGGTCGGCGCGAGGGTCCCGTGCCTGTGGCTCGCGCCTGTACCGAGTTTTTGCCTAACGAACTCGCACCCTGTGTACTCCTTGACCCGCCGCACGGTCGGCGGGCCTTGCATGCCCTGGGGCTCTGGCACGAGGAAGAATCGCGAGCGCGGGCTCCTCCACGGGTGCGCGCCGGCCTCTGCTGGGTAGGTTACCGCTGAATCTCCCAGGACAGAATTGGTAACAGTGCGTTCAATCCCCAGGCGGAGACGCCGCATTCGAGGAGGCCCCCGGCTCACCCCATGTGCACACATGCTGCCAGATGAGTAATGTACGTGGTTTCTAACAGCACTGCCCAACACCAAAGATGCCGTAGCCTCCCAGGCCTCCCCAGGTCTGATCTGGCTGCCCTCCTCACCCCAGCTCTAGTGGACACAGACAATAAACAAATTAACAATAAGGTAGTGTTGGACCCTGCCGCAGGGCTACCTTAGCTAGTGCAGGCCTAAGTGCCACCCTGGGAAGATGCAGACAAAGCATGTTTCCAACCCCAGGGCCACGGAGTCCGAATCCAGTTTTGACAGGTTTAAGAAAAGTAGAGAGGACATCAAAAGAAAGACAGGAGCCCACAGCTAAGCAGGGCCTGATCTTCAAAAGCCACTTAGGCCTTGGCAAGGATGTTAACTCCGAGAGAAGGCTTTGGCGGGTGATCAGCAGGGGAGCAATAAGCCCTATGTAAAGGAAAGCTTGCTGGATGTGAAGGGGATGCAGATGGAGCAGGCAGGGTGAATGACGGTACATGCCATGCCCTCTACTACAAACGGGACTGGAAGCACACAGCTGTGGTACCATTTCAGAAAACACTTTGGCGATGGTAATCAAGAAGAGAGACTGGCCAGGTGCGGTGGTTCACGCCTCTAATACCAGCACTTTGGGAGGCCGAGGCAGGCAGATCACTTGAGGTCAGGAGTTTGAGACCAACTTGGCCAACATGGTGAAACACCATCTCTACTAAAGATACAAAAATTAGGCCGGGCGCGGTGGCTCAAGCCTGTAATCCCAGCACTTTGGGAGGCCGAGACGGGTGGATCACGAGGTCAGGAGATCGAGACCATCCTGGCTAATACGGTGAAACCCCGTCTCTACTAAAAAATACAAAAAACTAGCCGGGCGACGAGGCGGGCGCCTGTAGTCCCAGCTACTCGGGAGGCTGAGACAGGAGAATGGCGTGAACCCGGGAGGCGGAGCTTGCAGTGAGCTGAGAGCCCGCCACTGCACTCCAGCCTGGGCGGCAGAGCAAGACTCTGTCTCAAAAAAAAAAAAAAAAGATACAAAAATTAGCTGGGCATGGTGGCGCACGCCTGTAACCCCAGCTACTCTGGAAGCTGAAGCAGGAGAATCGCCTGAACCCAGGAGGCAGAGGAAGCAGTGAGCTGAGATCACACCACTGTCCTCCAGCCTGGGCAACAGAGAAAGACTCCCTCTCAAAAAAAAAAAAAAAAAAAAAATTAGCCAGACGTGGTGGCATATATATGTAATCCCAACCACTTGGCGAGACTGAGGCAGGAGAAGTGCTTAAACCCAGGAGGCAGCGGTTGCAGTCAGCTGAGATCATGCCATTGCACTCCAGCCTGGGCAACAAGAGCGAAACTCCATCTCAAAAAAAAAAGAATAGTAGTGAGGTGGAATAAATTTCATACATTTATAGCCAATGCTCTTATATATAAATTGTCCAACTTATATTAAAACAAGGTTTTTAAATATTATTTATTTATTTATTTACTTACTTTTGAGAAACAGCCTCACTGTCACCCAGGCTGGAGTGCAATGGTGCAAACATGGCTCACCACAGCCTCTACCTCCTGGGCTCAAACAATCCTCCTGCCTCAACCTCCTGAGTAGGTAGGACCACAGGCATGTGCCACCTTGCTCAGATAACTTTTTTATTTTTCTTTTTGTAGCAATGGGGTTTCATTTTGTTGCCCAAGCTGGTCTTGAATTCCTGGACTCAAGGAATCATCCCACCTCAGCCGCCCAGAGAAAGTGCTGGGATTACAGGTGTCAGCCACCATGTCTGGCAATGAAAGAAGGTTTTTTTGTTTGGTTTTGTTTTTGAGACAGTCTCACTCTGTCACCCAGGCTGGAGTACAGTGGTGCAATCTGGCTCACTGCAACCTCTGCCTTCCAGGTTCAAGGAATTCTCGTGCCTCAGCTTCCCAAGTCTAGGAGGATTACAGGTGTGTGCCACCACACCTACTTTTTTTTAATTTTTAGTTGAGATGGGGTTTTGCCACGTTGGCCTGGTCTGGAACTCCTGAGCTCAAGTGACCTGCCTGCCTCAGCCTCCCAAAGTACTGAGATTACAAGCATGAGCCACCACGCTCAGCCAAAGGTTTTTTAAAATAAAAAGTTAGGCCGGGCGCGGTGGCTCAAGCCTGTAATCCCAGCACTTTGGGAGGCCGAGACGGGCGGATCACGAGGTCAGGAGATCGAGACCATCCTGGCTAATACGGTGAAACCCCGTCTCTACTAAAAAAATACAAAAAAAACTAGCCGGGCGACGAGGCGGGCGCCTGTAGTCCCAGCTACTCGGGAGGCTGAGACAGGAGAATGGCGTGAACCCGGGAGGCGGAGCTTGCAGTGAGCTGAGAGCCGGCCACTGCACTCCAGCCTGGGCGGCAGAGCAAGACTCCGTCTCAAAAAAGTAAAATAAAATAAAATAAAATAAAATAAAATAAAATAAAATAAGTTCATCATCAGCCCAGGCGAGGTGGCTCATGCCTGTAATCCCACCACTTTGGGAGGCCAAGGCCAGTGGATCACGAGGTCAGGAGTTCGAGACCAGCCTGACCAACATGGTGAAACTCCGTCTCTACTAAAATTACAAAACATAGCCGGGTGTGGTGGCAGGCGCCTGTAATCCCAGCTACTCAGGAGGCTGAGGCAGGAGACTCACTTGAACCTGGGAAGTGGAGGTTGCAGTGAGCAGAGATTGTACCACTGCACTCCAGCCTGGGCCACAGAGCGAGACTCCATCTGAAAAAAACAAAAAAAAATTCACCATCTTGCCTCAGTGGTCTTTATGTCTTGGTATACTTGTTATAGTTTACAGAGCTCTTTGTTAAGGCTGTTAGCCCTTAGGATAGTTGCCCCAAACATTCTTCTCAGTTTGCCTACCTTTTAATTATTTTTGTGGTTTTGTGGTGGTATTTTTTGTTTGTTTTACAGACAATGTCTTGTTCTGTGCCGTGACACAATCATAGCTCACTGCAGCCTTGAACTCCTGGGCTCAAGCCATCCTCCACACTCAGCCTCCTGAGTAGCTGGGGCTACAGGCACTTTCAACCAGGCCTGACTAATTGTATTGTTTTGTGGTGACGGGGGTCTCACTATGTTGCCCAGGCTAGTCCTGAATTCCTGGCGTCAAGCAATTCTCCCACCTTGGCCTCTCAAAGCACTGGAATTATTCTACATGTGAGCCATGATGCTCGGCCCTGATTTATGATTGCTTTTTTTTTTAAAGACAGGATCTCACTTTGTCACTCAGGTTGGAGTGCAGGTATG
Organism: Rhinopithecus roxellana; assembly: GCF_007565055.1. Lineage (NCBI taxonomy): Eukaryota > Metazoa > Chordata > Mammalia > Primates > Cercopithecidae > Rhinopithecus > Rhinopithecus roxellana. The sequence goes on from NC_044551.1 coordinate 165,993,935, forward strand.
TGATCTCGGCTCACTGCAACTTCCACCTCCCAGGTTCAAGCAATTTTTGTGCCTCAACCTCCCAAATTGCTGGGATATGCCAGGCGCAGTGGCTCACTGGCTCACACTTGTAATCCCAGCACTTTGGGAGGCCGAGGTGGGTGGATCTCCTGATGTCAGGAGTTTGAGACAGCTTGGCCAAAATGGTGAAACCCTGTCTCTACTAAAAATACAAAATTAGCCAGGCGTGGTGGCGGGCGCCTGTAATCCCAGCTACTTGGGAGGCTGAGGCAGAAGAATCACTTGAACCCAGGAGGTGGAGGTTGCAGTGAGCAGAGATCCTGCCAGTGTACTCCAGCCTGGGCAAGAGAGGGAGACTCCATCTCAAAAAAAGAAGGAAAAAAGTACCAAATAGCTGGGATTACAGGCATGCACCATCACACCCAGCTAATTTTTGTATTTTTAGTAGAGATGGGGTTTCACCATGTTGGCCAGGCTGGTCTGGAACTCCAGACCTCAAGTGATCCACCCATCTCAGCCTCCCAAAGTGCTGGAATTACAGGTGTGAGCCACTGCACCCAGCCTATGATTGCTTTTTAATATTTGGACATATAGAATGTTTACATTTATTGATGTCAAAGCCATGGATATGTTCCTTTGAGGTTTGTCTTTAAGTTTAGAAAGCCTTTTCCCATCCAGAGATTAAACACATATTTGTTATCTTTGGTATCATTTATAAGACACATTTAGTACAGCTTAGCCTTAATGAGATAGGAATGTGCTTTATTTATTTTCTTTTGCTTTTTTTTTTTTTGCGGGGGGGATGGAGTCTTGCTTTGTCACCCAGGCTGGAGTGCAATGGCGTAATCTCAGCTTACTGCAACCTCCACCTCCCGGATCCAAGCAATTCTCCTACCTCAGCCTCCAGAGTAGCTGGGATTATAGGCGTCCGCCATCACGCCCAGCTAATTTTTGTGTTTTTAGTAGAGACGGGGTATCGCCATGTTGACCTCAGATGATCCACCCACCTCAGCCTCCCAAATTGCTGGGATTATAGGCATGAATCACCTCACCTGGCCAGGAAGTTGTTTTAAAACCAATGATATTGCCGGGCACGGTGGCTCAAGCCTGTAATCCCAGCACTTTGGGAGGCCGAGACGGGCGGATCACGAGGTCAGGAGATCGAGACCATCCTGGCTAACATGGTGAAACCCCGTCTCTACTAAAAATATAAAAAACTAGCCAGGCGAGGTGGCGGGCGCCTGTAGTCACAGCTACTTGGGAGGCTGAGGCAGGAGAATGGCGTGAACCCGGGAGGCGGAGTTTGCAGTGAGCCGAGATTACGCCACTGCACTCCAGTCTGGGCGACAGAGCGAGACTCCGCCTCAAAAAAATAAAAAAAAATTGAAAAAAACCAATGATATCAGCTGGGCGTGGTGGCTCACCCTGTAATCCTAGCTCTTTGGGAGGCCATGGTGGGCTGATCACTTGAGGTCAAGCATTCCAGACCCACCTGGCCAACATGGTGAAACCCCATCTCTACTAAATTGTCACATCTCATCCTTTGAGCAAAGATCAAGTGTAGTAAAAAAGATAAATTAACCGGGTGTGGTGGCACACACCTGTAATCCCAGCTACACAAGAGCCTGAGGTGGGAGGATGGCTTGAACCCTGGAGGCAGAGGTTGCAGTGAGCCAAGATCACACCACTGCACTCCAGACTAGGTGACAGAGCAAGACTCTGCCTCAAAGAAAAGAAAAGAAATGCAATCATAAATAACACGGCTGGGCGTGGTGGCTCACACATGTAATGCTAGCACTTTGCGCGGCCGAGGCAGGCAGATTGCTTCAGTTGAGGAGTTTGAAGCAAGCCTGGGCAACATGGTCAAAACCCATCTCTACAAAAATACAAAAATTAGCCGGGCACAGTGACAAAGTGAGACCATCTCAAAAAATAATAATACAGTCAGGCGCAGTGGCTCACGCCTGTAATACCAGGACTTTGGGAGGCTGAGGCGGGCGGATCACGAGGTCAGGAGATAGAGACCATCCTGGCTAACACGGTGAAACCCCGTCTCCACTAAAATACAAAAAAATTAGCTGGGCATGCTGGCGGGCGCCTGTAGTCCCAGTTACTTGGGAGGCAGAGGCAGGAGAATGGCGTGAATCCGGGAGGTGGAGCTTTCAGTGAGCCAAGATCACGCCACTGCACTCCAGCCTGAGCGACAGAGCAAGACTCCATCTCAAAATAATAATAATAATAATAATAATAATACTATGTCGCCCAGGCTGGAGTGCAGTGGCACGATCTTGGCTCACTGCAACCTCCCCCATCCAGGCTCAGGTGATCCTCCTGCCTCAGCCTCCCAATAAGTAGCTGGGACTCTAGGCACATGCCACTATGCCAGGCTAATTTTTGTATTTTTAGTAGAGACAGGTTGACCAGGCTGGTCTGGAACTCCTGAACTCAGGTGATCTGACTGCCTCGGCCTCCCAAAGCGCTGGGATTACAAGCCACCATGCCAGGCCAGAATTTGTGTGTAGTAGTGCAGAAAATAATGGTGGGACTTAAAATTGATATTTTAGATTTGATGGAAACTGTTATACTCCAATTATTTTGTGTGATGACATGTTACAGCCATTAAAGTTATATTTTCGGCCGGGCGTGGTGGCTCAAGCCTGTAATCCCAGCACTTTGGGAGGCCGAGACGGGCGGATCACGAGGTCAGGAGATCGAGACCATCCTGGCCAACACGTTGAAACCCCGTCTCTACTAAAAATACAAAAAACTAGCCGGGGCGAGGTGGCGGGCGCCTGTAGTCCCAGGTACTAGGGAGGCTGAGGCAGGAGAATGGCCTGAACCTGGGAGGTGGAGCTTTCAGTGAGCTGAGATCCAGCCACTGCACTCCAGCCTGGGCTACAGAGTGAGACTCCGTCTCAAAAAAAAAGAAAAAGAAAAGAAAATATGCAGATGATCCATAGGCTTGAGAGGTGTCCCTTTGAGTGGTAACCAAAGAAATGCTAATTAAATAAAATAACGCAAAGCCTTTGCAACTAATTTTCAAGTTAGTGATCATTTAAAAGAGTAATTAAGACAGCTGGAAAGGATGCAGGGAGATGTCATCGAGGTACATTGTGGTTGGAGTGTAAATCGGTACATCCTCTCGCTTAGGGCTATTTGCAGTATAAATACACACACTTCATTAAAACATTCATTCCATTCCTACTTTTGCACTGATTTAATTACAAGATTGTTCATGGCAGCATGAAATAGGGAAGCTTTAGAAAACAGCTTAATGTCTAATGAAGTATGGAATAAATTGTGGTATGAGTGCATGGGGTAGTGGGATGGGGAGGCTGTGAGGGGGAAGGAAACAAATCTTAGGTAACACAATGGTTTGTTGCCTTCCAAAGGGCCACAGGACATAAAAAAATCATACGTTACAGTATCTCTATGTTATTAAAATGTCATGCGGTGGGGAACTAGGAAAAAAGATCTAGAAAGGATCTTTAAGATGGTGATCATGAAAAAAAGTTGAGAAAAAATGATCTAGGTTCCCTGTGATAGCTCACGCCAATGATCCCAGTACTTTGGGAGGCCAAGGCAGGCACATCACCTGAGGTCAGGAGTTCCAGACCATCCTGGACAACATATTGAGACCCTATTTCTACAAACATTTAAAAACATGCTGGGCGCGGTGGCTCACGCCTGTAATCCCAGCACTTTGGGAGGCCCAGGCAGGCAAATTACCTGAGATCGGGAGTTCAAGACCAGCCTGGCCAACATGGTGAAACCCCACCTCTACTAAAAATACAAAAAATTAGCCGGGTGCAGTGGCGCAGGGTTGTAATCCCAGCTACTCGGGAGGCTGAGGCAGGAGAATTGCTTGAAGTCAAAAGGCGGATGTTGCGGTGAGCCGAGATCGCGCCACTGCACTCCAGCCTGGGCAACAAGGGCGAGACTTCAGTCTCAAAAAGAAAAAAAAATTTAAATATTAGCCAGGCCTGGTGGCACATGCCTGTAGTTCCAGCTACTCAGGAGACTGAGGTGGGAGAATCGCTTGAGCCCAGGAGGTGGCGGATGCACTGAGCTGAGATCGCGCCCCTTAACTCCAACTTAGGCAAAGTGGGGAGACCTGTCTCAAAACAAACAAACTTTAAATTTCTGAGTGATAAATAGCATCGGCCGCCTCCGGGACCTGCTCGGGTGGTACCCTCCAAGCTGCCCTTAAGAAAAGGGCATCTCGGTTGGAGCCCGGGTATGGGGTACCACCCCCTCCCCCGCCACGGCCAGGCAGCGCGGGCCGCCCTTCCGGCGGGGATCCCCGCGTCTCTCGGCCTTTCCTGGAGCCCCACTGTTGTGTTGAAAGAGACCGCCCTTCCGACGCGGAGTCCGGCTCCACAACCCCGTAAACAAATTGTGGATTCAGACACCACGAGCGGCGGAAACAAAGGCGTCCCCACAGTGTCCCGCCGCCCGCTGAGAAGGGTCCGCCCGACGCAGAGCCGGGGAGGGACCGAGCGCGCGCCCTCCCGCGCACGCCGCGCGCCTCCTGCAGGCGGACAACTCACGGTCTGTTTTGAACTTTCTGGGTGCGAACCTCCCAAGGCTTCAGCCAAGTCACTCACTGTCTTCAGCCAAATCAAATCTTCAAAACGTACTGCCGGCTAATTTTTTTTTTTTTTTTTTTTATACGGAGTCTCGCTCTTGTTGCCCGGGCTAGAGGGCAGTGGCGCGATCTCGCTCACTGCAGCCTCCGCCTCCGGGTTCCAGTGATTCTCCCACCTCAGCTTCCCGAGTAGGTGGGATTACCGCCCCACCACACCCGGCTAATTTTTTGTTTGTTTGTTTGTTTGTTTGAGACCGAGTCTCGCTCTGTCTCCAGGCTGAAGTGCAGTGCGCGATCTTGGCTCACTGCAATCTCCACCTCCCGGGTTCAAGCGATTCTCCTGCCTCAGCCTCCCGAGTAGCTGGGACTACAGGCTCCCGCCACCAAGCCCGGCTAATTTTTTGTATTTTTAGTAGAGACGGGGTTTCACCATGTTGACCAGGATGATCTCAATCTCTTGACCTCGTGATCCGCCCACCTCGGCCTCCCAAAGTGCTGGGATTACAGGCGTGAGCCACCGCGCCCGGTTAAATTTTGTCTTTTTAGTAGAGATGGGGTTTCACCATGTTGGCCAGGCTGGTCTTGAACTCCTGATATCAGGTAATCCGCCCGCCTCAGCCTCCCAAAGTGTTGGGATTACAGGCGTGAGCCACCACGCCCGGCTTTTTTTTTTTTTTTTTGAGACAGAGTCTTGCTCTGTTGCCCAGGCTGGAGTGCAGTGGCACAATCTCGGCTTACTGCAGCCTCTGCCTCCAGCGTTCAAGTGATTCTCCCACCTCAGCTTCCCAAGTAACTGGGATTACTGCCCCACCACACCCAGCTAATTTTTGTATTTTTCTCAGTGACTGGGTTTCACCATGTTGGCCACGCTGGTTTCGAACTCCTGACCTCATGATCCGCCCACATCAGCGTCCCTAAGTGCTGGGATTACAGGTGTGAGCCACCACGCCCAGCTCGAGTCTTCATAATTTCATTCTCCGTTTGGAAGGATGCTTGGCCCACTGCTTACCAGCTCCACATTTGTGTCTTCATTTCACACATTTGTCCATCGGGTGAATGTTCAAGTACATTCCATTTGCCTTGTCCTGGGATGACCAGAGGAGAAAAGATCCCTTTCCTGGAGAAGCTTCGAATCTAGCAGGGAGATGAAGAAAAATGAATAATTTTACAATACAGTCCACAGCTACAAGTTTCAGCAAGTGCTATGCACTACAGTGAGAGCCCCTAACTGGGAACGATTTGGGAGTTGGGGAGAGTTGCTGAGAAAGTGATGCATAACCTGGGATTTGGCAGGTGATAGGGCCTGGTCAGGCAGAGGGAAGCAGGCTTTGAGGCTAAGAGGCCAAGGGCCTGGAGCAGTAGCCTCCAGGCTGGACAGGCAGGGAGCAGATTCTACTTGGAGGACAACCACTGAAGGCTCAAGCAGCACAGTGACACAATCGAATTCATGTCGGTTATTTTATTTTTTTAAGGATGGGGGCTAAGGCAGGTGGATCACTTGAGGCCAAGAGTCCGAGACCAGCCTGGGCAACACAGCAAACCCCATCTCTACAGAAAATACAAAAATTAGTCAGGCATGGTGGTGTATGTCTGTGGTCCCAGCTACAGGGAGGTTGAGGCAGAAGGACTGCTTGAGCCTGACAGGAAAAAAAAAAAAAAAAATTAGCCAGTGGCTCATGCCTGTAATCCCAGCATTTTGGGAGGCCGGGGCCAAGGGATCGCTTGAGGCCAGGAGTTCGAGACCAGCCTAAGCAGTGGTAGTGAGCGCCTGTACTCCTAGTTACCCGGCAGGCTGAGGTAGGATAATCACTTGAACCCAGGAGGTGGAGGTTGCAGTGAGCTGAGATCACGCCACTGCACTCCAGCTTGGGCAATAAAGTGAGACTCTGTCTCAAACAAACAAACAAAAAGGCCGGGCGTGGTGGCTCACGCCTGTAATCACAGCACTTTGGGAGGCTGAGGCGGGCGGATCATGAGGTCAGAAGATCAAGACCATCCTGGCTAACACAGTGAAATGCCGTCCCTACTAAAAATAAAAAAACAAAATTAGCCAGGCATGGTGGTGAGCACCTGTAGTCCCAGCTACTCGGGAGGCTGAGGTGGGAGAATTGCTTGAACCCAGGAGGTGGAGGTTGCAGTGAGATGAGATCATGCCACTGCACTCCAGCCTGGGCAACAGAGCGAGACTCTGTCTCAAAAAAAAAAACAAGAGAAAGGGAGGAAAAGTAATCGAATGTATGAACTCATGCTGTCATAATTTTAATGTCTAGCTATAAAAGCATATGGTTGTAGCAATAGCTATCTAAATTTTTTTTTTTTTTTGACAATTATTCAAGACCTTTATTAACAGGTGCTTGCAGTTTGTTGACTTTTTTGAAAAAATCAAGTTGTAAACTTTTATTACAAATTAAAAATGAAGTTCTTAAAAATCTCAACTTGACCAGATATGAAACAATTTAAAAACCTTTAAAGGCGTATTGAGAAAAACCAGGCTTTTTTAAAAAACACGTTTGTTATTACCAAAAAGAGACGTCTCTAGGTAAAAATAATAAAAACCCCATGCTGCATAGATAATGCAAATAGTTCTATTTATCTGGTCAACGGGCAAAAAGCAAGCACTTAAGGTCTTCAGCTCCAATCTTTTGTTCATTTCTTATTGCTGGAATTTCGTATTTCTTCTTGTTGGATGACTAAACCGGATGATGGTAGAGATGGTAAGCCGGCATTTACTCAGCCCCGCCCTGCTCAGCCTCGGGAGCGGACGAATTCTCAGCTGGTGGATCGGCTACTTTTGTCTCTTTGCCATCTTGTGGTTTAGGGTTTTCTGGGCGTCTGCGTCGGTAATTGAAGTTGCGGCGGTACCGACCGACGTTGAGGTGGCTGCTGACCTTGGGTCTCATCTCCTTGATTTTCTTTATCTTCTTCATTGCCGTCCTCTCTAGGTTGTCTTTGGCAAGGAGGGCCCCTGCGGAATCGTGGTCTATATCCCCGATACATATTCTGCCTCACTGGTCTACCTTGTTCTCCTGCACCCTGGTTGTCAGCACCCTCCATCACTTCTCCCTGCACAGGAGGGTTGGAATACTGTGGTCGACCCCCATAGGGTCACCGCATGTAGTAAGGTGGGAACCTTCGCCTGCGGTAGGGCCGGCGTTGTTGGGCCTGGCCTTCAGGAGCACTCTCCGATCCCTCCTTCTTTTCCCCACCCTCACTATTCTGGTAATTTTGCTGGTAATTGCGTGGAGGACCCCCTACGACGTGGATAGCGTCTATAATGGTTAAGGTCTGCTGCATATTTACTGCCTTGAACTGGAACACCACCAGGACCTGTAACATTTGCTGCCTCCGCACCCTTTTCTCCTTCAACAACATCAAACTCCACAGTCTCTCCATCTCCTACACTGCGAAGGTACTTCCTGGGGTTATTTTTCTTTATGGCAGTCTGGTGTACAAATACATCTTCCTTGGTGTCATTCCTGTTGATGAAACCATATCCGTTCCTTACAATGAACCATTTTACTGTTCCCAAAACCTTCCTTGCGATGACCTTCTTGTCCCCGCCGGCAGGCGCCGCCGATGTGAGGCCGCCCGGGCCACCGCTCCCTGCGCCGCTGCCCGTTAGTGCCGGGCTTGGTGTCGGTTGCGCTGAGGGCGGGGGCGGGGGGGGGGGGGCGGCGGGCGGCTGCTGGGTCTTGGCCTTGCTGCTCATGGTTGCCGTGATGGTGACTGGGGCCGGCTGCGGCAGCTGCGGCTCCTCCCGGGGTGTCATGGTAAGTAGGCCGGCGGCGGCGGTGGGGCTGCTCAGGGCTCTCTGGGGTCCGCTCTCCGCTCCCGCTACCGATCGAACTCGCTATCTAAAATTTTTATGAGCTACAGTAGCTGTATTCCATTTTCATTACAATTTTTTAAAGTATTTGCTTGGTTATCTAAAGATGTTGTTCAAATTTCAAAAGATCTACTATTATCGTCCTCCTTGTGCCCTTAAGAAATTGATAAAATGCACATTCATTTCCTTCTTTCTAAATGTTCCAGTTATAAACTAGAAAATAACAAAATGGGAAACATTTTCTTGGGCCATTTTTGTTTTCACTGTAACAACAAAAAATGTGCAAGATAAACAGAACTCAAGTTTTGTTTTATTTTTCTTTTTGTCTGTTTATTTTTTAACAAGTCTGTCCAGAATACTACAGGTTTAATAGCTGTAACCATCTTAAGGAAAATGACATTAAGTTTGCAACAAATACTTGCTGGTGGAAACACATTACTATCATTTCAAAAATTTAACAAAATATCCTAAACAGCTATCTTTATATTTGTAAATGAAGTATAAACAACTGGCTTAACCAGTTTCCACGCCTCATCAAACAGGTGGCAAAGTGATAGAGATCATCTTTGATTTCTAAAGGAGAATAATAAAAACTAATTTATATCCCACACATTACAATTCTAGGGGATTAGGAACAGAATAATACATAATGTCATCTACTTTAACAGCCTTTTCATTTACTTGTATTGTCTTGATACTTTACAATGATTTTTTTTTATTCCTATAACAGTATTGTTGCTGTAAAAGCCATACTTCTTTTATTTATTTATTTATTTATTTATTTATTTTGTATTCCCTTAAAGAAATAGTGTGATCCATAGGCCGGGCGCGGTGGCTCAAGCCTGTAATCCCAGCACTTTGGGAGGCCGAGACGGGCGGATCACGAGGTCAGGAGATCGAGACCATCCTGGCTAACACGGTGAAACCCCGTCTCTACTAAAAATACAAAAACTAGCCGGGCGAGGTGGCGGGCGCCTGTAGTCCCAGCTACTAGGGAGGCTGAGGCAGGAGAATGGCGTAAACCCGGGAGGCGGAGCTTGCAATGAGCTGAGATCCGGCCACTGCACTCCAGCCTGGGCGACAGAGCGAGACTCCGTCTCAAAAAAAAAAAAAAAAAATAAGAAATAGTGTGATCCATTTCCCATTAGATTTCATAAACACACATGAAACTTCAGACATAATAGGTGGATGGTGGTTTTTTTTCAGTTTCTGAGGCCTTCTCTCTGAAACATCAGAGCGTTCGGCCTATACACGCATGCTGCCATAGATAATTGGGTGGTACCTGCACCTCCTATTTCAAAAACACAAGCAGAAAGTAGGTCCGGACAAGGGCAAACTGCAACTCAATTTCTGCTGCAACCCCATCTCAGCTCAGTTATGTTTCTTCCTTCACTTTGCTGATAGTCAGTGAGTCTGTTGAGGCCTTCCTCCTGCGGTTGCAGGGCATCAGGACAATGCCCATTGGTGTCCTCTTCAAACATATTCCTTCCATTTTATTCTCCAGTGCGTTCCTGAGGTTCCACAGTCTCAACGATACACGGATAAACATCAAAACCAAAAGAAGTGATGCCAAACACAAAGACCATGACTCCTCCAAACTTGGATATAAGGAAATAGCTGGTGAACATGACCACCATAAGGAACGTCGTGGGGTGGCGCTTCTTCATCCGGCGAAGGACGTCTTTATTGTTGGCTGCTCACACAAGCACTGTGAACACCAGCACCACCACGATTCCTCCCAGGATCATGTTGAAGGGACTCAGAAACCCCACGACGGAAATCACCATGGCAGCCACTACCAGGTAGTTGGTCTGGCAATAGAGCAGGTTGCTCACCACGTGGTTGTTCCGTTTGCAAATGTCCCTGAAGTCCGGCCAGGCAAAGTGATCTGAGCTCGGGAAGAAATCGTCCCAGGCGCGGAGTGGGGTGATATTCTTTTCTTTTCTTTTCTTTTCTTTTCTTTTCTTTTTTTTTTTTTTTTTTTTTGAGACGAAGTTTCGCTCTGTCGTCAGGCTGGGGTGCACTGGTGCAATCTCGGCTCATTTCAACCTCCACCTCCCCTGTTCAAGTGATTCTCCTGTCTCAGCCTCCTGAGTAGCCAGGATTACAGGTGCCTGCCACCATGCCTGGCTAATTTTTGTAGTTTAGCAGAGACGGGGTTTCACCATGTTGGCCAGGCTGGTCTCAAACTCCTGACCTCAGGTGATCCGCCCGCCTCGGCCTCCCAAAGTGCTGGCTATGTTTTTATTTCTTAAAATTTTTTTGTGGAGATGGGGGTCTTGCTACATTGCCCAGGCTCGTCAACTCCTGGCCTCAAGTGATCCTCCTGCGTCAGCCTCCCAAAGCACTGGGATTACAGGCATAAGCCACTGTACCTGGCCACATTTGCATTTCTTTGACACACTGTTAACTGCATACTCAATATCCAGTACCTGTTGTACTAATGGAACCTTGATTTTGTTCGTTGGCTTAGCCTACGTGAGATACCCATGTTTGCAACCTCCCGGGCAGCCTGGGGTGCCATGTGGCATAGTTCTAACCAATGCGCTGTAACCAAATGTGTTGGTGCTTCTGGGAAGTCTTTTGCTTTCCTCAGTATATGGAAAAATATAGCTAATGATCCATGTCCTTTTTCTTTTCTTCCTGTTTTGACTGTACATGTGATAGCTGGAGCTAGGGCAGCCTTTCTGCCATTATAAGATGACAAGCATGAGGGAATGGTCAAGGTAAATGACCCTATTTAAGCCACAGTAACTCTCCTAGTTGCCGCTGAAAGTGCACCTGAATGATGAACCAGGCTGGCTGAGCATCAGTTTGGATGCCGTATGATAGTCCTTCGTTTGTCTCTCTGACTCCTCTCTATAGGGGGAGCTCCCTGGGACAAGGAACCACCTGACAATTACTCCCACTTCTGTGTTGCAGAATGGCTACAGAGTGAGTGCTCACGACCTGAGTCTGGTTTCTATTACTTATGAGAGGATACCTGAAACTGAAACTAGATATACCTAATTTATAAGGAAAAGGAATTTATGTATTTCAATTAGGAAGTCCAAGATTGAGAGGCCACATCTGATGAGGACCTTCTTGCTGGCGGGAACTCTGCAGAGTTCAGAGGGTGATGCAGGGCATCACATGGTGAGGGGCTGAGCGTGCTCACATGCTCGCTTAGCTCTCTCTTCCTCTTCTTATATAGCCGCCAGTTCTGACCTCTCTTCCTCTTCATATAAAGCGGCCAGTTCTGGCCGGGCTCCGTGGCTCACACCTGTCTTCCCAACACTATGGGAAGCTGAGGTGGGTGGATCACTTGAGGTCAGGAGTTCGACGCCAACCTGGCCAACATGGTGAAGCCCTGTCTCTACTAAAACTACAACAATTAGCTGGGCTTGGTGAATGCCTGTAATCCCAGCCACTTGGGAGGCTGAGGCATGATAATTGTGGAGGTTACAGTGAGCCAAGATCGTGCCACCACACTCCAGCCTGGGTAACAGAGCAAGGTTGTAAAAAAAAAAAAAAAAAAAAAAAAAAGCAGTTAATTTTCCAGGAATCCATTCATCTGTGGGAATAGAGCCCTCGTGATCCAATCACCCCTTAAAGGCCCCACCTCTCAATACTGTCACCTTGGGGACTGAGTTTCAACATGACCTTTGGCAGGAACCCTATTCAAACCCTATTCAAACCCATTCAAATCATCTTCAAACCATCTTCAAACCCTATTCAAACCCTTTTCCTACCCTATTCCAACCCTATTCAAACCCTATTCAAACCCTCTTGAAACCCTATTCCAACCCTGTTTCAACCCTATTCAAAGCTTATTCAAACCACATGGAAAAACATTCAAACCATCTTCATGCCCTATTCAAACCCTATTCAAACCACATTCAAGCACTATAGAAATGGTATGCAAACCCTATTCCAACCCTATTCCGACCCTATTCAAGCCCTATACAAACCATATGCAAACCATCTTCAAACCCTATTCCAACCCTATTCCAACCCTATTCAAACCATATGCAAACCATCTCCAAACCATATTCAAGCCCTATGCAAACCATCTTCAAACGCTATTCCAACCCTATTCAAACCTTATGCAAACCATCTTCTAACCCAATTCAAACCCTATTCCAACCATATTCCAACCCTATTCCAACCCTATTCAAGCCCTATGCAAACCATATGCAAACCATCTTCAAACCCTATTCCAACCATATTCCAACCATATTCAAACCCTATGCAAACCCTGCGCAAACCCTGTGCAAACCCTACTCAAACCATATTCAAATCATTGCACTCATTAAGTCTGTTTTGAAGGAAAGAGTGATATGATTTAATTCCATATGCAAACTGTTTTTCCACTGGAGAGTCCAGGAGGATTCTTTACTTTTCTAGGGTAGGTGGCTCTTCCTAGTCATTTCTTGACTCAATATTCTCAAACTTTATGGTCTTTTTACTCCTTTATTAGGACCAGAAATTCTCACTCGCTGAAGCTGTGCCTCCTAATCTTTTTCACATTATGATCCACCTGGCACATGGTACTATTTGTTGTATAACACAGCATTGTAAATGCTTGCTGCAGAGGTAACCCTTGGGAAGTCTGGCTCCCCCGAATTTTACCTGCTCATCTCTGAGCCAAGGGCATAATATCTCTGCATAGCTAAGAGCCCAGTGGCCACACTAGTCCAGACGCTCCACTCTGCTCTGCACAGAGATGAAAGTTCATCGACTTCTTAGTGACGAATATCATGAGTTCTTTAAAATTTATGCCAGTACAGGCCAGGCGAGGTGGCTCATGCCTGTAATCCCAGCACTTTGTGAGGCCAAGGCGGGCAGATCATTTGAGGTCAGGAGTTCAGACCAGCCTAGACAACATGGTGAAACCCCATCTCTACTAAAAATACAAAATTAGCCAGGCACGGTGGCAGGTGCCTGCAATCCCAGATACTCAGGAGGCTGAGGCAGGAGAATTGCTTGAATCCGGGAAGCCACTGCACTCCAGCCTGGGCAACAGAGCAAGACTGTTTCTAAAAAAAAAAAAAAAAAAAAAAGCCAATATAAAGACAGACACAACTACATAACAGTTCTAAATGTTTGGCTGCCACCTAGTGATTGAAAATGGATTTGGGTTTCTAATTATCTGGAATTTGACAGTATCCATTCATCCATCCATCCATCTGCCCTTCCACCCACTTATCCACCCTCCCATCCACCCATCCACCCACCCATCATCCACCCACCCACCCATCCATCCACCCACACACCCACCCATCCATCCACCCACCCACCCACCCACCTTCCCATTCTTCCATCCATTTATCTTTATCCACTTTTTTTCTTTTTAAACCCTTTATTTAAGTTCAGGGGTACATGTGCAGGTTTGTTACATGGGTAAACGTGTATCATGGGGTGGGGGGGTTGTTGTACATATTATTTCGTCACCCAGATATTAAGCCTAGTACCCATTAGTTGTTTTTCCTGATCCTCTCCCTCCTCCCACCCTCCACCCTTATGTTTATGCATCTTTTTTTTTTTTTTTTTTCTTGAGACGGAGTCTCGCTCTGTCGCCCAGGCTGGAGTGCAGTGGCCCGATCTCGGCTCACTGCAAGCTCCGCCTCCCGGGTTCACGCCATTCTCCTGCCTCAGCCTCCCGAGTAGCTGGGACTACAGGCGCCTGCCACCATGCCCAGCTAATTTTTGTATTTTTAGTAGAGACAGGGTTTCACCGTGTTAGCCAAGATGGTCTCGATCTCCTGACCTCGTGATCCGCCTGCCTCGGCCTCCCAAAGTGCTGGGATTACAGGTGTGAGCCACCGTGCCCGGCCTGTTTATGCATCTTTCAATACATCCATCATCCATATCCATTCTCCCATCTATCCATCCGTTCTGGCCTACATGCCTTAAGTGATCTGGCCCCTGCCAGTCTTTCTGATCCCGTTTTGTATCATTATCTGTGGATTTAAGTCTCCCATGATTTCTTTCTGTTCCTTAAACGCACCAACTCTGTTCTTTGCATGTGCAAAGAACTGGACTGGTTTTTCTGGACTGATTTTGTCCTAGTCTTGGCATGTCTGGCTTTTTATCATCATCATTCATATCCAAGCTCAATTAAACTTTTCAGACACACTTTTTCTAGCCATTCTAAAATAGGCATCCCTCCCAACCTCAAGTCCCTGTGCCATTTCGCACAGTTTTCATTTGTTTGCCGTTCTTATCACTTCCCAGTATTTTCCTGTTGGAGTTTTATTTGGTATTGTCTGCCTCCCCTCCTAGAATGTAGCTAGAAAACTACATTTCCTCTAGAAAGCTTGTCTGGGTTGCTCACAGCTGGATCCCAGTGCTCATAACAAACTGCCCTTAATGTTAGTGACTTTAAACAAAAAAAATTCATTTCATGTTGTATTAGCCTGTTTTTATGCTGCTGATAAAGACATACCTGAGACTGGGCAATTTACAAAAGAAGGAGGTCTCTTGGACTTACAGTTCCACGTGGCTGGGGAGGCCTCACAATCATGGCAGAAGGTTAAAGGCAAGTCTCACTTGGTGGCAGACCAGAGAGGAGTGTTTTTGCAGGGAAACTCCCCTTTTTAAAACCATCAGATCTTGATAGTGGGATTTATCAACTATGAAGAGAATAGCACAGGAAAGACCTGCCCCCATTATTCAATTACCTCCCACTGGGTCCCTCCCACAACAGGTGGGAGCTCAAGGTAAGAACTGGGTAGGGACACAGCCAAACCATATCACATGTTCACCCTGCACAGCCGCCGTGGCTTAGCACTGTTGCCCCACATCTCTCTCATTTAGAGACCTGGCTGGCCAAGCCTCCCCACTCTGGAACTTCCTTCATGCCCCCTGCAGGGGGAAGGGAACAGGGGATAGTGACGTGTCCCAAAAGGCACAAAGTGATCTGGGCTACTTTTTGCTCATGTTTCAGTTGTCAGAGTGGACACATGGCCGTACCTAACTTCAAAGGTGTGAGGAACTGCAGTCCCACCATGTACCTAGAAGAGGAACCAGACCCAGAGGTGACCAAGGCTCATGACTTCCACCTTGGTGAGGCAGCCACACGCAATGAGTGCCCTGAGGGGCTTTGTTGGAAGGGGCAGCTGAGTATAGACCCTCCTGATGCATGAAGGAGCCAGGGTCAGTTCTCCAGTGGTGGTGGGTGGTGTAGGAAAGGATTCACAGAGAAGCTAACACGGCTTGAGCCTGGAAAGAGCAGCGGCTGCTCACCTGTATGGTGGAGCTGGGGTGGGGGCAGGCACTGGGCAGAGGAGCCAGCCAGAGAAAAGGCATGGAGCCCTGCAGCTGCGCCAGGACCTGCGCCTGTGGGGAAGGGGTGTGTATGGCTTTGAGTGACGCAGTAGGTGGTGGTGAATCTGGAAAAATGGTCTGGGTGCAGGTCTTAGAGGGTCCCATGTGGACTTGATTCTTCATAAGTAACAGGGACAGTGTAGCTTGCAAAGTAGGGGAGGGATGTGCTCAGAATTGTGCTTCAGAAATGAGAATCTGGAGGCAGATGGGGTGATCGAGGGCAGGTGAAATCAAGGGCCTGTAGACGGTTGGGAAACTATCCACAGTCATCTGGGTGAGAGATGAGGACTGAACGGAGGCAGAAGCAGCAGGGATTTCACAAAGGAGTCGAAGACCACAGATGCTGGAGAAGGGCACTTTCCCCAGAGGAGCACAGGCTGGGCTCTTGTTCCCGTCCTCCCTGTCGCTCCTGACTCTGGGTAACCTTGGTGGACCCCTGTGACTGTCTGGCTCTAGGATTCCTCTCCTGCACAAGAGTGATGCTGCCTTGTGAGCTTGTGGGGACTCTCACATGCTGAGCTTTTTACCTAAAAAAATAGCACATGACTGCATGAGTATATTCTCTTTTTTTTTTTTAGTTTTTTTTTTTTAATTTTTTTTAATTTTTTGAGTTGGAGTATTGCTCTGCTGCCCAGGCTCCAGTGCTGTGGCACAATCTCCCCTCACTGCAAGCTCCGCCTCCCGGCTTCAGGCCATTCTCCTGCCTCAGCTTCCCGAGTAGCTGGGATCACAGGCGCCCGCCACCACGCCCGGCTAACTGTTTTGTATTTTTAGTAGAGATGGGGTTTCACCATGTTAGCCAGGATGGTCTCTCTCAATCTCCTGACCTCCTGATTCGCCTGCCTTGGCCTCCCAAAGTGCTGGGATCACAAGTGTGAACCACCACGCCCGGCAACTACATGAGTATATTCTCATTGCAAAAAATCAAAACACGGAAAAGGAAAAGTCCAAGTTTCTGTTCTCCAAACCTCCTTACCTGCCCCACCCCCCACCTGCCCAATTCCTTCCCTTCCCTTTCTGGGTATCCATATAGACAGTTTCCTTCGCATTTACTTACAGACACAGACTTATATGACAAATAGTTTTGTTTTTGGTGTTTCCCTCTAACATTTTGTCCAGAAAAATATACAGAAAAGTTGAAAGAATTACAGAATGAGCACCCTCATAACCACCTAGGCTTTAGAGTAAACACTTTGCTATACTGCGTTATCATGCCCCTCCTCATTTACCCACGCTTCCTTTCCTCCATCCATCCTTTCATGCTTTCACTTTAGCATGCAGTGAGTTGCACCAATCTGGAGTCAACATTGTGTAAGGGTTTTTTTGTTTTGTTGTTGTTGTTGTTGTTGTTGTTGTTGTTGTTGTTGTTGTTAGAGATAGGGTCTTGCTCTGTCTCCCAGGATGGAGTGCACTGGCACACATGATCTTGGCTCACTGTAACCCCTGCCTCCTGGGCTCAAGAGATCCTCCCGCCTCAGCCTTCTAAGTAGCTAGGACCACAGGTGCACACCACCACGCTTGGCTAATTTTTTTATTTTTTGTAGAGATGGGGTTTTGCCATGTGGCCCAGGCTGGTCTTGAACTCCTGAGCTCAAGCTGTCTGCCCACCCAGGCCTCCCACAGTGCTGGGATTACAGGTGTGAGCCACTGGACCTGGCCTATTTCTTTACTTTAAAACCTCAGAAGATAACTTATCTCAAATAAAAAAATTACTGAAATTAAGGATTTCTAATTGGCTGATTCTTTTTGTTTTTAGTTTGTGGTAAGAACATTTAACATGGGATCTACCCTCTTCACAAATTAAGCATGCAATGCAGTATTATGAACTCCAGGCACAACGTTGTGCAGCAGATCTCTAGAACACATTCATCCTGCATAGCTCACACTTTCTCTTTTTTTTTTTTTTTTTTTTTTGTTGTTGTTGTTGTTGAGACGGAGTCTCACTTTGTCACCCAAGCTGGAGTGCAGTGGCTGCACCTCAGCTCACTGCAAGCTCCGCCTCCCGGGGTTACGCCATTCTCCTGCCTCAGCCTCCCGAGTAGCTGGGATTACAAGCGCTCGCCACCTCTCCCGGCTAGTTTTTTTTTTTTTGTATTTTTTAGTAGAGACGGGGTTTCACCGGGTTAGCCAGGATGGTCTCCATCTCCTGACCTCGTGATCCACCCATCTCGGCCTCCCAAAGTGCTGGGATTACAGGCTTGAGCCACCACGCCCGGCCACATAGCTGAAACTTTCAACCCACTGAACAGCAACTCCCCACCTCCTCCTCCCCTCAGCCCCTGGAAACCACCATTGTACTCTCTGCTTCTGTGAGTTTGACTATTTTATTTTAATTAATTAATTAATTAATTTTTTTAGACAGAGTCTCGCTTCGTCGCCCAGGCTGGAGGGCAATGGCTTGATCTCAGCTCACTGCAACCTCCGCCTCCCCGGTTCAAGCGATTCTCCTACCTCAGCCTCCGAGTAGCTGGGATTACAGGCACCTGCCGCCATGCCCAGCTAGTTTTCACAATATTTTTAGTAGAGACGGAGTTTCACCATGTTGGCCAGGCTGGTTTTGAACTTCTGACATCAAGTGATCTGCCCACCTCGGCCTCCCAAAGTGCTGGGGTTACAGGCATTTCTTTTTTTCTTTCTTTCTCTTTTTTTTTTTTTAGAGAGAGTCTCACTCTGTCCCCCAGATTGGAGTGCAGTGGCATGATCTCAGCTCACTGCAACCTCTGCCTCCCAGGTTCAAGTGATTCTCCTGCCTCATCTCTTGAATAGCTGAGATTACAGGCATGCGGCACCACGCCCAGCTAATTTTTGTATTTTTAGTAGCAAGAGACTGGGTTTCACTATGTTGGCCAGGCTGATCTCAAACTTCTGACCTCCACCTCTGCCTCCCAAAGTGCTGGGATTAGAGGCATGAGCCACCGTGCCCAGCCAGCGGTTTCTTTCTAGGTAGATGGTGATATCATCTTCAAATTATGGCAATTTATTCTCACCTTCCAATCTTTACATCTTTTCTTTCTCTTTCTTTCCCTAGGGCATTGACTAGGACAATGTAGTTCTGTGTTAATCCATAGGAGATTACTGAGTATTTTTGTGCTAATTAATAATGACCTTAAAAGATTAATTACATCCTGGCTAACACGGTGAAACCCCGTCTCTACTAAAAAAAATACAAAAAACTAGCCGGGCGAGGTGGCGGGCGCCTGTAGTCCCAGCTACTCGGGAGGCTGAGGCAGGAGAATGGCGTAAACCCGGGAGGCGGAGTTTGCAGTGAGCTGAGATCTGGCCACTGCACTCCAGCCTGGGTGACAGAGCGAGACTCCTTCTCAAAAAAAAAAAAATAAATAAATAAATAAAAAAAAAAAAAAAAAAAAAAGATTAATTAATTAAGGATCTTTGCAATTTTCTTTTTTTTTTTTTTTTTTTTTTTTTTTTGAGACGGAGTCTCGCTCTGTCGCCCAGGCTGGAGTGCAGTGGCCGGATCTCAGCTCACTGCAACCTCTGCCTCCCGGGTTCTCGCCATTCTCCCGCCTCAGCCTCCTGAGTAGCTGGGACTACAGGCGCCCGCCACCTTGCCCAGCTAATTTTTTGTATTTTTAGTAGAGAAGGGGTTTCACCGTGTTAGCCAGGATGGTCTCGATCTCCTGACCTCGTGATCCGCCCGTCTCGGCCTCCCAAAGTGCTGGGATTACAGGCTTGAGCCACCGCACCCGGCCTGCAATTTTCTTTATCAAGTAAAATTTTGATGTAAGGTTTTGGTATATGAAATTTACTAGTTGTGAAAGTTTCTTCCAGTCTTAATTGGCTAAGAGGGAAAAAATCGTAAGTAGGCTTTGAATCCTATCCAATTTATTTCTGAATAGACTGAGATAATTATATGATTTTTTTCTTTTTAATGTGGTAGCTCACGTTAATAGATTTTTTTGATGTTGAAAAATTCTTCCCAGGACTTTGAGAGTCTGAAGCAGGAGGATCGCTTGAGTTCAGGAGTTGGAGACCAGCCTGGGCAACATAGTGAGATCTCATCCCTATTAAAATAAAAGAAAATATATGTGTGTATATAGATATATACACACATATATACCAATATAGACACACATATACATGTATATATACACATATAATATAAAAGAAAAATTCTTACATTCCTAAGCTAAGTTTTACTTGATTTTATATACAGTTGGCCCCTTGTATCCTGGGGTTTTACATCTCTGGTTTCAACCAACCGCGGATCAAAAATATTTGAAAAACAAAAGCAGTAAAAGATGACAAGAAAAAATAACACAAATAAAAACTCAATACAACAACTTTTTTTTTTTTTTTTTTTTGAGACGAAGTCTCACTCTGTCCCCCTGGCTGGAGTGCAGTGGCGCGATCTCGGCTCACTGTAAACTCCGCCTCCTGGGTTCACGCCATTCTCCTGCCTCAGCCTCCTGAGTAGCTGGGACTACAGGCGCCCGCCACCGCGCCCGGCTAATTTTTTGTAGTTTTAGTAGAGACGGGGTTTCACCGTGGTCTCAATCTCCTGACCTTGTGATCCGCCCGCCTCGGCCTCCCAAAGTGCTGGGATTACAGGCGTGAGCCACCGCGCCCGGCCACAACAACTTTTTTTGAGACAGTCTTGCTTTGTTGCCTAGGCCTGAGTGCAGCGGCACCATCATAGTTCAGTGCAGCCACGACCTCCCAAGCTCAAGTGATTCTCCCACTTCAGCCTCCTGAGTAGCTGGGACCACAGGCTGGTCTGGAACTCCTGGGCTCCAGTGATCCTCCAGCCTCAGCCTCCCAAAGTGTTGGGATTACAGGAGTGAGCCACTGTGCTCGGCCCCAGCAACTGTTTACATAGCATTTACACTGTATTAAGTAGTAGTAGTGTAAATAATTTAGAGGTGATTTAAATTATACAGAGGATGTACATAGGTTATACCCAAATACACATGCTCCTTGACTTACGATGGGGTTATAACCAAATGCATCCATCATACAGATTGACGATACGGCAAGTTGAATTTACAATGGGTTTATCCAGATGTGACCCCATTGTAAGATGAGAAGCGTTCTGAATGCCCATTGCTTTCACACCATTGGCAAGTCAAAAAATTCCAGTGGAAGCCATCATAAATTGGGGACTGACTGTACAATTGTATTTTATATAAGGGACTTGAGCATTGTGGATTTTGGGGGGGAGAGTCCTGGAACTAATGCCCTGTGGATACAGATGGACTGCTGTATATATACATCTACAGGGCAAGATAGTTTATTTTTTTAAATTATATCATGTCGATTGTGATGACTGGCAAACAGATTATGATGGTTTTTCTCTGATTTTATATACTAAAGTGCTTTGATAGGACCAAGAATGTTAGAGAAATAAAAATCTTAAATACAGTATGATAGATTAATGTATATACTATTTGATTCTGTTAGCTATATTTTGTTTTATATCAGTGATCATAAGTTTAAAATGGTTTTATTTTTATGTTAACCTTATCGATTTGAGAATTAAAAATTCTACTTTCATAAAATGAACTGGATAATTTTTTTTTTTTTTTTTTTGAGACAGAGTTTTGCTCTGTTGTCCAGGCTGGAGTACAGTGGCAGCAATTTCGGCTCACTGCAAGCTCCCACTCTCCCAGGTTCATGCCATTCCCCTGCCTCAGCCTCCTGAGTAGCTGGGACTACAGGCGCCCGCCACCATGCCTGGTTAATTTTTTGTATTTTTGGTAGAGATGGGGTTTCACGCTATTAGCCAGGATAGTCTCCATCTCCTGACCACCTCATCCACCTGCCTTGGCCTCCCGAAGTGCTGGGATTACAGGCATGAGCCACCCTGCCCGGCCTGAACTGGATAATTTTTATACTTTTTCTATTTTCTTGTAGAGCACACTGTCCAGTAGAAATATAATGCAAGAACACATATGACTTAATGTTTGTAATAGCCACTTAAAAAAGTAAAAATAAATATGTGAACCAGCACTTTGGGAGGCCGAGACGGGCGGGTCACGAGGTCAGGAGATCGAGACCACCCTGGCTAACACGGTGAAACCCCGTCTCTACTAAAAACACAAAAAATGAGCCGGGCGTCGTGGCGGGCGCCTGTAGTCCCAGCTACTGGGAGGCTGAGGCAGGAGAATGGCGGGAACCCGGGAGGCGGAGCTTGCAGTGAGCTGAGATCCGGCCACTGCACTCCAGCCTGGGCGACAGAGCGAGACTCCGTCTCAAAATAAATAAATAAATAAATGAAATGAATTTTAATATATTTAATTCAGTATGTCCAAAGTAGTGTCATGTTATCAACATAAACATGAATGAAATATTTCACCTTCTATTTTTGCACTACGTTTTTGAAATCTGATATTTTATATTGATAGCACTTCCTAATTCAGACACGAAATTTTCATAAGAAATACGTGATTTGTATTTAGGTTTCATACAATTTACAATTCAAAAAGTAGATTCACATACGCGAATCGTTTCAAACATACCTCTCGGCCCAGCGGCTCGCCCGTCCTCGCCCGGTGAAGTCAGCCCTGACTGCGGCCTGCGGAGCACCCGCCCGTTGTCCCCAGAGAGGGCGCCTCGGACGCAAGCGCAGAGCCCCGGGGAGGGGCGGGAAGCCGGAGGACGGCGAGGGGCCCGAGGACCGCGATGGGGGCGAGGCGGGACGAGGCGGGGCGAGTGGGGCGAGTGGGGACTTGGGGCCGAGGGGACGAGCGCCGGGCCGCCCGCAGCCGGAGAGTGCCGCCCCTCCTGAAGGCCCTGGGCCGGTGGAATGAGGACCGGCGCTGACAAAGGGCAGGATGCAGAAGACTCCTCAGGAGTGACTTTGGAGCGAAGACCACCCACGGGAAGCTCCGCCTCGGATCCGCGTCCACAGACCCGGAGGCCTCAGACTGGGCGCCCGGGGAAGAGGCAGCGGCTGTGAGCACCGCGGTGAGGAAACCAGGCTCCTGCGATCCCCAGGCCTTAAGCCCCGACCCCAGGGCATTTGGGAGCAGGTCTGCGTCCGGGACCAGCACACTCCGAACGGGAGCTCTGCCTTTCTGGGGTCCTCCAGCTGAAGGATGTGATTTGCAAGAAACCCACTCTGTAGACCTCGAAAGCAGCGGGGAGCCCCAGGCACTTGGCGGGGTGGGGGGACCCGGCACCGCGTGGATTGCAGGCGCAGGACGAGCTTGAGTGGACGCTGGGTTCGCTGAGCCCCCCAGAGGCTCCTCGCCCTGGGTCACCTGTGCCGCCTGGGACCACCCAGAGAAACCTTCCTCCTGTCAGGTGAGGCGCAGGCCGGGCGCCAAGCCTGAGTGTGCCCTGGACGGGGATTTCTCTGCGAACAGCCCATCATCCCATCATATCCATGTTATCTTAGCCTCATTGTCCGAAGAAACACGAATTTCATGCACAAGCGTGGATTTTTGCGTGTTTTAAATTGTAAATAGGACTAACTCCAAGGAAGTTGGAATTTGAAGCAGGCTTCAAGCAAACTTTATTGCGTCATCCCCCACCATCCTCCAGGGTAAACTGAGGAGCATGGTTAATTGGTTTTCCACAGGTATTTGCCACTTGTCAGATGGGCTGTTCTGGATGTAACCACGTAATTCCTGGAACCCGGTGAGAGTCAGCTTCCTTTATGGGCGTCTGACAAGATGTGCTCAGAGTCAAACACCTTGAAGATCTTTATGGAAACAACTTTTGGTGCTTTATCAAGATGTCATTCAGGGCTCTGAACAGTCGAATAGCGTTGAATTGGGCTGTTAGGTGGATGGGTTTGATGTAGTTATACAGTGTGCATTTGGTACTTGTCAATAGCGCAAGTAATGATACTGCAAAAATAAAGAAAACCTTTTTTGAAAACGAAAAGCAGCCCGGCAGGATGGCTCATGCCTGTAATCCCAGCACTTTGGGAGGCCGAGGCGGGCGGATCATGAGGTCAGGAGTTCGAGACCGGCTTGGCCAGCATGGTGAAACCCCGTCTCTACTACAAATACAAAAATTAGCTGGGCATGGTGGCCCACGCCCAGCCAGGCTGTTCTGGAAGAGGAAGCTTGGCTCTCCAATGCAGTGTGGCCATTTGGCTATGATATCACACTGCACAGTTTAATGACTGAAATCAGACCTCTTGTTGTTGGAGATGACTGGAGGATTTTTTTTTTCTTTTTTCTATTTTTTTCCTGAACGTAAGTAGGTAAGCCATGAAGATCCCAGATTTCATTCAGGGACTTGGAACCAGCAGCAAGGAGCAGGCTGCGTGGAGAAAACAGTTGGCTCTGAAGTACCCCAGAAGTCCAACTTGTTCAAAGTAAGTGGCAATGGCTTTGGGATCACAAAAACAGCCTTTTAACATCCAAGTCAGTTAGTAGAAACCCCTAAATATCACGTGGCAAAAAAGATTTGAAATTTACTTAAATATTCAGTTTATTTTCTCAGATGGGACCCTTTTTTTTTTTTTAGACAGAGTCTCACTCTGTTGCCCAGGCTGGAATGCAGTGGCGCCATCTTGGCTCACTGCAACCTCTGCCTCCCAGTTCAAGCAATTTTCCTGTCTCAGCCTCCTGAGTAGCTGGGACTACAGGCACGAGCCACCACACCCGGCTATTTTTTGTATTTTTAGTAGAAACGGTTTCACCATGTTGGCCAGGCTGGTCTCAAACTCCTGATCTCAAGTGATCTGCCCGCCTCGGCCTCCCGAAGGGCTGCGATTACAGACGTGAGCCACCGTGCCCTGCCTGGACTCAATTTTTAACACACATTTTTAACACTAGCTTTTGTGCTAATAAATTAAATTGATTAATTCTTTTTTTTTTTTTTTTTTTGAGACGGAGTCTCGCTCTGTCGCCCGGGCTGGAGTGCAGTGGCCAGATCTCAGCTCACTGCAAGCTCCACCTCCCGGGTTTACGCCATTCTCCTGCCTCAGCCTCCCGAGTAGCTGGGACTACAGGCGCCCGCCACCTTGCCCGGCTAGTTTTTTGTGTTTTTTAGTAGAGACGGGGTTTCACAGTGTTAGCCAGGATGGTATCGATCTCCTGACCTCGTGATCCGCCCATCTCGGCCTCCCAAAGTGCTGGGATTACAGGCTTGAGGCACCGCGCCCGGCCTAAATTGATTAATTCTTTACGAAAACCCCAATTGTGTGTACTTTAACAAGTGAAACTAAGTTGGCTATAATATGACAAAAATCCAAGCCATAATAATAGCAAAATGATCCAATAGGAACCATGCAAAGAGTTTATATTATAACTCATGTCCCCTTTTCTGCAATGTTATTAACTTCCATCCCCATTTTCAACATCAAGGAAATTAAGTTTGGAGACACTGAGTGACTCACCTAAGTCACAGATCTGGTAGGTGGAGAGTTTCTCTCACTTCAGGGACCACAATCTACAGAATAAACTTGCACATTCTACAAAATATTTGTTACCATTGGAAGTAGGTAGGCAAAGTGTTACTAGCATCAAATTATGGCAGGAATATAAAGAAAGGGTGGTGGGCTGGTCTTGTTTCTGCAGTTAAGGGGGATCCGTGCACTGAGATGTCTGGCTAAGTGGTCATTGTAACAAACGGCAGAGATCATGAAAACATCAGGGAGCAGGTGGTGGCCGTTCCAGTTTCTGATCTCAGGAGGAGGGAAGAACTGCCGATGTCTTTACTGTGAATGAGGGAGAGAAACACTAAAGCGCAGAAATGCTCAGAACCAAAGAGCTGGATCACTCATGCTTCTAGAAAAGACATTAGCATCTTCTCATTGCTTATCTACTGTGCCAGGCACAGCCTTATTTTCTAGCTTTCTGAATGTGAGTTCCATCCATATCCTTTGCATAATGGTGGTACCGGGCTGTGGAGAGCTTGGAATGTGTGTCCATGGGCAGATGGACTGTTCTGGTTATTATAAAACGGCCAAGGGAGGGCGCCATGGCACACCTCTGAGTAACCCAGGACACTCTCTCCTGTTTGGGAAATGCAAACCATCCATATGGCAGGGTCACAATTATAAAGCTTGATCCTGTCATGGGAATGATTTCAAATCTGACCAAGCTCATGGCACACATGGGGAAGCATGGTGAAACCCCTTCGTTCTCAGGGTCTGGACACGCTGTACTGCGACAATGGTTTGTGGGTGACAGAAAACGTAGCTGTGTCTACTGGGAAAGACAGGGGAGATTTCTTCCTGTGGAGTTCTTTATAAAGCAAGAATGCGTGAAACTGTCAGTAGTATTGTAGTCTATAAAGGGAAATTGCTCTTAGAGGCTAATATTGCGCAATGACTATTTTTTTTTTTTTTTTTGCTTATTTGGAAAAGATCTTTATCTCTTGTGAGTATTAAGAAGTCAACATATAATTGCCACCCTAAACATTGTGTTCTGGAATGCCTGATCTATTGAAATCAGTGTGAAACCTTTTTTTTTTCTTTCAGATGAAGTGTCGCTCTGTCGCCCAGGCTGGAGTGCAGTGCCGCCATCTCAGCTCACTGCAATCTCTGCCTCCCGAGTTCACGCCATTCTCCTGCCTCAGCCTCCTGAGTAGCTGGGACTACAGGTGCTCGCCACCATGCCCGACTAATTTTTTGTATTTTTAGTAGAGAAGGGGTTTCACCATGTTAGCCAGGATGGTCTCGATCTCCTGACCTCGTGATCCTCCCGCCTCGGCCTCTCAAAGTGCTGGGATTATAGGCATGAGCCACTGCACCTGGCCGGTGTGAAACCTATTTTAAACAAAAATCTAGTTCAAAACCAAGGCCAGACATGGTGGCTCATGCCTGTAATCCCACACTCTGGGAGGCTGAGGTGGGAGGATCACTTGAGGCCGGGAGTTCAAGACCAGCCTTGGCAATACAATCTTCACCAAAAAAAAAAAAAGGAGGGGGAGCAATTAGCCAGGCCTGGTGGCACAGACCTGTCTGTCCCAGCTACTCGGGGGACTGAGGCAGGAGGATCGTTTGAGCCCAGGAGGTCAAGGCTACAATGAGCCGTGCCGCGCCACTGCACTCCAGCCTGTGTGTGAGACCCTGTCTCCAAAAAAAAGAAGTCTAGGAATATTGATAAAGGCATAAATTTACACCCTGGAAGTTGGACACATAAATTATCTGCAGCCATGTATGGTGGACGTAGGTGCAGCAGATGATGGGAACGTTGCTTTAGTGCACACCGTGCACTGCAGTTTTGCACAACCTATTGAACTAAGAATTCCTAGTGAGGGACAGCGCATTAAACATGTCATAACAATAAACTATTATGGACAGTTGCTGTTTTCAGACATTGTGGCTACCCCAAACCACTTTAAGTGAAAAGACATGATCATTTAGTTTAACCCTG
The DNA here is from genome assembly GCF_007565055.1 of Rhinopithecus roxellana. Lineage (NCBI taxonomy): Eukaryota > Metazoa > Chordata > Mammalia > Primates > Cercopithecidae > Rhinopithecus > Rhinopithecus roxellana. The sequence goes on from NC_044551.1 coordinate 166,020,954, forward strand.
TTTAAAAGGGTACACTGCTCTGTAATGTATTTTCTGCAGAAATCTTTCCTAGTTGGTCCATTGTTCTGATGATTAAACATCTGTTGCACTAGAAACAGAATATAAGCCGACAGTGCACTAGAGGATACTCATGACCGTATTTCATCATTTTGTGATTCAATGACATTAAAGGGAGTAAAGTAGAAAATATAATAGGTATAAATGTGTAATTATAAGGAATAGGAGGGAAGTTCTTGTTGGAATAAATTGGCTTCAACGGCCCTCGTGTCGACTTTGCTCCTTTTGAAGAAAGTCATGTGATGCTTTCACCCTGAGGGATAATCTGAGAGACTTCACCAGGGACACATGCTTGACAGATGCTATGAAAGCAGACTTTAACCAGCCAACAACAGCAGCAAGAAATATACAGTCTCAACAAAGTGCATCCTTTAGAAAGTGCTGGGCATGTAAGTAGTGAGGGCTTTTGTTATTCTAATACACATGTGGACTAAATGGGCACTGTCTTCAATTCAGATGACAAGACGCCTCTTCCCAGTAGTTTGAATGGGCCGTGTATCTATCTCAACCATACATTCAGTGAGAAATTCTGTAAGATTCCAAGATATTTCAAGAATCACATTCTTTTTTAACCCTTTACTGAATATAAAATGACGCCTGACCTCCTGAGTCTTGGAAAATGTGCATTTCTTAGAACTATTTAAAAAATGAATCCTTGGCCGGGCACGGTGGCTCAAGCCTGTAATCCCAGCACTTTGGGAGGCTGAGACAGGCGGATCACAAGGTCAGGAGATCGAGACCATCCTGGCTAACACGGTGAAACCCCGTCTCTACTAAAAATACAAAAAAAAACTAGCCGGGCGAGGTGGCGGCGCCTGTAGTCCCAGCTACTTGGGAGGCTGAGGCAGGAGAATGGCGTAAACCCGGGAGGCGGAGCTTGCAGTGAGCTGAGATCCGGCCACTGCACTCCAGCCTGGGTGACAGAGCGAGACTCCGTCTCAAAAAAAAAAAAAAAAAAAAAAAAAATGAATCCTACGGCTGGGCATGGTGGCTCACGCCTTGGCTCAGGCCAAGCTGGGAGGATCACTTGAGGTCAGGAGTTCAAGATCAGCCTGGCCAACATGGTAAAACCCTGTCCCTGTCTACTAAAAATACAAAAATTAGCCCGGCATGGTGGCGGGAGCCTGTAGTCCCAGCTACTTGGGAGGCTGAGGCAGGAAAATTGCTTGAACCCAGGAGGCAGAGGTTGCAGTGAGCCGAGATTGTATCACTGCACTCCAGTTTGGGTGACAGAGCGAGACTCGGTCTCAAAAAAAAAAAAAAAAGGAATCCTTCTAAGTAGTTCATCAGCTTAAGCCATGTTGGCTGAACATTAAGACTTTGTCAAATCCTAAGGAACAAAATAATATCAAAATTAGGATGAATTATTTTGCCATAGAATAAAATAGAAATACTGCCATACATTTGACCCATTTGTTTGAAAATCTTTATATGATTGTTGCTTCATTTTAAAAACCAGACCTCACAAACCTGACCCAAGTTATGTGCAAAATAACGTGTCAGTTGCACAGCCCCTGGAGGCCAGTGTGAGCCCACATGCCTCTGCTGGTGTAATTTCTAGAGTCCATTTGCTGTGGGTCTTTATCATGTTTCCAAAATAAGGAAGTCACCCAATGAAATTTTAAAATATAACATTGATACCGTTTGACTAGAAAATAACTAAAATTGGGCAAAGAGGATATTTTACTCTCATTGGAGGATGCAGCATTTTATTCAGGTTTAAAATTTGTGATTCATCCAGGTGTGGTAGCTCAAGCCTATGATCCCAGCACTTTGAGAGGCCGAGGTGGGCAGATATCTCAAGGTCAGGAGTTCAAGACCAGCCTGGCCAACGTGGTGACACCCTCTCTAGGCTAAAATTACAAACATTAGCTGGGTGCATTGACACGCGCCTGTAATCCCAACTACTCAGGAGGCTGAGGCAGGAGAATGGCTTGAATCTGGGAGGCGGAGATTGTGATGAGCCAAGATGGTGCCACCGCACCCCAGCCTGAGCAAGAGAGTGAGATCCCATCTAAAGAAAAAAGAAAAAAAAATTGTGATTCTCTAAACTGTGGGTCAGGGAACTGCAGATAACAGAAGTTTGCAGGTTACACATGGAATCTGCAGCGCTGTTAGGAAAGAATGGCATTGAAAAGACCAACAATTCCTGAGCCTCTTCCCTAGCAGAGTCCATTCTAGCGACAATGTTGACAATGACCCAAAGTCTCTGGGTTCTCCGGTGGGGGCACAGCTGATGTCATCCCTCCTGTGCTGGCAATTTTCTAAGTGAGTTCAGATCCTCTAGGAAGGAAGAACGGACACTCGGAGATCTCTGCGGGAGGTCTTTGCTTTGCAGTGGCAGGTCTCTGTGTGCAGCGCTGTGGAAGAAGTCTCTGTGCGGGCCAAGCCTCCCAAGCAGATTTACGGGCTCCAGGGACTGGAGGTTTAGACCCTGTCTCCGCCTCTCCCAATCCATTACAACACGTGTTTCTAGCATCTGTGGAGTGCCCAAATGAGGGGACATGCCTCCAAGTTGTCCTCAGGAGATTCCCAATTGTTCCTGGATGTCGATGTGCCGTGTCCATGGGAGTGTCTGGGATTTTGGTGTCTTGTGCGTCCAGCAGTGTTGGCACATCCAAGCTGAGGGAAGAGGGGTCCCTGCCTCCACCTGCCCTCATGCGGGGTCTCCCTAGAAGGAAGCCTTTGGTAGGTGGGTGGGGAGATTAAGGTGCTCGAATGGGTACTGTGAGGAGGTGCAGAGGCACCAGGCTCTAGCAGCCTCCTGCCTCCAGGAGAGGCCCAGGTCGAGATCACTGCGGCGACCAACGCCTCGGATCACTCGAGGACTAGAAGGCACCCACCAGCTGTGTCGACAGGAGTGCGCAGGGGCCTTGCACATTGGGCATATTGTGGCGTCAGTTTCGGAATCAGCCTGCGTGGAGTCGGTCCAGGACACCCAGCCAGGATTCCGTCGTCGGGGAAAGGAATGCCCACGTGGCCTGGAGGAAGGACACTCCAGGGGACACAAAGGCTCTGGTCGCTGGGAGGAGCTGAGGGATGACAGATACCCCAAGGATTCTGCGGAGGTGGTCATGTTTGGTGATAGGGTGCTCACAGGTGGCTGGTGTGAAGGCTGCTTCAGGGGATGCAAAGGCTCTGGTGGCTTGGAGGAGCTCAGGGATGACAGAGACTCAAAGGACCCTACAGAGGTCTTCAGGACTGATGACGGCGCGGAGGCCAGAGGAGCCGGGGGAGCCCGCGGGGACACATGGAATCTGGTGGGAGAAGCTTTCCCACGTCCCCCACGTGGCCGGTGGTTCCTCACAGACGTTCGTTTGTACACTGACCCCGAGCGGGCTTGGCGTGGAAGGTGATGGGAGCTGCCCTCAACAAGGAGCTTCCTCAGGCACCTGCAGCAGACAGGAGGCACAGGCTGCAGCCGGGAGCACTGGGCCCCTGCGGCCCACGCCTCTCCAGGGCCCCCCATGCTGACTTCACAAAGCTCTGCCTACCCCTGCCCCAGGGCTTTAATGATATCCCGGCTGTGATCTCCCCTCCCAGATCAGCCCCAGGCCCTGGGCTGGCATCCTAGGTCCTGGTAGGAAGGAGGACACTGGAGAGAAGGGGAAAGAGCCTCACTTTTTCGACAGGAAAGTGTAGAACTCAAGGTTCTCCAATTCTTTCAAGAGACTTCTGCAATCTGGAAAGCAGGAGATGGGTTATGGTGGCGAGGGAGGGAACTGGGACTTACAGGAGGCTGAGTGCATGTGCCCTTAGGGGAGACCCCGGGATCGGGGATCAGACCCTGGAGCCCCAGCATCCCTGTCCAAGGCCACATGGCCCCAAGAGTGAGAGCCAGGTGCCTGGGGGCCAGCACTTTGTCATTTACAAAGTGCTTCCCGACATGCCACCTCCTGGGGAGAGAGGACAGGGGCAGTCTCAAAGAGGACTCAGCCATGTTAAACAGCTGCCCACATAGACCTGCATCCCTTCCAGCATGTCCAGGTGGTCTCTGGTCCCCTCCCCCACACAGTCCCCTCCTGGGCAACACCTGCTCCCTGGACCCCGAGGCTTCATCCCAGCAGGGAATGGGAGACATATCCCAGGTTCCATTAGCCTTACCAGGAGCTTCCCCATCAGGCCTCTGCAAATGACTCCCTAGGAGACTTGGTGCTTGTTCCTAGGAACAGGTGAAGCTGTCATCTCTGGGGCTTCTGGGACTCTCAGAGACTTACCTTTCCAGGTGATATATTTATTTCCGATCCTGAGCCATTCCCCCACTTCACCTTGATCCTGAGAGACAAGACAGAGTGAGGGCGCAGGCCGGGTCTCAGTCTCCTGCCCCACAGCTGCAGACTCACAGTGCTCACGAATGACACACTTTCTCCGCCCAGCTCATGGAGCCCTGTGTGCTTCTCTTTCCTTTCACTCGTTTCTAAAGTGTGTAGTAACCTGTTCTGGTTTCCTTCTTTGAAAAGCACGGAGGGGTTTTCTATGTGAGGCCCGCCCTGGGCGTCCTCGGTCCCTGTTCCGCTGCTTGGGAAACACACACACTTGCATCTGCAGGAGCCTCTGAGCTGGCGGGGAGGATTCTGCCTCCGAGGAGGCCAGAGGCGACTCCAGGCTCAGGTGGGAGGCTCTCAGGGGCTCAGCAGAGCCGCCAGAGCACCCCACACAGAGGCCGGGCCCCGAGGCACCTGCCCGGGAAGGCGGCTGATGAGCCCGGGCTCAGGGCCTGTCGTCCCACAGAGACCTCACCCCTCTCATGACCGGGTCCTCGCCGCTGAGTCCCGGGGTTTGTTTTTGCTCTGATGCCTCCTGTGCACCCCATGGATGGTCTGGGAGCTTGGGATGGAAATCCTATGCCCACTCCAACCCCTGCCTGCCCTGCTGTCCCTAGAGGGATGAGACTTCCCATCATAGGAGCGCCTCTGCTTGATTTGGAAAAGTGGAAAAGAGAGCAGGAAAAATAGAATCATTCTCTGCTGGGTGTGGGCTGAGGGCTCCTTACGTTCTCGCTGTTCTCCTCTCTGGGAGGCACTGAGGACGGCTCCCTGGGAAAGTAGGGGCTTAAGATGATGAGGAACACCAGGCTAAACCCAACGAAGAGGATGAGATGGATGATCTGGGGAACAGGGGCTGGGGCACAGCTCTGTATCAATAACACTCAGAGGAAAGAGAATATCCATGTCAGCTGCACTGCTGTCCTCAGGCTACTGAGCCCTGGGCATCCCCTCTGGAAGTATTTATTGGGGCCCAGGCCCACATCACAGAGCTGGGGCCTCCCCCTCACAAAGGGCTCCTAAGGGTGGGTGGGCAGTGGGAGGAGGAGGCTAAATCCCAGCCCTGCCCACCACCACCCACCCCTACAGTTCCCTTCACCCTCCTGGCCTTCCAGATCCCTCCTTCCCACTCCACCTGCTCAACCTGTCAGAGACAGACCTGGTCCGTTTTCTGTCCTCTCACCCTGGCACACAGATGGTACCTGGCTCCTTGGAGATCTCTGCTCAGGCTCCCTCAATTTCACAGTTTTCAAAGATCTGGATTTGTCCCTGAAATTTCTGTTATTTCCGGGGATTATTGTTCTAGGGTCTCCTTTGCCAGCAATTCTAACTTTGCCACACAATATGTCCTTGCCTTGCATCAACTCAGACATAGAGCTTCCTTTTTTTTTTTTTTTTTTTTTTTGTGAGATAGAGTCTCACTCTGTCACCCAGGCTGGAGAGCAGTGGCGCGATCTCAGCTCACTGCAAGCTCCGCCCATTCTCCTGCCTCAGCCTCCCGAATAGCTGGGACTACAGGTGCCCGCCACCACAGCTGGCTAATTTTTTGGGATTTTAGTAGAGATGGGGTTTCACCGTGTTAGCTAGGATGGTCTCAACCTCCTTGGCCTTCTAAAGTGCTGGGATTACAGGTGTGAGCCGCCGTGCCTGGCTAGAGCTTACTTTTTATACTTCTTTGTATAAACACTATCATTGTGAGTTTTGAATAATTTTTTTTTTTTTTTTTTGAGACAGACTCTTGCTGTGTCCCAGGCTGGAGTGCAGTGGTGCAATCTCGGCTCACTGCAAGCTCTGCCTCCCAGGTTCACGCCATTGTCCAGCCTCAGCCTCCCGAGTAGCTGGGAACACAGGTGCCCGCCAACACGCCCGGCTAATTTTTTGTATTTTTTTTTAAATAGAGACAGTGTTTCATCGTGTTAACCAGGATGGTCTCGATCCCCTGACCTCGTGATCCGCCCACCTCAGTCTCCCAAAGTGCTGGGATTACAGGCGTGAGCCACCGCACCCGGCCTGAATAAAATTTTTATAATTTTTATTTCAGTTAATCTTTACATCTTCAGCTAGACTTAATCAAAGATTAAATCATTTATTAATCAAAGACTAAATCAATTCTTAGAGAATTAAATCAATTCTTTAATAATCAATTTTATTATTAAAATTCATAGGACTAAAAAAAGTATAAAAATTGAACTAATTAAGCCTTCCAAGGATATTTTTATGTATTTGCAATATTTTTGCTTCTAAAATCAATAAAAGTTAAAGTGTATGAGACAGTTTGGAATATTCGGCACACACACACGCACACATACCCTGAACTGACAAATCAATTCAGTATTTTCAAATAGAAGAACCAAGCCTTTCTTTCAGTTTAAAAAGCTTTATTTTAGTATTTCTTTCTTTTTTTTTTTTGAGACGGAGTCTCGTTCTGTCGCCCAAGCTGGAGTGCAGTGGCCGGATCTCAGCTCACTGCAACCTCCGCCTCCCGGGTTCACGCCATTCTCCTGCCTCAGCCTCCCGAGTAGCTGGGACTACAGGCGCCCGCCACCTCGCCCGGCTAGTTTTTTGTACTTTTTAGTAGAGACGGGGTTTCACCGTGTTAGCCAGGATGGTCTCGATCTCCTGACCTTGTGATCCGCCCGCCTCGGCCTCCCAAAGTGCTGGGATTACAGGCTTGAGCCACCGCGCCCGGCTATTTTAGTATTTCTTGTAAGTTAGGACGGCTGGCAGCAAATTTTCTGTCTTTATCTGGGAATATTTTTATTTTTAATGGATAGATTTGTTGGACATGGCATTTTTAGTTGACAATTTTTTTTTCTTTCATTCTTTGGCTATGTCATCCCATTGTCTTCCCATCTTTCTCTCTTGTTTTCTCTCTCTCTCTCTCCCTCTCCTTGTCTCTCTCTTCCTCCCTCCCTCCCTCCCTCCCTCCCTTCTCTCCTTCCTTCTTTCTTTCTTTTTGATGGAGTCTCCCTCTGTTTGTTGCCCAGTGGCGTGATCTCAGTCCAATGTAACCTCTGCTTTCCAGGTTCAAGCGATTCTCCTGCCTTAGCCTCCGAGTAGCTGGGATTACAGGCACACACCAAAATGCCCAGCTGATTTTTGTGTTTTTAGTAGAGACGGGGTTTCACCATATTGGCCAGGCTGGTCTTGAATTCCTGACCTCAGGTAATCCACCCGCCTTGGCTTCTCAAAGTGCTGGGATTACAAGTGTGAGCCACGGTGCCTGGTCTCACCATTGTTTCTGATCAGAAATCAGTGGCTAATTTTATCGTGGTGCTCTTGTGCATCAAGAGAAGTTCTTGTCTTATTGTTTTCAATGTTTACTCTTTGTCTTTTCATAGGTTGACACAAGGTGTGTAGGAGTGGATATCTGGGTTTTTATTTTACTAGAAGTAAACATTGATTCTATCGATTTAATGTTTTATATCAAATTTTGTAAGTTTTCAGTCATTATTTCTATAAATAATTCTTTCCCCTTTTCTTTCTTTCTGAGGCTCTCATTCTACAAACGTTGTGCTTGATGTTTCATAAGTCATTTTTCTTTTTCTTTTTCTTTTTTTTTGAGATGGAGTTTCGCTCTTGTTGCCCAGGCTGGAGCGCAATGGCATGATCTCGGCTCACTGCAACCTCTGCCTCCCAGGTTCCAGCGATTCTTCTGCCTCAGCCTCCTGAGTACCTGGGATTACAGGCATGCACCACCACATCTGGCTAATTTTGTATTTTTAGTAGAGACGGGGTTTCTCAATGTTGGTCAGGCTGGTCTCGAACTCCTGACCACAAGTGATCCGCCCCCCTTGGCCTCCCAAAGTGCTGGGATTACAGGCATGAGCCACCATGCCTGGCCATTTTTTTAGTTCTTTTAACATACAGTAACTGCTTTGAAGTCTTTGTTTGCTAAGAGTGACATCTAGGGACACAAAGACAGTTTCTATAGACTGGTTCCCCCCACACTTTCCTGATTCTTTTTGTCTTGTAACTTATCATTGAACACTGGATGCTTTAGGTTATAGACTGTTCTATGCTGGATTCTGATTCTTTTCTCCTGAGAATTGTTGTTACTGTTTTGTTCATTTGTTTGTAACCTGCCCGTACTAAATTTGTAAATTTGGTCAGCAGTGTGTAGCCACAGCCGCCTCTGCTCATTTTTTGTTTGTTTTTGTTCTTACGTATGGCTTCCCAGGAACCACTCCTTTATCTGCATGCGTGGTATTCCGCCAACAGTTGTGTAAATTTGTGCACTAACACCTTGAGTCGGTGAGGCTTCCATTGCTGCTGATGGATCTCCCCGTGGACTGGGGCGTGCGCACAGTGCTCAGGCCATCTGCTTTCCACAGGCATCTCCCCTTGCCGTGTCTTCTCTTCACATGCACGCAGGCACCGTCATCAGTCAGGGATGCTGGGTGGTTTGGGCAGGTTCTGGTCTCTGGGGAGACGAGCAGAGCTACTGGTCCTTCCTGTTTGTTTGCATCAATATCCCTGTTTGAAAATTCTCCAAATCATGTGAGTCCCTCTGGTGGTGACAGCAAAGCTGCTGGTTGCGTGGCGTTCAACAAATGTGTTTTACATTTAGGTCTATGAGCCCGGAGTGGTGGCTCAGGCCTGTAATCCCAGCACTTTGGGAGACTGAGGTGGGCGGATCACCTGAGGTCAGGAGTTCAAGACCAGCCTGGCCAACATGGTGAAACCCCATCTCGACTAAAAATACAAAAATTAGCCAGGCGCGTGGTGGCGCACGTCTGTAATCCCACCTACTCGGGGGGCTGAGGCAGGAGAGTCGCTTGAACCCGGGAGGTGGAGGTTGCAGTGAGCTGAGATTGCACACAATAAATTAATAATTTAATGCCCATATAATGGAGTGCAGTGAAGCTCTTAAAAAGAATGCCATGAGGATGATCAACAAATACTGTTCTCCTGGATGAGGATTATTACCATCAGCTGCATTTTTCAGATGAGAAAACCGAGACTTAGAGAGGTTACATAATTTTCCGAAGGTCACTCCCTACTGAATGTAGGAGCGGGGATCTGACAGCCACCTGATCACACGCAAGAACAGCATTCTCTCCTCCGCTCTCCTCCATGGCCCCCATGACTCCCAGGAGACCTCCCCAACTCTGCAGTCCCCAGGGCCCTGGTGTCCATAACCCGAGGAAGGGGAAGGGCCATGAGATCTTGGGCTTTCTCACTCTCGGAAAATGAGCAAGTGAGAATGAGACTTCGCTTAGAAGTATAAAATAAATGCAACATTTATTGCCTATCAAATATGAGAAGCAGTTTCTCTGTTTAACACATGTTAGTATCGGTGGCCCCTGTTATTCAAACTCTCCCTGTTGAGCTCAAGAATCAAAGTCAGATAACTGTCGATAAATCCCTTCCTCTCTACACCCTGGCTACTCACTGTCTCAAGACCCAAACTCACTGGGACAGGGCGCTGGCCCTCCTGATTCAAGCCTGGTGTCTGCCTCTCACTACGCAAATCGGGAGGCAGAGAGCAGAGGAGGGGCGGCTGTGAGTGCACAGAGCACACGCGTGCAATGGGATTGCCCCCACCCCGCCCCCTTAGCTCTATGGGTGTGATGAGAGAAACCTTCACCTTTCCGGTGAGCTGCTGTGCTGCTTTGACTTTCACAGGCGTGTTTACTTGATGGATTTTTGTAAATACAGCCGTCAGTGCAGGCCTCTTGTCCCCATCTCGGGAACCATAACCCAGATTCCCAAAGGGGAGCTTGCCCTCATGGATGGAAACTGAGGCCCTCAGAGATGCCGTCGGCCTTGATCCCTTGCTCCTATTCAAAGATCTCGACATTACCGGAGATTCCTTGGGGCAGCCGGACATTCCCGTGTTGAGGAAGCATCCACTCACGCACCGTGGGAACTTTGTAGATTTTACTGTGATGCAAACAACTCCCTATGAGGCCCCCGGTGCCCAGGGTCCATTGTTGGCTGCTTTTGAGGGTGGGAGGTGGAGGCATTTCCATTTTGCTTGGGGGATCAGCCTCACCCTTTCTCTCTTCTTTTCCTCTGGGCTGGTGCTCAGATGGTGAGAACACAGTGCTGATGAGGTGGGCTCTGGGGTGGAACCCATGGCCCCCTCTGACTCCCGGAGACCTGGCCAGCTGCAGCGGCGCCCGTGGACCAGCAGAGGGACAAGAGAGGAGCTGACGTGGAGGAGCCGAGGCCCACTGGGGGCTCCTGGCGAGTCCGTCCACCTGTGGACAGCAGCTCAGGGCTTCAGCTGCTTCCAGAGAGGAAACACCTCTCCCTAGACTGAGGCATCGTTCTGGTGAAAAAAAAAAAAAAAAAGTTGATTTTTTTTTCACCTTCGTGTAAATTTTTCTTTGTAACAATATGTTAGTTGTGACAGTTACCCCTATTTTTTTTTTTTTTTTTTACATTTTTGAAATTATTTTTAGAGATGGGCTTTCGCTATGTTGCCCAGGCTGGTCTCAGACTCCTGGCCTTAGTGATCCTCCCACCTTGGCCTCCCAAAGTGCTGGGACTACAGGTGTGAGCCGTGGCACCCGGCCTGTTTTCCTTTATTACCACAGATATTATATGGAGCCTTAAAGCCTCCTGGAGTGAGAGCTAGTTCATAACCACGCTGTTTGGAGAGAAGAGAACTACCTGGAATTCTTGTTCTCCAAAGATGTGGAATTATCATCCCAACAACAGCCGTCCCTCGCTCTGTCCTGAGGACCCTCAGGTGTGGCCCATCCACCCCCTCAGTGTGTCCCTCTGTCCTGGGAACTCTCAGGTGTGGTTCATCCACCCCCTCAGTGTGTCCCTCTGTCCTGGGAACTCTCAGGTGTGGTTCATCCATCCCCCTAGTGGTTCCCTCCAACCTTGGTACGCTCAGGTGTGGCCCATCCACCCTCTCAGTGTTTCCCTCTGTCCTGGGGACCCTCAGCTGTGGTCCATCCACCTCCTCAGTGTTTTTCCTCCCACGTTCTCTCTGTTTTGTTTCCAATCTTCCCACAAAGGTGGAGAGGAGGGGATCCCATTGCCTGTGAGGAGGACACGGCTCCTGGGTGGGCCCTGCAGATTGTGAAGTTCAAGTCACAGCTCCTGGGAAGGTCTCTGTCAAAATCGTGGGCGCGAGACAGATGCAGGGACCACACTCTGCCCTGCTCTATACCTCTGAGTGTTGATCGCTGCAGCTGCCTTGTGACCAGGACACTTAGAAGAACCGTAGATCCTGCAAGAGGGCAGGTTTGGAGAGCGAGGTGAGCATGCTTGAGGGATTAAAATGTAACTTGAACCACTGCTTTGCAAACTGCGTGAGGGTGTGCAAGTGTGTGTGTGCTGGGAGGATGTTTAGCAGCCTCATGGAGGGGTAACTGAAATACAAGAGAACAAGGCCGGGCATGGTGGCTCACGCCTGTAATCCCAGCACTTTGGGAGGCCGAGGTGGGTGGATCACCTAAGGTCAGGAGTTCGAGACCAGCCTGACCAACATGGTGAAACCCCGTCTCTACTAAAACTACAAAAAATTAGCCAGGCGTTGTGGTGGGTGCCTGTAATCCCAGCTACTCTGGAAGGGTTCCAGATGCTGGGAGCCATGGAAATTGTCCTCATCCCGATCATCTGGCTTGGCAAATGATGATGAAGATAGTTTTCCCACAAGATAGGCATAGCCTTTGGGACAGTGCCTCGTTTGTTTTCTAGCACAAAATAGGCATTAGAACAGTGGGACTTTGTAGGCATATGGAGATTTTTAAGGTTCCTTAGGAGGCAGGTAAAAATTTCTTCAATAAGACAAAACACTATCCCCAAAGAAAATGATTGATACATTGGGTGATAGTAAAATTAAGAATTTTTCGTCAATAAGAGAGCGAAAAGATGGGACTGGGTGTGGTGACTCATGCTGTAATCTCGGCACTTTGGGAGGCCAAGGTGGGAGGATCTCTTGAGGTCAGGAGTTAGAGAACAGCCTGAGCAACTTAGCAAGATCTTGTCTCTACAAAAAGTGAAAAATTAGCTGGGTGTGGTGGTGCACACCTGTGGTCCCAGATACCTGGGAGGCCGAGGCAGGAGGATCACTTGAGCCTGGGAGGTTGAGGCTGCAGTGAGCCATGACTGTGCCACTGCACTCCAGCTTGGGTGACAGGGTGAGACTCTGTCTCTTAAAAAAAAAAGGCAGGAATGGAGGAGGGTGAAAAGATAAATCATAGGTAGAGTATAAAGAGAATACCTGTACATTAATAAGAAAAATTCATGCGGGGCTTAATACCTAGGTGATGGGTTGGCAAGTGCAGCAAACCACCATGGCACATGTTTACCTATGCAACAAACCTGCACGTTCTGTACATGTATTCCAGAACTTAAAGTAAAATAAATTTTTTTTAAAAATTAAGAAAAAAGCTGGCAGACCAATAGGTGAAAGAAATGAAGAGGGACAAAAAAGGGAATGAGGAGGGAGGAAGGGAAAGGAAAGAACAAATGAACATTCCAGTGGCCAAAAAGCATATAAAACATGCTCAACCTCATAAGCCATCAAATTTAAACCACAGTGAGAAACCAATGTTACACCTACCAGAATGGCTAAAATTAAAAACACTTGATACCAAGTTTGGGCAAGAATGTGGAGTAACTGAAACTTCATATACTACTTTTGGGAATGTAAAATAGCACAACCACTTTGGAAAACCCTTGGGTAATACCTACTAAAGGAGACCACACCTGTGATCCCCACATTCCACTCCTATGCATAGACCCAAAAGAACTGTGCACTGTACATGTGTTCACCAAATGATGTGCACTAGAATGTTTGTATCAGCACAATTCACAATAGCCCCAACTTCCAACAGGAGAATGGATAAGTACCTCTCAGTGTATTTATAGAGTAAAATTCTTACAGCACTGAAAATGGATTAACAGCTGCCATGCACAGTTGGTGAATCTCAGCAACATAATGCTGAGCAGAAGAAGCCAGACACAAATGAATGGGTACTGCACGATTCTGTTTCTGTGAAGCTCTAAAACAAGCAAAAGAAACATCCGGTGAGAAGTCAGGATAGCAATTGTCTTAGTGCTCTGGGGGAGGGTGGCTCTGGTAATATTCTATTTCTTGATCTGAGGGCTGGTGTCCAGATGTATTCACTCTACGATAATCTACCAAGCTGCCCACTGGGGATTGGTGGCTTCTCTGTATGAATATTATGCTTCAATTAAAAAAAATAGCCAACAACAAAAACCTAACAATCAAATTAAGAAATTAGCAAGGCCAGGTGCAGTGGCTCACACCTGTAATCCCAGCATTTTGGGAGGCTGAGGCAGGCAGATCACCTGAGGTCAGGAGTTCAAGACCAGCCTGGCCAACATGGTGAAACTCCGTCTCTACTAAAAATACCAAAAAGCAGCTGGGCGTGGTGGCGCGTGCCTGTAGTCTCAGCTACTTGGGAGGCTGAGGCAGGAGAATCACTTCAACCCGGGAGGTTGAGGTTGCGTGAGCCGAGATCTGTCTTAAAAAAAAAAAAATGAGCAAAGGACTTGAATAGACATTTCTTAGCATCACTAATCATTAGGGAGATGGAAATGACAACAAGATACCATTTCACTCCTACTACATTGACTAGTATCAAAGAAAACCCGGAAAATAACGAATATTGGTGAAGATGTGGAGAAACTGGAACAGTTGTGCACTGCTGGTGGAATGTAAAATAGCGCCACCCCTCTAGGAAACAGTATGGCAGTTCCTCGAGAAATTTTACCACTCTAGCAATTCCACTTCTGGGCATATATCCCCCAAAAATTGAAAGCAAGGAAATAAAGAGACACTCGCCCATCCCTGTTGATAGCGGTGTTATTCACAATAGATAAAAGGTGGGAGCAGCTCGGCCGGGCGTGATGGCTCACGCCTGTAATCCCAGCACTTTGGAAGGCTGAGACGGGCAGATCACGAGGTCAGGAGTTTGAGACCAGTCTGACCAACATGGTGAAATCCCATCTCTACTAAAAAATACAAAAAAAATGTCCAGGCGCAGTGGCTCATGCCTGTAATCCCAACACTTTGGGGTGCCAAGGCGGGCAGATCACCTGAGGTCAGGAGTTTGAGACCAGCCTGGCCAGCATGGTAAAACCCTCTCTCTACTAAAAATACAAAAAAATTTAGCTGGGTGTGGTGGTGGGAACCTGTAATCCAAGCTACTTGGGAGGCTGAGGCAGGAAAATCATTTGAAAGCAGAAAATCATTTGAAAGAAAATGGAGGCTGAAGTGAGCGCAGATTGCGCCATTGCACTCCAGCCTGGACAACAAAAGTGATACTCTGTCTCAACAGAAAAAAACCAAAAAAAAAAAAAAAAAATTAGCCAGGTGTGGGGGCACATGCCTGTAATCCCAGGTACTCAAGAGGCTGAGGCAGGAGAACCACTTGAAGCCAGGAGGCAGAATCTGCAGTGAGCAGAGATCATGCAACTGCACTCTAACCTAGGTGACAGAGCGAAACTCTGTCTCAAAAAAAAAAAATTCTGGTTTGTTGCTTAGTGTGTGTGTATACATATATGCACATATGCGCGCACACACACATATAAAACAGTGTGTTAAAATAAATTATTTCATATGAATGCAGGAAAATCATAATTTTTTTTTTTTTGAGACACAGTCTTGCTCTGTCGCCCAGGCCAGAGTGCAGTGGTGCGATCTTGACTCACTGCAAACTCCGCCTCCCAGGTTCACACCATTCTCCTGCCTCAGTCTCCTGAGTAGCTGGGTCTACAGGCGCCTGCCACCACGCCCGGCTAATTTTTTGTGTGTGTTTTTAGTAGAGACAGGGTTTCACTGTGTTAGCCAGGATGGTCTCAATCTCCTGACCTTGTGATCCGCCCGCCTCGGCCTCCCAAAGTGCTGCGATTATAGGTGTGAATCACTGCACCCGGCCAGGAAAATCATAATTGTTTTGGTAAATTGATCACTTTGCAAAGCATGTGAATTCAGACCATTACAGGAAGGTATTAACATAAATTAAGAGGGTAACGGTTAACTCTGTTTTTGTAAATGTGATTTTTTTTAGGCTTGCCACAGAATTCTGAAGGAATGCTACTCACTAAATTCATTTTTCCTCTACTTCAAATAGTGCTATTAATATCCATGTGGAAATTAGAGTGTGAAGGGGATAACCGAATCGAGAATGGTAATATTCTGTACTCCCGAATAATTGATATCATCAGTCCTTTAGAGCCATATTCTTAGTCCAAGAAACTCACAAATTATGCTTTGAAATGGCAGTGGGATAATTAAGGAATCAGAGAGACCGAGGGGTTGAGGAGGAATTATTTAATTATTCAGGTGCAGCCACCCAGTCGGATTAACATCCAAAGGACTGAGCCCTGAACAAAGAGTCGAGTTACCTTTTAAGCATTTCGTGGGGCGGCAGGGAGCTCTGCTTCTTAAGCATTTCGTGGGGCGGGGGAGATCTGTGCATGGGGGAAGCATGTTACAGAAGCGAGAAACAAAGACAGTTATTCAATTGAGACATGCATTACATAATTTTTTACTTTTCAAGGAACAACATGTTTTACGACTTATCTGTCTAGGGCCCTTGCAGCTGCACAGCTGGAGAAACAGGGTCTTCACAATGCCTGGGATAGGGAGAGAGAAGGCTCAGTAGCCACAGACAGAAAAACAGGCAGTTAATTTTTAGAGGACTCCACCTCTTTCTCTTCCTCAGGGGGAATTGGGTTTTCTTACACACAACGGAGTTTTTGTTTACACGTTCTTTAATTTCTTTTCTTTCCTGTTTCATTTCCCCCCTTTGGTGCTTTTTATAACAAAGGTGTTGATAGAAAGCACCACTATTTGCCACCTCTTCGTGGAGCTGAGCTTCTTCTTTTACTGGCAGTGGCTGATATTTGGTTAATGCCATCCATGGCGTGGTAGTGTGTTGGGTTACTGCTGCCTCTATAGTTGACTGAATACTCCTAATACACAGGGGTAAAAGGCAAGGGAGGATGAGGCAGGTGCCAAGAATAAGAAAAAACCTACCAATGAGGGTTTGAATCCTCCAAAGGTTGAGAACCATCCTCCAAACAAGGAATCCGGGGACCATCCAGACCAAGTCTAAACTGGAACTTGGGCCGACTTGCGTATTCTAGCTGTGATTATGCTGCTTCTAGTTTTTTTATTTTTATCATAAATTGGATACCCTGAGAGTTCCCCTTGGTTTAGAGGAAGTTAAAAGAAGGATGGCTTGATTGTTTCTAACACACATGTCCTTGTCCATTTAGCCGGCAGTTGCCGATATGCCCGTGTTCCACATATCCAATATAGGCCAGAGGGTGCTTTCCAAGCATCTGGAGCCTCTAGCTGATGCCAAGAGTGGCTTAGAGTAGAGAATCGAGAGAAAGGATTTGGATCTGGTAAGTAGGAGTGGTTCTGGGCGTTTCTCCGTTGAGTTTTGTTTTCGGCTCATTGTAATACGCTGCCCTAGGCAGGTGGTTTCTCCTACTGCCTCTGTGAAAGTCTTTCCTTAATGGGAGATACAGTATTTTCCAATTATGGAGGTTTTTAACAACCAAACACTGACTGAGGCAGTAGGTTCACTGGCAGGGTTAGGCGAAGCGAAGTTATCTTGTAGCATTAATTTCTTTGCCTCTCCCGGCCACTGGTTCCCCATATCAGTTCCTCCACATACGAAGCATGAGGACATTCCTAAGCTGCCAGCTATGTTTTCAGCTAGTTGAGTAAGTTTTTGGTCGATGGGAAAGCTCAGGCACTGACTGATCAAAATGCTTATTGAATGACTTATGGACCCACAATTGTGGGGTTGGTCAGCTTCCGGGATGTGACTAGAGCAGAGCTTGCAGGATCCTCAAGCTTCAGCCATGCGTAGACTGACCAGCCTCCAGTGTGGTCAGAGCAGGGCAGTTGTCCTTCTTACCGCTGGGCGTACGACTATTCGGGTGGGGAGATCTGGGTCTTATTGGTTAATCCACTGGTCATGATCGGGAGTCACTGCTGCCGCTGGTTTCAGCCGGCTAGGATGAATCCAAGGTGTGATACCTGCAACTTTCACAGCAGTGGAAGTAGACATGATTACAATATGAGGCCTATCCTATATGGGTCCTAGAGTGGTTGGATTCCTTTTTTTTTTAGCTTAAACAAAATCCTTAGGTTTGAAAGGGTGTACTGGGTCTGTTAGACTTACAGTCATTTTTCTATACCTAGCCATGCATTTTTACATGGCCATACTTAAAGTCTGCATTTGCCTTCTTAAAGTTAGTTGTTCTCGTTTATAGAAATTACCCTTAATCTGACTTATGATGGGGTGGGGGTGGCCGGCCAAACAAAATCTCATAGGGCAAATACCCAGTTTGTTTGGTGGAGGTGCACCCGACTCGGAGGAGGACCATGGGTAAGACCTGATCCTACCTCTGATGAGTTTCGTGACACAATTTCTTCAGTAGCTGTTTGAATGTCCGGTTCATGCGTTCCACCTTCCCTTAACTCTGTGGTCGGTAGGCTGTGTGCAGTTTCTCTTTGATCTTTAAAATTGAGTCAGCTGTTGTACAACTTCTGCCACAAATGCAGGACCATTGTCTGATCCTAGGGTTAGAGGCGATCCAAACCTTGGTATGATGTCCTTCAGTAGCACCTTTATCACCCCTCATGCCTTTTCAGTTCTGGTGGGGAAGGCCTCAACCCACCCCGAGTAGGTGCAAACAAACACTAGCATATACCGGTAACCCCCTGCTCGAGGCAACTCAGTAAAGTCTACAAGCAGGTTCTCACAGGGCACAGCTCCCACTTCCTGAATTCCTGGAGGTCGAGTAGGTCCTTGTTTTGGATTATTCTGGGCACAGGATAGACATTGTTCACAAACAGCACGGTGATGGCAGAGGGCCGTGGCACACAGAAATGCCGACCTATTAAAGTCTCTAGGGCCATCCTTCCAACGTGTGTTCCTTGATGGATCTTCTTCACAAACCTTGGGGCTACTGTTTCTGGGATGGCTAGCCTCCCATCAGAGAACAGCCACCATCCACCTTTAATATATTTTCCTGTTTCCTGACCAAACCAAGGTTTTTCACTTCAGAGTAATTGGGTACCTCCGGTAAAGGGGGCTCTATAAGGAGAGGCATTGCTAGAGTTCTTTCTTCAGGTGAAGCCTTGTTCCTTGCTGCCCACCTAGTCTCCTGATCTGCCTTTCTGTTGCCTTGTGCCTCACAGCTTTTCCTGATTTGGTGTCCTTTGCAATGAATGACAGCCACCTTCTTTGGAGCTTATGTGGCTTCTAATAATTGCAAAATTTCCTCTTTATTTTTTTTTTATTTCTTTTCCTTCAGTAGTCAAAAGTCCTCTCTCTTTGCATACTACCTCATGGGCTTGCAGGGTTGCAGAAGCATATCGTGAATCAGTATATATGTTTACTTTCTTCCCCTTGGCCAATAACAGTGCTCTGGTTAATGCTATTAATTCAGCCTTCTGAGCAGAAGTGCCAGAAGGTAAGGCTTGAGCCTCAACTACCGAGTGTTGGATCACTACTGCACACCCCGCATATCGCACCCCATCTGTTATGAAACTGCTACCATCAGTGAAGTATTTAACATCTGGGCTTTCCAAGGGGTTATCTCTGAGATCTTCCTGGCTCGAGAACACTTGGTCCACCATATTTATGCAACAGTGGGGAAGCTCCTACCAGCACTGAGGCAACCCATGATCCTTCCAATCGGGTTCCTCCACAGGCAGCAGGGTAGCTGGGTTCAAGCTATTTACAGTCTCCAGTGTTACCTGGGGATTTTCACACAGAAGCCCTTGATAGTTTAGCATTCTACAGTTGGACAGCCAACGATGTCCTCCTTGCTCCATTAAGGTGACTACAGCATGTGGCACCTGGACTATTATCTTCTGACCTAGGGCCAGCTTGTTGGCATCTTCTATGAGGACTGCAGTAGCTGCCAACGCCCTGAGGCAGTGGGGCCAACCTAAAGCCACCAAGTCTAGTCTTTTGTATAACTATGTTACTGGCCAGTGCCAAGAGCCTAACAACTGAGTTAAGACTCCGACTGCCATCACTTTCGTTTATCCACATACAAAAAGAAGGGCTTTTTTAAAATCTGGCAACCTTAGCGCCGGGGCTTGAATGAGAGCTTCCTTTATACCTTTGAAGGCCTTTTTTTGTTCCTTTTCCCATAGAAGGCGCTCTCTTTCTTTTCCTTTGGTAGCGCCATATAAGGGCCTTGCTATAAGGGAGAAGTTTGGAATCCAGGTTCGGCAGAATCCCACCACACTGACCTGCTGCCTTGTAACTGGGGTGGGCAAAGCACACCCAGCCTCCTTGTGTGCACTTCCAAGCCTGCACTGGCCTTGGGATACTATGAATCCTAGATATCCAACCTCCTGAAAACAGACTTCTGCCTTGTCCTTGGACACCTTGTAAACTGGCCTGTATTCACCATTTGGCTTGCACACAGGCAGCAGAGGAGTATTGCAGGAGGACTTGCATTTTACTATAATCCCATGTTTATAGGGCCGATTGAAATGTTTTGTTATGCCATCAGTTGCCTCTCTGGGTGGGGGATATTGACGGACTCATGCTGGGGCAGCATGAGGGTTAAGCTCTACTACCACCGGGGGTCTGTTTGCAGCAAGTCCAGGGGGTTGTCCTCAGCCCATACACCTGGTACTTTGAAAAGCATTCCCCACATATTGTGTAGGTCCGGCTGTGGTAGCCTGCTGGCACACAGTTCATAGAGCCGCCATTCCTCAGTTCTCCAGACAGAGTCAATACCATTGCCTTAGTCTTTTCAAACTCCAGTGTCATATTCCCTTTAGATGTAAAGGAAATTTGTGCCTGCAGTTTCTGGAGTGAGTCTCTTCCCAAACAAGGGCACTGGACAGTTTGGCATATACAGAAACTCATGCTGCGCTTCTTGTCCCCCAATAACACATCTCCTGGATTTGCAAAAAGGTCTCTTTTCTTTGGCCCCAGTAACCCCTACAATAGTAGCACAATTCTTTGTTGAGGGGCTAACTGAGTGAGTTATCACAGAGAAATCAGCACCAGTATCGACCAAAAAATCCATTAATCGGCCCTCTACTTCCATAGAGACCATAGGCTCCCCAGGCCCTAAAAGGAGGGAGCCCAGTCTGTCTCAGTCCTCTAAATTCTCGGCCCCTGCTAAGCCGATCAGATCAGGATCTGCCTTACAATTGCTGATCCACATGCGCTGACGAACCTTCACAAAGTCTTTCTTCAAACTCATTGGTGCTTTTATCTGCACCCCAGAGCACCTCTGAGATTTTTTTTTATATTGGTTGCCTTTTTCTTTTACCATCCTTTAGACTTTGCAGAAGTGCTTCTCAGCACTTTTGTAGGTGCTGAAGCTGGACTGCATCATCTGGGTCCTAGTGGGGGTCCTTTTGTCCTCTTAAGAGGCATAAGCATAATTTGGGCATGGCCAGACCTGAGACAGCCTGCCTGACTTTTCTGGCCTTTCACTTTAACTTCCCGGAGCTCTGATTTCTGCTTCTTGGGTGATACTGGGAGCCTGTATCTCTTAACCCCTTAGGGACAGTTAGCCTTGGTAAAGGGGGGAAGATTGGAATGTAGGGAGGAGGGGTCTCTATTCCCTCCTGTGGTTCTTGCAAAACCGGTTTTCTCTTTCCTGAGACTTTTCTTTTGTTTCCATAGCTGCCTGGGCAGCTGATTTTTACTTCCACTTTTGGTTTTTACTTTTCACTTTTTACTGTTGGAGTTACAAGCCTCTGTGACTTTCCCTTTACTCTGTAGCTGCCAGCGCAGCTGGTTTATCTTGGCATGAGCTGCGAGCATTCTACAATAAACTGCTAGGCAGGGCTGCATTTATTTAGCCATGAATCAATATAAAGACTAGGTCTGAATGCCCTGGCTGTCCTTCGACCCTAGTCACCACCTTAAAACACATGGCCAAGTTCTCTATATTGCCTTCGGCCAGCCATCCAACACTAAAAGAGGGCGGTTCTAATTCATAGAATGTCCTTAACTTTTGAGCATCCAGTTTCATCCCACAATCACCTCTAAATCCTTTTTAAAACCTTTTTTTTAACATGCACTCCAAAGGAGTTGGTTTTGATGCTTTTCCTCCCATTTCCTTCCTTGTGGCACACTTTCAGTCTCGGGTCTACCAGACCAGGTCCTATTATGAGAGTTTTGGATGCTGCTTAGCCAGGAATGTGCCTTCCCCTCTCACAGCCTGCTGCAGCCGTGGAGCTGGTCCTATCAGCCATATGCAATGCCCTAGGTCTGATTTCCCCTGCACTCACCTCGGAGCACACAGCCCACACTAAGGGATCTGTGCCTCCCCACGTCACTCCCTGCATTGGCCTCTCCCATACCATCTCTTTCACACACCTCCTCTGCCCCAGGACTCCTCATCAGATGAAACTGGCTTCTCCTGTGTCCCAGGTGAACCTAGTTAGGCTCCCACATTCACACACATACATATACCACTGCTACCCCAGGACTCCTCATTGGACGAAATGAGCCCCTCTCATGTCCCTGGTAGCTTCATACACACCCACACACTCCCAGTTCACATGCACCCACACACTCCCATTTGGGGTGGCAAACCACTCTTGCTACCCTGCCAGCAAGCTCTTTCTTGCTGCACTTGCCACTCTGTTGGCCTGTTTTCTCCCTTCCACCTTATTAGTGGGGACATGAGGTTCATCCAAATTGGCAGGCCACTCCTGCCACCCCCAGCCACTCTGGGTTGGATTAGTGGTCGGTCCCTGGGAGGTGATCAAGCTCCCCTTTGACCCTATGGGACGGGCTTTCCTGCCTTGGGCCTTTCTCCTTACAGCAGTTCCTGAAGTGCTGCTATCGTCCTGCAGCCCTGTCTCTGGTTCCACCACACTGTGGGGCAGGGCACCAGGACACAGGGAGAGCCGGTCTCCATCCGGTATTTTTAGTAGAGATGGGGTTCACTGTGTTAGCCAGGATGGTCTCGATCTCCTGATCTTATGATCCGCCTGCCTCAGTCTCCCAAAGTGCTGGGATTACAGGTGTGAGCCACTGCGCCTGGCCTGGCCTCCTGCTTTTTAATTTAACATGGTGCAGATGACAATGTTCACTAAAAGCTGTGATCCATCATGACTACTGACTCATGAATATATAACAACTACAAAAAGAACCCAAACAAATAAGAAAGAGGGTTGACTTACAGGGCTAAAGCCAAGGAGCCCTGTAGGAGGAATGAGGAGGCTGTTATCAGAGCCCTGTGGAATGGCCCACAGCCCCAGAGTCCACTCCAACCTGCAGCCTTACAAGGCCATGATGTAGATGAGCACAACACAGAGTAAGGGCTGGTCCTAACTGAGTAGCTGTGACCATGGCCCTCCAGCTCAGAGTGGGAGCTCCCACACCTTCAGCTCAGTGTGAACGTGAGGTGTGCCAACCTTGATTTGAGCATACTTTCACTTGCCAGCCAGCATCCAAGAAAGGAACTCTGGATTCTTAGGGCTCAGAGTTTCCAGGGAAATAATCTGTCTGCCTGTCTGTTTGCTAGTTTGCTTGTACTGTTTTGTTTCTGAAAGGATTTAGGGTGTGTTAGTCAGGATAGGCCCGGTTTGCTGCAATAACAACACCAAATCTCAGTGACTTTACATGACAAGGTTTATTTCTCACAGCTCATACTACAGGAGGTGAATGACGCCTCTGCCATCTGGATTCATCACTATGGCTCTTAAAGGCTTTTGCCCAGAAGTGACACACATTCCTTCTGCCAACATTTCATTAGTCATATAAGTCACATGGCCAAACCTTTCCTCAAGATGCCAGGAATGAAAAACCTTCCCATAGGCCTAGAAGGGAAAGAATCAGAAATATCAGTGAACTACAGGAAAGACCACCCTTGGCAGTGTGTCTGTGTTTATATTATATACACATTGAAAAAATATATATTTATACACATTGAAGACAAAATGCCTCTTGCACTAAAAATAGAGCACCTTCTTGGTAGCACAGCTAAATTTCATTTAGCCTTTGAACCATTTACCTTGGTCCATCCTCACCTAATCAATCAGTCAGGAGGTGATGGCAGTGTACCAGAGAGCTGGGCCTCCTCAGTGATACCCAAATACACCAAAGCCCTTGCCCTTCTCCCCTTCGACACCTTTCCTCCAGGGTTTCCCCCACTCACCGCTGTGTCTATTGACTGACAAGACCTAGACTTTTGGTCCTGAAATTTGACAGATAACTATTTTATTTTATTTTAATTATTTTTTAGAAATGGGATCTTGCTGTGTCACCCAGGCTGGAGTCCAGTGGCACAATCATAGTTCACTGGAGCCTCCAACTCCTGGGCCCAAGCTCTCCTCCCATCTCAACTTCCCAACAGGCCGGGACCACAAGTGGGTGCCACCACACCCAAGTAATTATTTTAAATTTTTAATAGAGACGAAGACTCGTTTTGTTTTCTGGGCTGGTTTTTGTTTTGTTTTGTTTTGTTTTGTTTTGTTTTGTTTTGAGACGGAGTCTCACTCTGTCACCAGGCTGGTGTCAGTGGCATGATTTTGGCTCACTGCAATCTCCGCCTCCCGGGTTCAGGCAATTCTCCTACCTCAGCCTCTTGAGTAGCTGGGACTACAGGTGCAAGCCATCATGCCCAGCTAATTTTTGTATTTTTAGTAGAGACGGGGGTTCCCCTTTTATTGGCCAGGATGGTCTCGATCTCTTGACCTTGTGGTCCGCCCGCCTGGGCCTCCCAAAGTGCTGGGATTACAGGCATGAGCCACGGAGCCCGGCCCCTGTTGGGATTACAGGCGTGAGCCACCACACCGGTCTCAAATAATTATTTTAGAGTTGAGTTTTTACTGAATCTGGTGAGTTTGACTAATGTAAGACTTCCTTTTAGCCCTAGGTGAGTATAAAAGGCCGGGCGCTGTGGCTCAGGCCTGTAATCCCAGCACTTTGGGAGGCTGATGCAGGCGGATCCCCTGAGGTCAGGAGTTCGAGACCAGCCTGATCAACATGGAGAAACGCTGTCTCTACTAAAACTACGAAATTAGCCGGCCATGGTGGTACATGCCTATAATCTCAGCTACTCAGAAGGCTGAGGCAGGAGAATCAATCGCTTGAACCCGGGAGGCAGAGGTTGCTGTCAGCCGAAAGTGCGCCATTGCATTCCAGCCTAGGCAACAAAAGAGAAACTGTCTCAAAAAAAAAAAAAAAATTAAAATTAAAATTAAAATTAGAAAAATAAAAACGAAAGGTAAAGCGAAGCCCTTGTGTCAGGAGCAAGCACAGGACAAAACCACACAGAGCGGTGAAAGAGGGGGACTGGGAAGGCAGCCACAGCTGTGTGGGGTGGTCTGGAGAGGACATGGGGCAGCCACAGCTGGGGGCAGGGGCTGGGGAGGAGAGGAGGAATGTGCAAGCTCAGCTGTGCAAGTTGGGGTCAATGGCTGCATCAGAGCCAGACCCCACTGCTGGTAGCTTCACTGTCTCGCGCTCATGGGGCCTCCCAGCTGTCCCAAGTCTCCAAGAAACAAGCTCAGAGACCTGCGCAGTCAGAGGTCCAGCGAGGAGGAGCGCGGAAGTGAGCTCCAGGCCACGTGCAAGTGCAGTCCCGGTCCCCCGCCATCAGCACAACCTGTGTGACAGTACAGGGTATCTGGGCAGAAGGAAAACTAGGGGAGCCTCATCCAGCGCTAGAGATGGACAAGCTTTGGGCTCCTCGACGGCGAGGCACCCGGGGAACGGGGAGTCACTTAGAACCTCAAAGCAGCCTCCGGCGGGAACAACCAAAACAATTCCAAGCTCTAGCATGGCACAGAGGGCGCGAAACCCGCCCCGCTTTCCGGCCGGCCGGCAGGGGGCGCGCGCTCCCCGAGCTCCCGCGCACCGCGGGGAAGGCGGCCCTGGCGCGAGGAAGCAGGGTGAGGACCTTCCATTTCCAACCCTGCTCTTTAAGTACGAAACATACCGTCTGGCGCATGTACAAACGTGTATTATTTTGACCCAGTGCACGTGCCGTAGGTGACTTGGCTTGGCTTCCCGTGAAAGCGGCGGCTGTGGGGAGTTGATTGGGAAGTGAAGGGCGCTGGGCGACCCGGCGAGTGGAGCCAACACCAGCGCTCCTCCTGACCGAAGGGTGTCCCCGCGCGGTGGCTGTCCGGCCCCAAGGACAGGAGGGATGTGTGCACTGACTCCTGAGCCGTCCTCCAGCACTGCTCTGAAGGGAGAGTGTGTGCAGTGGCAGCTGTGCGAAGCCGGCCAGAGCCTGCCCAGACTGCCCTGTGCAGGATGGAGTAAAAGGTGAGCCCAGGGGGTCTGATAAAATGACCTCAGTAGCCACCTGTGGGAAGGGGCCCAGAGGAAAGCACACACAGTGACTACCAGGCGCCTTATCTCAGGGCTATTTGTGACGGGGGATGCGTGTTTGAGATCCATTCTGTGAAGTGGAATTGCCTGGTCAGAGGGTGAAGGCACACGCGGTTTTGCTCCCCATTGTCAAATCTCCTTATGTAGGCATTTTTCCATTGTACATTTTCTTCAGCAGTTTTATGTGAGTGCCTGCCCACAGCCTTGCTGGCAGTGGATGTTGCAAACTCTTGGGTTTTTGCTAATCCCTCAGGTGAGCAGAGATTTTTATTTTTATTTTTATTTCTTTTTGAGGCGGAGTCTCCTCTCCCAGGCTGAAGTGCAGTGGCTCCATATCGGCTCACTGCAACCTCTGCCTCCCGGTTTCAAGCGACTCTCCTGTCTCAGCCTCCTGAGAAGCTGGGATTACAGGCATGCGCCACCACACCTGGCCAATTTTTGTATTTTTAGTAGAGACGGGATTTCACCATGTTGGCCAGGCTGGTCTCGAACTCCTGACCTCAGGTGATCCACCCACCTCAGCCTCCCAAAGTACTGGGATTACAGGCATGAGCCATCGCCCCCGGCCTCTTTGTTTTTGAGACAGGATCTTGCTCTGTCGCCCAGGCAGGAGTGCGGTGGCTCAGTCTCGGCTCACTGTAACCTCCACCTCCTGGGTTCAAGTGATTCTCCTGCCTCAGCCTCCCGAGTAGTTGGGACTACAGGTGTCCATCACCATGCCTGGCTAATTTTTTGTATTTTTAGTAGAGACAGGGTTTCACTATGTTGGCCAGGATAGTCTCGATCTCTTGACCTCGTGATCCACCCGCCTCAGCCTCCCAAAGTGCTGGGATTACAGGCATGAGCCACAGTGCATGGCCCTAATTTTTGTATTTTTAATAGAGATTTAGTAGAGATGGGGTTTCACCATGTTGGCCGGGATGGCTCTTAGTTTATTTTTAATTTTTATTTTGCATTTCTGTGATTAGGAGGAAGACTGAGCACCCTACCTTATACTCAAGACTTTTCATTACAGTTTTGTTGTGTTTTGTTTTTTTTAGACGGGGTTTCCCTCTTGTTGCCCAGGCTGGAGTACAATGGCGCGATCTCGGCTCACCACAACCTCCACCACCCTGGTTCAAGGGATTCTCATGCCTCAGGCTCCCGAGTAGCTGGGATTGCAGGCATGTGCTACCACGCCCGGCTAATTTTATATTTTTAGTAGAGATGGGGTTTCTTGATGTTGGTCAGGCTAGTCTTGAACTCCTGACCTCAGGTGATCTGACTTCAGGTGATTCGCCCGCCTCAGCCTCCCGAAGTGAGCCACCACTCCCAACCTCATTGCAGTATTAATTGTATGAATGAAAGACAGGAAACACAAAACCACAGTGGGGTACCACCTCACACCCATCAGGATGGCTAGTGTTAAAACAACAGAAAATAACAAGTGTTGGCTGGGCGCAGTGGCTCATGTCTGTAATCTCAGCACTTTGGATGGCCAAGGCGGGTGGATCACCTGAGGTCAGGGGTTCAAGACCAGCCTGGCTAACATGGTGAAACCCCCACCGTCTCTACTAAGAAAATACAGAAATTAGCTGGACGTGGTGGCAGGCACCTGTAATCTCTGCTACTCAGGAGGCTGAGGCAGGAGAATCACTTAAACCCGGGAGATGGAGGTTGCAGTGAGCCAAGATCGTGCCATTCCACTCCAGCCTGGGTGACAAGAGTGAAACTCCGTCTCAAAAAAAGAAATTTAAAAAAAAAGGAAAATAAGTGTTGTAAGGATGTGGAGAAATTGGAACCCTTGTGTACTGTTGGTGGGAATGGAAAAAGATACAGCTGCTGTGGAAAATGGTATGGAGGTTCCTCAAAATATTTAACATAGAATTATACGATCTGGTAATCCCGCTTCTGTGTATATACCCAAAAGAACTCAAAGCAGTTCTTTTTTTTTTTTTTTTTTGAGACAGTGTCTCACTCTGTCACCTAGACTGGAGTGCAATGGTGCAATCATGGCTCACTGCAGCCTGGAACTCCTGGGCTCAAGCCATCCTCCTGCCTCAGCTTCCCCAGTAGCTAGGACTATAGGCATATACTACTGTGTCTGGCTATTTTATTTATTATTTATTTTTTATTTTTTGAGGCGGAGTCTCGCTCTGTCGCCCGGACTGGAGTGCAGTGGCGCGATCTCGGCTCACTGCAACCTCCGCCTCCCGGGTTCAGGTCATTCTCCTGCCTCAGCCTCCCGAGTAGCTGGGACTACAGGCGCCTGCCACCTCACCCGGCTAGTTTTTGTATTTTTAGTAGAGACGGGGTTTCACCGTGTTAGCCAGGATGGTCTCGATCTCCTGACCTCGTGATCCGCCCGTCTCGGCCTCCCAAAGTGCTGGGATTACAGGCTTGAGCCACCGCACCCGGCCTATTTTATTTCTTTATTTAGAGACGGAATCTTGCTCTATTGCCCAGGCTGGAGTTCAGTGATGCAATCTCGGCTCACTGCAACCTCTGACTCCTGGGTTCCGGGCATTCACCTGCCTCAACCTCCCAAGTAGCTGGAACTACAGACACCCGACACCATGCCCGCTCAGCTAATTTTTTGTGTTTTTAGTAGAGACAGAGTTTCACCGTGTTAGCCAGGATGGTCTTGGTCTCCTGACCTTGTGATCTGCCCTCCTTGGCCTCCCAAAGTGCTGGGCTTACAGGCGTGAGCCACCGCGCCCAGCCATTTTTTTTTTTTTTTTTCCTTTTTGAGAAGTCGTCTCATTCTGTAGCCCAGGCTGGAGTGCAGTGGTGCAATCTCGGCTCACTGCAGCCTCCGCTTTCCTGGGTTCAAGTGATTCTTCTGCCTCAGCCTCGTGAGTAGCGGGGATTACAGGTGCACGCCACTGCACATGGCTGGTTTTTTACATTTTTAGTGGAATCGGGGTTTCACAATGTTGGCCAGGCTGGTCTTGAACTCCCAACCTCAGTAATCTGCCCACATCAGCCTCCCAAAGTGCTAGGATTACAGGTGTGAACCACCGCGCCCTAATTTTTATTTTTTTAGATGCATCTGGCTAATTTTTATTTTTTTAGAGAGGGTCTCAATTTGTTGCCCAGGCTGGTCTCAAACCCCTGGGCTCAAATGATTCTGCTGCCTCAGGCTCTCAAAGTGCTGCGATTATAGGCATGAGACAGCTTTATTTATAATAGCCAAACCTGGGAACAACATAAATAATTTCCAGCAACAAGTGAATGGATAAACAAATTGTAGTATTTATTTATTTGAGACAGAGGCTTCCTCTGTTGCTCAAGCTGGAGTGCAGTGGCACGATCTCGGCTCACTGCAACCTCCGCCTCCTGGGTTCAAGCAACTCGTGCCCCAGCCTCCCAAGTAACGCGTGCCATCACACCTGACTTATTTTTGTATTTTTACTAGAGATGGGTTTTCACCAAGTTGCCCAGGCTGGTCTCGAACTCCTGGCCTCACATGAGCCACCAGCCTTGGCCTCCCAAAGTGCTGGGATTACAGGCGTGAGCCATTGTGCCCAGCCTTTTGTTGTTGTTGTTGTTGTTTGTTTTTTGAGACAGGATCTTGCTCTGTCACCCAGGTTGGAGTGTACTGGCAGGATCACAGCTCATTGCAGCCTCGACCTTCTGGACTCAAGCGATCCTCCCACCTCAACCTCCCGAGTAGCTGGGAGTACAGTCATATGCCACCCTGCCTGGCTGATGTTTTGTTAGTAGAATCAGGGTCTTATC
The DNA here is from genome assembly GCF_007565055.1 of Rhinopithecus roxellana. NCBI lineage: Eukaryota > Metazoa > Chordata > Mammalia > Primates > Cercopithecidae > Rhinopithecus > Rhinopithecus roxellana. The sequence goes on from NC_044551.1 coordinate 166,050,292, forward strand.
ATGTTGGCCAGGCTGGTCTCAAACTCCTGACCTCAAGTGATTCACCCGCCTTGGCCGCCCACAGTGCTGGGATTACAGGCATGAGCCACCACACCTGGCCTCAAATGATTTTTCTGTATCTGTTGAGATCGTATGACTTTTCTCATTTTTATTTTCTTTCCTTTGTTTTTTTTTTTTTTTTTTTTTGTTTGTTTGTTTTGAGACAGGATCTTGATTTGTTTCCCAGGCTGAAGTGCAGTGGTTCAATCACAGCTCACTGCAGCCTCAACCTCCTGTGCCCAACTGATTCTTCCACATCAGCCTCCCAGGTAGATGGGGCTACAGGCACATGCCACCATGCCAGGCTAATTTTTTGTATTTTTTTGTAGAGATGGGGTTTTGCCATGTTGCCCAGGCTGGTCTCAAACTCCTGGACCCAAGTGATCTGCCCACCTCAGCCTCTCAAAATGCTGGAATTACAGGTGTGAGCCTCTGTGCCCAGCCTGCTTTTTCTCTTTTAATCTGTTTATGTATATATTTATATTTATAGATTTTTTCCCTAACATTAGTCACCTTTGTATTCCTAGGATAAACTCAGCTTGCTCATGACAAATTGCCACTTCAATACATTGTTGAATTTGGTTTGCTAATAATTTGTAGAGTTTTCTGCATTTGGCTTTCTGGTTGCTGACTTCGAATTAAATTGCTTCTATCTTTCTGAGGGAACTGAGGGTGATTTTCTTTCTTTCTTTCTTTCTTTCTTTTTTTTTTTTTCTGAGACAGAGTCTTGCTCTGTCACCCAGACTGGAGTGCAATGGCACAATCTCAGCTCACTGCAACCTCTGCCTCCCGGGTTCAAGTGATTCTCCTGCCTCAGCCTCCTGAGCAGCTGGGACTACAGGCACGGACCACCGTGCCCAGTTAATTTTTGTATTTTTAGTAGAGATGGGGTTTCACCATGTTGGTCAGGCTAGTCTTGAACTCCTGACCTCAGGTGATCTGCCTGCCTCAGCCTCCCAAAGTGCTTGGATTATAGGCATGAGCCACCACACCCAGCCAATGAAAAAAAAATTTTTTTTTTTTTTTGAGATGGAGTTTCGCTCTTGTTGCCCAGGCTGGAGTACAATGGCACGATCTCGGCTCACCACAACCTCCACCTCCCGGGTTTAAGTGATTCTCCTACCTCAGCCTCCCAAGTAGCTGGGATTACAGGTATGCGCCACCATGCCTGGCTAATTTTGTAGTTTTAGTAGAGACAGCGTTTCTCTATGTTCGTCAGGCTGGTCTCAAACTCCCGACTTCAGGTGATCTGCCTGCCTCGGCCTCCCAAGGTTTTGGGATTACAGGCATGAGCCACTGCCCCCGGCCTGAAAAAAATGTTATTATGGAAAATACCCAACCATAAACAAAATTAGTGAGAACAGTATTATAAACCCTCATGTACTCATCACCCAGTTCCTTTTTGTTTTTTTTTGAGATGGAGTCTCCCTCTGTCGCCAGAGTGTAGTGGTGCTATCTTGGCTCACTGCAACCTCCACCTCCCGGATTCAAGTGATTCTCCTGCCTCAACCTCCCGAGTACCTGGGACTACAGGCACCTGCCACCATGCCCAGCTAATTTTTTTGTATTAGTAGAGATGGGGCTTCATTCACCATGTTGGCCAGGATGGTCTCCATCTCCTGACCTTGTGATCCGCCCACCTCAGCCTCCCAAAGTGCTGGAATTACAGGCACTCATCATCCAGTTTCTAGAATAATTGATTACCAAACTTTTTTCATATATAGGCCCACCCACTTTCTCTACTCACATCCTAGACTATTTGGAAACAAATGGTAGACGTCATATCCCTTTATCTGTAAATAGTAATATCTCCAAAAGATAAGAATTTTTAAAATCCCATAATCCTGATCTGTACATGTCACGCATGCATCTAACAATACTGCAATAGAAATCTAAGAATACTGCAATAGAAAATATTTGGTCTGGCCAGGCACGGTGGCTCATGCCTGTAATCCCAGCACTTTTGGAGGCTGAGGCGAGCTGATCATGAGATCAGGAGTTGGAGACCAGCCTGGCCAATACGGTGAAACCCTATCTCTACTAAAAAATACAAAAATTAGCCGGGCGTGGTGGCGGTGCCTGTAGTCCTGGCTACTTGGGAGGCTGAGGCAGGAGAATAGCTTGAGCCCAGGAGGCGGAGGTTGCAGTGAACCGAGATTGCGCCACTGCACCCCAGCCTGGGTGACAGAACGAGACTCTGTCTCAAAAAAAAAAAAAAAAAGAGAGACAATATTTGGTCCATTTTCACTCTTCTCCAGTTGTCTTATGTGTTGCCGTTGTTGGTGGTATATGTTGTTCTGTTTTGTTAGGTTTGTTTGAATCGAGGCAAATGAAGACCTCGCATTGTGACTGGTTGATCTCTCTGTCTCCCCCCCAGGTCTGCTTGAGGTTTGCGAGTCCCAGCTCCCACTGCCCCTGCCACCTGCCTTTCCCTTCTCAGCACATACACAAGACTGGGTGAAAACGAACTAAGCGTTTGATATTACAGTATTGTTAGGTTTTTATATATGCGGTATCTTAGGAGGGAACAGAAAGCAGCAGACACACCACTGACCATGGCTCCCAGTGCGGCAGGGGCCAAAGCCCTTGCTCTGTGGCTCCAGGGGCAGCCTGTGCAGGCCCAGCCTGGGCCACTCATGCTCCCCGGCCCCACTCGCCGCCAATCCCGTCTCAGCATAGGCTTCCTTCTTTCCACCGTTCCTGGTGACCCAGCAGGCTGTCATGGGCCTTTGGTCCTTGCACAGTCCACTCCAGTGGCCACCAGGCTTCTGTGGCCATTATTTCCCATGTGCATATGGGAGAGAACTCGGCCAGGCTTCTAAGTTATCTAGACCTTCTTTTCTTTTTCTTTTTTTTTTTTTAAGACACAGTCTCACTCTGTCACACAGGCTGGAGTGCAGGTGGTACGATCTTGGCTCACTGCAACCTCTGCCTCCTGGGTTTAAGTGATTCTCTGCCTCAGCCTTCCAAGAAGTTGGGATTATAGGTGCACACCAACATGCCCAGCTAATTTTTTTTTTTTTTTTTTTGAGACGGAGTCTCGCTGTCACCCAGGCTGGAGTGCAGTGGTGCGATCTTGGCTCACTGCAACCTCCGCCTCCCGGGTTCATGCCATTCTCCTGCCTCAGCCTCCCGAGTAGCTGGGATTACAGGCATGAGCCACCGCGCCCAGCTTAATTTTTGTATTTTTAATAAAGACGGGCTTTCACCATGTTGGCCAGGCTGGTCTCAAACTCCTGACCTCAAGTGATCCGCCCACCTTAACCTCCCAAAGTGTTCGGGTTACAGGCGTGAGCCACCGTGCCTGGCCTGGACTCTCTTTTTGACATGTGTGAGCATAGGCAGCAAGCAAGGCCATGCAGAGAAGGGGTGCTTCCAGACTGACCAGGCCAGGGGCATCATTAAGGGTGGGAATGTCTCAGGAGTGTCATAGGAGAGTTGAGACCAACACGCAAGTGTCAGAATTGATGGTCGAGGCAGGAGCAAGGTTTTTTGGGGTTTTTAAGATGGGGTCTTGCTTGTAGCTCATAGCAATCATAGCTTACTGCAGCCTCGAACTGCTGGGCTCAAGTGGTCCTTCCAACTCAGCCTTCGGAGTGACTAGGACTACAAGGACTACAGGTGGGCCCCACTGCGCTGGGCTAGGGTTAATTATTACCATAGGTTTTAAAATATGCTTTGTACTGGGTTTGCATAGGCTATTTCCCCTCTGTCTGCAGGATACTCACGTCCCCATCTCTCTGTATAGCTGCAAACGGGACCAGGGAGGCATTACTGTGGCAACAGCCATGGCAGGGTCAAGGAGTTCCTTGTGTGACTTTCATACTTCTGACAGGCTGAGATCCAGGCCCTAGACCTGTGGTGATGCTGCCCATCTAGCCACCACCTGGGCTGAGGAGCAGACATGAGGCCCCCAGGCCAGAGTAGAGACCTGCCAGAGCAACCTCCATTGTCCGCCCTGATGTGGGGCCACCTTCTCATGTCCCTTATCCTCCTGCCCAGCGAAGCAGTGGCTGCTCCAGCTGGAACTCCAGGAGACAGGGCTACACTATGCCTTGAACCAGAGCCTGGGTGATGGAAGGGCCCCAAAGTGGGACCAGCCTGACTGTCCCCATCCACCAGGCAGAGAGGAAAAGCATGGCACTCCCCTGCTGGGAAATACCCCTGCAGTCACAAGTCACAAGATGAACTGGCTAGATGTGTGGACACTGCTACGTCTTTTTTTTTTTTTTTTTTTTTTTAAATTAGAGATGGGGTCTCACTTAGTTGCCCAGGATGGAGTGCAGGGGCACAATCATGACTCACTGCAGCCTCAAACTCCTGGGCTCAAACCATCCTCCCATCTGAGGCTCCCAAGTAGCTGGGACCACAGCTATGTGCCACCATCTCTGGCAGGAGCAAGATTAAAGTGCACAGTGGGAAGCCATTCAGAGCTGAGCAAGACGCAGGCAGGAAAAAAAGACAAGTGGGGACTGTGGGCCGGGCGCGGTGGCTCACACCTGTAATCCCAGCACTTTGGGAGTCCAAGGCGGGCGGATCACAAGGTCAGGAGATCGAGACCATCCTGGCTAACACAGTGAAACACTGTCTCTACTAAAAAATACAAAAAATTAGCCGGGCATGGTGGCGGGTGCCTATAGTCCCAGCTACTTGGGAGGCTGAGGCAGGAGAATGGCATGAACCCGGGAGGCAGAGCTTACAGTGAGCCGAGATTGTGCCACTGTACTCCAGCCTGGGCCACAGAGGGAGACTCCATCTCAAAAAAAAAAAAGAGAAGTGGAGACTGTGGTTGTGAACACTGTGATCCTGGCCAGACATGGGTCAGGCAGGTGGTTTTCTGGAGAACACCCTGCTAGCTGTAATCAGACACCCTGGGACCCCTACGGAGGAGGGCACAGCCCCATCCTGGCCAACACAAGGCCAATGCGTGGGTCCTCCATGGGACCTGTGGCTGTGGCACAGTCACATATGTTTTTCATCCTTTTTACCCTGCCCATGCTCTCTCAAGCACCTTTTATAGTTACTTTTTATTTTTTATTTATTTTTATTTTTTTTTTTTGAGACGGAGTCTCGCTCTGTCTCCCGGGCTGGAGTGCAGTGGCCGGATCTCAGCTCACTGCAAGCTCCGCCTCCCAGGTTTACGCCATTCTCCTGCCTCAGCCTCCCGAGTAGCTGGGACTACAGGCGCCCGCCATCTCGCCCGGCTAATTTTTTGTATTTTTTAGTAGAGACGGGGTTTCACCGTGTTAGCCAGGATGGTCTCGATCTCCTGACCTCGTGATCCGCCCGTCTCGGCCTCCCAAAGTGCTGGGATTACAGGCTTGAGCCACCGCGCCCGGCCTACTTTTTATTTTTTTGAGACAGGGTCCTGCTCTTTTGCCCAGGCTGGAGTGCAGTGGTGTGATCATAGCTCACTGCAGCCTCAACCTCCCAGGTTCAAGCCTCAGCCTCCAGAGTAGCTGGGACCACAGGTGCATGCCACTATATCTGGCTAATTAAAAAAAAATTTTTTTTTGTAAAGATGGAGTCTGGCCATGTTGCTCAGGCTGTTTTTCTTTGTTGTTGTTGTTTTTGTTTTTGTTTTTTTGAGGTAGAGTCTCACACTGTCACCCAGGCTGGAGTGCAGTGGCACAATCTTGGCTTACTGCAACCTCCACCTCCCAGGTTCAAGCGATTCTCCTACCTCAGCCTCCCAAGTAGCTGGGACTACAGGTGGATGCCACAACACCTGGCTAACTTTTGTATTTTTAGTAGAGACTGGGTTTCATCATGTTGGCCAGGCTGGTCTTGAACTCCTGACCTCAGGTGATCTGCCCGCCTCGGCCTCCCAAAGTGCTGGGATTACAGGTGTGAGCCACTGCACCCAGCCTCAAGGACTTCTGTCCTGGGCTTTGCAAGGTCAGTTTTTCCTCTTAAGAGTTGTACTTCTTGTGCTTTTCTGGCTACTATTCCATTCTGGACAACCTTCCCTGCACAACTGCCACTGACAATTTTTTTTTTTTTTTGAGACTGAGTCTCATTCTGTTGCCCAGGCTGGGGTACAGTAGTGTGATCTCGTCTTACTGCAACCTCCACCTCCCGGGTTCAAGCGATTCTCCTGCCTCAGCCTAAAAGAGTTGCTGGGACTACAGGTGTGTGCCACCACGCCCGGCTAGTTTTTGTATTTTTAGTAGAGATGGGGCTTCACCAAGTTGCCCAGGCTGGTCTTGAACTCCTGACCTCAAGTGATCCGTCCTCCTCCATCTCCCAAAGTGCTGGGATTACAGGCTTGAGCTGCCACCCCAGCTGCCACTGACAGTTTTTACTGCCACTTGTTATAGTCCCAGATGCCACCTGCCACCTGTATTAGGGGCTTCAGAGTGCTTAGCTGCAGGTTGAGGTCCTGGTCTCATCACCGGTCTCGCTGAGCCTGCTTCCGACGCACACATCACATTTACTTCCCCGCAGGCCATTCCTTAGCATCTCCTACTGCCTGGCCTCCTCCTTAGTCCATGTGGCTGGCACAGCTCTCACTCCACATTCTCAAATGGTTTTAAAATGTTTTTCTTTGGGCTGGACGCGGTGGCTGATGCCTGTAATCCCAGCACTTGGGGAGGCTGAGGCAGGTGGATCATGAGATCAGGAGATCGAGATCATCCTGGCCAACACAGTGAAATGCTACTAAAAGTACAAAAAATTAGCCAGACATGGTGGCGGGCACCTGTAATCCCAGCTATTTGGGAGGCTGAGGCAGGAGAATCGCTTGAATCTGGGAGGCAGAGGTTGCAGTGAACTGAGATCATACCATTGCACTACAGCCTGGGCGACAGAGCGAGACTCTCTCAAAAACAAAACAAAACAAAACAAATGTCTTTTTCTCTGATTTTCTTTTTTTAGAGATGGGGGTCTCATTATACTGCCCAAGCTGGTCTTGAACTTCTTGCTTCAAGCAATCTTCCTGCCTTAACCTCCCAAAGGGTTGGGATTACAGGCGTGACCCACTGCACCTGGCCTAAAATATCTTTGTATAATTCAATCTGTAGGTCAAACCTGCCACTCTACTGTAGTGGTAGAAACTGAATTTCAGTTAATTTAAAGGTTTTCCTGTCTTTCCCAAAGGGGTGTGGCACTGTCAGAGGAAGACTGTCAGATCTCTCCAGCATGACCCTCGTCCTTGTTCCCAAACTTTTCTGTCAGTCACCGTCTGCCTCCCTTTCTTTGGTTAGCTACCCATCAATGACCTGTTATTGTCATTGCCATAGACCCCTGAGCAGCACTCCCCCTCCCACAGTTGCCATTCCAGTCTTGCTGCACAGTATGATAAGAATGCCCTCTTGGCTTCTGAGGGTTAATTGTTGCCATCCAGAACGGTTAAATGCCATTCCAGAATTGTGTCATCACCAAGACACTAAGGAGCCAAGTTCCATGGCAGCATCTCCTAGCCACAAAGCACAGCCAGCACCAGCTTTCTGACACCAGTGCCCCCTCACGTCCACATTCTGCATTGCCTTAGTGAAGGGCAGCTCCATGCAACACCTTCTGGTCTCATGTAATAAATCCATTTTAACATTCCCACTTGCCTGAGCCTTCATCTCTTTTTTTTTTTTTTTTGAGACAGAGTCTGGCTCTGTTGCCCAGGCTGGAGTGCAGTGGCACGATCTCGGCTCACTGCAACCTCCGCCTCCCGGGTTCAGGTCATTCTCCTGCCTCAGCCTCCTGAGTAGCTGGGACTACAGGCGCCTGTCACCACGCCTGGCTAATTTTTTGTATTCTTTAGTAGAGATGGTGGTTCACCATGTTAGCCAGGATGGTCTCGATCTCCTGACCTCGTGATCTGCCCGCCTCGGCCTCCCAAAGTGCTGGGATTACAGGCGAGAGCCACTGCGCCCGGCCTAGCCTTCATCTCTACCTCATTAACAGTAGGCCACTATGGTGTCCAAGCTTCTGGGAGCCATCTGGCATGAAGACAAGCTCCAGGTGTCCTTTGACAGGACTTTAAATCCTGAGTCTTAGGGGATGCACCCTTGTCAATCAATGCCCTACCGGTCTTCTGTTGCTCCCCCCGCCCCCCCGCCTGGATCTGGTACCGCATCTAGATCTGGTACCCTCACAATCGCTCCCACAAGTATTCTCTCAGGTCCTGCAACTTTTTGGGCAACTGAGTGATTTCCTCCTAGGGTAGGAAATATTTCACTGCTTGTCATATGCTGAGATGTGATCCTGCTTATTGGTCTGGAGGCAATGACAGGAGGTGGATCTTGAGGAGGATTAGTGTTATCTTACAGGGCACTCACCTATAACGGGGAAATCTCTGCACTGTCTCCAGGGTGGCTGAAGCTGTCCTCCTCTATCAATGGGAAGAAGGCAGCTTCTGCTGGCCAGGATGCTTCAGGGGACTCTGGGGGCTCAAGGTTCTTTGGTACATCCACTCAAACATCCCATGTCAGGCTTCAGGGTCCATTTCTTCCCTTTAAAAGCCCCCAATGGGTCGGGTACTGTGGCTCACGCCCGTAATCCCAGAAGTTTGAGAGGCCATGGCAGGAGGATCAATTGAGGCCAGGAGTTCGAAACCAGCCTGAGGAACACAGCAAGATCCCCCGTCTCTACAAAAATAAAAACAATAAAAGCCCCCACTTTAGTACAGGAAAACTGCTGAGGATGCACAAGTGTCTTTTGCAGCTCTGCTGCCCTTGTGATGAAATCTTGGTTCTCATTTTCAGCATGCTCTGCCTACTGGCCACGGAAGCAACGTTTTCTTTACACGTTGTCTTGGGAGAGTTCCTGGCTTTCACAGCATCCTCTGAGTAGATAGCAGGCTGAACTGCATCTTTCATTCTCTTGCTTCAAAGCTTCTAAGGTGATTTAGAAAAGCTAGCCACCTCCATAATCCTTGCAACAGCAGCTGCTTCCACGTCTTTCAAGTGCCAAAGCTACTGCATAAACCAAGCTTTCTCTTCAACTCCTATCTCTTTATCAAGCACAGGTAAGAGCCTTATGCTTCGGGACACAGGGAGGTTATCACCAACTCTGTGTGTGTGTGTGTGTCTCTTTGTTGCCTTCTGAATGGTAAGTGACCCACTTTTAGATTCCTATCCCTAGGTCTGTCTTCTAGTGCTACCTCCAGGACTCACTGCCTTAGCTTGAATCCTCACAAAAACAGAGCTTGAACCTGGAACTTAGGCGTAGTTAACTTGGTACATTCCAGGAAACTGTAATCCATATAATTCCATGCCTATAATCCCAGCACTTTGGGGGCCAAGGTGGGCGAATCAGTTGAGGTCAGGAGTTTGAGACCAGCCTGGACAACATGGTGAGAGAGGTTGGGAAGAGTGACCCAGGGTACAGAACCATGAGCCCCAGCTGCAGCTTCAGTCAGAGCAGGGCTGACCAGATATGACCAGAAGCCCCAACAGCATCCTGGACACCTCTCCTGCTCCTAAGGGAGCAGAAATCTGTGACAACGGCTAAGTAGTGTCTGCTCCTCTGGATTCAGGTGCCTATCTCTTGTGGAGCTTTGTTCATTCTAGAAGGATTTGGAGAGGTCCGAGCATCGTGCCTCGTGCCTGTAATCCCAGCACTTTGGGGGCCAAGGTGGGCAGATCAGTTGAGGTCAGGAGTTTGAGACCAGCCTGGTCAACATGGCAAAACCCCATCTCTGCTAAAAACACAAAAGTTAGCCAGCCGTGGTCATGCAGACCTGTAATCCCAGCTACTTGGGAGGCTGAGGTAGGAGAATTGCTTGAACTCGAGAGGCAGAGGTTGCAGTGAGCTGAGATCGCACCATTGCACTCCAGCTTGGGCGACAGAGTGAGACTACGACTCAACGAAAAAAATAGGCTGGGCGCAGTGGCTCACGCCTATAATCCCAGCACTTTGGGAGGCCGAGACGGACGGATTACAAGGTCAGAAGTTCGAGACCATCCTGACCAATATGGTGAAACCCCGTCTCTACTAAAAATACAAAAATTAGCCCAGCGTGGTAGTGTGTGTCTGTAGTCCCAGCTACTCGGGAGACTGAGGCAAAAGAATAGCTTGAACCTGGGAGGCAAAGGTTGCAGTGAGCTGAAATCGCGGCACTACACTCCAGGCTGGACGACAAAGCGAGACTCCATCTCAAAATAAATAAATAAATAAAAATAGAACTATTTGGAGAGGGCCAAATAAGTGGGGAGCACTTCTTCACACTGAGATACAGGAAGGAACAGAAAACAAACCCCATAGAGCTTAGGTTTTAGTTGGGGGAGACTAAGAATAAATAATATATGTAGTAGGTCAAGTATTAATAGGTGCTAGAAAACCAGAAATGGGGGCCAGGAGCCGTGGCTCACGCCTGTAATCCCAGTACTCTGGGAGGTCAAGGTGGGTGGATCACCTGAGATAAGGGGTTCAAGATCAGCCTGGCCAACATGGTGAAATTCCATCTCTACCTAAAATACAAAAATCAGCTGGGCATGGTGGCAGGCACCTGTAATCACAGCTACTCGGGAGGCTGTGGCAGGAGAACTGCTGCAACCCAGAAGGCAGAGGTTGCAGTGGGCTGAGATCATGCCACTGCATTCCAGCCTGGGCGACAGAGTGAGACTGCATCTCAAAAAAAAAAAAAAAAAAAAAAAAAAGGGCTGGACACAGTGGCTCACGCCTGTAATCCCAACACTTTGGGAGGCTGAGGCGGGCAGATCATGAGATCAGGAGATGGAGACCATCCTGGCTAACATGGCAAAACCCGTCTCTACTAAAAATACAAAAAGAATTAGCCGGGCATGGTGGCAGGTGCCTGTAGTCCCAGCTACTCAGGAGGCTGAGGCAGGAGAATGGCGTGAACCTGTAGGCGGGGCTTGCAGTGAGCCGAGATTGCACCACTGCACTCCAGCCTGGGCGACAGAGTTAGACTCCATCTCAAAAAAAAAAAAAAAAAAAAAAAAGAAAACATGAAGTGGAAGGGAGGATACATTGTGCAGATACCTCAAAGAAATGAGAGTGAGTGAAACTGGCCAGTCAATGGGAAGGCACACCTGTGAGGGAAATCAGAAGAGCATGGTGCCCTAGAAAGCAAGTGAAGCCAGGGTTTCAAGGAGGGGTCAACTCCTGAGATGCTGCTGATGCACTGCGATGAGGACAGAAAACCAGGCAGAAGCCTTAACCGCATGGAGGGCACAGCATCCTTGACAAGAGCAGGCTGGGGAGAGAGGGATGTGAGAAATCTGAAGTTCAAGGTAGACCAGGTGCAGTGGCTCATGCCTGTAATCCCAGTACCTTAGAAGGCCAAGGTGAGAGGATCACTTGAGCCCAGGAGTTTGAGACCAGCCGGGGCAACATAACGTAGTGAGACCCCCTCATCTTTTCTTCTTCTTCTTTTTTTTTTTTGAGAGTCTCACTCTGTCCACCAGGCTGGAGTGCAGTGGCGCGATCTCGGCTCACTGCAAGCTCCGCCTCCTGGGTTCACGCCATTCTCCTGCCTCAGCCTCCCTTCTTTTTTTATAGATGGAGTCTTGCTCTGTTGCCTAGGCTGGAGTGCAGTGGTGCGATCTCGGCTCACTGCAAACTCTGCCTCCCGGGATCAAGCAACTCTCCTGCCTTAAACTCCTGAGTAGCTTCTACAGGCGCGTGCTACCACACCTGGCTAATTTTTTGTATTTTTAGTAGACAGGGTTTCACTGTGTTCACCAGGATGGTCTCAATCTCCTGACCTCGTAATCCACCCGCCTCGGCCTCCCAAAGTGCTGGGATTACAGGTGTGAGCCATCGCACCTAGCCTTCTTTTTATTTTTTTGAGATGGAGTCTCACTCTGTCGTCCAGGCTGGAGTGCAGTGGTGCAATCTTAGCTCACTGCAACCTCCACCTCCCAGGTTCAAACAATTCTCCTGCCTCAGCCTCCCGAGTAGCTGGGAGTACAGGCACAGGCCACCACACCTGGCTAATTTTTTTTTGTTTTTTTGTTTTTTTGTTTTTTTTTTTGAGACAGTCTTGCTCCGTCGCCCAGGCTGGAGTGCAGTGGTGCAATCTTGGCTTACTGCAAGCTCCACCTCCCAGGTTCAAGTGATTCTCCTACCGCAGCCCCCTGCGCAGCTGGGACTACAGGCGTGTGCCACCATGCTCACTTTTGTATTTTTTGTATTTTTTTGTATTTTTAATTTTTGTATTTTTAGTAGAGATGGGGTTTCACCATATTGGTCAGGCTGGTCTTGAACTCCTGACCTCGTGATCTGTCTGTCTTGGTCTCCCAAAGTGCTGGGATTACAGGCCTGAGTCACCATGCCCGGCAACGCTGGGCTAATTTTTGTATTTTCAGTAGAGACGGAGTTTCACCATATTGGCCAGGCTGCTCTGAAACTCCTGACCTCAAGTGATCTCCCACCTTGGCCTCCCAAAGTGTTGGGATTACAGGCATGAGCCACCACGCCTGGCCTTTTTTTTTTTTTTTTTTTTTTTTTGAGATGGAGTCTCGCTCTGTCACCCAGGCTGGAGTGCAGTGGTGCAGTCTCGGCTCACTGCAACCTCCGCCTCCAGGGTTCAAGCAGTTCTCCTGCTTCAGCCTCCTGGGTAGCTGGGATTACAGGTGTGTGCCACCACGCCTGGCTAGTTTTTGTATTTTTAGTGAAGATGGGGTTTCACCATGTTGGTCAGGTTGGTCTTGAACTCCTGACCTTGTGATCCTCTCACCTCAGCCTCCCAAAGTGCTGGGATTACAGGTGTGAGCCACTGTGCCTGGCCTTTTTTTCTTTTTGTAGAGACAAGATTTCAGTTTGTTGCCCAGGCTGTTCTCAAATTCCTGGCATCAAGCAGTCTTCCTGCCTTGGCCTCCCAAAGTGCTAGGATTATAGGTGTAAGCCACCACGCTCAGCCCAAGACCCCCAGGTCTACAAAAACAACAAAAAATTAAGCCGGGCACGGTGATTCACACCTGTAATCCCAGCACTTTGGGAGGCGAAAAGGCAGCAGATCACCTGAGGTCAGGAGTTCAAGATCAGCCTGGGCAATATGGTGACACCCCATCTCTACTAAAAATACAAAAAATTAGGCAGGCGTGGTGGTGCACGCCTGTAGTCCCAGTTACTTGGGAAGCTGAGGTGAGAGAATCACTTGAGCCCAGGAGTTTGAGACTCAAGTGAGCCATGATCACACCACTGCACTCCAGCCTGGGGGACACAGCCAGACCCTATCTCTAAAAAAGAAAAAGAAGTTGAAGGGAGTTAAGAGCAAACAGGGAAGGGAGGAATTGGGGATGTGAATATAAGCAACTTTTTGGAATTTAGTTATAAAGGAAAGCAAAGAAATGACACAGTAGCTAGAAGGGGAATGTGGGACCAAGACTATTTTGTCTCACTCTGTTGCCCAGGCTGGAGTACAATGGCATGATCATGGCTCACTGCAACCTCCACCTCCAGGGTTGAAGCAATTCTCCTGCCTCAGCCTCCTGAGTCGCTGGAACTACAGGTGCATGCCACAATGCCTGGCTAATTTTTGTATTTCTAGTAGAGATGAGGTTTCACCATGTTGGTCAGGCTGGTCTTTTTTTTTTTGAGACGGAGTCTTGCTCTGTCGCCCGGGCTGGAGTGCAGTGGCCGGATCTCAGCTCACTGCAAGCTCTGCCTCCCAGGTTTACGGCATTCTCCTGCCTCAGCCTCCCGAGTAGCTGGAACTACAGGCGCCCGCCACCTCGCCCGGCTAGTTTTTTGTATTTTTAGTAGAGACGGGGTTTCACCGTGTTAGACAGGATGGTCTCGATCTCCTGACCTCGTGATCCGCCCGTCTCGGCCTCCCAAGGTGCTGGGATTACAGGCTTGAGCCACCGCGCCCGGCTGGCTGGTCTTAAACTCCTGGCCTCAGATGATCTGCCCTCCTTGGCTTCCCAAAGTGTTGGGATTACAAGCATGAGCCACTGTGCCCAGCCTTTTTTATTTTTATTTTTTTGAGATGGAGTTTCGCTGTTGTTGCCCAGGCTGGAGTGCAATGGCATGATCTTGGCTCACTGCAACCTCTGCCTCCCAGGTTCAAGTGATTCTCCTGCCTCAGCCTCCTGAGTAGCTGGGATTACAGGCACCTGCCATCACACCTAGCTAACTTTTGTATTATTAGTAGAGATGGGGTTTCACCACATTGGCCAGGCTGGTCTCAAACTCCTGACCTCAGGTGATCCACCTGCCTCGGCCTCCCAAAGTGTTGGGATTACAGGCGTGAGCCACCACGCCTGGCTTTTTTCTTTCTTTTTGAGACAGGATATTATGATGTCACCAAGGCTGGAGTGCAATGGCACTATCACGGCTCACTGAAGCCTTGACCTCCCCAGGCTTGTGATCCTTCCACCTCAGCCTCCAGAGTAGCTGGAAATCCAGGCGTGTGCCACCACACCCAGCTAATTTTTTACTTTTTGGAAAGAAGGGGTTTCCCCATGTTGCTCAGGCTGGTCTCACACTCCTGGGCTCAAGCGATCCTCTCACCTTAGCCTCCCAAAGTGCTGGGATTACAGGCATGAACCACCATGCCCAGCAAGAAAAGATTTTTTTCCAAGATAGAAGACCCAGTGAGATTCTCACTTATGCTTCTCTTCATCTCTCCTCTTTTTTTTTTTTTTACTTTTGAGACGGAGTCTCGCTCTGTTGCCCAATCTGCAATGCAGTGGTGTGATCTCGGCTCACTGCAACCTCTGCCTCCCAGGTTCAAGAAATTCTCCCACCTCAGCCTCCTGAGTAACTGGGATTACAGGCTCGTGCCACCACGCCTGGCTAATTTTTGTATTTTTAGTAGAGACAGGGTTTCACCATGTTGGCCAGGCTGGTCTCGAACTCCTGGCCTCAGGTGATCCGCCCATCTCGGCCTCCCAAAGTACTGGGATTACAGGCATGAGCCACCACACCCAGCCCTCATCTCTCCTCTTGCTTGACAAACCTACAGAGCCTTTTTGACCTGCCTCCTCAAACCCAAAAATATTTTGGCAAAGTTCTATTCCCCAGAGGGTTCTGAGCTGTAGGAGGTAAAAGCCAGGGTCCTTTGTTCCTACTTTCTGCTCTGTGGCTTTCATCTCCGGGGGCAAGAAGGTGGGCTGCCCCTTGGCAGGGCTCAGGACCAGGCTGTGAAATTCTACAGCCGAAAGAACAAAGTTAGATATTTCAAAATATCATCCTGCCCCTTTTATTTCAGGCCCTTGATCCACTTGGATACCCCCACACACACACTTTTTTTTTTTTTTTTTTTTTGACAGAGTCTCGCTCTATCACCCAGGCTGGAGTGCAACGGTGCGATCTCGGCTCACTACAACCTCCACCTCCCAGGTTCAAGCAATTCTTCTGCCTCAGCCTCCCAAGTAGCTGGGATTACAGGTGCCTGCTACCACGCCCAGCTAACTTTTTGTATTCTTTTTAGTAGAGACAGGGTTTCGCCATGTTGGCCTGGCTGGTCTCAAACTCCTGACCTCAGAGGTGATCCAACCGCCTCGGCCTCCCAAAGTGCTGGGATTACAGGTATGAGCCACTGCACCTGACCTGTGGATGCCCCTTTCTAAACAGGGCCTGCACTGGGCTGTAAGGCTCCCTGCCTGCTGCAGGTTTGGTTGGGGCAGATAACCCTTTTCCACCCTAGGACTTTATTTGTTTTCAAGTACTCTGGGCAAAGCAATATTCCCTAAACTTTAGGCATTCTTGGATCCCTTTATGAGTTTTGCTATTTTGGCATGCTACATGTAAGTTTTGCTTAATGTTTTTATGTAAAGCATCTTCCTCCTTTTACTTCTTTTATTGTGATAAAATTCACATAAAATTCACCGTTTTGAAGTGTACTATTTAGTGACTTTTATTACAATGTTGTGAAACTATCACCACTATAGTGCCAATTTCTCACCACCCCAAAAGGCAGCCCCCTTGTGTTCACACACACACATACACACACTCTGTCCTCCCATCCCTTGGTAACCTAATCTGCCTGTTTTTTTTTTTTTTTTTTTTTTTTTTTGAGACAGAGTCTCACTTTGTCATCCAGGCTGGAGTGCAGTGGCTCACTGCAACCTTCACCTCTCCGGTTCAAGTGATTTTCCTGCTTCAGCCTCCCAAGTAGCTGGGATTACAGATGCCTGCCATCACGCCTGGCTAATTTTTGTATTTTTAGTAGAAATAGGTTTTCACCATGTTGGCCAGGTTGGTGTTGAACTCCTGACCTCAGGTGACCCACCCGCCTTGGCCTCCCAAAGTGCTGGGATTACAGGTGTGAGCCACCTGTGCCTGGCTGGATTTTTAAATTTTATTTTATTTTTTTGAGACAGAGTCTGGCTCTCAAGTGCAGTGGCGTGATGCTGGCTCACTGCATCCTCTGCCTCCCAGGTTCATGCGATTCTCCTGTCTCAGCCTCAGGAGTAACTGGGACTGTAGGCGCATGCCACCAAGCCCAGCTAATTTTTGTTTTGTTTTGAGACAAGAGTCTCACTCTGTCGCCCAGATTGGAGTGCAGTGGTGTGATCTCGGCTCACTGCAACCTCCACCTCCCAGGTTCAAGTGATTCTCCCGCCTTAGCCTCCAGGGTAGCTGAAACTACAGGCATGCGCCACCACACCCGGCTAATTTTTTTGTATTTTGGTAGAGATGGGGTTTCACCATGTTGTCCAGGTTGGTCTCGAACTCCTGAGCTCAGGCAATCCGCCCACTTCAGCCTCCCAAAGTGCTAGGCTTACAGGCACCCGACACCGCGCCAGCCGATTTTTGATATTTTTAGTACAGACGTGGTTTCACCTTGTTGGTCAGGCTGGCCTTGAACTCCTGACCTCAAGTGATCGGCTCGCCTCGACCTCTCAAAGTGCTGGGATTACAAGCGTGAGCCACCACGCCTGGCCCCAGGAAATCTTGATTTTTAATGTGGTATCTCCAAATTCTGAAACTTTGGCAACTAATGCAATTTTTAAAAGATTGTGGGCCAGGCAGACTGCATTCTATGGAGGTAGAAAAGGAGGCCTGAGGACGGGCGCGGTGGCTCACGCCTGTAATCCCAGCACTTTGGGAGGCAGAGGCGGGCACATCACGAGATTAGGAGTTCGAGACCAGCCTGGCCAATATGGTGAAACCCCATCTCTACTAAAAATATAAAAATTAGCCGGGCGTGGTGGCACGCACCTGTAGTCCCAGCTACTCAGGAGGCTGAGGCAGAAGAATCGTTTGTACCCGAGAGGCGAGCTTGCAGTGAGCCGAGATCGCACCACTGCACTCCAGCCTGGGTGGCAGAGCGAGACTCTCTCAAAAACAAACAAAAAATTAGCCGGGCGTGGTGGCGCATGCCTGTAATCCAGCTACTTGGGAGGCTGAGGTAAGAGAATCGCTTGAACTCAGGAGGCGGAGGTTAAGGTGAGCCGAGATCGCGCCATTGCACTCCAGCCTAGGCAACAAGAGCCAAAGTCCGTCTCAAAGAAAAGGCAAAAGAAAGAAAAGAAAAAGGAGGCTTGAGCCCGGCGCAGTGGCTCACGCCTGTAATCCCACGTTTAGGAGGCTAAACTGGGAGGATTGCTTGTGTCTAGAAGCTCGAGGTTGCAGTGAGCCATGATCGTGCCACTGCGCTCCAGCCTGGGTGATAGAGCGAGACCCCGTGTTTAAAAAAAAAGGGGGGGGCCTGTAACACAGACGCGACTCCCCAAAATGCCGCACAGGCAAGTGGGGGCCGCACAGCCCATGGTTTCCAGAAAGCTTCTCTTGGGAATGTAAAGTAACACTTAACCCTGGGTCTCCTAGTTTCCAGACCTCCTGAGCCTAGAGGCCCTGAGGACGGAATAAGTGCAAAGTCCCCGACTCCGCACACCGTCCTCGGCTCGCTCCGCACCGCAGCCTTCATTCCCTGAGCACCACGGTTCGTCCGTCTCCGGGACTTCGCCCTCCATTACCTGGATGGCCTGCAAGGCCATTACTCGCCACTCCGCCCTAGCTGGGTTATGTCGGCGGCAAGACTTGCTTCCACTCCGCACTACCGGAGAGCCACGCGCAGACCCTCCTCCACAGCCCCATCGCACCCTCCCAAATTAGGCAGGTTAGGCTTGCGTCCCCTGCCGACACCCAGCACCGAGGGGCAGTCCCCGAGGCCGCGCAGACAACGGCCCAGGGAACCGCGGGAGCCAGTCTAGCGCGGGGAGAGTGGCAGGCGAGAGGCGCGAGGCGCGCATGTGTAGCGCGGCCTTTATTTCGTCACTGCGAATCCAAAACGCACGACGGGATCATGAGCACGCCCCCGCTGGCGCCTGCGCGCTTGCGCATCTTCCTCTGCCAGGCGGGCGCCGCAGCCGTCGGGGTCACCTCGGGGTTGAGCTTCTTCTCCAGCAAGTGCATGCGCGCCATGGCCTCAGTCATCATGTCCATGAGCAGTTCCCGCTGCAGCTTCAGGTAGTTGTTCTCCTCCAGCAACACCTGGCTCTTGGTCTGCTGCACCTGAGCGTTCCAGCTGGAGGCGGTCCGCGAGAGCAGCGGCGACCGCGTCCGCGCCAGCGGGCCCTCAGTGGTCCACCGGCCGCCGCGGAACAGGAAGGCCTGGTTGCTGAGGCGCATGCGCGGCGCGCCGTAGGCGAGGCCCAGCTCTGCCTGGCGTGTGTTGTGGTCCATCAGGTAGAAGGTGGACAGGGAAGACATGCGGCGCAGCGGCGGCCGCCGTGGCGAGAAGGGCCGCGAGATGTGATCGGCCCAGAACTGCTGCAGCTGCTCCCACAGGCGGCTGGCATGGCTTGTAGCCAGCCACTCGAAGGTTGCCAGGGCGTGGACCTTGTAGGGCACGCAGGAGCTCGGAGGGGAGCCTCGGGAGCGCTGGCGACTCGTGCTGCGCGCTTGTTGCGGGACCCCGGATGTCCAGAATGATGAAGGCGAGCCAGGGGGCGCTGCTAGGAGACAAGAGTCCGGGTGAGCAGCGTGCTTGGTACAGGCCGCCTCTCAAACCGCGAGGCCGGTGGACATGTCTTAGTCCTGCACCTAGTGCTGCGGCTGTGGCTAACCGGCTGCTGGCCACCGAGGAGCCCCTCCCTCCACGCTGCACAGGCAGCAGTCTCACCTAAACCACCTTCCCCAAAGACCACTGAGGGTTCGGGCCCTGGGATAGATATGCAGATGAAGGACGGGAGGAGGGCCCTGTTCTCTGAGTTGCAGCTGGAAGGGTGAGGGGTAGGGAATGATAGCAAGACAAGTAAGTAGGTATTTAAAGGAGGAGTAGGACTGTGCCAGGTGGGTTGAGGATGGAAAATGGAGAGCTTCTAGGCAGAAGGAAGAGCCGAGCACGGCTTTTTCTTTTTTTCTTTTTTTTGAGACAGAGTCTCGCTGTTGTTGCCCGAGCTGGAGTGCAATGGCACAATCTTGGCTCACTGCAACCTCCGCCTCCCGGGTTTCAGCAATTCTCCTGTCTCAGCCTCTTGAGTAGCTGAGATTACAGGCGCCTGCCATCACCCCCAGCTAATTTTTGTATTTTTAGTGAAGACAGGGTTTCACCATGTTGGCCAGGCTGGTCTCGAACTCCTGACCTCAGGTGATCTGCCTGCCTCGGTCTCCCGAAGTGCTGAGATTACAGGCATGAGCCACTGTATCCGGCAGGGCAGGACTTTCATATTTCAGATGTAAACACGAGGTTGGATAGGATTGGTGCTGGGAAAAGCAGGAGAGGAACCTGGGAAGGTGGACCAGTGCACTACGTGAAGGTGCTGTACAGGCAGGCTCAGAAGCTTAGACTTCCTTTTTGTGGGTAAGAGGGAACTGTGGAAGAATTACAAAGCCAGGGTTAGATCTGGATTCTGAAAACAATCTGGGAGGATGTCTAGCATAGCCAACAGCATTATTGCCCTCATCATTCAGTCATTTGATGGACTTGAACTAGCATCCGCTCTGTGCCAGGCTCTGGTCTTGGGAAGGGGACCCGGAACAGCCTCTACCTGCCCTCAAGATGCTCCTAATCCAGGTTGGAAGACAGATGTGTATACAGACCACAGTCCAGTGTGTTCAGTGACATCCTGGGGTATGTGCCATAGGCTAGACCTATGCATAGGGCTCAAAGTAACAGGGATTGTGCACACTAAACATGACATTTGTTCCAAACAAACTATGCCCTCAGGGAGTCCAAAGTCCAGATAACAGACAAGTCCCATTTTGCTCCCTTCTCCCTGCACCCACCCACCCCCTGGCCCAGTAAGTACTGATTCTGTTATGTGAAAAAGGGAGTTATGTGTTGTTTCTAATTCCTCTTCTGCCCATGGACAATGAGAAGAGAAAGAACTGGAGCAGGGTTCCCCCTCTGTTATGTCTTTGTTAATTCATAAGACACTTATCCCTCACATATAGGTGGACAGAGGCTGGATGGTACATACCATCCCCAAGATCTGGTTCAGGGAGATGGTCTCTGGAAGCCCACATCCAGGCCCACCCTTGAGATTGTATCTTCTCAGAGGATCCTTCCCCGTAAATCCTCACTGTATGTTGTGCCTCACCTGGAAGATGTGGTGGAGTTGCGGAGCTGCTGTCCCAGGGCTAGTCCCATCTCCGACCCACTCAGCTCCTGTCCACCTGCTGTGACTCACAATGCCCCCAGGCCAGGCCACCCCTGGACAAGAAGGGGTGCTGACCACTGAGCTGTCAAATAGACTCTGGGCTCTCCCTTGCATGCATTCAGTGCATCATTGAGCACCTACTGTGTTCTAGGAACAGTTCCAGGGAAGTGAAGAAGATATTCCCTCATTAAGCTGTCATTCTTGGCAGGGGAATGAGGGGAGTGGTCATAAGCAGAGTCTAAGACAGGAATTTGTTCTAGGGGAACTAACAAGATAGTCTCTCAGGAAGCTAACAGAGGGTGTCATGAGTCAGGTTCCCTAGAAGCAGAACCTAAGATGAGCATTCTTGTTCAAGTGAATTATTGGGGAAGTGCTCTCAGGAGAAGGGGGTGAGGGAAGCAAGACAGGGCAGAGAAAACAGGCTAAGGCTGAGCCAGAGTGTGGTCTCACATGGAGCCTAGCTTCTGCTTGCTGTCATGGGGAACTCGGAGCACAAATAGCACCACAGTTAGGCCTCCTTAAGGCAAGGGAGTCAGCCTTTTGTACCCTCCTTTTACATGTCAGTCAGTTATTGGCCGGGGCAGCTGAGAGTTATCAACCAGCACCTACAGCACTTTTGGGTGCAACCAGGGATCTGGGTTCTCAGTGGGGTGCCAACTGAGGAGGGAGGAAGATAATAGATGATAAAAATAGCCAACATGGCAAGACCCCATCTCCACAAAAACAAAGTAGCTGGGTGTGGTGGCATGTGACTGTAGTCCCAGCTACTCAAGAGGCTGAGGTGGGAGGATCACCTGAGCCCAGGAAGTGAAAGCTGCAGTGAACAGTGATTGTGCCACTGCACTCCAGCATGGGCGATAGAGACCTTGTGTTAAAAAAAAAAAAGAGGGCCAGGCATGGTGTTTCACGCCTGTAAATCCCAGCACTTTGGGAGGGGAAGGTGGGTGGATCACCTGAAGTCAGAAGCTCAAGAACAGCCTGACCAACATGGTGAAACTCCATGTCTACTAAAAATAGAAAAAAATTAGCCGGGCGTGGTGGTGGGTGCCTGTAATCCCAGCTACTCAGGACGCTGAGGCAGGATAATTGCTTGAACCCAGGAGGCAGAGGTTACAGTGAGCGAAGATTGTGCCACTGCACTCCAACCTGGGCAACAAGAGCGAAACTCCATCTCAAAAAAAAAAAAAGGAATGACTAAATGAATAAGAATATTCAGGCCAGGTGTGGTGGCTCACACCTGTAATCCCAGCACTTTGGGAGGCTGAGGTGGGTGGATCATGAAGTCAGGTGATCGAGATCATCCTGGCTAACTTGGTGAAACCCCATCTCTAATAAAAATATAAAAAATTGGCCAGGTGCAGTGGCTCATGCCTGTAATCCCAGCATCTTGGGAGGCTGAGGCAAGTGGATCACCTGAGGTCGGGAGTTCGAGACCAGCCTGACCAACATGGAGAAACCCCATCTCTTCTCAAAATACAAAATTAGCCGGGCGTGGTGGTGTATCCCTATAACCCCTGCTGCTTGGGAGGCTGAGGCAGGAGAATTGCTTGAACCCAGGAGGCAGTGGTTGCAGTTGGCCGAGATCGCACCACTGCACTCCAGCCTGGGCGACAGAGCGAGACTCCGTCTCAAAAAAAATAAAAGAATAAATAAAAAGAATGTCTAATTCTGATACGTACAGTGAAGAAACCAAACCAAGGAAATACAGAAAGTGATTTTGGGACAGGGTGAGGAGTAGGAACTAATTTAGACGTGGTGCTCAGTGAAGGCCCTTGACATTCATGCTAAAACCTGAACTCCAGTCCCTTGAAGACCTGGGGGTAAAGGAAGGAAGTGGCTGGGCATGTTTGAAGGACAAGTGCCATGTGTGCGGACAGTGGAAGGAAATGAAGTCAGTCCTAACTGCTAAGCCCACCCACCTGACTACAAGGGACAGACCCAGAATCACAGGAGCTCACAAGCTGGGGCAGAGCCCGCTGGTAGTGCCACCTCCTAGGAAACTTCTGTAATCGTTTTATTGAGGTATAACTGACATAATCAACTACATTTATTTTTTTATTTTTATTTTTATTTTTTGAGATGGAGTCTCGCTCTGTCGCCCAGGCTAGAGTGCAGTGGCACGATCTCAGCTCACTGCAAGCTCTGCCTCCCAGGTTCACGCCATTCTCCTGCCTCAGCCTCCCAAGTAGCTGGGACTACAGGCACCCGCCACTACGCTGGGCTAATTTTTTTTTTTTTTTTTTTTTTTTTTTTTAGTAGAGACGTGGTTTCACGGTGTTGGCCAGGATGGTCTCGACCTCCTGACCTCATGATCCACCCGCCTCAGCCTCCCAAAGGGCCGGGATTATAGGCGAGATCTACGCCCGGCCAACTACATATATTTATAACGTATAATGTGAAGTATTTCGGCCGGGCGCGGTGGCTCAAGCCTGTAATCCCAGCACTTTGGGAGGCTGAGACGGGCGGATCGCAAGGTCAGGAGATCGAGACCACCCTGGCTAATACGGTGAAACCCCGTCTCTACTAAAGAATACAAAAAACTAGCCGGGCGACGAGGCGGGCGCCTGTAGTCCCAGCTACTTGGGAGGCTGAGGCAGGAGAATGGCGTAAACCCGGGAGGCGGAGCTTGCAGTGAGCTGAGATCCGGCCACCGCACTCCAGCCTGGGCGACAGAGCCAGACTCTGTCTCAAAAAAAAAAAAAAAAAAAGTGAAGTATTTCGATAATTTGTTATGTGAAATCATTCTCAAAATCAAGATAATGAATGTATCCATCTGGTGGTATCCATTACCTTTTTTTCTTTTTTTTGAGAGGAGTCTCTCACTTTGTTGCCCAGGCTGGAATGCAGTGGTGCGATCTCAGCTCACTGCAACCTCTGCCTCCCGGGTTCAAGTGATTCTCCTGTCTCAGCCTCCAAAGTAGCTGGGATTACAGGTGCACACCACCACACCCAGCTAATTTTTGTATTTTTAGTAGAGATGGGGTTTCACCATGTTTACCAGGCTGGTCTCAAACTCCTGGCCTTAAGTGATCCACCCACCTTGGCTGCCCAAACTGCTGGAATTACAGGCATGAGTCACCGTGCCTGGCCTCAGTATAGATTTTTTTTGACATTGGCTTCTCATCACATAATTATTTTAAGATTTATCCATGTTGTTGCATTTATTAACAATGCATTACTTTGAGTAGTATTTCATTGTATGGAAACACCACACAATTTGTTTTTCCATTCAGCTGTTGATACACATTTGGGTTGTTTCCAGTTTGGGGGCTACTGCAAATAAAACTGCTCTGAACATTTTTGTTCATCTTTATGTGGACATATGCTTTCATTTCTCTTAAGTAAATCCCCAGGCTGGGTCATATGGCAGGTGCACGTTTACCTTTTTATTAAGCCACTAACAGTGAGTGAAAGTTTCTGTTTCTGTGTATCCTGGCCGACACTTAGTTTGGTAAACCTTCATTTTAAAAAAATTTGCTTAATTAAAGGTGGTGATGGTGTTTTGTGAGACAGGGTCTCACCGTGGTGCCTAGGCTGGTCTCAAACTCCTGGGCTCAAGGGATCCTTCCACCTGGGCCTCTGGGCCTCCCAAAGTGCTAGGATTACAGGCAGGAGCCATGGGACCCAGCTAGTAAGCCCTTTTTTTTGAGACGGAGTCTCGCTCTGTCGCCCAGGCTGCAGTGCAGTGGCGCGATCTCTGCTTACTGCAAGTTCCACCTCCTGGGTTCACACCATTCTCCTGCCTCAGCCTCCTAAGTAGGTGGGACTACAGGTGCCTGCCACCACACCGGCTAATTTTTTTTGTATTTTTAGTAGAGATGGGTTTTCACCGTGTTAGCCAGGTTGGTCTCGATCTCCTGACCCCGTGATCCACCTGCCTAGGCCTCCCAAAGTGCTGGGATTACAGGCTTGAGCCACCCTGCCCAGCCAAGCCTTTTTAATTTTAGCCATAGTGGTAGTGTGTCTAAATTGTGGGGTTTTTGCTGTTTTGTTGTTTTAAATTTTTAACAAGCTCATCCTTAATTTATTTTATTTATTTGTCTGTCTATTTATTTTTTGAGATGGAGTTTCGCTTTTGTTGCCGAGGCTGGAGTGCAGTGGTGTGATCTCGACTCACTGTAACCTGCGCCTCCTGGGTTCAAGCGATTCTCCTGCCTCAGCCTCCCAAGTAAGTGGGATTACAGGCGTGTGCCACCACACCTGGCTAATTTTGTTTTATTTTTTTGTTTTTTGTTTTTTTTTTTTTGACTAGAGATGGGGTTTCACCATGTTGGTCAGGCTGGTCTTGAACTCCTGACCTCAAGTGATCCATCCACCTCTGCCTCCTTAAGTGCTGGGATTATAGGCTTGAACCACTGCGCCCAGCCTTAATAAATCTGTTTATTTACTTATTTAATTTTTGGAGGCAGAGTCTCGTCCTGTCACTCAGGCTGGAGTGCAGTGGCGCAGCCTTCGGTCACCACAACCTCTGCTTCCCAGGTTCAAGCGATTCTTCTGCCTCAGCCTCCTAGTATGTGGGATTACAGGCATATGCCACCATGCCTGGCTAATTTTTGGTTTTTTTTTCTGAGATGGAGTTTCACTCTTGTTGCCCAGGCTGAAGTGCAATGGTGCAATCTTGGCTCACCACAACCTCCACCTCAGCCTCCCGTGTAGGTGGGATTACAGGCATGTGCCACCACGCCTGGCTAATTTTGTATTTTTAGTAGAGACGGGGTTTCTCCATGTTGGTCAGACTGGTCTTGAACTCCCGACCTCAGGTGATCGCCCACCTTGTGCTGGGATTACAGGCATGAGCCACCACGCCCAGTATTTTTTTTTTTTTTTTTTTTTGAGATGGAGTTTCGCTCTTGTTGCCTAGGCTGGAATGCAATGGCATGATCTCAGCTCACTGAAACCTCTGCCTGCTGGGTTCAAGAGATTCTCCTGCCTCAGCCTCCCAGGTAGCTGGGATTACAGGCACCTGCCACCACGCCTGGCTAATTTTTGTACTTTTAGTAGAGATGGGGTTTCACCATGTTGGCAAGGCTGGTCTCGAACTCCAGATCTCAGATGATCCACCTGCCCTGGCCTCTCAAAGTGTTGGGATTATAGGCATGAGCCACTGTGCCCGGCCCAATTTTTGTATTTTTAGTAGAGATGGGTTTTCACCATCTTTGCCAGGCTGGTCTCAAACTCCTGACCTCAGGTGATCTGTCTGCCTTGGCCTCCCAAAATGCTGGGATTACAGATGTGAGTCATTGCGCCTGGCCTCATCGTTAATAAATTGAGGTTTTAATTTGCATTTCTCTAACAGCTAATGCTATTAAGCATCTTTCCATGTGGGTATTTGTTATCTATTTTATTTATTTATTTATTTATTTAATTTATTTTTTTTGAGACGGAGTCTCGCTGTCTCTCCCAGGCTGGAGTGCAGTGGCGCGATCTCGGCTCACTGCAAGCTCTGCCTCCCGGGTTCATGCCATTCTCCCGCCTCAGCCTCTGAGTAGCTGGGACTACAGGCGCCCGCCACCATGCCCGGCTAATTTTTTTTTGTATTTTTAGTAGAGATGGGGTTTCACCGTGTTAGCCAGGATGGTCTCAATCTCCTGACCTTGTGATCTGCCCGCCTCAGCCTCCCAAAGTGCTGGGATTACAGGCTTGAGCCACCGCACCCGGCCTTTTGTTATCTATTTTAATGAAGTGGTTGTTCAAGTCTTTTTTTTTTTTTTTTTTTTTTTTGAGACAGAGTCTCGCTCTGTCACCAGGCTGGAGTACAGTGGCACGATCTTGGCTCACTGCAACCTCCGCCTCCCGGGTTCAAGTGATTCTCCTGCCTCAGCCTCCCAAGTAGCTGGGATTACAGTCACGTGCCACCACACCCAGCTAATTTCTGTATTTTTAGTAGAGATGAGGTTTCACCACGTTGGCCAGGCTGGTCTTGAACTCCTGACCTCATGTGATCTGCCTGCCACGGCCTCCCAATGTGCTGGGATTACAGGTGTAAACCACCAAGCCCGGCCATCTTTTTTTTTTTTTTTTTTTTTTTTTTTTTTTTTTTCAGTGGTTCAAGTCTTTTTGCCTATTTTAAAAATTGGATTGTTTGTCTTAACACTCTTGTCTTAGCTCTTGTTGCCCAGGTTGGAGTGCAATACGTGGGTCACTGCAACTTCCGGCAGCTCACTGCAACTTCCGGCTCCAGGATTCAAGCAATTCTCTTGCCTCAGCTTCCTGAATAGCTGGGACTACAGGCGCCTGCCACCATGCCCAGCTAATTTTGTATCTTTAGTAGAGACAGGGTTTTGCCATATTGGTCAGGCTGGTCTTGAACTCCTGCCCTCAGGTAATCCTTCTGCCTTGGCCTCCCAAAGGTCTGGCTACACAGGCATGAGCCACCGCACCCAGCCTGCAGTTTCTGTTTTTGTTTTTGAGATGGAGTCTCCCTCTGTCGCCCAGGCTGGAGTGCAGTGGAGTGGTGCTATCTCGGCTCACTGTAAGCCCCGCCTCCCAGGTTCACGCCATTCTCCTGCCTCAGCCTCCCGAGTAGCTGGGACTACAGTTGCCCACCACCATGCCTAGCTAATTTTTTGTATTTTTAGTAGAGACGGGGTTTCACCGTGTTAGCCAGGATGGTCTCCATCTCCTGACCTCGTGATCTGCTCGCCTTGGCCTCCCAAAGTGCTGGGATTACAGGCGTGAGCCACCATACCCGGCCTTTTTTTTGAGACGGAATTTTGCTCTTGTTGCCCAGGCTGGAGTGCAATGTACAATCTCGGCTCACCACAACCTCTGCCCCCTGGGTTCGAGGGATTCTCCTGCCTCAGCCTCCTGAGTTCCTGGGATTACAGGCCGGCTAATTTTTTGTATTTTTAGTAGAGACAGCGTTTCTCCATGTTGGTCAGGCTGGTCTCGAACTCCCGACCTTAGGTGATCCGCCCGTCTTGGCCTCCCAAATTGCTGGGATTACAGGCATGAGCCACCACGCCCAACCCCAGCTTGCAATTTTTACATTCTAGATAAAATCCTTTGTTTGATATGTTTTGCAAAAATTTCTTCCCAGTCTGTGGCTTGCCTTTTAGGGCAAAAGTTTTTAGTTTTGACGATGTCCAATTTATTAAGTTTTTCTTTTTCACGTTTTTTTGTGTCATATTTATGAACTGTTTGCCAAGTATAAAGTTACTAAGATTTTCTCCTTCTTATTCTAGAAGTTTCATAGTTTTAGCTTTACATTTAGGTCTGTGCTCCATTTTAAGTTAATTTTTGTTTATGATGTTTTGTGTTTTTTTTTTTTTTTTGACAGAAATGCCAAATTGACTCAGCACCATTCACAGAGAAGACTGGCCTTTCCCACAGTAACTGCAGTGACGTCCGTGTTGTTTGTCACATGACTGAGGACATGGCTCTGGTTCTGTGCTCTGTGTTCTTTTCCTTGGTCTGTTTCTCATGGCACCAATACTGTTGATACCTGGTAGTGTAAACCTTCCAATACTATTCTTTAAGATTGCTTTGGCTTTCTAGATCCTTTGTATTTCCATATAAATTTTAGAATTTGATTGTCAGTGTTCACAAATAAACCCTCATGCTCACTGTTTAAAGCTTTCTCTACTTGTCATGAGGACACTTGAGCTCAAATCAACCCCCCGAAGGTGTCCGATAAGACACGGAATCAGAGCCCAGGAATATTTTAACCAAGCCAGTGATTCATATTCTTTATCTCTCCACATCGTATCTATGTTATTAAAGTCAATTTTCAGCCATGCGCAGTGGCTCATGCCTGTAATCCCAGCAATTTGGGAGGCTGAGGCAGGCAGATCACTTGAGGCCAGGAGTTCGAGATGAGCCTGGCCAACATGGTGAAACCCTGTCTCTACTAAAAATACAAAAAATTAGCTGGGTGTGGTGGCACACACCTGTGGTCCTAGCTACTTGGGAGGCTGAGGGAGGAGAACTGCTTGAACCCAGGACTTGGAGGTTGCAGTGAGCCGAGATCGTACCACTGCACTCCAGCCTGGCAACAGCAAGACTCCATCCTGGAAAAAAAAAAAAAAAAAGCTGACTTTATCTATCTATCATCTATTAGGCGGCACCCAGCCGCCTAAGGTCACTTTTCATTAGCAATCATGATATTTGGCCAGGCATGGTGGCTCATGCCTGTAATCTCAGCACTTTGGGAGGCCGAGAAGTTTGAGACCAGCCCAGCCAACATGGTGAAACCCCATCCCTACTAAAACTAAAAATAAAATATTAGCTGGGCATGGTGGCGTGTGCCTGTAATCCCAGCTAATTGGGAAGCTGAGGCAGGAGAATCGTTTATACCCAGGAGGTGGAGGTTGCAGTGAGCAGAGATCATGCCACAGCACTCCAGTGTGGGCGACAGAGCGAGACTGTCTCAAAAACAACAAGAACAACAACAAAAAACAACAAAAACATACTTCAGACAGATCATAGATGGCCACCAGGAATGGCATACAGCTTCCCTTATTTCATGGCCTACCAAAAAGAGAATACTATAAAACCCAAGGAAGTCTTCCCTTTTTTTTTTTTTTTGAGACAGAGTTTTGCTCTTGTTGCCAGGTGGGAGTGCAATGGTGCGATCTCGGCTCACTGCAACCTCTGCCTTCCGGGTTCAAGCAATTCCCCTGCCTCAGCCGCCTGAGTAGCTGGGATTACAGGTGCCCACCACTATGCTTGTCTAATTTTTTGGTATTTTTAGTAGACATGGGGTTTCACCATGTTGGCCAGGCTGGTCTCGAACTCCTGACTTCAGCTGATCCACCTGCCTCAGCCTCCCAAAGTGTTGGGATTACAGGTGTGAGCCACCCCACCCGGCCTCTTTTTTCTTCTTCTTTTTAAAGTTCTCGCCTACTCCTGGAAGTCCTTATTTGATTATTTGAACAGGAAAAGTTAGGAGAGATGATGGATAATTCCCAGTTAACATGGATGTTAACTCCTTTCACAAGAAGACCTTGATTTTGAGGACATTTAATGAGGCCTTCAGAATTTAAAGATTCACAATTTTAAAAATGGTTCTTGGTTCCTTTGAGGATCCTCATCTCAATGTCACTGAAAAGACAAGGTTTGAAGCCTGTGAGGAAGGGAAGGGTGTGCTACCGGGTCCCAACAGGTCTGAATTGAAGGACATAAGGTTTATTCTGATGGCAGAAAGGAAAGGAGAAGAACATCTGAAAATTTTTCAGATTTTTCCACATCAGAAGCATTTGTACACACTAGCTGTGAATCACAGTGGGTGTGAATGTCAGTGGGTCCCTTCTGGCAACCAAGAGGAATATTAATATTCCCCAAACCAAGGAATCTAAATTTTGTTTTCCCCATGGAAATTTCAGTCTGGCTTCTGAGATATTCTGTTAGTGACATTTGCCCTTCCCTGAAACAACATGGTGTTCTCTGTGCTAATATAGTTTTAAAAAACAAGTTGGCCAGGCACGGTGGCTCACACCTGTAATCCCAGCACTTTGGGAGGCTGAGGCGGGCAGATCACCTGAGGTCAGGAGTTCGAGACCAGCCTGGCCAACATGGTGAAACCCCCGTCTGTACTTAAAATACAAAAATTACCTAGGTGTGGTGGTACGCTCCTGTAATCCCAGCTACTCGGGAGGCTGAGACAGGAGAATCACTTGAACCTGGGAGGCGGAGGTTGCATTGAGCCGAGATCGCACCATGGCACTCCAGCCTGGGGGACAAGAGTGAGACTTCGTCTCAAAAAAAAAAAAAAAAAATCTGAAAAAAGGCTGGGTGCAGTGGCTCATGCCTGTAACCCCAAAACTTTGGGAGGCTGAGGCAGGTGGATCACAAGGTCAGGAGTTCGAGACTAGCCTGACCAACATGGTGGAAGCTGTCTCTACTAAAAATACAAAAATTAGCCAAGTGTGGTGGCACATGCCTGTAATCCCACATACTCAGGAGGCTGAAGCAGGAGAATCGCTTGAACCCGGGAGGCGGAGGTTGCAGCAAACTGAGATCACACCACTGCACTCCAGCCTGGGTGACAAAGAAAGACTCCATCTCAAAAAAAAAAAAAAAAAAAAAAACACTTAAGAAAGTCACTTTGAGAGGTTGTGGCAGGCAGATCACTTGAGGCCAGGAGTTCGAGAGCTGCCAGGACAACATGCCGAAACCGTCTCTACAAAAAATACAAAAATTAGCTGGGTGTGGTGGCACAAGCCTGTAATCCCAGCTACATGGGAGGCTGAGACATGATAGTCACTTGAACCCAGGAGGCAGAGGTTGCAGTGAGCCGTGATCATGCCACTGCACTCCAGCCTGGACGACAGAGCGAGACTCTCTCAAAAAAAAAAAAAATAACATAAATGTTAATTTGACTTTTTGGTTTGTATTATAGGTAAAATTATAAACTTATGGTTTTATATTGACATAGAGCTGTAAATTAATTTATAGTGGGTTTATATTTATAGACATTGATTTATTATTTTTTTACTTTAGTTTTTTGAGACCATGTCTCACTCTGTTGCCCAGGCTGGAGTGCAGCAGCACGACTTTGGCTCATGGCAACTTCTGCCTCCCAGGTTCAAGCGATTCTCTTGCCTCAGCCTCCCGAGTAGCTGGGATTACAGGACCCACCACCATGCCTGGCTAATTTTTGTATTTTTAGTAGAGATGGGGTTTCGCCTTGTTGGCCAGGCTGGTCTCGAACTCCTGGTCTCAAGTTATCCACCCGCCTCAGCCTCCCAAAGTGCTGGGATTACAGGCGTGAGCCATCACGCCTGGCCTATATACATTTAAACAAGACTGTGTGGTGGGTTAATATTTTGAAATGTTAGCCAGTGTATGGTTGTTTTTTCAGGCCAACTAAGCTATGTAAAAAGGTGAGTGGGCTGGGCACACTGGCTCATGCCTATAATCCCAGCATTTTGTGAGGTCAGGGCGGGAGGATCCCTTTAAGCCCAGGAGTTTGAGAACAGCTTGGGCAACACAGGGAGATCCCATCTCTGCAAAGAAAACAAAGAAAAAAAAATGAGTGAAAGTGCCTGATCAAGAAAGGGAGGTTGAAGCAGATGTCAGTTGGCTCTGGAAGACAGCAAGAGCCGCTACACTGCAATCCCAGCTTGGGATAGCATGAGGCAAGGCAGTACTCTCTTCCTTTCCTTGGGTTCTTTGACATCCCTATATACTTTCCTTGAGGTAGTTTCAGTATATCGCTCTTCTTTTTTATTATTTATTTATGTTATTTATTTTTTCGAGACAGAGTCTCGCTCTGTCACCCAGGCTGGAGTGCAGTGGCATGAACTCGGCTCACTGCAAGCTCTGCCTCACGGGTTCATGCCATTCTCCTGCCTTAGCCTCCCAAGTAGCTGGGACTAAAGGTACGCACCACCATGGCCTGGCTAATTTTTGTATTTTTAGTAGCGATAGGGTTTCACCATGTTGGCCAGGCTTGTCTAGAACTCCTGACCTCAAGTGATCTGCCCGTCTTGGTCTCCCAAAGTGCTGGGATTACAGGCATGAGCCACTCTGTCTGGCCATCTCTGTTCCTTATAACCAAAAAGAGCCCCCAGTTTAAAAGCTCTTAAAGGTCTGGGCGCAGTGGCTCACATCTGTAATCCCAGCACTTTAAGAGGCCAATATAGGAGGATCACTTGAAGCAGCCCCTGGGCAACAAAGAGCCCTTATCTCTACTTATTTTATTTTTTAGAGACAGGGTCTTGCTCTGTTGCCCAGGCTAGTGGAGTGCAGTGGCATGATCACGGCTCACTGTAGCCTCAACCTCCTGGGCTGAATCTGTCTACCTACCTCAGCCTCCTGAGTAGCTGGCACTCAGGCACATGCCACTGATTTTTTAGTTTCGGTACAGATAGGGTTTTGCCATGTTGCCCAGGCTAGTCTCAAACTCCTGGGCTGAAGTGATCTGCCTGCCTCGGCCTCCCAAATTGCTGACATTACAGGCAAGAGCCACCACACATGCACATAGTACCTAATGATTCCTTACAAACCAGTATGAAAAAGACAAACCCTATAGTGGAAAAATGGACAAACGACATGAATAGAGAATTCACAAAGGAAGAAATATACGTATGGTTAATGAACATGAAAAATGTTGGCCAGCTGCTGTGGTTCGCGCCTGTAATCCCAGCACTTTGGGAGGCTGAGGCAAGTGGATCACCTGAGGTCAGAAGTTTGAGACCAGCCTGGCCAACATGGCAAAACCCCATCTCTACTAAAAATACAGAAGTTAGCCGGGTGAAATGGCACATGCCTGTAGTCCCAGCTACTCTGGAGGCTAAGGCATGGGAATCGCTTAAACTCAGGAGATAGAGGTTGCAGTGAGCCAAGATTGTGCACTGTACTCTAGCCTGGGCGACAGAGTGAGAATCTGTCTCAAAAAAATAAAATAAAAATAAAAATTAGCCACACATGGTGGTGCATGCCTGTAGTCCTAGCGACTTGGGAGGCTGAGGCAAGAAGATTCCTTGAGCTCAGAAGTTTGAGGCCGCAGTGAGCCATGATTGTGCCACTGTACTCTAGCCTGGCCGGGAACTTGTCTTAAAAAAAAAAAAAAGGTTTAATTTCACTGTAATAAAATAAACTTCAATTAACATAGTTACATATCTTTTTCTTTGTCCATCATTCTGACAATGCCAGATGAGCATGAGTATAGAGAAACTATAGAGAAATGACCATTACCAGCCTAACTATTAAGAAAGTAATGGACTGGGTGTGGTGGCTCACGCCTGTAATCCCAGCTACTCAGGAGGCTGAGGCAGGAGAATCGCTTGAACTCAGGAGGCCAAGGTTGCCGTGAGCCGAGCTCGCGTCATTGCACTCCAGCCTGGGCAACAAGAGAGAAACTCTGTCTCAAAAAAAAAAAGTAATGAGAGTGAACAATATAGTCAGGATGGCTAAAGGTGACCCTGAGAAACCAAAGGGCAAGATGTCTGCTTATGTCTTCTTTATGCAGACGTGCAGAGAAGAACGTAAAAAGAAACCATCGGCTGGGCGCGGTGGCTCAAGCCTGTAATCCTAGCACTTTGGGAGGCCAAGACAGGCGGATCACGAGGTCAGGAGATCGAGACCATCCTGGCTAACACAGTGAAACCCCGTCTCAACTAAAAAAATACAAAAAACTAGCCGGGCGAGGTGGCGGGCGCCTGTAGTCCCAGCTACTTGGGAGGTTGAGGCAGGAGAATGGCGTAAACCCGGGAGGCGGAGCTTGCAGTGAGCTGAGATCCGGCCACTGCACTCCAGCCTAGGTGACAGAGCGAGACTCCGTCTCAACAACAACAAAAAAAAAAACAAAAAGAAACCGTCAATTTTGCAGAATTTTCCAAGAAGTGCTCTGAGAGGTAGAAAGACGATGTCCAGGAGAGAGAAGTCGAAGTTTGATGAAATGGCAAAGGCGGATAAAGTGCGCTGTGATCAGGAAATGAAGGGTTATGGACCAGCTAAGGGAGGCAAGAAGAAGGATCCTAATGCCCCCAAAAGGCCACCATCTGGATTCTTCCTGTTTTCTTCGGAATTCCACCCCAAGATGAAATCCACAAACCCCGGCATCTCTATTGGAGACGTGCTCAAAAAGCTGGGTGAGATGGGGAAGAACTTAAATGATAGTGAAAAGCAGCCTTACATCACTAAGGTGGCAAAGCTGAAGGAGAAGTATAAGAAGGATGTTGCTGACTATAAGTCGAAAGGAAAGTTTGATGGCGCAACGGGTCCTGCTACAGTTGCCTGGAAGAAGGTGGAAGAGGAAGAGGAACGGGGAGATGAGGAGGAGCAGAGGAGGATGAATAAACAAACTGTTTATCTGTCAAAAAAAAAAAAAAGAAAGAAAGTAATGGATAAAAATGTGAGTGCGCCCTCTCTCTGTGTGCCTACTTTCTCCTTCAAGCAAAAGGTAGGCATGAGCAAGGATGAGGATGGCTTTGCGGGAAGGGTAGAGAGACAAGTTAAGCTATGAGAAGAAGCTGGATACAAAGGACAAATGGATCAACAATTTTGTTTGCTGTTTTAAATATACTGCCTATTTTGAAAAAAGCACAGAAGCTAGAGCTAAAATTTCTTTTTCTTTTTTTTAAATTTTTATTTATTTAGTTTATTCATTTTTTTGAGACAGAATCTCGTTCTGTCTTCCAGGCTGGAGTGCGGTGGCGCGATCTCAGCTCACTGCAAGCTCCGCCTCCCAGGTTCACGCCATTCTCCTGCCTCATCCTTCCCAGCAGCTGGGACTCCAGGCGCCTGCCACCATGCCTGGCTAATTTATTTTTTCTTTTTTTTTTTTTTTTTTTTTTTTTTTTAGTAGAGATAGGGTTTCACTGTGTTAGCCAGGATGGTCTCGATCTCTTGACCTCATGATCCACCCACCTTGGCCTCCCAAAGTGCTGAGATTACAGGCAGGAGCCACTGCGTCCGTCCTAATTTTTATTTATTTATTTATTTATTTATTTATTTATTTATTTATTTTTTGAGACGGAGTTTCACTCTTGTTGCCCATGCTGGAGTGCAATGGCGCGATCTCGGCTCACTGCAACCTCTGCTTCCCAGGTTCAAGCGATTCTTCTGCCTCAGCCTCCCAAGTAGCTGTGATTACAGGCATGCACCAGCATGCCTGGCTAATTTTGTATTTTTAGTAGAGATGGGGCTTCTCCATGTTGGTCAGGCTGGTCTCCAACTCCCGACCTCAGGTGATCCACCCGCCTTGGCCTCCCAAAGCGCTGGGACTATAAGCGTGAGCCACCACACCTGACCTATTTTTATTTTTTTAGACAAGGTGTCACTCTGGTACAGTGGCCTGATCTTGGCTCACTGCAGCCTCGACCTCTTGGCCTTAGACAATCCTCTCACCTCAGCCTCCCGAGTAGCTGGGACTACAGGCTCAAGCCACTATGCCCAGCTAATTTTTGTATATTTTGTAGAGATGGGGTCTCGTCATGTTGCCCAGGCTGGTCTTGAATCCTGGGTTCAAATGACCCACCCACCTTGGCCTCCCAAAGTGCTGGATTACAGGCATGACCTACCTCACCTGGCCTGATTCTTTGTTGAAAAAATCATATGCATGTTTAAAGAAAGTATCTTTTTTTTTTTTTTTTGAGACAGTCTGGCTCTGTCACCCAAGCTGGAGTGCAGTGGCACAATCTTGGCTCACTGCAACCTCCGCCTCCCAGGTTCAAGCGATTCTCCTGCCTCAGCCTCCCAAGTAGCTGGGACTATAGGTGTGCATCAGTATGCCCAGCTAATTTTTGTATTACAGACAGGGTTTCACCATGTTGGCCATACTGGTCTTGAGCTCCTGACCTCAGGTGATCTGCCCGCCTCCCAAAGTGCTGGCATTACAGGTGTAAGCCACTGTGCCTGGCCAAGAAAGTATTTCTGCTTCTAGAGTTTCAGGTCCTCTCTCCAGCATTAACCTCTCCTAGCAGTTTCTTGTGTATCCTTCTAGTAAGCTTGTTTGGCCAAGCTTACATGTATGAGAACACATCTCCCTTTTCAGTGTGAAAGGAAACACACCTTTCTCTGTGCTTTTTCACATAACACTAAATCTTTTTTTTTTTTTTTTTTTTTTTTTGAGACGGAGTCTTGCTCCGTCGCCGGGGCTGGAGTGCAGTGGCCGGATCTCAGCTCACTGCAAGCTCCGCCTCCTGGGTTCACGCCATTCTCCTGCCTCAACCTCCCGAGTTAGCTGGGACTAGAGGCGCCCGCCACCTCGCCCGGCTAGTTTTTTGTATTTTTTAGTAGAGACGAGGTTTCACAGTGTTAGCCAGGATGGTCTCGATCTCCTGACCTCGTGATCCGCCCGTCTCGGCCTCCCAAAGTGCTGGGATTACAGGCTTGAGCCACCGCGCCCGGCCAACACTAAATCTTGACTGTTGCTCCATATCAGAATGTAAACAGGCTCTAAACTCTTGTTACTGCACTTCCCTTTATTGCTTTTCACAGATACTCTGTTTTTTTACAAATCAAATGTGGCAACCCTACATCAAGCAAGTCTATAAGCACCATTTTTCCAACAGCACGTGCTCACCTCTGGTCTCTGTGTCACATTTTGGGAATTCATATAATATGTTTTCATTATTATTATATCTGTTAATGGTAATCCAGGTTGATGTTACTATTGTAATTGCTTTGGACCACACAAATGGTGCCCATGTAAAACATCTATTTGTTTTTATTATTTATTTATTTAGAGACGGGTTCTCACTCGGTTGCCCAGGCTGGATGGAGTGCAGTGGTCCGATCTTGGCTCACTGCAGCCTCCTCAACCAGGAAGGAGTCAAGGATACTCCTGCCTCAGTCTTCCTAGTATCTGGGTCTACAGGTGTGCACCATGCCAGGCTAATTTTTTTTTTTTTTTAGATGGAGTCTTGCTCTGTCACCCAGGCTGGAGTGCAGTGGCGCGATCTCGGCTCACTGCAAGCTCTGCCTCCCGGGTTCACGCCATTCTCCTGCCTCAGCCTCCCGAATAGCTGGGACTACAGGCGCCCGCCACCTCGCCCGGCTAGTTTTTTGTATTTTTGTTTAGTAGAGACGGGGTTTCACCGGGTTAGCCAGGATAGTCTCGATCTCCTGACCTCGTGATCTGCCCCCGCCTCGGCCTCCCAAAGTGCTGGGATTACAGGCGTGAGCCACGGTGCCCAGCCATGCCAAGCTAATTTTTTTATTTTTATTTTTGTAGAGACAGGGGTCTCACTATGTTGCCCAGGCTAGTCTTGAACTCCTGGGATCAAATGATCCTCCTGCATCAGCTTCCCAAAGTGCTCAGATTACCGGGAGAGTAATCTGCACCGCACCCAGCCAATTCTAACCTCTTTGCTGGTCCATTCTGGATGGAAGCAGTTCCTCCCCCTCAGAATCCCATTGAATTCTCCATAGTACCACAGTCTTTTGGCACTTACCTTTGCAGGAGTAGCTCTTTTGCTCACAAATGTGGTTCCTGTAACTACATTTTAAGCTCA
Source organism: Rhinopithecus roxellana (assembly GCF_007565055.1). Lineage (NCBI taxonomy): Eukaryota > Metazoa > Chordata > Mammalia > Primates > Cercopithecidae > Rhinopithecus > Rhinopithecus roxellana. The sequence goes on from NC_044551.1 coordinate 166,087,691, forward strand.
TTATTTGGATCATGTACCATCCAGGATTTTATTCCGCTTTGAATAGCTGCTTCCCCAGGTAGACAGGAAACCAAAATTCTACACAAATTTTGGGGCTGACGGCAGGGCGCCGTGGCTCATGCCTGTAATCCCAACTATTTGGGAGGCCGAAACAGGTTGATCACCTGAGGTCAGCCTGGCCAACATGGTGAAACCTGTCTCTACTAAAAATACAAAAATTAGCCGGGCGTGGTGGTGGACGCCTGTAATCCCAGCGACTCGGGAGGCTGAGGGAGAATCGCTTGAACCCGGGAGGTGGAGGTTGCAGTGAGCTAAGATCGCACCACTGACTCCAGCCTGAGCGACAGAGCAAGACTTCATCTCAAAAAAATAAAAATAACAATAAAAACAAAAAATTGGGGAGCTGAGGGTTGGATGATACCAACTCATGCAAACACCAAACCCTGCCTTTCTTCCCCTTCCAGGTGGCAAGATGGCTTTGAGATCAGTGATACATCCGCTGATTCTAGTGTTTTCCACCCAAGTTTTCAAGCGTTTGGGTGTCCAAACAAACAGAGGACAAGAGATCAAGATCTCGAAAGGTCTAGAAAAACCCGGGGCCACTTCCATTTTGTGAGGTTCTCAGCATACTGAAAACTGAAGACGTGCTAAGAGTGGGTTACTAAAATGGTGGCCTATCTGAAATCTTGCCACGGCACCATGCCTGCTCTCATCCTGTCATCCCTGTATCTCAGGGCTCATTCTCTGCCCTGACACCTAATCTCACTTCAGGAAACATAAATTGAAAGTTCAAATAACCTCGGATTATATTACTCTGGCCTGTGTGTTATACTGGGCGACGAGACTGCGCAGCCTCCTGGGCCGAGCCATGACTCTGCAGGAACTGCGGCGCCGGCTCACACAGCGCGGAGCGGTGCACGCCTGGCCGGCCAGGCGCCCGCGCTGGGTTCTGCTCACGCCCACAGGGGCCCGCGTTCGCTGCAACCGGCCCTCCTTGATGGCTGATCGTCGGACTCCTACCCCTTCTGCCTGCTGCCAATTGCCCTGTCAGCTAAGGGCACGCGATGCGTCCCAAGTCTCGGCTCCAGCCACCAGACGGGTGAGGGCCACTGGGGGTTGGGTTGGAACGCCCCCGAAGGCACCACGGCAACCGAGCGGGGAACGCCTGTTAAGCCAGCCCCGCCCCGGGACGCGCGCGCCCGGCGGTCTCGATCCAGCGTGGCCCGCCCCCTCACCTCCCGCCCAACCAACAGCCACTTCCTGCCTCACTCCCGACCAATCTTCACGCTCCACGAAGAATAGCCGTAGGGGGTGTATGGGACGGTGCGTAGAGCGATGCCCACGCCGGCCAACCGGATGTCGGGGCTTGCGCGGGGGGGCGGGACTTGGCGCCGGCTGTGGCTACTCAGGGGCCAGGGGCGGGCGCAGGGCCGGGCTTAGTGCGGTGGGGCTCGCTCGCGCGGCAGCGGTGTCCGAGGGCTTTTGGTTCTGCGGCACGTGACGGTCGGGCCGCCTCCGTCTCTGTCTTTACTGCGGCGCGGGGCCAGGTGTGCGGGCGGGAAGGGGCACGGGCACCCCCGCGGTCCCCGGGAGGCTAGAGGTGAGACGGGAGACCTGAGTGCGTCCTCGGGCCTGTGAGGACCCCGGGGGCTGGGAGCGCCTCTGCGGCTGAGGGGTCGGGCGTGGCCGGGGACTAAGGGGTCGGGCTGGCTCTTGAGGGCCCAGGCCCTGTCCGACGCGCCCGCCGTGAGCGGGGAGGCCCGAATTCGGGCCTCTTTGGTTGGGGAGTGGGCCCAGGCCGCGCCGCCGGGGTCGGGAGGCGTGGCAGGTGGCCCTACAGCCTTCTTTGACCTCTGGGAAAGCTGACTTACTCCTACGGCTTTGCTTCTAGGGCTTTCTTAGGCCTCTGCCTGCTGCCTGGGCAGCCGCGAGGTGGGCTGGAGTAACTGGGTAAAAGTGTAGAGTGGAATCGGGCCTGCTGTGTACCCCTAGTAGTAGGGAAGGATGGTATTAGACCGAGAGGGAATGTTTAGGATTAGCGTTACAGTTTAATATTTGAAAATCCAAAAAGAAGACTGGACCCTAGCTCCGTGAAGAGAAAGGGGAATGTACTAGAAGGAGAACACGCAGTGGTTGAGAAACTTAACAGTTACAGCACCTATTCTGGAGGGGAGTCATCCAGCTGGAGATGGACAGGGCGTTAAAAGCAGGAAAGCAACCGAAAACTCATCTAATGCATCTGTTTTTACAGTGGAGGCCTAGAGGTGTGAAATGACTGACCCAAGGTTATGCGATTACTTTTAATGATGGTGCTGGGATTATAGTTCAGGGATAGGCAGTGCAGTGGTTAACGTTAAGGCCCTGGCTCAAGTCTTTCATTGGTCATTTGTTGCTCTGTGAACTTCGGCAGTTTTCTTACCCTTTGTGCCCCCGTTCTTGTCAAGTAATGGATATGATAACACCTGATGGATTTGTGAGGATCAAATTCAGATATGTATACAATAAGGGAAGTCCGACATTTAGTAACTGCCCTATAACTGCAATACATTATTATAATCTGAATGCCTTTGGACCAATACACTGCCATCCTAGTGAACTGGTTCAGTCCTGTTTCCCAGGACCTGAAGTCACAGTTACGGTGATGGAAGAAACTGGGCATTGTGTATTAACTGTTAGGTATGACACAAGTGATTGCTGGTTGAGGGAAGTTAAACTGAGCTTAATATTAAAAGATTGAGAGGACAAGATGAACTATAGTTAAGTCTTTTTACCTCTGATTTAGGAAATGGAAGATTTTGCTTAAGTTTTTAATTAGTTTTTTTTTAAGGGGGAAGAATTTTATTGATCTTTAAAATCATTCCGTATCTCAGTCTTTTCCCAATATTGTTTGAGGGTCATGAATAGAATCAACTGCCATGTTAATCAACTGTTGTACATTTGGTATAATTATACTTAGAGCAGAGGTAAAGGACTATGTGGGAGTTCTTTGCCTCAACCAGGGTGCACAAACAAGCCTGGTAACTGGGTCATGAGAATGCTCGAGTGAACTGTGTGTGGGGTCAGTGTTGCACAACAGAAATTTTCTGGCTTGTCTGCAAGTGGGTGTCAGCATTCCCCCACACTTTACTATCTTGACTCCACAGTTCATTTAGCGCATTATCTTCTCAGGGCCACAAGGGGTAAATGTTTTGACAAAAGTCGTTGCTGCCGTTTTGGCAATCACACTATTGCATCCTTGTAGTTAGAGTTCTCTTTGCCCTGGAAGACAGCTTAAGGGGATGAAGTGGCAGTTGGTGAGCATGAATTGCAGGCTCATTAAACTTGAATTGTGGGCCCAGTGTGGTAGCTTTTTTTTTTTTTTTTTTGATGCCGAGTCTCGCTCTGTCACCCAGGCTGGAGTGCAGTGGCGCGATCTCGGCTCACTGCAAGCTCCGCCTCCCGGGTTCACGCCATTCTCCTGCCTCAGCCTCCCGAGCAGCTGGGACTACAGGCGCCCACCACCACGCCCGGCTAGTTTTTTGTATTTTTTAGTAGAGACGGGGTTTCACCGTGTTAGCCAGGCTGGTCTCAATCTCCTGACCTCGTGATCCACCCGTCTCGGCCTCCCAAAGTGCTGGGATTACAGGCTTGAGCCACCGCGCCCGGCCCTGGTTTCCGTAACTTTAGGAATAAGAAGTCTCCTGGGTTCTTCACCTTTAGGGGGCAATTGGGAGGGGCAGATAAAACGGTGAACATGGAACTACTTTAAAAAGTGGAATGAATTGGCTGAGCACGGTGGCTCTCACGCCTGTAGTTCGAGCACTTTGGGAGGCTAAGGGGGGCAGATTACTTGAGGCCAGGATTTGGTGACCAGCCTCGCCAACATGGTGAAACCTTGTCTCTACTAAAAATACAGAAAAAAAATTAACCTCTAGCTACTCGGGAGGCTGAGACAGGAGAATCACTCACTGAACCTGAAAGGCGCGTAGGTTGCAGTGAGCGGAGATGGTGCCATTGCACTTCAGCCTGGGTGACAGAGTGAGACTCCATCTCAGAAAGAAAAAAAAAGTGCAAATAGAATACATAGTTCATAATAACTCCTAGGAAATAATAAAAGTACCTAAACACAGTTATAACCTATATAGCTTATGGTAAAACTTGTCAGGAAAGTCCTGGTTGAATTCTTTGTTACTGCAACAGATGCACTTTTTTTTTTTTTTTTTTTTTTGAGACTGAGTCTCCCTCTGTCACCCATGCTGGAGTGCAGTGGTGTGATCTTGGCTCACTGCAACTGCCGTCTCCCGGGTTCAAGCAGTTCTCCTGCTTCAGCCTCCCAAGTAGCTGGTACTACAGGGCCGCCATGCCCGGCCCATTTTTTTGTATTTTAGTAGAGATGGGGTTTCACTGGGTTGTCCAGGCCGGTTGCGAACTCCTGAGCTCAGGCAGTCCGCCTGCCTCGGCCTCCCAAAGTGCTGGGATTACAGGTGTGAGCCACTGCGCCCGGCCCTACTTTTTTTTTTAGAGACAGGGTCTTGCTCTGTCATCCGGCTGGAGTGCAGTGGTGTGATTATTGCTCACTGCAGTCTTAAACTCCTGTGCTTGTTGGTTCAAGTGATCTTCCTGCCTCAGCCTCCTGAGTAGCTGGAACTACAGGCGGATGACACTACTCTTAGCTAATTTTTTTTTTTTTTAATTTTTCATAGATACCTCACTTTGTTGCCCAGGCTGGTCAAGCGATCATCCTGCTTCCTCCGACTCCCAGAGTTCTGGGATTACAGGTGGGAACCACCATGCCAACCAGGAGACCAGAAATTAAGCTCAGCTTTCTCTCCCTTCTTCCCTCCCTCCCTCCCTTTCTTTCTTCATTCTTTTTAAAAACTTTGTGGTACCTGTTTCTGAATTGCTTATTTTACTTAGCATATTGTCTTCAAGGGTTCATCCATGTTACAGCTGGTGATGGGATTTCCTTCCTTTTTGAGGTTGAATAGTATTCCATTGTATGCCTATGCCACATTTGGTTTAATCATTCATCCATTGATGTACATTTGGGTTGCTTCTGACTCTTGGCTGTTGTGAGTAGTACTGCTATGAACATGGGTCTGCAAATATCTCTGAAACTCTGCTTTCTTTTTCTGTTTATTTGTTTGTTTGAGACAGTCTTACTCTGTTGCCCAGGCTTGAATGCAGTGGTGCCATCACAGCTGACTTTATTTTTTATTTTTTGAGACAGTCTCACTCTGTCGCCCAGGCCCAGTGCAGTGGCATGATCTCAACTCACACTGCAAACTCCACTTCGCAGTTTAAAGCGATTCTCCTGCCTCAGCCTCCCGAGTAGCTGGCCACCACGTCCGCCTAATTCTGTTTTTTTTTTTTTTGAGACGGAGTCTCGCTCTGCCGCCCAGGCTGGAGTGCAGTGGCCGGATCTCAGCTCGCTGCAAGCTCCGCCTCCCGGGTTTACGCCATTCTCCTGCCTCAGCCTCCCGAGCAGCTGGGACTACAGGCGCCTGCCACCTCGCCTGGCTAGTTTTTTGTATTTTTTTTTTTTTTTTTTTTTGAGACGGAGTCTCGCTCTGTCACCCAGGCGGGAGTGCAGTGGCCAGATCTCAGCTCACTGCAAGCTCCGCCTCCCTGGTTCACGCCATTCTCCTGCCTCAGCCTCCCGAGTTGCTGGGACTACAGGCGCCCGCCACCTCGCCCGGCTAGTTTTTTGTATTTTTTAGTAGAGACGGGGTTTCACCGTGTTAGCCAGGATGGTCTCGATCTCCTGACCTCATGATCCACCCGTCTCGGCCTCCCAAAGTGCTGGGATTACAGGCTTGAGCCACCGCGCCCGGCCGTTTTTTGTACTTTTTAGTAGAGACGGGTTTCACCCTGTTAGCCAGGATGGTCTCGATCGACTGACCTCGTGATCCGCTCGTCTCGGCCTCCCAAAGTGCTGGGATTATAGGCTTGAGCCACCGCACCTGGCCCTAATTTTGTATTTTTAGTAGAGTCGGGGTTTCTCCATGTTGGTCAGGCTGGTCTTGAACTCCCCACCTCAGGTGATCCACCTGCCTTGGCCTCCCAAAGTGCTGTGATTACAGGTGTGAACCACCACGCCCAGCCTGCCCAGCTAATTTTTGTATTTTAGTAGAGACAGCGTTTTGCCATGTTGGCCAGGCTGGTCTTGAATTCCTGACCTCAGGTGATCAGTCTGCCTTCGTCTCCCAAAGTGCTGGGATTATTGGCGTGAGCCACTGCGCCTGGCATATTTTTTATTTTTATTTTTTGAGGAGGTGGAGTCTCTCTCTGTGGCCCAGGCTGGAGTGCAGTGGCGCCATCTGGGGTCACTGCAACCTCCACCTCCCAGGTTCAAGCAATTCTCCTCCCTCAGCCTCCTGAGCAGCTGTGGCTACAGATGTGCGCCACCACGCTTGGCTAATTTTTTGTATTTTAGTAGAAACGGACTTTCACCATGTTTCCCTAGCTGGTCTCAAACTTCTGAGCTCAGGCAGTCTACCAGCCTCCCAAAGTGCTAGGATTACAAGCATGAGCCACCCCACCCTGCCCAATGGCTCACTTCAGCTTCAACCCGTCAGGCTCAAGCTTCTCCTACCTTAGCCTCCTGAGTAGCTGGGACAACAGGTGTGTGTGCTACCATGTCTGGGTGAAGTTTTCTTTTTTTGATTTTTTTTTTTTTTTTTTATTATACTTTAAGTTCTAGGGTACATGTGCATAACGTGCAGGTTTGTTACATATGTATACTTATGCCATGTTGGTGTGCTGCACCCATCAACTCGTCAGCACCCATCAATTCATCATTTATATCTTGTATAACTCCCCAATGCAAGCCCTCCCTCCTCCCCCCTTTTTTTGATTTTTTGTAGAGACAGGATCGTGGTTTTTGTTTTGTTTTGTTTTGGTAGAGACGGGGTCAGGCTGTGTTTATGTTGGCCAGGCTGGGAAATAAGGTCTTAATCGAGGGAGTTGAAGATTCTTGGGGGAATGGCACGTAGAGCAGCTGTGGAGGGAGAGGGTGCTGATTGCTAGCTAAAGACTTAGACATTTTTGCAGACATGGACTCATGATAGTTTTTGGGTGATGAGTCTATCTTGTTGTAGGATAGCTTGAAAGAGGAGGAAGAAACTAGAGGCCATAGTAATGTAAGGTAACATTAAGTATCCTGATGTCAGTAATGGAGAAGAATGAAAGACTAGGATTGATCGGGTGACTGTGTGGTCAGAGGATGTGAGGAGAAAAGGACATCTTGTGTGTGTGTGTGCACACATTTCTAATTGTATATCTTCTACTTGTTTTCTCCCCCACCTTTTAGCTATACTTTCTCAGGGCCAAAAATGAAAATTTACCTGCTACCGACCACATCATCTTGTGCATCTGTGTAGCTCAGTTTTTATTTCTTTAGATCTGTGGTCCTTGGAAAGAGAGCCCACTACCACCCAAGACACGTCTAATATAATACACAGGGCACTTACGTGGTTAGAAAATAAGAGATGAAAGTAGCTTGTTGGCCAGGCACAGTGGCTCACTCCTGTAATCCTAGCACTTTGGGAGGCCGAAGTGGGCGGATCACGAGGTCAAGAGATTGAGACCATCCTGGCCAACATGGTGAAAACCCGTCTCTACTAAAAATACAAAAATTAGCTGGGTGTGGTGGCGCACACCTGTACACCTGTAATCCCAGCTACTTGGGAGGCTGAGGTAGGAGAATCACTTGAACCCAGGAGGCGGAGGTTGCAGTGAGCCAAGATAGCGCCAGTGTACTCCAGCCTGGCGATAGAGTAAGACTCCATTTCAAAAAAAAAAAAAAAAGTAGCTTGTTTTGTCCAGGTGCGGTGGCTCACGCCTGTAATCCTAGCCCTTTGGGAGGCTGAGGCAGGCAGATCACCTGAGGTCAGGAGTTTGAGACCAGCCTGGCCAACATGATGAAACCCCGTCTCTACTAAAAGTACAAAAATTAGCTGGGTGGTGGCGGGTGCCTGTAATCCCAGCTACTGAAGAGGCTGAGGTAGGAGAGAATTGCTTGAACCTGGGAGGCGGAGGTTGCAGTGAGCTGAGATGGTGCCAGTGCACTCCAGCCTGGGCGACGGAGGGAGAATCCATCACAAAATAAATAAATAAATAAAGTAAATATATAAATTTTAAAAGTAGCTTGTTCTTAGTTTAATATTCTTGTTGAGTTCTAAAACACTAATTTGAAAACATGTCTATTGTTGATATTTGAGCAACAGTATCCATATTAAACCTTTAATGTGAGAGGAATTATCTGCTGTGTTACTTATTTATTTATTTTTTTTGAGATGGTGTCTTGTTCTGTCACCCAGGCTAGAGTGTAGTGGTGCGATCTTGGCTCACTGCAGGCTCCGCCTCCTGGGTTCAAGCAATTCTCCTGCCTTAACCTCCCAAGTAGCTGAGACTACAGGCACCCACCATCTCGCCCAGCTAGTTTTTGTATTTGTAGTAGAGACAGAGTTTCGCCACGTTGGCCAGGCTGGTCTTGAACTCCTGACCTAGCGATCCACCTGCCTTGGCCTCCCAAAGTGCTGGGATTACAGGTGTGAGCCACGGCGCCCTGCCATCTCTGTTATTTCATTGTAATGTTTTAACAGGTACCCATTGTAAATTAGTGTATGAAAGGGCTTTTGTCTGTTGTAAAGCACTTTACAAATTCAAAAGTTTGTTGGAAATTGTATTTGAATGCCCCACATCTGTGTAACCAATCCTCTCTATATGAGGATGGTTGTGTATGTTTCAGTTTTATTTTGAAATTTTCTAGAAATGGAATCTTCTAACTGATTTTGGGGAAACCCTTTATCCTCTCTAGGCTGCTTTTTCTTATCTATAAAATGAAATAATAAGTTCTTTTTAGCTCTGTGATTTGAAAGCTTTAATTTTAAATGAGAGAGAGAGAGGTAGTGGTCTTTATGAAGTTTGATAAGTGGCAATACATTTAACTGATTTTGCTCTTTTTATGTGTAGATCATGGAAGGGAAGTGGTTGCTGTGTATGTTACTGGTACTTGGAACTGTTATTGTTGAGGCTCATGATGGACATGATGATGATGTGATTGATATTGAGGATGACCTTGATGATGTCATTGAAGAGGTAGAAGACTCAAAACCAGATACCACTGCTCCTCCTTCATCTCCCAAGGTTTGAAATGGTCTTTGAATCTATTCCTTTTACCTCTTGAGATGATAAAATTATGAAGATAGCCAGGTGCAGGGACATGTAGTCTCAACTACTCAGGAGGCCTAGGACAGGAGTGTGAGTCCAGCCTGAGCAACACAGGGAGATACCATATCTAATAAAATATAAAAGAAAAACATCATGAAGATAAATTTGGAACATTTTCAAAGGCAAAGCAAAATTTGCTAAAATACTTATTGATCTCTCTGGCAGCCTTTGTTATATCTTGCTAAAGGCCAATTATATGGGTTGAATTTGAAGGCTAGCTATGAAATTTTTGTAACAGTTGAAAGCAAACCAGGATATATGGTTCTAGGTAAAAAGCCATGTTGCTGAAAATTTAAATTTTTAATTCATTTATATATTTAACACAGGTTACCTACAAAGCTCCAGTTCCAACAGGGGAAGTATATTTTGCTGATTCTTTTGACAGAGGAACTCTGTCAGGGTAAGTGTTTTCCAGAGAAATATATCTTAGAGGCAAACATTACGTAAATAAGATGGGATACTGGATTCCTTTTTGGATAGCATCTTATATAGTGAAATGTCTAACTTTATTTTATTTTATTTATTTATTTTTTGAGATGGAATTTCACTCTTTTGCCCGGGGTGGGGTGCAATGGCATGATATCAGCTCACCACAACCTCCACCTCCTGGGTTCAAGTGATTCTCCTGCCTCAGCCTCTGAGGTAGCTGGGAGTATAGGCATGTGTCACCATGCTAGCTAATTTTTGTGGTTTTTTTTTTTTTTTTTTTTTTTTTAGTAGAGATGGGGTTTTAACATGTTGGCCAGGCTGGTCTTGAACTCCTGATCTCAGGTGATCCACCTGCCTCAGCCTCCCAAATTGTTGGGATTAAGGCGTGAGCCACTGCACCTGGCTTGAAATTTCTAACTTTAATATCTTCAGTGTTAACATCCATGTAGGAAAATAGTCTTTTGGAATTTGTGGGTTTTACTTCCACTCCTTTCCCTCCCCCACTCTACCCTATATTTTGTTTTTTGATTGAGGAAAAAAAAATCTTCTCTTGATCTTGAAACATCAGTGGAATTATCTCATAGGTTTGGTACTTTTTCATATAGGTTTGTGAGTTGAAGATAATGTATTATCATTAGTTGTGTGACAGATTTAAAGGTTGGAAGTAAAGTGGTTAAAGAGGTTAAGAGCAGAATAAGTCTTATTTTTATGAGTATTTACATAATTTTCCCTCGCAAGACAACTGTCATTTTTAAGACTGATTTTGAGATTTGTGTTACTTACAGGTGGATTTTATCCAAAGCCAAGAAAGATGATACCGATGATGAAATTGCCAAATATGATGGTGAGAATTCCATTTGGTTTAGATATAATAGCAGATAGAGGTTTGACATGTTGTCTCCATGGCATTTCCTAAGACTAGTTTAAAAGGAAATCATAAACTTTAAGATTTTTCCGGGCCGGGCGCGGTGGCTCAAGCCTGTAATCCCAGCACTTTGGGAGGCCGAGACGGGTGGATCACGAGGTCAGGAGATCGAGACCATCCTGGCTAACACGGTGAAACCCCGTCTCTACTAAAAATACAATTAGCCGGGCGAGGTGGCGGGCGCCTGTAGTCCCAGCTACTCGGGAGGCTGAGGCAGGAGAATGGCAGTGAACCCGGGAGGCAGAGCTTGCAGTGAGCTGAGATCCGGCCACTGCACTCCAGCCTGGGTGACAGAGCAAGACTCTGTGTCAAAAAAAAAAAAAAAAAAAAAAAGATTTTTCCGGCCGGGCGCAGTGGCTCACGTCTGTAATCCCAGCACTTTGGGAATCCAAGGCAGGTGGATCACGAGATCAGGAGATCGAGACCATCCTGGCTAACACAGTGAAACCTGTCTCTACTAAAAATACAAAAAATAAGCCGGGTGTGGTGGCATGTGCCTGTAGTGCTAGCTGCTGGGGAGGCTGAGGCAGGAGAATGGTGTGAACCCGGGCGACAGAGCTTGCAGTGAGCCGAGATCACACCACTGCACTCCAACCTGGGCGACAGAGAGAGACTCCATCTCAAAAAAAAAAAAAAAAAAGAGGCTGGGCGTGGTGGCTCATGCCTGTAATCCCAGCACTTTGGGAGGCTGAGGCGGGCGGATCAGGAGATCAGGAAATCGAGACCATCCTGGCTAATGGTGAAACCCCGCCTTTACTAAAAATGCAAAAATATTAGCTAGGCGTGGTGGCGGGCGCCTGTAGTCCCAGCAACTCAGGAGGCTGAGGCAGGAGAATGGTGTGAACCTGGGAGGCAGAGCTTGCAGTGAGCAGAGATCATGCCATTGCACTCCAGCCTGGACAACAGAGTGAGATTCCGTCTCAAAAAAAAAAAAAAAGATTTTTGCATGAAGTTTTGCCACCTTTGTGCATTGCGTAATGTTTCTTTTATTTAAGGTTGAGGGGTGCATGTGTAGCCTTATATTTAATAGGATTAGATCTGTTTAATCACCCGTGCTGCTGAATGTTGGAAATAGGTTATTTCAAGACAGTATAATATACTACAGTTTTAAAAAACCATATCCTAATAATATTTGCCAAATAAAGTGTGTTTATTTATTTATTTACTTTCTTGAGACGGAGTCTCACTCTTGCTGTCCAGGCTGCTGGAATAGAGTGGCGTGATCTTGGCTCACCGCAACCTCTGTTTCTTGGATTCAAGCGATTCTCCAGCCTCAGCCTACTGAGTAGCTGGGATTACAGGTGCCCATCACCACGCCCGGCTAATTTTTGTGTTTTTATTAGCAATGGGGTTTCACCATGTTGGCCAGGCTGGTCTCGAAGTCCTGACCTCGAGTGATCCACCTGCCCTCAGCCTCCCTAAGTGCTGGGATTACAGGTGTGAGCCACCATGGCTGCCCCAGTATAATATATTTATGCAACTAGGAGGTTTTTCTTTGTTTTGTTTTTTGTTTTTTGGCATTTGTAGGACCTTCAGAGGTAGAGTTAAGGAGTAGAACTTTTTTGTTTTGTCTTGTAGGAAAGTGGGAGGTAGATGAAATGAAGGAATCAAAGCTTCCAGGTGATAAAGGACTTGTATTGATGTCTCGGGCCAAGCATCATGCCATCTCCGCTAAACTGAACAAGCCCTTCCTATTTGACACCAAGCCTCTCATTGTTCAGTAAGTGAAATGCTTGTTGGATAAAAGCTTTCTACGAAGGGTAATCTTAGAAGACATTATACAACTTTTATTCTATGTTAAAAAATTATGAGATTATATAACTTGTGGTAGGCATTTTTGGGTGAATTTAAACGCCTCGTAATTAATAGTTTTTCCTGCCTAATAAATTATTTTGAAACAAACTGGTTACTCATTTTTCTGACTGTAAATAACTTGTAGATTTTGCAGAACAAATTAACTGGAAATCTATATTAATGTTCAATTTAATTTTATTTATTTTTGTGGGGTAGCTATTCAAAAACAACAGAAGATGGAATCCTTTGTAAGGGTAAACATTTGACCTATGATAAAACATGACCAAGATGAGGGAGCGAGGAAATACATTAAGAGAGTTTGGATCTTTCAAAATGCCATATGGTTTTCTGCTTTTCTTTCTGATATTAGGTACGAAGTTAATTTCCAAAATGGAATAGAATGTGGTGGTGCCTATGTGAAACTGCTTTCTAAAACACCAGAGCTCAACCTGGTATGTAATTCCCATTTCTGGAATGTAGCTAGACACCCACTACTACCTTGTAAGAATTTTGTAATTTGCGCCAGGTACAGTGGCTCATGCCTGTAATCCCAGCACTTTGGGAAGGCGAGGCAGGCGGGTCACGAGGTCAGGAGATTGAGACCATCCTGGCTAACATGGTAAAACCCCGTCTCTACTAAAAATAAAAAAACTAGCCAGGCGTGGTGGTGGGCACCTGTAGTCCCAGCCACTCAGGAGGCTGAGGCAGGAGAATGCCATGAACCCGAGAGGTGGAGCTTGCAGTGAGTCGAGATTGCACCACTGCACTCCAGCCTGGACGACAGAGCAAGACTCCATCTCAAAAAAAAAAAAAAAAAAAAAGAATTTTGTAATTCTTGTGAAAATAAAGGCTTCCTCCTGCTGTTTAACTTTTTTGATGAGTTGGGAATATTGACTTTGACACTAATGTGCTTTTTATTCAAAGTGTAAATTACAGAGTTGTTACCAACTGTTTTTATCTGAATTTCTGGTTTTGCTTCTGTGTAAGTTTTAGTTTTAGCAAGATTATTTGTTTGTTTTGTGAGGAAGCAGTAACTGTCTAGATGTGTGCATTACTTTTTTTAGGCACTTAAATGTTATTTTAAATTTACTGATGATTGCTTGTTATTCCTTTTCACTAAACAAACTTGTAGTTAGCTTTTCCAGTAACTGTCATTAATATATTTGGAATTTTATAAGAGGAATTACCATACACTTTTGAAACGTTGCTTTTGAACACTTTGACTGCAGTGACTTCAAATACTCCTTTTTTGTTTCTGAAGGATCAGTTCCACGACAAGACCCCGTATACGATTATGTTTGGTCCAGATAAATGTGGAGAGGACTATAAACTGCACTTCATCTTCCGACACAAAAACCCCAAAACGGGTATTTATGAAGAAAAACATGCTAAGAGGCCAGATGCAGATCTGAAGACTTATTTTACTGATAAGAAAACACATCTTTACACACTAAGTAAGAAAAACCATTAGTTTGGGGGCTTATGGTATTACATATTTATCATCCATTTACTTTAAAGATTGTATATCTGGCTGGGCACTGTGGCTCACACCTGTAATCCCAGCACTTCGGCAGGCCGAGACAGGCAGATCACCTGAGATCAGGAATTCGAGAACAGTCTGGCCAAACTGTTGAAACTCCATCTCTACTAAAAATAAAAATATTAGCCAGGTGTGGTGGCACATGCCTGTAACCCCAGCTACTTGGGAGGCTGAGGCAAGAGAATTGCTTGAACCCAAGAGGGAGCCAAGATCATTGTGCCACAGCACTCCAGCCTCCAACACTCCAACAGTGAGACTCCATCTCAAAAAAAAAAGTAGTAAATCTGGAGAGTACCCCAGCCTCCAAATAAGAAGAATCTCAGCCTGGTATGGTTGCTCATGCCTGTAATACCAGCACTTTGGGAGGCCGAGGCGGGCGGATCACTTGAGGTCAGGCATTCGAGACCAGCGTAGCCAATATGGTAAAACCCCGTTTATACTAAAACTACCAAAATTAGCTGGGCATGGTGTCAAGTAGCTGGTGTAATCCTAGCTACTCAGGAGGCTGAGGCAGCAGAATTACATTAACCCAGGAGGCAGAGGTTGCAGTGAGTCGAGATCGTATCATTGCCCTCCAGCCTGGGCGGCAGAGGAAGATTCTGTCCCCCTTCACTAAAGAAAAGAATCTCTTTAATATCTTAGTTGGGAAATGACCTTAATTTGTCAGCATTAAAAGAAGCTTCTTGGCCAGGTATGGTGGTCCACACCTGTAATCCTAACACTTCGGGCGCTGAGTCGGATGGATTGCTTGAGTCCAGGAGTTCCAAACCAGCCTGGCAACGTAGAGAAACTCTGTCTCTACAAAATATTAAGAAATTAAATGAGTACAGTGGCATGTGCCTGTAGTTTCAGCTACTCAGGAGGCTGAGGTAGGAGGATTGCTTGAGCCCAGGAAGTCAAGACCGTAGTGAGCCATAATCTTGCCACAGCACCATAGCCTGGATGAGAGTGAGATGCTGTCTCAAACAAAAAAATACACACAAAAAAACAAAAAACTTCTTTTCCACAAGAATTGAGGTTCAAGATAATTTTAAGAATAGGTATTTTTGGCCGGGCACGGTGGCTCATGGCTGTAATCCCAGCACTGTGGGCGTCCAAGGTAGGCGGATCACCTGAGGTCAGGAGTTTGAGACCAGCCTGGCCGACATGGTGAAGCCCCTTCTGTATGAAAAATACAAAAATTAGCTGGGCGTGGTGGAGGGTACCTATCATCCAGCTACTCAGGTAGCTGAGGCAGGAGAATTGCTTGAACCCTGGAAGTGGAGGTTTCAGTGAGCCAAGATTGCGACAGTACACTCTAGCCTGGGCGACAGTAAGACTCTGTCTCAAAAAAAAAAAAAAAAAAAAATCGGTGTTTTTTTGCTGGACATGGTGGCTCACGCCTGTAATCCCAGCACATTGGGAGACGGAAGTGAGCAGATCACTTGAGGTCAGGTATTCAAGACCAGCCTGGCCAATATGGTGAAACCTCGTTTCTACTGAAAATACAAAAACTAGCCAAGCAGAGTGGTGGGTGCCTGTAATCCCAGCTACTCGGGAGGCTGAGGCAGGAGAATCACTTGAACCCGGGAGGCAGAGGTTGTGGTGAGCCAAGGTCATGCCGTTGCACTCCAGCCTGGGCCACACAATGAGACTCCGTCCCCCACCCACTCCCCCAAAACAAGGTATTTTTTTTTTTTTGTATCCTATAAAGAGCTTTTCTGATCTACCTAATTTCTTCCTTTTTTTGTTGTTGTTGTTGTCGAGAGATGTTGAATAATATAATAAGTTATACATATAATTATACATACATCCAATGAAAATAGTTTTTCAGAAGTATCTTGTAGTTGAACTTCTTTGGATACTCTAATACCTGGACAATTGACAATTGAGTTGAATCATTTTGATATAGGTTTATTTTGGTTTGTTTATTGAAGCTTTTCCTGCTAGTTTGAGATCATAAATAGGCATGCTTCTTTCTGAAGAATATAATAACCTTTTTTTCTTTTCTTTTTTTTTTTTTTTTTTTTTTTTGAGATGGAGTTTCACTCTTGTTGCCCAGGCTGGAGTGCAATTGCGTGATCTCGGCTCACCACAACCTCTGCCTCTTGTGTTCAAGCGATTCTCCTGACTCAGTCTCCTGAGTGGCTGGGATTACAGGCATGTGCCACCACGCCCGGCTAATTATTATTATTTTTTTTTTAGTAGAGACGGGTTTTCTCCATGTTAGGCTGGTCTCAAATTCCTGACCTCAGGTGATGGCCCGCCTCAGCCTCCCAAAGTGCTGGGTTACAGGCATAAGCCACTGCACCTAGACTACCTTTTTAATTTTTTTGAGGTGGAGTGTTGCTCTGTCACCCAGGGTGGAGTGCAGTGGCGTGATCTTGGCCTACTATAACCTCTGCCTCCTGGGTTCCAGTGATTCTCATGCCTCAGCCTCCTGAGTAGCTGGGATTACAAGCTTGTACCACCATGCCCGGCTAATTTTTCTATTTTTAGTAGAGACCGGGTTTCACCATGTTGGCCAGGCTGGTCTTGGACTCCTGACCTCAAGTGATCTGCCCGCCTCAGCCCCCGAAAGTGCTGGGATTACAGGTGTGAGTCACTGTACCCAGCCTAGAATATAATAACCTTTTTTCTTTTCTTTTTGTGATGGAGTCTTGCTTTGTTGCCCAGGCTGGAGTGCAGTGGCGCCATCTTGGCTCACTGCAACCTCCACCTCCTGGGTTCCAGCGATTCTCTCGTCTCAGCCTCCCTGGTAGCTGGGATTACAGGCACACACCATCATGCCCAACTCATTTTTGTATTTT
This sequence comes from Rhinopithecus roxellana, assembly GCF_007565055.1. Taxonomy (NCBI): domain Eukaryota; kingdom Metazoa; phylum Chordata; class Mammalia; order Primates; family Cercopithecidae; genus Rhinopithecus; species Rhinopithecus roxellana. The sequence goes on from NC_044551.1 coordinate 166,104,381, forward strand.
TAGTAGACAGGGTTTCAGGGTTTCACATTGTTGGCCAGGCTGGTCTTGAACTCTTGATCTCAGTTGATCCGCCCGCCTCGACCTCCCAAAGTGCTCGGATTACAGGTGTGAGCCACTGTGCCCAGCCTAACCTTTTTTTGTTATTTCCAGAAGTAATACATATTTAAGGTATAGAAATTCAGAAGCCATAAATAAGCAAGAAGAAAACACTTCAAGCGAGGGAGAGGGTTGAAGACAAGTTGGTTAATTGGTATAGAAATACAATGAGGTAGAAGGAATAAATTCTAATATTTGATAGTTCAGTAGGGAAATTATAGTTAGAACAATTTATGGTATATTTCAGAATAGCTGGAAGAGAATTGTAATGTTCCCGATACAAAGAAAAAGTAAATGGAGTCAGGTGCAGTGGTTCAAGCCTATAATCCCTGCACTTTTGGGAGGCTGAGGTGGGAGGATCACTTGAGGCCAGGAGTTCTAGACTAGCTCGGGCAGCATAGTAAGACCCTGTTCCTACAAAAAAACAATTATTCAGGCTTGGTGGCATGTACCTGTAGTCCCAGATGTTTGGGAGGCTGTGGTGTGGAAGGATCCCTTGAGTTCAGGATTTCGAGATTGCAGTGAGCTGTGATTGGGCCACTGCACTTCAGCCTCAGTGACAGAGTGAGACTGTCTCTATAAAATAGAAAGAAAAGGTAAATGTTTAAGGTTACAGATATTTCAATTACTGTGATTTGGTTTTTTGTTTGTTTGTTTGTTTTTTGAGATGGGAGTCTTGCTCTGTTGCCCAGGCTGGAGTGCAGTGGCCTGATCTTAGCTCACTGCAACTTCCGCCTCCTGGGTTCAAGCGATTCTCCTGCCTCTGCCTCCCGAGTAGTTGGGACTACAGGCGTGCGCCACCATGCCCGGCTAATTGTTTTGTATGTTTAGTAGAGTTGGGGTTTCACCGTGTTGGTAAGCCTGGTCTCAGACTCCCAAGCTCAAATGATCCGCCTGCCTCAGCCTCCCAGAGTGCTGGGATTATAGGCATGAGCCACCCGGCCCGTCCAATTACTGTGATTTGGTCATTACACATTATATACACCTGCCAAAATATCACACGTCCCCCAAAAATATGTACAAGTATGATATGTCAATAAAAACATAACACAGGCCGGGCACGGTGGCTCAAGCCTGTAATCCCAGCACTTTGGGAGGCCGAGACAGGCGGATCACGAGGTCAGGAGATCAAGACCATCCTGGCTAACACGGTGAAACCCCATCTCTACTAAAAAATACAAAAAACTAGCCGGGCGAGGTGGCTGGCGCCTGTAGTCCCAGCTACTCGGGAGGCTGAGGCAGGAGAATGGCGGGAACCCGGGAGGCGGAGCTTGCAGTGAGCTGAGATCTGGCCACTGCACTCCAGCCTGGGCGACAGAGCCAGACTCCATCTCAAAAAAAACAAAAAAAGGCCGGGCGCGGTGGCTCAAGCCTGTAATCCCAGCACTTTGGGAGGCCGAGACGGGCGGATCACCAGGTCAGGAGATCGAGACCATCCTGGCTAACACGGTGAAACCCCGTCTCTACTAAAAATACAAAGAAAACTAGCCAGGCGAGGTGGTGGGCGCCTGTAGTCCCAGCTACTCGGGAGGCTGAGGCAGGAGAATGGCGGGAACCCAGGAGGGGGAGCTTGCAGTGAGCTGAGATCCGGCCACTGCACTCCAGCCTGGGTGACAGAACAAGACTCCGCCTCAAAAAAAAGAAAAAAAAAAAAAAAAAAAAACACACACACACACAATGGGCTGGGTGCAGTGGCGCATGCCTGTAATGCCAGCACTTTGGGAGGCTGAGGCGGGCGGATCATGAGGTCAGGAGATTGAGACCACCATGAAACCCCATCTCTCCTAAAAATACAAAACATTAGCCGGGTGCATTGGTGGGTGCCTGTAGTCCCAGCTACTCAGGAGGCTGAGGCAGAAGAATGGCATGAACCTGGGAGGCGGAGCTTGCAGTGAGCCGAGATCGCACCACTGCACTCCAACCTGGGCGACAGAGCGAGACTCCATCTCAAAAAACAAAACAAAACAAAAAAAACATACACAGAGGTCACTTAAAATTATCTTAAACATCAACATTGTGATATATCTTTGTCCATATGTGTATGTACACATATACAACTTTACGTGCTGTATCTAACTTTTTTTTTAGTTTTGAGACGGAGTCTCACTCTGTCGCCCAGGCTGGAGTGCAGTGGTACAATGTTGGCTCACTGCAATCTCTGCCTCCCGGGTTCACGCCATTCTCCTGCCTCAGCCTCCCGAGTAGCTGGGATTACTGGCGCCCGCCACCGCGCCCAGCTAATTTTTTGTATTTTTAGTAGAGACGGGGTTTCACCATGTTAGCCAGGATGGTGTTGATCTCCTGACCTCATGATCTGTCCGCCTCAGCCTCCCAAAGTGCTGGGATTACAGGCATGAACCACCACGCCTGACCCTAATTTTTTTCTTTTTGAGACAGAAACACTGCAATCTCCACCTCCCGGGTTCAAGCGATACTTGTGCCTTAGCCTCCCAAGTAGTTGAGTTTACAGGTGTGCACCAACGTGCCCACCTAGTTTTTGTACTTTCAGTAGAGACAGGGTTTCACTGTGTTGGCCAGGCTGGTCTCCAACTCACGGCCTCAAGTGATCCACCTGCCTTGGCCTCCCAAAGTGCTGGGATTACAGGATGAGCCACCACACCCAGCCCTAACTTTCTTAACAACAAAAGAGTGTGAAGTTCTTCCTCACAAAAATATTCGTTTTCATTATCACTGATGCAGCAGCATAGGATTTCTTGTCTGGATGTGCTATAACTCAATCACCCACGTGTTAGATATCTAGGTGTGGAATCTGGCCTTTAATATATGTCACACTTAAGATGCTTTTATGGGGCCCATGTGGCTGGGCATGGTGGCTCACCCCTGTAATCTTAACAGTTTGGGAGGCTGAGGTTAGGTGGATTGACCAGCCTGGGCAACATGGCAAAACTCCATCTCTACTTAAAATACAAAAAATTAGCTGGGTGTGGTGGCACGGGGCCGCCTGTAGTTCCAGCTACTCCGGAGGCTGAGGCAGGAGAATCGCTTGAACCTGGGAGGCAGGAGTTGCAGTGAGCAGAGATCACACCCTGCACTCCAGCCTGGGAGACAGAGCGAGACTCTGTCTCAAAAAAATAAAATAAAATTTTAAAAAAAGCTTTTATGGATTTAAACTTGTTTTTTCATTCTCCGTGGGAGTTAAAAAATAGAACCATCAGTGGACATGTGTTTTAATAAATTAGAGGTTTGTGTAATTTCAGTGACGTGGTAATAATACCAGCTCTATTAGAAATAAAGAAATGGGCCTTTTGTAATGGGAAGTAGTTACAAGTCCACTAATTTGCTCACTGTTATGTATGTATAAGCCCAATAATCATGTTAGTTTATTAAGGTTTCTTGATTTTTTTTTTTTTTTAGTGTCTATAAGTAAAGTCTTTGGTGTTAAAGATTTTAACTATCATTTGCTGTAATTCTTAGAAACCTGAGGAACTAAGCATTCATGTTTTGTGCATAAGGAAATGGGCACTAACTTGCCCAAGACCCGAAGAACCAGGCATTGTTCTTACCCCAAAGCCTCAGGTCATACTTCTGCTGCTTCATGTTAGAAGTCATGATCTTTTGTATTATGGTAAAGGGAGCTTGGAAAATTAAGTGCTTTTAATTCCATTTAATGTTTTTTTAGTCTTGAATCCAGACAATAGTTTTGAAATACTAGTTGACCAATCTGTGGTGAATAGTGGAAATCTGCTCAATGACATGACTCCTCCTGTAAATCCTTCACGTGAAATTGAGGACCCAGAAGACCGGAAGCCCGAGGATTGGGATGAAAGACCAAAAATCCCAGATCCAGAAGCTGTCAAGCCAGATGACTGGTGAGTCTTGGGGACCTGTCTTCAAGTGTAAGGAAGCATTCCACATATTCCATGTGGCTGGAACAGCCAAATGTTGGTTGAGTGAGCTCTGATAATTTCAGTAATCCATGATGCAGTCCAATCTGTAGGGAAACTATTAGAGTAGCTGGAAAGGGGTGAGAGTCAAGGAGTTGGTGAATATGGGAACGGTTGTTTCTGATTGAAGAATGTCATATGCAGAAGTAGAGGAGCAGCAATAAGCTTGACATGCAAGGGAGAAATTACATGGCCTTTTATGTAGGGTGCACATTGAAGAGTGAGGAGAAATGAAGATAGCTGGGGCTGGATTCTTGTATATGGCTATCTTTGAGCTTCCAACTTCATACAGTGACTCCAGAAATGTCAGAAAGTGAAGAAATTCTTACCCTTTGTAAAAGTATCCTCCTATGCCTAGCAATTAAATTCTAGATGATCTTTTTCCTCCTTGAAAGGTAAGATACATGTAACTGAACTTTTATACTGCACTAGTATAAATGCCAAGTTTATTTGTATATTTGGTGCATATGAGATTTGGACTTAGCCTTGTTCAGTATTATATACCTTAACTAGCTTTATCACCTAAGAAGACCTCTGTACCCATTAAGCAGTCACTCCCTGTTTCCTCCCCACAACTCCCAGCAACCACTAACCTGCTTTCTGCCTCTCTGCAGTTGTCTACTTTGTATATTTCATATAAATGGAATCATACAGTATGTGGCTTTCTCTGTCCAGTTGCTTTCATTTAGCACAGTGTTTTCCAGTTTTATCTGTGTTGAAGCATGTATCAGTACTGCATTCCTTTTTATGATTGAATAAATTCTACTGGTTTGATAATGCCACATTTTATTTATCCCTGCCTTGGTGGACATTTAGGTTGTTTGCTCCTTTTTGTCTGTGATTATGAATGATGCTGCTATGAATGTTCATGTACTGGTTTTTATATAAATATGCTTTTTCTTTTCTTGCTTTTTTTTTTTTTTTTTTGAGATGGAGTCTGGCTCTGTTGCCCAGGCTGGAGTGCAGTGGTGTGATCATGGCTCACTGCAACCTTTGTCTCCCAAGTTCAAGTGATTCTCCCGCCTCAGCCTCCCAAATGGCTGGGATCACAAGTGCGTGCCACCACACCCAGCTAATTTTTGTATTTTTAGTAGAGACGGGGTTTTACCATGTTGGCCAGGCTGGTCTCGAACTCCAGACCTCAGGTGATCCTCCCGCCTCAGCCTCCCAAAGTGCTGGGTTACAGGCATGAGCCACCACGCCTGATCTCTTTTCTTTAGACATGGTCTCTGTGTTGCCCAGGTGGGAGTGCAGTAGTACGGTCATGGCTCACTGCAACCTCCACCTCATTGGGTCAAGCGATCATCTCCCGCCTTAGCTTCCCAAGTAGCTGGGACTGCTGGTATGCACACCTGGCTAATTTTTGTGGGTTTTTTGTTTGTTGAGACAGAGTCTCGTTTTGTCGCCCAGGCTGTAGTGCAGTGGCATGATCTCGGCTCACTGCAACCTCTGCCTCCCAGGTTCAAACGATTCTCGTGCCTCAGCCTCCCAAGTACTGGGACTAAAAGCATGCACTACTGTGCTCATGCCTCAGCCTCCAAGTAACTGGGACGACAAGCGTGCACCACTACAAAAAATACTTGTATTTTTGGCCGGGCGCGGTGGCTCACGCCTGTAATCCCAGCACTTTGGGAGGCCGAGGCGGGGGATCACAAGGTCAGGAGATCGAGACCACGGTGAAACCCTGTCTCTACTAAAAATACAAAAAAAAAGCCGGGCGCCGTGGCGGGCGCCTGTAGTCCCAGCTACTCGGGAGGCTGAGGCAGGAGAATGGCGGGAACCCGGGAGGCGGAGCTTGCAGTGAGCCGAGATAGCGCCACTGCACTCCAGCCTGGTGGACAAAGCGAGACTCCGTCTCAAAAAAAAAAAAAAAAAAAAACATATTTTTAGTAAAGATGGGATTTCACCATGTTGGCCAGACTGGTCTCAAAATTCTGATTTCAAGTGATCTACCAGCCTCGGCCTCCCAGAGGGCTGGGATTACAGGCATGTGCCACCGTGCCTGGCTGTGTATGTTTTTTCTTTTTTGTTTTGAGACGGAGTTTCGCTGTTGTTGGCCAGGCTGGAGTGCAATGGTGCGACCTCGGCTCACCGCAACCTCTGCCTCCCGGTTTCAAGTGATTCTCCTGCCTCAGCCTCCTGAGTAGCTGGGATTACAGGCATGTGCCACCACACCTGGCTAGTTTTGTATTTTTGGTAAAGATGGGGTTTCTCCATGTTGGTCAGGCTGGTGTCAAACTCCGGACCTCAGGTGATCTGCCCACCTTGGCCTCCCAATGTGCTGGGATTACAGGCATGAGCCACTGCACCTGACCTAATTTTTGTGTTTTTTAGTAGAGACAGGGTTTCATCATATTGGTCAGGCTGGTCTCAAACTCCTGTCCTCAGGTGATCTGCCCGCCTTGATCTCCCAAAGTGCCGGGATTACGGGTGTGAGCACCGCGCCTGGCCTTGTGTATTTTTTTACTAGAGACTGTGTTTCAGCTTGTTGCCCAGGTCGGTGTGGCCTCAAATGATCCTCCTGCCTTGGCTTCCCTAAGTGCTGAGATTACAGGCATGAGCCACTCTGCCTAGTATAGATATATATTTTCATTTCTCTTGGGTATATGTACCTACAGGTGGAATTGCTGGGTCATGTGGTAACTATTTAATTGTTTGAGAAACTGCCAAACTGTTTTCCAAGTCAGCAGTACCATCTTACTTTCCCACCAGCAGTGTATGAGGGTTTCAGTTTCTCTACATTCTCTCCAACACTTGTTTTTATGAGTCTTTTTTATTATAGCCATCTTGGTACTAAGTGGTATCGTGGTTTTGATTTGCATTTCCCTGATGGCTAATGATGTTAAGCATCTTTTCGTATGCTTATTATATGTTTGTATTGTATATTTATACATTTGTATGTCTTCTTTGGAGAAATGTCTATTAAAATCATTTGCCCATTTTTAAATTGGGTTGTCTTTATATTATTGAGTTGTAAAGAGTTATTGAGTTACTAGACCCTTAGCAGACATATGATTTACAAGAATTTTCTAAGAAGAATTATTTAAAATTTTGTGATTAAAACCAAAATATTTTTAGAATACTCTGTTCTGATCCACAAAGTGGTACTGTACTGTGACCAGCATTGGCATAATTGGCTTTTTCTTTTGTGTTTAAGGGATGAAGATGCCCCTGCTAAGATTCCAGATGAAGAGGCCACAAAACCTGAAGGCTGGTTAGATGATGAGCCCGAGTATGTACCTGATCCAGACGCAGAGAAACCTGAGGACTGGTAAGAACTTCAGTTAACTTTTTTAATTACGTAGGTTGTTTTGTTTGTTTTTTTGAGATGGAGTCTCACTCTATCTCCCAGGCTGGAGTTCAGTGGCAGTTTCAGCTCATTGCAACCTTCACCTCCTGGGTTCAAGCTATTCTCCTGTATCAGCCTTGCGAGTAGCTGGGATTACAGGTGTGTGTCACCACACCTGGCAAATTTTTGTATTTTTTGTATTTTTAGTAGAGACGGGCTTTAACCATGTTGGCCAGGCTGATCTTAAAAAGTCCTGACCTCGGCCGGGCGCGGTGGCTCAAGCCTGTAATCCCAGCACTTTGGGAGGCCGAGACGGGCGGATCACGAGGTCAGGAGATCGAGACCATCCTGGCTAACACGGTGAAACCCCGTCTCTACTAAAAATACAAAAACTAGCCGGGCGAAGTGGCGGGCGCCTGTAGTCCCAGCTACTCGGGAGGCTGAGGCAGGAGAATGGCGTAAACTCGGGAGGCGGAGCTTGCAGTGAGCTGAGATCTGGCCACTGCACTCCAGTCCGGGCGACAGAGCGAGACTCCGCCTCAAAAAAAAAAAAAAAAAAAAAAAAGTCCTGACCTCAAGCGATCTGCCTGCCGTGACCTCCCAAAGTGCTGGGATTACAGGCATGAGCCACCACACCCAGCATAAGTTACCTGTTTTTATTGAAGTCAAACAATACTTAAATATAGCCAAGTTCCCCAATTTCAGGGTAGAATTTGACAATTTTAATTATATTTTCTTCTTTTTTAAAAAATATATTTTTCCTCAAAAACTGTTATTACTGGAAAAACAGAAACAGGAGAAGCTGGTCTGATACTGTGAAAACATTTCAGCAGGATCTTGGCAGCCCTGGGCCAGCCAGCTGTTCATAGTCCTCCATCACAGAACCTGTTTATAATTTGTTGTTTGTACCACCATAGGGATGAAGACATGGATGGAGAATGGGAGGCTCCTCAGATTGCCAACCCTAAATGCGAGTCAGCCCCTGGATGTGGTGTCTGGCAGCGACCTATGATTGACAACCCCAATTATAAAGGCAAATGGAAGCCTCCTATGATTGACAATCCCAGTTACCAGGTTTGTGCCTCTTGATGGTTGAGTTGCTTTCATTGATCTGTTTGTATTCAGATAGAAGTTTTATCTAGAGTCAGGCTGCCAGGTTGGTCATTATGGTGGTTCATTATATTCAAGCTATTGAATTAAAAGCAGAAGGTAGACATCCTAAGTTGAAAGAGAGCTTATTGGGTGAGGTGTTGCAAAGATAAACCTAGAAACTGGAGTGAATAACTTTTTCTCTTTTTTTTGAGACGGAGTTTCGTTCTTCTACCCAGGCTGGAGGGCAGTGGCGTGATCTTGGCTCACTGTAACCTCTGCTTTCCAGTTTCAAGCAATTCTCTTGCCTCAGACTCCCTAGTAGCTGAGATTCCAGGTGCCTGCCACCACGCCTGGCTAATTTTTGTATTTTTAGTAGAGACGGGGTTTCACCATGTTGGCCAGGCTGGTCTCAAACTCCTGACCTCGCAATCCACCCACCTCAGCCTCCTAAAATGCTGGGATTACAGGCATGAGCCACCGCACCTGGTCAACTTCCTTTTCTGTGAGACTGAGTCTCACTCTAGCGCCCAGGCTAGAGTGCAGTGGTGCAATCTCAGCACACTGCCACCTCCACCTTGGGTTAAAGCGATTCTCCTGCCTCAGCCTCCCGAGTAGCTGGGAGCACAGGCGTGCACCACCTCACCCGGCTCATTTTTTGTATTTTCAGTCGAGACAGGGTTTCACCATGTTGGCCAGGCTGGTCTTGAACTCCCAACCTCAGGTGATCCACCTGCATCGGCCCTTCAAAGTCCTGGGATTACAGGCGGGAGCCACTGTGCCTAGCCAAGAATAACTTTCATAATTCCTTTGTAACTATATTTAAAAACAGAAGGAAAAGAAAAATGGAAAACTGTTGATTTGGGTACCCTGCTCCTGGGTGCCAGGGTTGCTTCAGCCATAGGATCCACAGCTGAGTCTGGACAGTCTGCGACGTGGTGGGTAGAGGACTGTGGGTATGAGTCGGCATCTTGACTACAAGTCAGCTCACTGCTTGGCCTCAATGCTTGCAACTATAAAAAGATTGAGGCCCAAAGGGGAGATGGTAAGGATACAAGTAGTAAGGTTGTGAAGCTTTGGGCCTCATGCAGAAATGTACACCCTCAGACTTTTGTTCTTTTTATCTTTCTAGTCAAGTAAAATTATTTATAATCTCTACAAAGAGTGGCAATTAAAATTATTTATAATCATTAATTTTTACTTTGTCTATATACATATACTAATATATGTATATAGATATAGAGAAACAGGAGAAGCTGCTCTGATACTGTGAAAACATTGCAGCAGGATCTTTGCATAGTCTATGTATATATACATATACTAATATATGTTTTTCTGTTTGTAAATTTTTTTTTCCTCATAGTCTTTAAAGATGTTATGTGAATGTATTTTTAATTGTGTAGTCAAGCAATAAGATAAAATAAAAATTTTACTTTAAAAACGTTGCCCTTTAGACCGGGTGTAGTGGCTCAACGCCTGTAATCCCAGCACTTGAGAGTCTGAGGGGGGGTGGATCACCTGAGGTCAGGAGTTCGAGACCAGCCTGGCCAACGTAATGAAACACCATCTCTACTAAAAGCACAAACATTGGCTGGGTATGGTGGCACACGCCTGTAGTCCCAGCTGCTCAGTCACAAGGCTGAGGCACAAGGATCACTTGAACACAGGAGGCAGAGGTTGCAGTGAAAAAGAAGTTGCCCTTTAGTTCTCCTGTTGGTGGCCATTTAGGTGGATTGTCACTTTTGCTTTCAGAGTCACTGCTGCTGTAATAATCCTTGTACATATCTGGGTGTATGTTGTAAGTATTTCTCTAGGTAGTTATCTAGAAGTGAATAGCTGGTTGATGATCATGTATGTTTTATTTTAAATCACCACTGAAGAAGTATGTACTGACTTACGCTCCCATTCTCATTAGCAGCTGGTAAGAGTGGAGGCTGTTGAATGTGCCAGGAACTTGAGGGGTTGGTTTGGACCAAGGTCATGGGTGATAGTAGAAATTGGAAGTAGTTGGAGTCCTGCAATCTTAGAGGCAGAGTGTGTAAAATAATCTGTAGCATTTATTATTTATTTTCCTGTTGCTTATTTCAAGTTTCATGAAGTTGGCATTTCTCCCAATTGTTCATGCAAAATTTCTCTTACAGTAGATTCACCACAAACTTTTGTTGATCATTATCTGAAATCATTTTCTAAAACATTTTTTTCTAGGGAATCTGGAAACCCAGGAAAATACCAAATCCAGATTTCTTTGAAGACCTGGAGCCTTTCAGAATGACTCCCTTTAGTGCTGTTGGTTTGGAGCTGTGGTCCATGACCTCTGACATTTTTTTTGACAACTTTATCATTTGTGCTGATCGAAGAGTAGTAGATGACTGGGCCAATGATGGATGGGGCCTGAAGAAAGCTGCTGATGGGGCTGCTGAGGTTCGTGTTTGCTGCTGGTGCATTTGTATGTTATTGTAAGGAGCTGTTATTTTGTGAAAGTCTGTGTTAAGGTTTATCTTTTTCTTCATTTGGCAATATTGGCATAAAAAGTACAACCATATATATGCATGTAGAAGACACAACATTGGCTTTGGGGCATGGTTTCATTAGTCTAATGTAGTGGCTTTAGAGTCTACCTGTGTTATGTTCAGGGTTTTTTTTTTATTATCTGGGTATATATTTCAAAATTTGTCATTTAGGCTATATTTTAATGCACTCTTATATGTTGAATCTCGGTTTACACTACATACAGAATTGTCAAACAACTGGTCATGTGGCCACCCTAAGAATTGGAGAGCCAGGGATACTGAGATAAGAAATTCACTGGACCCTGAGATTGGGGAGCCTTTTGCAGGTGATGTAGAAGCCAGCTTCTGCACCTATGAGAGTGAAATCACCATGATTATAAGGAGAGCAAGAGGATGGAGGCTTTCTCTAATTTCTTTTTTACATTTAATGAACATTTTCTCTGAAAAAGAAGCTCCTGTGTAGTGCCGTGCCATAATTAAACTGTGGAAGAACAACGCGGTCTATGTTTGGTGTCAAAAGCCGGAACTTTTAGCCAGTCCTGTCTTGTTTTCCAGCCAGGCGTTGTGGGGCAGATGATCGAGGCAGCTGAAGAGCGCCCGTGGCTGTGGGTGGTCTATATTCTAACTGTAGCCCTGCCCGTGTTCCTGGTTATCCTCTTCTGCTGTTCTGGAAAGGTAGGAAGTTTGTTTTTAGAATCACTTTTAGAGACATCACTCTGGTGATTATTAAAAATAACTAAGAAATGTTGCCTGAGGTTTTCTTTGTAGTGGCTCAGTAATGACTGAGCCATGTTTGGTGATGACTTCAGAAACCTTACTTACTGTTCCTCAGTGGCCATTTATTGTGCCCAGATGGGAACAGGATTTATAGCCCCTTAGTTGCTTTTATTATTTATCCTAATCTATTACTCTCCATAATGTTCGGCAGTGGCTTTCTAAAAAAAAACAATAAACTTCGATATAAAACTAGTCACTTGGGCAATAATCAGCTTTTCCTGCTGGCATACCTATTTCTATTCTTTGAAATTCAGTCTTTGATTCCTCATTATCCATTCTGCCTTCACCTTCCCCACTCTGAAAACAGTATGTTGGGGTACCACAGCCTTATTGTTAGTTTTTCTCGTCTAGCCTTTTTTGCATGTGCTATCATAAAAAAAGGAAGTCTTATTTTGGCCCTCTACTTCTACTAAATGAGGATTATGCTTCATCTGGCATTCATAGCACTTTGTAACTGGATCCCAAGTTCCTTTTCCAGCCTTATCCTCTGACACTATTCTTTGTATCTGTGCCTCAGTCACCTTTTTTTGACCCGAATTTTCCTGTCTGGCCCTTTTGTTTTTATTCTACCTTGAAACACACAAGCGCATGTACGCACACGCATGTGCACACACACTCTTCAGGGTAGGAATTACATCTTATTCGTTTCTATATATTTATCCCTGTATACAGCCTGGAACAGAACTTTGCCTGTAGGCATTCAGGAATTATATAACATAATACCTGAACATGTAAACAAAATTGTACTTTGGGGAACATTTCAGAAACAGACCAGTGCTATGGAGTATAAGAAAACTGATGCACCTCAGCCAGATGTGAAGGAAGAAGAAGAAGAGAAGGAAGAGGAAAAGGACAAGGGAGATGAGGAGGAGGAGGGAGAAGAGAAACTTGGTAAGAAATAGAGTCCAGAAAATCTGCTTTAAGCCAAGACCCTACGATGTCGTTAAACCTTTACAGTCAAGTTAAAGATTGTTTTTAGCCAGGCATGGTGGCTCAAGCCTATAATCCTAGCACTTTGGGAGGTTGCAGCAGGAAAATCGCTTGAGCCCAGGAGTTTAAGGCTGTAGTCAGCCAGGATAGTACCACTGCACTCCAGCTGAGCAACAGAGTGAGGTCTTGTCTCTCTCTCTCTCTTTTTTATTTTTATTTTGTATGTATGTATGTATGTATTTATTTTGAGACGGAGTCTCGCTCTGTCGCCCAGGCTGGAGTGCAGTGGTGCGATCTCGGCTCACTGCACGCTCTGCCTCTCGGGTTGACACCATTCTCCTGCCTCAGCCTCCCGAGTAGCTGGGACTACAGGCGCCCGCCACTATGCCTGGCTAATTTTTTTGTATTTTTAGTAAAGACAGGGTTTCACCGCATTATCCAGGATGGCCTCGATCTCCTGACCTCATGGTCTGCCCACCTCGGCCTCCCAAAGTGCCAGGATTACAGACGTGAGCCACTGCGCCCGGCCTCTTTTTTTTTAATTTTTAAATTTTTTATTTTATTTTATTTTTTTTTGAGACGGAGTCTTGCTCTGTCGCCCAGGCTGGAGTGCAGTAGCCGGATCTCAGCTCATTGCAAGCTCTGCCTCCCGGGTTTACGCCATTCTCCTGCGCTCGCCACCTCGCCCGGCTAGTTTTTTGTATTTTTTAGTAGAGACAGGGTTTCACTGTATTAGCCAGGATGGTCTCGATCTCCTGACCTCGTGATCCGCCCGTCTCGGCCTCCCAGAGTGCTGGGATTACAGGCTTGAGCCACCGCGCCCGGCCTCTTTTTTATTTTTTAAGACAAGGTCCCACTCTGTCATTCAGGTTGGAGTGCAATTGCACAATCACAGTTCACCACAGCCTCGAACTTATAGGCTCAAGTGATCCTCCTACCTCAGCCTCCCCCGTCCCCAAGTAGCTGGGACCACATGCCCAGCTGATTTATTATTTACTTATTTATATATTTGATGTGGTCTGGCCCTGTTGCCTAGGCTGGAGTGCAGTGGTGTGATCTTGGTTCACTGCAGCCTTTGCCTCCCGGATTCAAGCGATTCTCCCACCTGGGCCTCACAAAGTGTTGGGATTACAGGCGTGAGCCACCACACCCAGCGAGATCCTGTCTCTTAAAAAAAAAATTTGTTGGCCAGGCACAGTGGCTCACGCCTGTAATTCCAGCACTTTGGGAGGCCGAGGCGGGTGGATCACGAGGTCAGGAGATCGAAACCAACCTGGTTAACACGGTGAAACCCCGTCTCTTCTAAAAATACAAAAATTTAGCCGGGTGAGGTGGCAGGCGCCTGTAGTCCCAGCTCCTCGGCAGGCTGAGGCAGGAGAACCGCTTGAACCTGGAGGCAGAGGTTGCAGTGAGCTGAGATCGCGCCACTGCACTCCAGCCTGGGTGACAGAGCGAGACTCCATCTCAAGAAAAAAAAAAAGGGTCGTAGATCTAGAGATGTGTTCTAATGCTAATGTATAATCACCAAAAATAGTCAGGTTTTGCTCAGTTGTTTAACTTATGCCTTAGAAGAGAAACAGAAAAGTGATGCTGAAGAAGATGGTGGCACTGTCAGTCAAGAGGAGGAAGACAGAAAACCTAAAGCAGAGGTAAAGGAAAGGGGTCACACATTTTGTTTTTCCAAGTTTAAGGTACATGTATTTAAAGGGAATATTTCAATAGGGTAGTTTACAGTGGCTTATGGCAGTAAAAGTTCTGTTAAAACCAATTTTGTTGAAGTGGAATTCTTTGTGATACCGGTCAGTGTTTTGTTTGATAATTTTAAGCTACGTCTGCCTCTCCAAAGTATCTTTGTAGCTGAAAATGATTTTCTGGAATAAGCAGAAGGTTGTAGGGGGATAATAAAATGCTTGCTAAGAAGGAAACTTCAGGTCATTAACAGTCTATTTGCCTCTCCTCACAGTGCCCTGAAAAGAATTTCTTATACAAATCACTGTGTTCTAAACTTTTTGTCCCCGTTATCCATAGATTGGTTCATTCATTCATTTACCTGATGTGTGTTGAGTGCCCATTTTGTTGTAGGCATTGTCAGTGAATAAGACAGACAAAGATACCGTGCCTTTAGGGAGCTTAAATTCTACTTGGGGGAAACAGGCAATGAGCAGTAAACATTGTAAGGAAGTAAACAATACAGCATATTAGGAAGTCAGAAACTATGAAAAATTAAAACAGGAAAAAGTATTAAAAGTGCTAGAGGTAGGGCGGGTCACCATGTTAAAAACCTTACTCGAAAGATGACACTGGACCAAAGACTTGAAAGAGATAGAGAACTTTTCCATGGGGATGTAAGTGGGAAGAGCATTCCAGGCAGAGAGAGCAGCCAGTATTGAGGGCCTAAAGTGGTCTACAAAGCCAGTATGGTGAGTGGACAGAGTGGAGAAAAGAAGGGTGGAGAAGGCTCCGGGTTAGACAGGCTGTTGTGTGGACTTGGCTTTCCCTCCTAGTGAAGCAGGCAACCATCACAGGCTACTGGACACAGTTGTCACAGGATGATGACTGTCTGCTGTGTTTCCTGTATACCAGTGAGAATCAGGGAGACCAGTTAGGAGGTTCCTGTAATCATCTAGGAAAGATATGGTGGCCCCACAAAGGGTGACAGGAGAGGAACAGAGGGTATGAGAACTAGTTAGGGTTCTGGATCTTGGTTTTGTGGTAGATTGGATATATAGAGTATGAGAGAAAGGGAACAGTCATTGTCTGTACCATTGCCTACTAAAGTCCTTCTCCCAGCACCTCTGTGTCTCAGTCTGGTCTCTCCTGGAAAGCTCTCCTCAGGTTTTACTTCCAGCTACAACTCTGCCTTCCTATTAATAAAGGTCATTGCTATCTGTATCTTTTGTATATTTTCAATGGATATGTTCTGTCTTAACTAGAATGCAGTTCTTAAAAGTAGAGACCATGTTTCCCCCTAACTGCCTCACATGTTAAAAAGTTGCTGGTGCATTTTTTAAAAAAGGAATATTTTCATAGGGTAGTTTACAATCTTAGCAACTTGTGATAGAGTACAAAGAGCAGCAGCCTTGGAGTCAGTCTACTTGGATAGCCTTCCATCTTCATGAATCCTTGGTTTCTTACCCTCAGACTGGGGCGAGTGTGCCATAGCCCAGTAGATTGTTTGGGATTAAGCAAGATTAAGAAATCACTTAAGCAAGATTAAGAAACCACAGTGTCTGATCCTTTTTTAAGAATACGTTTATGGGTTAGATTGAGAAAAGTGGATGCTGATAGAAAACAATAAAGACTAAACTGAAGTAGGAATAATTCCACCACCTCTGAGACAACCATTCTTCTTGGTGCATTTTCTTCTAATCATTTTTCTCATTTTTTCCTCAAATAAGTTACCCTCAGCCTGGCTGATCTTGAAAATATGGTGAACTTTTATTGTGTTTTAAATGTGCTAATTATAGTGAATTTCTTTTCTTTTCAATCAATAGGAGGATGAAATTTTGAACAGATCACCAAGAAACAGAAAGCCACGAAGAGAGTGAAACAATCTTAAGAGCTTGATCTGTGATTTCCTCTCCCTACCCCCTGCAAGAGTGGTCCTAGGAGAGGACCCGGCACACCTTAGATTGAAATTCAGAAAACTTCAAGACATCACCATCAGCAGGCTCCAGTTGAACACTAGTCTGTGTAACTTTAAACATCTAGCAGTAAATACTTGCAGTTGTGATATAAAGGACCCTGTTTCTGTAGAAAAGAAAACATTTAACATAATGGTTGTGAAATGTAACATGAGGCAAACTAACTTTTTTTTTTTTTTTAACATCTTTGTTTTTTAAAATAGAATGATAGAACTTTGCCAGTCTTTAAGATCTTGGCTTAATTTAATGTATTAATCTGTTTGTGCAAACATAATACCATCATTTAAAAATGTTAGGGAGATGAGTTGCAGTTTTTATAATAGAATTTTTTTAAAGTTTGGTATTGTAAAACATTCACATCTCTGTCCCTCAAAATTGATAATCACGTTTAAAGTGCAGTCATTTGTGGTTATAATCTTGTTTTGTTTGCTTCCATTACTCAGTTCCTCCTAAGGAAACTGAGGAGAGGGACTGAATAGAAGCCCAAATTTATATAAAAGTTGCATTTAAGTTGTATTAAAAATAGATATATAAGAAAAAAAAATTTTTCACTTGATGTTGGTTAGACCAGAAAGCGCGTGTGTTCTGTAGCTCAGTTCCCAGACAGCTTTGCAGGTAGTGGAGGAGGTGGCTTCATGTGGCACTTGGGCATTCATACTGCACTTGGGAGGGTCAGGCTGTGGCCTTCTGGAGCAGGTGGCTTGTTAAGGAATGCTAGCAGGGCATGGCACGTGAGCTCCGGAGTAAATGTCTTCATCACTTCTTCCACTGTGTTGACACTGTTTTCCTTACCTATTTCCTCAAATCCCCAGCTTTCTCCTCTGCTATGCATTTTCTTCACAGTGCAGCTTGCAGTCCGTTGCTGAAAATGATTATAAGCCCTGCATAATGTTAAGCTTTATTGTGATTATGTGTATGTTTCTTCTTTCTTTTAAGCAGACCCATACCTTTCCAGGGTCAAAGTACAGAATAGAATACAATCTTTGATTTTTATCCATTTCTTTTACTCTGTGTAAAGACTTTAGAAGTCTAATTCACAGGTGAGCCAATACAGAATTGACTGCAGTTGAACAGACTAGAAGTATTTGTGGGAGGAGTGACATGAAGCATGAGTTATCTGATTTTTTTTTATAGCTGCTAAATATTTTAAGCCTTCATTTGCAATTCATGTAACAGTTGTGTCATAAATTACACAATAAAGCAGTCCTGTTCAAATTTTTTTTTAATGTGGCTTGTAGAATTTTTTAAAGTGATCTTAGGTTTGTTTTTTCATGTGGAATGCAGATGGGTGCTATCAGAGCCTCTCCCACACCACTATAGTGTAATAATGTTGTTATTACTCTACACTGAAACGTATTCAGAGTTAGATGTTATTTTAGCTTTAGTTGTTCTTTAGAGGCTTTCAAATGTACCGATGATACTGTTCCTTGCACTGATTATATAAACACTCCACAGTGTTTATATTGGGAAGATATTGGGAAGGAAATATATTTGTAAAAGATGAAGGCTGTTTGTATTTTTTTTTTCTTTTTAAACTGGTTCACTTAAATTCTTTAGAGGATGGGATGTATTTTTCTTGCTGAATGTTCAGTGCTTTTTCCTTTTCATCTGTTGGTCTGTGGTCACAGTGACCTTAGCTACATAGCAGACTTTCCCAGATGTATTGATTACAAATAAACAGTTGTTACTTAGCAAGACCTGAAAATATGTCTACAGGTTTCTCCTTGAAGCAAATGTGTGGGATCATTGCATTTCCAGAAATCTGCCTCCTTCACCCTCCGTTGACAGTATATGTCACGCCTCACTTTCTTCTAGCTGAGCTTTAAATCATTAGAGCTTAAATTGTCAGATCGTTCATTGCCTTTCCAGGGTTATTTAGTAAAGTTTGTTCAAAACAAAAATGCCTTTTCTTGGTTCTTTTTTCAGTTTTTTTTTGAAGGTCCAGCTTCCTGATTAAATGTCTGACATATTAACGAAAGACCAGCAGCAGCTTCCAGCTCTTAAAAAGACACTTATATTATGATTTTACATGCTGGTTACCTGTTCCATTGTTGTCAAATGCCCACTCTCCATCAGATGTGTTCCTCCATTTTCTTGTCCACAAAGTACTCCTCACTTTTCAATTTGTCACGTTACTAAATGGTGTTACATTAAAGCCCTGTGTTAACTGTCTGCTTTTGACTGAATTTCTTCATAGTAACCTTCAATGTGTGTGTGTTACTATGTTCAAATGGGTTGATCTTCCTTTAATTGGCCACTATGTGAAAGTTCACTAATATGCAGAAACTATTATGGACAGTGAAATAATGACTTTGTCTCACCACATGAGTTTGATGCAGTCTCTTACGTTTAGCCCTTTCCTCTTCCTGCCCACATGATTGCAGTGCAGTAGTTTTTGTTGTATAATAGTGTGGACAGCAGCTCAGAAAAGGAGGGAATGCTACTGGTAATTTGTAGATAATATTCTTTAAGACTTAGGGGAACCACTGAACTTTGAAATTTTTATTAGAAAATTCTTTGTTCAGAATCAGACTCCATATTTTACGTATACTTAAATACTTCAGGGATATTGTTGAAAGTTAGCCCAGTTTTTTTATGTGCTATTAAATTTTTAGGTTACATACTGAAGAAAAGTATGTACACAGAATGTAGTGCTCCTAGTTACTATTTTTTCTATTAATGAAATAGTTCTGGTGTAAAAGTTCTATGTTTGAATGCTTAAAAAAAAAAAAAAAGCTGGACTGCATTATGGCACTTTTGCCTTGGTGGCCCACCTTCTCCATTTAAAACATTAGTATTTGTATTTTTCTGCTGCGTTTGTATGAAGACATACTTGACTGTTCTCTTCATTTTAAAATAAAACCTCATGAGCTAAAAAGCTAGAGTAACAAATGTTTGAGCTACTGATGGTGTATCTCAGTGTGCAGCCTCCTGCCACCTGCTGCTTAACCTTTTAGCAATTAGAGTGCCAATATCTAGAGTTCCTGATATCCTTTGGCATCACACTACCTAGTTTTAGTACTAACTGTTTCATTGCTCCAGTCCCTCTACTCCCCTTTGCCTATTAGTTTTAATTATGGGGCATAATTTGTCTTGGTTTGGTTTTGTTGAGTAACTCAGTTTTACCTAAAGGACCGTATTTGGCCGGGCGCGGTGGCTCATACCTGTAATCGCAGGACTTTGGGAGGGCGAGGTGGGCGGATCACCTGAGGCTGGGAGTTGGAGACCAGCCTGACCAACATGGAGAAACCCCGTCTCTACTAAAAATACAAAATCAGCCGGGCGTGGTGGCTCATGCCTGTAATCCCAGCTACTCGGGAGGCTGAGGCAGGAGAATCGAGAATCGCTTGAACCGGAAGGCGGAGGTTGCAGTGAAACGTCATCCTTTGCATTTCCAGTTCCCTCTAACGGAGCTGGACTCCTGCATGCTTTTGCTCACATCTTCTGGACTTTTTTTTTAAGTAGTGAGTAATACTGCACTTTGGAAACTTGCTCGGGCTTTTATAAATAGGTGGAAACTGACTACCAGTGATTCGGGATGGTGCAAGAGGAAACTACCAGCTCACTAGACGATTCTGACCAATTATGGGGCTGGATACAAGGAATAAGGTCAAAGTAAAACGGCTGAAGTTAAAATAGCATGGTTACTTAGAGTTCATCAAAGTCGAAATTTGAAAGATAAAAAGAAAAGTCTCTGTACCGCCAGGTGGGCGACGGGGACTGGCCAGCTGCGCCGCACCGGCCTGCCAGATTCCCGTTTCCTCGGGGGAGCCGGAAGGACCTGCCTTCAGCGGGCGACGTGCAGGAAACCAATAGCCACCTCTTGGACGGACTCCTGTCAGTCATGCTTAGCTCCGCCCCCAGGACTAAGGCCCGCCCAGGGGCTTCCCTCCGCCCTTCGCTTGAGAGTACCTTTTAAATACCGCTCTGGAGCCCGAGCGCGCCTCTTGCGTGCTCGTCCCCACGCCCTTGGGCGGCCGGTTCTTCCTTCTCTGATTGGCCGGAGCCCCTGCTCATCAGCCGTGACGCACTAGGTCTCTTACCGAGGCCCCGCCTTCTTCGGAGAGGCCCGAAAACAATTTTAAGATGGCGGCCGCGGAGGTAGCGCGGAAAACAATGGGGCCGGGGCGGTGGGAACAGGCCGAGGCTTGAGGTGGGCAGCAAGCGCCGGCTGGGGGTCGGGCCGAGCGGGGCAGGAGGAAAACCCGCCGCCGCGCGCGAGCCCGCTCCGCTACCCTCGGAGGCATGGCGCGGCCGTGAGGCGTACAGGGGTAGCCGCGGGGAGCGAAGCCCGCAGTGCCAGCCGGCCCTGAGAGGCCCGGCCCGTGCAGCCCGCGGCCCATGGTGCTGCCCACCTGCCCCATGGCGGAGTTCGCGCTGCCGCGGCACAGCGCGGTCATGGAGCGCCTTCGCCGGCGCATCGAGCTGTGCCGGCGCCACCACAGCACCTGCGAGGCCCGCTACGAGGCCGTGTCGCCCGAGCGCCTGGAGCTGGAGCGCCAGCACACCTTCGCCCTGCATCAGCGCTGCATCCAGGCTAAGGCCAAGCGCGCCGGCAAGCACAGGCAGCCGCCCGCCGCCCCGGCCCCGCCGCCCGCCGCCCCGGCCCCGGCGCCCGCCGCCCCGGCCCCGCGCCTGGACGCCGCTGACGGCCCCGAGCACGGCCGCCCGGCCACGGTGAGTAGGGCGCGGGAAGGCACTTGTCGGGGCGGCAGTCCCCTCTCCCGAAAACGCTTCCTCTGACGAGGATCGGGCCGCTGGGAGACTTCCCCAGGCGTCCGCGACTCCTGGATCTGGCTGGAGGGAGAGTAACATGGCAGGGAGCTGAGAGGTTGTCATCTCGGGAAGTAGCACGGTGGCGTTACTTTGGGAAAACAGCACCGTGAGGGCCTTGCGGGAGGCCCGACCTGGGAAGGCTGGCGAACGCTAACCGGAGGGTTTTTCTTCCAGACTTCATTCCAGGATGTTGAGATCTTTTTTCGAAATAGACTAGCATTCGAGTTGCCTGTGATGGAGGGAGTTCCTGCAGCGTAGGCCTGGCCTCATTTATTCTGCAAATGTTTATTGGGTCCTTGCCCTTTACAAGATCCTGTGCTATAAGCAGGGTCAGGGCTTTCATATGGAAATAAGTCGACCTTCGGTTGACCAACTCAAACTTCCCTGAATGGAAAATCAAGAAATCTTTGGAAAACTTAGTAAAATGTTCAGTGAGTTGCATATAAGTATTCCTTGTTTCGGTAGCCTGAACTTTGTGAACTTGAGATTCCTGCAGTATTATTGACAATTCTAGTTTTAATTGATCAGGCCTGTTTAAAATCTCTAATGATGTTAGATTGTTGGTCAATTATTACTCCCTTTGGGCTCTCAGTAAATGTTCCTGAAATTTGTTGGTTAGAGGTTTTTCTCCCTGAAACAGATTTACAAAAGAGACAAGATTTTTCAACGGTTTTCTTGGGGATTTTAGTTTAAAACAAATGTTAAAATCTAGTTTGTTCTGTGTATTTTTAAATTCATACCTTTATTATCTCTCACCTGGGCTATTGCAGTGCCCGTCCCTAGCTAACTAACCAGTCTTTAGGCATCTAGTTTCTTTCTCCCTTCCTCTCGAAATGCTAGAAATCCTTCTATTGCTTGAAGGGATGAAGTTCAGAGTCTTTGGTTTGGCAATTGGGACCAGTCTGACCTAACCTATCTTTTAATGTCTCTCACAGGTTCTCTGCTCTGGTTGAATTATATTTCTCATTCTCTTCCACACTAGACTTGATTGCTGGGCTAGAAGGGGAAAAAACCACTCAGATTTCCTTGCTTATTTTGTCAACTGGTCAAGGCTTCTCATCTTCACTTTTGTCATCTGTAAACTAGGGGCATGTTAGGCTTATTATCTCCCAGCGTTCTTTCCCGGCCCTCCTCTCACTCTGTTGCCCAGGCTGGAGTGCAGAGGCACAGTCATATCTCACTGCAGCCTCAATCTCCCTGGCTCAAGACTCCTCAATCCTTCCGCCTCAGCCTCCTGAGTAACTGGGACCACAGTTGCACACCACCACGCCTGGCTAAATAAAAAAAGTTTTTTCTGTTAGAGATGGGGGTCTCACCATATTGCCTAGGCTGGTCTTGAACTCCTGGGCTCAAGTGATCCTTTCTTCCAGCTTGGCCTCTCAAAGTGCTGAGATTATAGGCATGAGCCACCTCACCCTGCCACCCCCAGGGTTCTTTTAAAAATAAAAAGAAAGGAGTGTGGACTTGAAAATACAGTATTTCATAAATTTAAAGACTGCCTGTGGGACCCTCCTCCATGCCTTTCAGAATCCTGCCACCCTGCCAGTCCCAGCTTATCTCTTTCTTCTGCCTTAAAGCTAGTTCCTGACCACCCTAACTCACAGCACTAAGAATCTCCTTTGTCAAAACATTTAGGAAACATATTGTCTGTGCTATTTATTTTATTTATTTATTTATTTTGAGATGGCGTCTTGCCCTGTTGCCCAGGCTGGAGTGCAATGGCGCTATCTTGGCTCACTGCAACCTCCGCCTCCCGGGTTCCAGCAATTCTCCTGCCTCAGCCTCCCTACTAGCTGGGATTATAGGCGCCCGCCACCTCGCCCGGCTAGTTTTTTGTATTTTTTAGTAGAGACAGCGTTTCACCGTGTTAACCAGGATGGTGTCGATCTCCTGGCCTCGTGATCCGCCCGTCTCGGCCTCCCAAAGTGCTGGGATTACAGGCTTGAGCCACTGCGCCCGGCCCAGCTAATAATTTTTATATTTTTAGTAGAGATGGGGTTTCACCATGTTGGCCAGGCTGGTCTCAAACCCCTGACCTCAGATAATCCACCCGCCTCAGCCTCCCACAGTGCTGGGATTACAGGCGTGAGCCCCCATGCCTGACCTATTTATGTTTTTTGAGATGGAGTCTCGCCCTGTCGCCCAGGCTGGAGTGCAGTGGTGATCTCTGCTCACTGCAACCTCTGCCTCAGCGATTCTCCTGCCTCAGCTTCCTGAGTAGCTGGGATTACAGGCGCACACCACCACACTCAGCTAATTTTTGTATTTTTAGTAGAGATGGGGTTTCTCCGTGTTGGCCAGGCTGGTCTCGAACCCCTGACCTTGTGATCCACCCGCCTTGGCCTCCGAAAGTGCTGGGATTACAGGTGTGAGCCTACTGTGCCCGGTCTGTGCTATTTATTTTTAGCACATGATCACTTACTACTTTAGGTCACATCTTTCCTACTAGACTGTCAGCTCTTGGAGGCAGGGAGGGCTTGGGCTCACAGTTGGGTAGTACACATCTTAGGTGTATCTTAAGTGCCTGTTTGTTGAGTTATTAATATAAACTTGGTAGTGCTTTACTCAGTAATCTCTCCTCCTATACACTGACCTCAAGCAAGATGATGTAACTTCATGAGCCTCCTTTCATGGCTCAAGAGTAACAACTCTTGTAAGTCCTTTTTTTTTTTTTTTTTTTTTTAAAAGGAGTCTTGCTTTGTCACTAGGCTGGAGTGCAGTGGGGCCATCTCAGCTCACTGCAACCTCTACCACGTAGATCCAAGTGGCTGGGATTACAGACATGAGCCACCACGCTCGGCCTGTGTTAGGAAGGACTTGTGAGAGTAGTTTGTGGTCATTGCAGTTGAAGGAAATAATGAAAGCTCATAAAAATCATAGTTTTATACACAAATAGTTGCTTTGAACCCTCCTTGAAAAGTATATTAGTGGGGGCTGGGCGCAGTGGTTCACTCCTGTAAATCCCAGCACTTTGGGAGGCAGAGGCGGGCGGATCACCTGAGGTCAAGAGTTCAAGACCAGCCGGGCCAACGTGGTGAAACCCCATCTCTACTAAAAATACAAAAATTAGCTGGGCATGTGATGTGCGCCTGTGGTCCCAGCTACACGGGAGGCTGAGGGAAGAGAATCACTTGAACCTGGGAGATGGAGGTTACAGTGAGCCGAGATCGTGCCACTGCACTCCAGCCTGGGCAACAGAGGAAGACTCTGTCTCAAATAAAAATAAAAGAAAAAAAACAAGGTATATTAGTAATGATTCAATTTTTGTTTAAAGTTATTCTAAGAATTTAGACCCTGTTTGATTTTTTTTTAGTCCTGAGTCAGTGGAGGATACTGGGCATGCTGTTTGAAGAGAAATTAATTCTGAGTGTGTTAGAACTTGAATCTAATTTGTCAGTCATTCCTTTTAATGTC
Organism: Rhinopithecus roxellana; assembly: GCF_007565055.1. Lineage (NCBI taxonomy): Eukaryota > Metazoa > Chordata > Mammalia > Primates > Cercopithecidae > Rhinopithecus > Rhinopithecus roxellana. The sequence continues at coordinate 166,128,811 of NC_044551.1, forward strand.
AGAGCTTAATCAGATGTGCCCTGTTAAGGTGATGTCTTTTTATCACATTAAACCTTGATCTATGGATTTCTTGAGTTTAAACTCTACAGTTAGATGTGCTTTTCTGTGTCTCTGCTAGGAAGACGGACACTTTCCACTTGGACTCCAAGTTATTCTAGCTCATCTCTTTGGTCTTGGAATGGGGTCATAGGAGTAGAAGATACGTATCATTAAGAAAACAGTGGCTCCTTCAATTCAGTGGGGAAGAGAGTCCTTGAGTATATAGGATTTTGGCTTGGAGAAAACAGCTTTGCACAAACAGATGGAAAGAAGGTACCTCTTAGTCATTGTTATTTTTGACAACTCCATGTATTTGATCTCATTAATATTTCTTACATAAGGAATATGATAAGTTCTTAATTTTTTTCCAAGTGAACTGTATACTTTTTGGCGGTCGTTTCAAAGTTACTACCCGCAGCACATTTGTACAACTGAGAAGAGATCAGATTCACTGCTAGAGTTTACTTCACTTCAGGTTATTGTTTTCTCAGGATATCCCACCACAGCAAATTCTTAGCCACTATCAGCTTAGTCTGTTAGAGATGAATCAGAAACACTGTTTCAGGCTTTTTCTCTATTCTAATTTTCTTTCTTTCTTTTTCTTTTTCTGTTTTTTTGAGATGGAGTCTCGCTCTGTTGCCCAGGCTGGAGTGTAGCGGCGTGATCTCGGCTCACTGCAAGCTCCACCTGCCGGGTTCACGCCGTTCTCCTGCCTCAGCCTCCTGAATAGCTGGGACTACAGGTGCTCGCCACCACACCTGGCTAATTTTGTGTATGTTTTTAGTAGAGACGGGGTTTCACCATGTTAGCCAGGATGGTCTCGATCTCCTGACCTGGTGATCTGCCCGCCTCAGCCTCCCAAAGTGCTGGGATTACAGGCGTGAGTCACCATGCCCGGCTTCTAATTTTCAAGGAATGAGTCTATTAGGTTTTCATTTTTTTTCCCATTTTCTTGAAACAGAGTTTGGCTCTGTCACCCAGTGGCGCCATCGTAGGGCACTGCAGCCTTGAACTCCTGGGCTCCAGGGTTCCTCCCACCTCAGCCTCCTGAGTAGCTGGGACTACAGGTGTGCACCACTACGCCCGGCTAGATTTTAAAGTTTTATGTAGAGATGGGTGTGACCCACCTTGCCTGGCCGGAAGTTGCTTTTCTACTTAGTTTTAGGTGTGTGAAGTTTCTTTCTCTTTTTTAACCTTTTATTTGTAAATAATGTCAAACTTAGAGAAAAGCTCTAAGCTTGGTACAAAGAACATCTGGATACCCACTACCTAGATTTACCTGTTGTCACTGTTGTGCCCCATTTGCCTTATCATTTGCACGTTCTCTCTCCCACTCTCTGCCTCTTTCTCTCTCTCTCAAACTTTGATTCTCTGAACCACCTGAGAGTGTGCTGCACACCTCATAGCTCTCTGCTCCCAAACACCCCATGTGTACCTTTTAAGAGTTAAGAAAGCTGTTAATTTTGTAGACCAAATGCATGCAAGAATTACAAAATAACAAATTATTTCCAGGAAGTAGATATTTCTGAATATAAAACAGATACTGTACTGTAATCATATGGGATAGTTTTTGTTAAAAAGATCATCAGTGTGGCTTTAGGATCTCATTTCTTCCTGTAATGCCTGAGACCTTGTCTAGAACCCTCTTTCCTTTTTTGTCTTCAGTATCTCCCTTCCCAACTGAGTCTTTCCTTCAGCTTGAAATTATGAACAAATATTCTCCACACTGACAAGTCCTGTGTTTTCTCACTGTCAAAATAGTATTCCATATTCTTCCTTCCCTTTGCCCTTCCCACTTGAACTTCTCATTTACTCATTAGCCCGTGGTAATATGCCTTCCACCTCTTCTGTTCCTCTGAAGTTGCCTCCATAAAGGACACCAAGGATGGATTTGCCATTGAGACAGGGTCTCACTCTGTTGCCTAGGCTGGAGTGCAGTGGCACCATTATGGCTTATTACAGACTCAACCTCCCAGGCTCAAGTGATCCTCCCACCACAGCCTCCTGAGTAGCTACAGGCATGAGCCACCACACCCAGCCTCATTGGCATCTTAGTCATTCTTCGTGACTTCTTCCTTTTCTTAGCTTCTCTCTTCTGATTTCCTTTTCAGCTTTCTGATGTTTTTTCTCTGTCTCTTTCCTATTTTCGCTTATTAATTCATACAGCAAATATTTGAGTGCCTGCTGTAGGCCAGAGTACAATCAGCCCTCCATATCTGTGCATTCTGCATCTGCGGATTCAACCAATTGTAGATAGAAAATATTTTTTAGGAAAAAACAGTTAAAAAATAACAACAACACAAATTTTAAAATGCAGCTGGGCATGTTGGCTCATGCCTGTAATCTCAGAACTTTTGGGAGGCTGCAGTGGGAGGGTAGCTTGAACTCAGGAGTTTTAGGCCAGACTGAGCAATGTAACAAGACTCCATCTCTAGAATAGAAGAGAAGAGAAGAGAATGGATAAAAATAAAAATATAGCTGGGTATGGTGGCTCACACCTGTAATTCCAGCACTTGGGGAGGCCAAAGCTGGTGGATTTCTTGAGCCCAGGAGTTCGAGACCAGCCTGAGAAGCCTAGTGAGATATCTGAGCAGCCTAGTAAGATATCTGAGCAGCCTAGTGAGATGTCTGAGCAGCCTAGTGAGATGTCATCTCTATAAAGGTGCAGCGGCATGCACCTATGTTCTCAGCTCCTTGGGAGACCGAGATAGGAGGATTGTGTGGGACTGGGAGGTAAAGGCTGCAGTGAGCTATGATTGTACCCCTATACTTTAGCCCCTGGGTGACATCAAGACCCTGCCTCAAAAATAAAAAATAAAAATATGACAACATTTACATAGCATTTCTGTCGTATGAAGTATTATAAGTAATCTAGAGGTGATTTAAAGTATACAGGAGGATGTGTATATATTATTTGCAAATACTAGGCCATTTTATATAAGGGACTTGAGCATCCTTGGATTTTGGTATCCTGGTGGGGCTGGGCAAAGGGTCTTAGAACCAATTCCCCATGGATACCAAGGGAACTACTGTATACAGTAGTGAATAGGACAAATTAAAATTCTGCTCTCATGGGGAAAGAGGAGATCAATAATTTTAAGTTAATTTTGTTATAATAAGTGCTAAGCAAAAATTAAAAGCAGAGTAATGTGATACTAAATGACAGTAGTAGCTTAAGATGTCTTTATTTGAGCTTGATAATTGAGAGGCTGTCAGTCAGCTGAAAGTCTTAGAAAAGAACATTCCAGTTAGAGAGCACCACCAGTACAAAGTGTCTGGGGCAGGACCCTTCTGTGCTGGCATGAAGAACAGAAAGCAGGCCAGTGTGTCTGGAGTAGCGTGGCACATAGGGCCAGATCAAGTGCGGTGGGAAGCAGTAGCAGGATAGGGAGCAGAAACATGATGTGATCCAACTTAGGTTTTTTTTTTTTCTTTTTTGAGGCAAAGTCTCGCTCTGCTGCCCAGGCTGGAGTGCAGTGGCGCCATCTCAGCTCACTGCAAGCTCCGCCTCCTAGGTTCATGCCATTCTCCTGCCTCAGCCTCCCAAGTAGCTGGGACTACAGGCGCCTGCCACCACGCCCAGCTAATTTTTTTTGTATTTTTTTTTTTTTTTTTAGTAGAGACAGGTTTCATGTGTTAGCCAGGATGGTCTCCATCTCGTGACCCGCCCACCTCAGCCTCCCAAAGTGCTGGGATTACAGGCGTGAGCCACTGTGCCTGGCCGATCCAGCTTAGTTAGGTTTTTAAAGATTGTTCTGGTGCTAGGACTGGTATGGACAGGAGTGGATGCATATAAAGCTTTTGCAGCTCTCTAGATGCCAGGACTGGGGCGAGTGGTAGGCAGCAGTGGAGCTGGAGAAGAGGAGATGGGTTTTGAACAGTTCCTGAGGGCAGAGGTGGCAGGACTGGGTTGCTGGACTAGATGGCTTTGTTTTGGGGGCAAGACTGGGGAGTATTCAAGGGAAATTCCTAGTTTTATGGCTTGAGAAACTTTCTTTGCGCTTTAAAAATATTAGTGTTCCCTAGGCAACTATATCCCTGACCATTTTCACTCTTTTTTCCCTGAGTAATCTTATTGATTTTTTCGTAGCTTCATTTGTCACCTGTAATAAGATTCTCAAAATCCCCAGTCCAGATCTGTCTTCCAGATTTCAAATCCACATTTCCAGCTGTCTACTGGACATTTTCATATTTCCAGGATATATTTCCCACATATCCAAAATGGACTTTCCCTTTTTCCTACCAAATCATATGCTCCTTCTAAGTATTTTCCCTAACCCAGTCATCCAAAGTAAGAACCTGAGAATTTTCCACGCCTTTTCCACAATTCCCAGCGTTTAGTTGGTGGTTCTTTCAACCAGCATTGAAGTCCTGCTGGAGCCAGGAATCGTGGTAGATGCTGAACCTGTACTGCGGAGCCTAAGTAGGAGCAGATGATACATAGGTCATTGCAAAGCCAAGTTCAGGGCTAAAGCCTATGAGAATATTGAGGAAGGGGGATGCCTTTTTGTTGAAGTTTGGAAGGATTTAAAGAATTGACTCTTGGCCGGTCATGGTGGCTCACGCCTGTATTCCCAGCACTTTGAGAGGCTGAGGTGGGCAGATCACTTGAGGTCAGGAGTTCAAGACCAGCCTGGCCAAAATGGTGAAACCCGTCTCTACTAAAACATACAAAAATTAGCCAGGCGCGGTAGCATACACCTGTAATCCCAGTTACTTGGGAGGCAGAGGTAGGAGAATAACTTGAACCCAGGAGGTGGAGGTTATAGTGAGCTGAGATTGTGACATTGTACTACAGCCTGGGTGGCAGAGCGAGACTGTGTCTTAAAAAAGGAAAAAGAGAGGGCCGGGCGCGGTGGCTCAAGCCTGTAATCCCAGCACTTTGGGAGGCCGAGACGGGCGGATCACGAGGTCAGGAGATCGAGACCATCCTGGCTAACACGGTGAAACCCCGTCTCTACTAAAAAATACAAAAAACTAGCCGGGCGAGCTGCCGGGCGCCTGTAGTCCCAGCTACTTGGGAGGCTGAGGCAGGAGAATGGCGTAAACCCGGGAGGCAGAGCTTGCAGTGAGCTGAGATCCGGCCACTGCACTCCAGCCTGGGCGACAGAGAGAAACTCCGTCTCAAAAAAAAAAAAAAAGAAAAGAAAAAGAAAAAGAGAGAGAACTTACTTTTAAGATGGATCTTAAGCTTTAGCCAGATGCTTTCCCCAAAGGTGTTCCATGGAACACTAATTTCATGGGCTATTGAAAGTTACAGTGGAATACATTTGAGGAACACTGGCCTAAACAGTTCTTTTTTCCCTCTGAGCATTTGTACATGTTGGCTAAACAAATTTATTTTATTTTATTTATTTATTCTTTGAGACGGAGTCTCCCTCTGTCACCAGGCTGGAGTGCAGTGGAGTGATCTCGGCTCACTGCAGCCTCCACCTCCTGGGTTCGAGCAATTCTCCCACCTCAGCCTCCCAAGTATCTAGGACTACAGGCACGCACCACCACATCTGGCTAAGTTTTTGTATTTTTAGTAGAGACTGGGTTTCACCATGTTTGCCAGATTGGTCTCCAACTCCTGACCTCAGGTGATCCACCCTCCTCAGCCTCCCAAAGTGCTGGGATTACAGGTGTGAGCCACCGCACCTGGCCAACAAATTTAATTTGCTTTATTAAGAACATTTTTGGCCAGGCGCGGTGGCTCAAGCCTGTAATCCCAGCACTTTGGGAGGCCAAGGTGGGTGGATCACCTGAGGTCAGGGATTCAAGACCAGTCTGGCCAACATGGCGAAACCTTGTCTCTACTAAAAATACAAAAATTAGCCAGGTGTGGTGGCGCATGCCTGTAATCCCAGCTACTCAGGAGGCTGAGGCAGGGGAATCCCTAGAACCTGGGCACCGGAGGTTGCAGTGAGCCAAGATCTTGTGTCCAGCCCAGGCGACAGTGAGATTTCATCTCAAAAAAAAAAAATGTTTTGCCACATTCAGTGTCTCACACCTGTAATCCCAGCATTTTGGGAGGCTGAGGTGGGTGGATCATTTGAGATCAGGAGTTCGAGACCAGTCTGGCCAACATGATGAAACCCTGTCGCTACTAAAAAACATAAAAAATTAGCTGGGCGTTATGGCACACACCTCTAATCCCAGCTACTTGGGAGGCTGAGGCAGGAGAATCACTTGAACCCAGAAGGCAGAGGTTGCAGTGAGCTGAACTTGTGTCCCTGTACTCCAGCCCAGGTGACAGAGAAAGATTCCATCTGTAAAAGAAAGAACATTTCAAATTAATATGTGGCTATGCATGAAGACATGAACTCTTATCAAGAAGCTTTCAATAGGACTTTGATTTCCTTTAGGGCACTAAGCAAAAGCACTAAATTATGATAGTGAGTAGTTCTTTGAATTTGAGACTTGAAGGCTGAAAGGTGAGTTAGGTCATGAAAAGCCTTATAGTTGAGACGGGGTGTTTGGACAAAATAATTTTGAAATACTGTGAACCCCTTGACGCTTTTTTTTTTTTTTTTTGAGACGGAGTTTCACTCTTGTTGCCCAGGCTGGAGTGCAATGGCGCCATCTTGGCACACAGCAACCTCCGCCTCCCGGGTTCAAGTGATTCTCCTGCCTCAACCTCCCGAGTAGCTGGGATTACAGGCATGCGCCACCACGCCCAGCTAATTTTGTATTTTTAGTAGAGACGGGGTTTTTCCATGTTGGTCAGCCTGGTCTTGAACTCCTGGCCTCAGGTGATCTGCCTGCCTCGGCCTCCCAAAGTGCTAGGATTACAGGCGTGAGCTATCATGCCCAACCCCCCTCACACTTTTGTTGTTGTTGTTGTTTTTAAGACAGAGTCTTGCTCTGTCACCCAGGCTGGAGGGCAGTGGTGTGATCTTAGCTCACTGCAAGTTCCACCTCCCGGGTTCATGCCATTCTCCTGCCTCAGCCTCCCGAGTAGCTGGGACCACAGGTGCCTGCCACCACGCCCGGCTAATATTTTTTTTTTGTATTTTTAATAGAGACGGGGTTTCACCTTGTTAGCCAGGATGGCCTCAATCTCCTGACCTTATGATCTGCCTGCCTCAGCTTCCCAAAGTGCTGGGATTACAGGCGTGAGCCACCACGCCCGGCCTCTGCTCACACATTTTTAAGTTGACACCTAGCACTTTTCATCTTAAGTTTTTAAGCTTATGAAAAGTTATAATGCATTTTTTGTTTATCAATTATAGACTAAGTTACCATAATTCAGTTTTATTAAATGAAATATATGAAATAATACATTTAGGTAACACAGCCTTATAAATGCTACATATATTTAATTTGAATCAACTATTCTAAAAGAAGAAAGGGGCAAAAAAGTGCTGCTTATAGTTGCAGGGCATATAACTTCCAGAGAATTATAAATATTAACATTTAAAAATAAAATGGTTACATCAGTTTTTAAAATGTAGCCAGTGGAATCTGAATATCTTAGCGATATGCTATCTTTCATCAACTGTTTAAAGAATGCTTTAACAGAAATTTTAAATTCCTTTTTCTCCTGGAACTTGCATTCTTTTTACACTTAGCCCACATAATATGTTTTATTTTAACATAATATATGTTTGGAAGCCTTTTATTTATCATTCTAGCACATTTCTTTGTAACAAAAATAGGTATAAAAAATTAAAATAAAAATTTTTTTTTTCTTCACAACGGAGTCTTGCTCTGTTGCCCAGGCTGGAGTGCAGTGGCATGATCTTGGCTCACCGCAACCTCCACTCCCCCGGGTTTAAGCAGTTCTCCTGCCTCAGCCTCCGGAGTAATGGGATTACAGGCACCTGCCACCACGCCTGGCTAATTTTTGTATTTTTAGTAGAGATGGGGTTTCACAATGTTGGCCAGGCTGGTCTTGAACTCCACCTCATGATCCGCCTGCCTCGGCCTGCTAAAGTGCGGAGATTATAGGTGTGAGCTGCCACACCCGGCCAAAATAAAAATTGTAAATTAATTTACTTTCACCATTAAGCTGGATCCTTTGCAGCTTTTTTTTTTTTTTGGAGACAGAGTCTCACTCTGTCTCCCAGACTGGAGTGTGGTGGCATGATCTTGGCTCACTGCAACCTCCGCCTCCCGGGTTCAGGCAATTCTGCCGCAGCCTCCCACGTAGCTACCATGCCCAGCTAATTTTTGTATTTTTAGTAGAGACGGGGGTTTCACCATATTGGCTAAGCTGGTCTCGAACTCTTGACCTTAGGTAAACCACTGCACCCAGCTGCTTTTGCTCTTTTTAAAGTTGATTCATGCAAAATAATATATGTAGCATTTATAAGATTCTGGTACATCTATTTCTTATTTCAACCAGTTGAGTTGTAGTAATTTAGTACAAAACAATGCATGAATTATAAATTTTTATAAGTAATTATTATGCAAAAAAGTACAAGTTTATTAGAAACGCCCTCCATGATGAGATAGACAGGGCTCCCTTACCTGCCTTGATTTATTCATGTCATTATGGAGGAATATTACTTGTAGCCAAAGTAAGAGTTCTCAGTTCAGTTCTTGTTTTTGTTTTTGTAAATTTAAATCCCAGAAATTCTTGCTCACATAAATAAACTATAAAGGAAAGTAATAATGGCTGAGCATGGTGGCTTGTCCCTGTAATCCCAGCACTTTGGGAGGCTGAGGCGGGTGGATCACCTGAGGTCGGTAGTTCAAGACCAGCCTAGCCAACATGGCGAAACCCCCCGTCTCTACTAAAAATATAAAAAGTAGCCGGGCGTGGTGGTATGTGCCTTTAATCCCAGCTACTCGGGAGGCTGAGGCAGGAGAATCACTTGAACCGGGGAGGCGGAGGTTGCGATAAGCTGAGATAGCGCCATTCCATTCCAGCCTGGACAATAGAGCAAAACTCTTCCTCAACAAAAAAAACAGCAAGGCACAGTGGCTCACGCCTGTAATCCCAGCACTCTGGGAGGCTGAGGCAGGTGCAGATCACCTGAGGTCAGGAGTTCGAGACCAGTCTGGCCAACATGGCAAAACCCCATCTCTACTAAAAATACAAAAATTAGCCGGGCATGGTGGCTGTCACCTGTAGTCCCAGCAACTTGGGAGGCTGAGGCAGGAGAATCACTTGAACCCAGGAGGCAGAGGTTGCAGTGAGCGGAGATCGTGCCACTGCATTCCAGCCTAGGGACAGAGCGAGACTTGGTCTCAAAAAAAAAAAAGGGGCAGAGGTGGGGGATGAATAAGGTTAGTCAAAGGAATGTTTTGTTTTTTTGAGATGGAGTTTTGCTCTTGTTGCCCAGGCTGGAGTGCAATGGTGCGATCTTGGCTCACCGCAACCTCTGCCTCCCGGGGTTCAAGCGATTCTCCTGCCTCAGCCTCCCGAGTAGCTGGGATTACAGGCATGCGCCACCACGCCCGGCTAATGTTGTGTTTTTAGTAGAGACAGGGTTTCTCCATGTTGGTCATGCTGCTCTCGAACTCCTGACCTCAGGTGATTCGTCCACCTCAGCCTCCCAAAGTGCTGGGATTATAGGCGTGAGCCAGCACACCTAGCCAGCAGTGTTACTCAATATTTTGAAACCTGAATTGTGTGCCAAAAAATCAGTTACATATCATCAAAAATTAATTTATCAGTTGACAGCTTGGTTAGTCTTTTAATTTCGTTGAAAACTAAGAATTAGAAACCATGTGACTTGCAAAAAGATATATCTAGTCATTAGTCTTCACTCTCAGTGAGAAATATAACAAAAAGGCTTTAGCAAGTCTTGTAAATTGGTTATTGATTATTATGCCTGTTGTTCTTTCGGTTAGAGGTACCTTGTTTCTTTCTTTCTTTGTCATTTCCCAGTCCCCGACCCCTGAAACAGTCTCAGGCTGGGTTTGTTTTTTATTTTTTGTAGAGAGTAAGTCTTGCTCTGTCTCCCATCCTGGAGTGCAGTGGCTATTAGATGCTATCATGGTGCACTACAGCCTTCAACTTCTGCGCTTAGCTCCCTAGTAACTGGGACTACAGACGTGTGCCAAGGCACCTCACTTTCACACTTTTAATTAGTGTGTTTTTGCTGTTCTATATTAGACTATGAGCAACTTAAGAGCAAGACCAAGAGTTTGGCATTATACCTGCTGTATTTGGCTGTCATTAAGCATCTGTTGAATGTGTGTTAGTGGTATTATAGAAGGAGCTCTGAAGTGAGAGTCAGAAGCTGTATGATTTTGGGCTAGAACCAGTTTGGAAGTGGAGTTGGTAGAGATAAGGCAGTAGGCCCTGATTTGCACACCCATGTTTAGGGCATCATTGATCACACTAGGAGGGAGCAACCTAAATGTCCATCACAGATGAATGGATAAAGAAAATGTGGCATATCCACACAACAGAATATTATTCAGCCTTAAGAATGAAGGAAATACTGTCATATGCCAAAACACGATCTTTGAGGACATTATGCTAAGTGAAATAAGACAGTCACAAAAAATAAATATTGCATGATTCTACTTATTTGAGATGTCTAAAATAATCAAACTCATAGAAACAAAGTACAATGGTAATTGTCATGGGCTGGGGGAAGAAAGAGGGGAGTTTTTCATGGATATAACTAGATGAGTAAGTTCTAGTTACGCAACAATGTACATTTGGTTAACACTATCATATACTTTACTTATTTATTTTTTTTGAGGTGGAGCCTCACTCTGTTGCCCAGGCTGGAGTGCAGTGGTGAGATCTCAGCTCACTGTAGCCTCCACCTCTCGGGTTCAAGCGATCCTTGTGTCTCAGCCTCCTGAGTAGCTGGGACTACAGGTGCCCGCCACCAAGCCTGGCTAACTTTTGTATTTTTAGTAGAGATGGGATTTTACTATGTTGACCAGGCTGGTCTCGAACTCCTGACCTCAAGTGATCCACCCACCTCAGCCTCTCAAAGTGCTGGAATTACAGCCACGAGCCACTGCACCCAGCCGACTACTGTACAGTTTAAAAAGTTAAGATGGTAAATTTATGTTCTGTGCCTTTGACCACAGTTTTTGAAAAATGAGACAGAAACTGATTTTATAGACCACATGCCCTAAAAATGTTCTAAGAGTTGTTTAATAAAGGCATATCAATAAAATTTAAGGACCAGTGTAAGTGGTCCAACATCTGAATAATAAGAATTACAGGGAGAGAGAAAACAAGGTGGGAAGTGACTTGTAAAATAGTTGATAACTGAAGTACATGAGCCAACAGATTAAAACTGTATACTTGTCCCTAGCACTAGGGAAGAAAATAGACCTGCACCAGGCATGAAATTTCTGAACACTGAGTTTATAGAAAAGATTTACAAGCATCTGGATAGGAGGGTACCAGGTCACATATCAAGAATCAGAATGTCTTTAGACTTCATGGCAGCAGCATAGGAAGCAAAAAGAGAATTGGAACAGTGTCTTCAAAATTCTGAAGGAAAGTGATTACTAACCTAGACTCCTATACCCAGCCAAATAATACAACAAGAATAAGTGTAGAAAAGGGTGCTTTTTTGTTTTTTGTTTTTTTGAGATGGAGTCTCACTGTCGCCTGGGCTGGAGTGCAGTGGCATGATCTTGACTAACTGCAACCTCCACCTCCTGGGTTTGAGCAATTCCCCTGCCTAGGCCTCCTGAGTAGCTGGGATTACAGGTGCCCGCCACCACGCCTGGCTGGTTGTTGTTGTTGTTTGAGATGGAGTTTCGCTCTTGTTGCCCAGGCTGGAGTGCAGTGGCATGATCTCGGTTCACTGCAACCTCCGCCTCCGGGTTCAAGCGATTCTCCTGCCTCAGCCTCCCAAGTAGCTGGGATTACAGGCATGCGCCACCACGCCCGGCTAATTTTGTGTTTTTAGTAGAGACGGGATTTCTCCGTGTTGGTCAGGCTGGTCTTGAACTCCTGACCTAAAGTGATCTGCCCGCCTCGGCCTCCCAAAGTACTGGGATTACAGACGTGAGCCACTGCACCCGGCCAATTTTTGTATTTTTAGTAGAGAAGGGGTTTCACCATGTTGACCAGGCTGGTCTTGAACTCCTGACATCAAGTGATCGGCCCACCTCAGCTTCCCAAAGTGCTGGGATTACAAGCATGAGCCACTGTGCCTGGCCAAAAAAGGTTTAAAAAATTTAAACATCACATACTCTTTCTCAAGATGCTACTGGAAGATGTACTTCACCAAATTGAAAGACTAAATCAAGAAAGAGCAAGACACAGATACAGCAAACAGGAGCCTAACACAGAAAACATGGCCTGGGAGGGCCATGAGGATGGCGAGAAGTGATCCTGGGGTGGCGGCTCTGCGCCAGACGTGCAGGGCAACAGAGCCATGCTGCAGCAGTGCGACCCACCGAGAGCTGAAGGCAGGCCATGGTGAGCTTAGAAGCAGGAAGTACAGGGCAGCCCCTCCCTCTGACTGTATTTCCACTGCAGGTCCAGTGCCTGGTCCCCACCTTCGCCCTCGCAGGTGCCTGACTGTGCTGAGCCCTGTGTTTCCCAAAACTCCAAGACCTTGCTCACGACTTCCTCAAGAGGGGCCTTGTCAGCTCCCAGAGAAGCGGAAGTCAGATCACAACCTGGAGACCGATTTGCTCGCCTCCTGGAGCCTCTGTCCAGCAGGGGCAGTGCTGCTCTCTCCTTGCACTGCCAGTGTGCGCCTGCCGTCCGCTTTAATATTAATCATCTTTGATATTCATTTATATGTAGTTATAATAGTTGCTCAAATAGTGAAATAGTAAATAAAATTACCAAATGATCTTCTGTGCTTGTGGCCACGTGCTCTTACCTCCTGCGGATTCTCGCTCAGACTTCACATGCTGACTCTGTGAGCCCTTTCCTGAGCACCTTATTTGGAATCATGAGTCCCACCAACTCTCTTTCAGTGATTTATTTTCTCAGGAGTACGTCTCAGCTAGGATATAGGCTGTAGGAGAGCCTGTGGTTTTGTTTGTTTGTTTTCTCTGCTGTATCCCCAGGGCCCAGAGAGTGGCTGGCTCAGTCAGCTCTCAATATATATATATATATATATTTTTTTAAGACAGTGTCTCTGACTCCCAGGCAGGAATGCAGTGGCCCGATCCAGGCTCACTGCAACCTCCACTTCCCAGGCTCAAGCTATTCTCCTGCTTCAGTGTCCTGAGTAGCTGGGATTACAGGCATGAGCCACCATGTCCGGCTAGTTGTATTTTTTGTAGAGATGGGGTCTTACCATGTTGCCCAGGCTGGTCTTGAACTCTTGAGTGCAAAGCGATCCGCTTGCCTGGGCCTCCCAGAGTGCTGGGATTATAGGCCTGACGGCTCTCAATAGATTCTTATTGGATAAATTGAATGAGATGATGAGGAGGAGTTTGCTAGAAAGAGAAAGGTGGGCAAGGATGATGATTTCCAGCAAGGAGGCAGCTGGCATGGAGGCACAAAGTAAGTGCCTGCTGTATTGAGCCCTGTGTGCAGTAAGGAGCCTGCTGCTAGACCCAGGCGGCAGGTCCCAGGGGCTTCCATTATCTTCACTGCCATCCTGAAAACTTAGTTTTTCAAGGCTACTTTCCTTTTTTTTTTTTTTTTTTGAAACGGAGTCTCGCTCTGTCGCCCAGGCTGGAGTGCAGTGGCCAGATCTCAGCTCACTGCAAGCTCCGCCTCCTGGGTTCATGCCATTCTCCTGCCTCAACCTCCCGAGTTAGCTGGGACTAGAGGCGCCCGCCACCTCGCCCGGCTAGTTTTTTTAAATTTTTTTTTTAGTAGAGACGGGGTTTCACCGTGTTAGCCAGGATGGTCTCGATCTCCTGACCTCGTGATCCGCCCGTCTCGGCCTCCCACAGTGCTGGGATTACAGGCTTGAGCCACCACGCCCGGCCCTTTTTTTTTTTTTTTTTTTTTTTTTTGAGTCAGAATCTCGCTCTGTTGCCCAGGCTGGAGTGCAGTGCCACGATCTTGGCTCACTGCAACCTCTACCTCCTGGGTTCAAGCAGTTCTCCTGTCTCAGCTTCCCGAGTAGCTGGGACTATAGGCACACGCCACGATGCCTAGCTAATTTTTTATTTTTAGTAGAGTTGAGGTTTCACCATATTAGTCAGGCTGGTCTCAAACTCCTGACCTCAGGTGATCCACCCAGCTTGGCTTCCCAAAGTGCTGGGATTACAGGCGTGAGCCACCATGCCTGGCTGGCTACTTTCTATAGTTACACCGTTCATGAAGGTAGCCACCAGCCAGACCAGGTTCTTAAGCGTGTGGAATGTACCTTATTCAGACTGACTTGTGCTAAAAGTGTAAAATACACACTGGATTTCGAAAATTTAGTACCAAAAATATTTTTGGTACACTCACTTCGGTGACTCTCTCACCTGTAATCCCAACACTGTGGGGCCAAGGCGGGCGGATTATGAGGTCGAGTTCGAGACCACCCTGGCCAGCATGGTGAAAGCCTGTCTCTACTAAAAATACAAAAATTAGCTGGGTATGGTGGCACATGGTGCACACCTGTAATCCCAGCTACTCGGGAGGCTGAGGCAGGAGAATCACTTGAACCCAGGAGGCAGAGGGTACAGTGAGCCAAGATTGTGCCACTGCACTCCAACCTGGGCGACAAAGTGAGACTCCGTCTCAAAAAAAGAAAAAATACTGATTATGGCCAGGCACAGTAGCTCATGCCTGTAATCCCAGCACTTTGGGAGGCTGAACTGGGCAGATCACTTGAGCTCAGGAGTTCAAGACCAGCCCGGGCAGCATGGCAAAACCCCACCTCTACAAAAAATTAGCAAGGCTTGGTAGTGTACGCCTGTAGTCCCAGCTACTAGGGACACTGAGGTGAGAGGGTCTCCTGAGCCCGGGAGGTCAGGGCTTGCCGAGAACTGTGGTTGCACCACTGCACTCCATCCTGGGCGATAGAGTGAGACCTTGTCTCAAAGAAAAAAGCATACTGATTACATGTTAAATAAAGATAATATGGGGCCGGCGTGGTGGCTCACACCTGTAATCCCAGCACTTTGGGAGGCCGGGGTGGGCGGATCACGAGGTCAAGAGATCAAGACCATCCTGGCCAACATAGTGAAACCCCGTCTCTACTAAAAATACAGAAGTCAGCTGGGTGTGGTAGCTTGTGCCTGTAGCACCAGCTACTCAGGAGGCTGAAGCAGAAGAATCGCTTGAACCCAGAAGGTGGAGGTTGCAGTGAGCCAAGATCGCACCACTGCACTCTAGCCTGGTGACAGAGCTAGACTCTGTCTCAAAAGAAAGAAAAAAGAGAATATATATGGGGTTAATAACATATTATTAAAGATATTATTAAAATTGTTTTAAAGAATATTGATACATACTAAAAAGATCATATATGTTGGGTTAAATATATTAAAATTAGCACCATCTGTTTCTTTTTATGTGCTACTAGCAAATTTAAAGTTGCATATTTTGCCCACGCTTGTGACTGGCATATTTCTATTAAAGTTGTTGAGTAATGAGTACATTTGTACTGTGTTAACACTTTATTAGATACTCTTTTTTTTTTTTTTTTTTTTTTTTTTTTTTTTTTTTTTTTGAGACAGAGTCTTGCTCTATCACCCAGGCTGGAGTACAGTCATGATCTCGGCTCACTGCAAACTCCACCTCCCGGGTTCACACCATTCTCCTGCCTCAGCCTCCCGATATTAGATACTCTTTATGTTCTCTTTCATCTGTGGAACTTGTTTATTTTATTTTATTTTATTTATTTATTTATTTTGAGACAGTCTCAGCCACCCAGGCTGGGGTGCAGTGGCACAGTCTCGGCTCACCGCAACCACCATCTCCTGGGTTCAAGTGATTCTCCCATCTCAGCCTCCCGAGTAGCTAGGATTACAGGCACCCGCCATCATGCCCAGCTAATTTTTGTATTTTAGTAGAGACAGGGTTTCACCATGTTGGCCAGGCTGGTCTTGAACTCCTGACCTCAGGTGATCCACCCGTCTTGGCCTCCCAAAGTGCTAGGATTACAGGCGTGAACCACTGCGCCCAGCCCATCTGTGGAAACTCTTTTTTTTTTTTTTTCTTTTTTTTTTTTTTTGAGACGGAGTCTCGCTCTGTCGCCCAGGCTGGAGTGCAGTGGCTGGATCTCAGCTCACTGCAAGCTCCGCCTCCCGGGTTTACGCCATTCTCCTGCCTCAGCCTCCCAAGTAGCTGGGACTACAAGCGCCCGCCACCTTGCCCGGCTGGCTAGTTTTTTGTATTTTTTAGTAGAGACGGGGTTTCACCGGGTTAGCCAGGATGGTCTCGATCTCCTGACCTTGTGATCTGCCCATCTCGGCCTCCCAAAGTGCTGGGATTACAGGCTTGAGCCACCGCGCCCGGCCGGAAACTCTTATCTCACTGTCACTTCATAATCACTGGAACAGGAAAGACTGTATTTATAATTACTGATTTCAGTTTGCTCACCTAAATCCTTAGATGCTATTTGTGTGTGTGTGTGTGCTGGAGTGAAGGAGTCCTGAATTCACATTGTCTTTGGCCTCTGGCAATCTGCCTTCTGATTTCACTACTCAATTAAACTAGTCTATCTCGACATCTTTAATGCGTTTTTACTTTTATTACCCTCCGTGCTGCATTTGATAATATTTCAAATTTTTCTCCTTAAGATGAAATTGCTGCACTTAACTCCCAGATCCATTTGGACAAGTAGTTTAAACTCTTAGAGTTTCAGCTGTTTTATTTGTAAAAGGAATAAGGGTGCCCAGCTTGGTCAGAGGAGTTTGAGTAAATGCATGTTCTAGACTTAAGCACCAAGTGATTGATGCCTCGAAGAAAGCAAATGGCAAAGGGTGAAGACAGGAGTGGATGAGATGAATCATGGGAGGAGAAGTGTTTCTGTTTGGGTTGTTTTATCTCTCTCTTTCTTTTTTTTCTTCTTTTTTTTTTTTCTTTTTTTTGACACAGGGTTTCGCCCTTGTTGCAAATGGTGCGCAATCTTGGCTTACTGCAACCTCTGCCTCCCGGGTTTAAGTGATTCTCCTGCTTCAGCCTCCCAAGTAGCTAGCTGGGACTACAGGTGTACACCACGGCGTCTAGCCAATTTTTTATTTTTAGTAGAGATGGGGTTTCACCATGTTGGTCAAACTGGTCTCGAACTCCTGACCTCAAGTAATCCACCCACCTCGGCCTCCCAAAGTGCTGGGATTACAGGGGGGAGCCACCGTGCCTGGCCCTTTTTTGTTTGTTTTGTTTTAATTGAGACGGAGTCTCACTCTGCCGCCCAGCCTGGATGGCACGACCTCGGCTCACTGCAACCTCCATTTCCTGGGTTCAAGCAATTCTGTGTCAGCCTCCCAAGTAACTGGGATTACAGGCATGCACCACCACATCCGGCTAATTTTTTTGTATCTTTAGTAGAGACAGGGTTTCACCATGTTGGCCAGGCTGGTCTCGAACTCCAGACCTCAAGTGATCCACCTGCCTCGGCCTCCCAAAGTGCTGGGGATTACAGGTGTGAGCCACCGTGCCTGGCCTTGTTTGGGTTGTTTTAGAATGTAAAATTGGGCTGGGCACAGTGGCTCACGCCTGTAATCTCAACACTTTAGAAGGTCAAAGTGGGTGGATCCCTTGAGCCCAGGGGTTTGAGAACAGCCTGGGCAATATGGCGAAACCCCGTCTCTAAAATATTGCGAAAATTAGCTGGGTGTGGTGGCTGCATCTGTAGTCTCAGATACTCAAGAGGCTAAGATGGGAGGATCGCTTGAGCCTGGGAGGTGGAGACTGCAGTTAGTTGAGATTACACCACTGCACTCCAACCCGGGTGACAGAGAAAGACTGTCTCAAGAAAAAGAAATAAATGAATATAAAATTGAAGGCAGCCATGGTGGTTCACGCCTGCAATCCTAGCCGTTTGGTAGGACGAGTCAGGAGGATTGCTTGAGGCCAGTAGTTCCAGATCAGCTTGGGAAATATAATGAGACCCCATCTATTTGAAAAATAAAAAATTAGCTGAGGATGGTGGCGCATGCCTGTAGTCCTAACTAGTGGGGAGACTGAAGTGGGAAGATTGAGCTCAGGAGCTGAAGGCTGCAGTAAGCTAGGATCACCCCACTGCACTCCAGCCTGAGTGACAGAGCAAGACCCTGTCTCAAAGAGAAAAAAAAAAAAAATGTGAAGTTGAGCATATATTTGAAAGAAGCCACTACCACAGTGGTTCTCAAACTTGGCATGAGTCAAAATCACCTGAAGGGCTGATAAAACCACTTTCTGTGCCCCACCCTTAGAGTTTCTGCCTCAGTGAGTATGGGGCAGTGCCTGGGAATTTGCATTTCTAATAGATTCCCAGGTGATGCTGATGCTACTGGCCTGGGATCACACTTTGAGAACCACTGCTCTAGAACAAAACAAAGTCAAGTTATTTTTGAGGTGAAGAGGGGATGAATTTGAAGGGCAGAAAGTCTCAGATGAGGCAGGTCCAGAGGGAATAAGAAGGTTCAGCTGAAGGGAGTTAAGTGTTGAATTTGAAGGGAGAAGTGTTTCCCTTTATAGAAGAGAGAAAGAAAAGAGTTGATAAGACGCTAAAATGTTTCGAGGTGAAAGAGAGGCATGTTTAAGGGAGTCACCTAAGTTGGACTTTGAGACACAGCTTTAAATCAAATACATCTGTGTCCAAATCCTGGTTCAGCACTCACACTCACATTCCGAGTTGTGTAACTTCTCTAAGCCTTAGTGCCTTTATCTTGAAATCCAGGATAACCGAACAGTACTTACCTTGTAGGTTGTTGTGAAGATTGAGTGATGAGCTAGTACTGCTTCTGTTAGCAGAGAGAGCGAGCCTGTGAAACAGAAAGACAAAGAACAGAGTGCCCTTGACGGTAGCAGTGGGGGAGGTGGGAAAGTTAATTCTGTGAACCTTCACTGGATCCCTGTAACTTGCTGAGCATTAGACTTGGCCCTGGGGATGAAAAGGGCAAGGCTTTGGTCTTCAGGGGTGGAAGGAGATGCAGAGAACAGTATAACACAAGTGCTTTACCACAAACATGAAATGTAGTATTATGAACAAAATACAGTTAGAGCTTTAGGGATAGAATAAAGAACTTGACCAGCAGTAGGGTAAGTGGTTGGAGAGAAGACACTACAGAGTTGATGTTTGAGCTAAATGAAGCTTGTCCATCCTGTGGCCAAGATGGCTTTGAATGCAGCCCAACACAGATTCATAAACTTTCTCAAAACACTATGAGATTTATGCATGGAATTTTTTTTTTTTTTGAGACGGTGTCTCGCTCTGTCGCTTGGGCTGGAGTGCAGTGGCCAGATCTCAGCTCACTGCAAGCTCCACCTCCCGGGTTTACGCCATTCTCCTGCCTCAGCCACCGGAGTAGCTGGGACTACAGGCGCCCACCACCTTGCCTGGCTAGTTTTTTGTTATTTTTTTAGTAGAGACAGGGTTTCACCGTGATAACCAGGATGGTCTCGATTTCCTGACCTCGTGATCCGCTCGTCTCGGCCTCCCAAATTGCTGGGATTATAGGCTTGAGCCACCACCCCTGGCCTTTTTTTTTTTTTTTTTTTAAGCTCATCAGCTACTATTATTGTTAGCTTATTTTATTTGTGGCCCAAGGCAGTTTTTCTTCTTCTTTTTTTTCTTTTAGACAGAGTCTCATTCTGTCACCCAGGCTCAAATGCAATGGCGCTGATTTTGGCTCACTGCAACCTCCATCTCCCAGGTTGAAGCAGTTCTCCTGCTTCAGCCTCCCGAGTAGCTGAGATTACAGGTGCCCGCCACCACACCCAGCTACTTTTTAGTATTTTTAGTAGAGACAGGGTTTCACCATGTTGGCCAGGCTGGTCTCGAACTCCTGACCTCGTGATCCACCTGCCTTAGCTTCCCAAAGTGCTGGGATTACAGGCGTGGCCACCGTGCCCGGCAGTTTTTCTTCTCTCAGTGTGGCCCAGGGAAGCCAAAAGACTGGACACCCTGAGCTAAATCTTAAAAGATTAGTAGGAGGTGGCCGGTCGCGGTGGCTCATGCCTGTAATCCCAGCACTTTGGGAAGCTGAGACAGGCAGATCACGAGGTCAGGAGATCGAGACCATCCTGGCTAACACAGTGAAACCCCGTCTCTACTAAAAATACTAAAACAAAATTGGCTGAGTGTGGTGGCGGGCTCCTGTGGTCCCAGCTGCTTGGGAGGCTGAGGCAGAGGAGTGGTGTGAACCTGGGAGGCGGAGCTTGCAGTGAGCAGGGATCGCGCTACTGCACTCCTACCTGGGTGACAGACAGAGCGAGACTCTGTCTCAAAAAAAAAAAAAAAAAAGGATTAGTAGGCCATCACCAGGCTGGAGGCATATTCTCAGTCCTGAAAGACATTCAGTTTAAGTTGGGCCCCAAGGGAATGTCAGGGGCTTCAACAGAGAAGTTAATTGGGATCAGATCAAACAGGCCTTTATGTGCCAGGTTAAGGAGTTTGAACTTTATCTGTAAGTAATGGGGAAATAAGACACTTAAAATGGTGCAGATATGTGTTCTATAGTGGTCACACTGATAACATCATAAAGGGTGTGTTAGATCAGAGAGAGAATAGAAAGAGAAGTCAGCATGAAGTTATTTCTGTCATCTAGGATAAAAAATGAGGACTTGAACTAACATGGGGGTGGTATGGAGGTATCTCACTGGAGAGAGATTTAGAAGGGAGAATCAGAACTCAATGCCTGGTCATCAGAGAGGACAAGGATTGACTCATGTACTGAGACAGGGTGCATAAGAGCAAGGTGCGGGTTTGGGGAGGAAGGCGAAGAACCCAGCTCAGACTAGCAGGTATATCCTACCTGCCGTTCACATGGAGAGTTCCAGTCTACAGCTGAATATGTGGGTCTAGAACCTAGGAGAGAAGGCTGGGCAGGAAAGATAAGGATCCCAGAAATGTTCTCTCAATAAATATTGGAGTGCCTGCCCTGTGCCAGGTTGTCAGGCTGTCGCTGAGACCCTGAGTGTGATGGAGTTACCTGGGGAGGTGACTTCATTGAAAAGGAATGAAGACCCTGCAGGCCTCGTCAGTTAGGTAGCAGCCTGTAGAGTGGCCTCAGAGCAGGAGCAGGTCCGGTGTGGGGCTTGAGGGAGGAAGGTGTCCAGAGAAGGGAGGAGTGCTCATCAGTGCCTCGGGGAGGTCAGGCAGGGGTGCACACTGAAGGAGGGCCCTTGGATTTAAGGATGAGGAGGTTGCCTTGGTGAGTATGACAAAGTGGAGACCACTCTTCTTTGAAGAAGCTCTGAAGGGAAGCAAGAGGACTAGCTGGACAGCAAGAGTGCTACCAGGTGCTCGGTAAGTGGCAGTGAAGTGCCTCACAGCCACCCCGTAAGTGGCTGTGACTCACCCCTCACCCGCCCGCTTTTTTAGATGAGGAACCAACGCTGCTTAAGATGTTCAGTAATTTACCTGTGAGCACACGGCAGCTAAGTCCAGAGGGAGGATTCTAACCCGTTCTAGCTGCTCTTGATGCTGCTAAATGGTACGTGGAGTAGGACAAGGGTAAAAAGATGGGAGGTATTGTGAACCTTGGCCGGTGCTCAGGGGAGGAGAAGAACCAGGAACAAGGGAGATGAGTGGAAAACAGAAAAGTGTGGGGATTGAATGAGGGCCTTGAGAAGCCTGGCGGGGATGGCAGAGAGGGCCCGGGCAGAGAACGTGGCTGTGGCGGGGGATGGCAGAGAGGGCCCGGGCAGAGAACATGGCTGTGGCGGGGGATGGCAGAGAGGGCCCGGGCAGAGAACGTGGCTGTGGACAGGAAGGACGCCACTCCCACATGCACAGAGCCCCTCACCCAAATCAGAATTTCCCCAGACATGGGAAGACTGTGGTATGTACACTTTCAGGAGTTGTCATGATACATCTTTTCAGATAGAGGAGCCTGATTGTGTTCATAGAATAACAGAGTTCTAGAGGATTTTAGAGAGGTCTAGTCTAATCAACAAATAATTATCTGCTATTCTCTAAGCTAGCTCAAGTCTGTTACTCCACAATAACCCTCTGACCCTCTCTGGCTACTAACTAGTCTCTCTCCTCTACTTTTCTTAAATAACCGCTTTATTTCTTTCTTTCATTTTTTATTTCAATAGTTTTTGGGGTATAGGTGGTTTTTGGTTACATGGATACATTCTTTAGTGGTGATTTCTGGGATTTTGGTGCACTTGTCACCCAAGCAGTGTACACTGTACCCTATATGTAGTCTTTTATTCTTTTATCCCTCACTCCCCTACGGCCGTCCCAAAGTTCATTATATAGTTCTTATGCCGTTGCATCCTTATGCCCTAGCTCCCACTTATAAATCATACTATACTTAAATAACATCTTTATTGAGATATAATTTACTTGCCATACAATTTATGCTTTTTTTTTTTTTTTTTTTTTTTTTTTGGTAGAGACAGGGTTTGTCATGTTCCCTAGGCTGGTCTTGAACTCCTGGCCTCAAGTGATCCACCCACCTCAGTCTCTCAAAGTGCTGGGATTACAGGCATGACCCATTGCGTCCGGCCACAATTTATGCATTTAAGGTGCATACTTCAGTGTTTTTTAGTATATTTACAGAGTCATGCAACCATCAGCACAATCAGTTATAGGACATTTTTATCACCCCAGAAGAAACCATCACCATCAGTCCCCCCACTGCCCTCCAGCCCTAGGCAACCACTAATATATTTTATCTCTTTATCTCCCTTTTAAAACTAAACTTGGGGAAGAACAGCCCATACTGTTTCTACTACTAAACTTGGAGTTACTTCTCAAGTCAAGTGTTGTTACTCCCCCACTCCTCTGAAACTGCTCAGGCAGTGTCATCCGTGACCCTCTAACTGCCAGTCCCTGTGGACGTGGTGAGCGTTGACCTTCGACGCATTTAGCCTGTCGGTTCTGCCTTGTGCTCTGTCTTTGGCATGGGCTCTTCATCTGCCCCGTGGCTGGATTCTCACTCTTCCTGAATGATTGAATCTGTTCATATGTTCAGCTGCATGCCATGCTGATGCCTGTCTTTTCACAGAACTCATAGTCAGTATAATTCATTGCCTTTTGGCCGTTACCTGGATGTCATATAATCATGGCTAAAACTGAACTCAGCCTTCTACACCAAGGAAAACTCTGCTTTGCTTTTTTTTCTACTTACCCATGTACTCAAATTAGAAACATCTTTCTCCCTCCTAATTTAAATGGGTCTTCAATACCTGCTGTATTTTCTTCCACCCTAACTCTAAAATCATCTCTTTCTCATACCCACAATCAGGTCCTCATCTCCTTCTCATGGATTATTTCGGCAGTTTCTTACTTGGTCACTGGCTGTATAGCCTCTCTCCTGAGATCGATTCCTCACATAATCATTATAGAGCACTTGTAAATACATAAATGTGACCTCATCTGCTAAGCCTATTAAAATGATACTCAGCACTACAACACCAATAAGCATTTATGCCCCTCCCCCCGAACCCCCAGCCCTGTCCAGCCCAGCCCCAAATCTGAATCTGATCTAGCTTCTGACTACCAGTTCACAGGAAATACAAGGGATAGAAGAACTTGTAAAGGAACCATGGGGATACAGCCAACTGTGAAAGTGGGAAATTCTACAGAAGTAATGAAGCTTCTTAGACAAATAATTGTCAAAGAAAAAAAAAGAGGGAGAGAGAATTGTTGAGTCTTAAGAGTTTGTTACCCAAATGCATTGTGTTGGATGCTGGATCCTGATTTGAATAAACCCACTGTTAAAACAGTTTTTGTTTGTCTGTTTATTTGTTTGTTTTGAGACAGAGTCTCGCTCTGGGATTACAGGCGTGAGCCACCACACCCAGCCAAAATCGAAATTTTTAAAATTTACTTTTACCATTAAGCTGGGTCCTTTTGCCCTTTTTGTTTGTTTTTTTTTTTTTTGAAATGGAGTCTCCCAGACTGGAATGTGGTGGCACGATCTCACTCACTGCAACCTCTGCCTCCCGGGTTCAAGAGATTCTTGTGCCTCAGCCTCCCAAGTAGCTGGGATTACAGGCGCATTCCACCTGGCTAATTTTTGTATTTTTAGTAGAGACAGGGTTTCACTATGTTGGCCAGGCTGATCTCGAACTCCTGACCTCAAGTAATCCACCCGCCTCGGCCTCCCAAAGTGCTGGGATTACAGGCATGACACACCGCTCCCGGCCCAGTTTGATTTTTTTAACATCCAATAATGATGTGGTTACTTTTCAAAGAGCTTTTGTATTTCAGAGATAAAAGTTGAAGTATGGGTATGGTGGCTCACGCCTGCAATTCCAGCACTTTGGGAGGTGGAGACAGGCAGATCACTTGACGTCAGGAGTTTGAGACCAGCCTAGCCAACATGGTGAAACCCCATCTCTACTAAAAATACAAAAATTAGCTGGGTGTGGTGGCGCACGACTGTAATCCCAGCTACTGGGGAGGCTGAGGCTTAAGAGTTACTCGAGCCTGGGAGCTGGAGGTTGCAGCGAGCCAAGATCGCACCACTGTACTCCAGCCTGGGTGACAGAGTGAGAAACTGTCTCAAAAAAAAAAAGTTGAAGTATTTAAGGAGAAATGTGATTCCCAGGTTAGCACAAGGAGTGGGTGGGTATAAATGAGACAAGATTGGCCATGTGTTTCAACTGGGCAGTGGGTTTGTGGGGAGGCTCATTATACTTTTCTGTCTACTTTTGGTGTGTTTGAAATCTCCCATAATAAAGAAGAAAGGAGTTAGTTTGTCTTAAAAAGATACTGATGAGAGAGGAAAATTTGAGCGCTGATGGGATGTGAGATAATTTTTAAAAACTGTATTGGCTGGCCGCAGTGGCTCACGCCTGTAATCCCAGCACTTTGGGAGGCTGAGGCGAGTGGATCACCTGAGGTCAGGAGTTTGAGACCAGCCTGGTCAACATGGTGAAACCCCATCTCTACTAAAAATACAAAATTAGCTGGACGTGGTGGCTCATGCCTGTAATCCCAGCTGCTTGTGAGGCTGAGGCAGGAGAATCACTTGAACCTGGGAGGCAGAGGTTGCAGTGAGCCGGGATTGCACTCCAACCTGGGCGACAAGAGCGAAACTCTGTCTCAGTAATAATAATAAAGATGGAATTAATAAGAGATGATAAGAGGGAGAGGAAGGGAGTGCGGGGAGAGAGGGAAAGGAAGGACTGAAAATATGGCCTGTGTATAGCAGTAGGAAGATCACTGCTGGCCTTGGAGAAAGCAGTTCTCAACTCCTCCCTTCCTTTCCCCCACATCCCATCAATTTCCACATTAGCCAGGAATGTAATCCATATTACCATAGATCAAGGTGCTGGCTCTAAGGGGTGGAAACTGGTGGAGTTTGGCTGACAGGAGGATGACAGAAGAGGTAAAAGAGGAGGCAGGAGGAAAAGCAAATTTCCTGATGAGTAGGGCTAGACAGTGGCATTGGCTGCCAGTGCATAAGGACCACTGATGAGAGAACCATGCGTGTCTTCAGCAGCTATGTCTGTCAGTTCAGAGTGGAAGCATGTAGGTGTTGTTTTTTGGTGAGTTTGGCCACAAAGCATTCTGGGATTGTAGTGGTGGGTGGTTGAAGAAGGAGGAAGTGGAGACTAGACGAAGGATTATGCTTCCTATAAGGCTAGTGCATGGTGGGTGAGAGACTGACAGGATGCTGCTTAGGAGTCCAAAAGGTGTGGCCAGCTCTAACTTGATTCAGAGCAGTGGTGGTATCCTGGAGCTCCTCTCCCAGAGCAGAGGATGGCAGGTGGCACCTGGAGAGAGTGGCCTCCCAGGGAGGGAGCTAGCACAGGCTAGGATGGGAGTTAGTCAGCAGGGTGTCTTGGTGGAAGGCTGAGCACACGTGATTCTCCAGCTGACCATGAGCATCTGGTCATATTATCTCCCAGGACTGGGTCCTCCTGTAACCCTGTACACTACAGAAACTCTTCGTTAGTTACAACAGGAACCTTTGAGCTGAGCACCCAGAAGTACCAGATGCGCTGGAGCAGTCTGCTGTATTTATACATGGCAGCCAGTTAGTATTGCTTTACAGCACCTTTTGTGTTTGTTCTTACATAACTTTTAATCTGTTCAGGCTGTTTTCCTATCTCTATTGTAATTCTTGGAGTTCAGACTCCAAGGCTTACTCATCTTTGCCCTGCGTATCAGACACTCCTGCAAATGCTCAGGGCTTAAAAATCTGCCGGGGCCACCACATTACACACTCCTATCCCCGCCTGCGTTATTCCAGTTAAATTTTGTGAGTAGTTGAGAAAATGGCCTACTGTTTCCTTTGGTTAAAAGCAATAGGTATTACAAAATTGAGTTGTTACATTGGAACTTGTCTGCAGCTGTTGGCATGTGGGTATTGAATGAGGGAGTGGTAGCTTTTGTAATTGCTAGGGCAAAGAAAGATTCTGTTTCTAATCTGAGACAACCAGCTGACTCATCAAGTGCCTTGACCCTTTAGATTTCTTTCTTTTTTCCTCCTTGGAAAATGGAAAACTGAGCTCCCAGATTTACAGATAGCCCAGACCTGGCACTGTGGAACAAAAGAAAATGGTAGAAAAGGAGGCCGGGCGCGTGGCTCACACCTGTAATCCCAGCACTTTGGGAGGCCGAGGCGGGTGGCTCACAAGGTCAGGAGATCGAGAGCATCCCGGCTGACACGGTGAAACCCCGTCTCTACTAAACATATAAAAAAAAAATCAGCCGGGCGTGGTGGCGGGCGCCTGTGGTCCCAGCTACTCAGGAGGCTGAGGCAGGAGAATGGCATGAACCCGGGAGGCGGAACTTGCAGTGAGCTGAGATCGCGCCACTGCACTCCAGCCTGGGCGACAGAGCGAGACTCCGTCTCAAAAAAAAGAAAAAAAAATACAAAAAATTAGCCGGGCGTGGTGGCGGCACCTATAGTCCCAGGTGGGGTCTGAGGCAGGCTGAGGCAGGAGAATGGCATGAACCCGGGAGGCGGAGTTTGCAGCGAGCTGAGGTAGCGCCACTGCACTCCAGCCTGGGCGACAGAGCAAGACCCTGTCTCAAAAAAAAAAAAAAGAAAAGAAAATGGTAGAAAAGATGAAAATCAAGGAAATTTTAGCAACTAATTTTTATTTCCTCTGACCATTTAAATGGGTATGAATTTACCTTCCACAAGGAAAACTTTTCAAATAATGACTTTTAAAAAGGGTCTATTTTATGTGCATGGTTCCCTTCCACCCCTAGGTGGCAGTAGAAAGCAGAAGAACCTGCATGAAAGTAAAGCAAACGTCCTGCAGCTGTGGGGCGGTGTTCCTGAATTCTAGGATTGTTGCTTACCTCTGCCCTGCAGTTCCATTTGTCAGGCATTCCTGCGATTTTTTTTTTTTTTTTTTCAGACCGACTTAGTTACCCATATATGGATTTTTAAAAATACTGACTTGGCTAGGATTTATAGAGCACTGTGTAGTCAGCTTTAACAGTTAAGAAAAAAGCAAATCTTGTTGGGAAAAGAAGGAACAGGAACATTAGAATTGGGGATTAGAGGTTGAGAAAATGGTCCTCCCTGGTGTCCAGTGGGTAGTCTGCTGTTGAGAACTGATGCCCGTGGAGTTGCCCCAGGCAGAACACCCAGGCCAGGGCACTTCACCTGGGCTCCTGGGGTTGGTGTGGAGAGTCAGGTGGCCCTTCTCTGCAGCGGGAGAAGCTAGCACAGGGGGCTCCCTGTCTCCTCTGAATCCTGTCTAAAGATAATAATGAGGGCTATTACTTGGAACATTTTCTAATAACATGCTATAGATGCTTAGAGTTTATGGGAAGGGGGGATGGTACTGGGGGTGGGGGATAAAGGACAAAAACGTAATAAACACAGGAAAGGAGCAGCATGTGTTCAGAGGCTGAGCATAGGCCCCTCCTCTGGGCAGTGGAGTTGAGTCCTGACTGCAGCACAGGCAGCTGAGGAAGTAGTACAAAGATTCCATCTTTTCCCTTCCCATCCCTTCTGACATGTTCTCATCTTAAAGTCGCTGCCCCTGAACTCCCAGAGTACTTACTGTACGCTGCTCTCAGTCTGTAGCCATGTCTGTGTCTGTCCTGTGTCCTGAAAGCCCACGAGAGGAGGAGCTGCCTTGTTTGTCTTTATGTTCCCCACAGCACTTGTCTGTGGCACAAGGCAGAATCTTAATAACCTCAGTGGCATGAATCCATCGAGGAGGAAATGGGAAGCAGAGTCACAGTGTCAGACTAGACATGATTGTGTTCAAGCAAATAGTCCCAATAAGAAGTAGTGAGGGGCCGGCCGGGCACGGTGGCTCACACCTGTAATCCCAGCACTTTGGGAGGCCGAGGCAGACGGATCACCTGAGGTATGCAGTTCGAGACCAGCCTGACCAACATCGAGAAACCCTGTCTCTACTAAAAATACAAAATTAGCCGGACATGGTGGCGCATGTCTGTAATCCCAGCTACTCCGGAGGCTGAGGCAGGAGAATGGCTTGAACCCAGGAGACGGAGGTTGCTGTGAGCCAAGATCACGCCATTGCACTCCAGCCTGAGCAACAAGAGCAAAACTCCGTCTCAAAAAAAAAAAAAAAAAGGGACCGGGCACAGTGGCTCACGCCTGTAATCCCAGCACTTTGGGAGGCTGAGGCAGGTGAATCACTTGAGGCCAGGAGTTCGTGACCAGCCTGGCCAACATGGTGAAACCCTGTCCCTACCAAAAAATAACAAAAGTTAGCTGGGCATGGTGGCGCACCTCTGTAATCCCAGCTACTTTGGAGGTTGAGGCACGAGAATTGATTGAACCCAGGAGGTGGAGGTTTCTGTGAGCCAAGATTGTACCACCACACTCCACCCAGCCTGGCAGCAAAGCAAGGCTCCATCTCAAAAAATATATATATATGTGTGTGTGTGTGTGTAATCTCTGGCCTTTTTTCATTGGCTCCATTCTTGGGCATACCTCCAGATGAGATGGCTGTGGGCAGCCTCATGCCTGTCTCCTGTAGAAAGAGGACTGCAGAAGCACTTTAGCTAGACATCAGTTCTGACTGGCCAGGTACAGGACCGTCAGGGAAAATGGAGGTGTGTCCCCAGAAGTGGGAGTGTAAACTATGCAAGCAGAACCCACTGGCGAGCATTGCAGGGACGTCAGCCCTTGGCTTGTTACTGTCGTGGCAGAGCAAATTCATATGTATCTAAGTCATTCTTTTCAATGTTTTTCAGCATCTTCATGATACAGTTAAGAGGAATCTTGACAGCACCACTTCCCCTCAGAATGGTGATCAACAGAATGGCTACGGGGACCTCTTTCCTGGGCATAAGAAGACTCGCCGGGAGGCCCCTCTGGGAGTCACCGTCTCTTCCAATGGATTGCCTCCAGCCTCCCCCCTCGGTCAGCCTGACAAGCCTTCTGGAGCAGATGCCCTGCAGCCCAGTGGGAAGCACTCTCTGGGGCTAGACTCTCTCAACAAAAAGTGTCTGGCTGACTCGAGCCTCCACTTGAACGGAGGCAGTAACCCCAGTGAGTCATTTCCTCTGAGCCTGAATAAAGAACTGAAGCAGGAGCCTGTCGAAGACCTGCCTTGCATGATCACTGGGACTGTCGGCTCCATATCGCAAAGCAACCTCATGCCAGACCTCAACCTTAACGAGCAGGAGTGGAAGGAGCTCATCGAGGAGCTGAACAGGTCAGTGCCCGATGAAGACATGAAGGACCTGTTTAATGAGGACTTTGAGGAGAAGAAGGACCCAGAGTCTTCTGGCTCTGCCACACAAACCCCCTTGACACAGGACATTAATATTAAGACGGAATTCTCTCCAGCAGCCTTTGAGCAAGAACAGTTAGGCTCTCCACAAGTGAGGGCCTGGGTCTGCAGGGCAGACCTTTCTGGGGCCTTCCTCTGCCCCTGTGAGTACAGATTCCCCCAGCCTAGGGGGCTCCCAAACCTTATTCCACACCTCTGGTCAGCCTGGGGCGGACAATCCCAGTCCAAACCTGATGCCGGCATCAGCCCAGGCCCAGAACGCACAAAGAGCCCTTGCAAGTGTGGTATTGCCCAGTCAGGGCCCAGGAGGGCCCTCAGAGCTGTCCTCTGCCCACCAGCTCCAGCAGATCGCTGCCAAGCAGAAGCGCGAGCAGATGCTCCAGAACCCACAGCAGGCCACCCCGGCACCAGCCCCGGGCCAGATGTCCACATGGCAGCAGACGGGGCCCTCCCACAGTTCCTTAGATGTCCCTTACCCCATGGAGAAGCCTGCCAGCCCTTCCAGCTACAAGCAAGAGTTCACTAACTCCAAACTGCTCATGATGCCTAGTGTGAATAAGAGTTCCCCTCGGCCCGGAGGCCCCTACCTCCAGCCCAGCCATGTGAACCTGCTGAGTCACCAACCACCGAGTAACTTGAATCAGAACTCTGTGAATAACCCAGGGTCTGTGCTGGACTACGGCAATACAAAACCCCTTTCTCATTACAAAGCGGACTGTGGGCAAGGCAGCCCGGGGTCTGGCCAGAGCAAGCCAGCCCTGATGGCTTATCTTCCCCAGCAGCTGTCCCATCTGAGTCACGAGCAGAACTCACTGTTTCTGATGAAGCCAAAGCCAGGAAATATGCCTTTCCGATCACTTGTTGCACCTGGCCAGGTAAGTGTGAGCCTTCGCTTTCTGTTCCTCTGCTGCAGGTGCTTCCGTGAGATTACTCGCTACTTTGGATGTTAATTGGGTCCGAGGTAGTTGTGGGAAGAGGGAGGAGGGAATAGCTGCTGTCATCCTTTGCTTCTCTTGGGAGTGGAAATTTATAAAATAAACCAGGGTTGGTTGTTAATAAAAAATAGGGTAAAGTTCCCTAGCATAGCTGGATTTTTAACTACACAAAGGTTTGAGGAATCACCTGCATTTAGTCCAGTGTCTCTTTCATGCCACAGGATTTAAATTAAGTAATTTGTGGCTGTGCTTTGCAGATAAAGATTACATTTAATGTGCTTCTTAGAGGCTTGGCTTTTTTTTTTTTTTTTTTTTTACTACCTTTCAAATCTCCATGTACAAAATTCCCTAATTTTTGGTAAGCTTATAACGTTTTAGGCACGTGTTGCTTCCCAGCACAGCTCAGCTCTATGGTTACTTCGTCGTGGTTCTAAAGCCTGGTAGCATCAAATGGAAAATGGCCCTTTGGGTTGTTTCCTGTTCTCTACCACTGCAGATAAGCCTGCAGTGAGCACCTTTGTGAATTTGTAATACATGCTGAAATTCTGCGAATTAAAAAGCCCAGTGCTGGTAATATCATGAGGAAATAGACACACTCCTGTATTGATGAGAGTGTGTAAATGAGCTCACTGCTTTTGGGAAGTCATTTGACATTACATATTTTTCACACGCTGTAAAATGTTCATGTGCATTGACACTATATACCCTACAAGTTGATCTAAAGAAATAATCCAAAAGAAAAGAAAAAGTTATATCCAAGATATTCATTGTGTGGTTATTTCTAATAGCCAAAAACTGTAAGCAGTTTAAACATCTCCCAATGCTGATAATTCCACTCATTTCAGCCAGTAAGATGTCTCACGCCATTAAACGCCTGAAGAAAGACTCGGCTGCGCAGTGAGGGTGCTTCTCATTTGGGTACCGGCACTTTGCTCCTTACAAAGCACTCTCAGTAGTTCTTAAGCTTCTGGTGACTAGAGTGAAGAAATTATACCACAGAATCTTAGAATGAATAACTAGAAAGGAGTGCAACAAGTTGAACTGGTTTAAATAATGATTGCTTTTTGCCTATCTTCTGCTAAGTTTTCCCCTTTTCTTCTAAATGTCAGTAATGATGGGATAGTATTGAGGTAGCCTTTGACATGACTCTCGCCTTTGATCTGTGTACTGACAGAGAATATCTGTTAAGTTCTCATTGGTACTCAGTATTTTTTGAGGATGGGTATTGGACAAAAGCTAAGCATTCTCTTCCAGTAAAATGCTTGTACAGATGGACAGTTTCGGGTCATTCAGGGATAGCCCCAAATCTAAGGTTTATGCACATGGGGCAGAGTGGTCTCCATTGACCAAAGTCCCCTTCAAAGTATTCTTCCCCTAGGCCAGGCGCGGTGGTTCACACCTGTAATCACAGCACTTTGAGAGGCCAAGGTGGGCAGATTACCTGAGGTCAGAAGTTCGAGACCAGCCTGACCAACGTGGAGAAACCCCATCTCTACTAAACACACCAAATTAGCCGGGCATGGTGGTACATGCCTGTAATCCCAGCTACTCAGGAGGCTGAGGCAGGGGAATCGCTTGAATTTGGGAGGCAGAGGTTGTGGTGAGCCGAGATCGCGCCATTGTACTCCAGCCTGGGCAATAAGAGTGAAACTCCGTCTCAAACAAAAAAAAAAGTGGCCGGGCGCGGTGGCTCAAGCCTGTAATCCCAGCATTTTGGGAGGCCGAGACGGGCGGATCACGAGGTCAGGAGATCGAGACCATCCTGGCTAACATGGTGAAACCCCGTCTCTACTAAAAATACAAAAAACTAGCCGGGCGACGAGGCGGGCGCCTGTAGTCCCAGCTACTTGGGAGGCTGAGGCAGGAGAATGGCGTGAACCCGGGAGGCGGAGCTTGCAGTGAGCTGAGATCCGGCCACTGCACTCCAGCCTGGGCGGCAGAGCGAGACTCCATCTCAAAAAAAAAAAGAAAGAAAAAAAAAGTATTCTTCCCCTATTGGCCCCCTCTGCACTCAGCTGTCCTGATAAGGGAGCATTTATAAGCCTTGATTGCTTACTGGAACTATCGTATGCAAATAGGAAAGCTGACATATGCTTAATGTAAAACCATACCTTCGTCACTGGTGAGTCACTGGGAGCAAAATTTACACATGTGGAGTAATTGTTCGTTGCTGGGTTCCTGTATGCTCAGATGTCATCACTTTTGCTCTGTGCCCCAGCCCTATGGGATGGTTGTTGGAGGTCAGAAGGGAAGCAGAGACTTGGCTTCAAGAGAGTGAATCTTGAATGAGACTCTCACTGGATGGAGCTTATTTGGTCTGATCAGAGCTTAGAGACTTCACAGTCCTCTATCTGTGTTGACAGGAGCAGAACCCTTCCAGTGTCCCGGTGCCAGCCCAGGCTGCCAGTGTTGGGACCCAGCCGCCTGCCGTGTCCGTGGCCAACTCCCACAACAGCTCCCCCTATCTCAGCAGCCAGCAACAGGCCGCTGTAATGAAGCAGCATCAGTTGCTTTTGGACCAGCAGAAACAAAGGGAGCAACAGCAAAAGCATTTACAGCAACAGCAGTTCCTTCAGAGGCAACAGCACCTTCTGGCAGAACAGGTAAAAAGAAAGGTGGAAGGAAACCACCACTTCCCACCTTTGCCTGCAACCTGAGTCACTGCTGCAGTCACACCTTCTGCTTGTGTGTGTGGATTTGCACTGACTTTCTTGCCTGTTGTTAGAGTGCTTTGCCTTTTAAAAACCCCTTTCCAGGAATGTGGCATTTCTCAGACGGGGGTAGTCTTATGTCAGAAGCTGCTGTGTGCAACTTAGTCCTTGGAGAGTACTCAAGGCAGGCTCTGGGGCTAAAACTGTTTGTGGAAGGGACATTTTCCCATGTTTCTGGTCAGCAGCTTCCAAGCCACTGAGCTCACGTGTCTGTCAGTCCACTATGGGGTCAGCTTTGCTGCCCCTACAAAGCCTGTTATAATCCAGAACGAGAAGAGGGAAGTGAAGTTATCCCTGAAGGGCACACAGTTCACTCGCTTGGTTACCAAGTGTAGTGTGCAGGCACTAAGGGTTACAAGTGTGAGTGCGAGTTCTTTTTTTTTTTTTTTTTTTTTTTTTTTTTTTTTTTTTTTTTTTTTTTTTTTGAGACAGAGTTTTGCTCTGTCATCCAGGCTGGACTGTGGTGGCGCAATCTCAGCTCACTGCAACCTCCACCTTGGGGTTGATGCAATTCTCCTGCCGCAGCCTCCCAAGTAGCTGGGACTACAGGTGAGAACCACCCTGCCTGGCTAATTTTTGTGTTTTTAGTAGAGATGGGGTTTCACCATGTTGGCCAGGCTGGTCTTAAACTCCTAACCTCAAGTGATTCACCCATCTCGGTCTCCGAAAGTGCTGGGATTGCAGGTGTGAGTCACCGCGCCCGGCCTTAAATTACATCTTTAAGACAAGAGCCGGGCGCGGTGGCTCAAGCCTGTAATCCCAGCACTTTGGGAGGCCGAGACGGGCGGATCACAAGGTCAGGAGATCGAGACCATCCTGGCTAATATGGTGAAACCCCGTCTCTACTAAAGAATACAAAAAACTAGCCGGGCGACGAGGCGGGCGCCTGTAGTCCCAGCTACTTGGGAGGCGGAGGCAGGAGAATGGCGTGAACCTGGGAGGCGGAGCTTGCAGTGAGCTGAGATCCGGCCACCGCACTCCAGCCTGGGCGACAGAGCCAGACTCCGTCTCAAAAAAAAAAAAAAAAAAGACATAAGAACTGGCTCCAGACAGTGAAGTTCATTGAGGACAATCATTGCCTCAGTTCTGCCTTTAAAAAAAGCAACTTTATTGCGATGTAATTCACACAACATATACTTCACCCACTTAAGTGAACAATTTAGTCATTTTTAGTATATCACAGAGCTGTGCAGCCATTACCACAATCCATTTTAGAAAACATTTTCCTTACCCTAAAACAAATCCCATACCCATGAGCAGCCATTCTCCCACCCACCTGGCCCCTCCAGCTCCTGAGCCACTTTCTGTAACTGTCTGCTCTGGGCCGGGCGCGGTGGCTCACGCCTGGAATCCCAGCACTTTGGGAGGCCGAGGCGGGCGGATCACAAGGTCAGGAGATCGAGACCATCCTGGCTAACACAGTGAAACCCCGTCTCTACTAAAAATACAAAAAAATTAGCCAGGCATGGTGACGGTCACCTGTAGTCCCAGCTACTCAGGAGGCTGAGGAAGGAGAATGGCGTGAACCCGGGAGGTGGAGCTTGCAGCGAGCCGAGATAGCACCACTGCACTCCAGCCTGGGTGACAGAGCGAGACTCTGTCTCAAAAAAAAAAAATTTGTTCTGGACATTTTATATTTATGTTATGTCATTTTCAATCATGTACTATGTAACAGCAATTCATTCCTCTTGATAATTAAATATTCCATTGTATGGATTTTTTGTTTGTTTGTTTGCCCTTTGTTTTTGAGACGGAGTCTCACTGTCACCCGGGCTGAAGTGCAGTGATATGAACTCGGCTCACTGCAAGCTCCGCCTCCTGGGTTCACACCATTTTCCAGCCTCAGCCTCCCAAGTTGCTGGGACTACAGGCGCCCACCACCATGCCCGGCTAATTTTTTGTATTTTTTTAGTAGAGACGGGGTTTTACTGTGTTAGCCAGGATGGTCTCGATCTCCTGACCTCATGATCCGCCTGCCTCGGCCTCCCAAACTGCTAGGATTACAGGTGTGAATCACCGCACCCAGCCGGATATGTTACATTTTATTCATTCATCTGTTGATGAACATTTGGGTTTCTTGTTTGGGCTGTTAATGAGTATTGCTGCTGTGAACATTCATGTACAAGTTTTCATATAGACATCTGTTTTCATTTTTCTTGGGTAGATACCTGGGAGTGGAATTGCTGGATCACATGGTAATTTTTATGTTTAACCTCTGGAGGAACTGTCAGACTGTTTCCCACAGGCTGTCTCATTTTACATTCCCACCAGCAGTGTATGAGGGTGCTGGTTTCTCTGCATCCTCACCAGCCACTTGTTATCAACTGACTTTGATTCTGGCCATCCTAGTGGGATCTCATTGTAGCTGTGATTTGCATTTTCCTAATTGGCTGTCCATTTTTTAAAAACAGATATACCTACCTTTTAAAAAAGTCATTGCGGCCGGGCGCGATGGCTCAAGCCTGTAATCCCAGCACTTTGGGAGGCCAAGACGGGCGGATCACGAGGTCAGAAGATCGAGACCATCCTGGCTAACACGGTGAAACCCTGTCTCTACTAAAAAAAAAATACAAACACTAGCCGGGCGAGGCTGCGGGCGTCTGTAGTCCCAGCTACTCGGGAGGCTGAGTCAGGAGAATGGCGTAAACCCGGGAGGTGGAGCTTGCAGTGAGCTGAGATCCGGCCATTGCACTCCAGCCTGGGCGACAGAGCTAGACTCCGTCTCAAAAAAAAAAAAAAAAAAAAAGTCATTGCTTCCTAGATCTGTTTCATACTATTTAAAAACCCCAAAATGAAATCAGCACTATTTCCACAGGAGCCCATTTGTGAGTAACAAACTTGGGTAAGTTACTTTTCTCTGACCTCCCTCACTCCATGTGTTTTGGATTTTGTTATATGTTGGTTTTATTTTGTGGTTCTTGGCATTTTCTAGGAGAAGCAACAGTTTCAGCGCCATCTGACCCGCCCACCACCCCAGTACCAAGACCCGACACAAGGCAGCTTCCCACAGCAGGTTGGACAGTTCACAGGTAGGGGGTGTCTGCGTGAGGAGCAGGGACAGGGGAGGCTGCTGCCTGGTGCTCTTTGAATCCCTGCTGTCTGGCCAGCTCTATGCCTTGACTTCATCAAACTGCATGCATTGTCATCATATAGTTTGCCTAAGGGGCCTGGTTTTCTAGTTACTGCACGGCATCAGGAGAAGAGGGCACAGAGACAAACCACTAGAACTACCTTTGCTAGGTCCCTGGCTGTACAGTTTTCTGAAGCAAAATCATTTCTAGCTGGAGGACATCTTATCAACAGGAAATAGCTTCTGTAATTCTTTTTTTTTTTTTTTTTTTTTTTTTTTTTGAGATGGAGTCTTGCTCTGTCACCCAGGCTGGAGTGCAGTGGCCGGATCTCAGCTCACTGCAAGCTCCGCCTCCCGGGTTTACGCCATTCTCCTGCCTCAGCCTCCCGAGTAGCTGGGACTACAGGCGCCCGCCACCTCGCCCGGCTAGTTTTTTGTATTTTTTAGTAGAGACGGGGTTTCACGGTGTTAGCCAGGATGGTCTCGATCTCCTGACCTCGTGATCCGCCCGTCTCGGCCTCCCAAAGTGCTGGGATTACAGGCTTGAGCCACCGCGCCCGGCCCATAGCTTCTGTAATTCTTAAGAAAGTTCTTTGCTTCTGCTTTTATGTGTTCGAAAAATTGACTCTCCTATCTTCCAGATGAGGACTTAATGCACTTGCGTGGCCTTTGGCTTCTTTCTCTCCTCCTGTCTGCTCACTGAGTATCACAGATGGCAGCATCACTAGTGGACAGTCAGCCAGAAAAGGACAGGAAGCACACTTGAGTCTAGCTGTCGCCTCTGAGATGTGCCAGGGAATTTCATAGGCCATCCCTCCAGAAATGCCCAGAGATTTCAGGGAATGGATACAGTAAGTTCTGGTCTGCCCGCCCTCCTAGCTCCTCTCAGAATGTCCTAGAAACCTCTGGTTTTCATTATTTGGGATCTTGCTACAAAGGGTCCCAGAGAGACTGACCACAGCTGTGTGTCCTGGAGGAGACCGGGTGCGCTTTCATGTTTGTGCTACCCGGGGTCAGCCTGGGGTTGAAATCTGCAGGCATCTCAGAAGCATGGGCCTGACCTGTGTTTTCTGCCTTCAAACCCATCTGACATTTTGTGGATTATTGATGGGAATGAAATAGCCTGTTTCAGCTCTCCTCTTTTCCTCAATCCAATTTTGTTGTTGTTTTGAGACAGAGTCTTGGTCTGTCACCCAGGCTGCAGTGCAGTGGCACGATCTTGGCTCACTGCAACCTCCACCTCCTAGGTTCAAGCAATTCTCCTGCCTCAGCCTCTCAAGTAGCTGGGATTACAGGTGCCCGCCACCACGCCTGGCTAATTTTTGTATTTTTAGTAGAGACGGGGTTTCACCATGCTGGCCAGGCTGGCCTTGCACACCTGACCTCATGATCCGCTGGCCTCAGCCTCCCACAGTGTTGGGATTATAGGCGTGAGCCGCCGTGCCCGGCCCCAATTTTTATTATATAGTTGCTAGTAGAGAGGAAGAAAAAAGCACTGAGTCACGGCCAATCCCTGAACAATGACTCTCCTACCCACAAAACCTATTTCAGTTAATGGTGTTGCCATGTGTCCATTGCTTAAGCCAGGAGGCCTAGACAGCAGTTCCC
This sequence comes from Rhinopithecus roxellana, assembly GCF_007565055.1. Classification (NCBI taxonomy): domain Eukaryota; kingdom Metazoa; phylum Chordata; class Mammalia; order Primates; family Cercopithecidae; genus Rhinopithecus; species Rhinopithecus roxellana. The sequence goes on from NC_044551.1 coordinate 166,166,785, forward strand.
TGAGCACAGGGGTGCTTTCTGTTCCATCCTCTGCTGTCTCTCCAGCACAGCACCTGCCACAGGGTGGGTACTCAGTGAAGATCTGGTAATTTCATAGTATAGAAGATCTTGTCATTTCATAGTATAAATCGTGTGACATAAGATGGTATATTGTCTGGTGAGATGTTGTCACACAGTCCTGCGCCTCCACCCCCCATTCCCACATAGTCTGCCCTCCCTCATCTCCATGACTGAACAGCCTCTTCCCAGCATGGTCTCAGCCGCACTCTCAGTCCAGCCACTCTTGGGCTTTACAACGCCGTTCTTTTTTTGTCTGTTTTTTTGGAGACAGAGTCTTGCTCTTTGGCCCAGGCTGGAGTGCAGAGGCGTGATCTCGGCTCATTGCAGCCTCCGCCTCCCGGGTTCAAGCAGTTCTCCTGCCTCAGCCTCCCAAGTAGCTGGGGGCGTGCGCCACCACACCCAGCTAATTTTTGTATTTTTAGTAGAGGCAGGGTTTCACCATGTTTGGGGCAGGATGGTCTTGATCTCCTGACCTCGTGATTCTCCTGCCTCGGCTTCCCAAAGTACTGGGATTACAGGCATGAGCCACCGCGCCCAGCCACAACCCCGTTCTTCACACGCCATCCACAGCTCTTCCTTATCTGGCCAGAACTAGCTCTTCCGTTTTATCTGTAATCAGCTGGCCACTATCTCCATACCCTGGCCACGGCCAGCCTCTGAAAGTTTCCCACCCAGATGCCTTTTTCTGACTCTGCATTTGCACACACTTGCCTGGAATGCTCTTTTTCCCCAAACTGTTAAATTGCTAAACTTATGTGATTGTAAACCCAGTGGATTCATCACCATCTCTCTGAAGCCTTCCCCAAGGCTTCCCAGATGCCAGGGCTTCTGGCTTGCACCCTGCAGCCTGCTGGCCAGGTGTGCCCCATCACACCCCATCATGCCATGTGCTAACTTTGCCTCCCAGAGGCGGATCTTGCGTTGGGTCCACCTCAGAGTCCCCAGTGCCCACCACAGGGTCCCCACAGAGCAGAAATTTGGTGGGTGCTTGAAAGTTAAATGAAGCAGGTCACTGGTTTTCTCTCCCCTGGGGCTTTGCCCTTCCTCTGTGCCTTTCTGAACCCCATCATTGTTTCAGAGACCAGTCCTCCATTCCACCTGTGGGAGGCTTTCTGCCCCATCGTCCCCAGGGCCCTCTTCCCAGTGCGCCGTGAACATGAGACTTCTGGTGCTGCGGCTCCTGTCTCAGTGGGGCCCAGTGGTGGTCCACTCCTGACTGCCAGACTCTCTCTGTCTTGTAGGGTCCTCTGCTGCCGTGCCCGGCATGAACACCTTGGGTCCATCCAACTCCAGCTGTCCTCGAGTGTTCCCTCAGGCTGGGAATCTGATGCAAATGGGCCCTGGACATGCTTCAGTTTCCTCTCTCCCTGCAAACTCAGGCCAACAGGATCGGGGTGTGGCTCAGTTCCCTGGCTCCCAAAACATGCCTCAGAGCAGCCTCTATGGCATGGCTTCTGGCATAACCCACATAGTTGCCCAGGCCCCGCCACAGGCCACCAATGGACATGCCCACATTCCACGGCAGACCAGCGTGGGCCAGAACACCTCCGTCTCAGCTGCCTATGGGCAGAACTCTCTGGGAAGCTCTGGCCTCTCCCAGCAGCACAATAAGGGGACCCTGAACCCTGCTTTAACAAAGCCGCCGGTCCCAAGGGTGTCACCAGCCATGGGAGGCCAGAATTCCTCCTGGCAGCATCAGGGAATGCCGACCCTGAGTGGCCAGACCCCGGGAAACAGCAACGTGAGTCCCTTCACTGCAGCCTCCAGTTTCCACATGCAGCAGCAGGCCCACCTGAAAATGTCTAGCCCGCAGTTCTCCCAGGCAGTGCCCAACAGGCCCATGGCTCCCATGAGCTCAGCAGCTGCAGTGGGGTCCTTGCTCTCCCCAGTGAGTGCACAGCAGAGGACCAGCGCCCCTGCCCCAGCACCACCCGCAACGGCCCCTCAGCAGGGCTTGCCTGGCCTCAGTCCAGCAGGGCCTGAGCTGGGGGCCTTCAGCCAGAGCCCTGCCTCCCAGATGGGCGGTCGGGCAGGGCTGCACTGTACCCAGGCCTACCCTGTGCGGACCGCGGGCCAGGAGCTGCCTTTTGCCTACAGCGGGCAGCCAGGTGGCAGTGGGCTCTCTAGTGTGGCTGGACACACCGACCTGATCGACTCCCTGCTGAAGACCAGGACGTCAGAGGAATGGATGAGTGATTTGGACGACCTGTTAGGGTCTCAGTAATGGAAGGATTTGTAGTGTTTTTAGTGTTCATTCATCCTATATTTTTCTTCTCAGATTCAAAGAAAGAGCAACTACTTAGGACCAAAAGCCCATGGCCGGGGGAGCTGGGCAGTAGAGCCCAAGCTCCAGGTGAGGCCTGGCCCTGGGCAGGGTCCGTGGCTGCGCCCCTCAGGCCAGCAGTTGCGGTCCATCGGGCTGGCCCCAGCCCCTCTGCTGGCATCAGTACCTGGTGTTGGGACAGCAGGATAGGGTTCTAAAGGTGGTTTTCTATCCAAATGACCAAAAAACCAACAGTAACAACAGTGAAACCCCACGATATCAGGCTTATAAAAATCTGTGCCATCATGGTGATTTTATCCAATATTTCTCCACTTACCCCAGTGTTAGGGACAAGTTTTTGTTCAAACTTTATATAGCAGAATTATTTGCAATTTGTAGCATAGAAAAGATTTTTACATTTTTTTACAAAAGGTTTTTAAACAGATTAGGATAGGTGATGGTTTAAATCAATTAAGTGGCATTGGAAACCTAGGGTTTCCTTTTGATTAAGAGCCTTTTTTGTTTCTGCTCTTTGTCAGCTTTCAGGGGAGAAGAGGCCACTGGAAAATTACTTCCCTAAGTGCAGGCTGTTGACTGCGTATGCCAAAAAGGGACAGGAGGCATGGAATAGCAGGTCGGGTGACACAGCTAGGGTCTTCCTAGCAGCTCCTCCTCCCTCCCAAGGCCCCCTGGAAGCCCTTCCTCCCACGTCCTGGCAGCAGGACCCAGGCTACATATGGAAGGTAGAGATGTGGGAGTCCTGTGTCCTGGAGTATTATGTCTCCCCCACCTTCTGCAGTTTTTCTGAACGTGTATGTTGCCCGTGGTGGGAGCGTGGTCACTGTGCAGTTGTGCACAGATGTGTTTCCTTTACCCGTGGCCTTTCTGTCTGCCTCTCCCTCTTCTCTGCAGCCCAAATGCAAAACAATTATTTACTCCATTGGAGGGGGAAAGCAAGAGTCTTAGAATTCCTAAGGGAACCCTAGCATAAAGGTTTTGGGGAAGGAGGCCGCAGGCCGGCCCAGAGGAAGCAATTCCACTTTGTTTGACAACTTCTGCCACTCCCATGTCAGATGACTTGCACTTTTTAAAGAGATTGCTTTATAACACTAAGACATCCTTTCTAAAGATTCAAGTGGACTTGACTAAGCTGAGGGTTCACAAAATAGAATATGACATGTGAGCTGTTTTTGGAAAACGAAGATGGAGAGAGCCCTTCCCCATAACGAAAGTGGTCAGCACAGGGTGAGACCCTTTTACACAGAATGGTGGAAAGAAAAGAGAATGCTGAAAAGTGGCTTAGATACAGAGTGTTCTATGGAGAAACTGCAACCCCGTTTTTATTTCCCTGGTGTCTCCAAATGGATCATTCAGGAGTATCCTATGTGAAGAATTGAGCCAAGGAAAATATTCATGCAACCAGCCTGAGTCGCGGTGAGGGAATGAGAGGTTGTACACACATTGGTAGTTATTTTGCACCAGCAGTGCCTTTCTCACTGGGGGTACTTGGACCCTCAGATCTTTTTTTCTAATAGCCATTTGCCACCCCAGGTGGTATGTCGGCCATTTCTCCTTAAAACACCTTCCCTACCTTTTCCATATACTCAGTTTAGCTCTCAGAGAAGGGGTGAATCATAAAGCCAGTGAAAATTCCACCTTCTGAGCGAGATCCCCAATCTGAAGGGGAAGAGGGTGACCTCAGCGGCTTTTCTCCCAAAAATCGGCTGAAGGCTGGTTGTGGATCCTTGTTCCTCTCTTGACCCCATCTGGCTGCTGCCCCGTCTCCCACCCCTGTCCCCAGGGCTTACTGGCCCTGCACGCTGCCTTAGTCCTGGGGCCGGCGACACAGTGGGCTCCTCACTTGCTGCAGTGTCATAGCAATAAAATGTGATTCTTGGGGTCCCCCCAGGGAGCTGCCCATGGCTTTATTTATGAATCTGGTTTTCGGGAGTCAGGGGAGGAGATGACTTTGCTTCTGTGCACAGCCCCGTCTTCCAGGAGCCACGACTCAGAAGAAAAGGGTGCTCAGACTTTTGTTATACACATTTGCTTTGTGTAAATAAATGTTTACAATTTTATATGAAAGATGGAATAAGCGCCAGAGCTTTCAACTGTATATTTTTTACTTTTATAGATTTTAAAATTATGGTCCTTTATATGTGTGTTTTGGGGGCTTCGATGAGTTTCATGGCAAACGGTTGGCATTGTTAACTTTTTATTGTCATCAAAAGTGCATAAAAGTCCTATTAATCCCCATATTCTTCTACTGCCCTTAACTCTGGTATACACCAAAAAGAAATCTTTACTTTCCTTGTTCTATCATTATAAAAATAAAGTATTTTGCTAGTACGGAAACAACCTTTGTATTTGACGTCACCTGGGGTCTGCGGCAGAAGTTTGAGGATTGGTTTTCTTTTGTAATTTAGCTGCTTGCTTTTCTTGTTTTTTATTATTATTTTTATTTTTAAAGAACTGCTCGTTGTTTAAAGGCTCGTTGAGTCTTAGATTTAGCTGCTTTCTTATTGCACATTGTTGGATGGGAGTTGGTTTGGCTGAAGCCTCAGAGGAGCTTCTGTTATCTGCTGATAGATACTAAATCAGAGCTCGCATCACCCTGAGAAAGCAGCCTGTGCCCTGGGACTCACGGGCGTCCGTGCAGCTGATGGAGGGAGCTGGACCAGATGACTCTGCTGTCTTAGCTGCTGGGTGCTTCTTGTGCTTCACGTAGAACCGTTAGGTTTGCCCCTGAAGTCTGTTTGCTGCATGCCCTGTTTGGTTTCTCTTCAGCATAGAGCTTGGTTTTCGCCTTTTTTGATTGTAAGCATGGTGCGCTGTGGCACACTGTGAGGGGGGACCAGATGATGCAGCCCGGACCGAAAGGGTGAATGAGGCCCCTCACCTCAGAACTCTCCCTGCTCTGCTTTGCTGGGAGCAGGGAGCAGGGCAGCCTGGGAGAAGCTGGAGTTCCTCAAAGGGCAGAGAAAAACGGCCTTCAGGGACCACAGCGAGGAGACATGCCACGATAGACTCAGAAAGCTAGATTACGCTAATACAAAGGGGAAAGACATCTGTGACACACAGGAAACAGTGTTCGTGGCCTTGCCGTAGAAGGCACAGTAAAGGAGGAGAACTCTGGAGACTCCCTGTGAATTCTTGGCTAAGAATGCACGTTATGTGCGGTGATCCAGAAACGCAAATGAGAACAGAAGTGAGTGGCTCTGCCTGTGAGATGCCCAGTGCTGAGCGGTGCCTGGTGCTGGCTACAGTATGGGAGGCTGGCTGCTGTATGATTTTTTGTGGGAAGAAATTTTGTAGACGTTATCAAGCTCCTTAAAATGTTTGTGCTGTGTCTGCCTGGGCAGTTGCAATTCTGAGAAGCCATCCTCGAAAATGACTCTGGGTACAGAAAAAGGGACAGCACAGTAGTGGTCTCAGTACTGCTGTTTACAGTCGCAGAAACTTACGAGGCACTGAACTGCTGCCCTCGGGGATTGGTTAAGCAAACTGGTGCTTCCACTCCATGAGATAGGATGCAGCCGTTTAAAATATCTATGAAGGTTTTGGATGTAGTCATTTGGAATAATGGTTTTGTTGGGGCTCTTAATCTGTAAGCCAGTAGAAAAGAAATCTGGCTAATATAATCCTTTAAGTTATTTCCCTACAGCCCATTTGTAAGGTTCCCAGTAACTTTCAGAATCAAAGGAGACGTCGGACGGCCAGGCCTCAGTAGTGGCAAGGCCCAGGCAGTTCCAGATCCCTGCAGCTTGCCACCACCCCGAGTCTCTCCAGGTCACCAGCCAGGCTTGCGGGTGATGGAGGAGGACTCGGTAAGGGACAGTTCGACTCGGCAAATGTTTAGGGAGAAGCTGCTGCGGCCAGGCATCACCCTAGAGGCGGGGAATATGGCAGAAACGGCGGCAGCACAGGAAGGCAAGGTTCCTGCAGCGCAGCGCTCACCATCTCATGGGAAGGAGCTTTCACACAGGTCAGGTCAGTGTTAGGGAGAAGCTAAAGCCCAGTAACGAGATAGAGGGCAGTGGGGCTGCAGAGGCTGGGGTGGGCCACAGACTACTGTAGATATGGTAGCAATGCAGGTCTGTTAAGAAAGTGACACACAACATAGGCCTAATCACAGCACTTTGGGAGGCCAGGGTGGGAGGATCACTGAGACCAGCCTGGGCAACATAAAGAGACCCTGTCTCTGAAAAAAGAAAAAAAAAAAGGCATGGTAGCACACACCTGTGGTCCCAGCTACTCAGGAGGCTGAGGTGGGAGGATCACTTCAACCCCGGAGGTTGAGGCTTCAGTGAGCCAAGATCATACCACTGCACTGCAGCCTGGGCAGCAGAAACCCTGTCTCAAAAAAAAAAAAAGTGCAGTTAACAGGAAGAGGGAGGAGTGCTGAGGAGCAAGTTAACAGATGCCTGCACATGTGTTACATTTAAAAGCAGGCCGGGCGTGGTGGCTCACGCTTGTAACCGCAGCACTTTGGGAGGCCCAGGCAGACAGATCACCTGAGGTCAAGAGTTCGAGACCAGCCTGACCAACATGGTGAAACCCCATCTCTACTAAAAATACAAAAATTAGCTGGGTGTGTTGGCATGCGCCTGTAGTCCCAGCTACTTGGGAGAATGAGGCAGGAGAATGGCTTGAACCTGAGAGGCAGAAATTGCATGCAGTGAGCCAAGATCGTGCCACTGCATTCCAGCCTGGGCGACAAAGCTTGACTCTATTTCAAAAACAAAAAAAACAAAAAAACACAAATTTAAAAGCAAGCAATATGCCACTGCATTTAGTAGAATGGTGGCTCTTGCCATCCTCCAGGTGCCTGTGAGCTGCAGCAAGCCTGCATTGCAGGCCTGCACTATTCTGAAACCTCTGCCAACCTGGGCAAAGCCTGCCCACCTCCCCAGTCCAGTCTCAGAAGATGCCCAAGGTAAGTGAAGGACAAGCTCCAGGGTCTCTTGTTTGCCCCTGGAGTTGGATGGCACACCATGGTTGGTGGCATTATCAATAATGCTCCCTGCAGGCCAGCCAGCTGATGCCTGGAGCTGGCAGTGTGGCTCTAAAGATGTTGAAAAATGCAAGATGTTAGCTACCTGCGAACTTGATCCAAAGCTAGTGGCTGAACTTAAGTGTTCCAGGCACTGCCCTGGCCAGCACAAGAAATGGCGAGTAGTGACAAATTTTCTTTACTGGACTTTTCTTCCCCCTTTTGCCTTCAAGCAGTTAATGTCCTGGCCACTCTTCAGATTGGCTTTACTTACACTTCATGGATAATATCATCTTTGCATGGTTGCGTAAGCTGAGCTGCAGTTTAGCTAGTGCATGAAAACCATTTCATGGAAGTTAGGAAAGATAACTTGAGACTCCCACCCAAAGCAGAAACCGGCATCACAAGGGCAGAATTCAAGGATCCACCACCCTGTCAATCTTCTGGGAAGGGTAACGTACATTAGGAAGAACTAGCTGCCATTGGCTACAGAAACACATACATGCAGCAGCTGCCTGCTGGGGCTGCAGAACAGACTTACTCTGAGGATTTCCACACTGCAGGCCACCTTAAGCAAGCCCTGACCACGTGGGCTGTGGTGAGAAGCAGCAGGCTGTGTTAAATTGCTATGTGGGATCAAGGGGGCGGCCTCCACTTTTTTTTGTGCCTGGAAAGCAGAACTTTTCAAGACTGAGGACGAAAAACTGGAATTTTGCGTCCTTACTAAGTTAAGATCTAACTACATTTTATGTAGCAGAGACAAATGCTTGCTGACTACTTTTGGATTTATTACTACTGATATCATTTCTCATCATGAATTTTAAAGTTTTAGGCTGGTTTTATACTTGTAATAACAGATTATTTTATGTAACACAAGACAGTCCAACAACATGTAGAATCTTCAAGAGCTATAGATACTGCCATCCAACCTGTCTAGAGCCAGAGACCTAAGGAGGTCCTAGTCCCCAAGTAGTAAAACATTTAAATCTTGGCAGGGTGGCCGGGCGCGGTGGCTCAAGCCTGTAATCCCAGCACTTTGGGAGGCCGAGGCGGGCGGATCACGAGGTCAGGAGATCGAGACCATCCTGGCTAACATGGTGAAACCCCGTCTCTACTAAAAAAATACAAAAACACTAGCCGGGCGAGGTGGCCGGCACCTGTAGTCCCAGCTACTCGGGAGGCTGAGGCAGGAGAATGGCGTAAACCCGGGAGGCAGAGCTTGTAGTGAGCCGAGATCCGGCCACTGCACTCCAGCCTGGGCGACAGAGCAAGACTCCGTCTCAAAAAAAAAAAAAAAAAAAAATCTTGGCAGGGTGCGGTGGCTCATGCCTATAATCCCAGCACTTTGGAAGGCCAAGGCAGGAGTATTGCTTGAGTCCAGTAGTTTGAGACCATCCTGGGCAACATGGTGAGACCCCATCTCTACAAAAAATCAGCCGAGCGTGGTGACACACTCCTGTAGTCCCAGCTACTAGGGAGGCTGAGGTGGGAGGCTTGCTTGAGACTGGGAGGGCGAGGCCACAGTGAGCATGATGGTACCACTACGTTCCAGCCTGGGTGACAGAGTGAAACACTGCCTGAAAAATGAAAAAAATTAAATCTTGCTGAGCATGGTGGCATTTGCTTGTAGCCTCAGGTACACAGGAGACTAAAGAGAGATGATTGCTTGAGGCCAGGAGTTTGGGGCTGCAGTGAGCTATTTCACCTGTGAATAGCCACTGTACTCCAGCCTAGGCAACATAGCAAGACTGTCTTTTTTTTTTTGAGATGGTCTCACTATGAATTGCTCAGGCTAGAATGCAGTGGTATGATCATAGCTCACTGCAGCCTGCACCTCTTGAGCTCAAGCATTCCTCCCACCTCAGCCTCCCGAGTAGCTGGGGCTACAGGTCCTATACCACTATGCCAAGCTAATTCAATTTTTTTTTTTTCCAGACAGAGTCTCGCACTGTCGCCCAGGCTGGAGTGCAGTGGTGTGATCTCGGCTCACTGCAAGCTCCGCCTCCTGGGTTCATGCCATTCTCCTGCCCCAGTAAAAAAAAAAAAAAATTTGTGGCCGGGCGCAGTGGCTCACGCCTGTAATCCCAGCACTTTGGGAGGCCCAGGTGGGCGGATCATGAGGTCAGGAGATCGAGACCATCCTGGCTAACACGGTGAAACCCCGTCTACTAAAAATATTAAAAAAATTAGCCGGGTATGGTGGCGGGCGCCTGTAGTCCCAGCTGCTGGGGAGGCTGAGGCAGGAGAATGGTGTGAACCCGGGAGGTGGAGCTTGCAGTGAGCCAAGATCATGCCACTGCACTTTAGCCTGGGTGACAGAGTGAGACTCTGTCTCAAAAAAAAAAAAAAAAATTTGTAGAGAGAGGGTTTTACTATGTTGTCCAGGCTGGTCTCAAACTCCTGGGCTCACAAGAGCCTCCTGCCTCAGCCTCCCAAAGTGTTAGGATTACAGGCGTGAGCCACCACACCCAGCCAACCCTGTCCCTTAAAACATAAAAAGATAAATCTGTGACTTCTTTTTGATTCTTGTTTGTGCATTAACAGGCACGTTCCTTAAACTTTGCAGCTGTCTCTCATTCCTTGCATTTAACCTACTCTATCCAATTGATCCTGGATTCCCCTCCCCTGGGTCCACTTCTTAGTAAACCTGTGGCATTATAGGAACACTACAGCAGGAGAACAGGGCGAGTCTAAGCCTGAGTGTGCCACTGCTAACCGTGTATGGAGCCTCTCTGTGGCTGTTCCAAACCTGGGAGACTGGACCAGCCTGAGTGGACAGTCACGGAGACTGTGATACACTCCAGATACCTTTCAGGACTGAGACTCATTTCCAGGAGTGTTGGACACTCATTGTTAGGAGCTGCTGCCAGCTCACAGCTGACTCTTTCTGGGAATTGTGTTCAGTGGAAGGGAGCTGCCCAAAGTTACGCCTTCTTCCAGGGGCAGCCCATGTCTGGGGACTTGTCAATATGGGAGTATGGAGACCCCAACCCCCTTGCCTCAATTTGGGACATCTCCAAAGAGCCATCCTGGCTCCACTGCACCAGTGCTGTTGGCTGAGGCCTCTGCTGCATCCGCATCTCAGTTCCACCTCTCACTTGCCCAGTCCAGCAGCCCTTGCTCCCTTATGAGTGGTGCTGATGCCCTTTGAAATCTGCCTTTGGGGCACCTGGCTCAAGAGAGTTGGTGCGGGGAGTGGTCCCAGGAAGCCGACTGTAAGCTGGCTTGCTGCTGGCCACGATGACCCCATCACCAGTGGCAAGTGTGATAACTGTAAAGGGGAACTGTGAAACATTCGCCATGGTGACACCGGGCAGGACACTGGGGAAGGGAATAGAGAACCCTGGGCCTTTGGGAAGTGTAAGTGGAGGAGTGCCTGACCTGGAGAGAGATTTTGCTGGGGTTATAGGTGATGCCTCGGAGAAAGATAATGAAAAGCTGACCATGATTAATCACTAGAAAAGGCACAATGGGCCGGGCATGGTGGCTCAAGCCTGTAATCCCAGCACTTTGGGAGGCCGAGACGGGCGGATCACGAGGTCAGGAGATCGAGACCATCCTGGCTAACACGGTGAAACCCCATCTCTACTAAAAATACAAAAACTAGCCAGGCGAGGTGGCGGGCGCCTGTAGTCCCAGCTACTCAGGAGGCTGAGGCAGGAGAATGGCGTAAACCCGGGAGGCGGAGCTTGCAGTGAGCTGAGATCTGGCCACTGCACTCCAGTCCGGGCGACACAGCGAGACTCCGCCTCAAAAAAAAAAAAAAGAAAAGGCACAATGTGAGATCCATTAGAGGCTTCAATGTGAGATCCATTAGAGGCTTCCTTGGCAGCCAGGCAGGAGGGTGGACAAAGCTGAAGGGATCAGGCACGGGGTTGTTATTAAGGCATCAGAGCTCCAAGAAGGTAGAACCTCCAACCTTACCAAGTCTGCCATACCAAGGTCATTGTCCTAGTTAGGAATGTGGGACACTTACACTGGGATGGGGACATCTGGATCGATACTCTAGAACTCTAGAAAACCTGGATACCCCAGCCCTGCCCCCACCCCACCCCCCACCAAAACCTCTAAGCCCGCTCCTCCCTGTTAAGGGCCGGTGCTTTGCTCTCGTTTGAAGGTCATGCACAGGCCTCTGCCACCTCTCCTTAGGATCTGTGCTCACCTCCCCTCCTGGCCCCCGGACCAAGAAAGTCAGTAGGAGGGTGCTGGGCCTGCCAGAGTAAAAAGAGGATGAGCTGGTGGCGGGGAGCAGGAGTGTACCTGAGATTTGAGGGCATGGCCATATGGGGCTCTGCTATGACCTAGGACTCAGCACTCTGTCAGAGCCCCCAGGAAGCCGTGCCCATACGCTGCCAGCTCAGTTCTCTGAAGCTTCCCAGGAAGCCATGGCCCACAAGGAAGAGAACAGCAACTCGGGCAACCATGGCAGCTCTGCAAGAAGGGACTGAATGCCCAGCGAAGCGGGTATGGGAGAGGAGGAATGCAACTGACCCCTGAACAACACAGGTCTCAACTGCCTGGGGCCACTTACACGTGGAGTTTTTTCAATAAATATATTGGAAATTTTTTTTGAAATTTGTGACAATTTGAAAAAACTCACAACTGAACCATGTTGCCTTAGAGATATTGAACAAATTAAGAAAAAGCTAGGTATGTCATGGACGCATAAAATATATGTAGGTACTAGTCTATTTTATCATTTACTACCATAAAATATACACAAATCTATTACAGAAAGTTGGAATTTAGGTGCAGCGACTTACGTGTGTAATCTCAACACGTTGGGAGGCTGAGGTGGGAGAATCACTTGAAATTCCAGACCAGCCTGGGAAACATAGTGAGACCTTCATCTCTACAATTAGCTTGATATGGTGCCACATGCCTATTGTCCTAGCTGCTTGGGAGGCTGAGATAGAAGGATCGCTTGAGGCCAGGAGTTTGAGGCTACAGTGAACCAAGGTCACACCACTGTACTCCTGTCTGGGCACATAGCAAGACCCTGTCTCAGAAAAAAAGTTTCTTTGCCACCACCAATTAGCTGGGCGTGCTGGTGGGCAACCGTAGTCCCAGTTACCTGGGAGGCTGAAGCAGGAGAATCGCTTGAACCCAGGAGGCAGAGGTTGCAGAGAGCCAAGATGGCACCACTGCACTCCAGCTGAGGTGACAGAGCCAGACTGTGTCTCAAAAACAAGAAAGAAAACAAAAGAAAATTTGGACTCACGCCTGTAATCCCAGTACTTTGAGAGGCTGAGGCAGGTGGGTCACCTGAGGTCAGGAGTTTGAGACCAGCCTGGCCAACCTGGTGAAACCCGGTCTCTACTAAAAATATGAAAATTAGCTGGGCGTGGTGGTGGGCATCTGTAATCCCAGCTATTTGGGAGGCTGAGGCAGTGGAATCACTTGAACATGGAAGCCGGAGGTTGCAGTGAGCCAAGATTGCGCCATTGCACTCCAATCGGGGGGACAGAGCAAGACTCCCATCTCAAAAAAAAAAAAAAAAAAGGCCGGGCGCGGTGGCTCAAGCCTGTAATCCCAGCACTTTGGGAGGCCGAGACGGGCGGATCACGAGGTCAGGAGATCGCGACCATCCTGGCTAACACGGTGAAACCCCGTCTCTACTAAAAAAAAATACAAAAAACTAGCCGGGCGAGGTGGCGGGCGCCTGTAGTCCCAGCTACTTGGGAGGCTGAGGCAGGAGAATGGCGTAAACCCGGGAGGCGGAGCTTGCAGTGAGATGAGATCCGGCCACTGCACTCCAGCCTGGGTGGCAGAGCGAGACTCCGTCTAAAAAAAAAAAAAAAAAAAAAAAAAAAAAAAAAAAAGTCTTTTTGGTCAAAACTTACACATGCAAACACTACGTGGCACATTTGTAGTTAAGAGAAATGTAAAGGTGCAGTATAAATGTAGCCGCAGTGTTGCGGGAAGTCAGGGACCCTGAACGGAGGGACTGGCTGAAGCTATGGCAGAAGAACATAAATTGTGAAGATTTCATGGACACTTAATTAGTTCCCCAAATTAATACTTTTATACTGTCTTACGCCTGTCTTTACTGCAGTCTCTGAACATGACTTGTGAAGATTTCATGAACACTTATCACTTCCCCAATCAATACCCTTGTGATTTCCTATGCCTGTCTTTAATCTCTTAATCCCATCATCTTCGTAAGCTGAGGAGGTTATATGTTGCCTTAGGCCCCTGTGATGATTGCGTTAACTGCACAGATTGTTTGTAGAGCATGTGTGTTTGAACAATATGAAAGCTGGGCACCTTGAAAAAAGAACAGGATAACAGCAATGTTCAGGGAACAAGGGAGATAACCTTAAACTCTGACTGCCGGTGAGCTGGGGAAAACAGAGCCATAGTTCTCTTCTTTCAAAAGCAAATAGGAGAAATATCACTGAATTATTTTTCTCAGCAAGGAACATCCCTGAGAAAGAGAATGCGCCCCTGAGGGTAGGCCTCTGAAATGGCCACTTTAGGGGTGGCTGTCTTTTATCGTCGAAGGTGAAGGGATGAAATAAGCCCTGGTCTCCTGTAGCGCTCCCAGGCTTACTAGGATGAGGAAATTCTCACCTAATAAATTTTGGTCAGACCGGTTGTCTGCTCTCAAACCCTGCCTCCTGATAAGATGTTATCAATGACAATGCATGCCCAAAACTTCACTAGCAATTTTAATTTTGCCCCGTCCTGTGGTCCTGTGATCTCGCCCTGCCTCCATTTGCTTTGTGATATTTTATTGCCTTTGAAGCATGTGATCTCTGTGACCCACACCCTATTCATCCACTCCCTCCTCTTTTGAAAATCGCTAATAAAAACTTGCTGGTTTTGCAGCTCAGGGGGCATGATGGAACCTGCTGACATGTGATGTCTCCCCCAGACACCCAGCTTTAAAATTTCTCTTTTGTACTCTTTCCCTTTATTTCTCAGACCAGCCAACACTTAGGGAAATAGAAAAGAACCCACGTTAACTATCGGGGACGGGTTCCCCCAATACCACAGCCTGAAGGATGAGGCCAAAGGACTGCAGGTCTGAAGCACAGCCTGCAGCAGGTCAGCAGCTACAGCTGCCTCCACGGCTAGTTACGAAGTTTTTCAGGGCAAATGATGGGAGTGTTGGCACATTAGTGGAGGAAGAAAAATATGGAAACAAATACTACGAAGACAAGCAATTTTTGGCTATCACTGATGGAGCAAGAATAAAACTCCATCTCAAAAAAAAAAAAAAAAAGAAGAAGAAGAAGAAAGGGAATCCTGGCCTAAGCCCAGCGCCCAGTGGGACCTCTGGGTCCACAGGTCCACCCAGCCATTTCCTTGGCCTTGGTATGTAATCAAAAAAGACTCACTTGATAGTTGACAGAAGCCTCACACTGGGTATTGGCCTGGGAAGCAAGAGCTGCCACAGTGGGGAAGACCCAGAGAAGAAATGATAGGGAGCCTTTCTTCCCAGTGGGTCGGATGCAGGGTGGTGGTCTGCCTCATAGATACTTTTTTTTTTTGAGATGGAATTTCGCTCTTGTCGCCCAGGCTGGAGTAGAGTGGCACGATCTCGGCTCACTGCAACCTCCGCCCCCTGGGTTCAAGCAATTCCCCTGCCCCACCCTCCCAAGTAGCTGGGATTACAGGTGCCTGCCACCACGCCCAGCTAATTTTTGTATTTTTAGTAGAAATGGGGTTTCACCATGTTGACCAGGCTGGTCTCGAACTCCTGACTTCAGGGGATCCACCCACCTCGGCCTCCCAAAGTGCTGGGATTACAGGAGTGAGCCACCGTGCCCGGCCATAGATGCTCATTTGACTTTCCAGTCTGGGCCGAACAAGATGTAAATGGTCCCTAGCAGCTGACAGCAGTCTGCTGCAAACACAGCAAAGTTGAGTCCCAGTTTCAGCTGCAGTGACCACCAGCCAGCCTCTGTCATGGCCCCTGAGTGCTGGGCCCAGCAAGGTGAGCTCATGAGCAGTAAGCAACAGTGACAGGGGCAGGGCTGAGTGGGATCCCAGCATCATGGCTCTGGCTCCCCCAGACAAATCCAGATCTGCCACCCAAGTGCCCAAGTATCCAGCCTGCCAGTGACAGAGACCAGTGTTGGTCTCCTCAAGGGACTGAGTAAGGAGACCAACCAACCACCTGGTGCAAACTGAGTCCCTTCCATGAGGGAAGGGGCCACAAGCAATTCATGGTTTTTTTTTTTTTTTTTTTTTTTTTTTTTTTTTTGAGACAGAGTCTCACTCAGTTGCCCAGGCTGGAGTGCAGTGGCATGATCCTGGCTCACTGCAACCTCCGCCTCTGGATTTTGTGAACCAAGCAGGAGGTTGCTTGCCCTGCATCCTGGCAGGAGTCAGCAATTCTCCTGCCTCAGCCTCCCGAGTAGCTGGGATTACAGGTGCCCATCACCACACCTGGCTAATTTTTGTAGTTTTTCGTAAAGACAGGGTTTCACCATGTTGGCCAGGCTGGTCTCCAACTCCTGACCTCAGGTGATCTGCCCGCCTCAGCCTCCCCAAAGGGCTAGGATTACAGATGTGAGCCACTGCACCTGGCCATGTTTTCTTTTTTTAGCTTTTCATTTTGAAATATTTTCAACCTTACAAAAAAGTTGTGAAAATACTACAAAGACCTCAAAAACATTTTGCTAAGTTGTGCCAGGCATGAAAGACCACATACTGTATAGTTCCATTTATATGAAATATCCAGAAAAAGCAAATGAGCTAAATGCATGCCCCAGACGCTCATGTGCTGGATTTAATCCCCAATGCAACAGTTTGGGAGGTGGGGCCTACTAAGAGGTGACTGGGTCCTGAGGGCAGAACCCTCATTTATGAATTTTTTTTTTTTTTTTTTTTTTTTTTTTTTTTTAATTTGAGACAGAGTCTCACCCTGTCGCCCAGGCCGGAGTGCAGTGGCACAATCTCTGCTCACTGCAACCTCTGCCTCCCGGGTTCAAGCGATTCTCCTACCTCAGCCTCCCAAGTAGCTGGGACTACAGTAGATTGCAGACCTGAATATAGGAGACTATCTTGGTTCCCTCAGAGTTGGGAAGAATTTCTTAGATAAGACACAAAAAGAGCTAACCATAAGGTAAAACACTGATTCATTTGTTACAGTCAATTTAAGAGCTTCTGTGCATCAAGAGACACCATCAGGAACCTGGAAACACAAGCCATTGGTGAAAGAGAGCCTCTCCCTGGGGGCAGGTTTTGGCTACTGTCAGGAAGCATGCTGGAGTCACAGCAGTGGGTGACATAGGAGCTTGCTTGTGCTTACCTGTGCACTGGGACGCCGTGGGTGCTGGAGCACCACTTCCATTGTAGTGGAAGGATGGCCTTGGGCCTGCCCCACTGTTGGACTTCTTGGGCCCAACAGAACCAGCTGCTGTGGCAGAGTGCTCTGGCCACACAGTCACTTAGTGCCCCAATGTCCCAACGTCCAGTTTTGTTTGTTTAGTTTTTGGAACAATGTCCATTCCCTGCTGGGGAACACACAGCCTTGATCTGGGATCATAAGATTATGCACTATGACTGTCTTATGAGGCTTCTGCTAGAAACACCACCTGGCTCTGTCTGTACCACAGTTATTTCTAGCACCAGGGGTGTGCTTGATTTTGTGAACCAAGCAGGAGGTCGCTTGCCCTGCATCCTGGCAGGAGTCAAAGCAGCAGTCCCAAGTGTGAACTGTGTTGCATCCAAAACCTCCAAAGACCCACCAAGGCCTATGTGCCTTTCTTAGTGGCAAGAGATCAAAAGTGCAATAACTTGAATTTTTGCCCAGGCTGGAGTACAATGGCGCGGTCTCAGCTCACTGCAACCTCCACCTTCTTCTGGGTTCAAGTGATTTTGTCTCAGCCTCCCGAGTCGCTGGGATTATAGGTGCATGCCACCATGCCCAGCTAATTTCTGTATTTTTTTTTTTTTTTTTTTTTTTTTTTTTGAGACGGAGTCTCGCTCTATCGCCCGGGCTGGAGTGCAGTGGCCGGATCTCAGCTCACTGCCAGCTCCGCTTCCCGGGTTCACGCCATTCTCCTGCCTCAGCCTCCCGAGTAGCTGGGACTGCAGGCGCCCGCCACCTCGCCCGGCTAGCTTTTTGTATTTTTTAGTAGAGACGGGGTTTCACCATGTTAGCCAGGATGGTCTCGATCTCCTGACCGCGTGATCCGCCTGTCTCGGCCTCCCAAAGTGCTGGGATTACAGGCTTGAGCCACCGCGCCTGGCCTAATTTCTGTATTTTTAGTACAGACAGGGTTTCGCCATGTTGGGCAGGCTGGTCTCCAGCTCCTGACCTCAGGTGAGGACAGGCCCAGCCTGGGAAACTCCTGTTTTTAAAACCAACAAATTGGCCAGGCTTGGTGGCTCACGCCTGTAATCCTAGCACTATGGGAGGCCAAGGCGGGTGGATCACAGTCCCCAACATGGGCAGGCTGTTTTTGTACTTTTTGTAAAAATACAAAAAATTAGCTGGGTGTGGTGGTGGGTGCCTGCAATCCCAGCTACTCAGGAGGGTGAGGCAGGAGAATCCCTTGAACCTGGGAGGCAGAGGTTGCAGTGAGCTGAGATCGCACCACTGCACTCCAGCCTGGGCAACAAGAGCAAAACTCTGTCTCAAAAACAAACAAAAAAACCCCAAAAAATCAGGAGTGTCCCTGCACAAGCTCCTCTCTCTTTGCCTGCTGTCATCCATTAAGATATGACTTGCTCCTCTCTGCCTTCTGCCGTGATTGTGAGGCCTCCCCAGCCATGTGGGACTATAAGTCCAATAAACCTCTTTTTTTGTAAATTGCCCCGACTTGGGTATATCTTTATGAGCAGTGTGAAAACAGACTAATACACTGGGCATGTTGGCGTGCACCTGTAATTCCAGCTACTCAGGAGGCTGAGGCAGGAGAATTGCTTGGACCCAGGAGGCGGAGGTTGCAGTGAGCTGAGATCACGCCACTGCATTCCCACCTGGGCAACAGAGTAAGACTGTCTCAAAAAAATAAAATAGGCCGGGCACAGTGGCTCACGCCTGTAATCCCAGCACTTTGGGAGGCCGAGGTGGGTGGATCACAAGGTCAGGAGATCAAGACCATTCTGGCTAACATGGTGAAACCCCATCTCTACTAAAAAATACCAAAAAAATTAGGCAGGCGTGGTGACGGGCACCTGTAGTCTCAGCTACTTGGGAGGGTGAGGCAGGAGAATGGTGTGAACCTGGGAGGTGGAGCTTACAGTGAGCCGAGTTCATGCCACTGCACTCCAGGGTGTGGGACAGAGCAAGACTCCGTCTCAAAAAAAAAGGAAGAAAAGAAAAGAACAGAGAAGCAGAGAGAAGCCAGGCTAGCTGCCCCAGTAAAGACTCAGGCTCTCATGATCCCAGGCCACTTCCAGACTGAATCAGTTCTCAGCTGTGCAGCAAGTGATCCCTGCCCTACAGGAATCTGCACACATTTACTCAGGAAACTGTCTTCTTACTATCCGGTTTTGAGAGTTTTTATATATTCTGAATACAAAGTGTTTTTTTAAAAATCATATGTATGATTCACAAATGTTTTATCTAAGTCTATGTTTTTGTTTTTGTTTTTTTGAGTCTCCCTCTGTCACCCAGGCTGGAGTGCAGTGGTGCGATCTCAGCTCACTGCAAGTTCTGCCTCCCGGGTTCACGCCATTTTCCTGCCTCAGCCTCCCGAGTAGCTGGGACTGTAGCAGGACGAGCCACAGACAAAACTCCTCAAACACTAGATTAAAGAAGGAAGAGATTTTTTATTTGGCCGGGAGCGTCGGCAGACTCGCGTCTTAAGAGCTGAGCTCCCTGAAGAAGAAATACTTGGCCTTTTTAAAAGCTTACAACTTTAAGGGATCCATGTAAAAGGGTCACGATAAATCAAGCAAGCGTGGGAAACGTAACTGGGGGCTACATGCATCAGCTAACAGAACAGAAAGTTTTACCATGCTTTTTTCATACAATGTCTGGAATTTACAGATAACACAAGTAGTTTAGGCCAGGGGTTGATGTTATTATTATTACTTTGTTTAACTCCTAGGGCCGGGTGGTGGTGCCAAGGTTGTCTGGCTATGTATCTTACTTTTGTTTCTTTCTCTCTTTCCTCCTGTCTTGTGAACTAGGCAAGGTGGCCGGGGGGAGGAGGGCAGCAGGAGTAGTAGTGGTCTCCTTCCTTAGGACTACAGGCGCCTGCCATCACACCCGGCTAATGTTTTGTATTTTTTGTAGAGACGGGGTTTCACCGTGCCAGCCAGGATGGTCTCGATCTCTTGACCTCGTATTGGGATTACAGGCGTGAGCCACCACGCCTGGCCGAGACTGTAGATTTTTGCAACTTTTTTGTAAGTCTAAAATAAGCCTGTAATCCCAGCACTTTGGGAGGCTGAGGCAGAGGATCACTTGAGCCCAGGAGTTTGAGACCAGCCTGACCAACATAGCAAGACTCCATCTCTGGAAAAAAAAAAAAATTAGAACCTGTGGTCCCAGCTACTTGGGAGGCTGAGGTGGGAGGATTGCTTGAGCCCAGGAGTTCCAGGATGCAATGAGGTATGTTGAGCCACTGCACTCCAGCCTGGGCAACAGAGCACAATCCTGTCTCAAATATAAAATGATTTCTAAATATACTGTGTTGTTCAAGCTCAGGGTCTGAGTTATGCACTGCTTATGATCCACTGCACAGAAGTTCTGATTTCTTTTCTGTGCAATGGTTCTGCCTTTCTGCCTCCCAGAGGTCCTGGTGGGTGGGCATCACAGGCTCCTCAGGGCTCTGTGGAGGCTCAGGGAGGAGGTTTCGCTTCCCTCCTGATACTGGTGCCTCCAGAGCTAGACAGGAAGATGGAAGCTGGGTGGCCCGAGCAGGGGTGGGGGCTTGGCTGGCCCTTCTGTCAGCTTGAGCTGGCTTGAGCCCAGGCAGGGCCCTGATAGCCTGGATAGGCTCAGAGGGAGGGAGGTGGGGACCAAGAGACCCGGGGAGGGCTCCTGGGGCCAAGACCCAGGTCCCTGCCCTGCATATGCGCCAAGGGACTTCCTCAGAAGCTGCTGATGTCAGGCTTTGGCTTCCTGCTGCGGAATGAGGGGATGAACTCCGAAGGGAGGACGCTCAGGCCTTGGAGGAAATGAGAGCTTGGACGACAGGAGGGCCTGGACTTGTGAAGACACATGGACACCCACAAGCACAAAGACATGGATGTGTGACAGCGGACCAAGGGGCATGCAGATATGTATGCATGGTGCACATAGGCACTCTGGGCACAGCCCACTGGCACCGTCAACCCCTGTGTGGTGGCCTGCATCCCACCCTTCAGGCAGGCCCCGTGGGGCAGGTGTCAGGGAGGAAGGAGGCTGAGTGGGCAGTCTGAGGACGCAGCCACCACCGCTCCCTGGCACTGCATCTGTGTCCCAGGATCTAGGAGGCACTCTTCCAACACTGAGCCCCAAGATGACTGTCACACCTTGGTCTAAAGCAGGGGCCGGGCCTCAGCCCTAGCCCCTGCCCTGGAGGACCACACAGAGCCTCCAGCTGGGGCGTATCTGGTTTCTGGGGGCGGAGGTGGCGGAGGTGGGGGCGATACCCAGAGGAGGAAGAAGGGATTCTGAGAGAGCCCGGCAGGCTCCAAGCCTCAGGCTGGAGCTGGGCTTGGGGCAAGGAAAGACCAGGTGCGAGGGCAGAGCCATGCGGCCCGACCCCTGCAGCACGGACTGTACCTGCATGTGGTCTCCCCCAGCTCCTGCCCATGCTTCTGGGTCTGGACTTTGCCACGTCTGACCAAAAGCCACCGCAAACCCACTCAAGCCAAAAGAGGAAGTGGCCATTAGGCACAACTGGTTAGACTGGCAGGCCGGGGGCGCTCCAGGCAGGGCAAGGGGGACACCCAGGGCTCCAGACAGGAGTCCTCAGGTGCCGCCTTTCCTCTGCCTGGCCCTGCGTGGGCTCTGTCCTCCTCAGAGTGGCCCGCCGTAGTCCCCCTCCCCACTCCGAGTTTCCTGTCCCAAAATTCTAAGGAAGTTTCCAGAACTATGTCTCACCATCTTGAGTCAGCCTTGGCTCAGTGTCCATCTCATAGGCCTGGAAGGGGCAGGAGTCAGCGCTGTCCAGACCACAGGGCCTGAGTGTGGGGACCGCTGCTGTCTTAGGTAGGTTGTGGAGGGTTGTTACCCTGAGGCAAGAGGGCTGCAGGGAAGAAAGTCACGGGCAGGTGACTATTGTGGAAGGCCCAGGAGAGGCCCGAGAGAGGGATGGCCCACAAGGGTTGACCCTCCTGCCACCCAGGGGGCCCTTGTGCAGAGAACCCCTGCAATCGACTGAGGCTGGCAGGCATGAGGTTTCCTGAAGGAGAAAGAGCTTGGTGGGGCCCAGTGTGGCTGGGGGGCGCTGGGACTCCATTCGGAAGCCAAAGGCACTGGGAAGGGCTTCCGCAGAGGAGGGTACAGCAGGGGTTGCCAAGAACAGTCTGGATGGGGGCAGGGAACAGATAAGGTGGGTGGGGGAGTCAGCCGGGAGCCTGGAGCTGGCTCTAGCATAACGTGGGGGTTTCCAAGGCCCTGGAGAAAGTGGGGTGATGCAGCAGGGGGCACACCCACAGCTGGAGCTGACCCAGATGGACAGCTTGGGCTCTGCCACATGGGACTAGGCAAGGAAGGGGCACGAACAATCAGGAAGTGGCAAGGCAGTTTCCAGCTGGCTTCTCTCCCCTGTCCAGACTTTGGTTTCCTCCCTGCCGGCCTGGCCTGGCTCTGTGTGGTATGGTCACACCCCCACCACCCCCTCCACTGAGTTGGGGCGGGGAGAGCACTGAGGCTGCTCTTCCTTTCCTGGGCCGACCTCTGAGCAGCAGACGGGGCTAAGTGTTCCCCAGCTCGCCTTTACACACAGCCCGTGCCACCGCAGCCGACGGCACCATGAAGGACGAGGTAGCTCTACTGGCCACCGTCACCCTCCTGGGAGTCCTGCTGCAAGGTGGGCTGGCTCCTATCTAGGAAGAGGGTGGGCCTCAGATCCCTACAGCCTGCCCTCTGCCCCCTAGGTCCAGGTGGAGGGCAGAGGCAGGGACTCCAGCCCAGGCCCAAGCTGGAGGGTGGGGAGTTTCAGGGGCCTGGGGGGGCACCTGGCTGTGAGAACTGTAGGACTTGGGGGTGGCAAGGGTGCCAGAACAAATGGTGGGATAGCCATGGGCTTGGGGAAGCTGATCCCTGCTCTTTCCAGCTGTCCCCTCTCTGGGCGTCCCAGCAAGCGGCCCCCATTCCCTGGCCCTGCTTCAAAGGAGGCACCTCCATACTGGGACCGCGTGGAGCAGGGCAGAGGTGCGACTCCTTCCTCCAGCCCCCTAAAGGAGCCTGCTTAATGCCTTTCTCAGACTGGCTCTAAAGGACACATTCCTGGGCCAGATATCCTAGCCACTTAGAGACACCACTGCTCCACAGTGTGTGGGCTAGGATAAGGCACGGCCTGGGGAGGGGGCTCTGAAGAGGCTGAACAGACAGGCCAGCCTGACCTCCACCTGCACCCACACTGAGCTGGATGGCCACCCTGTGACACCCGTCTGCAGGGTGCCCAGCACCAAAGGTGCCAGGGCTGCAGGATTCAAGGGGAGATGGTCAGACGGGAGGTCTTGGGAGGGACTGCACAGCCAGCACTGGCCTCCCCTGACCAAGGGAAGGGCTCCTGCTCACAGAGAAACTTTGGGGCCAGCCCACCCTCTGCAAGTACCCCAGCCCTGGGGTCCTGGGGTTAGGCTAGGGGAGTCCCAGCTGTAACCTCCTGGGAGCAGAAGAGAAGGTGTCTGTCAGATTTAGGCCTGGGGCCAGAATGCAGGAACAGAGAAACTGAGGTTTGGAGGCACAGGGACCCAGGCTTTAGTGATCCTGGCCTGAGGCAGGGTCAAGGGCCCTGCGGGTGGGCTCTGGTAGGTGGGTGACCAGGGACTGATAGCTACAGGGAGTGTGCTTCCTTGCACCTGGGAGGATGCGGCCGGCTCTGCCCTCAGGCTCCTGAGGCACTTGCTGGCCAGGGACCTGAAAGCTGCATTTGCCTGTGTTTTGCGAGTGAAATGATTCAGAAACAAGGACTCAGGTGATCTCTCTCGCGAGCAGGTGTCCCTGTGGCTCAATCACCCACCCTCCCCCATACACTCACAGGTTGGGGCAGCGCCTCTCTGCGCCCCAGGCTTCAGTCCTGCCCTCCCCGCTGAATGTCAGAGACACAGGGCAGGCCAGGGCTGGGTCAGACGGGAGGTCTCCTCAGGAGAGAGCGGGGAGTTGTTCCGCCTTAGGGAAGAGAGGACACGGCCACGTGAAGGATCCTTCCCACTCCCATCTCCGGGGCTTCGGGAGTCCAGACCTGACTCCTGCTCCCCCTCCTCCCCCAGCCTACTTCTCCCTGCAGGTGATCTCGGCGCGCAGGGCCTTCCGCGTGTCGCCGCCGCTCACCACCGGCCCACCCGAGTTCGAGCGCGTCTACCGAGCCCAGTGAGGCGCAGCGGGAGCGCGCGGGACGGGGAGCGAGCCCCGGGCGGGTCCAGATTGCAGGACCAGCCCGGCCGGCGTGCTCATCCCACCCGCCCACCGCAGGGTGAACTGCAGCGAGTACTTCCCGTTGTTCCTCGCCACGCTCTGGGTCGCCGGCATCTTCTTTCATGAAGGTCGGGGTGTGGGGCTGGGGCGCACGCGCTGGACCCCCTGGCGGCCGCGCACCACGCTCACGAGGTCCGCGCGCACCTCTCTCAGGGGCGGCGGCCCTGTGCGGCCTGGTCTACCTGTTCGCGCGCCTCCGCTACTTCCAGGGCTACGCCCGCTCCGCGCAGCTCAGGTGAGGGCCGCGGGCAGCGGGGCGGGGCCGGGGAAAGGTCGCGGGCGGGCGGGGTCCTGGGGAGCGGGGCCCAAGCTGCGGACGGACGACGGGCCGGAGCCCAGCGCCTTTGGGAATTCGGTGGGCGAGCCCTGGCGGCGGATGGAGGAAGTCCCCTTGGGGCCGGGGTTGGGGCGGGGAAGAAGCGGGGCCTTCTCGCGCCACCGCCCCGCTGACCGCCGCCCGCAGGCTGGCGCCCCTGTACGCGAGCGCGCGCGCCCTCTGGCTGTTGGTGGCGCTGGCTGCGCTCGGCCTGCTCGCCCACTTCCTCCCGGCAGCGCTGCGCGCCGCGCTCCTCGGACGGCTGCGGATGTTGCTGCCGTGGGCCTGAGACCAAGGCCGCTGGGCCGGCGGAGCCGGGAACGAAGAGCCGGAGCCTCCAGCCGCCCCGGGAAGCGGCGCTCGCCTCCGCATCCTAGTCTCTATCATTAAAGTTCTCGTGACCGAGACACGGGCTGCGTTTTCTGGGGCCGCGGGGGTGCCGCACCGCGGGCTGCGGACCCTGGAGGGGCCCAGCCCAAGCTCGGGCAGCCCGGCGGGCTTTCTAGAGGCGGCGTGGGAGGGGCTGCGAAGGAACGGGACCTCCCCCTGGGGCGGGACTGGATCCGGTCTTCACCTCCCACCCCACTCCCTACTCAGCCTCTGGGTTACAGGGCCGCCCAGTCCTGCCGGGGTTCACCCTGCTAGCGCTCAGCGGTCTCCTCACCGGTCCCCCTCCTCAGGGGCCTCCCCTCTTCTGACTCTCAGCCTCCCAGTCCCTCGTTCCCTGGCCTTCACAGCTGACACTAGCCTGCAGGCGCGGGGCCCAGCACCTAGCTGTGCAGCTGCGGTGCCACCCACAGCCCGTGGATCTCTCCTCCGGTGAGGGCAGGGGCCTTTTGGTCAGCACTGGATCCCCCTTGTTAACTGTAGGTGTTCAGGGCAGCCCTCCCAGGTCCGCAGAGCTGCGGGCACCATGGGAACATAGTGACAGGTCTCAAGGAAATGTCCAGAAGGCTTGGGGATCCAGGGGAGGCCCACAAAACAAACAAGTGACTTAGCCGAGTATGCAGGAGAAACGGAGAAAGGAGAGCTTGCCAAGCAGGGGCAACGGTGTGTGCAAAGGCCCTGAGGTGAGCGGGAGACCCTAACGTGCCAGAGGAGTGTGCCGGGAACCCAGGATGAGGACCAAGCTGAGACACACGGAGGGGAACAAGGAGGCTGGGAAATGCCTTCAGCTTGAGGAGCTAAGGGAAGGCCTCATTGCAGGCCTTGGACATGGGGGAGGCATTTGGGGGACTTGCTGTGGGTATTGTGGTCCCGGATTCTGCGCTGCTTTCACCAGTGAATTACTGACTTTGCGGCCTGATCTTAGGAACTGGGGTGAGGTGGCGCCGAGGTGGCACTGCGCCTGCAGGCCAGCCTGGCTCCTTGACTTAGCAGGGCAAGGTCGCTGCTGATGCTGGGTTGGTAGGCCCAGTGCCGGGCTTAGTTGGCACGTTGGGGCACAGACCAGGCAAATGAAGCCAGGCGCAGGGGCAGAGGGAGATGTCCAGGGCGTTCACATTTGAGGCACACACTTCATTAACCCTTTATTACAAGTCACGCTCTTATAGAAGTATATGTGGACTTACGTGAAAAAATCAAATGTATCCAAGAATAAAAAACACAGCACATAAAGTAGTATATGCATTCCAGTGTTCGCGCCAGAGACAGCGGGCGCCCAAGAAAAAGCTCTTCTAAAACGGCCTGACTGGGGCAGGTCGGGTGCGAACGGTTCCGGGCCTCAGGCACAGTGTGGGGGCCGCCTGCCTCCTCCGCGGCCCGGCGGGCGGGGGCAGCACCAGCTCCTAGGGCCTCCGGGCCAGCGGCGGACCCCAGGCTGGCCCAAGCCCGGCGCCAGGCAGAACCCTTTGGGCGGGGCCGTATCTGGCCCTCCAGGGACGGCAGTGACGACATCCCCAGAAACGTGGGCTTCAGGGCTGGCCACAGGGTACCCTCAGAAGCCCGCAGCTTAGTCGGCCTTTTTCAGGAAGATCTGGAAGAGCCGGACCCAGGGTCAGCAGGGCCTCTGAGCTCCGCCAGGGTCTCTCTGGCTGCTCCCCGCGCCTGGCCTGGCCCTGCCCGGCCTCACCTCGCTCAGAATCACCCACACAGGCGAGTCCGTCTGGATCGAGAGGCGCAGCGCTTCCAGAGGGCCGAAGGCTGGGTCCACCTCTCCCTCTGCCACTCCCTTGTAGAAGGAGCCTGGGGGAGGGCAGCGCTGAGAGGGTGTCCCCGAACCCCAGCCCACGCTCTCCCCCAGCCCCCTACCCACCAATCTGGAGGTAGCCGTCGGGGCTCCGAGGGTACCGGAGGGTGGCGGTGCGGCCCTCCTGCAGGGCCTCCTTGTCCGACTGAGGGTTCTGCGGGCAGAATCAAGGGCTGAAGCAGGTGGCTGCGGGAGGCTCGGCCTCCATGCACACCACACCCTACCGCACTTACGTCGAAGGGCAGCACCTCCACAGACGTGTTGAAGAGCTTGTCCTCCGGGTGCTCGATGTTCCCACTGCGGAAGAAAAACCTGCAGCCAGACAGACCTGTGAGCTGCTGCAGGGGCAGCGCTCCAGTACAGCACCCAAGGCCCAGCAGAGAAAGGCCAGGCCTGCACCAGGGGGGCCC
This sequence comes from Rhinopithecus roxellana, assembly GCF_007565055.1. Classification (NCBI taxonomy): domain Eukaryota; kingdom Metazoa; phylum Chordata; class Mammalia; order Primates; family Cercopithecidae; genus Rhinopithecus; species Rhinopithecus roxellana. Next base: position 166,193,558 of record NC_044551.1, read on the forward strand.
CCAGGCAGCTGTCAGGCTGTGCAAGGAGATCAGGGCCTTCCTCTGGGAGGATGGTGAGGTGAAACATTGCTGAGCTCCTATGGGCTGCCTGACTTAGTCCTCACAAGGTAGCTACCATTAGGAGGCCCACTTCAGATGAGGACACTGAAGAATGTGAGGTTAATTTGCTGGTGGAGCCTATACCCTGGTGGCCACCCAGCCCTGCCCCCCATCGCAGACCCGTGGTGCTGGCACTGACCGCTCCAGTCTTAGGGGTTGGAAGAAGCGGAAGCGGATGAAGTCCCCCGCGGCAGGGGTGAAGGCCCAGAAGAAGTCCTCGCGCAGGTAGGCTTTCTCCAGGGTGAAGTGCTGGTATGTCTTCAGGCTCGTGCTCACCTCTGCTGGCGGGTTCACATGCTCCTTCCGCAGCGCCTGCTTTCCAAAGTCCTTGTCCTGCAGCAGAGGAGGGACAGCAGTGATGGCGTGGGCCCCAACCTTGACCCCGGCCTAGGGAGAGCGTGCAGTGCAGCCCACCTTCAGTTTCTGGATCTTGCCAGCCAGCGAGGAGTGAGTGCCCACATGCTGGAAGAGGGACGGCTTGAAGCGGATCCGCAGGTTGGCCTTCTGCCGGTCACAGTGCTTCTGTGGAGGGCGGGCGACACCCCAGGACTCGGCTTAGCCCTCCTTCCTCCACACGGCCTCTCCTGGGGGCTACCAGGGCCCTCCCACAGTTGACAGTGCCCTCTCTTATGTGATCAGATATAAGGACAGGGACAGTTTGTGCTGGAGGCTGCCAGCCCCTTGGCCCTGCCCCTGCCAGTCCTGCCAGCTCTTGCTCACCGCATCCTTCTCGGGGTTGCAGACTTTCACCCACAGAATATGGTCCAAGAGCCAGTCAATGGGCTTGTCCCGGTAGAACATGAGGATGAACTCTACAATCAGGCTCAGGTCCAGCGACTTGAACATCTTGCCTGGTAGGAAGGGAAGGGGGACTGAGTGGGCAGTGCTGCTCTGCCGTACTTCCTTTCTCCCTGCAGGGTGCCCCTGAGAGTCCCATAGCAAACCCAGGGGCAGGCTTCAGGCAGGTGTGAGCACAAGGGGGCAGACAGGTGGTGAGGCCAGATATGTCTGATGCACAGGCAATGGGAACAGGCCAGGTGGGGCTGCAGCACGCACACCAGGCGGGGCCCAACCTGGGCAAAGGCTCATAGCGGACACAGCGTGGGACTGGGAGAGGATGGCAGAGGTGGGTGGGACTGAAAGGCACGGTCAGGTTAGGGGAGGGGCACACCAATGAAGCCCAGCTGGGAGAACTCCAGGATCATCCAGTCTTCTGAAGGCTGCTGCAGTGCGAAGTTCTTCATGGTGCTCAGGTAGTTGGGCTTGGCCACGATGTCATCCTCCAGCTGCAGATTGAGCAGAGAGGGGCTGGGGCTCAGGAAGGGCACCCAGATGGACCAGACCCATAGCAGGGTAGGGCAGCGCAGGGCTTGGGGCTGACCTGCACGTAGTAGATGCCTTTGGACTGCGCGTACATCATGAGGAAGCAGTAATCGAGGTTCTGTTTGGTCCTCCACCTGTGGGCCAGGGCGGGGCCTCAGGAGCTCAGACCCCTCCACCTCCAGTGTGGCTCCACAGAGAAGCCGCTGGGTGGGCAGCTTCTGTCCCCCCACCCCCATGCACAGGTCCTCCCATGGAGAATTCAGGGCACTGCAGTGAAACGCCCTGGAATCAGATACCAGTAGATGGGTTCTCAGCACAGGTGGGCAGGTTGCTGGGGGTATGGGGGAGTGCTAGTACCTGACTCTCTCCTTGGGGTCCCCAAAGGACTCTCGGAGGCGGGAGAAGTCAGGGTAGAAGTGGGGGGAGGGTGAGATGACCTCCAGGAGCCCAGAATGGATCTCCGTGGGGAACCTGGGGGATGGGAAGGCCCAGTCCATATGCAGCCTCCAGGGGCTGAGGGGGGCCGAGCCCAGCAGACCCTTTCTCTTTCTTGAGGCTCACCCAGTGCCAGCCACCCACGACCCCCTACACCCAGCCACGTGAGGCAACAGAGCTCCACAGGGGCTGGGCCACTTCTGCACACCCACCCCTCCCCCACCAGGTCCCTGCCTCCCTGCAAGATAGGAAAGGCGCTACCTTATGGGGAGGCAGGAACCTGCCAGCACGACACCCTACAGAGCCCTCCTGCCACCAGCTCTCTGGGGCCACCAGTACTCACAAGGCCTTGATGTTCTCTGTCACTGCCAAAGTGTACTGTGAGTCAGTCTGTGGGGAGACCAAGCACCCTCCCTTAGTGCTGCTGCTGCCCCAAAAGGCCTGGAAGGGCTTGGAGAAGGGGCATGGCTTCAGATGCCCCCCACGTGGAGGTAGCGAGCCTGCTGTGCTGAGAGCAGAGCAAGGGCGCCCCCAGAGACAGCCCTTTCCCTTTGGGACTGGCACGGCCAAGGGCGGGGCGAGGGGTGTGCCTAGGGGTAGAGGGCGCCAGGAAGCCCCTTCTTTTCAACTTTTTTTTTTTTTTTTTGTTGAGACGGAGTCTCGCTCTGTCACCCAGGCTGGAGTGCAGTGGCCAGATCTCAGCTCACTGCAAGCTCCGCCTCCCGGGTTCACGCCATTCTCCTGCCTCAGCCTCCCAAGTAGCTGGGACTACAGGCGCCGCCACCTCGCCCGGCTAGTTTTTTTGTATTTTTAGTAGAGACGGGGTTTCACCGTGTTAGCCAGGATGGTCTCGATCTCCTGACCTCGTGATCCGCCCGTCTCGGCCTCCCAAAGTGCTGGGGATTACAGGCTTGAGCCACCGCGCCCGGCCTCTTTTCAACTTTCTATCTTGGAACATTTGCGAATGAAACTAGGAACTGAACTTCCGACAGCTTTCTCCTCCCGAATGGCTCCTGCTGTCAGTTCTATACCGCGGGGGCTCCTCTGAATGTCCCTCAACCCCGCGTCCCGGCTCACTTGCCTCAGCGATCAGCACCACGATGACCGAGTCCTCCTTCTCCTGCGGGCTCAGCTCGGAGATGAGTGAGTGCAGAGTGTCAGTCAGGTACGAGTGCACCTCGCGCCGCACGCTCGGGATGCCCATCACCACCGACACTATGGGGGACGGAGGCGCGACGCTGGGAAGGGCGTGGGGGCCACCCGCCCCCCCTACCCCGTGCTCCTCCCTGCCCACGCCCCTACCTCCCGTGCGGCCCTGGCCCACCCGCACCGCGGGCTGCAGACTGCTCTCCTTGGCCAGCAGGTGTGGCAGGTGGTGGAAGACGGTGGGCAGGTGCAGCACGTGCCGGTGTGAGCCGTTCCACGGCTTCAATCGGGGGTCCTCTGGGTGGGTCGTGAAGGATCGGGACTGAGACCAGGGAGCCTACAACCAGCCCACCCCCGCCTTTTCCCCCTCCCGCCCCAGACCACACCTGTTAGGCGGCCCCAGGTGCGGTTGCCGTCTCCGTCTCGCAGCGCCTGCCTTTCCGACACGGCCCTCTTGATCTCGTCCAGCACCAAGTTGAGCTCCTTGGAGCGCTTGAGGCTCTCCTGCTCAGCTGCGTGCAACCGATCGCGCAGCGCCAGGAACTCCCGCTGGTAAACGTCCACAACGTCGCCTGCAGGTGGTGCGCAGCCGTCACGAGGGGGCAGTGTAGAGCCGCCCTACGGCCCTTTAGTGCCAGCGCGCACATCTGGGTGCCCGTCTGTGCAATAGCTCACTCACATCTGTTCTCGTGCCTGCCACACGTGAGACAGCTGGGGTCACTCCGAAATTACACTGACACTAATGCTTGTGGGGAGAAAACCAGGGGAATCTGCCCGCTTCCAGCACTCTCCCCCACCCGGGCTGATTTTATTCTCTGAGGAGGCATCTGCAGTGGGAATACAATTTCCAGACCTAGGTAGGTGGATCCTAAGCAAGGGCTGGAACAGCCTCAGACCGAATCCGCTCTGTCCGTTGGCCTCCAAAGCCCACTCTTGCTTTTTGCAGCACATGCTCCTTCCAGGGCATGGCATACCCAAGGTCCTGGTGCTAGTTCTTCACTGTCCTCGTGGCAGTCGCTGGTTGCCCACCCTGCCCTGGATTGTTAGCCCCACAATGGCCCCAGGGGGCGGCTGCTGCAGTTCCAGGAGCCCACCTCACTTCACTGCTCAAGGACAGTCAACAGCAGCGAGGGGACTAGCTCTGAATGCTCTGGTGCCTGTGTCTCTGGAGACCTGTGCTGGGCCTGGGGCACCCTGAAGGGTCCGCATGCCACCCCAGGGGACCCATGTCAGAACCTCCAGCTGGGCCCAGGCATGAGGGCTGTAGGCAGACGGGGCAGCACACAGGTAGGGCTGCCCGACAGTAGAGAGGCACCACCAGTCTGGCAGGGACCAGTGAGCAAGACAGATCAACAACCTCCTGGTGGCTCGGTGCCCACAGTCCATGCGGAAGTACGCTCAAGGCCTCTGCCAGGCGAGCCTCTGAAAACCTATGTGGCCTACAAGGCCTTATGTGTCCAAGTCTCCAAGTTTAAGAAGCCTGACAGAACTCCCTCTACCCACAGATAGCTCTTCCATTCCTTGATCCTTGGTGGGTTCACAGACCCCAGAGTTCCGTGGGATGGCCTCACCCCGCCAGCAGCCCTGTGCATGATCAAGGTCATGATCAGGCAAAGTTCGGTCACCTCAGGACACACCCCCTTCCAAAGCAGGAGGTCGAAGTGCCAAGTGACCAGGGAATAGGAAGGGGTGGATCTGGGCAAGAGGAGCAGGGAGCCAAGTGGATCTTCCCTGAGGCATCTCTTACCCGAGAAGCTAGCCCCCGCCCTCCCACACCCTGCCTCTCTGGGGCTACAGGCTGAGGCCAGGTGGAGCCTCTGGACAGGCCCTGGCGGGAGGGAAGGGGGAGTCGGATTACCGGATCTGCCAGGCTCCACGCTGGGCTCAGGGGCTGGGTTACCCTGGAAACCTGACCCCTTGAATGCAGAGCTGGCTACCCCAACACTCACCCATTGCTGGGTGACACCGAGGTGTAGGCAGCGGTTGCCCACAGGGATGGGACAGAGGTGCAGAGGCGTACAGAGCCATCAGGAGTGGGTTCAGAGCTGCCTGTACCTGCAGGTGCGCCTCCCTCCTGCCTAGATGCCAGTCCCCGCTCGCCTACTTACAGCCACTGCCCATCCCCGAGCCCCATCCTGGCTTTCTCTGTCCCACATGACTGCCTCAGATGGACAGGCTGGGTGGGCAGTGGTGGGTGACGCTGCCTGAATCACCCTGGAAACAGCCTGCTCCTTACCCTGGCTTCCTTCCTAGGGGCCTCCCCTCTCCCCCAGGATCTGTTTACCAGGAGGTAAAGGGACCCACGGGCTCTCGCCTACACCAACCCTTCTGTCATTTCCCTGCACACTGCAGGCCCTGGCCCTGGGCAGCCTCCCCCGCCTGCCAGCTCCCCCACCTGCCTTGCCCTCAACTGTGGGTCCAACTCTGTGACTGCCTCCCCATGGGCCAGGCCCCATGCCAGGGCTCTGCCAAGCCATGCTGACACCCTATAACCTTCGGGAGCTGGGGAGGCAGCTCAGGTGAGGAGAGGGGCCAGCCTGGGAGCCCCTGCCATACCTTCCTGCCTCAGGGCCACACTGTTAAGAACAGCAGCAATGAGGGCTGGAGGCTGTGTAACCCTCCCTGGAGGAGAGTCATCAGGACACCCTGAGGCCCGCAAACCACAGTTCCCCCTGCTTCCCTCTTGGTTGGGAAAAGATTAAAGAGCCAAGCTGGGCCACAACCTTTGTGCCCTGTATTCAGGGAAAAGGGACAGGATCAGAAGGGCACAGGCAGGTATCAGGCCCATTAATGGTCTGCTGTCACCATGCATGTGTGCAGCAGATGTCTGTCTCCTCTCCAGACCCTGCACACTCCTAGGAGTCAAGGAGGGTGTCCATCATTGCTGAGGTCCAGGCCTGGGGAGGGGGACAGCCTGGAGGCTGGGAGAGCTGTGTGGCTGAGACCCTGGGCCGCCCCCAAGGGTCTGCCTCCCTGGGCAGATCCTCAGCAGGTGCTTGGCCGAAGGCCACAGTTTGAGTGCTGGCAGAGCTGCTCCACAGGCCAGATATGAAACTGGGCCCCAAACCCTTCTCCAGGGTCCATTTTGCATTAGTCTAAAGAGGCCGTCCTGGGCTTGACCTTGGGCTTCCAGGATGACGCCCACACCTGCTGTCCTTCCTCTCTGGTTCCCTGCCCACCTCCTTCCTTCTCTGCAGATTCCACTTCCTGGGTCCTTCCCTCAAGTTCCTGGACCCCCACTGGCTGCAAAGTGGAGGCCAGGTTCCAATTTGGCCTCAGACTGGCTAAGCCTGGTTTCACCAGGGGCTTAAGACAGACTTTCTACATGTGACAATGAGATGGGTTCACATAATAGCCTGGATTCCTAGCTTCGCTTGAGGCCTCCAATAACCTGGTCCTACTGAGTCACCACAGAAACAGTAACAGCCCCTCAACAAGGCAGGCCTAGGTCACCCCCTACTCATGCCTCACAGGATCCTCAGGCTTCCATCCCCTAGGGGCTGGGCCCTTGAATCTAAGTGCTCCCCTTCTTTCCTCTCCTGTTCCCCAGGCCCTCTAAGAGCCAGCCTCCCGGATGCCCCCCAGGCGCAGTGGGTCCCATGGAGCCAGTGCCTCTCCCTCACTCTGCTGTCCCGGAGACTGGCTCCCTGTGGTAAGCCAGGCTTGCAGAGGTGGCTCCTGACATCAATCTGGGGGCATGTGGCTGCTGTGGGAGGCACACACTGGCTGAGGACAAAGGGCAGGGGCTCATGGCTCTACCCACGACTGGAAGAGTGTGCCCCAGCCCTTCAGATAAGGCCCCACCTAGGCCTTCATGCCAGTCTGCTAGTCACCCTGCCAAGAACCCAGAATGTCCTTTCCCAGGTGACACACCCTACCTACAGAGAATTCTGCCCCAGTCATGCCTGCCCTTGAAAATATACGCCACCACCGGGGCCTCTGCCCCAGCCATCCCTCCCCTGTCAGGCGATCTCCCTGCAGAGTCCCTGGGTGATGGGGCTCTGGCCCTGGAGCCCCAAGGCCAGCCGAGGCCTCTGCCCTGACAGAACAAGTGCGGCAGGCGGGCGCGCTGGCAGAGCTCGGCGAGGGTAGCTGAGGCTCGAAGGGTCCGGAAGGGTCCAGGTCCCCCCAGCCTCCTCAGCTTCTCTGGGGTGGCGCTCCGGGACAGGGAAACAGGGAAGCAGGTGGCCTCAGCCCGCTTAGGCCTCCAGCAGGCAGGCAGGCAGGAGGCCACTCTCCCGGAACCTCCAGGCTAGGGGAAGAGCGCCTCGGAGGGCTCAGGCCTTACTCGGCCCCACCATCGCCAAGACCGGTCAGGGGTGCGGGGGTCGATCTGCATCCTCCGCCTGCAAGAGCGCTGGGTGGATGCGGAGGGCGGGGACCAGCCCGGGAAGCTCGGGGTGCGGGGGAGGGGCTGGGGCCGCACAGGAGCGCAGGGCAGCAGTGGCCGGGCTGGCTCAGGACGCCTCTCCCTCCCTCCCCCGCTCCCATAGGCCGGATGCTGCCGAGGCGTTCCGGGCGCCCGGGGGTCGGCGATGGAGACCCAGGACCGGGTGTCACGCCGGGGTCGCCCAGGCCGGCGCGGGACAGCGGGAGGCAGGGTGGGGGGAGGGCTGATGGGGGGGGATGCCTGACCGCCTAGCGGTGCCCTCGCGCCTGTGTCCCTCACGCCGGCCCAGATCCTGCCCAAGTGGCTGTGGCTGGCGTTCCGGGACCTCTGTGACCTTGGGTCTGTGCCCCTCTCCGAGAACCCCACGGGTCCCCAGCTCAGCTGCGCCCGCGGAGTCCGGTCCGGGGCACCCACGGGCGCGGCCAGCGCTGGGCGGGCAGGCGCAGCCCGGGCCCGAGGAGGACGCCGCGGCTCCAGCAGCAAACAAGTGGGGGAGGGTGGGAGGGGCGTCCTCCGCGCCGCCCGGGCGGGGAAGGGGCGCCTGCGTCGGCTTCCGGCCGCCTCCCGCGGCCACCGCCGGGCCCGCTCCCGCCGCCGACGCCCAGGTGCGCCAGGTGCGGGCCAGGCCGGCCGGGCGGGGGTCGCGCTTACCTTTCTGGCCGCTGAGTGCTGCGTACCAGGACAGCGAGAGGAAGGCGCACAGGCAGAAGAGCAGCAGCGTCAGGAAGGTGCCATTGCGGAGCCTCATCTCCTCCGATGCGCGGCGGGCGCCCGCGGGGCCGAGGCTGCATGGCCCGGGGAACCGGGGCCGGGGCGCAGGGGTCGGAAGGCGGCGGCTGCAGGGGCCCCGGCCCCGGGGCGGGGGGCCCGGGGCCGGGCGGGGACCGGGCCGGGGAGCGCGCCTGCCGCTCCTCAGGGCGCCAGCTTTGTGCCCTGTACTCAGGGAAAAGGAACAGGCTCAGAGGAGCAGAGGCAGATACCAGGCTCACTGCAGGTATCAGGGGCGCGGGACACTGGCGGCCTCGCCTCCGCGGCAGGGCCGGGCCGGGCCGGGCTGGGCTGGGCTGGGCTGGGCGGCGAGAGCCGCGGCCCGGCCTGGATCTGGGGCCTGGATCTGGGGCCGCCGCGGAGACGACGCCGCAAGGCGGGGCGGCCCGGATTTAAAGGGGCCGCAGCACCGCCGCCGCCAGCGCCGCGAGAGGGCGGGGTGGGGGCCGGCGCCCGCGATCCCGACCGGCTCCCGCAGCCCCGCTTGGGCTCTTGCGAGTCGGCCTCAGGTAAGGCCGGAGTGGGAGTGCGGGTCGACCGCAGCCGGGGCGGGCGGCGGGGGCGGCGCTCCCGGGCCCAGGTACTCTTCTCGGCAACATCTCCTCCGCGCGCGGACCCCGACCCCACTCGCACGTTCTCTGGGCTGTTTCCCGAGCGTGGGGGGCTCTGGGTGGCGCGGGGGACTGGGCGCTTGGAGCCGGGAGCCACCGTTGCCTTCGGCGCCGCCCAGGGCGCTTCCCCGCTCAGGAGCTTCCTCTGGGGCACGGGACTGAGACGCGCAGGGGCCCGGGAGGCGGGAACAATGGGCCGTTCTAGCGGGTATCAGGGCCGATGCTCGTGGGTGCAGATCAGTGACCAGCCCAGAACCGGACCGGCTTCCCGGGATAGTGGCGGCCCAAGCGCGCCGCTTACGGGAGTAACGGGCCCTGCTCCCGGTGGTGCAGCAGCCACCTCGCCCCGCGCAGCCCAGCCGGCTATTGATAGGGCCCACGCCTTCATTCGGATTTTTGTGGGTTTTTTTTTTTTTTTTTTTTTGAGACAGTCTTGCTCTGTCGCCCAGGCTGGAATGCAATGGCGCGATCTCGGCTCACTGCGATCACAGCCTCCGGAGTAGCCGGGATTACAGGCGGCCGGCTAATTTTTTTTTTTTTTTTTTTAAGACTTTGGGCAGCGCCTGGCCCGCTCCCAGATTGGACCTCCCAGTCCTTGGGGCCCGGTTCCCGGTGGAGGCTGCAGGGACCTCTGCCCCGCCCGCTCGGGGGAGGCCTGAGGGGCTGAACTCAGACTGGGAGTGAATGCGGCTTTGTCTTCCTAGTCCAGCCCCGGCCCACACCGGGGGCTGGGTGGAATCGGGAGCTTCGACGGGTCTAGACAATTCTCCCACAGAGAGATTGATGCCAAAAAGGGGGTGGCCGAGCCAGAGGCTGAGGTGGGCTGGATCCTGAGGCCCAGTGTTAAAGGACAAGGCTCCCCACTCAGTGCTCCTGGAACTTTCCGAACTAGAGACTGGGGCTTGTAGGCGCCTTCTAGAGGAAACTGTCGTATTTTCACAGGTGTCTTCTATTTGTGGCAAAGGATAATGGCTTTTCACTTAGGTTGTGACATAAAAGGCCTTAGAAATTGTTAATGAGTTACTTAACGTTAAAACTTAGTCACCCAGGCCCGGTGTGGTGGCTTATGCCTGTAATCCCAGCACTTTGAGAGGCTAAGGCGGGAGGATCATTTGAGCTCACCAGTTCGAGACCAACCTGGGCAACATAGTGACACCTCATCTCTATAAAATTAAAATTTTTTAAACAATTTTTTTGGATTTTTTTTGTAATTTTTAAAATATTTATTTATTTATTTATTTTTGAGACAGAGTCTTGCCTTGTCGCCCAGGCTGGAGTGCAGTGGGGTGATCTAGGCTGACTGCAAGCTCCGCCTCCCGGGTTCAGGCCATTCTCCTGCCTCAGCCTCCCGAGTAGCTGGGACTACAGGCGCCCGGCACCACGCCCGGCTAATGTTTTGTATTTTTTAGTAGTAACGGGGTTTCACCGTGTCAGCCAGGATGGTCTCGATCTCCTGACCTCGTGATCCACCTGCTTCAGCCTCCCAAAGTGCTGAGATTACAGGCGTGAGCCACCACGCCCGGCCTTTTTTGTTTTGTTTTGTTTTTAAAGATGGAGTCTCGCTCTGTCGCCCAGGCTGGAGTGCAGTGGCACAATCTCGACTCACTGCAACTTCTGCCTCCCAGGTTCAAAGAATTCTCTTGCCTCATCCTCCTAAGTAGCTGGGATTACGGGCACGCACCACCAGCGCCCAGCTAATTTTTTTGTATTTTTAGTACAGGTGGGGTTTCACCATGTTGGTCAGGCTGGTCTCAAACTCCTGACCTCGTGATCCACCCACATTGGCCTCCCAAGGTGCTGGGATTACAGGCATGAGCCACGGTGCCTGGTCTTTTTTTTTTTTTTTTTTTTGAAACGGAATCTTGCTCCGTGACCCAGGCTGGAGTGCAGTCAGGCAATCTTGGCTCACCACAACCTCCGCCTCCTGAGTTCAAGCGATTCTTCTGCCTCACCTGCCTGAGTAGCTGGGATTACAGGCATGTGCCACCATGCCCAGCTAATTTTTGTATTTTTAGTAGAGACAGGCTTTCACCATATTGGTCAGAGTGGTCTCGAACTCCTGACCTCAGGTGATCCGCCTGCCTCAGCCTCCCAAAGTGCTGGCATTACAGGTGTGAGCCACCAGGGGCGCCCAACCTAATTTTTGCTTTTTTTTTTTTTTTTTTTTTTTTTTTTTTTGAGACGGAGTCTCGTTCTGTCGCCCAGGCTGGAGTACAGTGGCCGGATCTCAGCTCACTGCAAGCTCCGCCTCCTGGGTTTACGCCATTCTCCTGCCTCAGCCTCCCAAGTAGCTGAGACTACAGGCGCCCGCCACCTCGCCCAGCTAGTTTTTTGTATTTTTTAGTAGAGACGGGGTTTCACCGTGTTAGCCAGGATGGTCTCGATCTCCTGACCTCGTGATCCGCCCGTCTCGGCCTCCCAAAGTGCTGGGATTACAGGCTTGAGCCACCGCGCCCGGCCAATTTTTGCATTTTTAGTAGAGATGGGGTTTCACCATGTTGGCCAGGCTGGTCTCCAACTCCTGACCTCAGGTGATCCGCTTGCCTCGGCCTCCCAGAGTGTTGGGATTACAGGCGTGAGCCAACGTGCCGGGCCAACAATTTTTTTTAATTTTAATTTTAATTTATTTTTATTTTTTATTATACTTTAAGTTCTAGGGTACATGTGCACAACATGCAGATTTGTTACGTATGTATACATGTGCCATGTTGGTGTGCTGCACCCATTAACTCATCATTTACATTAGGTGTATCGGTGTGCTGCACCCATTAACTCATCATTTACATTAGGTGTATCACCTAATGCTATCCCTCCGTCTCCCGGGTTCAAAGGAACCTCCTGTCTCAGCCTCCTCACAAGTAGCTGGGATAACAGGTGTGGACCACCATGCCCTGCCAGTTTTGTCTTTTTAGTAGAGATGGGGTTTCACCATGTTGGCCAGGCTGGTCTCTAACTCCTGAACTCAGGTGATCCGCCCTTCTTGGCCTCCCAAAGTGCTGGGATTACAGTAGTGATCCAGCCCCCAGGCATATTTGAGCTTTTTTCTTTTCTTTTCCCCACCGGGTCAGAAGTTGATTTTTTTTTTTTTTTTTTTTTTTTTTTTTGAGATGGAGTCTCCCTATGTTGCCAAGGCTGGAGACGCTATCTCGGCTCACTGCAAGCTCCACCTCCTGGGTTCACGCCATTCTCCTGCCTCAGCCTCCCGAGTAGCTGGGACTACAGGCGCCCGCCACCACGCCCAGTTCATTTTTTTGTATTTTTAGTGGAGACAGGGTTTCACCGTGTCAGCCAGGATGGTCTTGATCTCCTGACCTCTTGATCCACTGGCCTCGGCCTCCCAAAGTGCTGGGATTACAGGCGTGAGCCACCGCACCGGCCCCCCACCCCCCGCTTTTGTTTTTTTTTTTTTTTTTGAGACAGAGTCTCGTTGTGTCACCCAGGCTGGATGGAGTGCAGTGGCGCCATCTGGGCTCACTGCAAGCTCCACCTCCCGAGTTCAAGCGATTCTCCTGCCTCAGCCTCCCGAGTAGCTGGGACTACAGGTGCCTGCGGCAACGGCCGGCTAAAGTTTTGTATTTTAGTGGAGACGGGGTTTCACCATGTTAGCCAGGATGGTGTCAAGCTCCTGATGTGTTGATCTGCCCACCTCAGCCTCCCAAAGTGCTGGGATTACAGGCGTGAGCCACCGCACCCCCCGCCAAAAGTTGACTTTTAAGCGAGTTTCTTTTTTTTTTTTTTTTCCATTTGGAAGGTGTTTTGCTGGGCTGGAAAATGGGGATCACTGTTTATATTTTCTGTGGAGTTTTAATTGTGAAAAAGGATTTATGAGTTTGGTCTTAAGCTGTAGCCAATCTGGTGTGCTTTGTGTGTCTTTCTGTGTGGTCCCTAGTAAACTGCAGGCCTCCAGCTTGTTTTATGTCCTTGGGGACGTGGCCTGTAACCCTGTGGCAAGGCGTGGCTTAGCCTCCCGGGTCTCAGAGTTCATTCTGGCTTCCCAGGTGAGTTTCTTCTGGTTTGATATCTGCATGACCTTTTGCTATTGGTTGATTCCCCTCCCCTCCATGAACCACGTTGGAGTTTCCTTTTTCCGAGCCTTTAAAAAGTTTGAGGCCGGGCGCGGTGGCTCAAGCCTGTAATCCCAGCACTTTGGGAGGCCGAGACGGGCGGATCACGAGGTCAGGAGATCGAGACCATCCTGGCTAACACGGTGAAACCCCGTCTCTACTAAAAATACAAAAACTAGGCCGGGCGCGGTGGCTCAAGCCTGTAATCCCAGCACTTTGGGAGGCCGAGACGGGCGGATCACGAGGTCAGGAGATCGAAACCATCCTGGCTAATACGGTGAAACCCTGTCTCTACTTAAAAATACAAAAAACTAGCCGTGCGAGGTGGCGGGCGCCTGTAGTCCCAGCTACTCGGGAGGCTGAGGCAGGAGAATGGCGTAAAAAACCCGGGAGGCGGAACTTGCAGTGAGCTGAGATCCGGCCACTGCACTCCAGCCTGGGTGGCAGAGCAATACTCCGTCTCAAAAAAAAAAAAAAAATAAAATAAAAATAAAAATAAAAAAAATAAAAATACAAAAACTAGCCGGGCGAGGTGGCGGGCGCCTGTAGTCCCAGCTACTCAGGAGGCTGAGGCAGGAGAATGGCGTAAACCCGGGAGGCGGAGCTTGCAGTGAGCTGAGATCCGGTCACTGCACTCCAGTCTGGGCGGCAGAGCGAGACTCCACCTCAAAAAAAAAAAAAAAAAAAAAAAGTTTGAAAGCCAGGAATATTGGCCATTTGGCCTGGGTAAAGTCGGGTAATAAATTTTAAAAGGACTGTATTAAAGAGTACTATCGTTAAAAGTCAACTTAATTAAAAGCAGATATTCAAGCTCTAATAACCTCGGACTCCTTGCGAAAAACAGGAGGTGCCAGAGACCCTGTTTTGCGACAAACCTGTTTTCTTCATAGAACCCCAGGGATTGAAAGCACCCAGAGGCCAATGATCCAAATAAAAGATTGGCAAACAAAGGATCTTGTGCGGACTGGGTTTTATTCTGCCTGTGTAATTGTGTATGTGTTGTGTGTGTAATGTCTATAAAAAGAGCTCTAATTAGTTGGCCTAAAGGAAGTCAAGAACTTGGATCAAAAATTTTTTTTTTTTTTTGAGATGTAGTCTCACTCTGTTGCCCAGGCTGGAGTGCAGTGGCACAATCTCAGCTCACTGCAACCTCCACCTCCCGGGTTCAAGTGATTCTCCTGCCTCTGCCTCCCAAGTAGCTGGGACTACAGGCGCACGCTACCACGGCTGGCTAATTTGTTTTTATTTTGTGATTGGGAGGGATTATTTATTTTTGAGACGGAGTCTGGCCTGGTCGCCACAGGTGACGTACAGTGCAGGTCTCATCTCCGGCCCCCACCTCTGGCCGCTGTGTCAAGTGATTCTTCTGCCTCTACCTCCCCAAGAGCTGATATTACAGGCGCCCGCCACTACACCCAGCTGATTTTTGTATTTTTAGTAGAGACGGGGTTTTGCCATAATGGCCAGGCTGGTCTCGAACCCCTGACCTCATGATCCGCCCACATCGGCCTCCCAAAGTGCTGCGATTACAGGCACGAGCAACCGTGCCTGGCCTAATTTTTGCATTTTTAGTAGAGACAGGGCTTCACCATGTTGGCCAGGCTGGTCTCGAACTCCTGACCTCAGGTAATCCACCCACTTTGGCCTCCCAAAGTGCTGGGATTACAGGCATGAGCCACTGTGCCCGGCCAGATCAAATATTTTTTAAAGGGAAGACTTTTCTTTTTTTTTTTTTTTTTTGAGACGGAGTCTCGCTCTGTCACCCAGGCTGGAGTGCTGTGGCCGGATCTCAGCTCACTGCAAGCTCCGCCTCCCGGGTTCACGCCATTCTCCTGTCTCAGCCTCCTGGGTAGCTGGGACTACAGGCGCCGCCACGTCGCCCGGCTAGTTTTTTGTAGTTTTTAGTAGAGACGGGGTTTCACGGTGTTAGCCAGGATGGTCTCGATCTCCTGACCTCGTGATCCGCCTGTCTCGGCCTCCCAAAGTGCTGGGATTACAGGCTTGAGCCACCGCGCCCGGCCGGGAAGACTTTTCAGTTCACATGACTCTAATCTTTAAGAAATAAAAACAGCCTTAAAGATTATTGGCAAAAAGTGGATGTCATCAAAATATAAATAGGTGGACTAATAAATTATGCAGGTTAGACTGGATGCCGTGGCTTACACATGTAATCCCAGCACTTTGGGAGGCCGAGGTGGGCAGATCACAAGGTCAGGAGTTCGAGACCAGCCTGGCCAACATGGTGAAACTGTGTCTCTACTAAAAATACAAAAATTAGCTGGGTGTGGTGGCAGGCGCCTGTAGTCCCAGCTTCTCGGGAGGCTGAGACAGGAAAATCTCTTGAACCCGGGAGGCAGAGTTTGCAGTGAGCCGAGATCACGACACTGCACTCTAGCCTGGGCAACAGAGCAAGACTCAGTCTCAAAAAAAATAAAACATAAAAATAATAAAATAATTATTCAGGTTAGGTACTAGGCTTGCTAAATGTTTTAAGGTTATGAACTGCCTTTTGGGTTTTGAGAACTATTTGACTTGCTGCTTCCCAGTTGGTGCCCTGGGGACACATGGAACTAACCACACCCTTAATTATGCTAGAAGGAGTCCAAACCTTGGCTACACCTAGCATGTAATAAAACAATTTACCAGGTTTTGGCCAGGCTTGGTGGCTCGCGCCTATAATCCCAGCACTTTGGGAGGCTGAGGCGGGCAGATCACTTGAGGCCAGGAGTTCAAGACCAGCCTGGTCAACATGGAGAAGTCCCCATCTCTACTAAAAATACAAAAATTAGCCAGACATGGTGGTGCACACTTGTAATCGTAGCTACTTGGGAGACTGAGGCAGGATAATTGCTTGAACCTAGGAGGTAGAAGTTGTAGTGAACCAAGATCGTGCCACTTCACTCCAGCCTGGAGGACAGAGTGAAACTCTGACTCAAAAAAAAAAAAAAAAAGACAACTTACCAGTTTTTTGTTTGTTTGTTTGTTTTATTTTTATTTTTTGTTTTCGAGAGGACGTCTCGCTCTGTCGCCAAGGCTGGAGTGTAGTGGCACAATCTCGGCTCACTGTAACCTCTGCCTGCCAGGTTCAAGCAATTCTCGTGCCTCAGCCTCCTGAGTAGCTGGGATTATAGGCAAGTGCCACTACACCCGACTAATTTTGTGTTTTTAGTAGAGATGGCGTTTCACTATGTTGGCCCGGCTGGTCTTGAACTCCTGACCTTGTGATCCACCCACCTCAGCCTCCCAGTCTGCTGGGATTACAGGCATGAGCCACCACTCCTGGCCCAGGTTTTACATTAAAGTTAAAATTACTAAGAGTGGCTGGTTGCAGTCACTCATGCCTATAATCCCAGCACTTTGGGGGACTGCAGCGGGCGGGTCACCTGAGGTCAGCAGTTTGAGACCAGCCTGGCCAAAATGATGAAACCCGTCTCTACTAAAAATACAAAAATTAGCCGGTCTTGGTGGTGTGTACCTGTAGTCCCAGCCACTCGGGAGGCAGAGGCAAGACAATCACTTGAATCTGGGAGGTGGAGGTTGCAGTGAGCCAAGACTGCACCATTGCACTCCAGCCTGGGCAACAGAACAAGATTAAAAAAAAAAAAAATTGCTAGGAGTTACTAGTTTAATATGTAATTGAAACTACTGAAAATAGATATACATGTGAGACGTGTAAGACCAATAATATGTATTTTTTTAGTAAATGATTATAAAAAAGCATAAAAATGTAAAATTTTGTGTGGGGGAAAGGAAAGATCAGATTGTTACTGTGTCTATGTAGAAAAAGGAAGACAAAGAAACTCCATTTTGATCTGTGCTAAGAAAAATTGTTCTGCTTTGAGATGCTGTTAATTCGTAACTTTCATCCCAACCCTGTGCTGACAAAAATGTGCTGTGTTGACTCAAGGTTTAATGGATCTGGGGCTGTGCAGGATGTGCTTTGTTAAAAATGTTCTTGTTGGCCGGGCGCGGTGGCTCAAGCCTGTAATCCCAGCACTTTGGGAGGCCGAGACGGGCGGATCACGAGGTCAGGAGATCGAGACCATCCTGGCTAACACGGTGAAACCCCGTCTCTACTAAAAATACAAAAAAATAGCCGGGCGAGGTGGCGGGCGCCTGTAGTCCCAGCTACTCCGGAGGCTGAGGCAGGAGAATGGCATAAACCCGGGAGGCGGAGCTTGCAGTGAGCTGAGATCCGGCCACTGCACTCCAGCCCGGGCGACAGAGCAAGACTCCGTCTCAAAAAAAAAAAAAAAAAAAAAAAAAAAAAAAAAAAAAAATGTTCTTGCAGGCAGTATGCTTGGTGGAAGTCATCGCCATTCTCCATTCTCTATTAACCAGAGACGCAGTGCACTGTGGAAGGCCGCAGGGACCCCTGCCCAAGAAATTCTTGCCTGGGTATTGTCCAGATTTCTCCCCACTGAGACAGCCTGAGATATGGCCTCATGGGAAGGGAAAGATCTTACAGCCCTGCAGCCCGACACCCGTAAAGGGTCTGTGCTGAAGAGGGTTAGTAAGAGAGGAAGGCCTCTGTGCTGTTGGGATAAAAGGAAGGCATCTGCCACCTGCATGTCTCTGGGAATGGAATGACTCGGTGTAAAACCAACCATACTTACTCTATTCTGAGATAGGAAAAAACTGCCTTATGGCCAGAGGTGAGACATCATGGTGGCAATACTGCTCTGTTACTCTTTACTGCACTGAGATGTTTATGTAAAGGTAAACATAAATCTAGCCTACGTACACATCCAGGCACAGCACCTTTCCTTTTTTTTTTTTTTTCTTTTTTTTTTGAGACGGAGTCTCGCTCTGTCGCCCAGGCTGGAGTGCAGTGGCCGGATCTCAGCTCACTGCAAGCTCCGCCTTCCGGGTTTACGCCATTCTCCTGCCTCAGCCTCCCGAGTAGCTGGGACTACAGGCGCCCGCCACCTCGCCCGGCTAGTTTTTTTTGTATTTTTTTAGTAGAGACGGGGTTTCACCGTGTTAGCCAGGATGGTCTCGATCTCCTGACCTCATGATCCGCCCGTCTCGGCCTCCCAAAGTGCTGGGATTACAGGCTTGAGCCACTGCGCCCGGCCTCACAGCACCTTTCCTTAAACTTATTTATGACACAGAGTCTTTTGCTTACATGTTTTTCTGCTGACCCTCTCCCCACCTTCACCCTATAGTTATGCCACATTTCCCTCGCCGAGATAGTAAAGATAGTGATCAGTAAATACTGAGGGAATTCAGAGACCAGCGCTGGTGCAGGTCCTCACTTGCTGAGTGCCGGTCCCCTGGGCCCACTTTTCTTCCTCTATAGTTTGTCTCCATGTCTTATTTCTTTTCTCAGTCTCTCGTCTCCACCTTGCGAGAAATACCCATGGGTGTGGAGGGGCAGGCCCCCTTCAGTTTTGCCTAGGGTTGAAGGATTATTTTAAATTAGATAAGATAAAGCTAGAAGTTCAAACAAGTGGTGTAAGGATTGTAAAAATTAATCTTGCAAAATTCCATGTGTGAACATATTGCCTAAGTATTATATGGTTTTTCTGTAAATTGAGCAATAAAAGAGAAGCACAACAAGGTATTCTTTGGGCACTGATCTGCTCTGTGGCAAAATTTGTTAAATGTTATAAAAGGTTTTTGCTTCCTGGCTGGTTGCAGTGGCTCATGCCTGTTGTAATCCCAGCACTTTGGGAGGCTGAGGTGGGTGGCTCACCTGAGGTCAGGAGTTTGAGACCAGCCTGACCAACATGGAGAAATCCTGTCTCTACTAAAAATACAAAACATTAGCCAGGCATGGTGGCACATGCCTGTAGTCCCAGCTACTCGGGAGGCTGAGGCAGGCGAATTGCTTGAACCCAGCAGGTGGAGGTTGTAGTGAGCAGAGATCATGCCACTGCACTCCGGCCTGGGCAACAGAGCGAGACTCCATCTCAAAATAAATAAATAAAAATACAAAATTAGCCAGGTGTGGTGGCACATGCCTGTAATCCCAGCTACTTGGGAGGCTGAGGCGGGAGAATCACTTGAACCTGGCAGGTGGAGGTTGCTGTGAGCAGAGATCATGCCACTGCACTCCAGCCTGGGCAACAAGAGTGAAATTCCATCTCAAAAAAAAAAAAAAAACGGTTTTTCCTTCCTTAAGATTTGAGTCATTTTGGCAAAATTAATAATTTATGGTAACCTGGAATTCTGTTTTATAACATCAAGTGTTTTAAACCTCTAACATATTTAACAGGCTTCCCCAAATCAAACTTGAGTTTCAAAATTTTCTTTAATAATTGAGTAAGGTGACCAGGCACGGTGGCTCACACATGTAATCCCAGCACTTTGGGAGGCTGAGGCAAGTGGATCACTTGAACCCGGGAGGTCAGAAGTTCAAGACCAGCCTGGCCAAGATGGTGAAACCCCATCTCTACTAAAAATACAAAAAAATTAGCCAGGCATGGTAGCGGGCACCTGTAATCCCAGCTACTCAGGAGGCTGAGGCAGAGAATTGCTTGAACCCAGGAGGCAGAGATTGTAGTGAGCTGAAATCGTGCCACTGTACTCCAGCCTGGGTGACAGAACGAGACTCTGTCTCAAAAATAAAATAAAATAATAATAATTGAGTAAGGTATACTCCTGTGAACTAAATTTGGAGCATGTTTGTTTCTGTCCAGCTCCTCTAGAATCTGGAAACCATCTGTGAATATTCTTAACTTATGGCAATATAGTTGTTTGCATTAATGCCATAAGAATCCATTTTTCATGGCCAGGCGCGGTGGCTCAAGCCTGTAATCCCAGCACTTTGGGAGGCCGAGACGGGCGGATCACAAGGTCAGGAGATCGAGACCATCCTAGCTAACACAGTGAAACCCCGTCTCTACTAAAAAATACAAAAAAAACTAGCTGGGTGAGGTGGCAGGCGCCTGTAGTCCCAGCTACTTGGGAGGCTGAGGCAGGAGAATGGCGTGAACCCGGGAGGCGGAGCTTGCAGTGAGCTGAGATCTGGCCACTGCAACTCCAGCCTGGGCGACAGAGCGAGACTCCGTCTCAAAAAAAAAAAAAAAAAAAAGAATCCATTTTTCTTTTGCAACAGGACACAATTGGAGAAACTGGCTGTTTTACCAAGACTTTGACTGGAAGGATATACTTCCTTTTGTGTCAAGCTCGACTTGTAGATCCAATAAAAGCCCCTTGGAGGTAAAAAACTGGCCTCATACCCTCATCTACACAGTCCCTGTACATGGTTCCTGACCTGTGGTCAGTAAAGAATGTCACTTTCTAACAGGCCCAGGAGCCCCAAGTTTATCTTGGGTCTTTTTTTTTTTTTTTTTGAGACGGAGTCTCGCTCTGTCGCCCAGGCTGGAGTGCAGTGGCCGGATCTCAGCTCACTGCAAGCCCCGCCTCCTGGGTTTACGCCATTCTCCTGCCTCAGCCTCCCGAGTAGCTGGGACTACAGGCGTCTGCCACCTCGCCTGGCTCGTTTTTTGTATTTTTTTTTTTAGTAGAGACGGGGTTTCACTGTGTTAGCTAGGATGGTCTCGATCTCCTGACCTCGTGATCCGCCCATCTCAGCCTCCCAAAGTGCTGCGATTACAGGCTTGAGCCACCGTGCCCGGCCTATCTTGGGTCTTTAAGAGGAGAGGATCACCCAACTCACAGGTATTTAAGGACACAAACCCACAGCTGGACTCGGTTTTAAAAGGTCTTATCTGAGGTTCCTTGTGGAACAGAGTTTCATCAAAACCTACCTAAAAGGCCTCTGTAGAAATAGTTATTCTTGTTCCTGTGAGTCAACCAGCAATCTCTGGCTATAGCTCAGAAAGAACAAAAGGATAGTTAATGTGAAAATCTGGATCAGTATTCTAGTTCTGAGCAATTATCCTGCAATTCCTGCCAGGTGATGAGAGTAAATAGGATGCCCATCACCTGGAGGTTTCCTTTTTGGGAAAATAAGACCAAGGGAGCTAACCAAAGCCAAGCACCAGGCACCCAAATCTTAGCAAGCATAACTACAGCCACCAGTTTTCTGGGCATGACATCCTTTTCTCTCCCTTGTTGGAGGAGGACTCAATTCCACCGCTTCACCTTAACATTCTGCTTATGATCAGGAGTCCACGCAACACCCCCGCCCCCCAGACACATTTCTGTCCCAAAATCAATTTCAAGCTTTGAGTCAAAGCCCTAGGAAAGAAATCTTGATCTAAGGGATCCAGAGGCACACAATAATAGAAGCTAAAAGACACAGAGCACATGGGCATGGTTGATTCCTGACTATTAAGCCAAGCCCCATTTCATGGATAACGGTCATGCTGATAGTATTCATGGCTTAAATGAGGTCTAGGGAACTCCAAGGTGGGATAGAGACATAGGTGAGACTGAATAATTCCTATTCTCAAGGCCCTCCCTGCTTCATGGGTGCAAGCCTCTGGCACCCATGGGTGGCACCTGCCAAGGTCACCAGGACTCGGGGATGCAAGGACGGAAGAGAAAGGATGCTCTTCTCTCCCTCGTGTACCCTGGGTATTTGCTAGGAAGAGAAGGGAACCAGGGATGCCTGCTCCCCTCTTTTTTTTTTTTTTTGTTTTTTGAGATGGAGTCTCGCTCTCACCCAGGCTGGAGTACAGTGGCGCGATCTCAGCTCACTGCAAGCTCCACCTCCCGGGTTCACACCATTCTCCTGCCTCAGCCTCCCAAGTAGCTGGGACCACAGGCGCCCGCCACCACGCCTGGCTAGTTTTTTGTATTTTTAGTAGAGATGGGGTTTCACTGTGTTAGCCAGGATGGTCTCGATCTCCTCACCTCGTGATCCGCCTGCCTCGGCCTCCCAAAGTGCTGGGATTACAGGCCTGAGCCACCATGCCCAGCCAAAAACACCACTAGAAACTGTTAGAACAGTTGCACAAATACCCAAAAGCTCTATGAACCAGAGCATGGTGTGGGTGGGTATTGGACAGACATACAGATCCAGTGAAGAGTTGCACGGGCACAGACTTCTCTGCACAGAGTGGGAACTACAAGTCACTTATTGGTACAGCAAGAACCAAAACACATGAGCTAGAATATTCTGTAGTTAATCCTATAGAGAAAATAATCAAACTTAAATGTACTAATATTTCACTTAAAATATGGTTTCTGTAGATGAGAGACTTATACACAAACCACATCCTCAGGACCCAGAAAAAAAATTACTTTGACTAAAGAAGGCATAATCACTGAAAGGAGGCAGCTTCAGCAGTTACCCTGAAGGACTGATGGCAAGAACAGTATCTTCAAATGCTAACAAAGGCCGGGAAGCCCTGGAATGGGGCAAACATAAATTAGATGTTAAAAATGAAGCATCGGCCGGGCACGGTGGCTCAAGCCTGTAATCCCAGCACTTTGGGAGGCCAAGACGGGTGGATCACGACGTCAGGAGATCGAGACCATCCTGGCTAACACGGTGAAACCCCGTCTCTACTAAAAAATACAAAAAACTAGCCGGGCGAGGTGGCGGGCGCCTGTAGTCCCAGCTACTTGGGAGGCTGAGACAGGAGAATGGCGTAAACCCGGGAGGTGGAGCTTGCAGTGAGCTGAGATCCAGCCACTGCACTCCAGCCTGGGCAACAGAGCGAGACTCCGTCTCAAAAAAAAAAAAAAAAAAAAAAAAAAAATGAAGCATCATGGCTCCCACAAGAGGAGGCATAAGAACCCCGGTGGTGGCTGCAGCAGCCTTTGTAGTGAATTGATAATGAATGTGTGTAGACAAGTACCCCACGTCTCTCCAAGCTGGCAATATATTTATTTTAAAACTATAAACATATTTTAAGTAGAATTTTTAAAAAGTAGGCTGATATTGGCTGGGCGCAGTAGCTCACGCCTGTAATCACTTTGGGAGGCCGAGGCCGGCGGATCACAAGGTCAGGTGATCGAGACCATCCTGGCTAACATGGTGAAACCCCGTCTCTACTAAAAATACAAAAAATTGGCTGGGCGCGGTGGCTCACGCCTGTAATCCCAGCACTTTGGGAGGCCGAGACGGGCGAATCATGAGGTCAGGAGATTGAGACCATCCTGGCTAACATGGTGAAACCCCGTCTCTACTAAAAAATATCAAAAAAAATTAGCTGGGCGTGGTGGCGGGCGCCTGTAGTCCCAGCTACTTGGGAGGCTGAGGCAGGAGAATGGCATGAACCCAGGAGGCAGAGCTTGCAGTGAGCCAAGATCATGCCACTGCACTCCAGCCTGGGTGACAGAGCAAGACTGTCTCAAAAAAAAAAAAAAAAACAAAAACAAAAAATTAGCCAGGCGTGGTGGCGGATGCCTGTAGTCCTAGCTACTCAGGAGGTTGAGGCAGGAGAATGGCGTGAACCCAGGAGGTGGAGCTTGCAGTGAGCTGAGATCGCACCACTGCACTCCAGCCTGGGCGACAAGAGCAAGACTCCATCTCGGGGAAAAAAAAAAAAAGTAGGCTAATATAAGACAGTGACTTTAGATCAAAACAAAGAGATGCATGGCATTTAAATAAAAGGGATCATCTGAAATTAGTGTTGTTTGAAATGACTGTCTAATATTGGAGATTCCAGTATTTATGATAAATTTCACAATTTTTTTAAAAGAAATTATTCTTCTTAATGTTTATTTTAAATTTGGGGTACATAAGCAGGTTGTTATTCTGGTAAATTTGTGTCGTAGGCGTTTGTTGTACACACTATTTTATCACCCAGGTATGAAGCCTGGTGCCCATTATTATTTTTCCTGCTCCTCTCCCCACTTCCATCCTCCACCTTCAATGGGCCCCAGTGTCTGTTGTTCCCCTCTTTGTGTCCATGTGTTCTCACCATTCAGCTCCAGCTTATAAGTGAGAACATGTGGTATTTGCTTTTCTATTCCTGCATTAGTTTGCTAAGAATAATGGCCTCCAGCTCCATCTATGTTCCTGCAAAAGACATGATCTTGTTCTTTTTTTTTTTTTTTTTTTTTTTTTTTTGAGACGGAGTCTCGCTCTGTCACCCAGGCTGAAGTGCAGTGGCGCGATCTAGGCTCACTGCAAGCTCTGCCTCCCGGGTTCACACCATTCTCCTGCCTCAGCCTCCTGAGTAGCTGGGACTACAGGCGCCCGCCACCGCGCCCTGCTAATTTTTTGTATTTTTAGTAGAGACGGGGTTTCACCATGGTCTCGATCTCCTGACCTTGTGATCTGCCCGTCTCGGCCTCCCAAAGTGCTGGGATTACAGGCGTGAGCCACCGTGCCCAGCCGATCTTGTTCTTTTTTATGGCTGCATAGTATACCATGGTATATATGTACCACGTTTTCTTTATCCAGTCTACCATCAAAGAACATTTAGGTTGAAAAAATAAAAACACACACACATTTGTGATACTGAAACACCTGATTATTATTATTATTGAGATGGAGTCTTGCTCTGTCCCCCAGCCTAGAGTGCAGTGGCCTGATCTCGGCTCACTGCAAGCTCTGCCTCCCGGATTCAATCGACTCTCCTCCCTCAGTCTCCCAAGTAGCTGGGATTGCAGGTGCCTGCCACCATGCTTGGCTAATTTTTCTATTTTTAGTAGAGATGGGGTGTCACCATCTTGGCTAGGCTGGTCTCGAACTCCTGACCTGGTGATCAACCTGCCTTGGCCTCCCAAAGTGCTGGGATTACAGGTGTGAGCCATCGTGCCCAGCCTTTTTTTTTTTTTCTTTTTGAGACAGGGTCTCACTCTGTCGCCCAGGCTGGTGTGCAGTGGCACAAACATGGCTCACTGCAACCTCTGCTTCCCAGCCTCAAGCCTCCAGAGTAGCAGGACTACAGGCTAGTTTTTGTAGAGCCAGGGTTTTGCCATGTTGCCCAGGCTGGTCTCGAACTCCTGGACTCAAGTGATCCTCCTGCCTAGGCCTCCCAGAGTGCTGGGATTATAGGCCTGAATCACTGTACCCAGCCATGATTCTTTATTAATAAACTCATTAAATTATGAGATCTAGAGGCAGGACAAATAAGAACCAGAAATCTGAAGTTACTGCTGTGAGTGAAACCGCTATTTTGAGGTGTCTGCAACACCTACTGATTTCTGTCTTGACAGTCAGAGCTACTGTTAATTCTGGTGGATTTTGCTACTTCCATTCATAACTGAAGGACATACCAAGTATTAGCTCCTGGACCTCCCCAATTCTGGGTCCCTGGACCACAGGCTAAGTACAGAAGGAGTGGACACCTCCAAGAGCTGTCCCAGAAAATCTTCAGGAAGATAAAGTGGGCTGAGGGTTGGCAAGTAATCCCAAAACAAATAGGCACTTACATCGTGTGGTAAGAACAAAGGAAAGGGCCACGGGCTACGGTTTGGACAGCAACTGGACTTTTGTGCTCCGTTTGGTGCAGGCAGTGGCAGTCCTCAGGCAAACTCCTAGCACAGGGTGACAGGCAGAACTCACCTGTCTGGAAGTGCCTGAGGGAGTCTGGGCTGCAGGCAGGCCCAGAGAGCAGCAGCAAATGGGAAGGGAGCCAGACAATGCGGGTCCCTGTTTCAAAGGGAGAAAGGTGGGGTGGAGAGGTTACAGCCAGGGTCAGGATCAAGGGTCATGGTGCTGGGACACCAGGTTCGCCCCACCTCATTCCCAGATCTTCCTACCCTGAAGCCACTGAGTGTAGAGGGGGAGGGGACTCAAAAGAGCTTCCCAAACTTGGTCACCAATAGGCCATTTCCTTCATATTTACTGGTTTAATACTTTTAATATTTTTCCTTAATGCATTTTTATGTGTGTGTGTGTGTGTTTTGAGACAGGGTCTCACTCTGTTGCCCAGGCTGGAGTGCAATGGCATGATCTTGGCTCACTGGAGCCTCAACCTCCTGGGATCAAGCGATCCTCCCACCTCAGCCGCCCAAGTAGTTGGGACTACACAGGCATATGCCACTATGCCTGGCTAATTTTTTTTGTATTTTGGGGTTTTATTCTGTTTTTTGTAGAGACAGGGTCTCACGATGTTGCTCAGGCTGGTCTTGAACTCCTGGGCTCAAGGGATCCTTCTGCCTCAGCCTTTTACCAGTTTGCATGGGAGAAGGGAGGCCAAAGCCCGGCTGGTAAAAACTTTCCCCTTTTGCCAGCATGTTGGGGTTCTAGGTTCCCTTCCCGAGCACAACCCTAAGCCAACCAGTTTAAGGTTTGGGAAATTAACTTTTCTCAGTTTGGAGGATGCATCTGTGGGGAGTGTCCCATAGTACAGAGACTACAATTACCTATCCGTGAAGAGAGGGCAGAGGAGGAGAAAGGAAAAATGATGGCATTTTTTCAAAGGAGTCCCAGGGATTCAGGATGCATTCAAAAGGGATACAGACTGAAGATGAATGACTACCCATCTAGAAAGAGGGGAACAGCCGGGCGCGGTGGCCGTCGGTAGCATCTGTGTCTTCTTGAGGTGACTGGAGCCCGTCTGTGGTTTCAGCCATTGACTCCCGGACACGGGAGTGTTGAGGCCGTTTTTGTCATCTCCGGGAAGGGCTCTGTGCGGGTGGAGGCGCAGTGCATCAGCCAGCTCGCAGCGGTGCTCCCCTAGAGCTGACGACCTTGGCAGGAGTGGCGGCTCAGCACAGGAAGTTATCCGGTGGCCCGGCCCAGGCTTGCTGTGGGTTCAGGTCCCATGGCACGTGGGGCTCTGGACCTGCCTGCCTCCAAGACAGCTCTTCCAAGGTTGATGGTTGGAACTCCCTAGCCTCAGCCTCACAAGGCTTGACCAGGCCCAGCCGTAACTAGTCTAGGAAAAGAGCAAATGGCCGTGTTTTTATATTTTGACGTTTGCATTTCAATATTAACTTTTTTGGTAATGTAATGCATTCAAAACACGGTTCTCAAAAAAAGAAAAGGAAGGAAGGAAGGAAGGGAGGAAGGGAGGGAGGGAGGGAAGAAAGAAAAGAAAAGAAGAAAAGAAAAGAAAAGAGAAAAGAAAAGAAAAGAAAGCGTGTTTCTAACCAGGCGTCCTTCATCTTCTGCAGATGCTAAGGATGTCCCTGGCACAGTAGAAGTTTGGAAGCCCTGCCCTAAAGCCTCACCTCACCTGGCAGCTGGCTGTTTCATTCATAGCAAATGTTCTGTATATTCACCATGTTCCAGACACACATGTCACTAATGATATAGACACATGTGCACTGACATTGACCTCCTCACCGTCTTACCATAGTCCCATCCACAGCCACCTCATCATAGGGTGGAAAGGCGAGGTCCGTGGGCAGCTTGTAATGGGACAATTAGCCATGCCTGTAAGGGTGGAAGGCCTGGATAGGGGGAGGTGGCATGAGTACCAGGAGAGCTGGCCCTGGGGCAGACCAGGGCAGGGCAGAGCACAGCTTGCAGGACCCAGTACACAGTGTTGGGAATTGAATTTGGGTTTTTACCTTTGAAGCTGTGCATAAAGTCTAAAACAAGAAGAGGCGTGGAGGCTGGGGTTGTATTTGTATTTTAAAATGAGCATTTTCACACAAGGCCAGGAGCTTCAAATCAGCCTGGTTAGCACAGCAAGACCCTCCTCTCTATGAAAAAAAGAAAAAAAAAAACCCACATGTTGGCATGTGCCTATAGTCCTAGCTGCTCAGGAGGCTGAGGCGGGAGGATCACTTGACTTCTCTGATTGCCATTGCACTTCAGCCTGGGCCACAGAGTGAGACTTTTTCTCAAAATAAAATAAAATAAAATAAAAAGATAAAATAAAATAAAATAAAATATAACCTTTTGGGCAGGCGTGGAAAGCGGCTGGAGAGAATAAGAGGAAACAGAGATAAGCCCCCTCCCTGGGAGGGACCAGGGTCTCTTATCACCAGAGATGGCACCACAGGCAAATACACGCTGTCACAAAACCAGCATATGATCATATGATCTTTCCTAGAAGTCCTTTGTTTTCCCCAAGTGCCCTTTCCCCCGACCTTTCATTGGTTTATGAGCTCCCCAATTCTAACCTCCTAGAACATGAATAAGAATGTCTATGGGGTGGTGGTGTGAGCCTGTAGTCCCAGTTACTTGAGAGGCAGAGGTGGGAGGATCCTCTGACCCTAAGAGTTCCTGACCAGCCTGGGCAATACTGACTCCATCTCAAATAAAAAACTAAAAGCTACACAACTCCATTTCTCTTGCTAATTTGTCTTTTGTCAATTTAATTTGCAGGCCCCCAGATGCTGCATCTAAGAGGGCAGAGGAAAAGCTTTTCCTCCCTGACATAACCATCCAGGAGAAAGTCTGGAATGGAGGGTCAGAGGGGTGGGGAATGGAGATTAGGCGAAGGAGATGGATTCAGGACAGTTTTTGGAGAATGCACATCACTGAGGTCAAGATGTCCTAGGGAATGGCCCTTCTGGGTTCATAATTCTGCTTCCGTCCGCTACAGCAACTTAGTCCCTTCTGAGCCTGTGGGGATAATAACCAGTCAGGATAGGCTTGATTATGCTGCTCTAACCACCCCCAATTTCTCTGATCTAATACAAGTATACTCAAAGCTGTATACCCATCAAGGGTCCCCTGGGGTCTCTGCTCATCGCAGTTCCTGCCCAGCCTACAGGAATAACCATGTGAAAATCACAGGCTTTCTTGGCAAAGAGAAAGAGAGCTCTAGAAGCTTTGGCAAATAAATAAATGCTTGGCAAATAAATACTGGCCAATAAATAAATGCTTGGCGTATAGGTAGGTGACATATGGCTCTTCCAACTCAGGTCCTTGGCCAGAATTAATCACATGGTCTCACCTCAAGGGAACAGGTGAGTTAATATGCAGAAAAATATTCAAGCTGGGTGAGGTGGCTCACACCTCTAATCCCAGCACTTTTAGGAGGCTGAGGTGGGAGGATCGCTTGTGCCCAAGAAGATCATGGCTGCCATAAACCGTGATCATACCACTGCACTCCAGACTGGGGATCAGAGTGAGGCCTTGTCTCTAAAAATTAAAATATTTAGAATGTTTCCTGGCATAAAAGATGTGCTACATGTGTATTATTACCGTTGCTATTGCCAGAAAGTACAATCAACAGGAACTGCTGGTGGCTTGAGGGGGAGCACATGGTCATAGCTGACTCCCAGGTTTCTGGCCTGTATTGTGACCATTTCTGGCTTGTATTCTGACCGTGACTGCCATCAGGAACCCTAAAGCAGGCGGGGTATGGTAGCTCACAATCCCAGTATTTTGGGAGGCTGAGGCAGGTGGATAACTTGAGGCCAAGAGTTCAAGACCAGCCTGGCCAAATGGTGAAATCCCATCTCTACTAAAAAGTATAAAAATTAGCGGGATGTGGTGATGGGCGCCTGTAATCCCAGCTACTTGGGAGGCTGAGGCAGCATAATTGCTTGAACTCGGGAGGTGGAGGTTGCAGTGAGCAGAGATCAAGCCACTGTACTCCAGCCTGGGCAACAGAGCAAGACTCTGTCTTGAAAAAAAAAGAAAGAAAGAAAAGAAAACCTGGAACAGGCATGGGGTATACGGCATGGGTCACTACTCTTGGATACAACTGACCAAAACCACAATCCACTGGCTTAAGCCATTTGATAATCCAGCATTAGGCCAGCCTGGATCCAGGAGTCAGATACTGAGATCAAGCTTTGATCTGCTCAGGATTCCCCCCTCCCCAAGGCTCCTGCTTGCAGATGGCCCCAGCGTGCATTTCATCCGCCAGCGTGGGTCACATGTCATCCCTGACCCAGGGTGCTACAATGCTCTGGTTGGCCAAGCTTGGGTCGTAGGTTTACCTCACCCTACCTGTACGCAAAAGTACATGGTGGCCTAACACAGGTGAGGACCCTGCTTGAATACCACCCTTTATCCACAGATGACCCCACACTTTCATCCACAGATGACCCCACGCCTTCTGCTCCAGACCATCAGGGTTATAATACATGGGACACATGGGGCACACATACACTCCCACACAACATCCACACACCCCACAAAGCTACCTGAGCCCACACAGTCAGGGCAGGGACAGGCACAGAACAAAATGGGTGCACAGGGACTCCAGGGAGGTTGAAGAGCTGAGTCTGGTCGGGAGGCTGAGGGAGAAGAGCGGGCACTGGGCTGTGGGTGTGCAGAGCTGGAGGTGGGGGACTGCAGTAAGTACCCGCCCTGGGAAGCATTGGGAGCAAGAAGGGTTAGATCCTCAAAGTCAGATAATTCTTCCAGAAGGTTTTCTTTCTTTTTTTTTTTTTTTTTTTTTTTTTTTTTGAGACACCCAGATTGGAGTGCAGTGGCACCATTCCAGCTCACTGCAACCTCCGCCTCCAAGGCTCAAGCGATTCTCTTGTCTCAGCCTCCCGACTAGCTGGGACTACAGGCACCTGCCACCACACCCAGCTAATTTTTTGCATTTTTAGTAGAGGCGGGGTTTCACTCTGTTGGCCAGGCTGGTCTCGAACTCCTGACCTCATGATCCGCCCACCTTGCCTACCAGTGCTGGGATTACAGGCGTGAGCCACCGCGCCCGGCCTCTTCCAGAAGGTTTTCGAGGGGAGCAAGTGGAGGGGAGGGAGAGGGCCATTGCTCCTGCGCCGGGGGCAGCCCCCTCCACGGGATCCCACACTCCTGACCAATTCAGGATAGACGGGGTACCCCTGATGCAGCCTGTCACCGCTCTGTCTGGGGCTGGCGCTCCTAGAGAAGGCCATGCTGACCTCTCCCCCACCTCGCTCCAGATTCCCCTTCTTGAGCTTCTTTTCCCACAGTCCCCCCAGGCCTCACTGAGGGCCTCCAGTCTTCGATGGGCTTGGGACGCCTGGACCCTTCCGGGGTCACTCTGCCGTCTTCCCCCAGCCACCCTCCCTACTCCTTGTCGCCCCCTCCTGTCTTTTCTAACCCTATGCTTTGGGGTACCCCAGCAATGCCCCTGGGTCTCCGGCCACCGGGTGACCGAGGAAGGCAGAGGCTGGCGAGGGGACGGGGCCTTAGGTCCCAGCGAAACCCTCCTCTCAGCCCCTCCCGCCGGCTACAGGTGCGTGGGACAACGAGGCAGGGACCTCGAGAACACGGGGACTTGCAGGCCAGTGGCCCCGGGCAGGCCACTTCCGACGCGGGTGGGAGGCTTCCTTCCCGGGGCAGGGGAAGCGCCCGCGGGCGTGCTCGGTTGGGCCGGAGCCGCGCCGGGGGCCGGGACACGCTTGGGGGCAGCGCTGGCCTGGCCACTCGGGTAGGGCGGGCCGGGGTCGGGTCCAGTCTCCTCCCCACGGGCGGCCCGCTTCCCGTCTTCCAGTGACCCCACGTCCCTTGCGCCGGAGCTGGAACCCCAGCAGGTTCTGCCCTGGGCCGCACGCGCTTTCTGGGGACCAGGGCTGTGGTTCCTAATCCGCGTTGTGCGTTCAGACACGGCCCGGCTTCGTCCTCCATCCCTCCCCCTTTTCCCCACTCCGGGGTTGGCGAGGGCCGCCCCCATGTGGCAATGTCCCCCCACATGGGCGACCCCTCAGTGCCCCTGAGGGCCCAGGATCTCGCCCCCGTCCCCAGGCAGGCTACATTTGAAATTATTCGGAGAAATTCCGACAGTCAGGGGACCTCTTTCTGTAGCTCTGGCCTTCCAGTAGGAGAGGGTCCCTGGGTTTCTCACGCCTGACAACTTGGCATCACCGAATTCTCTAACCGTGTCAGTGCATGACTTGAACTCCTTTTCTTTCAGAAAGATCTTTGCAAACCCCTTGTGGGCGTGCCCCCTCCCATGGCCCCAACACCTCTTGCCTGGGCTTTGGGCTTGTCTGAAAGGGCTAAAAGGGGGTGATGTCTGGCCTGGAGGGTGGCTCAGCCTGCAGTGCCAGCACTTTGGGAGGCCGAGGTGGGCGGATCACTTGAGGTCAGGAGTTCAAGACCATCCTGGCCAACACAGTGAAACCTGTCTCTACTAAAAATACAAAAATTAGCAAGGCTTGGTGGCGGGCACCTGTAATCCCAGCTATTTGGGAGGCTGAGGCAGGAGCATGAAAATTGCTTGAACCTGGGAGGCAAAGGTTGCAGTGAGCCAGGATCATGCCACTGCACTTCAGCCTCGGTGACAGAGTGAGACTGTCTGGAAAAAAAAAAAAAAAAAAAAAAAAAAAAAAAAAAACAAGAGTGATGTCCAGTGCCTGGGGATTTTTCCTAGGGAGTGGTCAAGGAAGGCCCCACTGAGGAGGGGACATTTAGGGTGGGAAGTTGCCTTGTAGGGCAGGAGGGGAAAGGGTTTTGGACCAGAGGGAGAGCCAGGGAAAAGTCACCAGGTAGAATGAGCTGGCATGATTTGGAAGATTGTAGGGAGGGCTGTGGCCCTCCCATGTGAGTGGAAGGGAGTGGCTACAGTGCAGAAGGCCTGGAGGTCCCCTCACAGACCAGGACCTCCCTAGAGGAACTCATCCCCTGGGCCTAGGGCTGGGCCTGGAGGCACTGTGTCCTCTGTGATTGTCAATCTCCCTAAAGATGGCCCAGAGCAGTGAGTGCAACCTGAATCCCTCAGTGGCCCTGTCTCTGGCTGCCCCAGCACCCACGTGGACACTTGACTCCACACCCCAAAGAAAAGAATGGAACCTGGGAACACCACTGCCAAGGTATGGGATTATTTGGGAAGGGGGAAGGGGGAACTGACCAGATGGTTACAACACGCGGGGCAGCAACAGACAGAACCAGACCAACCCTGTGGCCAACCGCCTGGTCTCCTGGGACCACTGGGTGCTTGGCTCAGGCCTCTCCTGCCCTCCCCACTCTTTCACCTCAGGCCCCCTGCAGTCTCTGCCCTGCCCTGACCCCCCAGCTTACAGCCCCAAAAGCAGCTAAACAACTCGCACACTCATGGGCCATGGCCTGGTAAGGCAGCACAAGTCCTCCCACTTCAGCCCCATTTGAAAGATGAGGAAATGAGATGCTGGTCCATAGTGGGTCTCCAACTCAGGTGCCGAGCTTTCCCTGGGCATACACGCCGGGCCCTGGAGGGTGGGAAGGGGGCCAATGGACGCGGGGAGCTTGCGGGGTGGGACTGCATCGGGAAAGGGGAAGGAGTCAGACGGGAGAAGGGGCACAGGGTCTGGTTGGCTCCGGCAGCTGCACGCTCTTCCTGCTCAGGGGACTCACAGTGACCCCGGAGCCACTCCCAGCCCAGCCTCCAGGTAAGAGGTCACTGAGATGGGTGGCAGCAGGGGCCGGGGATCCCCCTATTACGACAACAGTCATGGGACGCTGACTCACTGCCGGCCAGACCACCTGACCTCCGCGGCGGGAGGGAGGGCCCTGCCAGGGGGTTCCCGCCGCGGCTTGTTTACCTCCTGGAGGCCTTGGCCTCGCATGGGGGCAGGGCGGCCGCTGGGGCTACAAGGCCTGCGGGGAAGGGCCAGAGCCGGGGTCTCCACCCCAGCTTCCCAAGGACACCCCTTCTGTGCTTCCTTCTCCCCCCCCACCCCGAGTCTCTTCAGCTGCCCCCAGCCCCCGCGGAAACTTCCCACGATCCCAAACCGGGCCCAATGGCGAGAAGGCAAAGGAGCTCCTTCTTGGGGGAGCTCAAAGTTATGTTCCCAGAGCCAGAGGGCTTTCCTTGTGTCCCTCACCCTGCTCAGACCGAGCCATAGCCAGGAGCTGGGGCAGGAAGGCCGGCTCTCGGCGGGGGCCACGTGGCTCTCAGGCGCCTGGGCTGCTGACTCACGCTTGGCCAGCACCTGTCTGTAGGCCGCAGCCTCTGCCAGCATGCCCCTCTGTGTCCCCTGCCCCTGTCTGCAAGGCAGTGGCTCCAGCAGGCCCTGGGGCACTTTCCACTCTCCCCCTCTGGATGCAGGGAGAGGCCTGAACCCTCTCCACAGAGGGTGCTGCTCTGGGCAGGGCGGAAGACTTGCCCACTTCAGGCTCTCCCGGAAGGATGGTTCACACCTGTGGGCCAGCCCCTGCTGTGCACGCACCCACACATCACCTTCACACCTGAATGTCCCCATCCAGCCACCCTTCCCTCGGTTTGGGTTTCCCCCGCTGGGACGTTTCTCCAACTCCTGCAAGCCCTGGCCTGAAATGGCATGAGTTGGACCCAGCAGGTTCGGACCTCCTACTCACAGGACCTTGCGTGGGAGGCTCCCGAGGGTGACCACCCGTCCTGCCCCTCTCCTTGCCCCAGTTCTGGCGGACAGGTTACTTTGGTGGCATAAAGTAGAGTTTCTTCATTCCTACCTGAGGTGGCTGTTGCCTGACCCCCTTGGCTGCCCACAAGGCCAACGGACCTGAGCCCCCACAGGGCCATGGGCACTGCCCGCTGAATTGAGGAGCCCATAAGGAGTCGCTTGGGCCACAGTGAACATTTGGCGACCACTGACATTCAGGAGACCTTAGCTGGTCCTCAAGCACCTCTCAACTCCACTCCTATTAAACTGGGAACTTCTCTGGTGCTCAGGCCAGAGTCGGGGTCCGTCCCTCAACCCAGTTAGGGGCCATCAGCGAGGGTGCCACGCGCTGTAAGAGGGCTGCCCCCGCTGGAGGCTGACCATGGCAGGGTCGGAACAGCACCCTGAGAGCCAGCTTGTTCTGACCAGCAGTGCCCACTGGGCGACCTAGCAGCCTCCTGATATGGGGGCTGTGTCAGCTCTCCCTGCACTGGGTACCCCCAACGAAGGATATTGCTGAGTCATGACCAGGCCCAAACCTGGGAGGGGCGAGGGACTGGACAGTCCCCTGATCCCAGGTGCAGAGGCTGGAGCCCAGGCCTATGTGAGTGCCAGGGCCGGTTTCTTGGGGTCCTTGGTGCACTGGGGCAGTGAAGAGAGGGGTCAGCAATGAGGGGCCGGGAGACCTGGAGCGAAGGGTAGCGGGGAAAGGGTTAGTACTGAAGGGGCCTCTGCAGGGCGGCTCTCGCGCCGCGACGCCCGTGGCGGAGGCTGGGAGGGCGCGACAGACTCCGCCCCTCTCGAGGCGGGGCGGGGCCTCCGCGGTCCTACAAAAGCCGCGCGTCGGCCTCGACCCGGACGGCCAGTTTTCCCGCAGCTCGTCGCTCGCTATGTCGTCCCTCACCGTGAAGGCCTACCTTCTGGGCAAGGAGGACGCGGCGCGCGAGATCCGCCGCTTCAGCTTCTGCTTCAGCCCCGAGCCTGAGGCGGAAGCCGAGGACGCGGCAGGTCCGGGGCCCTGCGAGCGGCTGCTGAGCCGGGTGGCCGCCCTCTTCCCCGCGCTGCGGCCCGGCGGCTTCCAGGCGCACTACCGCGGTGAGCGGGCCGGGCAGGGCGGGGGCGGTGACGCAGGCCGGGCCCGGCCTCCTGCCGCGGGGTGGCTGCCCTCTCGCTTCTCGGCGACGCCTGGTGGGCCGTGAGGGGTCTGCTCTGGCTGCTCCCTGGATGGCGGTGGCCTGCGTGGGTCCCCAGTTCGGCCTCGGGTGCCAGCCTGGTGACTGGAGTGGTGACCAAGGCCGGGACCCGCTGTTCAGTGGTGGCTCCTTGGGGCGGTGGAGCCCTGCGGGCCGGGGGCTCGAGCCTGGGAGCGTCAGACCCCCCCCCCCCCCCCCGCGCTGTTGGGGATTTTGGCCAGGACGCGCCGGGGCGAACTCTCTGGCTCTCCGCGGGAACTGGGTGGTCAGGCGGGCACTCGGGTTACACTGACATCTTGCTGCGCCAGGTGGTGGTTCAGATAATGGCCCGGAGGAGCCCGGGGAGCGCCGGCGGAGGGGAGGGAGCGGCGCGGGTAAACAAGCGCGGGGTGCGGGGGACTTGGGAGCGCCGCGACAGCGCCTGGGAGGAGGGCACTGATTGCCCGAGGAATGCTCCAGGCTAGGTCGAGTACAGATGTTATTCCATTGGCAAGTGGAGAGAGAGACAAGACGAGACCGTTCTTCAGAAGTGTTGGTGTGGGCACAGAAGCCCAGGAACTGTTTCCTGCTGCGCTGGTGTGACCAGTGGCTGCTGGGGGTGGGGTTAGGGAGGTGGCCAAGGCCGGCCCCTGGGAGCTGGTAGTGCTAGGACCTCCCTCTGGAGTGCTGCCAGCCTGCCAGGCCCTCTCCTGTTCTTAAAAAAAAAAAATTGTGATTTTGAGCTGTAACTGGCATAAGGGTTCACCCATTTAGTGTACAAGTCAGTGGTTTTCACCATTTTCATAGGTTTGTGAACCATATTCAATCTGAGAGCTTTTCATCACCTTATAAACGCCATACATACCTTTTATCACCCCCCATCCACATGCCCCCAGCAACCACTCACCTCCTTTCTGTATCTATCCCTCTTGCAATCCTGGGCATTTCATGTAAATAGAATCATACAATGTAGTCTTCTTTCACTTAGTGTAGTGTGTTCAATGTTGTGGCACACATCAGTACTTCGGTTTTTTTGGAGGAATAATATTCTGTTGTATGGATGGGCCATGTTTTACCTGTTCATTAGTTGACAGACATTTGGGCTGTTTGCATCTTTGGGTGCCACACCTGTTCCCACAGTGGATGGTGTGGTTTGGTCTGCACAGTTGTGCTTTAAAGCCCTTTGAGCTCACATGTATCTGTCACAACTGCAGACTACATACAAATACATGTTTTTTAGCTTTGTTAGGGAAGGAAGTAGACAGATGCCCTTGTCTCCTTTACTCCCAAGCCACTAGAAGTCGAAGGCCTTTGTGGGGCTGGGCCCCTCAGAAGCAGGTCACAGGCAGGGATCTCCCACAGTTGAAGATGGACATGGGGCTGGTCGGATGTGGAATGAGGTGGCACGTTTCTGAAGAGGAAGCTGGCCCGAGTCTAAATAAGTGCAGCAGCCGAAGCTGCTGTTGCCCCTGTGGTCCAGGGCCCTCCACCCCCTGCGTGTGGCTGTGGTCCAGGGCCCAGGTTGGAGCACTCACCTTCCAGGAGGTGCCAGAGCAAGGGGGCAGTCTTGCCTCTCACTCCTGCCCTCCGTGGCTCAAGTAGGTGTGCTCCAGTTTATAGCCCTGTGAGTGTCCCTTTCATCTGGCCTCAGCTCATTCCAGCAGCTTATGTCCAGCTGAGAACCTCTGGGTGCTTATGTGCTGTCTTTTAAACAATCTAGATGAGGACGGGGACTTGGTTGCCTTTTCCAGTGACGAGGAGTTGACAATGGCCATGTCCTACGTGAAGGATGACATCTTCCGAATCTACATTAAAGGTAAGGAGCTGCTCTGGGGGCTGTCTGAAGCCAGCCCAGCTTTTACTCAGTTCCCTGCTGAGTGAAAAACAGGGCTTGATGTTCCACCAATGAAGAGGTCCGTAATTTGAGGGCTGTTTAAGACAGGGACATAGGCCAGGTGTGGTGGCTCACGCCTGTAATTCCAGCACTTTGGGAGGCCGAGGCAGGCAGATCACCTGAGGTCAGGAGTTTAAGACCAGCCTGGCCAACATGGTGAAACCTTGTCTCTACTAAAGATACAAAAATTTGCTGGGTGTGGTGGTGTGCACTTCTAGTCCCAGGCACTCAAGAGGCTGAGACCAGAATTGCTTAAACCTGGAGAGCAGAGGTTGCCGTGAGCCGAAATCACACGACTGCACTCCAGCCTAGGCGACAGAGTGAGACTCTTGTGTCAAAAAAAAAAAAAAAAAGACATACTAAGTGCTGTGCCTGACCTGAGAAAGAGGAGTCCGTGTTCACCCCTAGGGATGGGGTCTGCTGCTGCGGTGCTTGGGTGAAGAGCAAGGCCAAAGCCGTACAGACCGGGCTCCTTGCTGCTGCTCTGCTGCCTGGGCCACAGTTCCCAGGTAACAGACACAGGGACTGGGAACCTCCTAGCAGGTTCTTGGTTGCTCTGCTGCCCTCACCTAAGCAGCTGAATTTTGTGTGGACTCCATGCTGGAGAGGAGGCCCAGGGGCCTTGCTGGCAGTGACAGCCCCACAGTGATGATAGAGGGGGAGCACTTTAGGGGGCCGCACCCTAGCAGCTCTCTCTGCCCTTCCTGTAGAGAAAAAAGAGTGCCGGCGGGACCACCGCCCACCGTGTGCTCAGGAGGCGCCCCGCAACATGGTGCACCCCAATGTGATCTGTGATGGCTGCAACGGGCCCGTGGTAGGAACCCGCTACAAGTGCAGCGTCTGTCCAGACTACGACTTGTGTAGCGTCTGTGAGGGAAAGGGCTTGCACCAGGGCCACACCAAGCTGGCGTTCCCCAGCCCCTTCGGGCACCTGTCTGAGGTGAGCAGGCCCTCCGGGCAGGCCTGGGGTGGGCTCAGGGTGGCAGGAACCTTGACCCGCTCACTGCCTGCCCCTCTGCTAATTCCTTCTCCAGGGCTTCTCGCACAGCCGCTGGCTCCGGAAGCTGAAACACGGGCACTTCGGGTGGCCAGGATGGGAGATGGGCCCACCGGGAAACTGGAGCCCACGTCCTCCTCGTGCAGGGGATGCCCGCCCTGGTCCCACAGCAGAATCAGGTGAGGCTTGTGTTGGAACCGGCTTCTGAATGGTGACAGTAGTCAGGCAGCCTGTGCGCAGAGCCCTTGTGCAAAGCCTATGTGCAAGGCAAGAATTTAGGATACCTCCCCACCTTCCCGGTGTCCTACAATCGCACAAGAACCCTGCAAAGTGGGGAGTATGCTCTGCATTTCCCAAACAGGGAAACTGAGGTGTGAGTTCCTGAAGCCACAAATTCACCTGCATAGCCCTTCCCACCTCAGGAGGCTGCCCTGTCCAGGTGCCGTGAGGTGCAGGCAGGGAGGCCCTTCCAGCCCAGGGTTTTTGATGCACTTTGTTCTCTTTTGTGATGGTTGTCAGGAAGATCAGAGCCAAAGTTTCTCAAGTCCTTTTAAACACAGTTGTAAGTTAAAGACTTACCCTTAGCTTTGCAGTCTAAATTTTTTGGATTCTGATTTTATTAATGTTATCACCCTCTGGGACAAAGATGGGATGTTTGCTTGACTTTGAGTAAATATTTACTCAAGGATGTGATCAATATTCACAATGTACTGAGCCTGAGCCTGTGTGGGGTTGCTGAGCACCAGGGTCACAGATGAGGGGGAACGGCGCGCGAGAGTGGAGAGGCTCTTGGTGCAGGGCCAGGGGGTGCAGAGTGGGAGGGAGGAGAGGGGGATGCTGAGTGGGTCCCTGGACAAGGCGTCTGGGTTAAAGGTCACCCAGGAACACAGGGACCTTGGCAAGAAGGTGACAGGTATCCAAGGCATTAAAGATATCTTTATCTTATCTTTGTAAAAATCAAAGCTTCTGCTCCGTCGGAGGATCCCAGTGTGAATTTCCTGAAGAACGTGGGGGAGAGTGTGGCAGCTGCCCTTAGCCCTCTGGGTGAGTGTGCCTCCTGCCCAGTGCTTCCCTCACTCAGCCTGTGCTTTATGTCACCTTCATCTGGAATACTGCAGAGAAATGGGAAATTGACATGCCCTTGACACTGGTGAGGATTTGCTGCCTCAAATCAACCTTTACTACATGCTGGACCACAGGCAACTCACGGTTGAATTCCCTGACAGAATTCTCAAACTTCTACATGGAGTGACGTAGAATCAGCATTTGGTTGGGACAGTCCCAGTAACGGAGGGTCACCAGGCTCTGGTTGTAGGGCTTGCCTGTCACCTCTGACTGCCCTCCTTTAGGTGAACAATAGTCTGCATTTTCCCCTAAGCCAGGCCTTGGGATTTGGGCTGTTGAGGGCCTGGGTAGTAGTTAGTTGAGATGCTATCTTTTCCTTCTTTTAGTTTACAACCCCCAAACCTTTCCGGTGCTTCTGGGTGCTGAGCCTGCATCAGAGCGGGGAGAATGTGGAGGCAGGTACTCTGGGTGACAGCCAGTTCTGGTGCCTCAGGTTGCACAGTGGGTCTGCTGGGGTGGGCGAACCCCAATGTGTACCCCCAGAGTGGTGCCACCTGACCCCAGGCATGAGCTCAGGCTCTGAGACCCCTCCCCGCTGGGCTTTAGAAAGTGCTAGTGTCTGGCTAAGGGTCTGGGGTGGGTGCTGCAGAGTCAGGCATGTGGCAGTGAGGATCAGTGAATGAGGCCAACTTCTAGTTCAAGATGATGGTGGATCCGTGATGGCAGATGGATCGCTGGGACACTTGCATCTCTCTCTAGAAGAGTGAGCTTGTTTTTGCGACTGCGGTGGCAGACTGTGTCAGCCTGTCCAAAGGTTGTGTTCAGTGTCTGAGAGAATGCTGCCAGGAGGGGCATCCGAACCCTGCCTGCTGCCTCCTGTGGCTACAGGGCATGACTGCCATCTGCTCCAACTCTGCTCATTCCGGTTTTTTTTTTTTTTTGAGAGGGAGTCTTGCTCTGTCGCCGAGGCTGGAGTGCAGTGGCGCCATCTCTGCTCACTGCAACCTCCACCTCCTGGGTTCAAGCGATTCCCCTGCTTCAGCCTCCTGGGTAACTAGGATTACAGGTACCCACCACCACGCCCAGCTAATTTTTGTATTTTTTTTAGTAGAGACAGGGTTTCACTACATTGGCCAGACTGGTCTTGAACTCCTGACCTCGTGATCCACCCGCCTTGGCCTCCCAAAGTGCTGGGATTACAGGCGTGAGCCACTGTGCCCAGCCTTGCTCATTTCACTTTGAGGCAGCAGTGACATCTTGGCATTGCTGCTGAACTAAACAGCCCAAACACATATGGCTTCTGTACTAGAGTTTACAGGCGAAGTCAGAGAATAGGAAAGAAGAATCGCTATTCTGTTTTTTTTTTATTTGTTTTTTGAGATGGAGTTTTGCCCTTGTCGCCCAGGCTGAAGTGCAATGATGTGATCTCGGCTCGCTGCAACCTCCACCTCCTGGGTTCAAACGATTCTCCTGCCTCAGCCTCCAGAGTAGCTGGGATTACAGGTGCCCGCCACCACGCCCGGCTAATTTTTGTATTTTTAGTAGAGACGGGGGTGTCACTATGTTGGCCAGGCTGGTCTCGAACTCCTGACCTCGTGATCCACCCGCCTCGGCCTCCCAAAGTGCTGGGAGCCACCGCACCCAGCCTAGAATCAGTATTCTTAATGCCTTCGAAGGAGGGTAGAACAGTGGAGCACTGAGATCATGATTGAGAGATAGGCTGTGCCTCAATCCTGCAACTCACTCTGGGCATAGTAAAGGTCTGAGAAATTGCAGGTGAATTTGGAGGTATGAACAAGAGTCCTTCACTCAAAGAACAAAGGAGAGACATCCTGGGAAGTCACAAAAGCAAGTGTAGGTTCAGGTAGAGACTTAAAACAGCGCAGATCCCCAGACCTTACCTTTTTTGATTGTGGTAAGTGGGTGTTGGTGGGGCCTGGAATCTGTCTGGGAGGCTGTCCAGGTGCTTGGGGTCACACTGTCTCCAGACCCACCTGTGCTGGTGCAGCATCTCAGAACTGAACTGGATGCCCCACTTGGCACAGACAGGAATCATCTTGCAAGTGCTCAGATGTCTTTGAGCACTAAAAGCTAAAGGCTTAAAGTGGATAGAATTGCTTTCTCCTAACCAGGGAGGAGCCTGCAGCTCTACAAACAAGG
This sequence comes from Rhinopithecus roxellana, assembly GCF_007565055.1. Classification (NCBI taxonomy): domain Eukaryota; kingdom Metazoa; phylum Chordata; class Mammalia; order Primates; family Cercopithecidae; genus Rhinopithecus; species Rhinopithecus roxellana. The sequence continues at coordinate 166,234,685 of NC_044551.1, forward strand.
AAGATTTTAGTAAAATAGACTGAGAGGTTTCAGCTGAGGAGAGCCAGTCGCGGAGTGGCTTAGACTGTTACAGAAGTTAGAGCTAGTTTCTTTCCTTTCTTTATGAAGAACTATAAGCCAGATGACTCACAGGTTAACTGCCTAGAAGGGACTGTTCCCAGAGCAGGGCCCAAAGGGGAACGAGTCAACAGCCGCCTCCCAGTGGCAGTGTGTGTGGGGTAAGCGGCGGCTTTCCTGTGAGGTGCCAAGGCCTTTTGGTGGGGCAGTGAGAACCCGCTGAGGGAGCCACCGCTGAGACCCAGGCTACTCCTGGCTGGGAGGCTGCAGGCCCCGAGATGCAGGACATGAAGCCACAGGGCCCCTCCTGGTCACGGTATCTCTGATAAACACACCCACACGCAGACGCTTTGTGAGGCAGCAGGGCACGAAGCATCGTCCACTTTTTTTTTTTTTTTTAAGTGAAAGCAAGTTTCTTAAGAAAGTAAAGGAATACAAGAATGGCTACTCCATCGGCAGAGTCTTCTTATAAGCCCTGAAATCTCAGGCTTTTATCAAGTTGGAGAAATCCTAATTCTGTAATTTCTCTGACCTGTTTATAGACAAGTCTCATCACTCACCCATTTAAAAAGCATGTGGGTGTTGATTGTACTATTCTTTCAACTTTTCTGTTTGTGTCAACCTTTTTTCTTTTTTTTTTTGAGACAGACTTTTGCACTTGTTGCCCAGGCTGGAGTGCAATGGTGCAATCTTGGCTCACTGTAACCTCCGCCTCTGGGTTCAAGCGATTCTCATGCCTCAGCCTCCTGAGTAGCTGGGATTACGGACGTGCGCCACCACACTCAGCTAATTTTGTATTTTTACTAGAGACGGGGTTTCTCCACGTTGGTCAGGCTGGTCTCGAACTCTTGACCTCAGGTGATCCGCCCGCCTTGGCCTCCCAAAGTGCTGGGATTACAGGCGTGAGCCACTGTGCCCGGCAGCTTCAACCTTTTCATAATCACACGTTGGGAAGAATAAAGGAGAAAAACAATTTACAGATGGAGGTACTTGTAGTTAAGCCTGCTTTTACCTCTGCTCCCCCCTACACTCTACTGAAATAGCAGGAAAGGGCTGACACAAAAAAGAAAACACCATAGACAAAGTAATAGAGGAAAAGACAAAGATGTGATCAGATTTTGGAAGATGGAAATGGAGGGAGGGTGGCAACCTGCTGAGGGAAGCTTCAGAAATCTGTGTGCCAGAACAGGGCATCCTGGTGAGAAGCAAGACCATCTGTTCAGGTACCAGGAAAGACAAGAGGTAGGAGTGATGGGGGACAGGAACAAGGGGGGAGGGTTGAAAACCTGTAGGAAGTGTCAGAGACTTCAGGGCCCACTTGACTAGATGACAGCTCTTGCCAACGACTGAAGGAGACCTCGTGTTTAATTCCAGGAGCACCTGACCCAGGGAAGCTTCAGCATGGGATACTAAAGACACAGGGCAGGGTGAGGCACCAGCCTGAAACTGGGCCTCCCGAATGAGCAATGGGCCCAGCAGTCAGTTCCCTGGCCAGGCAGGAGATGGGGAGTCCCTGCTGAGGGAGGCTGAATGCCCCCAGAGAAGCGTCCTACAGCTCCTGCCTGCCAGGCCCCCAGTCACCCTGCAGAGGAGAAGTTAGTGATGGCGCTGGCCTCACAGAAGGCTCCTGTCAACCTTTTCTTAGTGTTTCAGGGGGATCAGACAGGCTTGGGTCACCAGCCATCTGAGGAAAGGCCCCACACATGGGAGAAAAGGGCTTAAAGGGAAAAGAATGTTAATGCCCTCAGTGAGATACAAAAGAGTATTGTCTGCATGAAAAAGGAACAGGATACTATAAAAAGGATAACAAAGGGAATAGAATAAGAAAGTTCTTGAAATAAAAAAATGTAAATAGAAAAAAAACTTCAAAAGAAGGCTTAGATTCTAATAGTGCCTCAAGGAGATACTCCAAAAGCAAAACAGAGAAAGAAGGAGAGAAAAGAAAAGAAAACTAGTGTAGGAACAAGTCTAGAAGCCCCATATAGGACGAGTAGGAATTCCAGAAAGAACAGAAAACAAAGGAGGAAATGAACGTGGAATGCAAGATAGTTTCTTGGCAATGAGGACCTTATCTTCTAGATTGAAAGCGGCCCTGACAATGACTGAGAAAGACCCCACAGCAAAGCTTATCACTGTCAAGTGTCAGAACCCTGAGGATAAAGAGGGGCTTCTAAAACTTTAGGTTATTGTAAATACTTGGGAATACAAAGAGCAAACAATCATGAAAAGCTAGGAGACAATGGAACAACTGATGACTTAAAAAATCAGTTAAGGGCCGGGCGCGGTGGCTCAAGCCTGTAATCCCAGCACTTTGGGAGGCCGAGACGGGTGGATCGCGAGGTCAGGAGATCGAGACCAACCTAGCTAACACGGCGAAACCCCGTCTCTACTAAAAAATACAAAAAACTAGCCGGGCGAGTTGGCGGGCGCCTGTAGTCCCAGCTACTTGGGAGGCTGAGGCAGGAGAATGGTGTAAACCCGAGAGGCGGAGCTTGCAGTGAGCTGAGATCCGGCCACTGCACTCCAGCCTGGGCGACAGCGCGAGACTCTGTCTCAAAAAAAAAAAAAAAAAAAAAAAAAAAATCAGTTAAGGCTGGGCACGGTGGCTCAAGCCTGTAATCCCAGCACTTTGGGAGGCTGAGATGGGCGGATCATGAGGTCAGCAGATCGAGACCATCCTGGCTAACACGGTGAAACCCCGTCTCTACTAAAAAATACAAAAAACTAGCCGGGTGAGGTGGCGGGTGCCTGTAGTCCCAGCTACTCCGGAGGCTGAGGCAGGAGAATGGCGTGAACCCGGGAGGCGGAGCTTGCAGTGAGCTGAGATCTAGCCACTGCACTCCAGCCTGGGCGACACAGCGAGACTCCATCTCAAAAAAAAAAAAAAAATCAGTTAAAAAGGCTTTTCAGCCTAGAATTCTCGTTTTTGAAACGGTCTCACTGTCAACTGGGCTGGAGTGCAGTGGTACAGCTGTCTTGACCTCGTGGGCTCAAGTGATCCTTCTGCTTCAGCCTCCCAAGTAGCTGGGATTACAGGCATGTGCCACTGTGCCTAGATTTTTTTTTTTACCCCCCCCCCCACCCGAGTCGGAGTCTTGCTGTCGCAATTTCCACCTCTTGGGTTCAAGCAGTTTTCTGCCTCAGCCTCCCGAGTAGCTGGGATTACAGGCACCCGCCGCCACACGTGGCTAATTTTTATATTTTCAGTAGAGATGGGGGTTTCAACATCTTGGCCAGGCTGGTCTTGAACTCCTGACCTTGTGATCCACCTGCCTTGGCCTCCCAAAGTGTTGGGATTACAGGCGTGAGCCACCGCGCCCAGCCTGTGCCCAGCTGTTTAAAAAACTTTTTGTAGAGATGGGGTCTTGCTATGCTGCCCAGGCCTATTTTGAACTGGGCTCGAGAGATCTCCCACATTGTTCTCCTGAAGTGTTAGGATTACATGCGTGAGCCACTGTGCCTGGTCCAGCTTAGAATTCTATAACCATCTAAAACGATCAAGTATCAGGGCAGAGCAAAGTTACTTTCTGGTATACAGTCTTAATTATTTTAACTTTGGTTTGAACCACATGAAGAGATAAGCCTGAAATGAAGCACAGAGGTATTAGGAAACAGGGGACCTAATAGGACAGAGGGTGAAAGTAAAGGTGGTCACAGCATTGCAGCAGAGCCTCTGCCCAGAGAGCCGCCAGTCCTGGCTGGAACAGGAGGCTGCACAGCCAGGGACACTCTCTATGGAAAACACCAGAACCAGTGGGGCCTCTGATCCACTTCACCCTCTGAGCAATAGTTTATAGTTTGTAGAAAACTATGGAGATGCTATGGGAGAACATGGGGAAAGTTAGCAAATGAAAAGAGAAGGCAGGTTAGGTGTGGTGGCTCATGTCGGTAATCCAAGCACTTTGGGAGGCCGAGGCGGGCAGATCACCTGAGGTCAAGAGTTCAAGACCAGCCTGGCCAACATGGTGAAACCCCATCTTTACAGTAAAAATATAAAAAATAGCTGGGCATGGTGGCACGTGCCTGTAGTCCCAGCTACTCTGGAGGCTGAGGCAGGAGAATCACTTGTACCCGGTGGGCAGAGGTTGCAGTGAGCCGAGATTGTGGCACTGCACTCCAGCCTGGGCGACAGAGCGAGACTCCGTCTAAAAAAAAAAAAAAAAGAAGCCATCATCAGTGGTAGGAAAACAAAAAGCTATCCAAGGAAATAGTCTGCTCCTTGACCCAGCAAAGAACATTTAGATAGAGGTACTAGTTGAAACACTGGATGTTCTTTTAACAAAAAACTGAATCTTGGAAAGGGTAGTGGAAGGAGAGGCAGATACTGGTCTAGAGTAGGAAATGCACAGATGTGAACTTGATCATCAGGTGAGAGCAGCATGAGCTGAAAGGGTGCAGGGAGGCTTTGGGGAGTGGGATGGGAGCAGAGTGCACCACAGCCTTTGACAACTGGTGACTCTAAGCTGTGGGTATGGAGACTTTTGACACTATTTAATTTCAAAAATAGTGCAGGTGATTCTTCCCTGTCCTTGGTGAGTTACGTGAGCCTGGAGGTGTGCAGGCTTCCTGTGCTGCCATGTCGGGCCCCACGCCTCGCCTGCATGGCCTGTGCACTCGCTGAGCAGAGCCCCAGCGTTTAGGTGTGTGTTATGTGTCGTCGCACAAAAAGTGTCATGAGGTACACAGCCTTCCATCACTGTGGCTGGAGGTGCCTGCCACATGCAGTATTGGCTCCCCCTGTACTTAGGGCCTGGCCCTACCTGCTGTGTAGCCCATACCCTGCATGGTTAGGAAAAATAAGGTCTCTCTTGACTTTCTGGCTTAGAAGCTGACCTTAGATGCTAGCTGAGGTTAATGTTTTACTGAATTGGAGAAAGAGAAAGCTCCAGTATCACGGGCACACCGAGAATGTTTCCAGAAGCCACAGAAATTTGTAGCTGGGATATTGGGAGAAGCCTCGGACTCACAGGTTTGCATCGTCTAGTCCCATACTGACTGTGTGATTCCGGGGTTGAGCTGGGTAGGAGAACCTAGCCCCTGCATCCACACGCTGAGTGCCACCATCCAGACCCTCACCTGCGTGTGGGGACTGAACGTGTGAGATCTTCGTGAGTCTGTAGTCCCCACGGGCCAAGCTCCTGCTCACAGGTGCCTCCTTGGGGGAGCTTCACAGCTTTCTCTTTCCTCCTTGGCCTCTAGGCATCGAAGTTGATATTGATGTGGAGCACGGAGGGAAAAGAAGCCGCCTGACCCCTGTCTCTCCAGAGAGTTCCAGCACAGAGGAGAAGAACAGCTCACAGCCAAGCAGCTGCTGCTCTGACCCCAGCAAGCCGGGTGGGAATGTTGAGGGCACCACGCAGTCTTTGGCAGAGCAGATGAGAAAGATCGCCTTGGAGTCCGAGGGGCGGCCTGAGGCAAGCCTGTGCCCCTCCCACCACCTGGGACCAGCCTAGCGATTTGTAGCTGCGCCTCCGCCTCATCCTCAGCACCTATGCAGCCACTTATAAAACACGAGGGAGCTGCTGCTGCTGCAGTGATGTCTGTGCCATTGAAGTCACTCTGGGAACCTGCTAGAACTTTGTAGTTACTTGGTCTTTGTGAGTGGCTCCCTGTTGCCCGTAGCCCCCTGCAGCCTTAAACACGTGTGCGTGCACGCTCCCCGACTGGTTGCCAGGAGTCAGTGCCATGGTCAGGCTTGGCCTGTTGCGCGTGTCTCCTGTGTGCTCATGGTGAGTTTTGTTCCAGGAACAGATGGAGTCTGATAACTGTTCAGGAGGAGACGATGACTGGACCCATTTGTCTTCAAAAGAAGTGGACCCGTCCACAGGTGAACTCCAGTCCCTACAGATGCCAGAATCCGAAGGGCCAAGCTCTCTGGACCCCTCCCAGGAGGGACCCACAGGGCTGAAGGAAGCTGCCTTGTACCCGCATCTCCCACCAGGCAAGTGAACCAAGAGTTTTGTATTTATTCCTACCTTTCCCTTCAGAGCATCCTGCCCCCTTCTGATTTCAGCGACACAAACAGAAGGATGGGACGTTCTCCACTGCAGGGCTTGTCTGTAGGTGTGGGAGGTTAGGAGTTGGTTTTGTCCTCTTATGTCTACCCTGAGCAATAGTGAGTAAGCTCTGCTAATGCAGGGGTTCTAAAAATGTTTTTCTTTAAGCAAACTCCAGAACCAGGAATATTAATTGTGGGAGTTTCTAAAACTTAACATGCAGACCAGGAATTAAGGCAGGTGTGACACAGACAGGGCAGCACTGGGTGTGTCCCTACTACTCACACTGGGCTCAGACCTCTTCATTGTCTCCTCAGGGAGTGCTGGTCTGAGAGTGGGGGTCATAGCCAAGATCCCTGTAGGAGCCAGGCAGAAGACACCGTTGAAGTGGATGGTGTGGAAGGCAGCAGTGGGGGGGGGGGGGGGGGAGCAGCTGACAGAGACTCCTCATTGTCACACTGCAGCCGTGTGTAAACCAAGGTCTGTGTGCACAACCTGCTGTGCGCTGCCAGTGTGTCTTCTCTGCCTTAGGGCAGGGGATGGCGAGCTGTGGCCTATGGGCCAAGAGTAGTTCTTGTATTTTTCAATCAAAAGATGTGACAGTTAGATGAGATGCGTGTTTCAGTGTCCAGCGACAGTTTTGTTTACACACCACCTGGCTGCCTGTGTCACAGTGGCAGAGCTGAGCAGTGTGAAAAACACTGGTTGGCCCTTTACAGGGAAAGCAGGTCCACTGTGGTCGGTGAGGGCCAGAGCTCCAGGCACTCGGACACTGGCAGGCCCTGGTCCCGCTGGCCAAGGCAGGAGGGTGTGTGTTTCGGGTCACTCACAGGGCTCAGCACCACTCCTCATGGCTTCCTTACTGTTTTGGCAGAGGCTGACCCGCGGCTGATTGAGTCCCTCTCCCAGATGCTGTCCATGGGCTTCTCTGACGAAGGCGGCTGGCTCACCAGGCTCCTGCAGACCAAGAATTATGACATCGGGGCGGCTCTGGACACCATCCAGTATTCAAAGCATTCCCCGCCATTGTGACCGCTTTTGCCCACCTCTTCTGTGTCCCCCTCTTCTGTCTCGTAGCTGTTAAGCTAGTGTAGAATTGCAGGTCTCTGTACAGGCCAGTTTCTCTGCCTTCTTCCAGGATCCAGGGGATCAGGGGTCGGTGCAAGAAGCCATTTAGGACAGCAAAACAAGTGACATGAGGTGAGGGTCCCCGTGCGTGTGTGTGATGTCTGAGAAACAAGACCAGTCTCCTGGGTGCTCTGGCTCCCTGCAGCAGAGCTGGGCCTGCGAGACCTGAGGCTCACTGCAGTGCTCCTGGCCCCTCCCTGCAGGGGCTACATTAGCAGCCCAGACATAGCTTGCCTAATGGCCTTCCACTTTCTCTTTTTAAATGACTCGGAGGTCCCTGACATTTAGTTGATTTTCTGCTAGAGACCTGGTATGCTCTGATTTTAGA